>NC_088791.1:152740136-154233886 GCF_011386835.1 Chrysemys picta bellii
TGAGAGCACAGGAGTCTGCAGCTTTTATCTGTGTGCACTAGATGCAGACAGGATACAATTCCATTTTTGGCTGGGTTGACCTTGTTCATGAATCTGACATCACATCACAGTTGAGGAGAGAACTTTTTTTTCTTTCCATGGATTGCTATTAGTTAATCCAGCCAGCAATGGGTTCCATATTTTAGAGATGGGGAACTGATATGGGAATAAGAACTCACCCAGACCATGGCCCCAGCTGTAGAAATGCATTTGAGCCGCAAAGTTTTCAGGGGGTTTGAAAATGTTGGGTTAACATCTATAATAATTATTATTCCATTTTACATGCATACACATGTTCTGATTCCAGATGTGACCGGAAGCAGAAGTGGCAAAGTACCAGGAAATGGGCTATGCTTGAGCTATTTCTTTCTAACCAGAAGCAAGAACTCTCCTGAGAGAACTGGTTCTTCTGCAGATTTCTAGCTCGGTTTCGTAGAGGATACGCATCTGACCTTTTAGCTCAAGAGACTGTGAAGAAGAAGCATGGTCTAATGATTAAATCACAGGTCTGGTAATAAAGTAGATTCTGGGACACTCTGTGACCTGGGCAACTCACTTCATCTTGATATAAATCAATTGCCCCATCTGTAAAATGGGGATAATGAGACTTGCTAGAGCTGGGGAAATATTACAGAACAATGTCCGAGTACATTTGTAAACACTCTGAACAGCTGGGTGCTTCCACCATGTTCCTTATATTCACTGTCCGCAGCATTCTCGTGAATGAGGTTTTGTTTCCACTAACATTGGAGCAAGACTGCTCTTTGTACAAATACCCAGATTCATGTCTGCAAACTAGGGTATTCATGTGTGAACAAATACTGTCTATTCATTATTCACTATTCTCCTGTATAGCAAGATTTCAGTCCTCCCATCAGGGAGCAAAAGCACTGTCACGTGACTTAGGTCAGCAATCACATGCCACAAAGAGCTGAAGTGAACAGTTTTGTGAACATCGACTATGCTGAAATTTGTTCAGATTAAATGTTCATCAAAAAAGTTTAAATGGCAAAATCCAGAGCCTGCTCACAGATAATTTGTGAGCGGTATACAGGAATACATTATTCATATAAGTTATTTGCAGTGAAAAATTCTAAGATGAATTCTAAGATTTGCCTCATGCTGGTTGATGGTGGCTTGTGAGGGTTAATTGCTTAATATTTGTAAAGTGCTTTTGAGTTCACAGGATTAAAGTTGCTGCAGAGGAACAAAACAGCTAACCAGAACTTTTAGAAGCATCTCCCATCATTCATACTCAAGCTCAGTAAGAATTATCAATGCTTTACCAGGAGATAGATGCGCGCACACACACACACACACACACACACACACACACACACACACACACACACACACACACACACACACACACACACACACCAATCAAGCCCGCGTCGGGGAGACTCCTTTCCCGGTATAGGTGAACTCCCTCCCAGCACAATAGAAACTATACCAGCAATAAGACTCTTTTGCCATTATAATCTGTGTCTACATGGGGGAAGGAGATGTTGATGAACTGGCTATATAAATTAGGGGCATGATTTTTTTTTTCATGGTGCTTACATAGCTATGCCAGGAAAACTTTATACTGTATTGTTGTGGTTATTGCAGTAGCACCTAGGAGCCAGGGTCACAAACCAAGACCCTGTTGTGCTACACACTATACAAACACAGAACAAAAAAACCCAGTCCTGACAGTTTACACACACCAGTCATACAGCGGTAATGGCCTAAGTATAATTCAAACAGTACAACTTCCCTAGTGTGGATGCAGTTATACCAATATAGCTATTCCCATAGAGGAAGAGAACTAAGCTATAGTAGCACAAGGCACCTTTATGCCAGTGTAATTGTGTCCATACTAGGGGTTGTACCAGTGTAACTATTTGGGGGTGGGGGGACTCACACCTCTGGCCAATGTAATTACACTTGTACAAAAATTGCTTGTAAGCCAGGCCTAATACATCTCTATATACATATCTTCTAGGATCATTTGAATGCAGGTAAAACAATACAAATGATACCAAGATATCCAACCATCCATACATGAGCATAAACTGGCGGCTGTTTCAGATTTGAAATAGTCCAGTTATCATAGAATCCTAGAAATGTAGGGCTGGAATGGACCTTGAGAAGCCATCTAGTCCACCTCTCCGCGCTAAGGCAAGACCAAGGAAACCTAGACCATCCCTAACAAGTGTTTGTCTTACATGTTCTTAAAAATCTCCAATGACAGGGATTCCCTAGCCTGCTTTGGAAGCCTATTCCAGAGTTTAACTACTCTACCAGTTAGAAAGAAAGTTTTTTCCTAATAATCTGCAACACAGGCGATTTAGGTTAGTTAAGACCATTACTTCTTGTCCTACCTTCAGTGGTCACAGAGAACAATTTATCACATTCCTCTTTATAACAACCCTTAACACATTTAAAGACTACAATCAGATCCCCAGTCAACCTTCTTTTTTTCAAAACTAAACATGCCCAGTTTGTTTAACCTTTCCTTTAGGGTCAGGTCTTCGAAACCATTTATCATTTTTGCTGCTATCCTCTAGTTTCTTTCCAGTTTATCCACCTTTCCTAAATTATGGGCCCAGAATTGGACCCGGTACTCCTGCTGAGGTCTCACCAGTGCCGAGTAGAGTGGGACAATTACCTCCCGTGTCTAATATACAACACTTTTGTTAATATAGCCCGAAAATGATATTAGCCTTTTTTCACAACTGCATCACATTGACTCATGTTCAATTTGTGATCAACTATAATCCCAAGATTCTTTTCAGCCATAATACTAGCTAGCCCGTTATCGCCCATTTTGTAGTTTGGCATTTGATTTTCCCTTCCTAAGTGAAATACTTTGCACTCGTCTTTATTAAATTTAAGTTTGTTGATTTCAGACCAATTCTCCAACTTGTCAAGATCATTTTGAATTCTAATCCTGTCCTCCAAAGTGCCTGCAACCCCTCCCAGCTTGGTGTCACCTGCAAATTTTATAAGCATATGCTCCACTCTATTATCCAACTCATTAGTGAAAATATTGACTAGTCCCGAACCCAGGACTAACCCCTGTGGGACCCCACTAGATAAGCCCTCCTATTTTGACAGTGAACCATTGATAACTACTCTTTGAGTACGGTCTTTCAGTCAGTTGTGCACCCACTTCATAGTAATTTAATCTAGACCATGTTTCCCCAGCTGTTTTATGAGACTGTCATGTGGGACTGCATCAAAAGCCTTACTACAGTCAAGATATATGACACCTACTGCTTCCCCCCATCCACTAGAGCAGTAACCCTGTTGCAGAAGGAAATTAGGTCAGTTTGGCATGATTTTGTTCTTGACAAATCCTTCCTAGCTATTGCTTATAACCCTATTATCCTCTAGACGCTTACAAACTATCTGCTTAATAATTTGTTCCAGTATCTTTCCAGGAATCGAAGTTAGGCTGAGTAGTCTATAATTCCCCACGTCCTCTTTGTTCCCTTTTTTAATGATAGGTACTATGTTTGCCCTTCTTGTGTCTTCTGGGACCTCACCCGTCCTCCATGAGTTATATACCCAAGTCAGATAACTATATACTCTGAAAGGCCCAGGCACAAATGGGCACTCCGAGCAGAACAGACTGATGTGTGTAAATGAATGTTCAAGCATGGAAATATTCCCTTGATAGACATACACATGCATGCCAAGTGAAAGGCACCAGCAAGGCGTTGTTAGTATAATTATTACCACGGCTACAAGACCTTGAAAATCCCACCGACAATGAGAGATGTGGGGGGTGGAAATCTACTTTGTGCCATTTTAGCAGCAGAGAAATTACTTTATAATCTTTTCTTATTCATCTGACTCCTCTGAAAAGATGAAGCATCTATTGCAAGCTGAGGAATGAGGCTGCTGCAAGGAGGAAAAGAACTTCTTTAGAATGTATTTCTTATATGCATTCTCGGTGTCTCCCTCTTTCCTACAGTTATTGCTTCGCTCCCTTTCTCCATTTCTGTTCCCTTACTGCTTTGTTTTTAGTACTCTCTAGTCACATCCTTCTATCCACAAAGGCTGTGTGACAAAGTGAAGGCAGCAGCCTGAAAAGGGTTAAGCCAATCACATGGCTGGGCGGGTTATATGAGGAAGCTGGGTCCGGACTCCCATGGGAGGAGGTGGTGTTTTCCCCTGGCCGGTTGAGGTAGGGAAAGCAACTGGGGGTACTGATTAGCATTTTCATAGAATTTAATCCATTATGAAGTGTATCAGGGATTTGAACCCAAGACCTGGTAAGTGAGGGACGCATACCAAGATCACCCAGCAGCATGCGTTTCAGTTAAGTTGTTTTATTTTGCTTTGTTTCCGGCTGCTGTTGTAAATGATAAGCACTGCTGTGAGGAAGGGGCCTTAAAAAGAACTTGGGTATGGTATTTCCTTCCTGTCCCTGGTGGGTGGAACATCCTACCAGCCTATAGACAGCTGCCTCTAAAGTGCGGTTCAGCCCAGGGGAAAGCAGATAGCAATCCACCCATGGCAATTGTGTTGGGTGAGGGCAGATTTAAGCCTCCCTATAAACCCTAGCAGAGGATTCCTGAGAGAGGTGCTGAAATAGCAAATCTTCCTGACTTGGCCCTGTCACTTCATGAGCTATCTCTGCTCAGTTTGGGGCTGTGCCAGCTGGCTCTGTGCTCCTTACAAACTACTGCCCCATTTCCATCCTGCCCTTCTGGAGCAAAGTAATGAAGAAAATGGTAGTGAGCAAACTCCAACAGCACCTAACCTCCTCCATTGTGTGGCCCCCTCACAGTCAGGCTGCAGACATGGACATGGTGGAGACATGGCTCTTCTGACCCTGATGGACGACCTGCTTTTGGGGTTGGACAGAGGTCAAATGGCCACAGTAATACTGCTTGATCTTAGTAGCCTTTGATACCGTTGATAAAAGTGTGCTGCTGGCTGGCCTAAAGGACCTAGCAGGAGTGGATGGAACAGCACTCTAATGCCTCTACTTATGCCTACTGGACAGATCACAAGGTCAAGACAGTCACCTTTCCTCCTCAACATGTATGCACATAAATGAGAGTGCTTGGAGAGAGAATGCAAGACACGATGCGCTACTATGTCAGTAATACACTGACAGCACTCAGGTCTGTATATCCCTCTCCACTGATGCAGCCTCTGCCGTCATCACCAAGATGTTCCAGTGCCTGGAGGAAACAAACAGATTGAGGAAGAGCAGCTGGTTCAAACCAAAGCCAGGGAAGACAGAAGTGTTGATGACAGGAAGAGAGAAACACTGTGAGAGACTTGCCAACCACAGATCTCATGGTCAGCTGAGGGCATTCGAACGCTGATCACCAAACAGGACAAAGCCCGAGTGTAATTTGGGACTCCTCGTGGTTCCCAATCACACAGTGTAGAAGAGTGGAGAGGAACAAATTCTACTGTCTTCTACTAGCCTTCAGACTGTGCCCCTTCCCTCAGATAAGGAGAGGTACTGTGCTCCAGCCTTCATCACCCCGAGGCTAAACTGCTGCAGCTCAGTCTAGCTGGGACTGAACATAAACACCACATGGAAAGAACAACTTAGATAGAATGCAGCAGCCCACCTACTAAGAAAGAAAGGCCAAGAGAACACATCATTATGCTAAGCCTGTGACTTCCACTGGTTCCGCGGTCATTTCTAGAATGAATTCAAAGTTCTAGTCACTCTGCAGGGCATTAACAGGGTACAGCTGGGCTGTCTGATCTATCCATTACCCACAGCTACATTCCTCAGGGGAAACAGCTGCTGGACAGATATAGGATAAGAGTCTCAAGCATTTGTGGTGGCAGGATTCCTGGTTATGAGACAGTTTACCAGTGGAGAGCAGACAGACCCTGATCCTGACTGTATTAAAGTCTAAATGCAAGACCCACTTCTCCTTCTCCTCCTCCCCCTGGAACTTCATGGGAGGAGATGCCATTACCAGAAGACTGTACCAGAGGAGGAAATAAATGCATCTGGAAGATGGAGAGAGACAGAGAGCTAAACCCCTTTTGGGCAGTTAGGTTACTCTCTAGTAGTTGTTTTGTGCGTAGACCTAATGGAGAAAGGTACCTTAAAAATACCTAGAATGGATGGATTGGCCCAACCCATAGATTAGATTCAGATCCAAACTCTTGCAATGTTTGGATGCATTTGGATACAGTGTGTAAGTGTGGACCCATCCAGTCTCACTGCCAATGTGTGGGAGACTGGGCCTGGTGTGGAGTAATAAGCCTTACTCAAGACTTCCAAAGTCCCAGGCATCCCAAGTGCCCCTTGTTTTTAAGACTCTGCGTATGAAATAAAGAGTCATGTTTGTTTAAATCCTTCTCCAGCTGTAAACTATGAGGAAGGCAAAGGGTTTGTGCCAGCTGTGGAAGCAGGACAGATAAAGAAGCAGCCACCTGCCCAACCAACCATGGTAGCAGCCGACAACTAGGGTGGTCCCCTCCTGCCAAACACAAACAGATGTGGTCAGGGACAAGGGGGTGAGCTTTGGAAGAAACCACATCAGTTATGTAGGGGGGGAATGTCAACATTCCCTACCACAAATGCTTTGCCCATCCTGTGGCTTGTTTGTGGTGACAAGAGGCAAAACCAGCAAAATGTCAGCGAGAGTGTCTGATAATTGGAGAGCCAAGGAGAACCACAGAGTTTGTCTGTGTTCAGGAGCCTCAGGGGAAAACATCTTTTTATATTCAAGAAAACCAGATCCTTGGGAGCCCATTCAAATATTGCTGTGGTCCTAGTTGGGATCAGGGAAAAACACCTACTTGCAAATCAGACAACAGTTTAGGGAACTCTTCACTGAAGATCTTGTTGCTTAATCGCTCAAATCCAGATTCCACCCTCTGTGGCTCTCTGTCCCTTTCTTTTTAAGTTGGTGGTTCCTGGTCAGTAACCCCAGCCCCCTCACCTCATTGCAGCACAGGACTCCCAGGGATTGATCGCAGGCAGGTTTCATGTGGCTCTGACAGAGCACTCAAGGGCAGCATGTAGGAGGCTGCTAGGGAAAGATTCCTGCAGGCTCCAGCAGAGCTGGCTGATTGAAGTTACTCTGAATTGCTGGCTAATGGGAGAGCTTTCTTTGATAGCTCTCTTATTTTGGGTGCAGCTGGATGGGGGAAAAAATCTCAACCTGAGAGGGCTTGGGGGTTTTATTTGAGCTATTTATTTATTGCCTTTTATTAACAGATGCTTCCAGGCCATTCCAGCAGCAGCACCATATCTGATGAAAACCTTTGATTAAACTGATTTTAACTCCTTCCTTTCAGCAGCCCCATACCAAGCACATCCAGGCATATAAGGGCTGAGCAGGGAGCAAGGCCAATTTGGGGGTTAGAAATGTGCAAAATTAACAATCCGTTAAGAACATGGAGACGTTGGAAGCAGGGTTGTTCAAAATGTCACCTGTGCCCCTGTTACATGGGAAAATTTTGAGGTGGATTTTGCATGGGATGGATTAGCACTGGGTAGAACTAGTCACAGTTCAACGGAGCAGTTGAGCAGAACTGAAACAGCAGGTAGTGAATAAACAACTGTGTATTGTAGAATAGTAGGAGTGAGAGGTGCATTGGCAGAGCTGTGTGGGGATCCCAGGACTGGAATTTCAGGGGGCTACAGGTCAGCATTGAGGTGCATTGGCAGTCCTGTGTGGAGAGTCTGGGAACAGAACAGAATGGGGGCTGCAGGTCAAAAGTGAAGCACTTCTGAGAGCTTTTAATGAAGCTTTCACAGCACCTGCCTAGACTATGTCTGTCTTAAAATGGTGATGTCAGCCTCTCATTTCTGTGAGAATCAGATTGCTCAAATTCAGGCATATTATATCAAAACTAATTCAAGAAAAGCAGTTAATGAGGAGTTAGTTGTACCCTCTCTGTAGAGGCCCCAGTCCCTTTGCAACTTCTCCTCCTTCTGTGTATATAACCTTCTAATCAGACAATGGATTCCCTCCCATTATCACAAGTTCTACTGCCTGTAAAATTTCCGTAAGCTGTATGTCCATACAGTCAGTGTGTATCCATGAGTTGACACATATGTGAGCATGCAGTTACTTTTGCACACAGAGGTAGGTGTGTAATCACAGTTTCCATAAAGTATAAGAAGTTTAACCAGTTAAAGACTGTTGGGCCAGATCAACAGCTGATGTAAATCAGCATAGACCCACTGACTTCATTGGAGCTATATTATTTTCCATCATCTGAGGATCTGACCCACTGGCTCCAATCCAGACAAGCACCTGTCTGGTTCCATGCCAAAGAAGCTCTATGTGTAAGGATTGCTTCTGGAGACTGACACAGAAGGCATTTTCCAGCAACATATACAAATAAAATTGTCAGAGGAATTTAAGGAGGCAGAATGTAATTACCCCAGTTGCAATGAGGCCAGGACACCAGCATTAAAATCCCTAACTTTACAAAAATGCTGTGGGCTCTAAGGGCTATTCTAGATAAAATCAAAGTCCAGTGATCACTTATGTCTCACCTAAAAGATGCCAATACTAACAGTAGAGCACCCCTTAACACCATGCTGGCACAGTAATGACTCTGCAGGCCGAGTGTCACCATCTGAATCACCAGGCACTTCCTGGATTTTTTTCTAGAGGTCTCCCATTCACCTATGGACCATGCCTAAACCTGTTTAGTTTGTGAGATCAGAGCATAACACAGGTCAAGGGGCTGTGTCAGCCTAGTTGGCATTCAGGATGACACTTTGACTGTACCTTGTTATACCTTTCTGCTTAATTTAAGGTGGTCTATATTGAGAATGAGTTTTTGGACAAAGCAGGAGGGGCCTAGTCTTTTATCTTGAATGATCCTGTTCCCTTTAACTGGAGTAGTCTGATGCTCAGCCCCAGGAGTGATGAACTTTATGGTCTCCTTCCTCTCCAGGCCTGTAAAACACCATGTGGAATGAGACTTTTTGCAGAGTCGAGAAGCTTCTATCTAGCTAGGAAGATCTCCTCTCATTTACCACTTGGCATTGCTGGTCACACCTGTCCAGCACTACCTCATTGCAAGGAGATCCCATGAGCTACAAGTCTGGAGCCAAGGCACCGGGGGAAGAAATGTTTTGAGCAGGGGTTGAATCAGGATGTACGTGGTGATTCCACATACCGCTACCTCTTTAAGGCATGTGGGCAGGGGACTGGACTCGATGACCTCTTGAGGTCCCTTCCAGTCCTAGAATCTATGAATCTTGTTCTCCAGCTAACATGGTTGTGAATAAAACCTTAAGAATGTCTGCTGGAGTCTGTAGACACCCTGAGACACTAGCTTTGAGCAGTCATGTGACTCCCTACAGTCTGCAATCACTCCAGCTGGAACACTGGATTACTGTAAATACCTCCTCCTTGGCTTCCCTTGAAGCTGACCCAAGCTTTCCTCCTCCCGTGATAGGTACGTGGGAATAAGTTTTGCCTGCTCTCCAAAAACTGCATTGGATGGCAGTTGGATATAACTCAAGGCCTTAATAATCTAGGAGCAAGGTATTTGCAGCGCCATATTTCACCCTATGTCCCACCAAACCAGTAGAGATCAGCTGACTTCTCCTGGCTTTCTGTCCAAGATTCAAAGTGGATCTGGCCTGCTAGCAAGGCTTTTTCAGTGATGGTAGGGTTGTGTCTGTGCCACCCTAAATTTGCCTATTAGTCACTCCCTGGCTGGATTTTTTTTTTTTTTTTTTTTTTAGTCGGGGGAGGCGTGTGCATGTTCCATTAAATTCATGTACATTTAACTTCCAATGCACCCACATACCCTTCTTCATGGCTTGTGGGATGGGTTCCTTGCTGGTAGGGTCTATAGCAGAGCCATCAGGCCCCAGCTTATGATCATTCATTATCGAAACACATTTTGTATAGTGCCCTTATTTTCCTTTGGTGCCTCGTGCTCAAGAAGTGATAGAAATGATAAAATATGGCAGAAACCGTGCTGCAGTCTTATGGTTCCCCGCTACAGCTGAGCACAAAGGGGCCAGGGATGTGGAGATCCAGAGATTTCTGGCAAGCCCATTTATTCCTATTTTATTAGAAACATCTCCTTTTAGGTCAAAGTTATCCTTAAAGGAATAGGACAAAAAGAGTCTCATACTCCTCCTTACTGCCTCCCATGCGAGACTGATGTAGCTGCAACCTCCCCAAACACATCAGCTCCCAGATTGAGCCCTGGTGCAATTTCAATGAAGTCAACAAGTCTCACTCATTCCTGAATGGCTCCATGGAGTTACATGAGGGCCCAGTCTGGCCCCATAGGAGACTAGTACTGAATGATCTGTGTTCAAACCAATGTGTCTTCAGTCTAAGGTTAAGCAGGCAGAAGGACCTGTGGAGCTTGCAAACAGCAGTGATGACTGGGGGATGTTCATTCTTGCTCCGTTCCCTGACATTTGATTGAATAGTGTCTATTATTCCCACTTCAAGTTTTACATGGTAACACCACGAAAAATGGGGATTTTTTCCCCTGCTTTGTAACTTGAGTTTAATGCACTTTGATATACCAGCTCAGTGCTGTGGCTTCAGACTTTTTTTTTTTTTTTTTTTTAATGAACTGAAAGTACCAAGGGCTTCTTTCCCTTCCCAGACTGCCTTTATTGCATTTTTATCATGTCTATTTTGACTTTTCTGAACCTGCAGTTGTTGCCGCTGGATAAAGTCCCCCTCGTGTTTTGTGTCTGTGGTCCCCACGGTAATATCAGCATATTGGTCTATCTGGAGGAGCTGGCAGGTCAATTTCATTGAGTCAGTGTGATCTCACACAGTTAAGCACATTAACACCCCCCCCCCCCCGGGGGGTGGGGCTCTCCTTCAGCAGCAGAAGCAAGTTGGGGGTGGAGATGCACTGTCCACTGTGCTGTGTTGCTGTCCAGCCAATGGCGGAAGCCACAGATGAATGGGCAAGAGAGACGTGACTAGGAAATATGAACACAGGCAGAAAGACAGACAAGCCAGCCAGGAGCCTGGTAGATATAAACAGCCTGTTTCGTCAGGTGCTAGGGGGATAATAATGAGTGAGCATGCCCCCAGGGTGATCAGTGAGTCAACCAGGAAGCTCAGTCAATGCAGAGGCCCTACTTGTTCACCTGCAAGCTGGGAACTAACTTGCTGCTGAGCTCTCATTCGGGGTAGAACAGCATGGCTGGGTGGGAACCTGTGATCCAAGCAATATTTCAGAGGGAACACAGATCACATTCCCAGCTGGCACAAATTGGCTATAGCCCCATTGAATTCAATGGAGCTATGCCAATTTGTGCCAGCTGGGAATCTGACCCCATAAGAACATCTCACTGATAATCAGAGAGGAGAAAGACATCTGAGGAGGCAGAGCTCCCTGCCCAATTGCTAGAAGGCTGGGCTATAGCCCGAGATGGGCTGTGTCTGATTCAATGGTTGCGTCCCTTTCCTGTGTGTACTAAGGCTCAGGATAAAGCCTGGAAATAAACCATGAGTTGGTGGGCAATTTCTTCTCTTGCAGTGCCAGGTAGATATCTCCCCCAACTTTCACCTTCCCAGTGCCTCCCCCACCCCTTTTAAAGACACTGCCTCATGCAGCAGTTTTGATCCAAAGGGGCTGTCTGGGTAGATGGAGCTTTCCTAATTCACATGCTTCTATCTTAGCCGCTATTTTAAACGGGAACGTGTAGATATTCCCAGGATTGTTATCTGTAATTGTAGGATGGAAAAATGACTCCGGATTAACTGAGTGTTCTAGTTCTTAGGCAATTAGCTTCCCCTTGCATTAGGGAGATGCTGGCTCTCAGTCCGAGGGGACGTGGTGTCCTTATAAATAGGGCCCTGCGAGTCAGGAGTCCTGGCTTCTGTTCTTGGCTCTATGTGACCTTAGGTCAGTCACATCACTCCCTGTGCCACTGTTTCACTTCCCCTACCTCCCTAGAATTAGTTCATTTATATTTGTGAAGCGCTTTCACACCACCAACTGTGCATAGCACTGTTCGTTCAGTAGTACACACATTCTCAGCTTAGCTGAAGGAGAGCTTCCCGCTTACTACCTTTCGGTTTTATTGAAGCTGCACACGTGTCAGCGCAAGAGCCCCAGGTCCCACTGCAATGTTCTTCTAGCTAGTTTCAACCCTCTGGCTCAGTCTGCTGTCACTTCTTTCCCTGTAGTGCGCAGACAGAAAGCTATAGGGGGAATCTAGGATCCCAGGTCATGGCATTTTGACTGGAGGGGTTGGCAACACAGCAAATATACACCGATGTGATGTGGAAATCTACATATAGTCTGCTGAGATCATCTGCCTATCAATGGCATGGATGTAGTGGTCTATACAATTGTTGTATCATATCATAGAGCACATTTAGCATATCAGATATAGCACTGGTCCTAACTATCACATCTTGTCATAGACCATGGTCCAAACTAAGGCTGGGGGGAAAATGCATTTCAAACCCCATAAAGTGACCATTTCTAGCACTGCTGAGTATGACCAGGAACTCTTGAGTGGGTGGTGGGGTATTTGCAGCTGACAACATCTGAATGACTTCCATTAGCAGTGAGAGAGATCGATTTAGTAGGTTAACAAACTGGTCTGCACCCTAATTCCAACAGCTGTAATGTACATACTTAGGGGAAGCGATGCCTTGAAGGCAGCTGCTCCCATTAACAATAGTGCAGAAGGTATATCTTAGATGCCAGGCACAGCACTAAAGTCCACCCTAGCTCTCTAAAGAGGTGCAGGGAGAGTTTGCTGGGGATGGGCAAACTCGTTACATGTAGTTTCAGACCCATTCAATGTTGCAGGCTGGAAAGTTTGACTCAAATGTTATTGGATTTGCATTCTGCTCATGATATCCTGGGGCAGGAATAAGGATGAGAAAGAGGAGAGGAAAATAATGAAAATCTAAATACAATGGCTCATACTCAGTGATGATATGAAATCACACAGTGGGTGTGTTTGGGCAAGAAGTGGTGTAGTGAACCTTGCACTGATCTGGGGTTCCGTGGGTGCATCACATGAATGTGCTGATGCACTGGAGGCGGGGGCAAGAGCTGTAGCAGGAAAAGCAGCTATCAGAAGGGCATGCAGGATACAGCAGTCCCCCACCTCTGATCTTGTACTCTCATTAGCTGGGTTTTCTGCTGCACTTCTCTCCCCAGTCTGGCCAGATTCTGCACTGTGCCTCTGAGGGAGCAGAGCACAGGATGTGCAGGTGCAGCCTGGGATAGGGGAAAAGGCATCTATATGCCATATTTGCACCTTTTGGGGTTCTGGACTGGAACTGACTCAGCTCCCATTGTAAGTTAAATCAGCCCCGGATGCTCTGATGTATAGCATTTGCCCCCAGCCACCCATGGACCACACCAACAGCCCAGCGTCGCTCAAGCACAAAGTGCTGCAGCCACATGTGCCCATGAGGGAAGGGAGTTAGAGCCATTACACCAGCCCTGCTCCACTTGGGGGCTGGTTACGCTGGCTGTGCAGCTATAAAGTAGCTGTCAGTTGTCCTGCCCTTTGCTGCCTTAACGGCTAACAGGTCATGTTCCAACATTAAATGCAGTTGCAGGTATGACGGCTGATATCAGGGATTGAAACAGATCTCTAGAGTTGAAAGCACGAATCTTTTCAGCTTGAATTAAAGAGCTAGGCTTTGTAGCTGGAACTGTAACCGATTCACTGCTTACGTGGATCAGTCACACGGGGACATAGAACGGGCACACTGACCAGTGGGTTATGCACTAGCTCCTTTTTGTGCAGAAGCACACTCTCCTTTTAGTTTTTTTGTGATCCCAAATGTGTTGACTTTTGCTCCCTTTAAGAGAGAGCTAATGTTCATATCTTAGATGCACAGAACAAGTAGCCTTCCTGAGTGGTTTTTCCTTTTCTTTTCAAAAGTGTCAACCTCTTTCCCAGAAGCAACCATAACAGCCATGTGATGTGCTAGGCTGGGCTGTTCCAAGGCTCGATGTGGGTTGAGTGAGATACACATCTCCACCATTCACACCAATTCGTGTGTGTGTGTGTATGTATGTATGTATGTATGTAAATTGTTGGAATAGGAATGTGTGTGTTGGAACAGCAATTGCTTGTGTAGTAATGAAGGAGAGACGGGGCTGGTACAGCAATGACCCATGTGTATGAGTGGTACACACGCACTTCTGTATAGAAGTGTTTGGAACAGGAATTAAATATGCAAAGTGTGTACAGCTGAAGTTGGAACAGGCATTGTAAATAGGGGTGAAGCTGGAAGAGGAATTTCATGTTCTGCTGTAGATCTTTCCATATAAGCCATTGTTCAGATCAGTTATTAGCAGGCTGCAGTACAAACTGTCCTGCATTGCATGCTCTGCCTTTGTCTGGCTACAGGATTTTTACAAGCCCTTTTTTCCTTTGAGAACTGACAGCATAATGATCCTGGACAATGCCAAATCATCATCTGCACTCTCACTAGGGGAGCCGGGCTTTTATATGAGAGAGAAGGAGATAAAAATGATGCACTCAGAGCTGGACAGCAGAAGCTGAACAAGGGAATGAGGAAAACAGACTAAATTCTGTTTACTGGGCTGATTTTTCACCTTACAGTTTCTTTCCTTCATTTGCTTTCTCCTTTCACATCACATTCTCAATCTGTCATTTCAGAGCTGCCCAGATTATTGCTGATGGTTTCATTTGCAGAGCATGATGGGTGTATGTTAAGGTTTTGCAAGAAACAGCAGATGTCTTAAAAAATACAAGAAAAAATCAAGATGTATGCTTATGGGACAGATCTTTTTCTGTCCCTTCTTAGTCAGAGATCCTGTTCTGGCCAAACACTCTCACAAACTCCAGCTCATTTCAGGGGAGACTTTGCATGAATAAAGATTGCTGGGTTGGGCCCTGGATTAGTTCTATCTACCCTTGAAGAGCTGGATGGGGGTCACAGGGCATTGCATAATAGTTGTGCAGGTCCATAAGAGTGTGTGGACCCCCATAAGAGTGGGTCCAAGTTGCAAGACTTGGGTATGAATTTAAACTTAAATTTAGTGTTCTCTTTCAAGCCCAGATATCAAGAGCAGGACAGAATCCATACCCACTCTGCAACATGGAGCACAGTTCCTTGGGAGCTTCTACTGTGATCCCACCAAGCTGCTATCTGGGGACATGGCTAGAGAGACAAGGACTGTGGATCCTCTGTTCCTTCCTGCCCACTCACCTCCCCCTGTGTGCGTGTGCGCACAAATGTTGCCGAGGCTATTCTAGCCCTTAGGCTGAAGCTGCTGCTACAAAGTATCTCTGCTGCCAATCTGTGCCTTGGAGGGAGGATTCTTCCCCACCCTGCTCATCCCTGTGGAGGATCAAGTTACCCCAGATATATGACGTGCATGACAGGATGGTGTAATGGGTGTATCAATTTCATTTATTTGGGATGAGCTCCAGGTGATAACCCACTTGTGAGTTATGAGTCATGAGTAATGCAACCCAATCTCATGCCAGTAAAACCTATAGGCTACACACCACCACCATGTGTTCCCATAAAACACATGATCTTGTCTGGTGTTATAAACTGGTGTTAAAGCATTTTAAATAAATGGACTGGTCCTATTTTTGCATGCCTCCAACTATAAGACCAGGTGCCTTCATTACCATGGGTCTGATTTTACAGGGCTGAGAGGGAATCCTCCAAAACTGACCTGGAATAGCCTTTCTAGATATAAAACCGTGACATCCTTAAAAGTCCATTATCTTGGGCTCCTCTGGGGCTAGAAATGAATGCAGCAGATCTCCCCTTCCCAATGGTATAAAGTTTCCATTTTTTAGCCCTGCAGGGTCATGAGGTGTCAGACTTTAGAGCTGTGACACATAAATACAAAGACTTGCTTAGCCTGGCCTTGAGCCAGGAGGACATGCAGGTAAAATCCAGGCTTTTGTGGAGGAAAGAGGAAATAAGTCTCTGGCATGCTGATTATTTTTTTTTAAAGGTGGATGTTTGAAGCTGCTCAGGTTTTGTGATGTTAAGATAAAACCCGGGGTAGATTGGTGGGCAGAGCACAGGTGATATAGGCACCGATACATAATTCATTCATTTATTGCATGGCTCTGAGATTTATAACATGGGAGATTAGGGATGTGGGGCCAGATTCTGTTCTCACACTGCAGTAAATCCAGAGTAACTTCAATGGAATTACTTTGGATTTACACTTCTATGAGATCAAAATCTGGCCCATACAGTGTCCCTAATAAAACATTGACCACTGTTCCAAACCTTCTTGTTCTCTCTGGGTAGAGGCAGACTGCTCTGAGTTAGTGAACACGTTCACATTCAGGGTCTTATCCCCCCTCGTGACAGAGAATGTGCGTTAACTAGGCTAGCTAGAAATACATTGTGGTGGGAAGTTTATGTATCCACATTGGGTAGAATCTTTCAGTCTTTGTGGACTCAATCCCTCATTAGTCCTTGTGCATCCTCCGGAAGATTCAGTTTTAAATTGCCATTCGGAAGTGTTGGTCTCACCTCCTGAGATAGGACAGTAGAACCCAGACTTATTAGGGCCATTGCTTTGGCATTGGCTTATTACGAACTGGTTTTGTGATATATGAAACTGGAATATGCGTGTTATCGGAGCATGAAAACAACTCAGTGTCCTGCTGCAGGTGTTAGCTACTTCTGGGCAATGTTTCTTCTGAGATCTCAGTAGACAGTCAATTTGCACTTGCATGATCTACATCCATTCTCAGCAAAGTGATTAAAGAACCTGAGAGTGGTCCCAGATTTTCCCTTCCTCTTGGGAGAGTCATGCTCCCTCTTTTGCACTAAGTTTTGAATCCCTGAAGCTCTCTATTGCTGGGCTTTCTGTTCCTCTTGGTTTGTTTCCCCTGTTCTTCAGCAGGTGGGATTTGAGACTAATAACTCTCTTTCTTAACAGTCACTTAAGGAATAATTCAGTAGGTGAACTATCCATTACTCAATCCTTGTCTGTCTAATCTCCCTAAATTCCAGTGTGCTCTATCTATCCATCCTTATCACTCAATCCATTCTTGTCCATTCTATCCAATCGGTTTTGCTAATGCACCCATCACCCTGATTTCTGGACACCAATCATAAGACTAAATTAGAGCCGGGATGTACTCAGTGGAGTTAAAATGTGTATCCCTATTTGTCTCTATTTATTATATCTCTCCCATATTGGCTAGTATCTAGGTGCTGCTTTTCAGTGGTGCAGAGCTGGACAGTAGCTACCAAGGTAGCATTGTGGTAATGAAAGCATGCAGAAGAGCTTCAGGTGAGGATCAGTGTGACGTTGTGCAACTGTGACGGGTTGGATCACAGAAACCCTCTTGGGAGCTGCCACCTGATGGGACAAGACTACTTCTGCTCCTGCTTTCCCTGCCAGCTCAGGACTCCAGCACCCTGTCTTGCTGAGCCAGACACACCTGTCTGCTCCAATACAGACCCAGGGTGCAGGTTTACCTGAAAACAGCTCACAGAAGTGTGCTTGTCTTTAGCACTCAGATGACCAACTTCCAGTGGGGTCTAAACCCAAATAAATCCATTTTACCCTGTATAAAGCTTATATAGGGTAAACTCATAAATTGTTCGCCTTCTATAACACTGATAGAGAGATATGCACAGTTGTTCGCTCCCCCAGGTATTAATACATACTCTGAGTTAAATTAATAAGGAAAAAGTGATTTTATTAAATACAGAAAGTAGGATTTAAGTGATTCCAAGTAGTAACAGACAGAACAAAGTAAGTTACCAAGCAAAATAAAATAAAATGTGCAAATCTATGTCTAATCAAACTGAATACAGATAATCTCACCCTCAGAGATGCTTCAGTAATTTTTTTCTCAGACTGGACACCTTCCAGGCCTGGGCACAATTCTTTCTCCTGGTACAGCTCTTGTTTCAGCTTAGGTGGTAGCTAGGGGATTCTTCATGATGGTTCTCCTCTCTCCTCTTTGTTTGTTCCACCCCTTTATATATCTTTTGCATAAGGCGGGAACCCTTTGTCCCTCTGGGATTCCACTCCCGCTCACTGGAAAAGCACCAGGTTAAAGATGGATTCCAGTTCAGGTGACATGATCACATGTCTCTGCAAGACTTTATTACCCAGCACACACGCATACAGGAAGACTCATAGATAAACAGAGCCATCTGCAGACAATTGTTCTGGTTAATGGGAGTTATCAAGATTCCAAACCACCATTAATGGCCCACACTTTGCATAATTACAATAGGCCCTCAGAGTTATATTTCATATTTCTAGTTTCAGATACAAGAGTGGTACATTTATACAATAGAATGATCACACTCAGTAGATTATAAGCTTTGTAATGATACCATACAAGAGACCTTTTGCGTGAAGCATATTCCAGTTACATTATATTCACTTATTATCATGTTTTTATAAAACCATATAGACTGCACAACACCACAATCAGTACTAGGGATCTTGCCCAGGCCTCTGGAAACTTTCCTCAAGAGCATCTTGCCTGTTGTGCAATTGTTTGGGAGCCGAATGGTTGCAAATAGAGTTTTGCTTTACTGCATCAATTGCCTATAAAGAGCTTATTAAAAAGTTATCATCTAGGTCTTATGTTGACTGCTGCTTTTGGCACAGGCACTGAGATACATTTTCAAAAAGAACAGTAAATGAGTAGTTGACTTGGGAAAGGTTTTTGTGTATTTGTTTGGAGGGGGACGGGGGTTTAGGCCTTCATTGGTGCTGCAGGCTACCGCTACCAAGTTGGTTTCGGCTGGAGACTTAGTTTCAAATCCAGTGTCTTAGGACAGGTGAAAGAAGCTTGTTGTTCTCAACCTAATTTCTAGTGGACATTCGATCACTAGGGTCAGAATCTTCAAAAGGGCTCAGTTACCATCGAGGCACCAGTCATGGGCTTCACTCACCCCTCGTATTGCCTCTTCCAGGCTTGCGCTCTTCCTCCGGTGGTGTCTTCCCCTGTCCTGTCTTGCTCTGCTGCCCCACTCACTCCCGGGTTTGCAGCTTCTTCTCTGTGGCAGGGCCCTCCGTCCAGCTCACTAATGTCCTCCCCTTATGGGGAATTCACAGTCTTTCCAGACCTGCTAGCTGGCTGATGCTTCCAACACCCTTGCCACTCCCCCTGGCTGGTAGGTGAACCCAGGCCCAGCCTCTACACTGGGTTCCAGCCCAGGGACCCTATAACAAGCAGCCAAGGTCTCTGCACAGTCTGACCCCAGTCAGCCATTTTCCTGAGCTTCTTCCTACTCATTTGGCTTCCCCCCTCTGGGTTTGCCAGCCTCCACTCGGAGAATAGCTGCAACCCTCTTCCTGCTCACTGCTCCTGGGCTTTATACTGGCCCTGCCTGTTCCTGTCCAGCTAAACCTACTTCTATTTAGTGGCTTGCGCCCTGGCTCCTCCTCCAGGTGCACCCGGTGGAGCTAATTGGCCTGCCTGGTCACCTTTTAACCCCTTTCAACCCTGTGTGGGGCAGATGCCCCATCACAGCACAGAATAAGTAGCCAGATTTTCAGCGCACAATGTGTTGAGCTATCCTGAAAAATCTAGCTGTGAGTGTCACAAGAGAAACTGTTGTGTGCTGAGCAGTACTGAAAATATGGCCCTTATTTAACTGCCTAAATGGGAGTCAAGCTCTTCTGAAACTCTGGCCCTGGGTCACCAAATTATGCTGTGTGATTGGCAATTTCCAATCCGGAGGGTGACCAGAGAACTGAGGTGCATTAGCAGACAATGACATTCAGGTGCAGGGACATAACATGCAGCTCTCTAGGTCAGCAGGGAGGTGCAAACGTACAGGTTGCACAGCACAACCCCGTGCCATCTGGTCATAGTCAAGCCTTCCCTTTGAGGAAGATAAAACACTCCTAAATATTTTGAAGGAAGCAATTCTGCACTGTGCAGATAAGTGTGTCTCTCCAGATTTAGGGATTTGTCCGTCCCATTGGGGGTTAAGGGTACGGAGGGAATGTAATAGTGAAATGGGCTGTCTCTCAATGCGCACGTCTTACAGTAATGGGCACTATTGAAATGTCTAAGATAGATGGAAGACAATATAAAAGCCAGTGTAGAGTTACAGTATGTGTCTAAAACGAAGAGGAACAGCTAGATAAGTGTCCAATCAACTAGCAATAAAGTAGGATGCTTGAAATCATTTCCCAGAGGCTGTAGCGAAGGGAGCTAAGGAGATGGATAGATAGATGACAACAGAGCAGACTGTTCCTAACAAGGACCAGCAGCAGCCCAACCATTAAACACTTCAACTGGCAACTCCTCTCCCCATGGACTATGGAGGCATCAATTGCAGCTCTTTTGTGGTTCATTTCCAGCTGTCTGTCTGTCTCTGTCTGTCTGGGAGTTCTCTTTATCACACAGAAGCCAGAGGCCAGTGTTTTCCACCTGCACCCCACCCCCAGTCCCTAGTTCCTTGCCATGGAGCCTCTGGACAGCCCTGCATGCAAGTGTTGTAGCTGGGGAGGGTCTTCTGCCTGGTTTTCTCCATCCTCCACCTCCCGTCCTCTTCTTCCTCCCTTCTCTCCCTCACCCAAACTAATTGCTCCTGCATGCAGTCAAGTGCCTGACATAATTATTGCGAGCAGGGGGTGGGGGAGAATCTCACAGGGGAACCAGGCCAGTTAGCATGTTAAACCAACAGGAAACAGCAATCCACAGCATTCCATGCTTCCACATAAAAAATGGATGATTTAATATTTTATTCATCAAATGCTTTCCCCCTTCTCTTGTGCTGTTCCAAGATCACGCTCCAGCTCCTGTCATGCTTCTTTCCCTTGTTCACAGTCATTCTGGGGTTGTTATGCAGGTCTCCTTTAGGAGGCTTCCTGGCCTCCCTCTTTGAATTGAATAGTTGAACGAGTAGATCTTGATGGAGTTTTCCCCACACTTTTTCCTAGTAGCTCCCACCCCACCTTTTGGGCTGTTAGCCAAGATGTTCCAAGCCAGAGCCAGCGATGAAGGAGCAGGGTGGAATTGGGGAGGTGGGCTTCAGACAGTCTTGTTTATTCTAATCAGTTTCCATAGAACACCATAACTGCATATAGCTCCAGATCTCTAGGGCAACACACAAGGATGTTGAGTTACCTCCACCGTGGCAGAGACCTTCGAAAAAGCTAGAATCTGCAGATACATTAAAGATATAAACCCGCTTACCATCATCAACCCAGACCGAAATAAAATGATGGCCACTAAACTCCAAAGGAAGAAGTGAGCCCTCCCACTGAGCAATAGCCTGAGCGAATAGGCTACCTGATAGACCAGGCGGTGGTCTATCAGGCCAAGTGAGGAGCCTGCCCTCGCCTGCAGATCTAGTGGCTGCTGCTGGTTGATCTCATCCATGGAGTAAGAGTACAAGGGGAGAGGCAGTCCCTAAGCTACCGAGGATCCATACTAATAAAAAATGCCAAGGTCAAAGCTGACCCTTTGAACTGCACCCAGAAATGAACGGGAAAGCAATGCAGGCTGCGGAGGAACAAGTCAGCCACACTGCTCAGCCTCCTGACTCCACATTTTGCTTCTGCGTGTTGCTTTGTCTCTCTCTCTCTCCCCTCCCTCCTCCCCCCCCCATTAGTGCTGTCTCTTTCTCTTGCTCCCTTTCTCTTTGTGCACCTCTCTGCTCAGTTACCAGACTTTGGGTCAAATTGTCCTTTCGTGTACACCTGTCCAATACCTTCCGTGAGGGTGCATGGATGAGAGCAGAATCTGTTCCCCTGTTGAGGGTCCACTCCATTGTGTGTGTGCCTCTCTCCCACATCCCAGTTTCAGTCTCTTGCTCTCCATAACTACTATTAAGTAGCTTTGCAACTATCCTGCCCTTTTCCCTCTATTGAACTCTGCCCATGATGACATGCTAGTGCCAATATCAGGGTCATGCACACTCACTGCAACCATTAATATTTAACACCAAACGTCCTGAGCAGATACAGACACACATGGCTGTGGTTTGTGCCCAATTACATGAAAGGCAGATGTCCGTGGGTGACCTTCACTAGCTTGTGCAGAAGGGGAAATGCTAGCAGCTCCACCACCACTATCTCTCCCGCCTCCATGATGGCTGAAATGCTGGCAAGTTCTCTGGGTATGAAGGAGCCATATCCGGCAAAAAAAAAAAAAGTGTTACCTTTGCCCTCAGCATTTCTCTTCCGTGCAGGAAGCTTTTTCTCATGATGGCTGTCCGTGTGAATAAACTCATGTATTGTCACTATTTTTAATCTCAGTCCCAGGCATGCAGGTGCCGTGCCAAAATCCCCCCTCATAGGAGCCCATCTGTTAGTCACACATCCGTTGATGAAACAGCATCTCCAAGCCCATCGTCTCCTTAGTGTGCTCAGAACACATAACGGAGCGTGCTGAGCAGCAGATGTGGCTAGGGAGGGAGAAAATGACTGTTTATGTTCCATCCAGGAACTCACCAAGGCCAGTACAAGGATGGGAGGGGACCCGTTGGGAGCTTATCAGATACTGTTTAGGCAGAGGCACGAGAGCTCCTAGAGCTTCGGCTGGTATTCTTCACAGGCAGCCCCAATGGAAATGGCCCTCGTTTCCTCACCTCTACAATGCATTGTCGCTATTGAACAGCAAGGTGGCTGATAGGTCACCAGCTCCTTTACCGCTGCCCCAGGGCCAAGTGAAAGTTCAGGCGTGTGAAGAAAGCAGAATAAATAGTCAGCAGAGGAGTGGACTGTGACATTTTCAGATTACAAGAGAGACGCATTTGAGTGATTCCTGTTTACAAACAGCCTCTGCTCCTTACTTCTCTGAAGAAAGAGCTGACAGTTTATTGTCCTGTCTCTTTGAAGAATGCAGAGGACTAAGCTGAGGTCTAAGGCAGCCTGTGCCTGGCTAGCATAGAGCAGCCACTCTGTTCACCTCCTTGATAGAGGCGGAGCTTTTGGAGGTGTGTGGCCCCGCATTCCACAGTGCGTAACACTGGCCAAAGTGGAGCTCACATGGACTGCGACCCCAGTCTTGTCCGGTAGCGGGCACTGTAAGAAATGACCGGATTCTGGCTGTGAGAAAGCTCAGGACTACTCCAGCCCCAGCCTTACCCAGCAGGAGGTGCTATAGGGAACAGTGCATCATAGATCTCCCCTACTGCAGTTCCACCATCTGCTAGCGCAAAGTACTGGAGGAGAGCAGTCTGTGGCATTGCTCACGATCACTGCTGTCTCTGTCTCTCCCAACAGGAAGCTGGTCTATGAGTGGCAACAACAGAGAAAATAAAACCACAAAACTTCTGCAGCACTGCACACACACTCTGTTCAAAAAGGCTATCATGTTCTGAAAGAGCATTGTTTGACTGATGGAATCTGATTTGTGCTAGTGAAAGAAAATATATTGTCATATTGGATAACATCATCCATTTCTCTGTGTCTGGATAAATCTCTGAGCATTTGATTTCCTTTGCTTATCCTCCTTTGACACCATCTTCACAGTGGCCTGGGATAAGCTCCCTAACCTCTGCCCTGCTTGGATGATACGGTTTTATCAGGGACAGACTTCCAAAAGACATTGGATAATGGGCTAAATCTCCCCACTTAAGAATTTACCAACAGAATAAAGAGTCTTAAAGGCTTCCCAGAAGATGCCAGGTAAAACTGGATTGGCCCCTGCTCATTGGCCTTATCTCCTAAACTTCATCTGACAGCAATACATTAGCAAGCTGTAAAAGTCTGTGAGACCCATCATCACAGATAGTACAGTATCGATGCCACACAAAAAAAGTGACAAAGTTGTGGCATGCCGTCAAGTGCAACTGTACTGCCTGCTACAGCTGAGTTCATACTGGCTTGTGTGTAGCCAATAGCAGTGGAGCCAACCAGTGTGCAACAAATTGATGAGTGCAGCATAACTGCCTCATTAGATCCCCATAAAACAAGGAGGGGGCAGGGATGCAACCCTCCCTAAACTAGACAGCACAGAGAGGCAACCACTGCACCAGTTGATGCTGGCAACCAATGCAAGTGCTGCTGTAGGGGCTGTGCATCAGCAATGCCTGCTAACTGCTGTGGAGACATTGTGGGCTCATCACTCAGATCAGCCACCCACCACAAACCATGTGACCCATAACCACAGCAGCGTCAAGCAGAGAATGACCGTACACAGTCTGTGCATGAACCAGCAGGTGGCCCAGCACCTGTGCAGCACAAGAGCCATGATATGTGCAGACATATGACCAGATGAGCCTGGCACTACCTAGACCTGCAGCCACCAGCCTGCCACAGAGGTCAGAAAACATAAGAGCACATCCTAGTATCATGATCATATTCACCATTGTGAACAGAGGCTGACACAGGACTTATGCATACTCCTGTTGTCCCCCAGAAGGAGAGATTGGGATGACTTTCCAGGCATGTTTTTAAATATACGCTGGGAGGGGATCCCCGGAGTGCAGTTTCAGCAACATTTCCATCTACCACACTTCCTTTTCGCTTGCACTGCTTTCTCTGTGTGCAGCACCTGGGCTCACGTGACTCACACCATCTACCACTGGACCGATACCCCAGTGTCTGGTATATTGCTCTTCAATTCTCTGTGCCAGTTACAATTTCTGCCTATTCACTCATACATCTGAGGGAGAGAGAAGCCCCACTTCTCAGGGAGGAAAACCAGCTCTGCCTCTCTAGGAACAACCATGAGGCAGAAGGCACATGTCCTCCTCTTCATCTGCTGCCCTTTGAGGAAAAGGGCATTGTTGCATTACATAGTGCTTTTAAGAAAGAACAATAATTAAAATCTCTCTCTGATGAACATGGTTAATTTCCTATTGTAGTACGTTGTTGAGACAGCACTTTTTGCCCATTAGCACACTTGTAAGGTTAATGTAGTGTACTTAATAAAATAAATAAAGCTTGTCATGATCTCTCAGGCAAATTTTAATGGGTGGGAACTAAACAAAAAAAAATTAGCCTAATATCTAAGATTTTGTCTGGTCAACTTAAAGTTAACTGCTGAGCTGCCACTGGGTTTTAGGACGTCATCTGCTTTTCTTCTTGGAAGATGCACCTTAATATGCATCCAGGGTTAAATGAGGCTGCCATGGCCCCGAAGGCATGGGTGAGGGTTGAAGTGGATGCTCAGTTACTACACTGCTGGGCACCACATTGATAGATGGGAAGAATGTTGGAAATAGCGTGAACAGGAATGTGCTGTTGGAAAGGATCCAGGAACAGGGACAAAGCCTGTGTGCAGGACGGAGAAGGCAGTAAGGTAGAAATGCAGGAGATAGGACAAGGCTACAGGAATCTAGCAGACTGTGCTGGCACTAAACAATCAGCTGAAGTAATGGGACTGCAGGGTTAGATGGGAGGTAGCAGGTGCTGGGGGATTTAATACTGGCACTGAACACTTTTTTTTTTTTTTAATGTCCTAGTTCAGCGATTCTCAAACTGGGGGTTGGGACCCCAAATTGGATTGCAACCCTGTTTTAATGAGGTTGTGAGGGCTGATGTTAGACTTGCTGGGGCTTGGGGCCGAAACTCGAGCCACACCGCCCAGGGCCGAATCCCAGGCTTTGGTTTCAGCCCTGGGTGGCGGGGCTGAAGCCCTCGGGGTTTGGCTTTGCCCGCCTTTTGCCCCTGCCCCTCTCCCCCCTGCCCAGGGCGACGGGGCACGGGCAAACTCAGGCTTCAGTCCCCCCTTCTGGGGTCATGTTGTAATTTTTGTTGTCAGAAGAGGGTCGAGATGCAATGAAGTTTGAGAACCCCCGTCCTAGTTAAACCATTGACGTAATGCTTTATTTTCCTCTGAATGTCCAAAAGCAGGAAAATATTTGAAAAATCCCCATGTAGGACACTTTGAGCCATGGGATGCAATCATAAACCTGCTTCCTAGCTGCCAGCCCCGGGCAAGTCTCAGGTAATCATTAGCAGAGAGCCCATCTGTTCTTAATGGTTTCTCTACCTCGCCTTTTGCAGGACGGTTGGTTTCTTATGCTTTTTAATAATATACACTAAAAGCAGCCGCATCCTCGGATAAATGAGGCCACAGCTGGTGTGGGGTGAAGATGAGAACTTCCCCGGCTGAGAACTCAGGGCAGCTTGTTCACTAGCACACCTCTCCCCCCATAATAAGGCAACCTTCTCATTATTTCACATACAGATGGGAGAAGGAGGCAGGCCAACAAACTGCAGACACTTACTTTATGGTAGATTGATAAATAGATACTGCGGGTAGCTAAATACTACAATAGAGGGACGGAGGGAGAGATCAATACAAGTTGGCGGTAATGATCGATATCATAGAGGGACAAAGAGATAGTGGACACAATTGAAAGATGGACAGAAAGATACAATAGAAGAGTGAAGCAATAGATAAAATGGAAACACAAATAACTACAGTAAGGGGATGGAGGAGAAAAAAGATATAGAAAGATGGAGAGAGAGATACAGTAGAGGGACAAAGGAATAGATAAAGCAAGGAAGATAGACAGATAGGTACAGTGGATGGACGAAGAAATAATAGATTGCTACAGTGAAAAGATGGACAGATAGCGGGGATGGAGGCCTAGATAGCTACAGCTGGTAGATTGATTTTGTTGTTAGCTATATTGCAGGTCAAACACAACTCTCACACCCCATTGCCTCCACATCATTCCTCCTTCCACTTTCCTGTCAGCCCCCTGCTGCGTCCTAGATATTTCAGCCAGAGCCCCACACGGTTTTGGTTTTGGCACAGACAGTCTATCAGCCCCAGGGTGGGCGGGATAAGCATCTAGTGAATTGACTTTCAGCCGCTACGCCCAGCTGCACCAGTGAACCTTGGCTAAAGGCAGCTTTAAAGAGGTAACTGTTCTGAATGTTATCAGTTCACTTTCTGGATCTTCTTCTTTCATTGCCCACTCCTGGGCCTCTTTGGAATCACATCTGTACAGGACTGTTCTCTTGGATTAAAAGTGTTCTGAGCCAGGAAAATTTAACCCTGACTCTGACTAGCTGTGTGAATTTGGGGCAAGTCACATGCCCACTCTGTGCCTCAGTTTCCCCATCTGGGAAATGGGGATAATACTGACGTACCTCACAGGAGTGTTATGGGGATTAACTGGTTAATGTTTGAAAAGTACTTTTAAAATGGCAAATACCTGATGGCTAATCTCTCAAATCATTTGTGCTAATCTCATCCCTGTGCCATCTGAGTCATCAGGACATCAGCTATTTGGTTTTGGGTAGCAATGTGGTCAGGAAAGATTCACTTCCTCCCCCATAATCCCCATGAACTGCATTTCTCACTTGACCCAAGTGCATTATGGAGAATTTTCACCTTCTGCTGAAGCATCAGCCACTGGGCCCTGCTGGAGGCAGGACATAGGACTTGATGGGCCCAGCCTGGTAATTCCTGTGTGCCAAGATAGCAGGCCCTCGGCAGACTCCTGCATCTTGTCAGAAAAAACTCCTCTGAGCTGAGATACAGTTGTCATCTTCCAAAGTGAGGGGAAATAGTGATTGACAGGAGACGCTCTTACCACAGCCGTGCAGCAGCCTGTTATTGCCTTGTAGCGTCCAATTAAATAACAAAACAAAACAGGCCTCCCACTCCTTCCGAGCTGATTGTTCTCCTGCCACCTGGGGTGCCAGAAATGGTGGTATTTACAACTTCAAAAGTGCTCGCTTTCCAGCCCCAAACTCCTCAGCAGCCTCCACTGGAGGAAGGGGCACTGGCGAAGGCTTTTGGAGCAGCGTGGGTGACAGCCAAGGCAGGAAATATCGATGCACCCCAGGCCTGATGCAGCGGAGGGCTGGGTTTTAATGTGGCAGCTGGCAGAGAAGGGAATATCGGGAGGAGGCAGCTAGCAGCGAGCTCTGTCTGAAGCACAAGTGCCAAGAGCTGATCAGCTTTCATGTGGGGGACGAGCGCCCCCTTCCAGCATCCTAGGGCTGTGAGCTATTCTGTTATTGCATCTCTCCGCCTAGCTACTGCATCTCACCTTAGTGCAGCTCTGTCTCTCTCTCTGCCCTTGCACTCCTGTCTTCATTCTTTCTTTGCACTCATTCTCTCCCTCCCACTTTCCTGTCTGGTCATCTCTCACACTCCTCTCAGGCAACCCTTTCTGCCTGCCCCATATGGTCTCTCTGTTCCTCTAATCATTCCCTGTGAATGATGTTATGCTGGCTGAGGTATGCCAGTAAGCGGGGATGAGGGGAGGTGCAGTAGCTATAGATGCCTCAGGCTGTTAACCAGAGATTCAGACTGGAAAAGAAATCCCTGTGTGCCTGGGGCGGGGGGAGGGGAGAGATGGCTTCTATATTACTGCATTGAGGCTAGATTGTTCGCAGCCCTTATATAGGTGCACAGGATGCGGTGAGAAGAACCTTTCCCTCAAGCATGTGCCAGTCACAATTGCAGTCCCTAAATTCAAGGGACTATAGTATTTCTTCCCTCAATGCACTCCTGGGAGTGAACAGCAGCCCAAAAAAGAGGGGGATCCCCCCTCTGTTGGCTGGTGGGGCAGGCTGGACAAACCGGGGCGCAGTGTATATCATCTTAGAAGAGGTGGGTCTGCACAGGATAGTCCCTCCCCCAGCTTCTCTTGCAGTGGTGCAGCTGCACCTTGCCCATCCCCCTGGATTGTGGCTAAATGGCACGAGCAAACCCTTAGTGTTATTCCCCGGCTCAAATCACCACTGAAGAATAAGCTTTAAACTTTGTCTTTTAAAGGGGGAAAAAAATTATTCCCTGCCTACTTCAGCTCTGCACTGTTGGAGCAGGCTTCTTCTGGGCACTCTCCATCACAAGACAGCACCCCGATCAATACCAATGCTCAGCTCTGCTGAAGAGAGGTTAGGTCTGGAATAGCAAGGGTGCTGTTGGGCAGGATTCAGGGGCACTGGCAGAGCTGTGTGGGGAGCCCGTCACTGGAATAGCAGGGAGTTCTGTGTGTGAGGAGTCAGGTGCATTGCCAGAATGGTAAGGGTACACCTACAAAGCAAGCAGCAACAAGACTCAGAGCTTTGGTCTACAGACTTGTGCTCACGCTACGGCACTAAAAATAGCGGTGAAGATTTTCGGGCTCGGGCTCTGAAGCCTAGGGAGGGGTTGTGGGCTTTAGAGCCTGAGCTCCAGCCTGAGCCATAACATCTACCCAGTTCTTTTTAGCGCCATACCGTGAGCCCCAGTCTGTCAGCCTGGGCTCTGAGACTCGCTGCCGCGGGCTGTGTAGACGTGCCCTCCGGGGCCAGGACTGAGCTAGCAGGGAGTGCTGCAGGTCCGGAGTGAGAAGCATGGGCAGAGCTGGGTAAGGACAGCTGTGCAAGCTGTCCAGTCCATTCCATCCTGTATTTTCTGTCCCTGGCTTTCATGGGCTCCAAACAAAACCGAAAGGAAATGCAAATATAACCACGTAGATTGCTGTCCAGTGGGAAAGAGAAAGTGGTGGTATAAACTTCATATCCAGGCGAAGCACACAGAGCATCTGTATAAGTTCTTGGAAGAGTTTCGGGATCCGCTGCGAGGCAATGAGTGACACTCAAATGCTAAATTCTGATCTGTTACTTCAGCATGAATCTGTAATGGCTCCACTGGCTGTTCTGGATTGACACTGGGGTAACTGAGTGCAGAATGTGGCTCCTTCATGTGTAGATGGGTTGTCTTTTTTTCTGTTAAATGTTGTGTCGTGCCATTATTTTAATGCTGTTGAAAGGGCTCCAATTGACAGCAATAGAAGCCGGAGGTCCCATGTCGATTCAGAGAAGAGGGATAGCACAGGCAGTGCAAGCCTCTCCCACACCACTACTAGGGAGAGTATGATGGATGTCCTTGTGATAGAGGGCTATTTTCATCCCTGGTATCACTCCAGTGAAGTCAACATCTCACATTCACCTTTTTCTTGCTTCGCTGTAAGCAGCCAATTTACACCTCAGATGACTATGGCCCCTGGTGTTCTCACCTGCAGTGCAAGGAACTCAGTCTTGCGTGCACACTGAAGTTGCTTCATCAGGCAGCAGTACAGGCATAAGAACAGCCATGCTGGGTCAGATCAAAGGTCCATCTAGCCCAGTATGCTGTCTGCCGACAGTGGCCAATGCCAGGTGCCCCAGAGGGAGTGAACCTAACAGGTAATGATCAAGTGATCTCTCTCCAGCCAGCCATCTCCACCTTCTGACAAAAAGAGACTAGGAACACCATTCCTTACCCATCCTGGCTAATAGCCATTAATGGACTTAACCTCCATGAATTTTATCTAGTTCTCTTTTAAACCCTGTTATAGTCCTAGCCTTCACAACCTCCTCAGGCAAGGAGTTCCACAGGTTGACTGTGCGCTGTGTGAAGAATTTCCTTTTATTTGTTTTAAACCTGCTGCCCACTGATTTCATTTGGTGGCCCCTAGTTCTTCTATTATGGGAACAAGTAGATAACTTTTCCTTATCCACTTTCTCCACACCACTCATGATTTTATATACCTCTACCATATCCCCCCTTAGTCTCCTCTTTTCCAAGCTGAAGTCCTAGCCTCTTTAATCTCTCCTCATATGGGGCCCGTTCCAAACCCCAATCATTTTAGTTGCCCTTCTCTGAACCTTTTCTAATGCCTGTATATCTTTTTTGAGATGAGGAGACCACATCTGTACGCAGTATTCAAGATGTGAGCGTACCATGGATTTATATAAGGGCAATAAGATATTCTCCATCTTATTCTCTATCCCTTTTTTAATGATTCCTAACATCTTGTTTGCTTTTTTGACTGCTGCTGCACACTGCGTGGATGTCTTCAGAGAACTATCCAGGATGACTCCAAGATCTTTCCTGATTAGTTGTAGTTAAATTAGCCCCCATCATATTGTATGTATAGTTGAGGTTATTTTTTCCAATGTGCATTACTTTACATTTATCCACATTAAATTTCATTTGCCATTTTGTTGCCCACTTAGTTTTATGAGATTTTTTTGAAGTTCTTCACAGTCTGCTTTGGTCTTAACTATCTTGAGCAGTTTAGTATCGTCTGCAAACTTTGCCGCCTCAGTTTACCCCTTTCTCCAGATCATTTATGAATAAGTTGAATAGGATTGGTCCCAAGACTGGCCCTTGGGGAACACTGCTAGTTACCCATCTCCATTCTGAAAATTTCCCATTTATTCCTACCCATTGTTCCCTGTCTTTTAACCAGTTCTCAGTCCATGAAGGGATCTTCCCTCTTATCCCATGACAACTTAATTTACGTAAGAGCCTTTGGTGAGGCAGAGATATTGTCTTGAAATCAGGAAATCTTAAGGGAGACCCTCCTATGCATCCCCCATCCCTTCTGAGACGTCGCATTGGAAAACTCTTGCCCGTTCTGTGTGTCAGATGCAGTGACAGTCTCAGGATCAATTTATAACCTAGGTCAAAGAGCAGAAACCCCACAAGGGGAACACTCCCCCCAATCTCCCCTCCAATTTTGATGGCAAACGTTTGGTGCAAGTGTGGGTCATGGATGGAAAAGCTCTGTGTTGTGAAATGAAGGCCAGCATGAGAGAAGAATACTGTATGCATTTCAAAAGATTTAATGTGTCTATATGCTGAAGAGCCTTTTTTTCTCTTGTTCAAATCCTGATGCCTTTGGTACTTCAGATGAGAGCAGATTTTGACCGGCCTCACTGTATATCTACAGAAGAAAAAGCTGGAGCTTTTTTGCTATTGAAGTCTTTTTTTTTTTTTTTTCTGAAACTTTCATTATCGAGGAAGGAGAGGATTCCAAACCGTCTACTGCTCCTGGAGCAGAGGGCAAGCTCTCAACTACCTTCATCTGCTGTCTCGTGTCAGTTGCACACAGGGGTAGATTAAGGCTGTTGGGATCAGGCCAGGGTGGACTAAGGGTGCCCAGAAGTGAGTCAGTGATGAATCGAGGTGTTTCTGGAGGAAAGATGAAAGAAGCCATTGGGAAGAGTCTGTCTCTGATTACAGGAATCTAGAGAAGTTCCATTTTTCAGGAGATTCCAAAATACTGTATTGGTTAATCTGGTCTCTGTTTAAGCTTAAATCAACCATGTTTCGCACAGGTGTTTTCTCTCTCTTCCTCCCATGCATGCGCACACACACGGTGACACACACCCCTTTGTGTCTTTGAATCCTTGTCTGTCTCCTCCTTTTACTGATACGTGTTTGTATCTCCGTTAGCCCTACAGTGTCACTAGAGTTATGGGAGAATGAGGTAGATTCTGCTCTGCCTTGTGCATTATCAATAGAATTGCCAGCTAAATTCCAATGGCAAGATCCTCATTGCTGGGAATGAGGCATGAGGCACAAAGAATCGGCTGAATTCTTGGATCACACAGGGAAATGTGTGTAGCTGGCATTTGGAAAAAGCATCCTTTGACTTGAAAAATGAGTAAATCTGCTGGGGAATCACCAGGAGAATATATATGCCCCCCCCCATGCCATTTTTACAGAGTCACTCTCCTGGCTATCGTCAGGTTTTAAAAAGGAGTTGCAATGGAGTTCCTGATGCAAAGGGTGATGGTATGCTGTGCTGATGAAATCCTTGGACTAGGTGTGTTCGGAAAGATGGAGTCATGCTGTTCATAAGTGTCATACCTTCCAAAAATAGACTTTAATGGTAATGCACCAGTCTTTAGTAATATACCAATCTTTAGTCAGTGAGATGCACCATGCTGAGAATATCCAATGTCAGGAAATCAGGACCCTGTGGACAGCAGTTATCTTTACGCAGATAATCATAGGAGTAAAGTTGCCCAGGTGGAGCAGAGACACCACTTGTGAATTCTCCCCTCTGAGTACAGATAATTACATAGTCAACCAGCTTAAATCATGAACCTTATATACCATCTAGCTGAATGCATTGCAGCATATTTCATATAATAACTGGGCCCACTGATACTAACTCCCGTTGGGAGAACAGATTTCTTAAAATACTAGCTTCTTGGTGTGAATAAGGTTCCTACTATAAAGCCATGAACTTCCTTATGTAAGTAATTCATCTGAGCATCTCCAAAGGTGTTAGCAAACTCACCTGGAATTAGATCTGTAACTTGCCTTAACCCACTGGAGATCTGTCCTGCATTTCTAAAATTCCAGCATCATAGTATCTGACTTGTTTACGTTATCATGTGGTTAACATTCACGATGAAGGCAGGATCTCAGCTCTCCCCATTCCCCTGTGTTAACTGTTGGTTGTTGTCTCCCAGGTGAACCCAGGCAGGGCTTGCTTCAGCTCCAGTTGGTGGGGAAAGGCTATGTGAAAAGACGACTTTTGCAGTGTGCAAGGCTCATCCTCAGCTGATTGCCAGTAGGGACTTCTGCAGTCTAGGGCTCTTCATCAAAAAGAAATTCTGCGGCAATGATATTTTAATTTGTTTAACTGGAAAATACCAGAGTTTTATGCCTCAATGGTAGGGATGGATTAGCTGATTGGAGAACAGTGGAACCCAGTGTCTCTTACGCAGTGGCTCAGATGTTTGTCCAAACAGAACCCGGGCTCTGAACTTTCTCAATTGTGTCTTCTCTTCTTCATAGCTGCCTGGTATTGTGTGCTTGGAGGCCCAGATGGGTCAGTTAGACCAGAAAAGGTGAAGAAATGCTGTGTCATGTTTCTGTTGCTCCTACCCCTCTGTCCATTTGCCTTGTTGCTTTTACCGAAGTGGGAGATATCAAATGGGAACATGTGGTCATCTCCCCATCCTTGCCTTGCAGTGCATCCAGTCTGGTACCTCCCCATCCTCCTGTTCAAAGAGCACCTGGTAACACTTAGGGTATGTCTATACTCCAGTCCAATCAAACACCCATAGCTGGCCTGTATCAGCTGACTCAGGCTCACAGGGCTCAGGCCATAAAACTGCAGCGTAGACATCTGGGCTCAGGCTGAAGCCTGGGCTCTAGGTCCCTGCAAGGGGGGAGGGTCCCGAAACCCAGGCTCCCCCCTGAGCCCAGACATCTACCTTGCAATTTTGTAGCCCCACAGCCTGAGTCCCATGAGCCCACGTCAGCTAATGCAGGCCAGCCGTGGGTGGTTAGTCGCAGTGAAGACATATCCCTAAAGGCATCCGCTTCAAACAGCCCCATAGTTTTCTATTTCCTTTCCCAACATTGCTGAGAATAGTATCAGAGGGGTAGCCGTGTTCGTCTGGATCTGTAAAAAGCAACAGAGAGTCCTGTGGCACCTTTAAGACTAACAGACGTATTGGGAGCATAAGCTTTTGTGGGTGAATGCCCACTTCATCAGTATGCTCCAATACTTCTGTTAGTCTTAAAGGTGCAACAGGACCCTCTGTTGCTTATTGCTGAGAATAGACACTTAGGCTGGGATTGTTAAAGCATCCTAAGGGAGTTAGGCATCCAAATCTCAGTGACTTTCATTAGGAGTAAGCTGTCTAATGTCTTTGGGCCCCTTTGATAATCACAGGCTGAGTTACTGTGGTGATAGGCACCATAAGAAGCGGGTAGTTAGGGACCCTCATTTTTAAAGTTGATAGAGAAAACTACAGGATTTCAGTTAAAGAAGGTTATGAAGCAAACCCCCAGATGTAGACACCCCTCAACTGTGTGGATATTTCCCCTTTGAACCAAACTCAGGAGTAATATGTTGAAAATAGTCCCTATCTTTTTTCCCCTTTTACTAGTAAGTCTTTAATAAAGTTTAAAGAGTTTACAGTTTAGCATTAATGTGTCACAGGTGCCTTCATTATGGACCCTAGGGGGAGCTCAGTGCCATGGATGGAAGGGAAAGGCATCTCACCAATTTGGGAGAGCATGAAAGTTACTCAAAACTCTAAGAGCGAGAATCCAATACACTAGCAGACCTGGAGGATATGGAACAGAGCGCACAGAGCTGGGGGTGCCTGTTGTAGGACCGGTTTGTAGCGCATATACCTGGAGTAATTCAAATATTAGAGTGGGTAATGCTGGTGCTGTACAGCTGGGTACGGTAGGATGGGCTGGGTTATGCATTCCTGACCTGTGTAACAGTTGATGGTCTTGTGGTTAAGTCAGGGGCCTGGCAGTGAGAAGACCAACGTTCTATTTCCAGCTGTGCTTTTGGCTTGCTGGGTGACCTTGGGCAAGTCACTTCCCCTCTCCATGCAATGGAGATAATGATATGCATGCTTCTGTGTAAAATGCTTACAGATTAACAGATGGAAAACTAAAGAGACGTGTAAAATAATATTTGTACCTAACCTTTTCCTAAGTTATGGCCTGCTTCTGCACCCACTGAAGTCAATGGCAAAACTCCCATGAGAGCAGAATCAGGAACTTACTAAAAAATAAGTAAAAAATCAACTCTCGCTAGATCTGAGCTATGGAGTTCTTTATGGCTGTGATTCCACGTGACGCAAATCACTAAATAGCCCCACTTTTTAATCAAGAGTTGAACTAAAACCCCAGATCTGAATGTTCAGGTTCCAGAGGAGGATGGGATGAGATGGGAATTTCCAGTGATGGCTTAGAGCAGCGTTCAGGATATTGGCATTCACATCCTAGGGTGCAACTGTGAAGGTGTCAAGAGTGCTATGTAGCCTGAGGAATGGAGCAGAAGGACCAACCTGTTCTTTAAAGACCAAAACGGTCAGCATTACTACACAATTATATTGGCAGTCAGCTGTGATGGGGTAGGAATCACAAGATCAGAATGTGACAGATAATTGAGACGTGGATCAATTCTGATTCCTTTTTATTTTATTTCATTTTATTTTATTTTTTTACCATTGCCTGATTTTGGCAGGGGCTTGTTAACTCTTTATGCCTCTCTAGTCTTCTTTTAATTTTTTTAGTCATCTGCATTCAGTTCTCTTGAGAGCAATGAAAAGAAATCAAAGTGCTTTTGTGAGTTGTGACAGAGCAGTGCAAATAGATTGATTAAAAACACTGTTTCTTTTTTTAATTTAAACAGAGCAGAGATTTGTGGGTAATGTCCATAATATGGGCTCCGTGGTAACAAGCTCACTGTGGGAAGAAAGGAAGAGAGTGTGTGTGAGAGAGAAAAATATGGAAGTGTAGCCACTGTTGTTCTGCTTTTAAATGCAAGATTGATTTTACATTTTCCCGACATGTCAGTTTCATTACTGGCAAATTAATCCTTCTCTCCGTGGCCTGAAGCTTATTTCTGTAGTTTCTCATAAAATAGATTTTGGTGTGTTACCAGATCCTAAATAGGGAATTCAGAGCTTGGCTACATGAAAAAGTAGCACCAATCTAACTAAAGTTTTAAGACCAATTTAATTAAATTGGTGCAAAAGGTTGGCTGTGTTTGGACACTCTTATTTGGGCTTAGCTGAAGTCGGGACACGGTTTACACTAAACTGAAATAAGCCACTCTTAAACCAAAATAAGAATGCCCAAATGGAGGGTTGCACCAGGTTAACTAGTGCATGTCTACATTTCCCCCTCCCCCCGCACAAATTCAGATGAATAGTAGTGTGCATCAAAGTGTTGCACTGAGCCTCCCCTGTGTGGATGCCGCAGGCGCAAACTTAAAGGAACTGAGTTCACACTAATGTAGTCTTGTGAACTCAGGACTTTTCAGTTACAGCACAGTGCTTCAGTGCACATTGCTATTCACACCCCTTTAGTCCAAACTGCAGGGCAGTGTAGACATATCCTAATTTGGTTTAAAATCACACTTTTAGTTCAACCAGTGCAACGTGCTAATGTAGTTAAGGCCTCAGATAGGCTCTGTTAAGAGCCATGGCCTGAAAGATCACAGGCTGAAGGGATACTGTGGAGATGCTGATAGCTTTCTGACCCTGTACGTGTTCCACTAATCCAAACCGCAGAGAAACATTACAGTCTACTATACTTTTGACGGTAACCTTGTTTTTCACACCCTGAAGCTACTCCATATCCCAAGACCACAGCATGGTGTTAGGGGGAGCAGTGCTGCTGGAAATGCTACTGTCCTGTGTACTCAGGAGATGTTCCATCTCCCAAGACCCCAGCATGGTGTTAGGAGCTGTGTCTTCAGGAGTATGGGGATAAGAGTTGATAGAAATAAACAATTACTTGGACCGCAAGCTTTCTGGGGCAAGGAATCACTTTTTGGTTGTGTGTATGTGTGCGCACTAATCCAGTTGGTCTTTGACAGGGGCCTCTAGTCTGTGATCGTAATCCAAAAGCTAAGTAATGATAATCATCTTTACCGTCAATTGGTATAGAATGTAAAGTAACAAAGTGGAATCCCCTGTATTAAATTAAACAAGGTCCTGGGACTACGTGAACTCCACTGTCTGGTGATTTGATGGTGGTGATGGTGTTTGGGGGCAGAGGGTGGGCATTGCATTTTATAATAATCATTTGCACCCAGAGTAAAGATTTACCTCTGTCAAGAAAAATTCACACCATTTTGTCTGACCATACTTCTGGTGTTCAGTGGAATTAACAAACAGAGGAATATGTTCCTGCAAGAGGAAATGAGAGGACTGACTGTTCTTAAATCATAAGGACTTTTTTCACTGTGCAAACCCCAGTGGAGGTAGTGACACAACTAGTATGTCGATGATGAATGAGCAATGATAAGAGAAAGATTCCTTTGTAGCGTGCTGGGCTGCGACCAAACTGAGGCCTAATCCTGCTTTGTTGGACTAATTTGTTAGTTACCCGGCAGAGTGATTAGGAGCTCCTTGGAAACACAGCTTTCCTTGCTTCGTGCACACTTAAAGATCTTTGGTATTTGGACTACATTTCAGCAAAAAAGCTGACTTTTTTCCTTTAGCTGTTTAAAAAGCAGTTCTAATGGAGGACTGGAGCTGAGAATAGGCTTCCTGCAGGGGGAGATGTGAAGAGCTCCATCTTGTAGAATTGCTGTAATGAACAGCTTTTGCTGCTTAACTGTATCAAGGATGTCAGACCTCCTCCCCACCCCTGTTATTTCTCAAACTCCCCCCCCCCATGTGGCTGGGAAAGTGCAGTCCTTGCTAATTAACTTTTGCATTTGTTGCAGCCCAAAGTGAAGTGTTTATTACAAAAATGTTTCTCTTTTGAGATCTCCTTGTTTTAAATACACCTGTTGGCAACAAGGAGAATGAAAAACAAAACAAATATAGGCAGATTCTCTCCTGTGATTTGATACAGTTAAAGTGAAATGTGTGTGTAAGTGTTTGCAAGATCGGGGTCTTACACACTTATACCCAGCAATAACCAGTAAGAGCAGTGGGCTGATTGGCTGGTTTGCAAATCATGTTTCCTAATTGTACTCTATACTCATGCTTTATCAGAGGACAGTCTTTTATCCTATGCTTCAAACCATTACAATTCAGAATGAATCACCTTTATATTAAGGGTTTGTCTACATGGGGACACTCCGGAAAATTAATCTGAATGAACTAAAGGTGTGAATTGGAAGTTAATTAAGCTAAACTGAATCAAGGCCACTTTAATTTTGAATGAGAGTGTCCATGTAAGTTTAATGCAGTTTAACCTATACACTTTATATTCATACCTTTAATTAATTCAGTTTAACTTTTCTGAATGTCCCCATGTAGACAAGTCCGAACATTTATGACCCATTTCTGTTCCCTTTGAAAATCAGTTCCAAAAGTCCCATATCTTCAATTTGGAGCAGAACTGGGTTCCCAGTCTAGGTCCCAGTCTCATGTACATTAATTTTAGTTTTCTGTGGAATGTTTTGTGGGGGTGTTGTTTCACTATGTGACAGAATCACTATGCGACACTATTGGAATTAGTAGACTGCTCTACTCAGAAGCGACCCCCAACTACTAGTGCAGAAAGGAGATATGTGTGTGTGCAGTGTGTCCAAGTCAGCACTGAGGTACATTGGCAGGCTGTGTGAAGTTCCCGGAACTGGAATAGCAGTGAGGAGCTGCAGGTCAGGATTGAGGGGCATTGGCAGCTCTGTGGGTGTGGGGCAGGACTGAAACAGCAAGGGAGCTGCTGGTAAGGAGTGGGGAGGGGCAGTGACACAGTTCTATGAATCAAGTTGCACAGGCCCTGTTCACACTATACCCAGTGTGCTATCAATCCCGTCTTTCATGACCACCAAACTCACCAAAATTTTAAACTAGGGGGAAAAAAATACAAGGAAGGAATTTTCGAAAATCAGCTGGTGTTTTAATGCAACTTTGCTGGGACATGTCACTAAACCATAAGCATATAATCCTTGTGCAAATCCACTGCATCACTAGCTCTTTTTTCCAGGTATGGTATTAATGTACGAATATTTGCAAAAGAGGGAGGGGCGCCAAACCCAAGCTCTTCAGTCTGAAATGTTCTGTCAGTATATAAAATATATCCAGGAATTTGCGAGTTAGGCTGACGTCGCCCTCATAAATTCCAGATAAATAATTTATCTTCTGTGAACACATTTCACTGTTTTTACATCCCCATTTGTTTCTGCAACATGGCCGGGGGAGTGGCACTCACTGGGAAACTTTACATGGCTCTGCTCGTAGCTTTGGTGTTGTCAGCACAGCTCTGACTGGGGTAAGGTTTTGTTCTCCTGGCCGTCAGCTCACAAATCATAAAATAAGCCATTTGAAACTAAGAGACACCTTGTGCTAAAATGGGCATTTCTCACAATATTGGCAGATCAAGACAGCAACTGTTGATTTTCAGTGTTTAATGAGCAATATGCTACTGATTCTGCTGCTAATGTTGTGTTTGCCTAACCTTTTTCAGTGCACCTCCTTGTGCTTTATTGCTGGAACATTTCCAAAAAACAGGAAGGGCAAAGCAGAGGGGAGGGGAGAGGAGGATGGAGAGAGAAAAGAAGACGGAGAAATTAAAAGGAGGGGTAGAACTTAATTAAAAGGCATTCTCCAGATGATGGAGGGGTAGAGGAGCCTTGTCAGAGTAATAACTTGGGATTACAGATGAGTAAAACAGTTTCCTGCAGAGGTGTTCTCAATCATGTTCAAGGCAGCGGAAAAGAGAGACCGAGAAAGAGTTGATGATGACAAGGGATGGGCAACAAGGTCAGCACAAGACTGTGTCTGGAACCAAGGAGTCATGCTACATCTCTGTCAGTATGTCAAAGGGAGAGGAATCAAAGAAGCAAAAGTCCGGTGATAAATCAAAAACATGCCTAATACCCTGTATGCTAACAGGCCATCCATTCCGCAGTCCATGACACCCGGACCATCCAGTCCAAGGACCATCTCTAGTAGGCTATGAAGCACTTCTTTCCAGTCCAGTTTTGTTTGGTTTGTTACTGGAGAGATTTATGCGTGTGGACATCTCATCATGAGAATGAGTCTTCCCTGAGCAGTGGAGCTGGGAATATAGAATGTAAACTAGAAACAGGCTGACTTTACATAGGGCATGGGCAATTCCACTTGGAGCTCTGGTAACCAATGCCTGGAGCTCTGCTCTGATGATCTGCAGTTTCAGCAGGGTGCTCACTTTGGAAGACTCTGATTCTACTTAGTTTTTAGAATGGTTATTGAGCTGGTGAAAGATGCCAGACTGACAAACTCTGAAGACTGAAGGCCTCTCTCTATGCCTATACTGCCTCACCAAAGTGCCTTAGCCCTGTCTTGATGGGATCTCCTCTGGGATGAAAATGAAGTGCAGTGTCCATGGGCCATTCACTCTTTGACCCTCCACTGAAATTGCCAACAAGGAGAGCAATTAGCACACATAAATGTGTACGATTTGGGGATGGGTAACTTGCTTTCTGGGACCTAGGCTGAGACTTGCATAGGGGCCACCAAACAACCACCAGATGGTAACAAGTTCCAGTCATCACCACCTGGAGCTATACTTGTACCAACAACCAGGATGTGAAAGGTTCTCTGTCCCATTAGGAAGCCTCTTTTCCTTTTACATGATTGCTTAAATATTGCTTTTTTTTTTGTTATGTAAACCACAGCATATATGTCAGAGAGAGACATAGACATTAAGTAATAACTGGTTAAGGGGAATTTTTCCTTTTAAGGAGAAGAATAAAAATGTGCTAGCTGCACTGCTTAAGATTTCATTCCCAGACAGCTGCATACAAATTGTGCCATATAAAGTTGGACCTGTATGCATATTCCCTATAGAAAACCATGTGCTTTGAGATCAAGTGCTAGAAAAGGATGCAGAGAACATACAGGAATTGCCTTCCCAGACAAGACCAATGGTCCATCCAATCCAGTATCCTGCCTCTGGCAATGACAGATGCTTCAGAGCAAAGTTTAAAACTGCAATACTAATCCCTGAGGGAGATTTCTTCCTGACACCAGCTGATAATCATATTAGGCCCTGATCATTTCTGTGTTGGCTAGTGTAACTGCAGATACCACTCTTATTCATATAAATACCAAAAATGTTGTCTTTTTCCTTTATGGGGAAACTTACAATCTGCTTAAGATACTTGCCTCCGTAAAAATCCCGTAACTCTGAATTCCTCATGTTAATTTTATGCTGTGCAAAACAAACAAACAAACAAACAAAGATTGATCCTTCATGCGCCGTGTGAAATTTGCTGTCTTTTGAGGAACAATAAAGGATAAATGGGAATGCCTGGTGGACCTCCTCTGTCTTTCACTATTTTGTACCTAGGCTGTCAGATCTTCTCTTGCTCTTCTCCTTTCCAAAGACCTCAATCCTTCAAGTCACTATGCACAGAGCCCCATGGACTTCAGTTGGGCACCACATCTGTCCATCTTCAGCTACTTGCAGGATCAGGGTCTAAAATGTCCTAGTCTCTTTTTGAAGCCTTTCAGTATTTCATATCAGAGGAACTCTTTATCATCTGTGCTCTTCTGTATGTGTTGCTGTTGGCTACAAACACCAATCATTGATTTTCTCCCCAGTTGCACAACCCATCTCCTGGGGTTTGGCTTTCCTATGGCTTGATTCTCTCATGTTCTGAGGTAGGAGAAGCAAGTTTTTTCCATCCATGTGGGGTGATTTCACAGGGCCTCTTCTCTCCTGGAAGGGACCTGGTCCATGTGTTTGCTACATGTATGCCCAAAGTGGAACGCAATGCATAGAAGCCCCCGCTAAAATTAGGATTAAGCTGTAAGTGAGGGGACTCCTCTAGTGGACATTTCCCCATGGACTTACTCATCTATGGGGTTCTTGATCTCTGCAGCAGTTCAATAGGGTTACAGCCAGGACCATGTTTTGGCCAAAGTGTGAGTAGCACAGGTGGAGTATAGTGGAGCAAGAGAAGAAAGCAGAGGGGGATGGATAAAGAAAAGAGAGTTGTGGGGGAAAGAAAGTGTGAAATAGAGGTGAGTACACGAGGGGAAGAAATATTAGGGAAGAGAGTTGGGGAGGGAGAGAAAGAAGGGCGAAAATAGAGTGAAACACAGGGAGAAGGAGAAAGAAAAGCGATGGGGAAATAAGTAGATGTAAGTCAGATCTTTGGGATGTCAGAGTAAGGGTTGTGAGTAGAGCTGGGCAAGTAACTGACTTTTTTCAGTTCACAGGTAATTCCAAAAAATCAGGGGGCAAATTATTTTGGGTTGAACCAAAAAAGTAATTTTTTCAAACATTTTGATTAATCAAAAAGTTGGAAAAAATGGTTTAGGGTCAAATACAATGCTTCGTTTTGATTTTGAATGTTTTTTTGGTTTGATTGGTTAGTTGGGTTTTTTAATGCTTTCAATTTTTAAAAATAAAATTAAAGAGAATTTCTAAACAAAAAGTTACTTTGCACCCAAAATCAAAATGTTTCATTTTGAAAATGTCAAAACAAAATCCTTCAACTTTTCCAGATATTTTTGGGGGGTTGGGGCAGGAGGGGATTGGGGAAACAGGGATTTAGACATGAACAGTTTGGCAGAACCAAGACACTCCATTTCTGTGTCAGTTTCAGACAAAAATTTCTCCCCACTCTCTTTGTGAGCTAATCCCAGCAAGGCAGAGCCTTGGGGAATGCAGCAGAACCTCTTCTAGGGCCCCTCAATCTGGCAGCAAACGAAGCAGCTCATGAAGGGAGAAAGGTTTTATTGTGAATTCTGCTTAACTCTCTCAAAGGGGAAAACTTTCCTCCATCTTTTGAAATAACGATTTTCTCATCTCATAAATTGAAACAGCTGTGGCTGTTCTCGCTGTGTGTGTTGTTTTTCTTCATCTTTTTGTTGTTGGGCATATGTGTGTGATTTTCTTTAATGGCTTTTCCCTGCAGAAGGGACCCAGAGAGCTGTGCAATGTACAGGTTTGTGATCAGTGCCTTTGCAAAGGCAAAAGAAAAATGCCTTGGGCCTTTTCTGCTTTTAGAGAAGAACAAGTGTTAGGCTATTAGTCTGAATCTAACCCTGACTACATTTCTCCTGGGAACAGCTCCACAGCAAGCACTGCAGCACCATTGCCTAGAAAGGCTCCTATCTGAGATTGGGATCAAATCTATAGCCAGGACTCCCGTACCATTCCCTGAAGTGCATCTGACTGGACTAGAGTGAAACTGGTAGCACTTCTACACTGTACCCTACAAAGGAGGGAAAAGGTGGAGAATAGAATGTACGTGAACGTTCCCAGAGCCAGAGCTCCTGCCCCATTCCCTACAGTACTGCTGGGGCTGTAATGTGAGGCAATGGAAGGAGTTCTCAGAGGCTTATACAGTTCCTTGTTAAACTCAGCAGAACAAACTGAAGGGAGAGTTGGAGGAATTTCCCTCCTTATGGTAGAGTCTCCCCCTCTCTGGATGCTGAATCCTGTCTGTCGGAGTGAGCACAACTCTGGGGCTCCTAAAAACACTTTTGAAGAGCAAATGTTTGCCTTTGGGGTTGAGCAGAATGTACCTAGTTTCATGTATTTTCTTCAACAAATGAAAAATTGAGAGGGAAGAGACAAGGTCCCCAGGACAAGGTCCCCAGTCCCCACTCCCTTAGAGAGGCTGAATATTTTTGAGCTAGCATGGCTGCTCTCAGCAGGGTATTGCTCAGGTGCAATATTTATCTCTGGCCAGTAAGAGGGTTATTTGCCACCTGGTGCTGCCTCCCACCTTGGGTATGGCTCTGAGTGAGATTTTTTTGTGTACATGGAGTAACGAATGAACAGATTCATCAACCTCTCACCCATCCTCCTTGGCTCCTGGGAATTATTGCAATTATAAGGAGAGAGTTTTTTGTTTTGTTTTTCCTCTTGTTCATATATTGGCAGCACATCACTGATCAGGATTCCCCACAGCCATTCCCTGCAGCCAGTTCTCTTGCAGCAGCTAGTCCAGGAGTGGGAGAGGCCGTGACTGATTTAGCTGTGATTTCCACCACAGCCAACACCTCCACACCTCTCTTGAGAGCACCTCCTCTGGGAAAAGGTTGGGACCAGAGTACCTGTTCACTCTCCACAGTCACTGCCCCAAGGTCATTCTCTACTGTCTCCTGCTGCCAGAGGCCAGGGCTGGAGTAGTGCAGAGCTCCCCACAGCCAGTGCCCTAGTTCCATTCCTTACTGTGCCTCCTGATGGGAAAGGCTGGGTACAGAAGAGGCAGGAGACAATGTGGATCCGAATGGAGAGCTGCTCCCCTCTCAGAAATGCAGGCACCTCGATGCTTGTCATCTGTGTGGCAGATGTGAGAGTCGGTATGGAAGCTTTGGCCCCCTGCAGGTTGGGGTTTGTCACATTTCCCTGTTCCAGCAGCTTCATATGGTATTGGAGGTCAATGGTTCACTCCTGCTCCCTTATTTGCTGGCCTTGTTCCACTGCGTGACAAGCTGATGGGGCTGGGTGATTAGGGGAGCCTCCGCCTGCCGTAACAGATTAGTGAGTGAGAGCAGTGGAACCACAAATGGCCTAGTGACTGGCAACTAGAGAGGCTCCCCTGTGTTTCTGTCGTTCCTGAGCCTTGTGACAGTCAGGCTGGCTTGCGTGAGAACCAGGGCTTGTTCACAGCAGGAGTCTAGGGGGGAGAAGATGAATAGAAATGCTCAGAAGACCTCACAAGGTTGTACAGAAAGGCAGGAGATGATCTCCCAGGGTTTCTGCAGCACTAAAATAAATTCAAGGGTTGGGATTTTCTGCCTTGTCTATCTATCTGATCCAGGGATCCTCAAGCTTTGTCATACGGTGGAGTGCATTTTAATACAATGGACAGCTCCCTACACTTTCCCATTGTATAACATGGCAACAACAGCAATTCATCCCATGGAAAAATGACACTAGGCAAGAACTGATGTATTGTGACTGCCTTTGATCTGATGTTAGGGAGACATGGTGGGGGAGGTAATATCTCGTATTGGACCAACTTCTGTTGATGAGAGAGACAAGCTTTCAAGCTTACACAGAGCTCTTCTTCAGGTCTGGGAAACTAACTCAAAGTGTCATTGCTAAATACAAGGATCGAACGATTGTTTAGCATAAGTAGTTAACACACACTTCAAGGGGCCACTCAAGGTGAAGTGGCCCATGTGATGTGGCAACTGTATATGGAGGAAAAGGAGCCAGCGCCACATGACCAGCCCATTCTCTGCACTGTTTAGTGCTTCACAGAGTACTGGTGTTCCATGGTTCATAATCTGAGAACCTCTGAACTATATCCATCTGTCTGTCTATCTGAGTGCTTCAATAATCCCACCTACGGCCTCAGTCTCATATACCAGCTCTTGGTGAGGCTATTTGCTAATAAACTACACTCTCCAGATGGATTCATCTGAAAGGGTCAGAACACAACAAGCTTTTCTGAGTAGTTTTCCCAATCAACACCAACTCCTCACTTGACCTATTTCTCTCAGTATCTCATTTTATTGTTTTACACACTCTTGGTTGTTTTCTTCATCTCTGTTCCTCCTCCTCTTATTCTCTGTCAGCAGCTCCCTCCTCTCTCTCATGCTGCTTTTCTCGTTCCCTTATATTTTCCCTTTCCTTTTCTCCCATGGTCCTTTGTCTCTCATACTCATTCTCGTGTCTCCTTTTTTCATTCCCTTTTTCTGTGTCTTCGTTTCTTCCTTCTCCACTCTTTCCCTTCCTTTATTCCTCCCTGTCTTTCACTCCCTCTCTTTGCAGCCCCCTGTGTGAGCAAGTCTTCATTGCCTGAAATTTTCTCAGCATATTCTGCTGATATTCAGTGAAAAATACAGACTGCAGGTGAATTTGCCATTTTAATGCAGTTAATGCTCCCCCACTCGCCCCTTCTGAAATTGCAAACTGCTGAGATTAGTGGCATAAAATCCCACCAGGGTATTGACATCACCAATAAAACAGGAAGTTGTTTTAATCAAACCCAGCATCCTATTTGGATGCTGAACTCAGAATTACAAGGCCAGCAGTTCTGAGAGCAACTGAGAAATAAGTGGTTGGGGAAAAGAGAGGTGAAAAACACACTTTCTTTAAAGTTATGTCCATGCCTTATGGGCATGAGTTGCAGTTTTTTTCCCGGAGTCCTTATCTAAAGAAGGTGCTCAACAGAAGCAATATTGGGCTCATAGGTGACAAAGGGTTAAAAGGTCACTTGATCTGATGAGTCATGTACTAAGAAGGATTAATAGGAGGCAGTTGTGGGATATCATGTCCTCAATCCCCTGAGCACAGCTGAGGGGGAGAGTTGGTGGTGGCTCACTGATCCTAGGGCCAGCTGGGAGGCCAATTTGGACCTTATTAAAGCATCCCAGGTTAGGGGCTCACAGGAATGTCCATTATGTGGCTTGGAGAACACTGAAATATGGAAGTAAAAGAAGGCATATGGAGTGCATTCACCACCCAGGTGTGAACTATTTGCCAGTCATTAACTTATGCATCCCCCTCTCCCGTCCTCTCCCCAGGACAGTTTCCACAGTTCTGGATCCAATGCCATAGTCTTTGCCAGAGTCTGACTAGTATCCACATAGAAGCAAAGTATTGGCAAGTCATCATAGCTACTTCTAGGAGTGATGCTGATGAAAAGGAGAAGAAACTGAAGGAAGGGAAAGATAACTAGAATCTACACGGCGCAATGGCAGATAGACCTAAATTCTCTGTTCTGCCAGGACTGAGAAGTGGCCCATCTAGCCCAATATCCTGCCTGCAACAGTAGCTGATATGTGATGCATCAAAGGATGATGTAAATCGTTTCTAAAACACCTATTGTGCCATACGATACCATGAGGGGCAAGGGAAGATTTCTGTCTCCAGCTGCTGATGAGATTATGCTCTGAAGCGTGAGGATTGATAGCCCTTGTCACTATTAGGCCAGCTAATATAGCTGCAGATGCTACATTTAATCATATAAACTACACAGTACAGTTGCAGAACAAGGCCCCCTGGCCTACAGCATTGGGGAAGCAACTGGAGCAGATTCTTCAGGAGGAGGGGGAGGGAGAAATGGAATCTAATGTGTGTGTATGCATGTGAGAGAGCAAGATAGGAATCCACTGTGCCTAAGATTCAGTGTGTGTTGGAAAGATCCTGTGTGTGTGTGAGAGAGAGAGAGACACACACACACACATACACAGCTTGTGGGGGAGGGGAGGATCAGGAATGATCCTGTGTTCGTTTGTGTTTCAGAGAGAGAGAGTAGTGAAGGTAGAGTATGGGGCAGGGCTTGTTCATCTTTGAGGATTTCCTCTCATCTGATTGTACCCACTGAAACCACATGAGGCCTGCCATGGCAGCCAGAGAACAAATAGAATAAGATCAACCAGTGCAACTGGGAGCCTTCGGTGCTGTCCATGGTGTTGAACAAATGATAACCCAGCTCTAGCAGCTGGGTGAGAATGGCTGCAGCACAGTCTGTTGTCTTTTCCCCAGTTACTGATGAACAGCAAGGCCTCAGCGTTCTTGGGAAGGGAGGGTCCAGCCAGTAGCCTGGCTGTCAGTGTTCTCTGGGTGAAAGCACTGCAGAAAATTCAGCTGGCGGAGGGGTAGTGTGCCCCAGCGTTCATGTGACTAAGGAGATCCTCATGTATCTGGCTCTGACATTGGTGGTAACAGTGGCTTTCCTCTTCTCCCCACATTTTAGTACAAACTTTACCATGAAAAGAGCAACAAGTTGATTTTTTTCCTGTAGAGCAACAATTTCCTGATTGGTTTTCTTTTCTGTTGAATCCATTTGGAGGCTAAAGCCAGCGCTTCGATGGCCCTTTTAGAAATGAGTATCCTGCGCACTGGAGTCTTTTGAGGCCATAATTATAGCAAACTTTTTTTAGGGGCCACTGGGCTGACTCTAATGCACTATCCTTCTCTTGCTATCCAGAGATCTTTGAGCCTTAAATCTATCATTTGAACCTTTTCTCTTCACATCTGGAAACTGTGCTTACTCTGGCTGCCTCTGTGTGTGCGCCCCCTTTACTGCACTGCGCATCAAAATGCAGCTCATGCATCTTTCTCTTCATGCTTGTGGTATTGTGTGGCTGTGGGGCAATGTGACTCTTGGGAATATTGGATTAAATTGGTACTTTAAATTGCAGGCCTCACTACAGTATGAAAACTCACTTCCTTCTTCCTTCATTCACTCACCCTCCCTCTTATTCATGTACATAATTTCTCACACCTGCTCAGACTTTCACACCTGACTACTCATAGATACATGCCTTTATGCTTTCATACTCTCACACCCTCTCACCTCCACCCTCATTTGTACACACGTTGCCACTCACACTCATCTTCCCATGCTCACTGTCACATATACACGTTAACATTCACTGTCACACAACAAAGGGTAGGAAAAAATGGTCAGTTTTCACAATGGGGAGAGGTAAATGGTGGTGTTCCCCAAGGTTCTGTTTTGGGAGATGTGCAGTTGAACATATTTATAAATGATTGGGGGAAAGGGATGTACAGTGAGATGGCAACATTTGCAGATGATACAAAATTACTTAAGATAGTTAAGTCCAAAGCTGACTGTGAAGAGTTACAAAGAGATCTTACAAAACTGGGTGACTGGGCAACAAAATGGCAAATGAAACTCAATGTTGATAAGTACAAAGTAATGCACATTAGAAAAATAATCCTCCCTATATATACAAGATGTTGGGGTCTAAATGAGCTGTTACCAGTCAAGGAAGAGATTTTGGTATTATTGTGGATAGTTCTTTGAAAACATCCACTTACTGAGAAGCAGCAGTCAAAAAAGCTAACAATGTTAGGAACCATTAGGAAAGGTTAATAATAAATAAAGATAATAAAAATGAAAACATCATAATGCCACTGTATGAATCAATGCTGCACCCACACCATGAATGCTGCATGCAGATCTGGTCACCTCATATCAAAAAAAGATATATTAGAATTGGAAACGGTGCAGAGAAAGGCAACCAAAAGGAATAGGACTATACAACAGCTTCCATATGAGAAGAGAGAAAAAAGACTGGGACTGTTCACCTTAGAAAAGAGACAACTAAGCGGGGGGATATGGTGAAAGTGTATAAAATCATGAATGGGGTGGGGAAAGTGAATAGGGAAGTGTTAGTTACCCCAGGGGAAATACCTCTTCATATGAACCATTAATTAAATTAATAGGCAGTGGATTTAAAACAATAAGGAAGTATTTCTTCACACAACGCACAGTCAACCTGTGGAGTTGGTTGCCAGGGGATGTTGTGAAGGCCAAAAGTATAACTGGGCGAAACAAATTAGATAAGTTTGTGGAGGACAGGTCCATCAGTGACTATTAGCCAAGATTGTCAGGGACACAACACCATACTCCAGGTGTCCCTAAACCTCTGACTGCCAGAAGCTGGGACTGGATGATGGGGAATGGATCACTTGATAAATTGTCCTGTTCTGTTCATTCCCTTTGAAGCATCTGGCACCAGCTCCTGTAGGAAGACAAGATACTGGGCTAGATGGACCATTGGTGTAACCCAGTATAGCCATTCTTGTGTTCATATATGTGTTCTCTCACACATACACACCTACATCTACACTCACTTCCTCACCACAAACTTATACACACAGCCCCTCACTCAAACACATACACTTGAGCGCTCTTATGTGCATTTTCTCACACATCCACCCAAACCTTCACACTCACTTCCATACATCTGCTCTCACTTACTTACACATGTGCTTGTTCTCTTACATTCTGTCTGTCTCTCTCTCTGTCTCATTGTCCAGTCCCTATAATGAGGCCTTTTCTGGTTCATCTCGCTCCCTTCTTTGTTCTCTCAAACACACAGCTGCAATCAAGATGTCCAGAACAGAACTGGAGTGCATCAAGGCCATTAACAAAGACAGTAGGAACCTCCCTATTCTGTAACCTCTCTCACACCCTGATAGTACAGTAACCCAGGGACTAGTTTGAAGTGTAAAGTCAGCCATGGTTGCCGGTTTGTTGTTTGTATTTAACACTCGTGTGAGGTAAAGCCCGTCCCAACACAGGGTGTTTTAAATGAAGTGACTTGTCAAGTGAGTGACTGTGGCAGGGATCTGAGAGGCAGTAAATTTAGCAGCTCTCACTTCCCCTGACAGCCTGTCATGCACTTGAAACATAAATAGCGGTGGAGACAAATCACTGCTGTTTTCCTATTAAGCTTTGCCCCACTGGCCTCCTGGCTTGCAAGCAACATTTCTACCCAGCCTGCTGGCGTGCCTCATCTTAGGGATGGATGTGCCTCCCCCACATCAGCTAAGGGAGAAGAAGGAAGGGAATTATTGTGCTGTTATTTCCTCAAGTGTCCTTGGTCTCTTGGAACTGTTCATCAGATGATGGATTTCTACCTTAGAGCTGTTGTCTCCTGGCCCCTCCTTTCTCTCAACAAAGTTGGGAGAAGCAGGATCTTTCCCCTTCTCATTTAGATGTGCTAGTCTTAACTTCTTCCCCAGCTCCCTCTGTCATGCCCTGCCAGGTCACATTAAAGGACAATACCAACCATTCACTTTAATAAAGGAATTAAGAAGGGATTTTCAAAAGCACCTAAGTGATTTAAGAACATAAAATCTTATTGAAAGTCATCGGAACTTGTGATCCTAAGTCACGTAGATGCTCTTGAAAATCCCACTCTAAAGCCCTAATTGGTATTTAACTGCTTAATAAAATGTGTCTCTGGAGTTTTTGTTAACCCTTAGAGCAGTGAGCATGGGACCCCTCCCCATTAGAGTTCTTTACTGAGGCAGTGGGGACAAGCAGACTAACCCCATTCCTCTTCTTCCCCTTTCCCATATCTCTCATTAATTCTGTTACCTCCTTCTCCCCACTCCTCAAGAAAATGAAATCATACCAAGCATGAAGAGAGCCTGATCTGTGCTGGCCTATTTTGTGCCACTGGTATATTAGCACTAGCAAAACTTCCACTGCTTCACCAGGAAAAAAACATAACAAAACTCCCAACTCCCATAGGAACTTCATAACAAGGGCAATAGTTTCTTCCAAACTGATTTTTTAACGGTTTCTCAGGCCAGTTCCTCTGGACTGTCTAGAGTTCCTGTATCCAGCATGGTAACTAGCTCATGCCGGAACAAGTTACTTGTCTTCTCAGTAGAGGAACCTGCTCATTCCAGATGCAACTTTTTTTCTATCAGTCTCTGGGATCACCTGATTGAGTGATTTTTGTTGTTTCCCTTCTCTTTTACCTCTCCCTGAACTTCTTCATTTTTTTCTGCCTCTCTCTCTCTCTCTTCTTCTTTGTTTTTTTATTATTTTTCCTCTATTCCTCTGCCTTCTAGTCTGATCTGCATCCCCTTTCTGGTTTTGATTTGCCCCTCTCAAGTCCCTTAATATCTTCTCTCACTCTTTATTACCTTCTACATGCCTTTGCTCTTTTGCTTTCAGAAATACTCTTATTCCCCCACCTCTTCTTGCTGATACATTCTGTATTTGTATGTCTGTCTATGTCCCCATGCCACACACTTTTTCTTCTGTGTTCTCACTTGTCCTTCCTTTCTAACGCATTGACTACTCCTCTTTCTCTGCTCTTCAGGACAGTCTTGTCACTGTCCCCATGGCCCTGATTTTCAAAAGTGCTGAGAACTCCACTTGAAGTCAGTGGGAACAACATGCTCAGTACCACTCAAAATCAGGACCTCTTGTTCTTCAGTGCTTGTCTTCCCTCTACTATTTTTCAAGCAACAAGCTGCCACACCCAGCCTGCAAGAAACCCTTATGTTATTAACTTGCCAAGTGGGATTATTTAAAAGGGCCTCAACCCAAAACATCCCATTTGCTGCTTAAAGGACAAGTCCCCCTGGACTAGTGGTGCAAGGCAAATTTGGAAGCTGCCTTGTTCTTTGAAAACAAAAGGATTCTAAGAGCAGCGGAATTAATCACACTGGTCCACATCAAAATGGCCTGTATAGACCTCTATCCCATCTCTAGCACTGTCCAGTACCAGATGCAGAGGAAGATGTCTGACACCCGTATTGGACATAACTGAGAAATATTGCACCATAGCTTTTGGTCAGCAGAAATGCAGACCAAAGCAGCATATGGGAAGTTAATCTTTCTACACAAATACCCCATAAATATCATCACCATGCCACACAACAAGTTGACAAACTTTTGAGAGGCAACAGTAGCTGAGGGATAGCTTGACCATACTCCCACTGTTTAAAACTAGAGCTTTGCAAAAGGTCCATAGAAAGAACTGAAGCAAAATGGAAATCTCGGGCTTCTGGTTTCTGATGTGAACTCAGCATTCAGACCAGCTTAACTAAAAATAGAGAAGAGCCCACTTCCCCTCTCCACTTGCCCTGTGTAGGAGTGCAACCCCATAATTCCTCTTCTGGGACAAACCACGTTGGCTCCTTTCAAACTTCACTGTGCCCTGTGCAAGGGCGGCTCTATGTATTTTGCCGTCCCAAGCATGGCAGGCAGGCGGCTTTCAGCAGCATGCCTGCGGGAGGTCCGCTGGTAATGCAGATTCAGCGGCATGCCTGCGGGAGGTCCGCTGGTGCCGCGCCTTCAGCATACCCGCTGCCGAATTGCCGCCGAAACTGCGGGACCGGTGGACCTCCCACAGGCATGCCACCGAAGGCAGCCTGACTGCCGCCCTCACGGCGACCGGCAGGCCGCCCCCCACGGCTTGCCGCCCCAGGCACGCACTTGGTGTGCTGGTGCCTGGAGCTGCCCCCGGCCCTGTGCCTTCCCAGAGCTGCACATCCCAGAGCCTTGTTCAGTAGGGAAGAACATGCCATTAAACTACAAAATGACAGTAGAGTGAGTGCTTTGTCTAGAATGGGACTACTCAGAGGGAAAGGAGTGTATGAGGCCGAGCGAGAGTGACTGAGTTGACAGTCACCAGGGAGCGAAATGACCGGCTGGGTTGTTATATTTTAATTGCCTTTCAAAGGCCTCTCCATCATGCAACAAACCCCTGTTCCCCAAGCAGTCTCAGATTCTATTACCTTCTCTGCTTAACACTATTGGTAGCAAACACCAATTGATTTTTTTTTCTATTCCTACTGCAGAAGGCGACCGCTGGTTCTTCCCCTCCACCTGGGTGGGGGTGTCACTAACAAGAGGGAGAGGGCACCTCTCCCTGCAGAGCTGGTCACACCACAAAGAGAGAAATGTGCTCCATTCAACACAGCTAATCATCCCCACCCTCAGGCAGGTGGGAAAAGCTCTAGGATCCTTAGTCAGACCTGCAAGTTTGTAACCTCCTTTTCTATTGCTGCTCCAAAGGGCACCTCTGAGACCTAAGGAACTTCCGAACTTCCCCCTTCTTATCTCCCAGCCTTTACCACAAAGGTCTTGTGCTGCCATGATGATCCTTGTGGCTGATGAGGGCTCCCACACATCAGATTAAAGTACCCCCACAAACAAAAAGGAACCAGAGCGCACACATTTTGTGGGTGTGTTGAAGTTTTTGTGTTGATGTCATGAGGCTCGTGTCATGATGCCATGACATTTCCCTTGCGGCGTTGCGACGTTGTGATGTTTGGTGGTGATGCTGGGATGAAACGTGTGTTGCTTCAGGTAATGTTTGGGGGCCGAATGTTGGGGTGTGTATGGTGTGACACGGTCACCCTTGTGTGACATACTGACTCAGGCACGTGGCATTTCTTCCCTCTGCTGGCTGGAATGCCAGACCTGCACAGGTGTGTGTGTGTGTGACTATAGTGCTCTGTAGAGGACATTTGAAGATCTGTAAAAAGCGAGGCTGGTTATTCAGAGAAGCTGTGAGTCCTACCGCTGCTACACGAATATAGCTTCTCCTTTGCCTCAGGAGATAGAGGCCAATGTGTTCCAAAATAAAGAGGCTATAATTCTCTGTAGCTATATGTCTGGTACTCAGCTTGCAGTGTCTGTTCTCCAAAGCTGCAGAGTTATGAGTTGGTGTGGGACAGACTGAAGCTTGCCATGTCGTCAGACACCAAAGGACACTGTGCTTCTCTGAGAGTTCAGACTTTCCATTCAGCCTGGGACACAGATACCAGGGAAGCCCCAGAATGTAGTGAATATTGATTGGCATCATAGCAAAGGAATTACTCAGTCCTACCCCCCTTTGGGAGTAGCTAGAAGGGGTAGTGCCTGTTTGGACTTTGGAGCACTGCTGGATGAGTTTATTACCTGGGTACACATCAGGGGATATCCCCGAGATATCCTATCTCACAGGATATTGTTATATTAGCAAGTAGTCTGAGTCCAGTCAGATATGTCTAACACCCTTGTCCTGTTGAAATTCAACTCCAGCTGGTACACTAACAGGTCGCACTCAGTGAGTCCTGCTTCTCCTGTGCATCATGTCATCACAGCTAATTCCAATGGCGAGTGGACAAGACGTTATATAATTCAGTCCGGGACTGTCACTTTCAGCCAAGAGGGTTCTGCTTAATGCAAGGTGTGTGGGCAGGGGAGAGCATCTCTAGAGAGAACTCCAGACATTCTTAACCCTGGGCAAGCCAGAAAATGTCTCAGTCAAGGCCAGCTGACTCTGTGGATACACAAAAGGAAATGAGATGAATGATAAATTAGGTCCCTGTGAACACCAGGGGAAACCATGCCAGGGTCTTTCTTCCTGGTTTGGCTCATCCTCATTCACAAAGCCAGAGCCAGGCCTGAGTCTTCATTGGCACCATGCTAGCCTCTGGTTTTTGTGTAGTAATGACAGACCTAGAGGCATTGGAGGCATGAGGCCAATTTACACAGTAAGCAATGGGCACAACAGGGTGTGTAAACAGAGTGATTATTTCCACAGTACATTTGACCCTTCTGTTCCTATCCCTACAGCAGTTGATACTTCACTGCTCCCTTTGCACAGAAGAGCTCTCTGTATCTCTGTACTGTACTGTATCTCTCTGTCACTGTCTCTCTCCACTTCCGTCCATCTTACTCCCTGTCGCTGTACATCTCTTTCTTTCTCAGCAATCCGTCTACATTTTTCTCTCTGTCTCTGAACATCTCACTTTCCAAATCTCACTTTGTCTACATTACTTTCTCCCAGCTTCTCTCCATCTCTTCATCTTCCTCTTTCCCCTTCCCATCTCCATCCTTTGCTCTCCTCTCTCTCTCATTCTCCCAGTTTCCTCACGTTCCCTACTTCCCATGCCATGGTAACTTTCTATCTTCCCTTCTCTCAGTAGCATTGCAGCACAGGCTGTCCCTTTACTCATACACCATCTGCCACTCTCCACTGATCTCTTTGCCGAAAACAAGTCTCTTCAGCTAGGGACAGATAAAAATGCCAACCTCAGAGGAAGCTGCAGTGGGTGAGGAGGCGAAGGCTGATAAACAAAAGCTTCAAAGTTTCAAATAAAAAAAAATCCCAGCTGGAGGTAAAACAAGAAAACAATGTCAAAGGCTCCCTTAGCTATTTTTGTTTTTCAGAAGTATGTTCCTGGGGAATGTAAGGTGCAGAGGGGGGGAAGGGAGTTAGGTGAGTGAGACCTTAGACAATAAATGAAAAGTGCAGAGAGAAAAGAAACCTCAATTCAGCATTGGAAGTCGCCGCAAAAAAACTTCAAATGGCATCTTTTGATGTGAAATCTTTTTATCCTCTCTGCATCTTGTTTTAGGTAGAAGGTGCCCAACATCGTCCCAGAGCCCCTTCTGCTCTCCATGCCACACAACTACAAAAGGGGTTTGAAGAAAATAAACAAAGCAGCAGCGTCCCTGTTATGTTTCTCCATACACAAAATGCAAACAGATACTTTCAGCGAGAATGAACTTTATTTTAGTTTAAGAACACAATACTACAAAAGAACCGAAGTCAAGTCTGGCTGAGAGAGAGCACAGTGTATGTGCCTTCTCTTGTACAGTCTGCATTGAACAGAATGCAAAATGGCTGCTTAGTCTTTAGAAACTTGAGGTTCCAGTACATGGTAAACCAAGACTTACCTGGGGGGAGGGATAGCTCAGTGGTTTGAGCATTGGCCTGCTAAACCCAGGGTTGTGAGTTCAATCCTTGAGGGGGCCACTTGGGGATCTGGGGCAAAATCAGTACTTGGTCCTGCTAGTGAAGGCAGGGGGCTGGACTCGATGACCTTTCAAGGTCCCTTCCAGTTCTAGGAGATGGGATATCTCCATTATTATTATTATTATTATTATTTAACCTGTTACAGTACACAGCTAAAAATGACGCCATTTCCAATGTTATCTGAATACTCTGTATATTCATAGAATGTGTGTGTATGCACGTGTGTGTGTGTGTGTGTGTGAGAGAGAGCGGGGGGGGGATTTGTGAAATGACTGGTAAAGTGTAGAAAGAAAGAGAAGCTTTTGTGTGTGCATAAGTTGGATATGTGCATGTGAATATATGTAAGTGTATGAGGGTGTGTGTGTGGCAGTCGGGGGTGGAAGAGTGCATATATGAATGTGGAGGAGGTATATGTATATTTGTGCTTCTGTGTACTTAAATAGGCTTAAGAAGGGAGGTGTGAGGGTCAGAAGATGTGGGTGTCTGTGTGTGTTGGCATGAAGAGTGTGAGTGTGCTTCTGAGTGCAGGATTGTACACTCTGTTTTGGTGTGTGTGCATGTGTGCCCTCACAAGTGTGGTGGTGGTGTTTGTAAGCAGACTATTGTGTAAGATGGGGGGGAGGTTCAGCTGCTCTAGCAGGTGTGGCTAGCAAGCAAGGGGAGAGCAGACATGGCTGAAATGAGAGCACTTTCAAAGGCTTCCATGTTCACACATCAAAGCTATCTGCAGCACATACCTGTGCAGAAGGGCCTCCACCAGCTCCCAGCTACTGCAGGCACCTGGCACGCTCCGATTCTTTCACCATTGGTTTGATTGTTAAGCCTGACAGCCCCCCCGCCCCCTCCCTCTCTCTCCAGTCTCCAGAATAGAAAGCCTGCTCCTGCGCTGGCCAACAGGAGGGGCTCCTGTTCCAGATTTATGAGGACAGATTAAAAGTGTGACAACATATCACAGCTTAGCTAGGCAGTGTCTACGGGGACTGTGAGAAGAAACCAGCTACTTGTGAATTTCTGAGGGGGACAATAATCCCCAAGGGGAGAACAGTTGCTTAGGATCAGACAAGGTGATGTAATTAGGGCTTATAGGATGGCAGGACTAAACCTTGTTTGTCTTTGGAATAGCCTCCCCAGGGGAAGTGGGGGGGGGGTTCGCCTTCCTCTGTAGCGTGGGGCACGGGTCACTTGCTGGAAGATTCTCTGCACCTTGAAGTCTTTAAACCATGATTTGAGGACTTCAATGGCTCAGAGACAGGTTTGATACAGGAGTGGGTGGGTGAGATTCTGTGGCCTGCATTGTACAGGAGGTCAGACTAGATGATCATAATGGTCCCTTCTGACCTTAAAGTCTATGATTCTATGAAACCTCATCACTGGGAACATTTAAATCTGAACCAGACAAAAATCTGGGGTGAGATGGGTGAGTTTTGCCATTGACTTTAATGGGGTTGTGATTTCACTCCTGGGAGAATACGCTGCAGGGAACCCTCTTGTCCTAATAAATTTATTAGAGCATAAGCTAGTCTCTAAGGTGCCACAAGTACTCCTGTTCTTCTTTTTGCGGATACAGACTAACACGGCTGCTACTCTGAATCTTGTCCTAATGAGAGTGGACTAGATTCCTGTGAGCAGATGGCATTTCCGCCATCTCCTAACACAGCACGCACATCAGTAAACCACACCACTGGGTAGTGTCCACGCTTACCCCTTTCTCTAGGCTTAACGTGGACTGTAACAAACCTAAACATCCTGCCAGTGCTTGCTGCTGAGCTAGGCCGTTTCTAGATTTTCTCCCTGCCACTGACTTTAGTTGCCTCTGCCTCAGAGAGAGACTCTCCAACAACTTTTATAGGTTGGAGTTAAGCGGATGGGTCCTCTTTGTCAGGCTGCCATGGTCGCTGTGTTCAGGAGACTAGAACCTGACCTTCTGTTACGATGCCGTGTTGTGTTTTTGCTATCTCTCATTCCTGTGATTTGACATCACACTTTACAGAAATGCTCTTTTTAAAAACTTTCTACCCTGGTAGGGGACATGGCTGCAGCAGAAGGGAGGGGTTGGGATTGCAGTTCAGAGTAATTAAGTTTATGGAGCAAAACATTGCCGCTCAGAGATGAAACTGGCATAGAAGGAGAGGGCAGTGATAGAACTGACAACATTTTAGCAAGGAGTTCCCAGAAAATGCCCCCCCCCCCCCAAGCAGTGTGCTAAACCCCATGCCCCAGGGATGCGTAGGCTACAGGAAGGAAGACTGAGGGGCTGAATAGATCTATCCATTTGCTGTACTGCAAACCAACTGCTCTTCATCCCCACTTTGCTGGAAAGGATTATACGTTGTTCCTGAAAGTACTCCTGGGCCTGTTGATGGCTCAGTGTTCCTTCTGTTTATTTGTGTGTGTGTGTGTGAGAGAGAGCGAGATGTTGTGAGGAGCCCAGAAGATTCTTCCTCTGGGAAACCTGGCAAAATATTTTCTCTTCCAGAATATTTTTCAGAGCTCCAAGGATATGTTGTTTCCAGCAGGCAGGGTTAGCAGCACCCAAAGAGGCGGCGACTCCATCAGAGGCTAGGAAATCTTCCCCCAACTGTCCCTTCAGTTTGGTGACAGTATTTTGACAAGCATCTACTCAGTGCCCCCTCCCACCCCTTGTATGAAAAGTGGGTCCAACCCATTATGCTAACAAGATGAGAGCAGAGCAACTGTGCCCTGGCAAATTATGTTTTAGTCTTTGGTTTATTAAGATCTGCTGTGGTGGCAGATTAACGTCCCCTGCTCAGCATCTAGTAGTCAGGAGCTGCCAATGCTGCGATAAATGGAGTGCGTTCTGACTCTAGATGGGATTTTCAGGAGCACCTTAGCATTGGCCTAATGCTGCTCCCATTCATGTCAATGGCAGCAGACTTAGGTCAATGGTGAGCACTTGTGAAAATCCCACCCAAATGGCCTTGCCACCAGAATGTTGTTCCTAACTTCTTCACCTGCGCACTATTGGGAGCGGTGTCACGGTGACTCCTGCATTGCAGTAGGGTGGACCGTATTCCCTCTTTGTCTAATAGTGAACACTACCCCTATAAAAGCAGGTCATGCAGCAGAGCATTAGCCCTTTCTGCATCTGTGCTAGTAGGTCCTGAAGGTAAAATGCAGACTTACACAAAAGCAGATAGTGGTTTGGGACACAGTGGTGTTAGATTCAAATTCATCAGAAATATGGGAGCATTTGGATCTGGGTTTTGGGTCTGCCCATCTCTGAATAGAAGAGGAAAGCTTATTCACTTTGGAAGCATTTATTCACCATATGTGGCGTGGCAGCTCCTCTTTGAATACTGAGTTGCCAAGTCTGGGGATGATTTTACCCATTGGGGGATTTTGATGAGTGCAGGAAAAAGAAGAACTAAGAGTGGTAGTGCAAGGGACAGAATCCTGAGCAGAGCTTTATCAGTCCCCAAAGTCCCTATTCCTGATGCAAATCAAAGAGAATCTGGATGGTGCCCTGTGTTCATCCTCCAGTGTGCTTGGCTAATCTGATCTGGCTAACTTGCTTTGGCTAATATGCCACAGAAAACATATGCCTGTGCACTGGGACGGTTCTGCCACTCTAAGGAATATCACTGGAACTGGAGCCCCTGAGAGTGGGCTTAGCTGCTACTGCCACTCAGGACTTGGTGAGCCAGGGACAAATGCCCAGTCCACACAGACAGTATTTGAAGCACATCCAGCAACTCAGGGATGGATTTTCAGAGGAGTTGCCCACCCACAGATGGGGTCAGACTATGAAAAGAGCTCACATCCCATTCAGCCACTTCAATGAAAAGGCCAGATTTTCAAAAGATCTCAGCCCTCCATTGACAACAATGAAATCTTCTGGGCACTGAGCTATTCTGAAAATCTGACCCGTATGATTTAAAAGTGAGATTAGAATTGGGTTTTTGGTTTGGGTTTGTTTGCCTGTGCTATGCAGTTTGCAAACCCTGCTGCAGCCATGCTCCAGAGCAGTGTTTGTACCCTGTTAAGACAGGAAAATACTCTCCCATCATGGTTTTGCCCAACATTGCTCATAATCCTTCTAGGGAGAGTCCAAGCTTGGGTTCCAGAGTGATAGTGTAGATATGCTAATCCTAACATTTTACACTGCTGTTGCTGTTGCACCTCCATCCAAGGATCTCAATGTGCTTTCCATAGGTTAACCTCACAACCCCCCTTGCAGGGGGGTATTATTAGCCACAGTTTACAGATGGAGAAACTGAGGAATGGAGAGCTAGTGTTGCAGTGATTATTGGTCTCTGTGGCTCAACTTTACTTTCCCAAAGCCCGTATTTCTCAGTGTGGAGGTGTTTCCAGGAAACTTAGTCTTGTCAATGATGGTCTGGGTTGGAAGTTTGCGTTTTCTGAGACAGAAAACAATTCCACGACTTTTCATGGTCGGGGGCTACAGGTAAAATATGCCCCAATTTATGATGGTCATAACTACCATAGAGCCAATTATAATCTGTCTGACCTCCCTTGGTTTTCAAATATCTAGTCATGAAACTAATTCTGTCCTTGCAAGTTGGAGATTTTGCTTCTATGAATGTGTCTGATTCTGGCCACAAGGCTAGGTTTGGGCTAGTATGTGGTGTTTGGCATTTGGCACTCCTTTCACGCATCCTTTTGGTTCTCCAGAATCTAAGCTTTCATTTAAAAAAAAAAAGGCTCTATTTGTTGTGGTTGCTGAGATAGCTTCAAAGTAGCTCCCATCTGTCATTGTTTCATGGATAATTGTGCCATGATCATTCACATGTTACAACCAAAGTGAGGGCTGCTCAAGTCCACACCACCTAATAACATCCTGCTGTGTATTTTTCTCCTCCTAGGCAGAGAATTTGAAGGCGAGGAAGAGTACCTGGAGATCCTAGGGATCACACGGGAGCAATCTGGCAAGTACGAGTGCAAAGCCGCCAATGAGGTTTCCTCGGCAGATGTCAAGCAAGTCCGGGTCACTGTGAACTGTGAGTACATTTGAACCAGATGGGGGTGGGCTTCCATATCATGGTGATGGCAGGAAGAGGAGAACATCCTGATATCCCCATAACCTGGGCACTATTTCTTTTCAAAGGAAACATGTGGGGCATATTCTACTGTTGGACATGCATGGCCTGAAATCAGAGAGACTCACCTGAGGGCAGAGCTTGTGCCTTAGACTTGGTGAATGATGTAGAAAAAGTATCTGTGAGGTTCCCCTTTCCCTCCCCCTAGAAGGGCCAGCACAGTCCATGTTTAGCCACTGACATTCAAGAGAACAGTACCATGAACAGAAACTTCCACAAAGTGACAGGGGTAGATAAGAGTCTAAAGGCCAAATTTAGGAGTGATGTGTAAAGAGGTGTAAATTAGACTCCAGTACATTCACTCAGACCCATTGACACTAATCTGGACTCCCTCCAATCTATTTACGCTCCCTTACTCAGCAGTAGAGTGGGTGTAAGTGGGTGTGACCAACACACCAGGGAGCTGGGAGAATGTGTATGAGAGAGGTCCTTCAATGTTGCATGGGACCACTTTAACTTGCATCTTCTTCCAGATCTTCAGCATGTAAACTATGCTAACATAGGTTTCAGAGTAGCAGCCGTGTTAGTCTGTATCCGCAAAAAGAAGAACAGGAGTACTTGTGGCACCTTAGAGACTAACAAATTTATTAGAGCATAAGTTTTCGTGGACTAATAAATTTGTTAGTCTCTAAGGTGCCACAAGTACTCCTGTTCTTCTTTATGCTAACATAGACTCCCTATAGATCTATAGAGCATAGGTAAGGGCCTCTCCACAGTGACTTTTACCGCTTTTAACTGCTTTGGGGCACGGTTAGCTAAAACTCACTTTCTGTCCACACACCACACAGTTAATAAATAGTTCATAACTGGTGAATTCTAGACAGGTGTTGCCCTTTCTAGCAAGCTAGTCTGACACCTGATTCAGCCCCAGTGCATGGTTAGGCATGTGGTTACTTAAATTAAATGTATGCCCCAGATACAAAGAAATAGTAAGAGGACCAAAAAAAAAATGCCACCATGGCTAAACAAAAGAGTAAAAGAGGTGATTAGAGGCAAAAAGGCATCCTTTAAAAATTGGAAGTCAGATCCTACTGAGAATAATCGAGAGGACCATCTGGCAAGTCATGTGTAAAAAGTCTAATTAGTTAGGCCAAAAAAGAATTTGAAAAGCAACTAGTAAAAGACACAAAAAACTAACTGATTGAGGTATCAGTAGCAGAGCTTTTGGAACAAACTGATAAACTAAATAGCAGTCAGACATCAGGACCAGATGGTATTTACCCAAGAGTTCTGAAGGAACTCAAATTTGAAATTGCAGAACTGCTGACTGTGGTATGTATCCTATCACTCAAATCAGCCTCTGTACCAGAGGACTGGAGGGTAGCTAATGTAACACCCATTTTTAAAAAAAAGACTTCAGAGGCGATCCTGGCAATCACAGGCTGGTAAGCCTAACTTTAGTAGCAAGCAAATTGATTGGAACTATACTAAATAAAAGAATTATCAGACACATAGATGAACACAATTTGTTGATGAAGAGTCAACACAACTTTTATAAAGGGAAATCATGCCTCACTTATCTCTTAGAATTCTTTCAGGAGATCAACAAACATGTCGACAAGGGTGATCCAGTTGATACAGTGTACTTAGACTTTCAGAAAGCCTGTGACAAGGTCCATCATCAAAGTCTTGTAAGCAAAATAGGCAGTCATGGGATAAGAGGAAAGCTCCTTTCATGGATGAGAAACTGGTAAAAGACAGGAAACAAAGGATAGGAATAAATGGTCAGTTTTCAAAATGTAGAGAGGTAAATAGCAAAGACCCCCAAGGATATGTACTGGGACTAGTGCTGTTCAGCATATTCATAAATGATTTGGAAAAGGGGGTAAACACTGAAGTGGCAAAGTTTGCAGATGACACAAAATTACTTAAGATGGCTAAATTCAAAACGGACTGCCAAGAGTTACAAAGAGATCTCACAAAACTGGGTGACTGGGCAACAAAATAGCAGATGAAATTCAGTATTGATAAGTGTAAAGTAATGTACCATGGAAAACAATCCCAACTATTCATACAAAATCATGGGGCCTAAATTAGCTGTTACCACTCAAGAAAGAGATCTTGGAGTCATTGTGGATAGTTCTCTGAAAACATATGTTCAATGTGCAGTGATTAATAAGACTGGGACTTTTCAGCTTGGAAAAGAGATGACTAAAGGGGGATAGGATAGAGGTCTAGAAAATCATGACTGGTGTGGAGAAAGTACAGAAGGAAGTGTTACTTACACCTTCTCAGAACACACGAACTAGGGGTCACCAAATGAAATTAATAGGCAGCAGATTTAAAACAAACAAAAGAAAGTATTTCTTCACACAACACACAGTCAACCTGTGGAACTTTTTGCCAGAGGATGTTGTGAAGACCAAGACTATAACAGAGTTCAAAAAAGAACTAGATAAATTCACGGAGGATAGGTCCTTCAATGGCTATTAGCCAGGATGGGCAGGGATGATGTCCCTAGCCGATGTTTGCCAGGAGCTGAGAGTGGGCGACAGGGGATGGATCACTTGATGATTATCTGTTCTGTTCATTCCCTCTGGGGCACCTGGCATTGACCACTGTCAGAAGACAGGATACTGGGCTAGATGGACCTTTGGTCTGACCCAGTATCGCTGTTCTTATGTGGCAGTCAAAAAAAAGCTAACAATGTTAGGAACCATTAGGAAAGGGATAGATAATAAGAAAATACCATAATGTCATTCTATAAATCCATGGTACGTCCATACCTTGAATACTGCATGCAGTTCTCGTAACCCCATCTCACAAGGGATATATTAGACTTGGAAAAAGTAGAGAGAAAGGCAACAAAAATGGTTGGGGTATGGAACATTTTCGATATGAGGAGCAATTAAAAAGACTGAGACTATTCAGTTTAGAAGAGAGACGACTAAGGGGGGATATGATAGAGGTCTATCAAATCATAAATGGTGTGGAGAAAGTGAATAGGAAAGTATTTATCCCTTCACATAACACAAGAACTAGCAGTCACCTAATAAAATTAATAGGCAGCAGGTTTCAAACAAACAAAAGGAAGTACTTCTTCACACAACTCACAGTTAACCTGTGGAGTTGGTTGCTAGAGGATGTTGTGAAGGCCAAAAATATAACTGGATTCTAAAAAGAATTAGATAAGTTAATGGCGGACAGGTCCATCAATGGCTATTAGCCAAGCTGATCAGGGATACAACTCCATGCTCTGGGTGTCCCTAAGCCTCTGACTGCCAGAAGCTGGGACTGGATGGATCACTCGATAATTGCCCTGTTTTGTTCATTCCTTCTGAAGCATCTGACACTGGCCACTATCAGAAGACAGTATACTGGGCTAGATGGACCACTTATTTGACCCAGTATGGCCATTCTTTGTTGTGTGGACATGCACCTCTGATAATGTTAAACAATAATAAGGAATATATTATATATGTGTATGTTGTAGGCATAGAATCCAAACAAGCATGTCAGTTCAAATAGTTGCTTACACTGCATAAATAAACGTATAACACTGAATGAATCTATTTAACACAAATGAAAACAATTAGAGCTGGTAGAAAATTTTCCAAGGAATGTTTTTAGGTAGGAAAATGCTCATTTGAAAAAATCAAAACATTCCACAGAAATGTATTGATGTATTCAACCTTTTGACAAAAAATTATCTAAGTGATTCCTTTCAATATGGTATGGTCAAAATATTTTGTTTCAATAAAGTCAAAATGCTTTGTTTGATAAAGTCAAAACATTTCAACTATATTATTTTGACTTTGATGTTTAATATAATAGTTGAAGTATTTCAACTGTTATGTCAAGTCAAATCAAATCATAATGTAATGCATGACATCTCTTAATATCATCATTAATAATCATTATTATTATGTTCTAATTTGAAATTTAAAAAAAATCAACGTTTCAGAATTCCCACAGAATGGGAATTCTGGGCTCTAACCAGCTCTAAAACCAATAAAAGGACAGGCAGCATATGCCCAGGAACCATCTCATTCCTCTCTGGACTTCACTTCCCAAACATCAGCACAAGGTGTGCTAGGAAAATGGGAAATATCCAGGCTCAGAATCGCCTGCATCCTTATAACGCAGGTCAAAGATGTGATGGAACACACAGTATGCATCCACAACTACAGATCAGTGTCACTTTGCTTCATCATCATCTCCCCATCTATCTTTGGCCTGGCTACACTACAAACTTCGGTTGATGCAACTTACCTTGGCATACAGCTGCCAAAGTTTGAATACTGCTCATGTAGGTGCATATTTGGCTCCTTGTGTCGGCACTGTGCATAGTCACCAGGAGTGCTTGTGTTGATGCTCTGTGTGGTGCACAACAGGTAGGTATCCCAATGTGAAACCTGCATCATCCAGCATACTGTCTTTTGGGAAAATTTGGCAATGCATGCTGGGGCAGAAACAAATCACCCCGGGATCACTGGGAGCAAGGGGTCTAGATCCCATCACGCAACTTTCTCTATCCCCTACTGCCATCCATCTCCAATAATTTTCACTCCTTTTTTAAAATTCCATAAACCTGCACAACCCTCCTCACTGTCCATGTTTTGTGACAGAAGCATGGAGCCCGCATATCTCTGCCCTGTTGTCATGAATGTTGCTGACATGGAATGAAAATCCTCCAATATTTGCAGAGCCTCAGGAAGAATCACAGAGCAGGGGACATAACAATTTCATGGAGGACAGATTGCTGTGGGACATAGCGAAAAATAATTCAAGGTGGCTGGTGGCGTTCATGGGACAGCTGCATATGATGGAGTGCCACTCTGGGCTCAATAAACAAACACTGACTAGTGGGATTGCATCACAATGCAGGTTTGGGATGACACGCAGTGGCTGCAGAACTTTTGGATGCAAAAGCCACATTCTTGGAGCTTGCCGCAGCCCTCCAGCACATGGGCACCAGAATGACAGCTGCACCGATAGTAGAGAAGTAGGTGGCGATCGCTCTGTGGAAGTTTGCAATGCCAGATTGCTACCAGTCAGTGGGAAATAATTTTGCAGTTGGAAAATCCACAGTGGCAGCTATTGTCATGCAAGCGTGCAGGGCCATTAATTGTCCCCTGCTATGCAGGACTGCGCCCCTCAGCAATGTGCAAGATACAGTGGATGAATTTGCAGCAATGGGGTTCCCAAACTGTGGTAGGATGATAGATGGCATGCATGTCCCTATTTTGGCACCAGACCATTTTGCCACAGAATACATCAAGAGACAGGGCTACTTTTCTAAGGTTATACAAACCTTAGTGGATCACCGGGTATCCTTCTATGTTGGCTGGTCAGGGAAGGTGCATGATGCTCTCATCTTTAAGAACACAAGACTGTTCAGAAGGCTACACGCAGGCACTTTCTTTCCCAACTGGCACATTACCACTGGCAAGTTGAAATGCCAATAATGATCCTTTGGAAGCCAGCCTACTCCTTCCTCCACTGGCTCCTGATGCCATAGCCCAGCCACCTAGATAGTACCAAGGAAAGATTCAACTACCAGCTCGGCAGGAGCAGATTGACAGTTGACTGTGCTTTGGGTAGATTGAACAGATTCTGGCATTGTTTACTTACAAGATTGGATCAGTGAGAAAAATATCCCAATGGTTATAGCTGCCTGCTGCGTCCTGCATAATATCTATGAGGCAAAGGGGGAAAAGTTGCCGACAGAGTGGAGGTGGAGCGGCTGTCTGCAGACTTTGAACAGCCAGACACAAAGGCTATCAGAAGAGCTCAATGTGGAGCTATGCAGCCGAGGGAGGCTTTGAAAGAGCACTTTAACAGTCAGCCAAAGTAATGTGATGTGGTAAACTGGGCTTCACTTGGCCCTGAAGTTTTGGGGGCAATTAGGAATTGTGTGGTGCTTGGTGTACATCTATGAATATGAAACTGGTAATGCACCTGTTAATTTTGCAGCGCTTGCTATACATTCATGATTATTACACTGTGTTTGTTACTGATCCTACAAGTTCTGTCATCCTGTACAATAAGTAGTAGTGGGTGCATCAATAGTGCTATGCCTTCTGTAGCATGTGTTTGTAAAGTATTACAGATGAATTATTTACCAAAAAAATAGATTTTGATTGCATACTGAAGGAACAGAAATGGACACCATGTAGAGTCAAGCACAGGAGTTTATTACGCACAGCGCTGGCGGAGTGTCACTTTGCTTATTAGGCTCAGAGACACTACCCAACAATTAATTACAATAGATTATATAGGGTGCCATGTGTGGAGAGAAGAGAGGGGGAGGGAGTTCCCAAGCCCCTGGATAGGTTCTAGCAGCAAGACAAGATAAGCACAATAAATCAATGGTGTAAAAGATTACATAATGTCTCCACCCATGGCTCAAATTAACATATTGTTAACACACAGGTAATTACCCTTAAACTATTTCTATTAAAATATATAGGTTAAATCCTAATTTTGAGGTCCAGGGGAATGAGGTAGCAGCTCTCCCGGTTGACCAAAATGGAAAATTCCTGGAGATTTAAAGCAAAAAAGCAGTAATTAGTATTTAACAATAACAGTTGTTCTTCTTCGAGTGCTTGCTCAGATCCATTCCATTAGGTGTGTGCGCACCGCGTGCACGATCGTCGGAAGATTTTCTACCCTAGCAACACCGGCGGGTCGGCTGTGGAGCCCCCTAGAGTGGCGCCTTCATGGCGCTGAATATATACCCCAGCCGACCCGGCACCCCCTCAGTTCCTTCTTACCGCCCCTGACGGTCGTTGGAACTGTGGAGCGCTGCTTAGCTGTTCTCCACTCTCCCTAGCTTATATTCGCAGTTATAGTTATAGTTATAGTTATAGTGTTTATAGTTAAATAGTTAAATAGTTTTTAAAAGTTGTTCTAGTTGTTATAGTAGTTCAGGGGATTAAGGGGGTCGTCTCCCCCTTTCTCCCCCGGCCGCGGGGCCGGGCTCATGCCCAACGCTCCCGGCTTCAAGCAGTGCGCCTCCTGCGCTAAGCCTATGCCCACGAGCGACCCGCACGACTCCTGTCTGAAGTGCCTGGGAGAGTCCCATCAAACAGATAAGTGCAAGATCTGTAAGGCCTTCAGACCAAGGACCAAGAAGGAGCGGGACTTTCGGCTCCGGCAACTCCTGATGGAGGCGGCACTTAGTCCGGACGCTCCATCTACAAGCCAGGCCCCGGCACCTAGCGCCTCGGTGCGCAGTGCCCCGGCGGCACCGGCCATGCCGACCACGCGAGTGGCGTCGGACAAGCCTCCCCGGCACCGGACCTCGTCGGCACCGCAAGCACAGCAAGTGCCTCGGCGCCGGTCATTATCCCCAGGGCATAAAAAAGCTCATAAGACGGGGACCTCCGTGCCGAAGACGCCGGCTCCCCCAGTGCCGGGGGTAGAGCCGCGTCCGCCGGTGGAGCATCGGAAAGAGGTGCCTCCTGCACCGTCGACTCCGGCGCCGAGGCCGTTGAGTCCGGTGCAGATAGCGTCTCCACCGAGGCCGGCGGTGATACAGTGCCTCCCGTCGACTCCAGAGACCTTCGCGGCGGCGAGAGACTTAATAGCTCTCACGGAGCCGGCACCGCCCCAACCACCGGCACCGACGGCACCGTTGACTCGCCCGGTCCAGTCGAGGGGGAAACCTGCCTTGATGCGCCCTCCATCGCAAGGGCTGGAACCACGGCACCGGTCCAGGTCCCAAAGCAGGTCCCCACGCCACTCGCAGTCCCGGCGCCGAATATCACCTCGGCACCGGTCGTACTCGCGGCCAAGATCTTCGTCGCGGCACCGCTCTACGTCTCGGCACCGCTATGATCGTCGGCACCGATCAACGTCGAGACGTAGTTCTCGGCACCGCTACGGTCGACGCTCGACGTCGAGAGGCCGCTCCCGGCACCGGGCATACTCCAGGTCCTCGTCGAGGTCCAGATCCGACTCCCGGCACCGACGAGGTCATCGGCACCGGTCGCGGTCCCGGCACCGATCGCCGGCACCGCGTAGAGATAGATCATCTCCGGACCGGCACCGTGCGGCACCGCAGCCCACGGGAATCGTCTCGACGCTCTCGGCACCACCGTGGCCATAGAGATCGGTGTCTCGCTCCTCGGAGGACCTCTCGAGATCGGCATACCCCCCTCAGGGGCAAGCCGAGGAACAGGACTTGGGCCATTGGCAGGACATAACAGAGGACCATTCTCATGGCCCATCTCACTGGTTGTTTTGGACCCCGTGGGCGTACCATCAGGCGCAAGGGGCTCCAATTGCTTCGACCTCTCGCTCCGGTCACTCCGCTAGAAGGGCCCCGGAGTCCACCATCTCTCGGCCGCCGCCAGGGGGCATGGAGGCTTCCGTGTCCGCACCACCTGACGCCCTGGACCCAAGCGCAGGTGATGCTCCGGCCCAGGAGCAGGGAGACCAGGACCATCCCTTGGATCCTGTTCCACCGGAGGCATCTTCCTCTTCCTCTCCGGATGAGGCAGTGGCGGGCACATCGTGCACAGGTCCACCTCCAATAGATCTTCGGGCTCACCAGGATCTTCTGCGTAGGATGGCCCGTAATATGGACCTGCAGGCGGAGGAGATAGTGGAGGTGCACGACCCGATCGTGAATATCCTCGGAGCGGATGCCCCATCGAGGGTGGCATTACCCCTGATCCGCACGATACAAGCCAATGCATCTACGATATGGCAGACTCCTGCCTCTATCCCACCCACAGCGAGAGGGGTGGAAAGGAAATACTTCGTCCCGTCTAAAGACTACGGGTACTTGTATACCCACCCCCAGCCGTGTTCACTGGTGGTGGCATCAGTGAACGCAAGGGAGCGCCACGGTCAGCAGGCCGCAGCGCCCAAATCAAAGGAGGCTAGGCGCCTCGATTTATTCGGCCGTAAAGTTTACTCAGCCGGAGGGCTGCAACTTAGAGCGGCTAACCAGCAGGCGCTCTTGAGCCGCTATAGCTTTAACTCCTGGAACTCTATGGGGAAGTTCAAGGAGTTGGTTCCCCAAGAGTCCAGGGAGGAGTTTGGAGCCCTGGTAGAGGAGGGTAAGAAGGTGGCTCGGACCTCCTTACAGGCCTCCTTAGACATAGCGGACTCTGCTGCGAGAACCCTGGCCTCAGGTATCGCTATGCGGAGGATCTCCTGGCTCCAGGTTTCGGGTCTGCCTCAGGAACTGCAGCAAACCCTGCAGGATCTACCCTTCGAAGGACAAGGGTTGTTTTCAGAAAAGACGGACTCTCGCCTGCAGAGCCTCAAGGACTCCAGGACGATCATGCGTTCCCTGGGGATGCATGTTGTGGGCCCTCAGCGCAGGCCATTTAGACTGCAGCCTCAGCGCTTCTACCCCCCCCCCCCCGCCTCGTCAGAGACAGGACTCGGCCCGGAGGCGAGGGCGAGGTGGTAGAAGAAGGTGGACCGGCCCTCAACCCGGTCAGAACCAGGGGCCACCTAGACCACCTTCAGGCCCCAGGCAGAACTTTTGAAGGTGCGGTCGAGGACGGCACCCCAGTCATCCCCCAGGATCCAGCCCCCTCCTTTCGGGATCGCCTTTCCCATTTCCACCATGCCTGGTCCCTTATAACCTCGGACCGTTGGGTCCTTCGCACGGTGGACAGGGGATATGCTATCCAGTTTTCTTCAATGCCCCCCTCCTCCCCCCCTTCCCCGTCCCTCTTCAGGGACCCTTCTCACGAGCAACTTCTTATACAGGAAGTTTCCACGCTCCTTGCTATGGGGGCCATAGAGGAGGTTCCAGTGGAGTTAAGGGGCAGGGGATTCTATTCCCGTCACTTCCTCATTCCCAAGTCCAAAGGAGGTCTGCGACCCATCTTGGACTTTCACATCGCAATTTACCCGCCGCACAGACGCTTCCTGCGATTCGTGGTAAACAGGGTGCACTACCAATTTGCAGTCCTTCCCTTCGGCCTATCCTCGGCCCCAAGAGTGTTCACGAAATGTATGGCTGTCGTGGCAGCGTACCTTCGTCGGCAAGGGATACAGGTGTTCCCGTACCTAGACGACTGGCTGGTACGCGGTCGCACCAAAGAGCAAGTTCGAGCTCACGTCCACATAATAGTGCACACATTCAACAAGTTGGGCATCCTACTCAACAAGGACAAATCCACTCTAGAACCTACCCAGAGAATAGAATTCATCGGCGCAGTTCTAGACTCCAGACGTGCACAAGCCATCCTGCCAGACAACCGCTTTTGCACCATCACGAGCCTCATTCAAGGACTCAAGGCCTTCCCAACTACCACGGTGAGGTCGTGCCTTACCCTACTAGGTCACATGGCTTCCTGCACGTACGTAACCAGGCATGCCAGACTTCGGCTTCGCCCACTCCAGACCTGGGTGTCATCGATATACCGCCCACATCGGGACAGCCTGAACGTGGTGGTCACGGTCCCGAACTCGATCCTGACCTCCCTCACATGGTGGCTAGATCACAATGTGGTTTGCGAGGGGATGCCGTTTCACGCCCCACAACCCTCTCTGCACCTGGTCACAGATGCTTCATCTCTGGGTTGGGGCGCCCATCTCAACGAGCACCATACCCAGGGCCTGTGGACTGCACCCCAGCTAGCCCTGCACATCAATGTTCGGGAACTGATGGCGGTGCGCCTGGCGTGCCAGGCATTTCTCAATCTCCTACGTGGCCGCTGTGTGTTAGTTCTCATCGACAACACCACGGCCATGTTTTACATCAACAAGCAAGGAGGAGCACGTTCGTCAATTCTATGCCAAGAGGCCATTCGCCTGTGGGACTTCTGCATCGCCCACTCAATCCATCTCACGGCATCGTTCCTCCCTGGAGTCCAGAACACTTTGGAGGACCGACTCAGCAGGTCCTTTCAAACACACGAGTGGTCTATCCGTCCGGACATCATACATTCCGTTTTCCAGAAGTGGGGGTTTCCCCAGATAGACCTGTTTGCATCTTGAGACAACAGGAAGTGCCACGTGTTCTGCTCCCTGCAAGGTCGAGCTCCGGGCTCCCTCTCGGATGCGTTTCTCCTTCCCTGGAAAGACCACCTGCTTTATGCCTTCCCTCCGTTTCCTCTGGTCCACAGGGTACTGCTCAAATTGCGCAGAGATCAGGCACAGGTTATTCTGATCGCTCCAGCGTGGCCGAGACAACATTGGTACACCACGCTGTTGGAACTCTCGGTTCAGACACCGATCCCGCTTCCATTATGTCCGGATCTCATCTCTCAGGACCACGGCCGGCTGCGTCACCCCGACCTGCAATCACTCCACCTCACGGCGTGGCTGCTCCATGGTTCACCCAGGTAGAGCAGCAATGCTCACACTCTGTCCAACAGAGCAGTAGGAAGCCCTCAACACGGTCCACGTACCTGGCCAAGTGGAAGCGGTTCTCCTGTTGGTGCGAACAACGAGCCACGCCCCCGTTACAGGCACCTATTCCTCTCATATTGGAATATCTCCTCTCCCTAAAACAGCAAGGGTTGGCGATATCTTCAATTAGAGTTCACCTGGCCGCTATATCGGCCTTTCACCCAGGAGAACTCGCGTCCTCGGTATTCTCTAACCCGATGGTCGCTAGATTCCTCAAGGGCTTAGACCGGATGTACCCACAACAACGTCAGCCCGTTCCGACGTGGGACCTCAACCTGGTTCTCTCCAAGCTCACAGGTCCTCCATTCGAGCCACTGGCCACCTGTTCACTTCTGTACCTATCCTGGAAGACAGCCTTCCTCGTAGCCATCACCTCAGCAAGGCGCGTTTCTGAACTCAGGGCGCTTACATCCGAGCCCCCTTACACAGTTTTCCATAAGGATAAAGTGCAGCTTCGCCCACATCCTGCCTTTCTCCCTAAGGTGGTTTCTCTATTTCATATCAACCAGGATATATTTCTCCCGGTCTTTCATCCTAAACCACATGCTACTCGCCAGGATCAACGTTTGCATTCTCTGGACGTGCGCAGGGCCCTGGCTTTCTATATTGACCGCACAAGGCACTTTAGAAAGACGACGCAACTCTTCGTTGCAGTGGCCGACCGAATGAAAGGCTCACCGGTCTCCTCACAACGCCTATCCTCCTGTATTACGTCTTGCATCCGGACTTGCTATGACCTGGCAGGGGTCTCAGCACCGCACCTCACCGCTCACTCCACGAGGGCCCAAGCTTCCTCGACGGCTTTCCTGGCACAAGTTCCGATCCAGGACATCTGTAGAGCTGCGGTTTGGTCATCAGTCCACACGTTTACAGCTCACTATGCACTAGTGCAGCAGTCCAGGGACGATGCTGCATTCGGATCAGCGGTTTTGCACACAGCAATGTCTCACTCCGACCCCACCACCTAAGTTGGGCTTGGGAGTCACCTAATTGGAATCGATATGAGCAAGCACTCGAAGAAGAAAAGACGGTTACTCACCGTTGTAACTGTTGTTCTTCGAGATGTGTTGCTCATATCCATTCCAAACCCGCCCCCCGTCCCCACTGTCGGAGTAGCCGGCAAGAAGGAACTGAGGGGGCGCCGGGTCGGCTGGGGTATATATTCAGCGCCATGAAGGCGCCACTCTAGGGGGCTCCACAGCCGACCCGCCGGTGTTGCTAGGGTAGAAAATCTTCCGACGATCGTGCACGCGGCGCGCACACACCTAATGGAATGGATATGAGCAACACATCTCGAAGAACAACAGTTACAACGGTGAGTAACCGTCTTTTTATAGTTTTACCCTTGCATTTTTGTGACCTGGAATTGGCATACATCTATGAGGGGAGGGTGCCATTACTCACGTCAATCATGTTAGGCCTCTCCCTGAACTCTGTTCTGGCATCTGTACCAGGGAGTTAACTTTGAAGCCCTTCTCAGCACTTCGTGTGTCTATAACTCGTGATAAGGACACCCAATTACAACTCACCATCTGGAGTCATGCTGACTCCACTCATCGACTTGAAACACACAAGGTTGTCTGTCTACCCCAGCTTTCTCTTAGCCATGTATTGTTCTTTGTTAGCTAGCCCTCATGCCCCAGGTGGACTCTGGGCCTATATGAAAAGTTCTTAACAGAAACTGTAGTTAAGATTTTACATCCACATTAAATGGATTATGGCCATTCACATACCAGAACCAGTGCAAAAAAGCAATGTGCGGTTAAAAAGACATCCAATAAAAACTTCTGAAATAAATTAACAGAACGGAACGTAACAAGGAGAAAGAACGTTCATATCCTTTTCAGTCCACTTCTGCCAAACATACATCAGCCATGGCTCTCGCAGATCAAGCTATATGAAGCTGTGGTTGTGCTCACTGTCCCCAGCGTGAAGTGTTAGGGGTAGGGGTGTGGATCCTGATGCCACGTGGAATGTTGGGGTGAGGGGTGTAATGAGGTGCTAAAATGGAGTTCTTCACTGACAGCAAAGGGAGACGAGTCCATGATTGTTGAACCTCTAGGTCAAGAGGAGAGTGCAGCATCTGTGTTTGCTGCTGGAGAAGCTCCATTATGTCCTGGTGCATCTCCCTCTCCAATTCCTGAGTCTTTCTCCTGTCCACTCTTTCTCTCTCCATACTATCTGCAATATTCATCCTCCAGGCCCTGTCTGATGCAGCACTGGCTTGAAGGATCTCCCTGAAGTTGTCATCACAAGTCCTCTTTTCTCTCCTCCTTATCTTGATCCAGCATTCCGGGGGCATGGAGGGGGGACCGCTCAAGGCTGCATTGACAACAGCTTCACATAAAATACACAGAGGTGCCATTGTCAGTGTAGTCGCAATGGAAAATGAAATTTCAGTTTCAGAACTCCCGTCTCTTGCTACCCTAAAGTTTTAAATGAGAAATGGTTGTTGACACTTCAGTCTTGAAGCACCTGTGCACAGCACTACTCTGCAGCCCTAGCCATGGTGAGTATGGCCCATGGCAGGTGGAATGAGGAGGGAATAGTTTGGTTGCATGAAACAATACAATTTTGACCCCTATTTCCATGAGTCTGAGTGCAGGGTAGTGCCACAGAGCACTCATCCTATTTTCCACAGACAGTGATGATTTTAGTTGGTATCTCATTCTTGTGGGTAACAAAGGCACAGAGATCACTCACAGCTGCTGCTGGCATCCTGATGCCACTTGAACCCATATGCCACTAGCCTGTTTACTGCAATGCTGCCTGCCGAAGTCATCGCGGACTGGCATGGGAAAGTATCCTACCATGGAGGAAGAAATAAGGCTGCCATCCCCAGAAACCTTCGGGAGAGGATGGTGGAGTACCTCCATGGAAGTTTCATTAAGACCTCTCAGGAGGATTCAAGGGACATCCGTATGTATATAAATAAACTGCTTCACTTAGCCCCTCTGCCTAAGCCTATAGGGGAATGAAAAGCAGATTATGGTGCTACCTATTTTAGTTGTACCGCTACCTCTTCTAGTATAAGTAAATTAAAGAAGAGTCACTACCTGTGTCCTGCTATGTTGGGATCAGGCACCATCTGTACATTTAAACATTGTAATGGAAAACACATTCACACACTTACCCACAGTTCCTTCCCTTACATCGAGCTTACCTGTACTCAGCTGCCAGGACAAAGCAGACTGTGGCAGAGTCTCAGACAGATCCCAACTCACAGCATAGCTGGCCTCTCCCTGTCACACATGCCCCATTCTCTTCCTGTTCACTGCAGAGGTCTGTCTCTCAGATTCTACCAAGTTATACAGAGTGCTCTGTGGGGTGCTGGTGGGGTGTCTGCCAAGTATGGCATTCAGCTCATTGTAAAGCAGGAAGTCTATGACTCAGCACCAGATAATCTGTTGGCCTCTCTGGCCTTCTGGTATGCCTGGTGCAGTTCCTTTTCTTCTATGTGGCACTACTGTTGGTCCCTGTTGTACCCCTTCTCCTGCATCCCCTGTGCATATGCTCATAGATGTCCATGTTTCTACAACTGCTCTGTAGATGTGCCTGGACAGCCTTTTCTCCCCACAGCCCCAAGAATCCAATACCTTCTGTCTACTTTAGGTAGGAGTGCATTTGGAGCATATAGCTGGCATAGATTCCTAAGGCCAGAAGGGATCGTTGTGATCATTGTGATCATAGTCTGACCTCCTGCATAACACAGACCATAGAACTTCCCCAGAATAATTCACAGAGCCATGATTTAAAAATTGGCAGTGATGGAGAATCCACCACGACCCTTGGTAAATTGTTCCAATGGCTAATTACTCTCACCATTAAAGGTACACTTTTCCAGTCTGAATTCAGTCCAGTCTAGCTTCTACTTTCAGCCATTGGATCATGTTATATCCATCTCTGCTAGATTGAAGGCCCCATTATTAAATATTTGTTCTCCATGTAGGTACTGTAATCAAGACCCACCTTAACAATCTCTTTGTTAAGCTAAATAGATTGAAGTCCTTGCATCTATCACTATATGGGATGTTTTCTAATCCTTTAGTCATTCTCATGCCTCTTCTCTGAACCCTCTCCAATTTATCAACATCCTTCTTGAACTGTGGTCAGCAGAACTGGACATGGTATTCCAGCAGCAGTCACACCAGTACCAAATGCAGAGGTAAAATAACCTCTATTCCTACTCAAGACTCCCCTGTTTATGCATCCAAGGATTGCATAAGCTTTTTTGGTCACAGCATCATACTGGGAGCTCCTGTTCAGCTGATTATCGACCACTACCCCTAACTCTTTTTCAGACTTATGGCCGCCCAAGACGGAGTCCCCCATCCTATAAGTGTGACCTACATTCTTTGTTCCTAGATATATACATTTACATTTAGCCATATTAAAGCACATCTTGTGTGCATACATTTGCATGCATACATTTTACCAAGCAATCCAGATCACTCTGAATCAGTAACCTGCTCTCTTTGTTATTTAGCATTCCCCGAATTTTTGTGTCAACTGCAGACTTTATTGGTGATGATTTTCTTTCTTTCTAGGTCTTTGATAAAAATGTTAAATAGTGTAGGGCCAAGAATTGATCCCTGTGGGACCCCACTCAAAACAGACCCATTCCCTATTTACTGTTACATTGTGAGACCTATCAGTTAGCCAGTTTTTAATCTATTTAATGTGTGCCATGTTAATATTATATTCTAATTTTGTAATCAAAATGTTGTGTGATAGAAAGTGAAATGCGTTACTGAAGTCTGTGTATATTATGTCAACACTGTTACCTTTATCAACCAAATTTGTAATCTCAACCAAAAAAAATATCAAGTTAGTTTAACAGGATTTATTTTACATAAATCCATATTGATTTGCATTAATTACATTACCCTCCTTTAAGTTCTTTATTAATCGAGTCCCATATCAATCGCTCCATTATCTTGCCTGGAATCAATGTGAGGCTGACAAACCTATAATTACTCAGGTCATCCAGTTTACCTTTTAAAAAACTGCATAACATTAGCTTTCATACAGTCTTCTGGAACTTCTCCAGAGCTCCAAGACGTGTTGAAAATCAAGGTGGTCGGTTGGGTGGTTGCACACAACAAGAGAGAGCTATTAGGTGTGCTCACTAAGCTGGGCAATCAGGAAAGGGCATTTCAAAAATACGCGGGGTTTTTAGAGGGGGGGTGGCTCCCAGTCTCTGTGACCCATGGAGTTCACAATTGAGACCAGAGCAGTCAGTGTCGAGCATTGTGGGACAGTTGCTGGAGGACTGGTACAGTCCACATAGGTCATGCAGTGTCTACACTAGCATTGTGTTGACCACAGTAGGTCAACAATGGCTCTGCATCTTATGGGAAGGTGGTGTCACTGCATCGCCGTAACGAGGCGCCTACCTTAGCTGGAGACAAATTTGAATGTAGAAACATGCACAGCTAAGTCGATGCAAGGCAGTTTACCTCAGCCTAATTTTGTTGTGTAGACCAAGCCAAACATAGCATACCCACACATCATTCTCTGGTTGTTGTTGTTATAGTAGTACCTTGGAGCTGCAGTCATGGACCAAGGGCCCGTTGTGATTAGCACTGTATAAACAGAACAAAATGATAGCCTCTGCCCCAAGGAGCTTACAGTTCTGGCATGACTGGGCCAAATAGTTAAATCGCCATGTGTCAACCTCATAATCAGAGTATGGCTTCCTCAGCCGGGCCAGCCAATGGTCCCTAAGTATCACAGCTGACGCAAAAATAATATTGACATCCCTGCTAAGTGGCGAGAATAGAATCCCTTCCTATACAGGCTCAAATTCCTTAATTATCTGCAAAATGAACTTTCCCAAGCCAGCCTGAATTTATATCCAGGAAGCACCCTTTCTGATTCACCACAGTCTGCATAAACACAGAGTAGTAGGACAGGACTAAATGTGTGGCCTAAACAGGATGGGGCGGGGGAGGCAGGAAGGGACAGTGTCAGCGGACAAAAAGTATTGGAAAGGCATCACCATAAGTGTATGTGATATTTTATAATCATTTTCTCTGAGTGCCCATATCTGCATGCAAATGCATGTGACATTATGGGTCTTATCTTCTCTTATTGTCCTGGCTTGCCATCCCCACCTCTGGTTTCTAAAATGAAGTGCCCTTTTCTATTAAATAGCATCAATCATCATGAGATTACCACCTAAAGACTCACTCTTCATGTGTGCAGAAAACATTTACACTTCTATTGTGTGAGAGATCAAAGCAGCAGGGGTTGCAGTTTGTTCCCTAGATCAAAGCTTCGGGGCTTCATAACATTATCATAAGCACAAGCAGCCCCAACAACATCAAGAGAGCTGTCAGTTTTAGAAAGCGGACTCTGATGAGAACCTGCTCTTAAGCGATGGCCAAACCTCCAAAAGCCCCCCAGGAGTTATTTGGATAATTATCCAAAAGCATGGATGCTTATCCACAAGTCTTGGGTCTTCAGGTCAGGCCAGAAATCTCCCAAGAAGAGACTTTTCTTGTAAAGATTTCCATTTCATCTGAGGTTGGAAGTGCCATGGGAAGAATCCTCTTCACAGGATGCTGACTTTTCTGTACCCCTACAGAACCTGAAAGTGCAGGGAGCAAGGACAATTCACACCATAACCAAAAGGAAAAACAGTCTTTGAACCTCAAAAAATGCTTTTGTTTATCTCCCATTTTGGTTGATGTTTCAGGTCAGTTCTTATTTTATGTAGGGATGGGCCTGAATCAAAATCCCTGGATCTAACTGCCTCCAAACTTTGAATCTGGATCTGGCTCAGCTGACCCCACCTGTATAAAGGGGCCAAACCAAAACCCAGGGTGCAAACACCTCAAACTTACGGGAAGGTTAGATATGGATCCTACTTTTGCCACTCAGGCCCATCATGACTTTACCTGAACCAATTGGCAATTTCTAGTCAATATGATTCAGGACAAAATTCTCTTCCCCAATCCACTCTATGGATACACTATTTATTCTGCGCACACAATACCATGCGCAAGCACAACAGTGCTGGACTCCTTAGAAGATAGAAAGACTTGCTATTGATATTAGTGGGAGTTGCATGGGATGAGTGCAATATTTAGTAGCTGCCTCCAATCCTGGGGAGAGAGCTGCAGTGCAGGCTGATGAGAATTTTATCCTTGGGGATTATATTTCTTGGAAAGTTGCTATTTTTAGGCAAGTGCTATTTGCATTAATAATACTTAATGATCCAAGTCTGAAGTACTGGCAGGGTGGCCTTCTGTCCTGGGTTCCAGGAGAGCAACTGAGATCTGCTGAACTGTCTGTATTTCCGTCCCAGAGTTCAATCTGCATCATGCTGGCAGAAGCAAGGCTTTCTTAGCGATAGGACTGGCTGGGAAGCTGTGACAAATCCACGTGCTATGGAGCAGATAGCCATAATTTAGTCTATAAATTACACACACACTTGGGGAGCCAGGATTAGAATCCTTGTCCCTCAACTCCAAAAGCACTGCCCTCTTTCTTGTAAGCTAAAAGAGGGCTGGTACTAGCAGTAGATACTATGGCCTCTCTGTGGACCCAGCCACCAGAGGATTGTCCTGGCTTGCTCACTCCTGGGTACCCAGGAAGCCAGTACATTACAGAATTCGCTATAATGGTGCCCTATTATCCCTCTCTTGTGGCTGTTTTCTAAATTCACTGCTTGTCTTTTCTCTTTGCCCATTGACCCCAGGATATGCCAATAGTGGTGGTAGGAGAGTTCTGGTGCTGGCTTTTAGTACCTGAGCCGGTCCATTAGTTTTTGTGCAACACCTAAGTGCTTTTAAAGGTGGACACGTATTCAATGAAGTACAGTAATCCTTTATTTTGCTCTTCACTAACCCCTTCCATCTGCAGATCTCAAAGCACTTTACAAATATCAATGACGCCCTCTCTGAGGTGGGTCATTTTAATTATCTCCATTTTACAGATATGAAAACTGAGGCACAGGGAAGGAACTAGCTGGGAGCAGAACCCACTCATATGATTCCACTCCCAATGCATTTAACAAATACAGGGCAATTGTTTGTGAAGTATAATATAAGAATAATGTAGGGACCAATTCAGGACACACTTAGGTCCCCACATCTTTTCTCATGATTATGTCTTAGTGAGGGGCCTGCTCTTTGTTCAGTGATCAGGATTGGTTGGCTAGTTATTCCTTAGTTGGAAACATGGCAAATCAGGATTAGAGCCAAAAGAATGGGCTGTCAACCTGCCTGGAATGTTTTTCTTAAAGAGTCGTAGAGCGTGGCTAATATGAAGAATGCTGAAAGTGAGGGATTCGGCTCTTTGGCAGAGAACAGAAGTACGGAACATTTAAAGCCGCAGCAAGCCTAGCAGTATAGCTTTCAGGGCCATAGAAAGATATTTGTTCATTTCATGACTCATCTCATGCGCTGGGTCCAGTGGAGTGGAAATGGTTTGTCTCACTGCACATGGCAGAGAGATATACTGCTGGAGCAGAAAAATACAAGCAGGGTGTTTTAAAAAAATTCTCCCTTGTGGGGTCCTTTTTCCCACCAGTTAAATTACTTAAGTGAACCCCACAACCCTTCATAGCAAGTTCCCATTTACAAATACTTATTAATATGTGTTGCCAGACATATTATAATATCCTTAAATCCCTGCATGAACATGTCAGGAAAGAGATTGTGCATCTGTTTTGACATAACTGGTATCTGTGCGTCTCCACCCACCAAAAGGCCTCTGTTTGTCCAGCCAACCCCAAAATAAATTCATTGCTTCTCTGCACCTGAAAGATTGGGAAATGAACATGTGTTTCTTTTCTGCAGACCCTCCCACTATCACTGAATCGAAGAGCAATGAAGCTGCCACGGGACGGCAAGCCTTACTCAAATGTGAGGCATCGGCAGTGCCCACGCCTGATTTTGAGTGGTACAGAGATGACACCAGGTAAACATATTGTCTATCTTCTTCCTTATTCTACCTCCTTCAAATGCTTAGTAGATTCCCCACTAAGCCCCCTAATGCCACACAAAAAATCCTCCACAAGCTATATAAGCTCAAGATCCTCTTTTATCTCGTTCCTTCATACAAGCTAAGCGGGGCAGGGCAGGCCTAGGCAGGACTTGAGTAAAACCCTGCTTGTAAACTGTGTGTGCTGAAAGAAGTGCTGTGGGTGATTCAGTAGATGGTGCTCTTGCCTTTGCATCAATTCTGCACCAGCATGCTGGTGTGGGATTAAGGCACCACAGGTGCCATCTTTCTGATAATCTACTGGCCATCTATGTGCATTAAAGATCTCATGACCTTTGCACAAGAGTAGATTGTATTAGTTCTGGTGCTGTGGCCAAATTCCAGCCAAGGTCATTAGGACTTGGCTCCCTGAACTCTGAGGGAAGAGGTTGTTTATATGTAACATTCTCTGCACCAGTATGACCGCCTTCTTAGCGCATGTGCAACATGCCTCTGGAGGCATGTGACCAGGATTCATCACCGAATTTGGTCCATTGGTTGGATCTAGCTTTCCCGGCCCTGAGCCACTGCAGCTGTCTGTCAGCATGGGAAAGGGAAAATAAATAACAGCCAGGGGAATGACACCCAAATATTCCTTCTGCCTTGGGCTCACCCTTTACACCTGAGCATTTGTTAAAAGGGGAGTTTTACTGTGCTGGGTTTCAACTCAACCACTTAGCACATGCTAAAGTACAGCTTGCCTTGTCTACATTTTAGAACATGCCAGCTAACATTCTAAAAAAACCCTTTTATCTCAGTCCAATAAACTCCTGCTTGAAATTGGCTTTGATCATCGGCAACGCCCCTCCCCTTTATCACAGGGAAGCACATAATCAATGCAGTGTTTGCGCCCAAGGATGTCAGCTGGGTGTAGCATCTTTTCTTTCCACTCATTCTTTTCCCTGCCTTTCCTTCTCCACTGCTGTTATTCTACCTTCACCATCGTTTTAATCGTCGTCTCTTTTCTTTCTGTCAATTTCCCCGCTCCCTTCCTCCACTACTTTCATTCTTTCTTTCATGCTCTCATTGCGCACTCCTCCAACCCATTTCTTCTTTCCCTTCTCTCTTATCTTGCTGCCTTTCACCACCCATATCTACCTACCTACCTACCTATCTTCAATGTGTCTTTCTCCCCTGCTCTGGCCATCCCTCCTTCCTTCTGATGGGAACTGAGCTACTTGTTGTTAGTGCACTGCACATCTCTTCTCTTTGCTTCTCAGGATAAACAGTGCCAATGGCCTGGAGATCAAGAGCATGGGGAGCCAGTCCCTCCTGATGGTGGCCAATGTCACTGAAGAACACTATGGCAACTACACCTGCGTGGCTGCCAACAAGCTGGGAGTCACAAATGCCAGCCTATACCTTTACAGTAAGTATTGAAGTGAAGGGGAGGACTCGAGGCGGCTCTCACAAAGGTCAGCCTGTACCTTTACACTACAGTAAGTGTGCTTTAGAATAGGGGCCCTGAATTCACGTAATTGGAAAACATTAGCCTGCCAAACTTCAACAGCAATCCAAGGAGCCATTAGGTAATGAACACTTCCATGTTTGTAGTCACGGCCGAACACAAGCACACGTGAGTAAATGGTTATATTCAAGCCCCCCTTGATCCTTTGAGTAATTTCTTTGCTGCAATCTGGTAAAACAAGAATATATATTTTTAAGCAGGGTGACAGCCTCTTTAAGAGAGAGATGGAATATTCGGGCCTGAAAGTTCCATGGAGGCTGAAAAATGTCAAACATTGAAAGAGATGGAGAGAAGTAACCAGTGAGCCTGGGGAGGGGAGAGCCAGAGAAAAAAGAAGAAATGGGTCTGAAAATAGAAGGAAGTGATGCAAGATAACCAAGAGTGACTATATGAGAAACAGAGACCAGGATTATTTAAAGAGACATGCTACATTTTGCAAGAACCACGGGTGGGGAAATGAAGGTCTTACACTGATAGTGGGGTGATTAGAATATAGGGAAATATAGAGCAGGTTAAAGGAAATATGAAATCAAGCTCCCGGGTTTTGATCCGGTTGTCTTTGAAGTTGATGAAGGTATTGCCATAGACCTCAACAGCCACAAGCTTGGGTCCCAAAACTAGAGGGGCTCAGACCCAAACCCCACAAGCCCTCAAGGGCTTATAGAATCCAAACTTTACAGCTGGTCCCCACCTGGTCTATAATAGACCAAGCCTGAATCTGAATTCAATACTCCACCCCATCCAAACTTTGGAATATTTGAAATCTAGTTCTTGATACAAATACTGCACCTTGGGTAATAAATAAATGAGCCCTTCCTTTCTCTGGAAATACAGGATTGTATTAGAGTATATAGAGTTGTGATCTCTCTAGGCAGGGTGGGAGGTAAGATTTATAAGGGAGTCTCACTTCGAGTGATAGGTTTGTTTATGCTTTCTGGAGCCAGACTGATCAAAAGATAAGGGAAATAGTTTTTTAAATGAAAAAAAATGATGTAGCAGGGATAGGAGAACCCGCTGACATTTTTGTATTCACGAGACCTCTGGATTTTTTATATTTTAATTTGAAGTTTTGCAAAACTAAGGTGCATTACATGGAACACTTCATGTAAGCCACTGGTTCCAATGGTAATAAGAGATTAGCATGTCTTTGACTAAATGGAAACTTGTGGCACACAAACAAGGTAAGTTTCTCCTCCAAAAGTCTTTTTTGCCCTACTTTTGGGGGACTGCCAGGGGATTCAAATAAAAATCTCAGGGCTGTAGCCTGGAACATGAACCGCAAATGCTACATGTTTTGTTCTCAGTACTATTACTACTAAAAATGCCAAAAGTAGAACCCATGATTTGGGGTTAAATTCTAAATTTGACAAAATAAGTTTTCCCCTCTCTCATGGCTGCCCTTCTGCAGATGAACTGTAATGCTTAATAGAAACAAAATCTAAGATCAGAACTCATATAGAAAAATAGAAACACTTTGCATGCCTATCACATCTTGCTTCTGAGGATCTCAAAGCATTTACAGACAGTGAATATTTTAACCTCACAAGCTGCTGGGAGATAGATGAGCAGTATTAGCACCTGAAGGAAAACTGAGGGACAAAGAGGGGAAGGGGCTTACCAAAGGTCACATAATCACAGGCAGAGCTGGGAATAGATCCCAGAAGTCCCAGTTCTCAGAGCCCAGTCAGATAGCTGCATTCCCTGAATAAGCTTGTTAGTGATGTCATCTACCATATCAGGGAAAACATGGAAACCATTAAAGATAACCTGCAGAGAGGATATAAATTGAGCTTGTGCCATCTTTTGTTTTTTTGTATGATGTATAAAGAGGGCCTGCATTTTTTAAAACTTCTTGGGGTTTGTTTATTGGTTTGTTTTGCTGGGGTTTTTTACATTAGAAATTCAGGTCCTGTCTGGGCTAGAAAACTCTCTGAGGACCGGAGAAATTGTGACACGAAGACAATACGAGAGCCAAGAGAGTGAAACTTGAGCAATTGAGAGAGGAAGAGATTTTTTGTTAGACTCCTTGTAACTGTTTGTTTAGTAAACACCTATATAATAACTTCAGTGACTAATTTAGGAGAAGGAGTCTTGGTGAAAATTATTTGTTAACGCTTCTACAAACCCCTTCCCAGCTTTCAGTTAAGGTGGGAGAGATGAGAATCAAAGCATGAGGAGACCAGAATTGCCATTCTTAAGAGGGCTGGGGAAGTAAAAAAAAATAATAATTAATAACTAACCATCCATCATAATGAAGCAAAAAACACAAGCCCACTTTAAAAAAAAAATCCTTTACAGATCACATAGCAACCGGAACAGCAGCCACTGAATATTCTCAGCCCCATGCCCAAGCATGAACAAGTGTAAGGTTTTCAAGCTACAGCTTTTGAGTGATTTTCTTCTCTGGAATCTGATTGATTGAAATAGCAGAGAAAGATTTTATATATTTTTAATAGAGAACAAACTCACTGTAGGACAACATCCCTTTTGAGAGGCAGATGGAATGTTGGTGCCTGAAGGTTCTGTAGTAGTTGAAAAATGACAGCTGGCGAGACAGAAATAGCAATAGAGTACTGGTAAGATATATGTAACTTTGCCTATGGCTGAGGGGTAAAAGGGACCCACAAAATTATTTGACAATACAGTCTAGTGAGAGGGAAAAGAGGGGGATGTTCCAGGAAATACCAGGTACAATAAAAAAGTCAGAGAGCGCTGAGTTCCTTAGATTTAGGTACTGTAATGAGAGATGCTACATTAAAAAAGAGAGAGATGAATAGATAGAGAGTGACCTGGTATAAGGGACCTGGAAGCATCATTGTCTGCTATAGACAGAGAGATTTATGCCCCGTACTCCTGGAGTCTTTCAGAGCCAGAAGGATTTATCCCAAGAAATGAAACAAGAGCCAAGAGGGAGCAAAAGGAGACTGAGTTTACAGCAAAGAATGTGATGAACTCCAAGAAAAGGACAAAACACATCCTGTCCCTGTGTGTCTGGGATAGAAAGGATTTCTGTGAAAATGATCAGAGAGTGGAATCATCACAGAATCTGGTGATGGAGAATCAGTGTCAAAAGTGTTAGGAACATTTTTCCTATATATACTGTGAAGGAAAGATTTTATTTTCCTTTCATTCTCCTGAATTAACAGAGTGCTTTGGGGAAGTGTCTGAGCAATACCATAATTATAGCTAAGTCCATGTTACACGCACACACATGCATACATACACAAGATGTGTATCCACACCTGAACGCATATAAAGGTATGTAGGCACACATACACACACAAGTATACCCACCCAATGTAAACAAGCACACGCATACATACAGGTTTGCACACATACGTATGCATGCACATCATTCTTTCAAAGACATTCCAAGGCATTATGGAAACAAAATGGAAGTTGTCCCCTCACACCCTGGACTAGACCCTCATCTGGTGCAAATCATAATCTGCACCTTCTTAGGGTCTAGCCCACTGATGGGGATAAAGCAGGAATCCACAGGCACTGGCAGCACCTTGCTCTCCTGCTGGTTGTATGGTCTGATTTACAGTGGGACAGTCACCACAGTGGTCCTGTCCCCTCTCCTGTTTGCACCCTTGAATGAGTAGATCTGGAGAAGGAGAGGTTGCTGGCAAGGCATGTTTCAATTAGAAGCAGCAGAAGGCAGGTCCCCACCATGGAATCCCCAAGAGATTTCAGGTATAGGTTATCATGTTAATCACACAGATTTCCAACTATGAGCACATTTCTTAGAAGAATCAGAGCATGTTTCCAAAATGCCATTATCTATCAGTGCCCCAGTTTTATGCATAAACATACATAGGTTCAAACACACACACACATTCACGTGTGCATATCTTACCTCCCCTGCTAGCCCATACCTTATTTCATGCACACATTAGTTTCAGATAATCAGTGGTGCTCTTCCAGCAGATGGAATTTGGGATGTATCCTTGTAACTGAATAGAGCAGTTCATACCATGCACTTCACCCAACAACCTCCCTGCAATAACAGAGAGAATAATGCGCTGAGGTAGAGTTCTTATGGTGATAATGGGGTGGGGTGGGGCTGAGAAGCAGCTATTACACCTTTGGTGGAGTAGAAAGGCTGTTGCTCAGCAGGCAAGGGGAATGGAGGTCTAGTCATTCAATAGAAAGTAGTGTGATAATGAGGCTATTGCACTCTAACTGCTTGCAATGTGCAACCTCTTGCCATCTACAGGACAGGAAGGAAACGGGTCTGAGTTATTATTTAACTAACTAAATAACACGGAAATCATGTCAGCACAATAGCCTGTTTTCACAGAACAAGAATCCCCTGTTGCTACATAAACAGAGACCCAGCCTAGCTGTGTATTTTCCAAACAAGAGACAATCTCCCCAATTCCTGCTGTGGATTCAGACACTGTTAATGCAGGAGATCTGTCATTTTCACTGGGATGTAATTGACCTGCTACATCCTGATTGGCTTGGAGAACCTTCAGCTATTCAGAGACCAGTTTATATGAGCACAGGGTGTTTTAGAAAGAGCACCCGTCTCTGAATAGTTGAAGTTCAGCTTAGAAGTGAATAATGGTTGACTACCTGTATAACCTGCCAAATACAACTTCCATCAGCAATGATCTTAGTGCAGCTCCCACAGGTTCAGTCAGACAGAGACCGTGTCTATTAGCTCATCTAGCAGAGCTGCTGCTTCTCTGCTCTCTCAGGATCTATGGTATGTTCACACACTCATGTGCCCCCAGCCACACACCTGGCATCGGGGGGACTGGGAACTCCTCTAGCAGGTTCAGTCCCCATATTCACTATTTGGGTGACATATACCATCGAGCAATCAGAATCGTCCGGGACAAATTCCATTCAGTATAATGGAGGGAGAATGGTCTACTGGTCAGAACATGTGTCCGGCATGGGTCTGGTTCCGTTCCTGGCTATGCCACTAATTCACTGTGTGACTGTGGGTAAATCATTTCCCCTCTCAATGCATCTGGGGACAATCTGTAAAGTGGGAATAATCTGCCACCTCAGAATGGGTATGTGAGTCTTAATTCTTTAATGTCCGTCTTAAGTGCTTTGAGATCCTGGAAGGGAGAGTGCTATCGAAGTGCAAAGTATGGAGCCAGCAGCAGCAGTATCATGACGTAACAATGTACTAAAGATGAACCTTCAAAATGTATAACCAATTTCCCCAACCCAACAGGCTGTATAAACAAGGAGATGTTGATGGGACTTTGAAAACTTTTCCCCAAATATTGCGCCATGGGGAGGTGAGGGCACTTAAGGAATGTGTGACTGATTAGGTTCAGCATGGCAAATGATCATGCACTCAGGTCCCTGTGAGTGTGTCCATTAAGATAGGTTCTGTGAAGGCAATAAATCCACGTAGATGACCTGGCACGCCTACCTGCACAATTCGCTTCTCTGCCAAAGACTAGGTCCAATCAGGAGATGCCGCTATGGTGGCCCACGGTCTGGTGACTCAGTGGCATTTGGAAGCAGGAAGAGGCCATGTGACCCATCCACTACAAATAGCATCACTGCAGGTCTTTTATTCCTCCTGCTGTATGGACATTGATTATTCAGTTCTGTGTGCCATTGAGATGGTTTCTCCTCAACTCCCAATCCATGGAAACATGTACTGTGATGTCTTGGTAGCATAATGTTCTGTATGTGAAACGGTCTTAGTCAATCCAATTGTAGGATGGGGGAGCTGTCAGGTTTGTAACTGCTGCTTGCTGGGTGTGGAAAGTGGCATTTCCTTTTCTCCTGCATGTTGCTTATTGTTGTTTTTCCCCCCTTAGAGCGAGTTTTACCCACACTCCCCAACCCTTTTCCAGGTCAGTATATGCTTTATGTCAAAGTACCTCTCTAGCCGGGTCATTCTCCATCATCTCAACAAATGCTAAAAGCCGAGGGTGGGCAGAGCAGAATGACAAGAAAATAAGGATGTCCCCTTTTGCATTGCATCCCAGTTGTCCCTCCCCCCCCGCCCCCCAAAAAAAAAATTGTTGCCAAAATCTCAGATTGAATCCAAACCTGAGGTTCAAGTGACTTTGCTTAGCTTCTTTTCTTCCCATCTTTTGTAGAGATAAGCCTGAGCTGTTGTGTTTGGATCCAGATCCAAATGTTCCCAGTGTTGAGTTTGTCGTCAGGCCCATTTCTAATTATTGTATATATTCCAACCAGAAGCATATGTGCCACAGTAACTCAAAAAGAGGTTCATCTCTTGGTGCACCCAGTCTGACCAGAAGCAGAAGCATCTTGCAATCCTGTAAGGGGGGAAAAAACATAAAGCTGCTACTCTCAGATTTCCATCTCGGGGTATGGAACGTCCAGAGAAGCATCTATATTTTTGAGTGCTGATTCCTAACGAACCACCTCACTTTTTGTGATTCATCTGTCCCAGTGAAAATGTCTTTGCTGTTCGCATGGTAGGACAGCTGGGGCACTAACTGTGAAAAGAAGCATAGTGTAGTCATTAAAGCAGACATGAAGCACCTCTGATTTGACCCAGTTCACAAGGAGCGAGTGTGAACACAGGGCAGGGAATCAGGAAACCTGGATATTATTCGCAGATCTTCCACACACTCGTTTTGGTCAAATCAGTATGGCCTTGTCTCCGTTATTAGATGTCCCAATTGAGAGGGACCTGATTTTCAGAGGATGGGTGCTCAGTCCTTTCTGAAGTCAGGCCCTTATAAGGGGTTTCAAGTTGGGCACCCAAAAATGGAGGCACCCAAAATCACTAGTCACTTTGAAAACTCTGGCCTAAAGTGCTTAATTTGTGCCAGGGCTTAGCCCAGCACCTCTAGGCTTGGCAGTTCATAGCCCCAGCACTTCTGGGCTTGCTGCATCAGTTATGAATGTAAAAAAATTGCTTGAGCCCTGGCACCTCTTTCATTACAAATTAAGCACTGCCTATGCCTCACCATACCTCAGTTTCCCCAGCTCTACAATGGGGATATTGATACTTACTTAATTCTCAGGGCTGTCATGAGGACTAACTATTTAATGTTGCTAAAGCACTATAAGGTCAAATGCAAAGGATTATTAGGAGTCCATTTTCTTTTGTGTGCCCAAACGGAACACCTGCATTTCCTTAGAGGAAGTGAGCAATGGACAGGAATTTCACACCAGCTTCACTTAACCACCCCGCAGTTTCAAATCAAGCTCTGCTGCAGACAACTTTGTCAGGGCCAGGATGGGGCTACACTTATTATATTTAAAGGCAAATTTGCAAATACAATTAACGAAAAGTACCCCCAAAAAAAGAAAAATTGAAATCAAGCCACCATTAAAATTAAATCCCAGGGAGTGATTTGCAAATAACATTCAAGAAGCTGGGAAAAGGAGTAAAGCAGGCCGTTGGGAATCTAGCGTGGAAAAATAAATCCAATTAAATGCAATTATTGAGCACACTGTAAATGAAACATGGGCTCAGATATGAAATTAAAGTCACAATGGCTGTTTAGGGTTTAAGATTTTGGTTCTTTTAATTTTTTTAAGATGTGGGGTTTTTAATGGCAAATATTTCTGTCCAAATTGAAAAGACATTTTTGTCTTTTTCTTTTTTGAATTCCACAGGCAGACAAAGGTTCTGCTAATTTTTCTCCCAACTGTATTGTCGCCTGTCGTGCATTAGTGGCCCATTAAGGCAAATGCTAAAAATTGCAGCTGAGCTAAGCCCAGATTTCTATGCCAAATGCCCGTTCTAAGTTCTAACCACGCTGCCTGCGCCATCCAGCACAGTTTTAATCAACCTATGAAAATTCTTCCCCACTGCCTTTGATATTTTCTTGCTGCTTCCTGTCTCAATAATAATGTCTCAGTGGACATCACACTGTGACATCACAGTTGCAGTGAGTCTTTAGGAATTTGTTGTATTCTGCGATATCTTCAGTGAACCAGGAAGTGCTAAGAGGATTTCACAGAAGGAAAATATAATTTTAATACTCTGCACCACATTTCTTTTGCTGAAAGCTCCCAGCTGCTTCTTTAATGTGGGCATTCAGCACAGACATTGGTGCTTATATCAATCTTCACTTGTCCTTTGCAGTTCACCTTTAAAGAAACACCAGGCAAAAAAGTTTCCTTGCATGACATGGACTCCATCACTATATGGGTTTATGGGTTCCATTCTCTTTGCCATCAACCTCCTCTGTGACCTAAGTCATGTCACGTCCCCTCTTTGTACCCCAGTTTCCCTATCTATAAAGTATAGCTGACACTTTTCTACCTCCTGGGGTTTCTGACAATTAATTAATTAGTGAATTAATTAGGGAGGTGCGTTGAGATGGAAAGGGCTGTGTACATTCTAAGTATTGTTATTATCTGCTAGCTGCTGTTTAAAAGAGGTCAGAGATTTCAAAGGGAGCTATTTAACAATACACAGGGCTTGAATTTGATGGGGAAGACTTTCCTAGAGCATTAGTGAAACCCAACTGGTCCTTATTTCTGCTGTTAAAAATGGGGCCTGTGACCACCATTAAGGTACCAAATCCCCTGGTAACATTTCTAGCCATCCTGATTGTTGAGGCAAGGCCTTCAAAGTTCCTGAAATCTCATCTGGGATCTCTGTTAAGCCCTAAGGATGTTTTGTTCTGTGCTGTCTTCCATAGTCACAGGTCTGGCTGCACTTTTGCCCCTCTTCTGGTCTCTCTGACTGCATTCCCCAAGGGCCTTGTGCATTCACCTCTTTCAGGGGGGATTCCCATGAGTTTCCCACTCTTAGATTGGGCCTTGGGCTGTAGTACCCTGTGTACCAGCTGTGATTACTTAGCAGGCCCCACTGGATTTGGCACCTGCAATTCTTCCCTTTGGGAGCTTATGACCCGTGAGTCATATAGGTGACCAGACAGCTTTGTCAAACCAATCTTAACAGTCTTACTCCTAAACCCCACCACCCTATAATAGTGGGCCAGGTACGTTTTGCTTCTTCAGACCTTCCAGCGGTGTCTGTCTCAGCATCAGTCTGTTCTGCATAAGCAGCTCTTGGACAACTACCTCATTCCTGGACTTATCCCTGGACTTTTAAACTCTTTAACGTTCCTTTGGTCTTTTGGCAGCCATCTGTGGCAAAAGCAGTCTTGACTGGAGCCTATAAGTTGCATTTTCCCAGAAAACAGCTCAAGCATTGTCCCTTCTGTGCCCTCCATGTTTACTGGGAGGTTGCTTATCCGGAGTCATTGTATTACCTTCCTGCTACTTTCCTAACAGTCCTGCTATTAAACTGAACCAACACATGAATACAGTAAACATTCCAGTAAGCCCAACAGAGCCATAGAGATAGAGTAACTATGTCGCCAACTAGGTCACCTAGAGTATTCGTAAATGATTATAGCTCAGCCCCACCTCCTTCACAGCGCCTGCCCTGGGATCTCTGCCAGAGCTTGCCAAGTGTCAGGGCAGTGAGTGGTGCTGTCTTGGGCTGCGTATTTTAACAGGAGAAGAAATCAAGTGCAGAAGCCACTCAGTTGGGCCGCATCAAACAAAATCCAGTTCCATTGCTCATCAACATTATAAAGATAGTGATGAGGTGACTGGTCGGGGGCAGGCCTATCTTTCCACCAAACAGATGCAGATTGGAGAATGACCCTGGATGGACTGTAGATTGTAGCTAGTCTCCTTTTAGCTGTAGTCCTTGTAGCTTGTATTGTTACTAATGCCTTGATTGGGGTGGGAGGGAGGGAGAAGAGAGCTGTTCATTTGTGTCTAATGACCAGAGGTTGGAGCTTCCTAAGAGGTCCAAAGAGCAGCTTTCTCTTTAACGGCCTCCCATTCTTCTCCCTCCTGCCCAGGGATTGGGCTCCCTTCTGGGAAGCACAGAGACTTCTCCTGTTATTGTGGTCACCTGTTCTCTCCCAGCACACTCCCCCCAACACATGGGCCTTAGCACCAAAGCAATTCCAGTGAGTGAACACTTTTCTCATGGACAGTGACTCTGCATTTGGCAAAAACTGGGTGGTCTGGTTGGTTTTAAACAGGATGTCTCTACAGGAAAAAATCATGGGGAAATAGGACCTGTTGAGCGCACAGACTCTGAGGATCCAACATGGTACAGGGCTGGCCTGCTGAGCAGTCAGAACTGCCTTCCCTTGATCCAGCCAGTCCCAAAAAGACAATAAAAAATCCTTTGTTAAGTCCTTGGGTGCTTGCAAGGGGGTCAGGCCCCGCCATGCCCTCTGTTCATGCCCAAGAAGAGGAATTGCTTGGCAGGCACCACAGTGTTTTTAGGGCCAAATTCTGCTAACACCAGGTCTGAATTTGATCTTTACACTCATTATTTGGTCCCCATAATGAAACCAGTTTAAACCATGTTCAAGGTCCCTCTCCATCCCCAGCTGTTCTTTAGGATTTGAACTCACTTCCCTAGCAGGGCTCAAAGGAAGGAACAGTGAAATCCCAAATCACATACACTGCTTTTAAAACATGTTAATTCTTCAACGTGGTTGAGAACTCGTAGCACAAACAGGCCCAAATGCTTGTTTTGATCTCTGTTCCTGACACCGGAGCAGCCAGGAAATAGAAATAATTAAAAGATGAGACAAACATGAGATGCAACATTTTGATCCATCAGAACTTTCCCAAAGGTCACGGGGTGTTTAGGGTCACAATTCAGGTTGGGCCTATCACTATATAATGGTATATTTGTGTCTGACGAGGGTGCACCTCTGTCACATAACTGGATTGCTGGTTGGCTTCAGTTATCTGCATCTCAGCAGATGCTCACTTGTTTAAAACCTGCCACCCTAAGCAGAAAGTAAGGCTCAAGAACTCAAAAGGCTTCCATCTGATGTTATCAAGCCAGATTTTCAAACAAGCCCAGCTCCAATTTGGTGAGTACAGCACCACTGTACTGTGCAGCAACATGGCCGTGGCTTAGGTATGGCTTTGCAGTATGGATGCTCAAACTGGGCTAGGCTAGCTCGGGTGCTCAGACCCACGTGCCAGTCACCTGATCTAACTCTGTATTGAAGACCTACTCTACAGCACCTAAGGGCACAATCATGTGGGATGCTGAGGTCTTTTGAAAATCTGGCCAATGGAGCAGAGATGACTAAGGCACAAGCCAGGACATTGGGACACCTGGAGTCTGTTCCTGGTCTACCATAGACAGACTCGTCATTGTGAAAGTTGAAGCTAGACAAATTCAAACTGGGAATAAGATTCACGTTTTTAACAGTGAGGCTAATTAACTACTGGAACAACTGACGAATGGGTGTGGGGCATTCTCCATCACTGGCAATGTTTACTGAAAATTGGAAGTTGTTCTAAAAGATATATTCTATGCTGAATGGGAATTAATTCGGGGAAGTCCTGTGGCCTGCGTTATGCAGGAGGTCAGACTCGATGATCACAATGGTCCCATCTGGCCTTAACACCTGTGAATCTATGATTCATATGACCTTGGGCAAGTTGCATGTCCTGTCTCATCCTCACTTTCCCCATGTGTAAAATGGTGATAATAATATTGACCTCAGAGGGAGCTGAGAGAATTAATTCAAGTCTAGAAACAGCACCTTGGATTGTGAACTAGGGCAACTCCAAGTCTTAGTGTTATTATTATAACAATTAACATTAGCTTGGGCTAACATTTGTCAAGACTGCTCAAAAAACCTCTGTTCCCCATAAAAAAAAAAAATCGGCTTTCTCCCCCCACCCCACCCCGAGAGAGAGAGAGAGAGAGAAATAGTTTTATTGCTTGCTCTGTTTCTGTACTTTTTGTTCATTAATTTTAATTTAGATTGATTTATTCCAAAATGAGCCCTGGATTGCATATATTTGCATAACCCTCTCCAGCTGCAGTGCTGCGGAGAATCCAATGAGCTGAGTGAGAGGGAGGAGGAGGCTGAGAGCTAGGACTGGAAAGCCTAGGGAAATGCTCTTCAATTTGACCTTTGCCCTCACTATGGAGTGGTACACATACTTGAAGCCCTTTTTAGCCACAGATAGAGCCTAACCTGGTTGTAGCACTGTTTGCTGCACACAGCGTAGCTGCAAAACTGTGTTCCTGCCTTAGTGCTCTAGAGGGGATTCTGGGTCAGAATACTGGAAAAATCCCCATCTTCATCGACTGGATTAGAAATCACCCCACCCTAGGATAATCAATCCGGGTAATACATTGCCAGGTGTGATCGCTGGTAGCACAGTTTGAGCTGTAGTATGGATGGGTTCAGTTTAGACCAGCACTCAGGCAGAACATACCCCTCCAGACCCAAACAATCCAGAACTTGGCAGAACTACAGATCCAGCTGTGAAACACACAGCTTGGCATGGCTTTAAACCAGCTCCTGATGCCTCCATGTGAGCATTCAGGGAATAACAATATTGTCTCTTAAACCATTACCCTAAGCTTTTTACTTGGAGGAGGGGGAGAGCTGGGGGGGGATATAAATCTTATATCAAGTTTATAACAAATACACATAAAGCCCCTGCTCTCTCCCCCCCGCCTCCTTTTTCAGTTGCCTTCCCAGTAGCAGAGACCTGTTATGAAAAGCTGCACTGAAATTAAAGTAGGGTAGGGAGAGAACAGACATCACTTCTCTTTTTATTCCTTGAATAGAACCATTCCCCCCACACACCCTCCTTCCCCATTTCCACTTTGCAAACCACTAAGGAATTTGCCTAACAAATTGGCCTCCCATCTGGTTATTGTCCCGAGCGAACAGCCTCTCCATTCACTAACCCAGGATGGTAAGTCAGTTTGGGAAGCGTCGGGTTTATCTTCTAGGCTCAGGCACTGCGCTGGGCCCATTCGCGAACTGGTTGCCATTCAGTGCTTGCTCTGTGGTTGATAAAGCACATTACACATGGCTGGGCTTGCATGATTAATACAGCTGTCTCAGCGCTCTCTCGGAAAACAAAAACAACCAGGGAAGAAAAAAACCTTTCTGCAAACAAATCAGACTTGCGGAAAAGCAGAGTCCTCCTGGCACGCACACAGGAAGTGCTGTGCCCATCGAAGGACCTAACAAAAGAGGGAGGGTCTGTTTAGAAGGAGAACAAGGCGAAATGGGGCTTAGTCTGCCCTTCGCACTTCTGAGAATGGCTATGTCGGGGTGGCAGCAGGAGCAGGGAGCAGGCGGGGAATCAGTGCAAGTGGTTCCTGCGTTGAAGTGGATGCGACATAACCAGTGCAGCTTTGTTCAGTCCCAACCAGGCATCGTATACGGTAGGTGTTGTGAGAGATGACACACACAAACATACACACAAACACAAACCAACTTTCCAAACACCTATAGTGGACACACCTACTTGCTCACATGGAGATACACATGTAGGCTTATTCAATGCACACACCACTTAGGGCTTGATCCTCAGGTGCTTAGGAACACCTAAAGGGCAACCAGAAGGGATTGTGTGCCATCTTTCCATGCTGCCCCAATCCTGAAGCCAGCTAAGAGACAGTTCAGCGCCCCCCACCCCCCGTGAAACTCAGAGTAGTCTCAGGGTTGCTCTAAGTTGTAATGGGTTATAACAGTTCTATAGGGGCTGTGTCCCATCAGGGATCACAAGTGCACAACCTGCTCCACCAGGGGGGCTGGGCTAGGCTAGCAGAAAGCCACCATAGCTAGCTGAGATCCGCTCAAGCATTCCCCCACACAAGGGCTGTTTTGGGCTGTTTTAAGACCACTTTGCACTGCTGGAGTACCAATAAGGGGCTTTAGAAGAGTCCAGCATTTGAGCTCTAGAGTGCACACACAGCCACTCACACCCATATTTACACACACACACACACAAAACAGCTATAGGACACACATCTACTCACACGGGGAGACATACAAAATGACTCACGTGAGAGTTATAATTCGCCCACACCCACGCCAACTCAAACATGAAAACACACAGGGTTGTGTTCACACAACCCACATGACATCTATAGTGTTAGTTATTCTCTCTCTCTCTCTCTCTCACACACACACACACACACACACACACACACACACACACACACCCACCCACCCACCCACCCACCCCCCAACCCTATGTCTAGGGCCTCATTCTCAGTTACTCCATTCCTGCCTCTGGGGTAGAGATGGAGGTGGGGTGGACAAAGGAGTTTCAAGCCCCAGGCCAGATTCTGCTTCAGTAACATGCAGGGGCCATAAAGGGGCCACAGTGGCTAGGGGGAGGCTTCCCCAGGAGCAGGTTAGGTCTGACATACCCAGCACTGCTCTGCTCCGCTCCTCTTGCAGACCATGGCATGGGGGCATGCTTGGGGCAGGAAGTAGAGTGCTTCTGAGCTGGGGAACAGCCCAATGACAGTCACAAGGAGACTGCCATAAGTTAGAGCAGCCCCAAAGCCACTCTAATATATGTCCGGGACTGTTCTGGCCCCAGCTAGACCCAGAATCCCGGAGATGCAGAGCTGGCTTAAAGCCACCTTTGCCCCCCCTCCTTCTGGGCTGCGGTTCCTGAGAGGCATGGCACAGAATCTAGCCCCCACCCCATCCAGGGACTGTGCAGCGCCTTACCTGGCCCTTGGTGTAAGTTAGAGCAGCCTCAGGGAAAGGGGAGCAGCACCCATGTAGAACCCCTGTGTCAGCGCTACATCAGAGGGCATTCTCATTTCCGCCAACAAGAGTAAAGTAAAGGGGCCTTAGTGTGACTGAGAGGCCCCTGAAGTACACAGATAGCTGTGAACATAACGGAGACATCCCAGGATCCATACACACACTTTACACCCCACCCTGATCACACAACACGAAAAATAGATGCACACCTACTCCCGCAAGTGCAGGCACATAGCCACTAACCAGCTCATATGCCATCTACAGCCTGCACATTGCTACACGCACATGCTCGCAGAGACACTAACAAAGGCCTGTTCACAAAACAGCGGCTTTGGCATGTCAAGTGGCCAGACCACAGCCCAGGGGAGAGTAAGGCACAAAAGAAGCCTTCACCAAAGGGAAAAACAGAACAGTTTTCTGTCAGTCTGTCTCCCTGCCCATTTCTGTCCCCTCCCTACTAGCCTTCTGTCCCGTTCTATTAACCTCTGACCCGCTCTCCTTTTTTCCTTCTCTACATCTCTCTGTGTCAACCTCTTGTCCTCTTCTATCTTCTCATTCATGCTCTGTTTTCTTTCTCTGTCCACTCCAGGGCCGCCCGGGGGGGGGGGAAGTGGGGCAATTTGCCCCGGGCCCCGCAGGGGCCCCGACGAGAGTTTATCGGGGCCCCTGGAGCGGGGTCCTTCACTTGCTCTGGGGCCCCCGGAAAATTCTCACGGGGCCTAGGCAGGGCCGCCCAGAGGATTCAGGGGGCCTGGGGTCTTCGGCGGCAGGGGGCTACCGCCGCCGAACTGCCGCCGAAGACCCGGAGCGAAGGAAGCTCCAGGGGCCCAGGCCCCGCGAAAGTTTTCCGGGGCCCACAGAGCGAGTGAAGGACCCGCTCCAGGGGCCCCGAAAAACTCTCGGGGGGACCCCTGCGGGGCCCGGGGCCTGGGCCAAATTGCCCCACTTGCCCCCTCCTCTGGGCGGCCCAGGCCCCCGGAGCTTCTTTCACTCCGGGTCTTCGGCGGCAGTTCAGTAGCAGGGGGTCCTTCCGCCCCGGGACCCGTCGCCTAAGGGCCGGGTCTTCGGCGGCAATTCGGTGGCAGGGGCCCCCTGCGGCTGAAGACCCCAGGCCCCCTGAATCCTCTGGGCGGCCTTGGTCCGCTCGCCCTATCTGCCTCTGCGCACGCCTACACAAGACCCAGAGGTGTAAATCCCAGCTCAAGGAGACCTACCCATGCTGGTTCTGATCCAACTAGCACGCTAAACATGTCACCATGGCAGCGCAAGTCGCAGGAGGAGATGCCCCAAATATGTACCTAGCATCATGGACGGGCTTGTACTTGGGGTAGCTAGCCCCTCCCACTGCTTGGCTATTTTTAGCGTTCTAGCTTGATCACAGCTAGTGCAGGTGTATCTCCTCAAGCCGGGAATCAGCCCCTGGTCAAAGTGCAGACACATCCTCCATCACTTCCTTCCTAGCTCTCTCTGCGCCAGCATCTGTCTCACTCAGTAACCCTGTCACTAAGACTACTCCCCTGGCTCTCATTCTGCCTCACTCTCTGTTTCCCACACTCTCTCTCCCCTTAAGCATTATCTCTGCCCGCTCTCCTGCCCCACCACCTTCCAGCCACTGTACCTCACGCCCCACACCTATCCCCTACCCTGTCTCCATGCCCCAGCTCCTGTCTTCCACCCCCTGGACACATGCACATAATTCATGTCCATGAAAACCTGGCACACCAAAGGATTTCATTTGGTGCCTAGTGCAGCTATGCATGGAGATGGGTGGTGGGGTAAACACAGACTGTGCATCTATTTAGCTGACACCCAGTGCTGTGGGATCCAGGCTGTTTGCTCTGCACTGAGAAACCGGACTGTGTTCAGCACTGGCTGCCTGCTGAGAGGATGGGACACACTGGTGCACACATGCGCAATCAGCTGGAAATCTGAACAGGGAAGGGATTCATTCTCTCCTAGAAGCTTGTGCGGGGAGAGAGAACTCAGACCCAACCCAGGAATGGCCCAGGGGAGTGACCTGGGTAACATGGTCCCCAGTTGTTTTGCTTGTAGAATCAGATCTTTAGATGGAGGGATCAAGGACAAGAACGGGCTCAGTAATGCATTTGAGAGCGGCAGTATGCCAGGTTCTTGATAAATCAACGTTAGTTGCTTGGAGAATGAACGAGGAGAGGGGCAGAGGGGATTTTCTCAGCAGTGGTAAAACCCCAGAACTTTCTGAAGTCTACAGGAAAAAAATAGGTTAGCTGTGAGAGAAACTCATCTACCTGGCTTGGAACCATATTTGGTCTTCTAGTCATAGGCTTTGTTAGCTAGGACAGCGGTCCCTTCTACAGCAGCTATGGCAATATGGACAGGCTCTAGCAAGCCAGGAGAAAATGGAACATCTCTAGAACACCATGAACAGTTGCTAGCCCACTGTGGATGGGCTCTAGATTGGGGTTATCGCTAGCTCATGCAGAGGACCTGGCTGCCTCCAGAAAAGCCAGCGCATTGACTGTGTAGACATGAGGCCCACCCAATGCCCCAATTCAAGATTTAATCGTAAGACCCCCCTCTACCAGGGAATATAAGCAGGAACAGCAGGTCCATAGGTATTAACTAACAGTGAGAATAAGGTACAGGCGTGCTGCAACCAGAGTGGTGTGTGAATTGTGTCTTTTTTCCCCAAAGCACAAAGGAAGGTTGGAAAGAAAAAAAAAAAAAACCCACAACCAAGCAAGCCCTAGTAAGTAGAAGCTGCTAATCCCTAAAGCCTCAAAGTAGAGTGCAGAGCCTTGGAAGAAAGAAATTAATAACTTTCAAAGTATGACCTTGAAAATGGAATTAACAGTATTCCTCCCTTTTAAGCCTCCATGATAATAAAGATTTCATCTTCGGAAGCCCTGGCAAAGAGAGTCAACAGAGGAGAAAAATGACTTCCTGCAGAGGAACTGGCATGTGTAAAAACCTGGCCTCCGCAGGCTGTGACGGGAGAGGGTGAGGAGGAAAGAGAGACCTAGCTTTTGTCCAGCCCCTGCTCCTTTTTTCTTTAGTGGATGGTTTTGTTCTTTCCCTGCAACCACTCCTGTCCCAAGACATGCGGTCGCTAGATAAGCATCAGTGAATTTCTTTGTAAACAGAACTGGCCTCTGATGCTGTGGAGTCACAAAAATCTTGGTGCTCCCTGAAATACAGTCTCAGAGGCCTGCTAGATTTTTTTCCTCCCTTAATGTCCCAAATACAGACAGACCCACTCTCCCCCACCCCACCCCCCGGTCTCTCCTCTCTCCTCAAAAAAAGAGTCATAGGGCCCAGTTCTCCTCTCACACCGGTTTGACATTAAATTCAGTGGCGTGACGCCTGACTTACACCAATGTATGTGAAAGGAGAATCACACTCAGGTTTCGCAAGTCACAGCTCCATATTGGCTCCCTCAGATCACTGAGCCTGGGAACCTGGCATGTGAGGCCATGGGGAGTCCCTTTACTAGTGGACAGATGAGAAGGCTTGGGGAGATGCTACAGCGAGCCCCTCTGCAGATGAGAGGCTGTGGTTGCCCTTTGGGGATGAATCTGTTACGTGCGTGCAGTTGAAGGGACTCCTCTGTAGTGTGATACGAGTGGCCATAGGTTCAAATCCTGGGGATCCATCTGTGGTGTCTGTGCCATTTGGGTGCTGTGCTCTGTGCAGTGGAAGGGCCTTGTGGGGGTTCTCTCTCAGACCAGGCTAGATCCTGCAGCCATTGAGTGAGTAGTGAGATTGTGTGGAGTGGCAGATTCCAAGGCCTGGGGACAATAGATTAGTCTATGTGCATGGACCTGCTAATTACAAATTGCTGCCTACACCCCTGAAGGCGAGGGACGATGCCACCCTGCTTACTGGTCCCATCAGGGTTCTGTGTTCCCCATCCCGGTTATAGGAAAGAACTGGGATCCGTGTTGCGGGGCAGAATGTGGGATGGACAGGTTTCTGACTAACACCTCATTCGCCTCAGATCACAACATTAGAACATCCAGAAGGATGTGTGGCCAGAAGCATCTGTACAGCACGTTCTAGTTTTTCAGGGTTGCCGACCAAGTGTCAGTAGCTCAGTGAAGTTGGACGTTAGGTCCACTCCTCTTCAGGTCTTCCATTGCAGAGTTAGACCACAGTCCACAGATGATAATGACATGGAGAGCTGCTGGTTGGAACAGGCCGGATTTAATGTCTGCTTCCCAGCTGGGGGGGGGGTGAGACAGCAATCACCTGGGAACTAGGGAGGGAGGGATGGAGTGATTGTTAGGTAGGTAGATAGCAGAAGTCTGCTTGGGCCAGTTGCTGAATCATTTCATGTGGACTCTGGGCTCCACTCCTGGTGCCCGACTGTCTCATTTGGAGGAGGTGGGGACATTTCTGGGTGCATCTGACCCAGATCCCCAAATGCAATCATCCCCGAAACGTTGGGATAAGATCTGCACATGGGCTTGTCTCCAGTTTGCAGCGCTGTGCACAGGTTAGTTCTGTTTGTCCTCATTTTTGCCTTCGGATGCCACCTTGTGGGAAAACGTGGTGTAGCACCCTTGCTATTAACCTGTATTTTTTAACCCTGCTTTGCCACTTCGTGGCAGGATCTAGCTAAGCTCTGAGGGGGAATGAGGGGGGGAAGGATACCAGAATTCCAGCTAATATTGCCCTCGTTGTTTTCCCTGGGAGCGTTACGTGTGGCTGAGATAGGGTGAAGTAGATCAGCATATAACACAAATGGCCTGGCCCAAGTGATTTGGGGAATCTGTCCCAAGGTGTCCCCATTTCCACCACCCCAAGGCTTAGAGAAAGGCAGCACTAAAAAAAGAAAAAAAATCAACCCCCCTGCAAAGATGCACAGGATCCACCAAGATGTGGACAAGGCAATGTACAGTGCCAGGGGATGGCAATCACACTGAGAAGAAAGGAAGAGAGGTCCCACTGACTGATGATCACATAACATGCCTTCTCTGACACTTCTCCCACACACCTGAACCAGCATTGTCCCCATCTCATATTAATCAAATCCCGGAGCTTCCTTTCCATACCATCAGCCCCCTAACTCCCATCAGCCCCTTCTCCTACCCATCACATTCCCTAGCCATAACATGCCTATTCTTGCATCATCCTCATATCATAGCCAGCCCTTAGCTACCGTTGCTCTCATACCTTTCCCATCACATCAACCCATCCTTGAGCAGGCATCATCTCCCTGCCCATACCCATCCGAACTCTTAGCCAGCATCAGCCCATACTTATCACACAGCTGAGCAGGCACCACCCCTGTATTGTAACCAACATATCAGTGGGCTGGTGTTGCCCCTTTCCGGAGCCATCACATCTCTGAGTTGACATCACCAGCTTCCCATATCTACCTCTGCTGGCCTCACTCCTCATATGGACACTGATCCCCTTCAGATGGGCAATAATTGGCCAATGTAAAACTTCAGGGATTGCCTTCTGGATTCAGTCACTGGCTGGCTGGAAAACAGCTGATGCCATTTCAGAGCTCCACCAGGTGACCGTATCACCCATGCATAGCTTTTATGGCCAGAAGGGACCACTGTGATCATCTCGTCTGACCACCTGTGTAACACAGGCCAGAAAATTTAACCCTGTGATTCCTGCATCTAGCCCATTCTGGTGCTTGAGCCTATTTTTTTAGAAAGCTATGTCATTGCATAGCTTATGTGTCAGCCCATCCCTCAGCTGATCTGACTTTCTCTTTGTCTCAGCCCATGACCACTCACTAACTCAGACAGTGTCTGGATGGCGACTTGCAGCCCAGTAGCTTGGTGCTCGATATGTGGTGGCCTCAGATCAGCTGAATGTGTAGTTTCTCACTCAACTCATTCCTTGACAGACAACGGCATCCCAGCACCTCCCTATGCAGGACTGAGTAGATTCCAGAAAGCTCCCCCACCTGGGCAAAGGCCTTTCTTATACAGGCTACTCTCTCCAGCAATTGGGCTGCCAAGAGCAGTGCCTGAAGGACAGACTCTATAGAGTGTCTTTTCAAAAGCTAGGCCCAAAGAAACGTAGCTGGCTCAGCAACATAAAGGACTAATGTCTCACTTTGCTGTGCCATGCCCTTGGCTAAACCAGGCCACAGGACATAGTGGCCCTTCACAAATACATAGGGGAAAGCATGGGAACAGATTGTTTCTAGGTCACAAGTGACATGAGTTTGGTGATACTCATCAAAAATATGTCATGAATTTTGGCACCAGCTGGTAATTTCTGTTGTGGTGCGGCCCATGTTTGGAATGGGGCTGCTACAGATCAGGATCAAGGGCATTGGCAGAGCTGTGTAGGGAGCCCAGCACTGGAATAGCAAGGGGGGGGGCTGCGGGGCAGGAGTGAGGGGCATTGGCAGAGTTGTGTGGGGAGCCACAAACTGGAATAGCAAAGGGGTGCTGCAGAGCAGGCTGAAGTACATTACTGATGCTTTGAATATTTTGATTGTTAACCCTAGAAAGCCAGCACAGCTCAGTGAAAAGAGCTGAGGGTCTACTCCATGTGCATCATCAACAGAATTTTTCACTCAGGTCCAGCTCCAACTTAGGCACTCAGCATTGCAATGCCTAATCCCTAGGTGGGCTGCTGCCTTCTGGAATCCACAGCCCTGAGTCAGGTGTGCAGGACCTGATCCTCCAAGATATTTAGGTGCCTAACTCTCTGACATTCTGGGATACAATGAAGAGCTGTGTGACCTCTTACCCAGTAACCCGAGTGCCTCACAATGCCTTGCCACTGTGGCTCTCTGCCTGGGACACCCAAAGTCAGCCACAAGCATGCCCTCTATGTCTATGTACTGGGCAACCCTGGTGCAACACTTTGGATCCTGGAGCATTCCTGCAATACCACAGCCTTCCACGGGCCTCCACCAGCCTTGGCTAATGACTGGTAAGGTGACTCCACACTCTCCCCAGCCCCACATTTTCCCAAAAACATGTTTTTAAATGTTCAGCCCTTTTCTGGAACAAGCAGAGGAATGTTAAAGTCCATAATTCCTTTAAGGGATCAATAGTCAACAGTTTGTTACTTTAACTGGAGTTACCAAACAGTTCAGTTAAAATAAAACATATTTAATGGCAAAGAGAGAGATTTAAAGTGAGTACAACTATAAGGTTTAAAGTCAGAAATGGTTACAAGAGAAATAAAGATAAAAACACTTTCTAATACCTAAAACGTAACAAGCTAGACTTGGGTCAAGGTAAAACCTTCACCACATGTTTCCATCTAGATGGCTGACCAAACCCCTGGGTCAGGTGCTGTACCCCAAAGTCAAAGGGCTGATACCTTTGTCTTCTTAGGTGAAAGATAAATAATGGGGGATTTCCTTGCCCCTCTTATTTATAATCCAATGAACCTTTGTAATGGATTCTCCTGAGGGGTACCCCTCAAAGTAAAGTTTATTCAAACTGTGAGGAAGGTGACATGGAGTCTGGTGGTGAAGGAAGCTCCATGCTCTTTGCTCCCCCACTTGTTTGCTTATTAGCTTAGTTTACCTAACATGTAAAAATGGCCCTTCATTGTCTTTGCCTGACTCAAATACACATTCCTTTGTCCAGGCAGGCCTGTTTACCAACCCCCCCGACGAGCCTGGTTTGAACACTTTTAAGTTATCATTCCAGCTTGCATCCATAACTCTGACTAGACATTGCATACATGCAGTATACCAGAAATTGGTCCAGGAGTTGTTAGTTTTCAACTGATACCCCACAAGGTGTCTGTTGTACAAAGATGATTACAATGGTGGGTGGAGGCAAATACAGAGGTGTCTGGGGTCACAAATTCCCACTCACTTCAATGGGAGGTCAATGCCTAAGTGCACTTGAGGATCTGGGCCTCAGGCAAAGAATGGGGAGCGTCAGGTGGCTAAGAGCTCCTCAGAAGCCAGCAGACTGAGTGGTGAGCTGCCTAAGCTAGCCAGCAAGAAATGCTGAGGGGTGGGGCAGAGAGAGGAGCAAGATATAGGCCCCTAAGTAGTTGACCTGGTGCACCTGACTGACAGGCCAGACATAGACTCTCCCTCTGCTCAGGAGTCTCAGCCACGAACCCTGTTCTGGAATGAGGCACCCACGCCAGGTCAGCTGCTTAGGTAGCCCCATGCCCCAGCCCTCATTCTCCTGTGCACACTCACTACTTCTGTAATGCTCACCAGACATTTTTCTGTGACCCCTGGCTGTCTTTTGTTTGGGCATTATGCTGCCCCTGCTCCCCACCAGTGATCTGCCTCAAGCTCTCCAGCTGCAGGGCTGATAGGTGTCAGGTGTTAGGCAGGGGGCTCAGGCCCCACTGGTGAGATAGGTGTCCCCCACCGAGTTCAAGAATCCTGCTTTGGAGACGCTGGGGCTTTGGCTGGAGTGATGGCTCAGAGTTGCTCATTGGCTGAGGGGTGGCAGCAGCGCCTAGAATGCATTGAATATGTCAACCAATGGAAAACAATGTGCCTAGAGAACTTAGGCACCTACAGAGCTTGGGAGCAGGTTTTGAACATGTCAGTGGTGCCTAAAATGATGGATTTAGACACCTAGAAGTGCAGCTAGGAGCCTAAATATCTTTGAAAATCTGGGCCTATGTGTCAATCGATTCGGTCTGGGCAAACCCTCTGAAAACAATGGCATCACACGGGTGTTCCGGAAGGCAGAATCTAGCCAGCAGAACCTTTATCACTACTGATGCATGAGAAGGAAAGAGCCAAGCTAGATTCTCAAATCCCACACTGAGGATAGGGTGACCAGATAGCAAGTGTGAAAAATCAGGACAGGAGTAGGCGGTAATAGGCGCCTACATAAAACAAAGCCTTGAATATCAGGACTGTCTCTATACAGTTGGGACATCTGATCACCCTAGCTGAGGGTGAAGTTAGCTAAACCAGCATTTAATTTGTAAAGTGACCCATTTGCTTTGGAGTCACTGAGCGATAGGAAACATGGAGCCTGCTGATGCATTGTAACAGAGTCACTTTGCAGAGTAGAGCCAGATGGAAAATATAGGTATGGTTGAGGAGATGTGCAAACATTGTGGTCCTTTTCCACTCTGTTTCTCCCACTTCCAGTTCATTTGTTCCTATTCTCTCAAGCTTTTCAGCCCCTTGGGTGAAATTTCAAGGTTATTTGGCAAATTCCCCAAATGTTCCCATTAATCTTTCATCTGAAACCCAGTTTCCTTCCCTGGCTAAATTGAAAGAAACACCTTTCACATATGGTGAATGGTCTTGAACTCAACTGTGCTACCAAATAACGGAGAAAGTGTAAAGCAGGATGTCAGCATGCAAGTCACTGTCATAGAACTCGGGTTCTAGACCGGTGTGGGGAGTGGGAAATGAAAGAGGTACTGGTTGCTGTAAACCGAGCGCCTCTGTAGAAATTTAAAGCAGACACTTCTGAGTTGGGTAGAAAGGGTGAACCCAAAGCTCAGGTATTTAAGATTTGGTTCATAATACAATTTTGGTAGCATGAGCTAATCTCTGGTCTCAGACAGACAAATGAGTGTACACAGACCCTTGAAGAGATATAAGATGCAAGTTGATTAGTGCAATGGCTTTTTGCTTCTGGAGCCCTTCACTAAAATCTATTTGAGGTGATACAAGTGGTTGGAGTCTGGTGATCAGCTCTAAGCATGCATGTTGTGCATGTATTCCCAGAAAAAAGACCCTTTCACAATTCAGCACCTGTTGTCTATCTTCTTAGGACTGGAATAGCAGGGGGGTACTGTAGGTCAGGAGTGAGAGGCTTTGGCAGAGCTGTGTGGGGAGCCCAGGGATACAAGTTGGTGCTTGGGTGCAAAACTGGGGCTCATTGGCATAATGGAGAATCATTGGTGGGCTGAAGGACAGAGCTGAAATTTGCATAAAACCTAACTACTGGATATTTGGATGTAGCCAGTGCTAGCAGTTCTTCAGCTTCTTGAGCAGGTGAGTTTTACTCAGAGACAAGATGAAACTGTATGAACTGTAGCAGCAAGAGGTGTGGATCTAAAATAAGGAGGGATTTAATGATGAGCAGAGGGAGCCCACAAATATACTTACAAAAGTGTTTGGAACAGTCTAAATTGACAGAAGTATGATTTTTATACTCGGCTGGGTCTTGCTGTAGTGGGTAACAATGGGCAGCAGGTGGCGCTAAAGACTATAGCATCAGCCCCTCTGTGCTTGAAGTGGAGCCCTCATACAAATGGCTCATATTTGCTTCATGCCTGGGTGTGGTTCCCTCCACCTAGGGTGACCAGAGGGCAAGTGTGAAAAATCTGGATGAAGGTGGTGTGGGGGGGGGGGGGGGAGGGGGAAGAGATGCCTATATAAGGAAAAAAAAAACTAAAATCAGGACTGTCCCTATAAAATTGGGACATCTGGTCACGTTACCTCCACCCCACAAGAGCATGCAGCAGCTGCCACTGGCCTTCCTTCCCTGCCTCTCCCTTCCCAGGGACTTTTCCTGGAATGAAGTCACATGGGCATGGTAGGTGCTGGCAGCATTCAGGGAACATGGATGAGGGGTTAAGAGTAGAGCAGTAAAATCTGGATTTAGATCCAGACAGTGAACACCCCATAGCTCAAGCCCTTTCTTGCATCAGGGGTCACCTACAAAACTGAGCTCTGGAATTGAATCTCAGTCCCCCAGTTTGGGGGCTACTCAGATTTGTGGGTTTGTGCCAGGCCCCGCCTCTGCAGGCGGTCAGGAATGATGAACTACCAGCAGCTTCCTCAGCTTGGAATTCATCAGGTCTCAGATGGGATAGGAGGTGAAGGGACACCTTAGAGAAGGTTGGCAGCTGTCCTGTAAAACAGGGACTGGAGTGGGAAGAGTTGTTCCTATGGACCAGATCTCTTCAGACAAGGTGTAGAAGAGCAGACTCACACCTGTGGCACCTCCTGCTGGTTGTCCTCAGGAATTAGCTCGTTCCAACTCCGGAGCACCCTCAGACTGGTGATCCACCTGTCCTCTGCCCCCCCCCCCCATGTCCCTCCATGGTCCCCGGTGCCCTTGTAGCTGGGGTGCTGCTCCCTGGCAGTAACCCCTCAGTCTTTAGGGTCTCCCCCTCCCCAGGGAACCCCCACCCACTATTCCCACCTCACCTCAGTATACAGCTACTGCCAGTCACCAACTAGCCCCTGCTCCCTGGGGCAGACTGCAGTATCAGCCTACTCATCACTGGGTTGGGTTGGGTTGGGTTGGGTTTGGACCTGCTGCCTGGGCCTACCCCATGGCTGCCCTCTGCAACCCCCTTAGCCTTCTGCTAGGCTGCACCTTTCCAGGCTGGAGCTCCTCTGCCTTTCCCCAGCCCTGCTCCACTCAGGTACCCTGTCTCTAGCTCCCTGCAGCCAGGTCCTTCTCTCTCACTGAATGCAGAGAAAGACTGACAAGCTCCTGGCTCCCAGCCTCTTATATAGGGCCAGCTGAGGCCGGATTGGGGCGTGGCCCAGCTGCAGCTGTTTCCCCAATCAGCCTAGTAGCTGCTTCCCCATGCAACAGTCTTCTCCCAGGGCTGTTTTAAGCCCTTCAGGGCAGGAGCGGGTGTCCACCCTGCTTCACAAGGCTCAGGTGTGAAGTACAGTCCATTAAAGTTGAGTGGAGAAATGTGGAAAGCCAGAAAGAGTGGGACGGGGCTAGACAGGTGGTCTGATCTGTCAGCTGAAGATCCAAACTGGATCCCAATGTGGATCCCAATGACTTGGCCAGGCTGAAAACAGCCAGGAAGGTTCGGTAACGTCAGAAGTGATTGTGTCCCACGTATGCAAAACCACACAAGTGCCTTTACCCAGAGACTGACACAACTCCACATAGTCACAGCAACATGTGCCTATATGACTGCCAGGGCTGGTTGGGAAATCGGTTTTATTTCCTGCAAAAATTTCAAATAAAGCAAAAAAAAGTTTCATTGTCATCTAAATTTTTCATAGAGTCTTGGCATTTTCAGTTTTTTGATTAAATCCAAAAAAATTCAACAAAAACAGACATTTTGTTGAGGAATTCTTCAGCAAAAAATTTTCAACTTGCGCTATCAGTGACACACAGAGACTAAATAGGGCTACACACAGCGTTTCCCGTGGCTAAATGCAGGCCGGGGCTGCTTTGAACTGCTGCAGTGGCTCCAAACAGTCTAGACGCCAGCTTAACTAGCTACCTGGGGGTCCCCTTCCGGTAGGCACCATGACTGGGGAAAAGAAGGCATGGTCTCTACACTTAGTCTCCAGTGATCCCTGCTGTGGAAGGGCGCAGACAGCCACACAACTACACACAGACCCAGTGCAGCCCAATACAGCTACACACAGACCACGGCAGACAACAGCACAGCTATGCACAGACCCATGGCAGACAACAGCATAGCTACACATGGACCCACTGCAGACCAACATAGCTACACACAGACTCACAGCAGACATCCACACAACTACACACCGACCCGCTACAGACCAATACAACTCCACACAGACCTACTATATATATCCACAGAGACCCACGGCAGACCAATATAGCTATACACAAAGCCATTACACACATCCATGCAACTACACACAGACCCACTGCAGACATCCACACAACTACATGCAGCCCCACTGCAGACCAATACGGCTGCACACAGATCACAGCAGACAACACAACTACACACAGACCCATTACGCAGACAGCTGCACAACTACACATGGACCCACTGTAGACATGCATACAGCTGCATGCAAATTCATTGCTGCACACAGACACTGATAAGATTACATAGGACTACTGCACTACAGCTATACATAGACAAACTGACATGACTACACACACACCCCACTATCACCTGCAAAGACTCTAGTCGTTGCACACACCTTCGCAGGACTCACACAACTTCACACAGTTGCTCATCCACAGAGATGGCCTTACATGCACACTGGAATACACAGTCTTCATCACACAACCACATACTCACTGATGCTACTGAGCATGAGCGTGAGCTGGCACAACCATATCCCCTGCCAGACTCACCACCCTGCATCCCCTCCCAGAGACTCCCAGGCCCGGGTGCATCCTCCCAGGCTCATGTTTTCTTTCTGTAGTCCCCCGTCTCCTCCCTCCCTGGCCTGTTTTGGGGATGAGGCTTGTAACAGAGCCCCGGATGGGAGATTGTGACGATGGAGCAGGCCAGTCTGTCTGACACACCTGAGACGTGACGCTGTGAACCCTGCTCCTGGAGGCCCAGTACCACTCTTGGACAGGCAGCTACTACTCTAACTTGGTTACAGATGATGTCATTGGAAAGCACATCACACACGCTATTACATATCCACTCATGCCTGCATGGAGACTCATATCATGACGTGCATGTGTTACATATCTACCCATTGGTACCTACACAGACACTGTTATGTGAGCAGGCACACACACACAACTAGAGACTCACAATGCATACTGTACATCATTCCATGGGGGGAGGGCGCATGCACACACACATATACACACATCTATGCCCTGATACGAATGAAGTCACCAGAAAACACACATCTTCACAGATACAAAACGTATATCAATCCATGGGGGCATACACACCTTCACACACTGGTATGTGTGCAATCACAAGCACACACACACACAAATATCTGTACAGGATTACCTATAAATACTGCGCATCACTCCATGGTGCATGGAACACTAACACAAATCTATGCACTGGTATGTGTGAAGTCTCCACACCACACACCTTAATGAACAGACACACACACACCTGCATAGTCTCACACATGCATACTATACATCTATAATATGCATGCACAAATGCACATCTCTGTGCCCATAATCACATATATGCATATTATAGCTGAATTATAAAAAGCCTGCCTCACAGACATTTTTGTGAACAAAAGCCCCCGGGTGTGTTCACTGTGATTTGTGGGGGTCAGATTATTCATTATTCATGACTGTTCAGTCAACCGCTGGCTGCAAATGCTCTCAAAAGTTCAGCAATGATTGGTCTCAGGATTTGTATGGGGTAAGTGCACAATTCACTCTTGAGCCGTCCCTTGTTTAAAAAGTTTCTGGCACCCAGCCAGAGTGCAGAAACAGTACCATGTGACTTAGGTGACCAGCTTCACTAGATGCACAGTGAATAGCTGAAGAAGCAGACCATAGGCTGAAAATGATACGGTCCACGTGATTCAACATAAACTTCCTAATAATGAAAAAAATGGGATCAGATCACTAACAGCTGGCTGACTAAACAAAGAGCTATGATAGTAACAAATCTCATCTGGGAAAAGCTACAGAATTGCATGAATAATGAGAACCTCTCTAGCGGGTTTGTTTCGCTTAAGCACCATATAGACTTGAATAGAGAATTATATCCCTGCTATACAATTCTGTAGCATGGCTCAAAAACCCCTATAGATTCTCATTCTCTATTACATTTTATAGGTTTCCCAGGCAATTTCTGTAGAACGCTAGTGGTTCCATACCTATTAAATACTCAGAGTGTCCTGTAAAAGATATTTTTCACAATAAACAGTTCTTCCTGCTGAAATGAACATGTCTTCTTAGACAGCCTGATTCTCCCCCATGCACCATACACCTGTCCATACAAACACACGCCCCATATATACATCCCACTGTTCCTGCACAACCACACACAAGCATGGGCAGGTGCTGACATGTACAGGATGTATGCTTATCACACACACCGTGGTATAACAAGCTACCACTGTCTGGGGCTGCAGGGAAAATGTCAAGCCAAATCTCTGCCTTAAAAACAGTCCAGGAAGGAGAGCCACAAATGGGAGGATGAATGAGATGTCACTTGTGTTGGGACATAATATTCCTGTAGCAAGTCTGCAGTATTTCTTGCTGCAGTGCCAAGCTTGTCAACTTCATTCCCCACCCCTGTGAAAATCAAAGCTTTGCTGGGACTCCCTTCCCCCTTCCCTAGAGGTGCAGCACCACAGGGTCATATCAGTTACATGGAAATTGTTCCTCCTCCTGATTAACAAACAAATAATTACGGCGCCTCCCCCGGGACTGAAAGCATTCGCTGATTGGTTCCATGTTTCATTGATTGGCACGTGATTAATCGGCCCCTGAGGAGCCAGCATCTGGCTGCAAACAGACATCATCAACATGCAGAATTATAACAAGTCCTGGCATTCAAGGGCCACCACAAGGAGGGAGGTGAAAAGAACAGCCATGTTGCCATCGCTAGCGAAAGCTAGAGCAGGATATAACAGCTTGTTTACTGAGGAGCTCACAGCAGCTCTCCAACAGGCCCAACTTCTCCCGGCAGGTGGCATTGTAAGGAATGGTTCTGGTTGTGGGAACCTCACAGCTACTCCAGTATCAGCCTCTCCCAGCAGGAGGTTCAGGAGGGAATGGGGCAGGGGCGCTGGCTCTGGGGAGCTCACAGACACTGCAGTCCCAGCTTTTCTCAGCAGGAGGCGCTGTAGGGAATGGCGCGGGAGCACTGAGTGTGAGGAGCTCACAGTAGCTGGAGTCAGTGCTTTTGAAGGCCATCAACATGTTTCTTGCTGACTCTGTTTCTTCCTTGCTGTATGTAACCCTTTCCTCTTCTCTCTTCCTTCCCACTCTCTCCCTACAGGACCTGGCACAGGGAGAGTAGACAACGGTTCAATGAGTTTGGCCGTACCACTGTGGCTGCTGGCAGTGTCCCTGCTCTGCCTACTTAGCAAATGTTAATAAAATCAGAATAAAATCAAATTAAAAAACCCAACAACAACAGCAACAATAACAACACACAAAACAAAGCGCGTCATACAGGAGACAGAGCGAGAAAAAGAGGGGGAGAGAGAGAGGACTGGTTCTTTCACAACTTTTGTGTGTTCTGGAGCAAAGGGGGGGAATTACAGCGAAGACGAATCAGCAACATTTATTCCGAATTACGACAAGACGTCTGTCAAGCCATCGACCACCTGGGAAGCGACGCGGAGCGCAGGAGAGAAGGGGGCGCTGGGCGGGGACCGCGTTGTGCCAAAGACGCCGAGATGTAAAAAAAAAAAAAACCAACCAACCAGATTTCTTGTTTCCCCCTTCTTTCCTTAGTCCTCTTTCTTTCATCTTCTGAAAGAGAAGGTCTTTGCTGTGATGTTTATAGCCACTTAACCCCTTGATTCCCTTGGCCATTTGGTGAGCTGACTCTCCGCCAGTTCAGACTTTTGGAAAGCAGTAATCCAGATCCCTTTCGCATACTGGTGTCCCATGAAGAAACCCCACGCCTTCTCCCCCATCTCTTGCACCCTCGTTGGCCCCCTCCCTTATGCCCCTTCTCCTCCAATACCTCCCTCTCTGCCCTGAGCTCAAGCTATGTTGACTATGCTACAAACACACTGTTTTTATTCTCTTCTTCTCCCCCTGTATTTGGCCGGGTGTCTCTGTCTCCCGTGTGTGTGTGTCTGTGTGTGTGTGTGTGTCTCTCTCTCTCTAAAGCATGCGAAGAGAATGGTCCATATGTACATAAGCTCATCATGCTGTAGATAAAGTTCTGCATCGTAAGTGTGAGACATGGTGCTGAGAGATCACTTGGGCAGATGTGGCGGGTGGGGAGTGCGTCAGTTGTGGCACTGGTTCAGATGGGCTCCTGTCCCACAGCTGGCTTTTGCCTTGACAGCCTCCTGGCCGTATTGCTTGGAAGCGTCAATCTCCATACTTTTTTAACCCTTCCCTGATCAACCCCACCCGGCTGGCACTCAACTGTAATGCATCAGAATAGTGGCTCCTGCTTCACATCTGTGCTTGTGTGTATGTCCAAACAGGTAGAAAATCAATGTGACTGACCCGTAGGACCATAGATGGCAGCACTTCAAGAGCACTGCTCCAGTACCCACTCCTGGGGGGGTTGGGAAGAGAGGTAATCAGTGAGATAACTTGGGCTTCACTGATCTTCTGCACCTGTAGGTATGGCATGGCCAGTAAATATCTCTTACCAGAAAAGCCTCCAAGTGGTAATCCATAACCATTCAATATTGCTATAGAAATGAACTTTTTGTCCCTCTGACCTCCTTGTTACAATCAAAGCAAACCTGTAAATATCTCTCTCAGCCACCATGAAAATACCTAGATGGAGCTTCTTTAATTTTATACTTTAAAGAAAACTCAAATTGGTTCAGAAAGTGGCCAGAACCTGGGACTATAAAAAAGCTGGGGCCAAAATTCTTGACATACAAGAAAGAAGCTTTGGGTGGTGCATTGAAGAGAGATGCAATGGGGGGGGGGGGGATTTTATTGATCTATATGTAATAAGTCAAAGTTGCTAAGGTTGCTTCTAGACATCCTTGCCCTCTGGATGGTCAGAGGAGGAGGTAGTTGATGAAAGAAACTCTAGTGACACCTGGTGGAGAAGAGGTGGTGAGTCTCAGAGTAGGTCACTTGAAACAGAGTTACTGAAATGCTACCTATCTGCTGGATTCTGCCATTTCAGCAACAGGTCCTGCAGGATGTGATGTAAGCAATGGGACACGTGCAAAGCTGAAGAGCCTCACATATCCCATTGGCTGTGCTGGTCATCTGTGAAAGGGGACAGCTGGGTTAATGCACCAGTGTTTTGTCTCTGGCAACCTGTGTCTAAATGCGCCTAGGGTCACAAGTGCCATGATCTGGGTGTCCACAGCAGAGGATGTGGACACCCAGTCCCTTCTCTTTCTCAGCAGAGCCTCTGGAACTGGCTTAGCAGTGGTGCTGTGGGTCAGGATTTAGGAGCTACGCACTGGCCTTCACTGTGTCCTACTCCTAAGCAGTTTCCTAAACAGTAAAAATTCCCTTCTCTCCACCCCCCACCCCCCCAATAAATATAATTCAGATCTGCCCGGAATTTGCTGTAAAAATTTAGGGGAGGTCGGGTGGAAATCTCTCTGGCTTGAGCAGGCTTAAGAAAGGGGAGACAGATCACCAGAAAGCAATGAGTTAATTCTGTTTTGTGTTTCAATCCTTCCCTTTACTCAGCTGAGAGGAAATGTGCAAGAGGAGGGTCCCTATAATTCAGTGCCGGCTCAGCATGGCAGCGCTCGCCTTGATCAAGCAGCTCAACAGCACTGCCTCTTTTCTGCTGAGCGAAGCAGTTTGGGGGCAGAGACAGGCAATCAATTAAAGAGGCAGCCAGGCTTCTCACAGCCAACCAGGACTTGCAGATAAATATTAGTCTTTGAGTGTCTTTTAAGGGAGGAGAGCAGAGAAACAGGCCTGCAGGATGTCACCAGTCAAGGGAAGGGGATTTTCCCCCATCCCTCAAGGTACGTGCTCAGCTCAAGGTGGCTCTGCTGTAATTTTCCCTCAGTGTTTTGGGATGTTGGAGAATAATCCCCACAAAAATCACATCCCAGAATATGTGTGTGTGCACCTTGATAACAGATATGCCACCATCACTGCTTGGGAGGGGTTGGAAATCATTCAGTGACCCAGAGTGAGGGCTCAGCTTTTGTCCTCTGGCGTGAGGGGCTAGCTGGGCCCGGTGGGACTGGATCCAGTGGGGCCAGACAACAAGGCACAGACCTTCAGAGGTATGTAGGCGCCTGGCTCCTGTTGAACACACTGGGCATTAGGCACCTAAATACCTCCGAAAATCTGGGCCTTGTCCTGTAGGTGACCTACTGACCATGAGCCCTGCAGAGTCTCTTAGGACAGGAGCCCTCTAGCCTCTGCTGGTGATTCTTTCTGAGTCTGATGGGTTTTGCTGTAGGGCGGGGAGTGAGTGTACAAGTCCAGTAGCAGATATTGCACTTGGGGGATGGACTATGCAACCTCTCCCACATATTGGCTCATTGGTTTGTTATTGTAGGGTTGCTCAGAGATGGTGGGCTGCCTGCACTGATTTGTTACTGCAGGGAGACTGTCAAGGGTTGTTTATGAGAACTGGGCTGAACGCATTGTTTCATCAGTGTAGGATAGCTCAGGAGTGCTGAGCTGTACACGCTAGCTTGTTATTGTAGGGTCACTGATGAGTGCGGAGCAGCACATATTGCTGTGTTATTGTAGGGTTGTTTCTGAGCACTAGGCGGCACACAGTGGTTTGTTATTGTATGGTTCCTCACAAGTATTGGGCTACTGGCAGTGAATTGTTTTAAATATTTTTAGAAAAAAGAGCACTGAAGCCTTTGTTTTGGGGGGAAACCTCCCCCCCCACACACACACAACAACAAAAATGCCAGAACAGAAAAAGACGAAGATGGTTGGGAAGACCCATTCTGTCTAGCAGAGCTGAGGTCTGCCAGTTAGGACTCCTGGGTTCTACTCCTGACTGTGCCCCTGACTCTTTGAGCAAGTCTGTGCCTCAGTTTCTCCTCTGTAAAATGGGGATAATGAGATTCACTCACCAATACAGCTGCTGAAAAGCATGACAGTGGCGTTGGAACAATTTGTATAGTGGGGGTGCTGAGAGCCATTGAACCAAACTGTGAACCCTGGATATGATGGAAACCACTTCAAGCCTGGGGATACCACCGCACGCCCAGCACCCCTAGTTCCAGCACCCCTGGGCATGATGGAAGTGCACAGTATTACAGTTATTTTGTTCTGTTCTGAGATCTCCAATCTTGACAATGTCTGTCCCTTTAACTTGCGAGCTGGGGTGGGGGAATATTTATTTAATGTTTTTAATGGACCCAATCCTGTGAGCTGCTGAGCATCTCCGGAGAGGTCCTGAGCAGCCACCATTTCCATTGAAGTCAATGAGGGTTGCACAGCACCTCCCAAGACTAGGGCCGCAGCGAAGAAGGGAAAAGACATTTTCCTTGATCATTTCTTCACCCCCGTGGATAATTACATTGAAAAGACATATCCTCCAGTGCAGAGCCTTTCTCCTTAGGCGCCCACAATGGTCCTGCTTCTCTGGCCCCCGCCTCCCTCTCCTCAAAATCCACTCACTTGTTTGCTGCCCTACCCCTCAGTGGGCTTTGGAACGGGACACCAGTTCCTTGAGAGTGTAGGTGTAATTGTGTTTGATTGATGGAGGTTTAACATTTAGTGTTATTAAAAAAAAGATTGTATTTCTTCTACAAGTTTGTAAATATACGGGAGTGACATGAGATGTCCAATAATGTCCAAGCAGAGGAACAAACACTTAGATTTAATATATGGCCCCTTACCTGCTAGCAGATATCTAACCCTTTTCAGGTTACCAGTGGGAGGGGATGGGGGGCAACTTTCTGAAAGGAAATGAACAGTGTGAAGGCAGCCCTCTGGGACAACCTGAACGCCATACATGATTGCAGTGTGTTGTTTGTATGTGTCTGGCTGGGTGAAAAATGAAGCGATGCATGGCTGTGAAATGCTGGGAAGGTGGGTGCGAAAATCCCCAGGTAACGCATGTATCTCAGCATTATGATCCTTTTCCAGACCACAACTTGCGGACACGTAGAGCAGCAGTGCAAACCCCTGCTTTCTCCACCAGCAAAGTTGTGTAGACCAGGGTTATCATCAGGGTCATGTTAACGGTGACATTAACAAGGTTTTTTTGTTTGTTTACATGCTTTGTGTAAACTGATTTACAGCCTGAGTTTATACCCCTTTACACAGCATTTACTGTTCAGGAATCATGGGCAAATCTCCAATTTTCTCCCATGCCAGACCAAGAGTCAATCACAGTATGTTCAGAAGTCCACCCACCCACCCCATTTCAATGCTCAGATTGGACTTCAGACACAGGTGCATCTATTCAATGCACTTAGGTACCTTTCTGAGCATCCACTTAAGGCGCCATTATTTCAAAATTGAGCCCATGGCATTAACTTCATAAACTTTGTTTTTCACACATTTCCAGGCCATGTAGAAGTAGCAAGTCTGGAAGGAAATTTGGGGCAATGACCGAGGATTCATGGGCATTTGGGGAGTGGAGCTTGGGAGCATTTACCCTCACTCTGAGCCCTTCCACAAGAAGACTTTTGGTCAGGCCTTCAAATATTGCTTATTTCCTTCACATCATCTTGTGAAGGAATCCAGGTGTGTAGTGAGGAAGTGTTTCCTCTCCCAAGTCTAATAGTACAGTCCATGTCCTCTGCTCTGACCCCACTGATCCATGGCCAAAATCTTCATGGTGCTTGACATCACACAGCAAATCACACCAAATGGTGCCATGGAATACAGTCTTGGGGAGGTGAGGCAGAGCTGGAAGTTCTACGTCTCCCTCCTGAGGGTGGCAAAAGCTTATTTCATTTTTGATAAATGCACAAAAAAGACTGTGAAAAGAGGCCCCTCACGTGAGGAGCAGAGTGGTGGGGGCGGGAAGAGAGAATTAAACTAGGAGATGGTCTCCCCGGCTATGTCATTAATAAAAAAGTTAGGGCCATGTGCTGTTCACAATCCATGCACAGAATTCCCAGCCACATCAATGAGGAAGACCACTGGCTCTCAGCATGGTCTCAAAGTGGGTATATTTCCAGTGTGGTGCCTGGGAGAGTTAGCTGCATGAGTCCTTTCGACATTAAGGGGTGTGTCCAACTGTTGAACCGTCCTCCTGTTCCCCACTATTTAACATGACCCCTTCCCACCTACATCTTACAGTGTGACACCTCAGCATAGTTTCTATGGGGGTTGTTTCCCCAAAGGCCAAATCTCAGGTGTTCACTTGTTTTCCAATCTCACTATCTCAGCAGGGAAGAAATCAGCTTGGTAAGGATGCCAGCAAGATCCCCTATCAAGGCATGGCTTGGGGAGGCCCATGTATGGTAAGCCAGCCACCCTGAGAAGAGCAAGGAAAAGAGGACAGCTCCTCTAAATTAGCCCAGGAAATGGAAGGTAAAGGGCTCTTACCTCATTGCAGGTTCAGCTTAGCTAGTGCCAACAAAAGGTCCTGCAACCTCTAAGAAGTACACAAGACAGTAGAGGAAGGGAGGGTGTCTCAACAGTTAGGAGGATAGGATTGCAGAGCTAGTAGTAGGGCTGACTTCATGGCAAGGCTATTTGGGGAGCACATTAGTGGGCAAAGGTCCGATCCAACAAAGGAAGTGTCCAGGCGGGGCAGGGAACTACCTCTCCCCGATTTGTGTATATCTTCAGCTCACTTCCCGAGCCCTGTGGGGAACGTGCGTTGTGGTACCCTAACTGGGGCCCCATCAATCAACATCTCAGCATATCTGTGAGAACAGAGGGATTGAACTGAGCCCTGCTATTTGTCCTCGGTCAACCCCTTTACTTCCTTCTAAGAATGCCTAGCACCTCCTATGGAATGTGAGTATGTGTGTGTGTCTACATATAGTACTCGCAGGCCACAAGGAGCAAGACCACCTAGGAAACTATCAACAAGGAGAGAACTTCCCAGCTGGGGAGTGTCTTCCAGCTCTGAAGTTATTTCATTTGCTCCCTCTTTCAGTCACACAGATACTCATCCCTCCCAATACCCCTACAACACACACATGCCATTCTCCTCCAAAAATCCCTCACACAGCCATCACACCTCTCTCTTTTCCTAGATCCCCCGGTGACACATGCAAAATGACACATACATCTCAATTTGCTTTTAGCAATTTGTCTATAGAAAGCCATCAGCTGCATGGTTTGTGGTGACTTTCTACAAACAAGGAAAGGGTGTGGGGGGAGGGGGGAGAAGGGGAGGGGGAGAGTAAATATTGCCTCCACACCAGCTGCCCCCAAACCGTTCCATTTCCTCAGCTGGAGCTAAGTTTCATCCTCCAGGCCTTAGGGAGGAGGTCCAGCGTCCCTTCTTCTTGCTACACAGTGGGGTGGTTAGAACTCTTCTCATTAACAGTGTTATATACATATAAATATATATATATATCTATATCTTTATATATATTTTTCCCCAGCACCGTAGACATGAGCTGAACTTCTCTTTAATGAAACAAGAACACGGCCATTTTATTTTTTGCCATTGGTTTGTTTTCGGATACTAGCTCTGTGGAAGAAAATTTTAAATGCGCAAGTGTGTGTGTGTTAAAAAAAAAAAAGAAGGAAAAAAAACAAAACAAAACCTGACACCAACAAAAAGCTTTTTCTTTTTTCTTTCCTCAATGTATTTAACTTCTGTTATCTTGTTTCTGTTTCTTTACATGTATGAATGCTCTGCTCTTCTGTGATCTTAAAAAAAAGAGAAAAAAAACAAAAACAAAAACGAAATAAACGTGAAAAGGAAGAAATGCATCTTAATTTCCCTTCCCTTCCCCTCATACACAGTTTTGGCTCATCTGGTGCAATGCTTTTGTACTGAAATGGCTGGTGGATATACACCACTACTGTACTAGTGCCCTCTATTGGATGGAATGAGAACTGTTAATTCATGCATCTTTGACCCTGCTGTGATGACCCCCCGCCACCCTCACTGCCACAGGGTCAGCAACAAGGTTTCAGCCTGGCACAAACCCCATGAACTAAAGGAATTACTCCAGTGGGTGGTAGCAGTAGCAGATTATTCTCTCTGTGAACAAGCCACTAGAGAGGGATGCAGCATATGTTTGAGAAGTCTGCTATACAAAGAGAGATGAGATTATCCTCTAGCTCAAGCTGTAAGAACAGCCTCTGCTGAAACAACTGAATTCTATGCCAGCTGTTGCACTGAAGTTCCATATGGCTGTGGCTTGCAGCACTGTGATAACTATGAAGTCCTTAATGGCCATGGATTTGCAGTGAAAGTCACAGGGAATGTGTGGGATCCCCTAGGCGAACTACCCAGGGATTTTTCAACATGCTGTTGTGGAGCCCAGAGAGAGCTGTGTCCAAAGCCCACACTCATAGGGGTATGCAGGGCTAGATCTTGCTCCCACTGATGCAGGTGACAAAACAGTCAGTGAGCTCAGGATAATATCCTATGTTAACCACAATGACGGCTATGCACACTGTATCAGCCAGTTCTTAAGACTTTCCATCCAGCATTTTGTCCCAAATGGGATTCAGGATGCCAACGTTCCCCTCTTCTCCCACCTGGGACACTGAATGTTTCTATGCCTCTTCCCCTTCTATGCCAGCAACCAAGCTGTTGTCGTTGGGGGGGGGGGGGCCTCTGGAGGAGGGGATCTCTTTGGCATTCAATGGGCAGTATGCTAGGCCCTGCCCTCTGCAGCAGAGTTAGTGAGGGTATTTGCTCAGTCAGGCAGCCTGCAAGGGGCTTGCTGAGATCCCCCACCAAATGCATTCATTTAATTTGAATTTTTCAAATGGCCCCTTGTGACGTGTGACTCGTAGGGGTGCCAACTTTCTACTTGCACAAAACCAAACGCTCTTGCCCCGCTCCTGCCCCACCCTCCTCTGAGATCCCGCCCTGCCGCGCTCCTTGTCTGAGGCCCCGCCCCCACTCACTCCATCCCCACCTTCCTCTGTCGCTCGCCCCACCCTCACTCACTCGCTCATTTTCACCAGGCTGGCTCAGGGGGCTGGGGTGCAGGAGGAGGTGAGGGTTCTGGCTGGGAGTGCGGGTTCCAGGGTGGGGCAGTGGGTTGGGATGCAAGAGGGGGTGAGGGCTCTGGCTGGGGGTGCAAGCTCTGGCGTGGGGCTAGGGGATGAGGGATTTGGGGAGCAGGAGGGTGATCCGGGCTGGGACCAAGGGGTTTGGAGGGCGAGAGGGGGATCAGGGCTGGGGTAGAGGTTGAGGTGTGGTGGGTGTGAGGTTTCTGGCTGGGGGTGTGGGCTCTGCAGTGGGGCTGGGGATGAGGAGTTTGGGGTGCAGGAGAGTGCTCTGGGCTGGGATTGAGGGGTTCAGAGGGTGGGATGGGGATCGGTGCTGGGGCAGGGGGTTGGGGCATAGGGTGGAGGCTCAGGGGTGAAAGCTTTGGGCGGTGCTTACCTCAAGCAGCTTCCGGAAGCAGCGGCATGTCCCCCCTACGGCTCCTATGTGGAGCCACAGCCAAGTGCCACCCCCGCAGATCCCATTGGCTATGGGTCCCGGTCAATGGCAGCTACAGTCAACAGCCCAGTCAGCGGTGCTAACTGGAGCCGCCAGGATCCCTTTTCGACCGGGTGTTCCAGTCTAAAACTGGACACCTGTGTTGAGTCGCTAGGGTGACCAGAACAGCGACCTCCAGGGAGGCATGGGGAAGAAGTCATGTGGGGAAGTTACTAATAGACTAAAAGGAGTCCAGCGCAAACAGGGCTGGAGCAGAATGAAAAGCGCACTTAAGGTGTGTCTGCATTGCAGCTGGAGGAGAAGTAATTTCCAGCTCGGGTAGTCATACCGGTGCTGCCTCTGATCAAACTAGTGTGCTAAAAATAGCCGGGTAGCCCCAGCGCTGTGATTAGCGAGATGGGCTTGTCCCCCTCAAGTCTGGCCCTAGGGGTTCAGATAGACTTATACTTGGGGCAGCCAGCCCATCGCACCATCACTTCTATTTTTCATCTCCTTGCTCAATCAGAGCTAGCAGGGGTATGTGTACTCCCCTCCACAATGGGTCAGGCTGTGCTCCTCCCCCTCCCCTCTTGTGAATAGGGTTGCCAATTTTGGTTGACGGAATTCCTGGAGGTTCCATCACATGACATCATCTTTACTTTAAAGTTAATCTTTAATTCCTGGAGACTCCAGGACAATCCTGGAGGATTGGCAACCCTATCTGTGAACAATGGGTCAGTCTGTGCTCTTCCCCCCTCCCCTGTAACAATGGGTTAGTTTATGCTCTTCCCCACCCCTCCTGTGAGCAATGGGTCAGTCTCCACGCTTTCCCTCACCCCTTGTACAATGGACCAGTCTGCTCTGTGCTCCTCCCCCTCACCTCTGTGAACAATGGGTCAGTCTGTGCACTTTCCCCCATTCCTCCTGTGTGCAATGGGTCAGTCTGCTCTGTGCTCCTCCCATCCTTGCAAGTGGTGCAACACCAGGAAGAGGAAGTGGAAGTGGAGAGGGGAGTGCCCCCCTTGCAGCTGCTTCCTCAGACCTGGGCAAGGTGAGTGAAGAACCCCAGGAGCTGCAGAGGCTGCACTAAATGTAAGGGGACTGTTGCCCCCTTACTAACATTCAGTGGGGGTGTTTTGGTTGCTAGCTCCCAGCACTAAAAGGGGAAGGGTCAGTGGCAAATCAGGAGCCTGAGACTGACAGTCCCCAGGAACAATGGGGAGAGGTCAATGCTCCAGATCAGCCTGATTGACAGGGCGGGCAGGCTAATCAGGGAGTCAGGAGGCTGGGGGGGTCCCGTCCTCCGTGTGAACTGGTATGACCTGAGTCAGACAGAGTGGGGCCGAGCTAAGGAGAGAGCAGGGGCCCGAGCTAAGCTGCTAGAGCAGAGCTGCAGCCCCAAAGCCAGAGCACAGCCTAGAGAGAGCAGAGCTGCAGTAATCAGAGCCAGAGGGGCCAGACAAGCAGCCAGGAAGCAGATCAGAGCTGGGAGCAGAGTCACCGAAGCAGCCTGCAGGCAGACCTGTCCTGGGGGCAGAGCTGTAGCAACCAGAGCCAGAGAGGCCAGAGAAGCAGCCCAGGGAGCTGAAGGCAGAGCAGCAGCAGCCGGACTGAGGCCGAGTGGAGCTGGGGCTGGAGCAGTCTGGAGCTGGGTGCGGTGAGCAGCTGGGGAGAGGAGGGGGACCCTGGGCAGTGGACCCAGCACAAGGAGACGCCTCAGCCAAGAGGCTCTGCAGGCCAGACTTGGAGGGGGATCATAACCCCGACCAGGTAGGGGCGACGCTGGGAAAAAGGGTCTTCTCTCTAGAGCCCTGAGCACGTCTCCTGCTCGGTGTGGGTGGGTCTGGGTCTGCGTGTGAGGCCCTGGAATGGCGACTAGGAGTGGGACACAGCTTAAGTTAACACAGCAGGGAAACAGACTTAATGAACAAATTGGGGAGACTCATGATCATTTTGTGGTTAATCCCTGGAGAAAAGGGGAAAAGGCCTGAATGAAACCAATAAAATGACAAGTCAAGATTGAGGTGCAATGCCACATCTGTGAGGGCGGGCTCCGGAAATGAGGTAAGAATTGGTACTTTCAGGTCAGCACTAGAATAGCAGGGGGGGCCTGCAGCAGGGCAGGAGTGAGAGGCATAGGCAGAGCTGTGTGAGTGAAACATGCAGGCTTTCACGCACCGTCGCTGAGTTTAGCTAGTGCTGCCAATTCTCTATTTTTGTATGTATTATCAAAATGCACTTAAAATCAACCTCGCTTCCACTGAAAAGTTCAGTAGTAATAAAAAGGAGGCCAGAAAAACCCTGGCAGGCGCAGACTCTGTTTTCATTGACATTTTAAATGGTTATTTTTAATGGTACATTTAACTAATGCTAACTTATCCATGGGAAGAGAATTTGGCCGTTAACATTGGCATCTGTTTAACAAACTGAGGCTCTGCATTTGGTGAGGTGTGAGTATAACACCAATAATATTACTTGCTAACAGCAGACTCATTAGCATTAATCGCTGCATTTACTACCACATAGAGCATCCTGTATCTATGAGAACATTTACTAGATGTATCTTATTCTCACTGGGAAAAGTACATAGGAAACTATTATCATCGGTGTAGTAATATCAGCAAATGAGTATTTAAATTAGCAGTATTCACTTTAACCCAGGACCTTCTGAAACATAGGGAAGGTGACAAGATGGTTGAAGAGATTATGCCTGTAACATTTTCCCACTGGAGCTCTAGGAACACAGCTATAAATGAGTTTGAGGGGGATCTTGACCAAAGATGCTGGGAACACTGTAAACAATTTTTTGTGACAAACATTTCACAATTCAGCAAAGACTGGTATGCTCTGCTCAAGAGAGGCCTTGTCAGAAAGGGCAGGCTACAGGGAAGGGTTGAGGGGCATGGGATCCTCAGACAGAGCTCTGCCTAGGACAGGAATAGCAGGGGGGCTGCAGGGCAGGAGTGAGGGGCAGTGGCAGAGCTGTGTGGGGAGCCCAGGGCTGGAATAGCAGGGGGGGCTGCAGGGCAGGAGTGAGGGGCAGTGGCAGCTGTGCAGAGAAGCTTCTATAGTCTGTGCAAGCTTCCCGACAGATCCCTTCAAGTGCACCTCATTCCCTCCCTGAATCACCACATGGTTTGCCCAGACTATAGCTGCTTTACCAGACTTGTCTTCATGAGCACAGCTGACTAAATTCACCTGTTCCAAACTCCTGTCCTATTTGACAGCTGATTTCCAAGACAAGGATTAGTAGAAGAGTAAATCAGCACCTAGTGCTTTCATATTCCTTCTACATTTGCTGTCGACATCAACACATGGAGGAGTTAAAGCTAATCAGACTATTCGTGTCTCAAGAGAAATTCTGGGATGAGACCCTGTGTAAATTGGCGCAGCAGTATGGAAGTCAGCGGAGCTATGCCAGTTTACACTAGCTGAGAATCTGGCCCCTCGTTTCCAAACAGCAAAACACCTTGGACCTGAGTTACCACTGTGTTTCTCCAGTTTTATGCCAGTGTAACTGACACATACTGGAGTAATGCAGCACTACATCAGACCTTTTGTTTTTATATCTACTCCAGGCACGTCCAACCCCCCCTCAGACCTCTGGAAAGCAGAGCAGGGCCCAAACCTAACGTCTGGCTCCAAACATCTCCAAACTTGGCACTACACATCTGGACCTGGACCTGAATCTGGATTCAAACTTCACAGCTCATAGCAAAACCCAGACACTCCCAAATTTTGGGGACATTAGAGTCGGGGGAAGGATCCTTGCTTTGTTGTTGAGGCACAGCACTGTGGGAAGTCCTTTCTGCTGTGCTTTTGTGTCCTGCTGGATATGACATTGAGATGGGTGTAAGGGTAAACACGGAGATCAAATGTAACTGGGAATGGGCTATAGACATCTGGGAGTAAGCATTTGCTGCTGTTCGTAGACACGGGTCAGGATCCAGAACCCATGCCATCCATGCCGATGGGGAGGGAAGAAGAGTGGCGGGTCATTCTGAGACAGCCAGATTAGAGTAATGGGGGCTGATTGCAGCTGAGTGATCATGGAGTTAACAAACCAAGAAGCACTAAGGAGACTGTCCGGAGGGAGGAAAAATTACAGCTGAGGCACTTTGTGCCTCTAATAATCAGCTCGATGAGATAAAACTAGTGCAAGACAGACAAATGGAAACTTGATTCAAGAGGCACTGAAAGAGACAAAACTGCAATGAAAAGCTCTGGAGATTAACTCCACAGCAATGAAACTATCTCCCATGGAACCCAATGCACACTCACAGTCCCTCTCTGTGCACCCTCCCATCTCTCACTCGCCCCCCCCTTACATAATCACTACAGCTGGGAAAGCACTTACTACGATCAAACGTGTGAGGTGTGAGTTTACTTTAACATAATCCTTTTTTATTCATACTGGCATGAAAGAACTCTTGTTTGCAAGAATGTTCTGAGCAAAAGAAAGTCCCAGGTGCCTTGTGAACAGAATCTGTCATCGCACAAGTGTTCACGTGAATTTAGGCACTTTCTCTAGGCACCTAAATTTCCACTGCTAAAATCCCCTTGGTGCCTAAATTTCTGCCAGTGGGCATGCACATAGCCACCTAGCTCCTGATGTTGCCTAGTTGCTCATTGCTTAGTCATGCCTAAGCTGCAGTGAGATTCACAAACTAGGCATTCCCCTGCCATCTTATCTATAGGGCCCGAACCAGTGGGCATTCTCAGATCACTCCTACTCCCCACACAAAGCAGCTGTGATAGTGGTGCCCCTCGTACTCCATGGCCCGAGCTCTCATCTAAGATGTGGGAGTCCCAGTTCAAATCCCGCCCTGTGCCTGATTTAAAGCAGGGACTGGAATCTAGGTCTCCCCACCTTCCAGATGAGTGCACTGGCTGGGCTATAGGCTGTTCTAGAGTGGATCCCTTTCAGTCCCTCCTATTGAAGCAATTCCACTTTGTAATAAATATTTCACTAGTCATTGGAGCAGGGTCTAAACCTGGTTCTCAGGGGCGTGCCTTAACCACTAGGTTAGCCAACAGCTGAAATGTATTCACAGAAACCAGTTTGTTTAGTAATTTCAAATAACGAGCAAATTAGTCAAAATCACAGTATGGTTGCGGTTCATTTGTGAACTGAAAAAGGAGCTAAGGTCATTCAATAAATGGTTTGCAATGAGACCATCTTTTTCTCTCAGGCACATGCACACGTACATATGTGTACACCCCTCATTCTCCTCGCTGCTTTAAAGCTCCTATCTGCGTAACACTACATTCCCCCTAACATCCTCATAAGGCTTCTGTTGTTCTCTCGCCCTTGCTCCAGCACACTGTACTGTCCCCACCTCTCTCACAGGCTGTCTTTGATGAGCACATGTGAGCAGTTTGGCTTTCATTCATTATGTATGAAGCCAGGAACTTCCCATCTTGCTGGAGCCGAACCATAAAAAAATGTCCTTTGAAAGCAGCTGCAGGACATGCCAGAGGTGGGAGACAGCTAAATAGGTTGGGCTGCTGCAATACGCGAAAGACGAGGGAGAGGGAAACATTAGACCTGATTCTGTTTCCTGGCACCTTGTGTCACCTTTTTACACCCACTTAGCTCCACTGTACAATGCTGCCCTTCTGATTCAGTATCGTTTTACACCCACCGTGCAGAGGTGCAAAGTGGAGGGTAACAGAGAATGTAGCCTGTTGTTTCTTAAAAATTTAAAGAAGGGGGAGGAGAAAGGATACATTTTGGGGAATGGACTCCACTCCTCTCCACGGCTGATGGACCAACCCTTCCCTGTGGCTGATGGGCTGCTGGCTCAGTGGTTTCAATGCCGGGAAGGCAGAGATAAAAGAACAAGGGAGAGCAAATGATTTCAGGTCCCAGTGAGGCTTAATGGCAGAGGCATGGCAGCCTTCGGTGAGACCAGCAAGTGTGATTTCTGCCAACCCAGACAAGGTACTCACTTGTGAGCTTCACACCCATTTGGGATGGGAAAAGAGAGTGAGCTCCACTCCTTTCCAGCCATCCCTCCTTTAGTCTCTCCTCTCACCCTTTCTTCCATACCTCTCTAGTCACATTGCCTTCGGATTACCAAGCAGATGGCAAGAGGGACACAACCACATGTACGATTACAAAGAGGCACATATGCCTCCCCTCTCGTGGGCGCACACATGCACCTACACACAAAGGCCATCCGTGCAAATCCACATGGTCTCAACTAAGCAGAGGTTCCCATACAGCCAAAGGGCCTACACGCAGGCATAGAGCTCCCACACGTAACGAAAACACCCTCTCTCTCACACACCCACAGACATAGGCATTATCTAGTGGAAACATTGCCGGAATGCAATGTGAGAAGTGGAGATGTTACGCAGATGAGTCAGGAAATTCACAATGAAGGTACTCACCAAAAACTAAGTCTGTCTTCCTCCTTGCACTCCTGCATTACAAAGCCTTGTGCCTTGCATTACAAGATCACGTACCGTACTGCAGACAGTGTGCATTAATACCAAATACTGTGGATGTGCAGCTCATGATTAAAGCAGAGACTTTGCCTTTCCATGGTGTTGTATTATTTGCTGACTATTATGGCATCTTTTCTGATACGGTGAGAGCATGTCATGAAAGACATACAAGTTATGCTTCCCTCTATACTTCTCTCTCAGTTCAAATCTCAACCTTACTATAGTTTTCTGCATCTAATTGCCTTTGTTTGTTTTATTTACAAAATTAAGACAAAGTATATTTTTAAAAATGAAAAATAAATGAGAACTAAAGGAGTAGACCAGAAATATTTTATAAATAGAGAAGGTGTTAGAGAGAGAGAGAAAGAGAGGGGTGTAGTGGCAATCTTAGCTCAAACTTCACATTAATATCACTACCAAAATGGAATCATACTATTTAAAGAGCACAACATAGTTCTATTCATGTTGGTGGCTAGCTCTCGTTCTCCCCCTTATCTGATCAGCTTCACAGCCACACTTAGGTTTATAAATGTAGAGCATTTACATGAAAAAATAAAAAACCACCGCTAATGAGTAAGTGCTTGCTGGCCAGAGTATGTTAAAGTGAGCAGACCTTGATGTGGCCAATGCACAATACAGGAAGGTTATTGTAGGGCAAAATAGAAAGGGGACCCAGGGGTGAAAGTAACTTAAAGGACTTACCGGTACGCCGGAGTCCTGAGCGGGGGCGTGACCTCAACCGGAAGAGGCGGGGCCTCAACCGGACGAGGCGGGGCCTTTCAAGATTTAAAGGCCCTGGGGCTCTCCGCAACAGCTGGAGCCCTGGGCCCTTTAAATCACCGCCGGGGAAGCTGGTCCAGTCCGGCACGGCGTACTGGCTCTTGCCGGTATGCCGTACCGGACCTCACCAGCTTACTTTCACCTCTGGCCATACCGTACCGTACTGGCTTACTTTCACCTCTGAGGGGACCCTACCGGTTTTGATGGTTGCAGGTTGCCATGGGTGCTGATATTATGTACTAAAGCTATATTACATCATCTTATGTGGTGGGGTGGGAAAGAGAACAAGTGGGAGGGGGTATGAAAAATGTAAAAAGAATCCACAGCCAACCATATACGTGTGTGTCCTCCACCACATTGGCCAATCAAGGGACTGAACCAGGGACTTCCAGAGTTAGAAGCATAAATCTGCAGCGCTTGAGCTAAAGAGCCATTTTCTGGTAATGTCTCAACCTCGCATCTTCTATGGACCAGGCACAGAGTGAGAGACAGAGCACGCACAGAGCAGTGAGTGATATACATACAGTGTGTGGAACAGCCCATGGGCTCCCAGCCACTTTCCCATGTGTTGTGCAGGAGGCGGGAGGGAACTCACTGGGCTGTTTGGGTTCCCTTGGATTTTGTTAAGGGAGGGGAATGTGCAGCTAGTGGCTCAGCAGTTACTTAGGTGAAGTAATTTACCCCTTTTCTTACAAGAAATTGAGCTGAGGATCTCTGCCTCGGTGACCCAATGAGCTAAAGGGGAATTAATTTTTTCCTGTCTAGTGAAGAGACAGAGTTGGCCTTTATTGAGGTGGCTGGACACAGACAAACCCCATGTTCGCTTTGGCTGCCACACATCCCAAATTCTGCAGGATTATAGGATCTCAGAGATCCTCCCTTTGACCCAGGGGATGGTATACTGAGGGGGAGGCAGTGAGCTATGAGTTCAAAGTCTTTATATGAACAACAGCTGTTAGAGTAGCTACTCTATGAGTCAAAGGAACTGAGAGAACAGCTGCTCTGTTTTATAAGGGATCTGGACTAAGAAAGGTAGACTAAGAAGAGGGCTTAGCTCACCTGTGGGCCATTTGGTTCTGTTTGCAATTATAAAAGACTCATTTATTTGGGGGCAAGGGAAAGGGTGTGAGAGAGACAGAGCTGGTAGGGGGAAAAGACATCGTGAAAGAGACATTTTTGAGAAGAAATTCTTATTTATGGTATATATATTTTAATGGGTTTTAACAGTTCATTATATTGTTTCCCCACAAAATAAGCACCTCAGCACAGACTGGTCACAGATCTCTGACCTCCTGGACTCAAAAGACCTGGGTGCAATTTCCTGCTGTGCCACAGTCTTCCTATTTGACATTGGGCAAATCTCTAAGGGCTGTATCCACAAAGAGAGATAGGTGCCCAGATATTCAGACCCTCAAAACTCCTGCTCAGCAGCCGGCTAACCCGTAGATGTCTCAAGTCCCTAGACATTTATGTTTCCACCAGCAAAGTCTGTGTGGCACCTACATTTCTACTGCTGGGTACCAGCAAAGCCACTAAGTCCTGATGCTTCCGAGCTGCTCGGCTCCTAAGCCCCAGTGGGATTCTCAGACAAAGTGTTCCTCTGCTTATCTTGTCTGGAGGACTTGATCTAATCAGGGTTCTCAGAGGCATCAGGTCTTGCATAAAACACAGCTGAAGAGGTGGTGGTGATGGTGTCCCCTTCCCCTTATAGCTAATAGCCTGGTGGTTAGCCCACTCCCCCAAGATGAGGGCCGGAGTGAGAATGGCTTCCTAGCCTAGTGGTTAGTGCACTGACCTGGGTTCCAGTCCCTGCATCAGTGAATGTTTGTTTTTCATACAAAATGGAACAGTTTCAAGTGCAAAGCTTGCGAGAGCTCTGCCCCCAGAGTATCCTATAGCCCTGTGGTTTGGACACTCCTCTCATAGCTGGAAGACTTGGATTCATGTCCCTGTTTTAAATGAGGCAGAGCGGCGGGGGTTGAACTTGCTTTTCCCATGTCTTGGGGGATCACTCGAGCCAGCTGGGTGTAAGGGAGGTAGCTCTGTTTTGCGGGGGCCCGATGAGATCGGTGGGGAATGACTTGTTTGAGACTCCTGCTGGGACTGAGGCACTGAGCGGCTTGGTGGTACCAGGAGTGAGGCGGCTGTGGGCGTGCCCAACGACATACATTTAGGCATCTAGGGGACGTTAATTGTGGAAACTGAAATGCCTAGGGAATCTACGCACTGAAAGCATTAGGTGCCAGCTGAACAGGGGTGTTGAGAGGATCTTAATTTTGGACTTGGGCCCCTAAAATGGCAGTTAGGTGTCTCTGTGCTTTTGAAAATACCACTGGGGCTAGATTCACAAAGAGATTTAGGTGCCTAATTCCAATTAGTTTCAATGGGAAAGTTAGGCATGAAGGGAGGTTAGGTACCTAGGTGCTTTTGACAATCCCTCTAGACATCTATATATATGTTTAGGTGCTTAAATGCCTTTACAAATCTGGCCAGTGTGCTCTCTGTGCCTCAGTTTCCCAAGTGTAACATGCGGATACTAGCACTGCCCTGCCTCACAGGGATATTGTGAGGATAAATACATTCACGTTTTTGAGACTCTCAGATATTACTGTGAGGGAGACCATGTACATAGTGAGATACATATTCATCGATGTTAAGGTGAGAAGAGACCCCCTAGATCTTCAGTCCAACCTGGCTCAGACCCACAACTTTAGTATTACTAACACTATGCTCTTATTTACTTCGCATCACAACTAGTCATTGCCTGAGTACTTACGCAAACCTGCTCACGTGAATATTCATGAATTGTGAATAAAATGGGGCACGGAGATTGAGCATAATGGTTTGGGCCATTTTTAAAATACAGCAAGTGAACAGGAAAAGGGCATGTCCTCTGTACAGTCCAGCCTGGATACACATGTGGGTGTCTGTCTGTGTACCAATCAGTCTCTGTGTGTGTATTCATGAGCTTTTTCCATGGTTTTGCATGGAGCTGTTGGTCGTATCATTTCTCTATTGCAAGCTTATTAGCCATTGCAGGCTGATTCTGATGTTATTGTCCGTATTGAAATAAAGCCTCAGCGTGCACTAATGGGATTTTATGGCATTAATGCAGAGCACAGTAGAGTGAGAAATGGGTTTTCTGGTCCTGGGCTTCTTGCTCTCACAGCACAGCCAGGCAACCAATGACGAGATAAATGTAACCCTGGACATTTTAAAGGCTTTTGATCTGTGCAGCATGTTGAAAGACCATTGCTTTGAACTCTGCTATTAGATAAGCCAAAGGAGATGAGGGGAGCTATTGGTGTGAAGCCCCCCACCCCTTATCAAGCTGAAGGCACACACATATACATTAGATATACCAGGGAGAGAGGACTAGGGGAGGCAATGGTGTGAATCAGCTTATCAAATATACTGAGTAGGGAAGCATGAGTGGGGCTATTGGTGAGTAGCATGCACACCCCCTCCTCCTCACAATACATTGCAAAAATGTCAAAAATGGAGTAGGGGTCACCATCCAGATTAATGGGAATTGAATGAAAGACCATGTTTTCTTGCCAATCCCAGTGTGAATCCTAGACCAAAGAGGTTTCAGGAAGTTCTGGTGAGCAGTGGAGAGCCTCAGAAACTGTGGGATACATAGCACTACTTTAGATAATGTTCAGCATCCTGGAAAATTGTGTTGTCTGTCTGGTCATGGCATACAAATTTCGAGTACAGGTCAGAGTGGGAAATGGATAGGGAATTCAATGTCAGTGTGGATTAGTACACAGGATATTTCTTCTCTAGAGATGTTGGTTCAAGGATGCTAGGTCACAAGTGAAACGAGGTAGTCTCATCCAATTCCCCAGGAACAGATGGCCATGCATCACAACTCCATCACACACACTTACAGGATTAGCCACCTGCTCAGAAGTGGTCAAGCCTGCAGTAACGAATGGTACGATAGACTTAGTTGTCTGGGTTGAGGACCATACACTGGCAGAGCTGTGGGGGCAGCCCGGCCCTGGAATCGCAGGAGATGCTGCAGGGCCGGAGTGAGGGGCATTGGCAGAGCTGTGTGGGGAGCCCAGGACTGGAGTAGCTGGGGGGGATGCAGGACAGGAGTGAGGAGCATTGGCAGAGTTGGGTGGGGAGCCCAGGACTGGGATAACAAAGGGGTGCAGGACATTGGCAGAGCTGTATGAGAGAGAAAAGGGGGCAGGACTGGAAGAGTAAGAAGTGAAGGAGTTCGAGTTTGAGATGCTATATGACTGTTAACAGAACTGTGTAAGAGAAGCTTGTGCAGCACCTACCGTGCACTGCTGTGGGATCAACATTAGCCAGGCTTATTGGCTGCTCCCTTTCACAAGCAGCTTAATTCCCCTGCCAGATGTTTCAGACAAGAAGACTTGATGAGGGACTGTAGCAAGATTTAGCACTTGCCCCAAATGCAAAGGAGAAAGGTTACAGGATGCGAACTGGTATCCCCTGTCTCAATATGGTGCCAAGTCTTGTATTAAGCTCTAACCGAAGGAACTGTATGCTACACTACAGGGGCACACAGGTGATTATATGCTTCATACCCTGGGCTGCATATTCTGGAAACAGCTCCGGAACCGAACTTTCCCAGAGAGTGGCGGGCCAGATCCTCAGCAGATGCAACTTGCAAAGCTCCACTAACTGCAGCTCTGCTAATTTATGCCAACCCAGGATCTAGTCCTGGTGTGCTTGGCACCATTCCCATCAGCAAAACCTGACCCATTGGTTTTCCAGCCAACACTACTTTTATTTGAGAGACAGGAAATGGCAAAGCAAGAAAGAACAAAAGTCAGGTCTCCAAGAGAGGGCACAGTATGTGTGAATGCACTGTAACAGGCTGCAGCCTCTCTGAGAACAACATGTCTCACACTGGCAGAGCTGCTGTGCATGTGAAGGTATAGCGCACAGAAAACAAAAGGCATCACAGTTTGATAGTCACACACCTCACAGTTTTGGATCCAGGGATTTGGTTCAGCCCATTATGATGATAGGAGCCAGTTGCAAAATTCAAATATGGATTTCAAACTTTCCAAACTTCTGGCTTGTTTAGAAGTGGGGTTGTCTTTATCTGCTCCGGGAGCACAGTAGGGAAGTGAACAGAGATCAGAGAAAGCAAACAGAGATCAGTGTCTGCTTAGAGGAGACATTCAGAGGACATTAGAGATCATACTCCTGCTGCTCTCAGTCGGCATCTCTGCTGCTGTGCGGCTTCCGCTCTGTAAACCTTTTTTCCCCGCTGCCCCTGAAACATCGAAAGCGAGAGACGAAGCTCTTGATAGTCGAAGCTGGCTGGCAGCAGGATAGAATCAGGCAAACGCATTCATTGACATGCTGCACAGAGCTGCCTCGGAAGAGCCTGTGGGCGGGTGATGAATACCTGGTAATTAGGCTGATTGTGGGCTCCTCTATAACAATTCCACATCGATGCTGCACATTCGGCAAACTAGTTCATAAACATTTGACTCCTGGGGCACATGCGCGTGTGTGGGCAGACTGATGAATATTTTCAGATTAAGCATAAATAGGGGCTGTTGGGTTTGGGGTTTCTTTGATCTTACATCATGCTCACGGCAAGGAGTTGGGCTTCAAGAATATGTGGAGCAAAGGAATGTCCTATGGAGCAAAAGGGGCTGGGCCCAAAGGAAAAATAAATGTCAATAATCTCTGGTCTCACAATCTCCCCACTGTCAATCATAGGAACAAGCCAATCAGCTTCTACATCTTGCTCAGACAGCAAGTCATAGTGCTGATGTAAAACATGGTGTTGAGATACCGTCCTAGCACTGGACTGGGACTCAGCAGACCTGGTCCAGTTCCCAGCTCTGCCACTGGTCAGCCGGGTGACTTTGGGCAACTCACGGTGCCGCTCCTTGACCTAGTTTCCCCCATTGTAAAATGGAAATAATGATACTAACCTCCTTTGTAAAGTGCTATCAGATCTGCTGATGAAAATCACTACATTATAGCTAGGTGTTATTAATAATGCCTAAGACAGAGAGGAGGTACAAAGTGCTGTCATTCATAGCCTGTCCAAGCTCCCTCTCTCAACATTCCAGCTTGGCATTTGGGCTGCTGTGCTGCAAAAGGCCCTGCCCTCACTCACGGTGCAGCTCCCAAAACTTTAGTGTGGCAGCAAGGGGGAGACTGAGGCGAATGAGCAGTGGAGTAAATTAATTGCCTCAGAGCAGTTCCCACTAGCTTTTAGAACCATTGTGCTGTGGCCTGTTCTTAGATACTAGCATGGCAGCACCTTGCAAATGGTGACTGCAGATAGACAGATGTAGGAGGGGGTGGGCAGGCAGTAACTTCAGATAGGCATTTCTGCTCAGTTAGTTTCCTTCCTCTCTCCTCGTATTAATCACCTCCTTGGGGTAACTTCAGATCACCCTCCTGACCTGATGTAAGCCCCTGTTAGACTGAGAGGGAAGAAGGAGATGGGGAGTGGCACCCGGAGTGAACCATTCCCCAGAAGTTTCTGATTCAGCTGATCATAGCAGCAGCAGGTCCCTTTATCAATCTCCCCAGCTCCTCTCCAGCCCACTTTCCTCTCTGTCCATCTTGGATGCTTCTCTAATGGAGGAGGAGGTGGTAAGCATGAAATGCACCATGAGAGGCCCATGAATATTTCAAAGGCAAAAGTCAGGGGACTCCATTAAATCCCGTTCAGTCTCTGACAATGGAGCTGGAGGGTTGATAATGAGAAACTCCAGCGGCATTGGGAAGATTTCAGGAATACAAACAACAGGACCCAAATGATTCTCCAGGTGGTGTTACCACCCAGAAGCCACCATGCCCTACCAGCCACACCTCAACTCCCTCTTCCCCTAACACCATTTCCACCCCACCAACTCCTCCTGCCATCCTATCCTCAGCACCCCCACAACAACTGTGCTCCCCAACAAATCCAATACTCTTCCCAGTAACACCCCACCCAACCCCTCCCAATACTTCCTCCCAATACTTCCCAACCCCTCCCAATACAAAGCCCCCAGCCACCCAACATCCCTTCCCATAACCTCTGCTCAACCTTCTCCCCACAACCCCAACTGCTTCCCCAACGCTATACACCAACAGCCTCTCTGCAGTCCTGCCACCCCACTTTGTCACCCTTTCCTCACCACGTAATGAGCCCTCTTAAACCATCCTACACCAGCAGCCCTTCCCAGCAATCCCTCCGACCCCACCACAACCACTCAGGCACGTCTTTCAGCATCAAACCACCACAGAAGCCGTGGCTTTCCGAGTGGCAAGAGGACAGTGTCTGACAGACCCGTATGTTTCAGCAGCTACAGCTCTTCCCTCTAATGGACCCAGAGGAGCACAGCTTTCAAAGGCGTCAGCGTGGAAGTGACAAGCTGGAAAGCTTTATTAATGGTTTCTCTATCAGCAAGCGCTGCAGACTGTGTAAAATAGTTCAGCACTGCTGCTGTCTAATGACTGTTTGGAAAAACTACCCCACCCCCATGGTGTTATGGACACTGCTGACATACGACACATCAGCCTCCTTCCCACCGCTGTATCTAGCCACCAATCTCTCTCTCTCTCTCTCTCTCTCTCTCTCTCTCTCTCTCTCTCTCTCTCCATCCTCAGACATAAAACGCAGCAAAAAGCCCTTAGAAGTTTTACAGGGAACTGGTAAGTGTCTGAGTTCGTTCAGGCCTGCTCTTAGCCATCTAGCCCTAGGCTTTGGGATATGAGATTTCCTGTGTGAGTCAAGGATTCACAATATTGCTCTAAGGGGAATAATAGATCCATTGTCAGGGGAAAGTCTTTTTATGATGACAAGATATGTTGTGGAATTTTCAAAGGTGGTTGTAAATTGTGAGTGGTTCTGCTTCCTGCTGCTTCTGTAGTTGGGTAGCCATTCGCAGTCTTTGTTTAATCCTGAGCTGATGGTGTCAAATTTGCAAAGCAGTTTCTCCTCCCCTGGTGTTCACACCTCAATCTCTAGCAGAAGGCCTCATCCTCCCCTGATTGAACTAACCTCATTATCTCTAGACTGATTCTTGCCGGCATATTTATACTAGGGTGACCAGATGTCCCGATTTTATAGGGACAGTCCCGATTTTTGGGTCTTTTTCTTATATAGGCTCTTATTACCCCCCACCCTCCGTCCCGATTTTTCACATTTGCTGTCTGGTCACCCTAATTTATACCTGCCTCTGGAAATTTCCACTACATGCATCTGACGAAGCGAGTCAGGGGGCTGGGGCAGGGGATTGGGTTGCAGGCTTACCTCAGGCAGCTCCCGGTCAGCGGTGCAGCAGGGATGCAGAGGCAGGCTTCCTGCCTCTCCTGGCACCGCAGACCGTGCTGTGCCCCGGAAGCGGCCAGCAGCAGGTCCAGCTCCTAGGCAGAGGTGCGCAAGCGGCTCTGCGCCACTCTCGCCCGCAGGCACTGCCCCCCCCAACTCCCATTGGCTGGTTCCTGGCCAATGGGAGTGCAGAGCCGGTGCTCGGGACAGGGGCAGCACACGGAGCCCCACGGGCCCCATGCCTAGTAGCCTGACCTGCTGCTGGCCACTTCCAGGGCGCAGCGTGGTGTCGGAACAAGTAGGGACTAGCCTGCCTTAGCTGGGCAGCACCGCCGATGGGACTTTTAACAGTCCGGTCGGCGGTGCTGTCCAGAGCCACCACGACCCAGTGTCTTACATTCTGTGACCCAGTACTAGGTCGAGACCCGCAGTTTGAAAACCACTGCTGTATCCCATCTAGTCTTAGCTAAGCCACTTTGAATTTTCAATACCAAATACTTGCAACAAACTGTTTGCAAACAAGCTACAGACCATGAATTATTTGCAGAAGTTCTTTGGAGAGAATGATTGCATTCAGTAATATGTTGATCTATTAATCTGGTTGTAGTTTTAAGTCTGGCATTTTGGCCAGATTCCACATGAGGCTCCATGTTACATTCTCCCTCTCTACATTCCCCAGACAGTGCCATGCTGGATAGGGTGTGTGACGGTGCACCCAATAAGGCTTCATGGAAATATGCTCATGAATGTATATATATGACATAACTGGAACATGTTTTATGCTACATATGCCATGTAACATATCTCTGTAAAGGTTATGCTCTACTGAATCTATTCATCCTATTTGTATGCATGTGTCATTGTTGTATTAGAAGTTATGAATATTGGCTGTATACTTGCTTGATTTCTAAGTAGCCTTAGTAAAGCATTTGGTCAGCTTCTTGAGAAAGGAATGTGCAAATTAAGTTCCCAATCAAGAAACACTTAAAGGACAATGAATCTTGGAAAGCTCCTATCCACATAAGAAGTCTACCTGAGGACATTCAGGCTAGCATGTAAACAGTGGCTGCTGCCTGTAAAAAGTGAGTCATGCATGGACATGTGACTTGCCCATGTGATTCCAAAACTCCATCTTAGAGCTGGACTTTGCATAGGAAAGCGGAGGGGGTCTCCACTCACAAGAGAAAGTCTATTTAAACCCCTGGGAGACCCCTCCATTTTGTCTTTAGCTCGCTCAAGAGATAGCCTTTCCACCCACAAGGATACTTGAAAGAAACTGAAACAAAGGACAGTAACTACAGGGGGTCTGAGTGATTGCTGGACCCAGACTAGAAGGAGACTAGTCTGTAAAAGGAAGCTTACTGGAACACCACTGAGGGTGAGATTTTGTCTGTATTCAGTTTTCTGACTGTATTAGACTCAGACTTGCATGTTTTATTTTATTTTACTTGATAATACACTTTGTTCTGTCTGTCACTACTTGGAACCACTTAGATCCTACTTTCTGTATTTAATAAAATCACTTTTTACTTATTAATTAACCCAGAGTATGTATTAATACCTGGGGGTGCGGGCAAACAGCTGTGCATACCTCTCTATCAGTGTTATAGAGGGCGAAGAATTTATGACTTTACCCTGTATAAGCTTTATACGGGGTAAAATGGATTTATTTGAGCTTTGGACCCCATTGGGAGTTGGGCATATGAGTGTCAAAGACAGGAACACTTCTGTAAGTTGCTTTCAGTTAAGTCAGCAGCTTCAGGGCACGTGGTTCAGACTCTGGGTCTGTGTTGGAGCAGACTGGCGTGTCTGGCTCAAACCAGGCAGGGCACTGAAGTCCCAAGCGGCTAGGGCAGGAAAGCAGGAGCAGAAGTAGTCTTGGCTCATCAATTGGCAGTTCCCAAGGGGGTTTCTGTGATCCAACCTGTCACAGAATGTTCTTCAGTTCCTGTCCCTAACCTTTGTGCAACATTGCTGGGCCCTGTTAATAGCTGCTGCATTTCAGAGATGCGTGTAGTGATTCCTGCGAAGTGGTTGTAAAGTGCCTTGGGATGAAAATGTGAGATGAATTGAAAACATTTTTCCAGATAGATTCTCAAGTCAGTGACAGACATGATGCAACATTAAATGTAGCTACCTAGCACAAGTTGTTTAGAAGCCTCTTCTGTCTTTACATTTCATTGCCCTGGTCACTAGAGTTAGCCTGAAGGAAAGAACTTTCTGGAACCTCTCAGGCACTGAAAAATATCTTCCAAGCTCAGAAGCATCAGGGATTTCCCAGAGGACCTTTGAGTTTTTCACCTGTATTCAGGACACATTAGGAATTCAGCCTAGGGACGCAAGGGGAAAAATGAACTTTCCAGATATTTGTTTTGCCTTGTTGTCTTTAATGCAGTGTACATTAGTTGTTCACTTTACGTTTTCCTTAAAATGTGTGTGTGTGTGTGTGGTTTTGTTTTTTTGTTTTTTTTTCAATACTGGTCAGTGTGAGGGATGGAAGTTGTTAAATGGACCCAAGCAAATTGCTGTTGAGGTTGTGATTTTTTTAAAGAACATCCCAGCCATGGCATTTTTTTCCTGGAGATTCTGCAGGCACAGGTTTCCTTGACTCAGCTAAGTTTCCGAGGATGTGTGGCCATGCATATATGTGTAACTTCCCAAGCCATTAGCCTTCGGGGTCAGTGCTGTCTCTCACTACCCGTGTGTAGAGTGCCTAGCACAGTGAGGTCCTGATCTTGGTTGGGTCCTCTAGGCACTATTGTAATACAAATAACAAATAAACAACATCATACAGAATTGCCTTCTAACACCTCAAAAAATACATACCAGGAGGCCTGAGATTGCATCCATTATTAGAGATGTTGTCTCAATACAGGACCTTGTCTAGAGATAGTATAACCAGAAAAGAGCAATCTGATTTATATCCACAACACAAGGCCTTGACTCCCTCCAGGCTGAGAGGAACATACCTTCCTGGGGCTACATAAAATGGAGAGCTATTATAAAGGAAGGGGATATCGCCTCAATGGATAACCTTGGGCTCTGGGAGCAAATAATTGCATATCTACCAGTGAGAGATTTTATTTGGACCAATTTTTCAAATACAGACATCAGTATGATTCTCACTTCTCTGGAACATTCTCTGCTAAGTTCTGAAGCTTTCAGCCTTAAGACACTATCCAGGACATGTGTGTACAATGGATCGCTGAGGAAGGACGAATTCCTAACACCAAGCACAATTGGTGAGGCGCTCTGCCCAGGGCCTCACATCAGAGCTTTGGAAATAGGCCATTCTAGTACTCAGGTTCTTTTGTAGTAGCAAGGAGATACATCACAGTTCTATACCCTATACAGGCTGTACGCGTCTCCTTCAGGCCCTCATGCACCACTGCATTACTGTCAGTGTAACTGTTCAAAAGAAGGCTTTGCTGATGCATAACCTTTGTGCAGGGGTGAGTTTTGTTCTTTAGGAATAGGAATGAGTATAAAAACTAAGATATTGGCAAGGCAATTACTCTACTACAGACTTCTGCAGCAAGAAAAGTAAGACTCAGGCTGGGATTTTCAAAAGAGGCTAGTGAGTTTTGCATGCCCAACTTGAGAGACCTTGAATGGGCCTGGTTTGCAGAAAATACTTCTGCAAATTGGGTCTCTTTCAGATGTTCCAAAATCAAGGTTCCCCAGATCACTAATCTCTCCTGCAAATCTTGGCCTTAGCCATTTTCCCCCTCGTATCACTTTATGGAGAAGTTTTAATAAAATATGTAATAATGGAGGATTTCACATATGACCAGAGAAACACCTGAAAAATGGATGTGGAGTAAGGGTGTGTGAAATTTGTCAATAGCATACACTTTAGGATCAGAGGGGACCACCATGAGCATCTAGTCTGACCTCCTGTACATTGCAGTCCACCCACTCCTGTAATAGACCCCTAACCTCTGGCTGAGTTACTGAAGTCCTCAAATCATGATTTAAGGATTTCAAGTTACAGAGAATTCACCATTTACACTTGCAAGTGAGCCATGCTCCATGCTGCAGAGGAAGATGAAAACCCCCAGGGTCTCTACCAATTTGACCTGGGAGAAAATTCCTTCCTCACACCAAATACAGTGATCACTTAGACCCTGAGCATGTGGACAAGACCCATCAGTCAGATATCTAGGAAATTATTCTCTGTAGTAACTCAGAGCCCTCCCCATCTACTGTCCCATCTCTGGCTTTTGGAGGTACTAGCTGCTATCAGTCCCAGATCCGCTACATGCCAGTGTAGGGAGTCTCATCCTACCATCCCCTCCATAAACATATCAGACTCCGTCTTGAAGTCAGTTAGATTTTTTACCCCCACTGATTTCCTTGGTAAGCTGTTCCAGAATGTCACTCCTCTGGTGTTTGGAAAGCTTCATCCAATTTGAAGCCTAAACTTGTTGATGGCCAATTTATATCCATTTGTTCTTGTGTCCACATTGGCGCTTAACTTAAATAACTTGTCTCCCTCTCTGGTATTTATCCCTCTGATGTATTTATAGAGAGCAATCATATCTCCCCTCCGCCTTTTCGTTAAGCTAAACAAGCCAAGCTCTTTGGGTCTCCTCTTATAAGGTAGGTTTTCCTTTGATCATCCTAGTAGTCCTTCACTGCACCTGTTCCAGGTTGTATTAAAGACGGGCGACCAAAACTGCCACAGTATTCCAAATGATGTTCAACCAATGCCTTGTATAACAGTGCTAATGTAACACTGACAGACCCAGTCATCCTCAGGCAGGATTGAACCTAGAACCTCTTGAGCTTAGTGCATGCAGGGCCGGCTCCAGGCACCAGCCGAGCAAGCTCGTGCTTGGGGCGGCAGATTTCAAAGGGCGGCATTCCATCTAATCCTTTTTATTTTTTTTGGTTTTGGTTTGCGCTTCACCGCTTTGGCCACCCCTGCAGGTTTTTTCTTTTTGGTTTACTGCTCCCACCGCCCTGTAGGGGGTGGAGGAGGGGAGCGCCCTGCATCAAGTCCGGCAGGGCAGCCCGCGTCCTTCCCTGCCTGCCGAACGGAGCGGCGCGGAGCCCTCCCAGCAGGGCCGGCTTTAGGAAGGGCGGGGCCCAATTCGAACATTTTTGGCGGGCCCCCGGCAGGGATGACTAACAAAAAAAAAATGTAAAAAAAAGCCTTTCATTTCTTCCATGTATTATTTACTTTCCATAACTATATAAATAATAAAATTATATATTATGTACATTGCATCATATATGCTGTTGATCGGTTATTAATGAGCTCCGTTTCACGTGTGTGGGTCCCCGCCACTCCCTGAGGGTGTGCTAGGGTGACCAGATGTCCTGATTTTATAGGGACAGTCCCGATTTTTGGGTCTTTTTCTTATAGGATCCTATTTATCCCCCACCCCCTGTCCTGATTTTTCACACTTGCTGTCTGGTCACCCTAGTGGTGTGCACATATGTGGGTGCCAGCTGCTCCCTGCCCCCCTCATTGAAGCAGGTGTGCAGGGTTACTGCCCTGGGAACTGCAGGGCACCAGTGGACATGGGGCTGGCTGGAGGCAGGGCAGGGGCTCACTGGAGGTAGGGTCTGGCTGCAGGCAGGGCAAGAGGTGCGGGGCTGGCTGGAGACAGGAGTGTGTGGGGCTGGCTGGCTTTGGGCAGGGCCGCAGGGGTGTGTGGCAGGGGTTGCCTGGAGACAGGGCAGGGGGTGCGGCAGAGGCTGGCTGCGGGCAGGGGGTGCAGGGCTGGCTGCAGGCAGGGCAGGGGGGCGGGGCTGGTGCGGGCAGAACGGGGGGGCGAGGCTCGAGGTAGGGCAGGGGTGCAGCAGGGGCTGGCTGCGGACAGGGGGTGCAGGGCTGGCTGGAGACGGGGCTGGCTGCGGGCAGGGGGTGCGGGGCTGCTGCGGGGATGGGGTGCAGTAGAGGCAGCTGGAGCCCCGGCCCTTTAAATAGCCCCCGAGTCCCCCGCTATCCCAGGGCTCTGGGGGCTATTTAAAGGGCCCAGGGCTCCCCTGCTTCTACCGCCCCGGCCCTTTAAATAGCCACGGGAGCCCTGGGGAAGCAGCGGGGCTCCAGCGGCTATTTAAAGGGCCGGGGCGGTAGAGGCAGCGGGAGTCCTGGACTTTTTAAATAGCCCCCAGAGCCCCGCAGCCCTACCCCAGGGCTCCAGCAGTGGGGGTCTGGTAGCAATTTAAAGGGCCTGGGGCTCCGGCCCCTGCTGGGAGCCCTAGGTCCTTTAAATTGCCCCCTGGGGAAGCCGGGCCACCCTGGTACAGCGCACTGGCTCTTGCCGGTACACCGTACCGGGGCTTGGGCCCGGGGCCCGATTCAGGGGAATTGGTTGAATTGGCCTAAAGCCGGCCCTGGTGGGGGTATGGCCACAGAGCCGCAGGGAGGGGAACTCTGAGGTGTGGGGGCTGGGTGGGTACTGGGAGTTCCTCCTGAAGGGACAGGGGTTGGCCAAGGTCACTCAGCCCCGGGGTGTGGGAGGGGGACAGGCTGAGGGCACTCAGAGCCACAGAAGTGTGTGTGTGTGGGGGGGGGGGGCTGAGGGGAGGGACGGGACTGGCCAGGGGCACTCAGAGCTCGGGGGAGGGGCTGTCCGGGGGGGGGCATTCACAGCCCCAGGAGGTGGGTGGGGGAGGGGCACACAGGATTTCAGGAATTCCCTGGCAGTGAAGAGCTGCTGGCGGCAGGGAGGAGCCAGCCGTGACAATCCCCACTTGGGATCCCTGGCTGGGCTAGTGGCTATGGGGGCCCGTGGCCAAGCTGCAGCAGAAGGTGACCTGAAGGAAATGCCTCGGCCTCGGCCTCTGGCTAGGAAGGGCCTGGGCCAGACAGTGACCCACCGCGCAGTGTCCCAGCTCCTTGCCCCACAGTGCCCAGAGAACATGGATGACGAGCTCTCGATCCTGCTGACAGCACCCCCCAGCACAGACAAACTCCAGCACATCTTGGAGGTGAGCAGAATGGGGAGGGGCAGCAGGGGTTTTACCTTAGCCCCGGGGACTCCTAGAAAGATGAGACTGGAAAATCCATGTTTCTATTGGATACTTCTGACTATGCATTTGTGATATAAACTCACTGGGTGACCTTGGGGTAACTCACTTCCCCCTTACGGCATCAGTCTTCTCCACTATCAAATCTACACTGGGGAAGAAGGACAGAAGCCCCGACAATCACCTTCACCTCTGGGTGTCTGGTCCTGGGAGCCGAAACCAACTGGACTATCTGCCCCATCTCCTAAACTGCCCTGTCTTTCCCTCCTAGGGCCTTGTCCTTAGTGCTCAGCCTGGCCCCTTCCCAGCTTGTCCCTGACCTTTAAAGGACTCTCCAAGCCCCTCCCATGCCTGCTTCCCTTGGGGTCTCTCTCCTGGCTGAGCACAGGCTGCCCTTCTATCTCTCAGCAGGCCTGGGTCCTAGTCACAGGCTGCGTCTTGTCACGTGACCCCCACACTTATTCCCTTCACCCTAGGGAGCTGCATCACCAGGGCCAGAGCTCCAACCCCTTTCCTGGCCATCTCAACCAGGGACAGGTTGAAACTGGAAACCTGTGGGTAACACTAACTGGTTGCTCGCAAAGGTGCTGAAGACACAATGAAAGAGGAAATCCTTTGGCCTGGATTGAAATTATTCTGACTGAAAGTGAATGAGAGAAAATAGGTCCAGAGTTCTCTTCCTAGCAGCAGAAAATGTAGCGATTGATAGAGGTTCAGGTCAGAAAGGACCATTATGTGCATCTAGTCGCCCCTCCTGTATAACTCAGGGCTAGAATGTGACCAAGTGGTTCCTTCAGCCAACCATAGCATGGGACTGAGCCAGAGCATGTCTTTTGGAACGACGTCCACATGCAGGAGAGCCAGTTGGCTACCAGAAAATCTCTCTTCTGCAGTGACGTGGGGTTAAGGGACACGGGGGAAAAGACATGGAGGCTATGACTAAACTTAGAGCAGCAAGGCCAGGAAAACCAGGGTTAGGTCCCAGGCCTGGCTATCAGATCTGCTGTTTTCTATTCCTGGCTTTGGGACCATGAGCGAGTCTCTGCACCGCTGGGTGCCTCGGTTTCCCCAGCTATCAAATGGAGCTAATCAAGGTTTTGTTTGTTCTCCCCATTTTACAGGGTGGGAAACCGAGACGCAGTTGGGACCTGTCTACACTACAGGTCTGTTGTGCGTTTGTAATCTGCTGACCCCCACATGTTGTTCAGAGCCTATGGACAACACAGCTCCTAAAGGTACGTTTGTTCTGTGCTTATCCCCTATGTACCAGCAGGGCTGGACAGCATTTCTCACTGTGATGTGGGGAGCAGGTCCTGGGTACTAAGGGTCTGAAGAAGCTCTCAAGGACTAATTTTTAAAAATAATTGTTATCAATGAATTGGGAGAAAACATACAATCACTGCGGATAAGATTCGGAGGGTGACAAAATACAGGCAGAGTGGTAATTCCTGATGGGAAGAGGGCAGTGATACAGAGCGATCTGGCTCATTCAGCCAGCTGGACCCATTCAAAGAAAACAAGTTTGAGCAGAGCCCAATGCAAGGTCCTATGCGTGGCAACAAGGCACACCGGCCACAACTCTAGAATGGGGACGTGTATCCAGGAAAGCAGTGACTCTGAAATGGATTTAGGGGCCAGAGTGGAAAAGCCTCTCAACATGAGCTCCCAGTGTGATGCTGTGGTGAACAGGGCTAAAGCCATCATTAGACGTAGGAGCAGAGCCGTGAGTAGGATAGGGAGGTGACACAGCAGCAGTGAGACTGCTATTGGAATACTGCCTCCAGTGTTGGTGTCCTCCTTTGAAAAAGATGGTCCTAGAAATTGGAGCTGGGCAGCAAAGAGCCACCAAATGTTCTGAGGGCTGGAGAAAAATGCCTTCTAGTGAGCTATTGAAAGAGCTCAACCTGTTTAGCTTATCAAAAGAAGATTGAAAGGTGACTTCACTGAAGTGTTGAAGTGCCTTAATGGAGAGAAAATATTGGGTATTAAAGGGCTCTTTAATCGAGCAGAGAAAGGCAGAACAAGACCCAATGGCTGGAAGGTGAAAAGAGACAAATTCCTATGACAAATAAGGCACAAATATTCAACAGCGAGGATGATTGAACACAGGAAGAAGCTACCAAGGAAAGTGGTGGATTCTCCATCTCTTGATGTCATTTAATAAAGACTAGATGCCTTTCCGGAATGTGTTTACCCCAACAGTAGCTATTGTGGTAGACAGGAGGCCTGTGATATGCAGGGGGTCAGATTAGATGCTCTAACTGTCTCTTCTGCCCATAAAGTCTACTCATTTCTGAGAAACCGAGTGTAGCATTGGGAGCAGCTTGCGATGTTTTACTGTCTAGCCGGCTTGCTTCCTAGAATGAACACTCATTGAGCGGGGTGATCCACAGGGAGTAGCTCAAACCTCCAAAGTGTCTGCCCTGTGGCAGGACATTAGCACTGCAGGGGAGGGGTGGGTGTGGCAGTGACATCACAAAGGCCTTTTGCAGGACCTCCGCCTATTGGCCAAAGGTGTAGGGCAGGTGGTGACCTCACAGAGGGATGCTGACATCAGCCAGGCAGGACAGGGGCGCAGGGCCAGGGAAACCTCAGAGACCCCTGTGGCTTTGCTTCAGCAAGTCTCCTTCTCGAGGTCTCTCTTTGAGGTCTGAGAGAGTATTAGGGGTCACGTACGTGAGCACCAGGAGGAACCTCTTTTGAGTTTTCTCCTTTCTTTTTCCTGATTTCACTAGAAAACTGACATCCCTGTTTAGAAGGTAAGAGCCTCTGAGAGATTTGGAACCTGTTCAGTCTGATGCATCTGGCGCCATCTGAATTTTAGGCATGGAAAACACTAGCTTAAGGTGGCCAAATTTTATTCCCCACCTGGGATTTTGTCCCTTAGAATCTCTGGGGACATTAAGGTTTGTCCTTTTTCTTTTACCTTTTCCTCCATCCCTCCCTCCTTTCTCTTCATCTCTTACTTCTTTTGTCTGTTCCCCTCCCACCACCAGGAGGGGTGTGTGTGTGTGTCATGGGCGGTGCTCTACAACTCCCATTGTGGGAGGTCCACCGAAAAATGTGGGGCTGAAATAGTGCTCAGACAGTGATCCCCAGCGGTGACCTGGGCCATCCTTTGGGCTCTCTGGTGAGAACCCTCATCCTCCCGCCCCTCGGTCTCTACCCTGATTGGCTGAGCAGGGCGTTATTGACAGGGAGGAGACTCAGGTCCCTGTTGTTTTCTTTTAAGACCAAGTAAATAGTCATAACCAGTCATATGTTCGACAAATTTTGCTGCTTCTCTGCAGTTCATTATTTTCTCTACCATTCCAGTTCTCCTAAAATACTTGCTGAATAATTACTATGAACCCTTGCTGGTCTGGAACTCACTTGAGAGCACTTTATTCAGGTCATTCAATGTCTGAAATTCAAGATCCGATGGTTAGTTTGAAAATCAGGGCTCTTGGGTCCTATTCCCAACTCTGCCACGGACTGGCTGTGTGACCTAAGACAAGTCAATTCTCCTTTCTCAGCCTTAGCTTCTCCCTCTTTCAAGTAGGGATAACAATCCGCTCCTACCTACCTCCCGACAGGTGGAGGATGGGGATCTATTGGAGAGTGTCACTAGGAGCAGTGCATAAGATGAGGTGTCCTATCATGTTTACTCAGATCAGATTAGGACATAATAGAATGGCTGAAATAGTCTATTTTATTTGTATTTTATTATGTTGCAATTGTTAAGAGCAGCAACTACTTAGCTCAGACTGAAACATCTTATCTAATTTTTGAGATCTAAGTGTCTCCTCTTTGTGTGCGACGAGACAAACACGTACTCCTGTTCTTTTTGTGACATAGAAGATGCTTTTGTTTTGCAACAAAATATTTTTGCAAAGAATTTTCATGCCACTTGATATGATTTCAAGAAAGAAACTGGTTTAGTTTGAATGGGATTTTCGGACAGAAACGGTTTCAATGAAATTTCCCCACCATCTCGATTCCTGGGCTCTATCCCTGTCTTTGGGGGATTCGCTGTCTGTTAGAACAGGAGTCTGATTTGGATAGGGATAGAGACCTCTTTAATGTTTTTAATGAAGTAAATACTAATGGGAATTGTGTGATCATGGGAGACTTTAACTTCCCAGATATAGACTGGAGGACAAGTGCTAGTAATATAATAGGGCTCAGATTTTCCTAGATGTGATAGCTGATGGATTCCTTCACCAAGTAGTTGAAGAACCAACAAGAGGGGATGCCATTTTAGATTTGGTGTGGGTAGTGAGGATCTCTTAGAAGAAATGGTTGTAGGGGACAGCCTTGGTTTGAGCGATCATGAGCTAATTCAGTTTAAACTAAATGGAAGGGTAAACAAAAATAGATCTGTGACTAGGGTTTTTGATTTCAAAAGGGCTAACTTTAAAAAATTAAGGAAATTAGATAGGGAAGTGGATTGGACTGAAGGACTTGTGGATCTAAAGGCGGAGAAGGCCTGGAATTACTTCAAGTCAAAGTTGCAGAAACTATCAGAAGCCTGCATCCCAAGAAAGGGGAAAAATTCATAGGCAGGAGTTGTAGACCAAGTTGGATGAGCAAGCATTTCAGAGAGATGATTAAGAAAAAGCAGAAAGCCTACAAGGAGTGGAAGATGGGAGTGATCAGCAAGGAAAGCTACCTTACTGAGGTCAGAACATGTAGGGATAAAGTGAGAAAGGCCGAAAGCCATGTAGAGTTGGACCTTGCAAAGGGAATTCAAACCAATAGTAAAAGGTTTTATAGCCATATGAATCAGAAGAAAATAAAGAAAGAAGAAGTGGGACCACTAAACACTGAGGATGGAGTGGAGGTTAAGGATAATCTAGGCATGGCCCAATGTCTAAACAAATACTTTGCCTCAGTCTTTCAGAGGCTAATGAGGAGCTTAGAGATAATGGTAGGATGACAAATGGGAATGAGGATATGGAGGTAGATATTACCACATCTGAGTTAGAAGACAAACTCGAACAGCTTAATGGGACTAAATCGGGGGGCCCAGATAATCTTCATCCAAGAATATTAAAAGAACTGGCACATGAAATTGCAAACCCATTAGCAAGAATTTTTAATGAATCTGTAAACTCAGGGGTTGTACCGTATGACTGGAGAATTGCTAACATAGTTCCTAGCTTTAAGAAAAGGAAAAAACGTGATCCGGGTAACTACAGGCCTGTTAGTTTGACATCTGTAGTATGCAAGGTCTCAGAAAATGTTTTGAAGGAGAAAGTAGTTAAGGACATTGAAGTCAATGGTAATTGGGACAAAATACAACATGGCTTTACAAAAGGTAGATCGTGCCAAACCAACCTGATCTCCTTCTTTGAGAAGGTAACAGATTTTTTAGACAAAGGAAACGCAGTGGATCTAATTTACCTCGATTTCAGTAAGGCATTTGATACGGTTCCACATGGGGAATTATTAGCTAAATTGGAAAAGATGAGGATCAATATGAAAATTGAAAGGTGGATAAGGAACTGGTTAAAGGGGAGACTACAACGGGTCGTACTGAAAGGTGAACTGTCAGGCTGGAGGGAGCTTACTAGTGGAGTTCTTATATTATGGGAACAAGTAAATAACTTTTCCTTATTCACTTTCTCCACATCACTCATGATTTCATATACCTCTATCATATCCCCCCATAGTCTCCTCTTTTCCAAGCTGAAAAGTCCTAGCCTCTTTAATCTCTCCTCATATGGGACCCCTTCCAAACCTCTAATCATTTTAATTGCCCTTCTCTGAACCTTTTCTAATGCCAGTATATCTTTTTTGAGATGAGGAGACCACATCTGTACACAGTATTCAAGATGTGGGTGTACCATGGATTTATATAAGGGCAATAAGATAGTCTCCGTCTCATTCTCTATCCCCTTTTTAATGATTCCTAACATCCTGTTTGCTTTTTTGACTGCCGCTGCACACTGCGTGGAAGTCTTCAGAGAACTATCCACGATGACTCCAAGATCTTTTTCCTGATTCGTTGTAGCTAAATTAGCCCCCATCATATTGTATGTATAGTTGGGGTTATTTTTCCCAATGTGCATTACTTTACGTTGTCCACATTAAATTTCATTTGCCATTTTGTTTCCCAATCACTTAGTTTTGTGAGATCTTTTTGAAGTTCTTCACAGTCTGCTTTGGTCTTAATTATCTTGAGCACTTTAGTATCATCTGCAAACTTTGCCACCTCACTTTTTACCCCTTTCTCCAGATCATTTATGAATAAGTTGAATAGCATTGGCCTAGGACTGACCCTTGGGGAACACCACTAGTTAACCCTCTCCATTCTGAAAATTTACCATTTATTCCTACCCTTTGTTCCCTGTCTTTTAACCAGTTCTCAATCCATGAAAGGATCTTCCCTCTTATCCCATGACAACTTAATTTACATAAGACCCTTTGGTGAGGGACCTTGTCAAATGCTTTCTGGAAATCTAAGTACACTATGTCCACTGGATCCCCCTTGTCCACATGTTTGTTGACCCCTTCAAAGAACTCTAATAGATTAGTAAGACACGATTTCCCTTTACCTAAACTATGTTGATTTTTGCCCAACAATTTATGTTCTTCTATGTGTCTGACAATTTTATTCTTTACAATTGTTTCAACTAATTTGCCCGGTACTGACATTAGACTTACTGGTCCGTAATTGCCGGGATCACCAATAGTGCCCTTTTTAAATATTGGCGTTACATTAGCTATCTTCCAGTCATGGATACAGAAGCTGATTTAAAGGACAAGTTACAAACCATAATTAGTAGTTCCGCAATTTCACATCTGAGTTCTTTCAGAACTCTTGGGTGAATGCCATCTGGTCCCAGTGACTTATCAGTTAATTCCAAAACCCCCTCTAGTAACACCGCAATCTGTGACAATTCATGAGATTTGTCACCTACAAATACTGGCTGAGGTTTGGGAATGGCTGGAAGGTGAAAAGAGACAAATTCCTATGACAAATAAGGCACAAATATTCAACAGCGAGGATGATTGACCACAGGAAGAAGCTACCAAGGAAAGTGGTGGATTCTCCGTCTCTTGATGTCATTTAATAAAGACTAGATGCCTTTCTGGAATGTGTTTACCCCAACAGTAGCTATTGTGGTAGACAGGAGGCCTGTGATATGCAGGGGGTCAGATTAGATGCTCTAACTGTCTCTTCTGCCCATAAAGTCTACTCATTTCTGAGAAACCGAGTGTAGTATTGGGAGCAGCTTGTGATGTTTTACTGTCTAGCCGGCTTGCTTCCTAGAATGAACACTCATTGAGCGGGGTGATCCACAGGGAGTAGCTCAAACCTCCAAAGTGTCTGGCCTGCGGCAGAACATTAGCACTGCAGGGGAGGGGTGGGTGTGGCAGTGACATCACAAAGGCCTTTTGCAGGACTCAGCCTATTGGTCAAAGGTGCTGGGGAGGTGGTGACCTCACAGAGAGATGCTGACATCAGCCAGGCAGGACAGGGGCGCAGGGCCAGGGAAACCTTAGAGTCCCCTGTAGCTTTGCTTCAGCAAGTCTCCTTCTCGAGGTCTCTCTCTTTGAGGACTGAGAGAGTATTTAGGTTCACGTATATGAGCGCCAGGAGGAACCTCTTTTGAGTTTTCTCTTTTGTTTTTCCTGATTTTACTAGAAAACAGACATCCCTGTTTAGAAGGTAAGAGCCTTTGAGAGGTTTGGAACCTGTTCAGTCTTATGCATCTGGCGCCAGCTGAATTCTAGGCATGGAAAACACTAGCTTAAGGTGGTCGAATTTTATTCCCCACCTGGGATTTTGTCCCTTAGAATCACTGGGGACATTAGGGTTTGTCCTTTTTGTTTTACCTTTTCCTCCATCCATCCCTCCCTCCTTTCTCTTCCTCTCTTACATCTTCTGTCCTTTCCTCTGTTCCCCTCCCACCACCAGGAGGACTCTGTGTGTGTGTCGTGGGGGGTGATCTGCAATGGGAACAGGGACAATTCTCCAACTTTGGGCAGTCGAGAGCCTGGGTGAGATAAGGGGCGTTAAAGCCCGTTGTGAAGGAGAAAGGGGAGTTTCACGGTGTTGAGCACCAAGGAATTCTAAACTTTGCTAAAACATCTAGTCTGCAGAAACCAGAAATGGTCGGGGCCACATTGTAACCATTGTCTTTTTTAAAGCCATTGAGGGATGTGAGTCCCACCGTTTTAGGTATCTGGGGTGCTGGGAGGAGAGAAGAGGTGCCTGTCTCCATTTTATGGCCTCAACAAACTAAGTGCTGTGCCCCAGTTCTCGTCAGAGATCCCTGAAAAAGAACGTCTTCCCATCCATTAACATACCTGGAAAGATACCGGAACTTCTTATTAAACAATCAGTTTGTCAGCACCTACAGGACAATTTGGTTCTTAGGACTAGTGAGCATGGACTTGTCAAGAACAAATCATTCCAAACCAATCCTAGCTCCTTCTTTGGCAGGGTTACGGGCCTAGTGGAGGTGGGTAAACAGTAGATGTGATCCATCTTGGTGTTAATAAGGACATTCTCACAAACAAACTAGGGAGATGTGGTCTAGATGCAATTAGTATAATATGTGTGCACAGATGGTTGCAAGCCCGTACTCCAACAGCCCAGAACCAAACAGCAGGAAGCAGATCATGCAATGAACTCCTGCCAGTGCGTGTAGATTGCATTACATGCACCCCTGTGCGGGGAGGAGGAGCTGCTCTGGCTGGGGCAGGGATGGGGAGGGACCAAGCAGGCTGGTTAGTGAGAGGCTGCCTTGACCCCAGACTCACACCCGCTCCCCGCTCGGTTCCAGGGTGGCCAGGCTCCTGAGGATGTTCAGGAAGAAGGCTCTGCAGGTGGCCCCAGAGCCTGAGGGAAGCAGCTGCCATCTTCCCCAGGAGCAGAGCGGCCCCTCCGTCCCCGCTGGCAGGGAAGGAGCTCCCGGACGCGCCAGGAGGTGGAAGTGCCCAGCCTTCTGGCGGAGAAAACCCGCTCCCAGCGCAGGCGCCGAGGTGGGAGAGGCCAGGTCGAAATGGAGCTGGGCCAGGCTGCGGCTGGGCAGGCAGGACCCAGCGCAGGAGGGGAGCCGGGCAGGGTGACTCTGGGGCATGTTGTGTGGGCAGCAGCAGCCCCAGGAGCCCAGTCCTGATTCCCAGCAGGAGGCATTGCCCTGCCCGGTCAGTGAGGACTTCCAGCCTCCCCAGGGCAGGAGGTGGAGGATCCCTGTCCCACCACCAGCAGCTCGGCCCGCTCCCCATGGGACAGCAGCAGTGCCTGGGACTCGGGCAGCAGCGAGGCCGATGGACGCCGCTGCTTTGTTCTAGGTGAGGAGTCAGGCTGGGCTCAGAGATAGGTGAGGGCGGGGCTGTGAACACCCTGGGCCCAGGCCCTCGATCAGTGCTATGGGGGCGGGTCCCCAGCCCAGGGGTCTGGCTTGAGCCACATGAACCCCACTGACACTAGATGCTGCCACTTTGGTCCTTGGTGCTCCAGTTGGGGGGAGGCACCTCCCAGGGAGTCCAGAACAGCGTGGGGGGGTCTCGTTGCTATGGGCTCCTGAAGGAGTTGGGGGCTGAAGGCATCACTGAGAGGGGGGAGTGTGGGGCCCGATCTGCCCTGGGTCCCGGAGGTGGGAAGGGTGTGACACATTGCCCCACCGTGCCCCTGTCCTTCCCCCAAGTGGCAGCAGGCCACTCTCCCTGGTGCAGGGACTGCCAGGGACTCAGGGGACGAGGAAGAGGAATGGGTGGACGTGGCCACAGAGGAGGCAACTCTCAATAACAGCCGAGAGCAGCTCCAAGGCGGAGAAAAGGTACAAACGTACCCCAGCTGTGCTGGAACCGAGACTGTCCTGCCCCTTCCCAGCACCTGACCCCCTGCAGAGGGTCTTGTCCCTGATGATCCACCAGCCCTAATGGGGACCTTTCTCCTCCATGATCTGGGACCCCAGAGGTGGGGGTGTCTGTCACACACCAGCCGGGTCTCCTCCCCCCACAGGCACTGTCCCAGTTCCTGACCCTGCTTGTGGTGGAGTGGTGGGTGATTTGGACAATGGGCGGGTCCCCACTATCCCCCATTCAGGCCTGAGTCCTGCAGCTGCTATGTGGGGGCAGGGAGGTCCCTGGCTAACTGGCTCTCTCTCCCCTAACCCCACTCCTGGTGGGTGCAGGAGGAGGCCCAGCAGCTCGTGTTCCTGCACGCCATCCACCCCGCGTCTCGCTGCACAGCAGAGAGGGCAGGACACATTGGAGCCGCACTGCTGCAAGGCGGCTGTGGCGGAGAGGATTGTGGTGAGCGAGACATGGTGCCCAGCTGCTGGAGGGAGGACAGAGATATGGGAGGGGCAGGGGTCTCCCCAGGCCAATGGATGGGGGATTGTTGGTGCTGGAGGGGCAGCAGAGGGCAGGGATTGCTGGGGCTGAAGACTGGGGAGAAGAGATGGGAGAAATTCGGAGAGTAGTCACTATTGGGCAGGAATCGGAGGAGCGGGGGGCAGGTGGGGGGATCCTGCTGGCTGTGTGGGGCCCTGGCTGTGTAATCTCCTCACTGGGAAGTGTCAGTGAGGCCCGAATCTCACACGCTCCTTTGTCTCCTTTGGGTCTCACAGGAGCTCATTGAGGAGCTGCCTGATAACTCTCCACCCGGCGCCATCCTCGCTAACTCCCTGATTGCTGTGGGCAACCTCAGGTACCGAGACCCTCCGGCCCGGTTCCCCTAACCCCAGTGCTGCTCAGGCCCAGGGCTGGGAGTCACTGCCCCTCCCACTCCCAGGTCACCGCCCAAGGGTAGTTCCTCTGGCAGAGGTGCGGGGAAGGGTCACTCTCTCCTGGCTGGGCTGTTCTTTTCACTCCAGTAACATTGCAACGGCTTTGGGGAGAGGCTCACACCCAGGATCAGATACAGGAGGGGCAGCAGGGTCCAGGGAACAGGTGCTATTCCTGCCCTGCCACTGTCTGTCTGAGAAACCTTGGCCTTGTCATTCCCTGGCTCGGTGCCTCAGTTTCCATTCTCGCCAGCCTGTGCCTATTTCCCTGCAGTTTCACCTGCATGTTGGTGCCAGTCCCATCCCCGCACTGCACAGTCTAATGCCGGCTCCTCTCTCTTGCCAGCACCATGACACCTGCCCTGGAGCCAGAGCTGGAGACCCACCTCCTCCGAGCTGCCCTGCACGCCGTCTTCACCCTGGGCATGGAGAAGGACACCACCCAAGTGCAGGTAGATCAGTTAAAGTCATGGATTGAAGAGCCAGCTGTCATCCTGCCATGAATCCTTGATAATTGCCTGCAGTGGGATGTGAATGAGAGAGGCCAGGATATGTGTTTGGGGGTCTCACCAGTGCTTCCCAGAGACCCCATTTCCCATCCTGTGGCAGGTGTAGCCCCAGTTTCCCTAACTCTGACCCATGGCTCTCCCTTGCTTTCAGGATCTGCCTAGGGTCTTGCCAGACCTCCTGGACGCCATGCTGGGGAACCTGCTGGCAGAGTCCCCCGACACCGACAGGCTCCAGTACATCTTGGAGGTGAGCCCGATGAGAGGGGTGGGGGCAATTTTACCTTCACTCTTAGATCCATTTTCCAGTCTGTCCTCCTAGCTGAGCCCCCAGTGGGCATCCTTGGTCAGGGCAGTCAGTGCAATGCAGTGTCAGGCCCTTCCTCCTTAAAGGACAGAGGAAGGAGCTGGGACTTCAAGCCAGAGCTCTGCCTGGTTGTGTTGAGCACTAACCACAGGGCCCCTGGCTGGCTTGGGGAGTGAGAGTCTGAACCCCTCCTGGGAGATCCAGAAGAGGGTCCTCAGAGAAGAGTCACAGGCTCCTTCCTAGAGAAACAGGAGGGCCCCAGAGAATCAGCCCGTCTCTCCGACAGGCCCTGAGATTTCTGAGGGGATTGTTCAGGAATCAGGAGTGCAGGGAGGATGAGACCAGCCCCGACACTGAACATTGTTCCAGTCTAGAGAGACAATGACAAGTTGTGACCTGCAGGATTCAAGAATTGTCCTGCGGGCAACAATCCCCTTCCAAAGCTCTGCAATCAATGAATCAGATATTCCACCCTGCGCACAATGTCTCAGCCCCCTGGGGATGGGTGTGTGTCTGTGTCTCATTTCCACAATACGTGCACCTGCCCATTGATCCTGATCTGCCTCCTTTCCCCACAGCACATTAACTACTGGATCGTGTCCAGGGTGCCGCGAGAGAGAACCAGGGCCGTTACGAGCAGCACGGCCCTGCTCAGATTCACCATCACCCTCCCTGAGTTTGACATAAGTGACCTCTGACCCCAGCTTCCTGACTCCAGGCGTAGGTGATCTGGCTCCGACGGGCTGTAGGATCTGCTGCTGCAGGGGCTGTGGGTTAGGAGTGTTCCTCTTGGGGAGGCAGAGTCAGAGCAGAGAGTGAGCCTGGCTTGAGTCAAGTTCTTCTTGTCCTAGTTAAGTGGTGACTCTGGGCTTTTAAGGGGACTGTGCTCCAGGTTCATGCCTCCCTGTCATCCTGGAGCAGCTGGGGAAGCAAGTCCTCATGGAGGGCCCTGCCCACAGCCCTGTGCTCCAGGCTTCCTTGGGGGCAGAGGAAATTAAGGGTCTGGCTCTAGCATCTCCTGCAGAGGGGCTGAGGGGAAGGAGAGTCCTGGCCCAGGGGGGACTGGGAGCTGACAGGAAAATGCTGATGGAGTCCCCTCTCCCTCTCCCGTCCATTAGAACTCAGCGGAATTCCCCAGGATGGGTCACCACATGGCACAGCTAGCTCTGTCCGTCAGTGACCCAGCCAAGGACATCAGCCGGCAGGCCAGGGAGGGGGTTTACCGGCTCTACCAGCTGCTGCTGCACCAGAGGGGTAAGGAACCCAGCTGGGAAATGGCACCTGCTAGAAGAGTGAGACTGGGACCCCAGCCAATTTCTCTCAGACTGACCCCGGCTGGAGGATGAGTCTCTCTATCTCTTTCTGTGTTCCACACCACGCCCTGCAATTCTGTTGGGCCGGGCACGCAGCGAGGACTCTGCCCACTGTGCAGCCACCAATGGGATTGGAAGGACACAAGCCCTGCAACCAGAAGGACAAATGTGTGTGTGTGTCTCTCTCTCCCTGTCACCTACTCCCTCCTGGGGGAAACCCAGCAGCTGATGGGGGACAAGGTGAGCAGCTGCATTAGACTCAGGAGATTGGGGCGGGGCCCAGGCCTCATTCCCATCCTGTGGCCATTCGCTGGCCTGGCACAAGGAGCCTGGTGGGAAATGAAAGAGAGAGCAGGTGCTCCTGGGAAGGGAGATGAATTCACCTCCATGAGCAGGAGCGAGCCAGCTTGTCCCTGGAGCAGCTCCAGCCCAGCTCTTTAGCCAGGCTAATTAATGACAAGCTTTGCCTCATCCCAGACTTATGTTCTTAGGACAGGGTGCTATCGCTCTTGGGAAGGGCAGGAGAGTCCCCCAAGTGCCCTCTGCAAGACTCTCCTGTCCCACAGGGCCGCACCCAATTCCTAGTGGTCTGGTGTCTGTGTCACCCGAGCCACCACCCAGAGTTGCTCCCATCACTGGCAGCCTGGGAGGCCAAGGACTGACGGGTGATGGCGTCTGACCAGGCAGGGCTGAGGCACATGGGAAGGTGACGCTTGTCCTGCTGCTGGCAAGGCTGGACCCGTTCTGGAGAGAACAGGAGGATTCAGTCAGCAGTAGGGTTACCATGTCTAATAAATAAAAAAAGAGGACCCTCCACGGGCCCTGGCCCCACCCATTTCCCCTCCCCTAGCCCCGCCCAACTCCACCCCTTCCCCCGCCATAACCCCGCCCCCTCCTCCCCACTCCCAACTATGGGGAAAGGGCTGCCCCAGTGCTACCGGCTTCACGGTTGGCCGGGCAGCCCCCAGACCCTGCGCCCCCGGCCGGCGCTTCCCCCGAGCCGCCGGAGCAGAGCAGCTGGAACCGGGAAGTGAAGTGCCTGGCCCGTGGCTCGGGGTCCAGAGGCAGCGGGGGCTGCCCAAAGCCGGTAGCGCTGGCTCGGGCAGCTCGGCTCTTAAAGTCTGAGAGGGGAGGAGCGGAGCAGCTCAGCTGGAGCCCGGGAAGGGAAGTGCCTGGCCGGCAGCTCGGGGTCCGGAGGCAGGGGAGGGCTGCCTGAAGCCAGTAGCGCTGGCTCGGGCAGCTCGGCTCTTAAAGTCTGAGAGGGGAGGAGCGGAGCAGAGCAGCCGCGGGAGGGGAAGTGCCCGGCCGGCATTTTCCCGGACATGTTTGGCTTTTCGGCAATTCCCCCCGGACGGGGGTTTGATTGCCGAAAAGCAGGACATGTCCGGGAAAAACCGGATGTATGGTAACCCTAGTCAGCAGGGGCTGCCGATCCATCCCATTCACCAGGGCTGCCATCCTGCGGCTTCAGCATTAGTGGCTGGGGTGACTTGGGGAAAGGTCTCAACCTCCCCACATCCCACTTCACTGCTGCCAGAATCCCTCCTGCCCCCCCCCCGCTACAGTCCCCTCCCTACCCAACCTGGGTGGGGGTGGAGGAGAGGGGTCTGAGAACTTGAGCTGTGGATTGGAGGTGGAACAGCTGTCAGGGGCACTGAGGGGGATGTGGCAGGAGCTCCCCGTACAAGGAGGGGGGTTGGCACTGGAGGTCACTAGGAAGGACAACAAGATTTCATCCTGGGGGTCAGGAGGGGAAATCCATCCCTCAGAGGTGGGCAGGGGCTGGGTGGAAATGCTGCTGGTTCCAGGGGCCGTTAATCCCCCCTGATTCCTCGGATGCGTCTGAGTCTCAGACAGGTTCTCGTTCCCTTGCAGCAGGAGGACGTCACGGCCAATGTGATGCGCCAGCTCCGTATCATGCGGCACTTGCGCCAGGTGCCTGAGGCGCTGCAGGGCCTGTGCCTCTGAGGCCACCAGCAACTCCCGCTCTCTGCTGCAGGTACTGCTCTGGCTCTCTGTAAATGGAGAGCTAGTGGAAGGGGAAATGGAGCCCCCTGGCACTCACAGAAACCCTCTCCCTTCTCTGTGGAGCAGGGTCCTTTCCTCTGCCCCCAAATTCCTTCATCTGGGACAGGAGCTCTTTCCCTCACACCCATTCTCCTCCCCCCTTTCCTTGATCTACCCCCATCCCATTCCCCCGGCACCCAGGCAGAGCTCTGCCTGCCCCATATGGTGCAGAAAGGCCTGTGATATGCAGGGGGTCAGATTAGATGCTCTAACTGTCTCTTCTGCCCATAAAGTCTACTCATTTCTGAGAAACCGAGTGTAGCATTGGGAGCAGCCTCTGATGTTTTACTGTCTAGCCGGCTTGCTTCCTAGAATGAACACTCATTGAGCGGGGTGATCCACAGGGAGTAGCTCAAACCTCCAAAGTGTCTGGCCTGTGCTGTGACAGGACATTAGCACTGCAGGGGAGGGGTGGGTGTGACAGTGACATCACAAAGGCCTTTTGCAGGACCTCAGCCTATTGGTCAAAGGTGCTGGGGAGGTGGTGACCTCACAGAGGGATGCTGACATCAGCCAGGCAGGACAGGGGCTCAGGGCCAGGGAAACCTCAGAGACCCCTGTAGCTTTGCTTCAGCAAGTCTCCTTCTCGAGGTCTCTCTTTGAGGACTGAGAGAGTATTAGGGTTCACGTACGTGAGCGCCAGGAGGAACCTCTTTTGAGTTTTCTCCTTTCTTTTTCCTGATTTTACTAGAAAACAGACATCCCTGTTTAGAAGGTAAGAGCCTCCGAGAGGTTTGGAACCTGTTCAGTCTGATCCATCTGTTCCACAAGTCCTTCAGTCCAATCCACTTCCCTAACTAATTTCCTTAATTTTTTAAAGTTAGCCCTTTTGAAATCAAAAACCCTAGTCACAGATCTATTTTTGTTTACCCTTCCATTTAGTTTAAACTGACTTAGCTCATGATCGCTCAAACCAAGGCTGTCCCCTACAACCATTTCTTCTAAGAGATCCTCACTACTCACCAAAACCAAATCTAAAATGGCATCCTCTCTTGTTGGTTCAGCAACTACTTGGTGAAGGAATCCATCAGCTATCACATCTAGGAAAATCTGAGCCCTATTATATTAATAGCACTTGTCCTCCAGTCTATATCTGTTAAAGTCTCCCATGATCACACAATTCCCATTAGTATTTACTTCATTAAAAACATTGAAGAGGTCTCTATCCCTATCCAAATCAGACTCCTGTTCTAACAGACAGCAACCCCCCCCCCCCCCCCGAAAGGCAGAGATAGAGCCCAGAAATCGAGATGGTGGGGAAATTTCATTGAAACCGTTTCTGACCGAAAATCCTATTCAAACTAAACCAGTTTGTTTCTTGAAATCATAACAAGTGGCAATGAAAATTCTTTGTCACAATGTGTTAAATTGTCTCGTCGCACTCAAAGAGGAGACACTTAGATCTCAAAAATTAGATAAGATGCTTCAGTCTGAGCTAAGTAGTTGCTGCTCTTAACAATTGCAAAATAATAAAATACAAATAAAATAGACTATTTCAGCCATTCTATTATGTCCTAATCTGATCTGAGTAAACATGATAGGACACCTCATCCTTATTTCCAGGCCCTTTCACTAACCACTGCTGCACACTCCCTCCCACAGCTGGCAATTACAACCAGGCCCTCATGTCCAGTCCCCCTGCTTTGAGAGGGAGTGTGCTCCACTGGAGTGATTGGAGCAGGGAACTGGGAGTCAGGACTCCTGGGTTCCATTGCTGGTTTCCTATTGACCTGTGGGACTTCGGGTAAGTTGCTGCCCCCTCTAGGCTCTGTCCCCAGCAGTCAAATGGGGATTTCATACTTTCCCACTATTGGAAAGTGCTGGGAGAATCCCCCAGCAAAAGCTGCTCTGACAGTGCTAAGCAGCATCTGTTTGCTTGTGAGAATGTCCTATGGGACTGTGTCAAAAGCCTTATTAACACCAAGATAGATCACATCTACTGTTTACCCACCTCCACTAGGCCCCTAACCCTGCCAAAGAAGGAGCTAGGATTGGTCTGGAATGATTTGTTCTTGACAAGTCCATGCTCACTAGTCCTAAGAACCAAATTGTCCTGCAGGTGCTGACAAACTGATAGTTTAATAAGCAGAGGCTGCTCCCAATGCTACACTCGGTTTCTCAGAAATGAGTAGACTTTATGGTCAGCAGAGACCGTTAGAGCATCTAATCTGACCCCCTGCATATCACAGGCCTCCTGTCTACCACAATAGCTACTTTGGGGGCAAACACATTCCGGAAAGGCATCTAGTCTTTATTAAATGACATCAAGAGATGGAGAATCCACCACTTTCCATGGTAGCTTCTTCCTGTGGTCAATCATCCTCGCTGTTGAATATTTGTGCCTTATTTGTCATAGGAATTTGTCTCTTTTCACCTTCCAGCCATTGGGTCTTGTTCTGCCTTTCTCTGCTCGATTAAAGAGCCCTTTAATACCCAATATTTTCTCTCCATTAAGGCACTTCAACACTTCAGTGAAATCACCTTTCAATCTTCTTTTGATAAGCTAAACAGGTTGAGCTCTTTCAATAGCTCACTAGAAGGCATTTTTCTCCAGTCCTCAGAACATTTGGTGGCTCTTTGCTGCCCCAGCTCCAATTTCTAGGACCATCTTTTTCAAAGGAGGACACCAACACTGGAGGCAGTATTCCAATAGCAGTCTCACTGCTGCTGTGTCACCTCCCTATCCTACTCACGGCTCTGCTCCTTCGTCTAATGATGGCTTTAGCCCTGTTCACCACAGCATCACACTGGGAGCTCATGTTGAGTAGCTTCTCCACTCTGGCCCCTAAATCCATTTCAGAGTCACTGCTTTCCTGGATACACATCCCCATTCTGGAGGTGTGGCCGGCGTGCCTTGTGGCTACGTATAGGACCTTGCATTGGGCTCTGCTCAAACTTGTTTTCTTTGAATGGGTCCAGCTGGCTGAATGAGCCAGATCGCTCTGTATCACTGCCCTCTCCCTATCAGGAATTACCACTCTGCCTGTATTTTGTCACCCCCCGAATCTTATCCGCAGTGATTGTATGTTTTCTGCCAATTCATTGATAACAATTATTTTTAAAAATTAGTCCTTGAGAGCTTCTTCAGACCCTTAGTACCCAGGACCTGCTCCCCACAGCACAGTGAAAAAGGCTGTCCAGCCCTGCTGGTACATACCGGATAAGCACAGAACAAACACACTTTAGGAGCTGTGTTGTCCATAGGCTCTGAACAACATGTGGGGGTCAGCAGCTTACAAATGCACGACAGACCTGTAGTGTAGACAGGTCCCAACTGTGTCTCGGTTTCCCACCCTGCTCTAAGTTTAGTCACAGCCTCCATGTCTTTTCCGCTATGTCCCTTAACCCCACGTCACTGCAGAAGAGAGATTTTCTGGTAGACAGCTGGCTCTCCTGCATGTGGATGTCGTTCCAAAAGATGTGCTCTGGCTCAGTCCCATGCTATGGTTGGCTGAAGGAACCACTTGGTCACATTCTAGGCCCTGAGTTATACAGGAGGGGCGACTAGATGCACATAATGGTCCGTTCTGACCTGAACCTCTATCAATCGCTACATTTTCTGCTGCTAGGAAGAGAACTTTGAACCTATTTTCTCTCATTCACTTTCAGTTGGAATAATTTCAATCCAGACCAAAGGATTTCCTCTTCCATTGTGTCTTCAGCACCTTTGCGAGCAACCAGTTAGTGTTACCCACAGGTTTCCAGTTTCAACCTGTCCCAGGGTGAGATGGCCAGGAAAGGGGTTGGAGCTCAACTGCACCTGGCCCAGGTGATGCAGCTCCCTAGGGTGAAGGGAATAAGTGTGGGGGTCACGTGACAAGACGCAGCCTGTGACTAGGACCCAGGCCTGCTGAGAGATAGAAGGGCAGCCTGTGCTCAGCCAGGAGAGAGACCCCAAGGGAAGCAGGCATGGGAGGGGCTTGGAGAGTCCTTTAAAGGTCAGGGACAAGCTGGGAAGGGGCCAGGCTGAGCACTAAGGACAAGGCCCTAGGAGGGAAAGACAGGGCAGTTTAGGAGATGGGGCAGATAGTCCAGTTGGTTTCGGCTCCCAGGACCAGACACCCAGAGGTGAAGGTGATTGTCGGGGCTTCTGTCCTTCTTCCCCAGTGTAGATTTGATAGTGGAGAAGACTGATGCCATAAGGGGGAAGTGAGTTACCCCAAGGTCACCCTGTGAGTTTATATCACGAATGCATACTCGGAAGGATCCAATAGAAACATGGATTTTCCAGTCTCTTCTTTCTAGGAGTCCCCAGGGCTAAGGTAAAACCCCTGCGGCCCCTCCCCATTCTGCTCACCTCCAAGATGTGCTGGAGTTTGTCTGTGCTGGGGGGTGCTGTCAGCAGGATCGAGAGCTCGTCATCCATGTTCTCTGGGCAGGCCTTGCTCAGAGCCTGCCAGCGGAGGGAGACCAGGGGTCAGGATTATGGAACCTGTTGTGACACCTGCCAGGATGACAGCAGGCCCTGTAGTCCTTGCCCAAAGCAGCTCTCTGCAGAGGGCCTGGTGCACAGCAGTGTAGGGAACAGCCAAGCTGCTAGGGATGGGAGCTGGGCTTCCTGGCAGAGTCCAGCACCCAAAGCCCAGCATCTGCAAGGAAGGGATTCCCCACAGAGGGGCAACATCATCTCCCACACACAGGGAGTCTCCCCCTGACACTTGATTCATCCTATGGCCTGTTCCCATCTCTGCCCACCACACTCCCAACTCAGCAGCTCCAGCTACCGAAGGGAGCACGAACCAGAGGCCTTCCTGCTCCTGGGACAGAGGAGTAGGTTGATGATCTACCTGGATGTGAGCGTTGGCCTTCCCCATGCCCAGGGTCTAGACTCCATTCAGGGCTGCGCACAGGAACTGCGATTCCTATTCTGGATCTAGTGGCAGCTTCAGTTTGCTGGCAGGAGACTGTACATGAGACCTTGCAGTTGCGGGGGTGACACAGGCACTAACATGTGCATGGGAGTTTGAGCAACAGGGCAGAGGCCTGTGTGGGGCAAGGAGGGCAGGGATTTGGGAAGCAAGAGCAGAGGATCAAACCCTTTCTTAATGTGGGTCGGGATGATCCCCATTTCAAAGATAGAGAAAGTGAGGCATCAGGTGGGAGAGTGACCTGGCCAGGATCACATTACCGCTCAGTGGCAGGACTGCAAACAACCCGTTCCCTGATCTCCTCACTGGACGCTGCTGCCCCTCCTGTATGACCCCTCCAGCCATCCTCGCCCACAGGCCATCCCCACCACTCTCCAATACCAGGCTGTTTCCACAATGGAAGCAGGCTTGTAACAGAGTTCACTCACCGATAGGTGCCCCTTCCTTCAAGGCCTGGGGTCACAGATTTCTTGGGCTAGCACACCCGCCAGCAGGTTTTTGTCTGGGAACTCAGCCCTTCGGCCAGGCGACCATCTTTTAGTCCACTCCTTCCTGGGTCGCGCTCATCCCAAACGAAAAGTCAAAAAATGTCTTTAACTGAAACAAGATCCTCTGTCCCTTGGGGGCTTTTCCTCAGCCTGACTTTGGCTCGGCCTGCCCTTGCTGGCCTTGGTAGCCCTTCCTATGGCCCTGTACATCCCCTTCCTTAGAGACCGTGGGAGAACCAGTCCTACCCTGGATTCTAGGTTCTGCCCCAAGGCCCTGTACCGAACAGCTAGGCCTGCTCCTGTACCTTTGTTGCGGTTTCCCCTGGTTTCCCCTCAGCTGGAGCTCACTCTGTAATCCATTTGGCCTAGCTCCAGGCTTTATAGCCCACAGGCCAAGCCCCCCGTTATATACCCTCCTCCTTAGAACCTGGCCCACGCGGGGGCAAGTTCTATTCTTCTCCAAGCTTCATCCCTCGTCATCTCATCGCTGTCACCGGCTGCGCGCTTGTACAGCCTGTGCGCAGTGTCTGCAGCTCCACTGCCAGCTCGCTCGGGGCAAACCTTCTCTTCTGCAGTATCCCGACGCTCTTCCTGCAGCCACTCAGTCTCATGAACAGCTGCTTGCAGAGCCTGTTCTGAAGCCTTTAGCGTCTTCTGTTGCCTTTTTGCTACTGCCGCTGCATATGCCAAAACCTTTTCGGTCAGGGTCTGAGAACCCACCATGGACTGCTCCACCCTTGTGTTTGTCCCTCCTCCAGTCTGCTTCATCTCTGGGCCAATCATTTTGTCCTTCATCTCCCTGCAGCACCCGACAGGGGGTGTTGGTGGAGGGTCTGCAAGGTCCATGGCCACCCCAGCCACCTCCACCTTGCCTGCCTCATGGGGGTTTGTGTCAGAGGACACCTTCTCCTTTCTTTCTAACTTCTTAGGGCCCTGGCCCTTCGTTCAGCCACTCAGCAATTTCCTAAGCAGGCCGTGTCTTTTGATATGGCCTGCTTCTCTGCCCCCAAAACAAAGAACTCTTGCTCCCATCTTGGCATTAGGCCACGCTTGTACACTTTCTCATGCCCTTCTCCCTGGGCTAACCTTCTCAGCACAGCCCAGGCATGCTCTCCTTCTCTGCTCTTTTTGTCCATGGGCATAGCAGACCCTGGGCTGATTTCCCTTTGCAGGATCTCTCACAGGTATTGCTGCTGCTGCGTCTGTAGCTCCACCTGCACTTCCTTCTGCTTCTGTTGGTTTTCTAGGAGCTGCTGGAGAAACCCCTAGATCTGCTTTGGCTGCTTAGCCAGTCTCTGGAACTGAAGTGGGAAATCCAGCGACCAGCTTGGTCCCTTGATACACCTGCTTGGGGGAGGGATAGCTCAGTGGTTTGAGCATTGGCCTGCTAAACCCGGGGTTGTGAGCTCAATACTTGAGGGGGCCACGGAAAAAAACTGTCTGGGGATTGGTCCTGCTTTCAGCAGGGGGTTGGACTAGATGACCTCCGGAGGTCCCTTCCAACCCTGATATTCTATGATTCCTTCAGCAACCAAGACTTCCCTCACGGATCACAGGGGGAACTATGCCAATCATAAACGAATCTACTCATCGTTAGGTGCCCCCCGGCAGCCAGGCATGGCATCACAGCCCTCTCGCTGGGCTAGTGTCCCCCATCCATGGTCGCTCCAGCACCACAGCAGTTTCTCTGCCTGGTAACTCTGGCCAGGTCACCACCTTTAGTCCACCCTTCTGGGGCCCAGCTTGCCTCACACTAAAAGTCCAAAGAGGTCTTTCCACAGACAGAAGTCCTTCTGCCATCGCTGGGGCACTTGCTCAGCCTGTAGCCCCCTTGCTGGGCTTGGGAACCCTCTCCAGGTGCGTGTACGCCGCCTCCTCTGGGGCTGGTAGGGGAACCCAGTCCCACCCTGACATTGATAGCAGCTCAGGGCCCTGGACCCAACAGCTAGGTCTGCACCTTTCTCTTTGCTGCACTTTTCCAACCTCTCTTCTCAAGTTCCCCTCCAGGCTTTCCTTGCTGCTCTGAACTTCCTGCCTCGTTCTCAATCCTGTTGCTACCCCAGCTGGGCTGTATCACCACTGAAGACTGGCTCTTTGGGGGGGGGGGGCGGATATGGTGCCTCTCAGTTCGGGCTCATTCTGTAATCAGCTTTCTGTGAGTGCCAGGGGATGGGGGTAGATCAAGGAAAGGGGGGAGGAGAATGGGTGTGAGGGAAAGAGCTCCTGTCCCAGATGAAGGAATTTGGGGGCAGAGGAAAGGACCCTGCTCCACAGAGAGGGGAGAGGGTTTCTGTGAGTGCCAGGGGGCTCCATTTCCCCTTCCACTAGCTCTCCATTTACAGAGAGCCAGAGCAGTACCTGCAGCAGAGAGCGGGAGTTGCTGGTGGCCTCAGAGGCACAGGCCCTGCAGCGCCTCAGGCACCTGGCGCAAGTGCCGCATGATACGGAGCTGGCGCATCACATTGGCCGTGACGTCCTCCTGCTGCAAGGGAACGAGAACCTGTCTGAGACTCAGACGCATCCGAGGAATCAGGGGGGATTAACGGCCTCTGGAACCAGCAGCATTTCCACCCAGCCCCTGCCCACCTCTGAGGGATGGATTCCCCCTCCTGACCCCCAGGATGGAGTCTTGTTGTCCTTCCTAGTGACCTCCAGTGGCAACCCCCCTCCTTGTACAGGGAGCTCCTGCAACCTCCCCCTCAGTGCCTCTGACAGCTGTTCCACCTCCAATCCACAGCTCAAGTTCTCAGACCCCTCTCCTCCACCCCCACCCAGGTTGGGTAGGGAGGGGACTGTAGCGGGGGGGCAGGAGGGATTCTGGCAGCAGTGAAGTGGGATGTGGGGAGGTTGAGACCTTTCCCCAAGTCACCCCAGCCACTAATGCTGAAGCCGCAGGATGGCAGCCCTGGTGAATGGGACGGATCGGCAGCCCCTGCTGACTGAATCCTCCTGTTCTCTCCAGCAGGGCCGGCTTTAGGAAGGGCGGGGCCCAATTCGAACATTTTTGACAGGCCCCCGGCAGGGATGACTAACAAAAAAAAAATAATGTAAAAAAAAGCCTTTCATTTCTTCCATGTATTATTTACTTTCCATAACTATATAAATAATAAAATTATATATTATGTACATTGCATCATATATGCTGTTGATCGGTTATTAATGAGCTCCGTTTCACGTGTGTGGGTCCCCGCCACTCCCTGAGGGTGTGCTAGGGTGACCAGATGTCCTGATTTTATAGGGACAGTCCCGATTTTTGGGTCTTTTTCTTATAGGATCCTATTTATCCCCCACCCCCTGTCCTGATTTTTCACACTTGCTGTCTGGTCACCCTAGTGGTGTGCACATATGTGGGTGCCAGCTGCTCCCTGCCCCCCTCATTGAAGCAGGTGTGCAGGGTTACTGCCCTGGGAACTGCAGGGCACCGGTGGACATGGGGCTGGCTGGAGGCAGGGCAGGGGCTCACTGGAGGTAGGGTCTGGCTGCAGGCAGGGCAAGAGGTGCGGGGCTGGCTGGAGACAGGAGTGTGTGGGGCTGGCTGGCTTTGGGCAGGGCCACAGGGGTGTGTGGCAGGGGTTGCCTGGAGACAGGGCAGGGGGTGTGGCAGAGGCTGGCTGCGGGCAGGGGGTGCAGGGCTGGCTGCAGGCAGGGCAGGGGGGCGGGGCTGGTGCGGGCAGAACGGGGGGGCGGGGCTCGAGGTAGGGCAGGGGTGCAGCAGGGGCTGGCTGCGGACAGGGGGTGCAGGGCTGGCTGGAGACGGGGCTGGCTGCGGGCAGGGGGTGCGGGGCTGGTGCGGGGACGGGGTGCAGCAGAGGCAGCTGGAGCCCCGGCCCTTTAAATAGCCCCCGAGTCCCCCGCTATCCCAGGGCTCTGGGGGCTATTTAAAGGGCCCAGGGCTCCCCTGCTTCTACCGCCCCGGCCCTTTAAATAGCCACGGGAGCCCTGGGGAAGCAGCGGGGCTCCAGCGGCTATTTAAAGGGCCGGGGCGGTAGAGGCAGCGGGAGTCCTGGACTTTTTAAATAGCCCCCAGAGCCCCGCAGCCCTACCCCAGGGCTCCAGCAGTGGGGGTCTGGTAGCAATTTAAAGGGCCTGGGGCTCCGGCCCCTGCTGGGAGCCCTAGGTCCTTTAAATTGCCCCCTGGGGAAGCCGGGCCACCCTGGTACAGCGCACTGGCTCTTGCTGGTATACCGTACCGGGGCTTGGGCCCGGGGCCCGATTCAGGGGAATTGGTTGAATTGGCCTAAAGCCGGCCCTGGTGGGGGTATGGCCACAGAGCCGCAGGGAGGGGAACTCTGAGGTGTGGGGGCTGGGTGGGTACTGGGAGTTCCTCCTGAAGGGACAGGGGTTGGCCAAGGTCACTCAGCCCCGGGGTGTGGGAGGGGGACAGGCTGAGGGCACTCAGAGCCCCAGGAAGTGGGGGGGGGGGGGGGCTGAAGGGAGGGACTGGCCAGCGGCACTCAGAGCTCGGGGGAGGGGCTGTCCGGGGGGGGGGGGCACTCACAGCCCCAGGAGGTGGGTGGGGGAGGGGCACACAGGATTTCAGGAATTCCCTGGCAGTGAAGAGCTGCTGGCGGCAGGGAGGAGCCAGCCGTGACAATCCCCACTTGGGATCCCTGGCTGGGCTAGTGGCTATGGGGGCCCGTGGCCAAGCTGCAGCAGAAGGTGACCTGAAGGAAATGCCTCGGCCTCGGCCTCTGGCTAGGAAGGGCCTGGGCCAGACAGTGACCCACCGCGCAGTGTCCCAGCTCCTTGCCCCACACCCAGGGCCGGCTTTAGGAAGTGTGGGGCCCGATTCGAACAGTTTTGACAGGGCCCCCACAGGGATGACTAAAAAAAAAAAACCCACGTGGGGCTTGTACTCACCGGGCGGCGCTCCTAGACTTTGGTGGCGGTTCCTTCACTCGCTCTGGGTCTTTGGTGGCACTGAAGGACATGCCACCAAAGTGCCGCCAAAGTCCTGGAGCACCGCTGGGTGAGTAAAAATTAAAAAGGCGCCTCTAGCCAGGGAAGGGATTCTCTGCCACTTGCCCCCCACTCTGGGCGGCCCTGCCACTGGGTGCGGGGCCCTCTTAGGCGCGGGGCCCGATTCGGGGGAATTGGTGGAATTGGCCTAAAGCCGGCCCTGCCTCCCAGCAGGCGGTGCAGCGGGAGGGGCCGCCTGGCAAGCACCCCGCTTAAGGAAGCCATCCCCCCTTCTCTTCCCCCCCCCCGCTAGCCGGAGTTGGCACTCCGCTGCCCGGGGTCTGCAGGGCCGGGAGTCCCCCTGCACCCATGCTCCCACCGCCCTGCAGGTATTTTTTGTTTGTTTTTATTTTTTCTTTACTTCGCTGCTCCGGCAGGCGGGCCAGTTTGTCGTCCCCCCCGCCTGCCGCTCTGGCCGGGGGCAGGTTTGTTTCCCACCCCCCACCTTTGCTGCTCCGGCTGGTTTATTCTCCCCCCCCCTCGCCACTCCAGCCGGGGGCAGGTTTGTTTTCCTCTCTCCCCCCCCCCAACCCCCCCTCCGCTCTGGCCGACCGGCGTTTTTTGCTTTGGGCAGCAAAAAAGCCAGAGCCGGCCCTGAGTGCATGAGCTAACAGCCAGTTTGCTGTTAGCTATAGTTATAGGGCAAACTTATTTTATCTCTCTCTCTTTAAGTGGTCTCAGTGCCACTAGATGGGACAGAACACCATACCCAGAAGGTATGTGGATTACACTAACACTTCCCTGTCTCTACTGGAAATACCTTGCCTGATGCATCCTAGGACTGCATTAGCCTTTTTCACAGCCATATCACATTGTTAGCTCATAGTCATCATGTGATCAACCAATACACTGGGGTCTTTCGCCTCCTCTGTCACTTTCTACTATAAGTCCCCAGCTTTTTTTATCCCAATTACCATTTATCTCTGTGTCCTTAACTATTTTATCTTTAAAATTAGTTCCAAGACCTTGCATACATTTGAGGTCAAACTAACAGACCTGTAGTTTCCTGGATCACTTTTTTCCCCCTTTCTTAAAAACAGGAACTATATTAGGTTTCAGAGTAGCAGCTGTGTTAGTCTGTATCCACGAAAAGAACAGGAGTACTTGTGGCACCTTAGAGACTAACAAATTTATTTGAGCATAAGCTTTCGTGGGCTACATCCGAAGAAGCGGGCTGTAGCCCACTAAAGTTTATGCTCAAATAAATTTGTTAGTCTCTAAGGGGCCACAAGTACTCCTGTTCTTTTTGAGGAACTATATTAGCAATTCTCCTGTCATAGGGTATGACCTCCCCCGACCCATAAGTTTACAGATTCATTAAACAATCCTTACTCTTGGACTTGCAGTTTCATTCCAGTTCCTTTAATATTCTTGGATGGCAATTATCTGCCCCCACCCCATTTAGTCCCATTAAGCTGTTTGAGTTTGACTCCACCTTGGATGTGGATATTTCTACCTCCATATCCCCATTGTCATTAGCCACCATGCCACTATCTGTAAGCTCTTCATTAGCCTTATTAAAAACTGAGGGAAAGTATTCATTTAGGTATTGGACCATGCCTACATTATCTTTAATCGCCTCCCCATACTCAGTGCTTAGTGGTCCCACTTCTTCTTTTCTTGGTTTCTTATGGCTATAGAACCTTTTACTGTTGGTTTTAAATCCCTTTGCAAGTCTCACTTTACCCCTGCACTTTCTGACCTCCAAGAAGTAGCTTTCCTTGCTGATCAATCCCATCACTGCTTTCGTTTAGTCACCTGTTTGAGATGCTTGCTCATCCAGCTTGCTCTGCAATATTTCCCTATGGATTTTTCCCCCCCTGGTTGGGATGAAGGCATCACACAGTTTCAACATGCTGATAAACCTATAATGTGGCAAAGCAGAAAGGCAGGTCTTCTGTACATAGGGAAGGAATGGAGAATGAAGTTTCCCTTTCCATTTTTTAAAGTGCCTATCCCTCTTCCCAACCCCTTTTTTCAAGCGCATGTTTATTTATAAGAAGTTCTCTGGGTGATGGTTTGTTTACATTGCCATTGTTCCTGGGGTCATTGTTTTAAAGTAGTTGTATTAGAGTTTGGGTTTACCTCAGGCTTATAGGAAAAGATTCTGAAGGGACATGCTTTCCTTCTTTGTAACATGGCTCCATTTTATTTGTCTTTAAAACGATTGCCTAAGGCATCTATGACAACGGTTGGGTTCTCTTACCTTTCAGTATAGAGGATCAGCGTTATGCCATGAATTGGACCAAAGTCATGCAAATTCTCTGTTCATTTTGTCCGCCTTATGTTTTGATGTGAAACATGAATGGCCTTTTTCTAGTTGGTATGTGTGTGCAATAGTGTTGTGGATAGGTCCCAAATCTAATTAGAGAGACGTGACAAGCCACATATTGACTCTGAATTCCCATAGTAGTTGTTGCCATGTTGAAATCATTTTGACACCCTTGACAAGCAGAATAAAAGCCATGACTGCAAAGTTTGTGCTATACCCCAAACCATCTTGCACTTTGCTTTGATGTGTCTCACTGTTCCTCAACTCTGTGGCAGAATTAGGATGATGTGGAACAGAGAATGGCTGTGAGCTTGGTTACAGCCAGCAAGTCCTAGTGGCAACTAACTTGAGAAGAGAAATACCTTTAAACCACTGGGATTGTTGTGTGTAAACGCGACAAATGACCAGGGAGGAGTATAAAAATATTGCTCAGGCATGCAGGAGTGAAATCAGGAAGGCCAAATCACACTTGGAGTTGCAGCTAGCAAGAGATGTTAAGAGTAACAAGAAGGGTTTCTTCAGGTATGTTAGCAACAAGAAGGAAGTCAAGGAAAGTGCGGGCCCCTTACTGAATGAGGGAGGCAACCTACTGACAGAGGATGTGGAAAAAGCTAATGTACTCAATGCTTTTTTTGCCTCTGTCTTCACGAACAAGGTCAGCTCCCAGACTGCTGCACTGGGCAGAACAGTATGGGGAGAAGGTGACCAGCCCTCTGTGGAGAAAGAAGTGGACTATTTAGAAAGGCTGGACGAGCACAAGTCCATGGGGCCGGATGTGCTGCATCCGAGGGTGCTAAAGGAGTTGGCGGATGTGATTGCGGAGCCATTGGCCATTAGCTTTGAAAACTCATGGCGAGCGGAGGAGGTCCCGGATGACTGGAAAAAGGCTAATGTAGTGTCCCTCTTTAAAAAAGGGAAGAAGGAGGATCTGGGGAACTACAGGCCAGCCAGCCTCACCTCAGTTCCTGGAAAAATCATGGAGCAGATCCTTGAGGAATCAATTCTGAAGCACTTAGCGGAGAGGAAAGTGATCAGGAACAATCAGCATGGATTCACTAAGGGCAAGTCATGTCTGACTAACCTAATTGCCTTCTATGACAAAATAACTGGCTATGTGGATGAGGGGAAAGCAGTGGACGTCTTATTCCTTGACTTTAGCAAAGCTTTTGATACAGTCTCCCACAGTATTCTTGCCAGCAAGTTAAAGAAGTATGGGCTGGATGAATGGACTATAAGGTGGATAGAAATCTGGCTAGATCGGACTCAACGGGTAGTGATCAATGGCTCCATGTCTAGTTGGCAGCTGGTATCAAACGGAGTGCTCTAAAGGTCAGTCTTGGTGCCGGTTTTGTTCAATATCTTCATTAATGATCTGGAGGATGATGTGGACTGCACCCTCAGCAAGTTTGAGATGACACTAAACTGGGAGGAGTGGTAGATATGCTGGAGGGTAGGGATAGGATACAGATGGACCTAGACAAATTAGAGGATTGGGCCAAAAGAAATCTGATGAGGTTCAACAAGGACAAGTGCAGAATCCTGCACTTAGGACGGAAGAATCCCATGCACTGCTACAGACTAGGGACCAAATGGCTAGGCAGCAGTTCTGCAGAAAAGGACCTAGGGTTACAGTGGACAAGAAGCTGGATATGAGCCAATAGTGTGCCCTTGTTACCAAGAAGATCTAACGGCATTTGGGGTTGTATAAGTAGGGGCACTGCCAGCAGATCGGGGGATGTGATAATTCCCCTCTATTCGACATTGTTCAGGCCTCATCTGGAGTACTTGTCCAGTTTTGGGCCCCACACTACAGGAATGATGTGAAAAAATTGGAAAGAGTCCAGCAGAGGGCAACAAAAATGATTAGGGGGCTGGAGCACATGACTTATGAGGAGAGGCAGAGGGAACTGGGATTGTTTAGTCTGCAGAAGAGAAGAATGAGGGGGGATTTGATAGCTGCTTTCAACTACCTGAAAGGGGGTTCCAAAGAGAATGGATCTAGACTGTTCTCAGTGGTACCAGATGACAGAACAAGGAGTAATGGTCTCAAGTTGCAGTGGGGGAGGTTTAGGTTGGATATTAGGAAAAACTTTTTCACTAGGAGGGTGGTGAAACACTGGAATGGGTTACCTGGGGAGGTGGTGGAATCTCCTTCCTTAAAGGTTTTTAAGGTCAGGCTTGACAAAGCCCTGGCTGGGATGATTTAGTTGGGGATTGGTCCTGCTTTGAGCAGGGGGTTGGAATAGATGACTTCCTGAGGTCCCGTCCAACCCTGATATTCTATCATTCTATGCCACTCCTGTTATAAAAAACCCTGTTTTATCCTCAAAGCACTCTGAGAAATGTTAAGATGCAGTTGATACCTCCCCTGACAGCAGAAAAAGACCCCCTATTTCAAAGACAAGGAATGCCTAGGGAGAGAGAAAAATGTTTCCATAGGTTGAGGAGGGAGGAAGGTCTTCAACCAGGAAGGAGTGAGGAGCAGACTGTTCATCTTCATCAAGCAGTGAAAGGACAGATTAAAATGTTGGGATCCAAAGACAGAGGGGCTGGAAAACCCTAATGTCATTCTTCGACCCTTTCTATTATAGTCAAATCTAGAAAGAAACCCTAGTACCATGATGGAAGATGAGGCTAAATAAAAGATGTCGCCCCATGAACCCCTCCTTCTCCCAAATACCAAGAGTTGAATTTCAACTCTGCTGAATCTGTGCCCGAATAAGGTTTTGCTTCAGATGGCAGTGTCTGAGGAAGATCAGACATTTTGTGCACCAGGAGCCTCAAATGCACTATGCCTTTCCAGAAAGGGGTGTTCTCAGCTCTGTAAATGGCAATGCCAGGATCTATATACCAGTGGAACATTAAATGAAACCAGCTGCTTTTTGGTGGCATTCCCAGCAATCCAGTTTACTTTCAGATTAAGATCTCTGAGGTGATACCATGCATTTTTTACTTTTCTCTTTGAGGAGGAGGAGAGTGAAGGAATATAAGAATGGCCACACTGGGTCAGACCAAAGGTCCATCTAGCCCAGTATCCTGTCTTCTGACAGTGGCCAGTGCCAGGTGCCCCAGAGGGAAAGAACAGAACAGGTAATCATCAACTGATCCATCCCTTGTCGCCCCTTCCCAGCTTCTGGCAAACAGAAGAGGAGCGGTGAGCCATTCTTCTGTAGCCGTTGCTTCTGTCACTGCATGAGACAGCCAGTGGCAAATGCATTGTGGGTATCAGAATATCCACAGCCAGATGGAGCCTTTCTTTTGGTGTTACAGCTGTGAGGCTGGTTATTCTATCTCCTGTCAAGGGCAATATTGCACAATAAGAGCATGGGGCACCATGGTTATCTAGTGTTGCCAAGAAGCCACAGTAAGAGCTGATGGGGGAGCAGGAGACAATAATCAGGACCGTGAAAGCGCACCACTCTGAGGAGTTATTATAGTCTTAAGAGAGCTTTTACAGAAGAGGCTGTAAAAAGATGTTTCAGTAACACATTTAATTTGTTCTCGCTTACAGCTAATAAAGAGAACAGCAGAGACTGACAGCCACAGTGCTTGGGGTGATGGGCCTGTCAGATCGCATCCATTAAGAAAGGCTGGCCCTAGGGACTACACGGCTGGTGATCTCCAAGGAAAACCCAGGGCAGGAAGTGGCACTAGTGACTCAGGAGATGGTGCCTCTTGCTTCTGGGTCTGTGCCAAATCAATCCCCTAGCTTAGAGGTTCTCAAACTGGGGGTCAGGACCCCTCAGGGGGTCGTGAGGTCATTACATGGGGGGTTACGAGCTGTCAGCCTCCACCCCAAACCCCGCTTTGCATCCAGCATTTATAATGGTGTTAAATATATTAAGAAGTGTGTTTAATTTATTGGGGGGGGGTGTCGCACTCAGAGGCTTGCAATATGAAAGGGGTCACCAGTAAAAAAGTTTGAGACCCACTGCCCTAGCTGGCTGCTAGGATGCACTGTGCTGCTGGAGATGAGATTATAAACCTAGGCCCTGATTACAGCTGGGGCTAAAAAAGTACAGCCCTTTATTTGAAAAATAGGATGCCGTTCCCTTTCTCAGTACTATTGGATGGCTGCTATTGCACCAATTCTAGCCCTGGCCACATGGTCATGAACAGCCTGTCTCTCTGAGTGGTGTCCAACCTAGTCCCCCAAACATTATTATTTCTGAAAAGTCAAGAGGCCCTAATAAATACTAGAACTACTGCCCTGGGCTCAGGCAGAGCTATGTGAGCTCTGATGCTTCTCTTCCTGGGGCCCAGCAGCAAATCAGGCCATGGAGCAGCTAGAACTTATCTCCCGCCCCACAATGCAGCAGGGGAGCTGCTGCACCAGGAAGGGAGAGCAGCCAACGAGCGCTGCTGGCTCATCCTCAGAGCTGCTCCTTTGGGGACGAGGAGCTGTGAGGCAACATTTCCTTTTAATGGTACAGGGCCTGCTGAGGGAGCACATTGTCAATTCCTAATCAAACACAGATTTTCTTCCTAATGCAGTCACCTTTGAGGGCCACAGCTTAGAGCCTCGAGGCTGCACGTGGCCATGCCTGAGCTACCCTAGAGTCTTCACCATGCGGTGTTAAGTGACTGTCATGATCAAACCCTAAGGGTCCCACAGGATAGGGTTACCATATTTTGTGCCGCCCAAAGGAGGACACTCCACGGGGCCCCGGCCCCGCCCCCAGCCCAGCCCCAACTCCGCCCCCTCCCCAAAGTCTCCGCCCCCTCCCCTGCTTCCCGCGAACATTTGAGTCACGGGAAGCCTGAAGCAGGTAAGGGGGAGTGTGGGGGGAGGAGGCACGGCCCAGGCTGTTCCCGGCCCTGGGGTGCCGGCCCCGGCCCCCGGCCCACCACCCCCGGCCCGGCCTGGCACCGCCGGCCCGGCCCCCGAGTCCCCGGCCCGGCTGGCACCCCCGATCCCCCGGCCGAGCCCCCGAGTCCCCGGCCCGGCTGGCACCCCCGATCCCCCGGCCGAGCCCCCGAGCCCCCGGCCCGGCCCCGCCGGAGCCCCCGGCCCTGCCGACCCGACCCCGCCAGAGCCCCCGGCCCGGCCGACCCAACCCGGCCCCGCCGGAGCCCCCGGCCCGGCCGACCCGACCCAGCCCCGCCGGAGCCCCCGAGCCCCCGCCTGGCCCCGGTGGAGCCCCCGATCCCCCGGCCAAGCCCCCGGCCCGGCCCCGGTGGAGCCCCCGATCCCCCGGCCGACCCGGCCCCGCCGTAGCCCCCGGCCCGGCCGACCCGACCCGGCCCCGCCGGAGCTCCCGAGCCCCCGGCCCGGCCCCGGTGGAGCCCCCGAGCCCCCGGCCAAGCCCCCGAGCCCCCGGCCCGGCCCCGGTGGAGCCCCCGATCCCCCGGCCGACCCGACCCGGCCCCGCCGGAGCCCCCGAGCGCCCGGCCCCGCCGGTCCGGCCCCGGAGCCCCCAGCCCGACCCCCGAGCCCCCGGCCCGACCCCCGAGCACTCGCACCGCCGGCCGGCATGTCCCGATTTTCCCGGACATTTCCGGCTTTTTGGGCTTTTCCCCCGGACAGGGATTTGGAGCCCAAAAAGCCGGACATGTCCGGGAAAATCCGGACGTATGGTAACCCTACCACAGGAGGTTGGGTTTTTTGGTGTGTTTTATGCAGGAGTCAGCACATTAACTCTGATGCCCAGGCCAAAATCCAACCTAATGCCAGCCTGCCTCCCTGAAATTCCCTGAGTAGTTTCTGATGGCATCACCACTGTCCTGCTGTGTCGTGTTGGCTGGAGAAGAAGATGCTCCACCCAACATGTTGTCCACACCAAGAATCTCCGGACATGCTCCATCAGGACGGACGACGCTGTACAAACGCAAAGACAGTGGTATCATGATCATTATTCTTATTTATTATTATCATCGTCGTTCAGTTTGAAAAAGGAGCCTGGAGCCACGCGTGACGCTAATTGGCACATTTTGCTTTATTTTTGAAAACAAACGGGGAGGGGGGTTAATTTTCCTTCGTTTGTTTGTTTTTTTGTTCTCTTTAGTTCATTCCATCACATTGAAAAAGGAAGAAAAAGAAAAATGTTTTGTTTTTTTTTCATTTTTAACTCACTTGGTAAGTCTGGACTCCTCAGATGAACGGAACATTGCACACACACTTGGAACAGAGAGGGACGGGAGGGGGGAGAGAGAGAGAGCGCTCGCGGCGGGCAGACAAACACACGCACGCTCCAGATCAAAGAACTCTGATACAGTGCAAGAATTTTCCCAAAATGATTGGATCATCATCATTACCAAACAACTCGCCATAACAACACCAAGAAACAAAGAAATGTTTAAGCCACACTGTTCGACTGGGATTTTTCCTGCTTTTTTTTTTTTTTTGCTTTTTTTTTTCTTTAAATGTTTGCCACACAGAGAGAAAAAGGGTTTAAGTGGGATGGGGGAGGGACGGACAGGCCCACAGGGGCGAGCAGGAGGTGGGAATCAAGATTGGGGGTGGGCACGGGAAGAAGGATACAGGAAAGGGGGAGGGAGGGAGGGGTAGTGGGGAGTCATTTCTTAATGTTCAGGCATTTTCTTGGTCCGCCTTGTTCTCGTCTTCTTTCACCTCTTCCTGCTGGGCACTTTCAGTAGGTTTGGTTTCTTCTACAGCATCTAGTGGGGAAAGAGAAAGGTGAGGGTTAGTTGCCTGAGCTACAGTCAGGGGCGGCTCTAGCTTTTTTGACGCCCCAAGCATGGCAGGCAGGCTGCCTTTGGCGGCATGCCTGTGGGAGGTCCCCAGTCCCGCGGATTCAACGGCGTGCCTGTGGGAGGTCCGCCGGTCCTACGGCTTCGGCGTACCCACTGCCGAATTGCCGCCGAATCCGTGGGACCGGCGGACCTCCCGCAGGCATGCCGCCGAAGGCTGCCTGACTACCACCCTCACAGGAACCGGCAGGGCGCCCCCCGTGGCTTGCCGCCCCAGGCACACGCTTGGAGCGCTGGTGCCTGGAGCTGCTGCTGGCTACAGTGTACTTTTCACAAGCTTGTTGCAGAGGGCCTGAATGACTCCAGGTCCTAGTTCCCAAATGGGCCAAAATCTGAGAGTTCTTATCTGGCACGTGTGTGGGTGACTGTGTGAAATGAATTTATATTGTCCAGATCCTAGTGGACAGGTGTATGCATCACACAAACCAACACCATGATAAGCACTAATTAACCTTCTGATTTAGGGAGCCAGAACAGAAAGGCTAAAGGAGTGAATCAACCATACAAATACAATTGTAGAGAGGCAACACACTTGTTTGATCACCTAGTTTATCCTAAATCCCTGCCCGACCCCTAGAGCCAGTTGCAGGTTGTTTTCTTCTATACATTAGCTAATGTTTATTCCCCAGTCTACTCTTAAGTAGGCCATGAAGAGTGAACTCTCCACTCACTCCTAAGTGTTTGGAAGGTTACATTATTTATACAGCAAAATCCTATAGATTTTGATAGGGATGAGACCAAGGTTCTCTATACACATGACAGAGTTCTGCGGAAATTATTCTAGAATCCTATAGAATTGAATAGCAAATAGGAACCTATATCTATAGTTTTTTTTTTTTAAGTACAGAAATCTATAGCAGGGAGTTAATTTTCTATTAAATGCTATAAGAAGTTATAGAAGGGTTCTCATTCTCTAATCCCTTCTCCAGGACTTCTCTATAAGGATACATCTGCCTGAGCTGTGCCAGTTCTGTGACTGGAAGCTGTCATACTCCATGGCTATCAGACAACTTTCACCCACCCTCAGTTAACATGAAATGTTAAAGTAAAATACTTTAAACAGTGACATTCTAGACATGTATTAGACAAGAGATCAGGAAAGGGGGGGGCATTAGGGGAGAGACAAAGTAGATGGAAGTAGAATGATTTAAGTTGGAATGGACCTGCTTTTGGGTCATCCAGCCCATTCTCCTGTAGTAAGGGGACCTGAGTGAACTGTTGCTGAAGCATCCCTGACACCCACGCAACTTGTCTGAGCCTAGGGGATCGCTGGGGCTATAAAGCCAACTTTGCACTTTTGTGGTTTGTGACGCAAAGCTGCCGTAATGCACTGGAGGATCTGGTCTGCTTTGCACAACAGTAACTGACTACACAAGACACAACAGAGTGGAGAATCAGGACCATAAATAGTGAGCACACGGATAGAAGATTCCAGGACTCACTTGTCATAATGGTTGACTTCAGGACTGTCCCTCTGTGTGTATAGGGTTGGTTACGTTTCTTTAAAACCATTCATATTAGTGTAGTGCTGGTGAAAGGTAGTGAATTGACACCACTGCAAGCTAAAGTGCTTGGTTCAGCAGTGCAAGAAGCGCAGAAAGGGCAGTGGCAGAGCAAACCCTCTCCTCTCCCTCCCCTGCCCCCACTGATGTGCCTCAGCACTGAAATGCAGTGACCATCCTGTAAAGGGGAGTTTGGTCACATGTAGCCCATTCACTTCTTGCACTGGACTAGGACTCCTTGCCAAACATCAGTGAGGATGCCTCTTGACACGTGGATAGTCATAGGATTGGACTGAGACCAACTCAATTTTGCTAAGCTATTCAGTGTCATCAGATGGCAGACATGCATTTACTACCAACCTTGGCAAACAGCCAAGACCCCTTAACCTTGCTCTTTTAAATACCTTCCCTAACCCTGCATCCCTAAGGATAGCCTTTAAAATGTGTGCAAACCCCCTGCCTCGTGTGCCAATTAAGTGCTTTTATTGCACTTACGCTGCTCGGCCCTCCAACCCAGGTGTCACAATGAGTTCCTACTGTAATAGTTCCCCCCCACAAAATCTATTGGGCAGCACCTTGGCCCAGTAACTCCGCCCTTGTACCTGGGGCTGCAGACTTCCAGCCAGCAGAAGCATATACATGTTTGCTTTCTCCTGCTCTTAAGCAACAAAATCCAACAGCTTTGCAAGGCCTCCCTTGCATTAATTAGTACAACTACAACCATCAACAGGGAGTGAAATAGGCTGTTGATTTAAATGGGACGCACGCAGGGTTGGGGAGCCCAAACAGGTCAAGTGATCTTAATGGTTTTACTAAACTTTCTTGCAGCTACAACAATTTTACATTGGTTGGGTCTCTCCCCCGCCCCACTCATCTCTAGTGCCAGCTAGCAGAGGGTTTTATGATGGAGAAATGGCAGCACAGAGAAAAAGATGTGATTTGCCCATGGTCACACAGTGGGAAAGGGAAATAGAACCCAGGAGTTCTAACACCTAGGGGAGAGTTTTAGCCACAAGATTGTCTTTATCTGCTAGCGGCGCAGAGGCTGCAAGGGCTCATCTGAGCCTTCTGTAACAAAGCTGTCTACAGATTTTCTTACAGGCATACGCAGGATGGGTGGGTGAAGCATGCGTGCGTGCACACACACATACACACACTCAAAAAGCTAGAGGTGGGTGAACCAGTTCAAACAACATAAGAACTACCCTGGAATTTTGTTCTGTATTGGAATTATGTACAGTAAAAATGTATATAGTGCTGTGCCACCATTAACTTAATCAACTCCCCAGAGAGGTGGGTAAACATTAACTCAGTTTTACAGAGACGGGGGACCTGAGGCACAGAATGGTTCACATGACTAGTCCAGGCTACACAGTATCAGAGCCTGTTTAGAATTTGTGTCAATCCCCATGCTCAGTCCGCTAGGTCATAACACCTCTCTATGTACCTTAGCAATTAAGGACCTGGTCCTGAAGCCTGTGGGGGTCACTTAAAACACCTATGGACTTAATTGACAGTTTTGAGTGGTCAAGAAATCCAATACCAGGCTCTAAATGTGGGGTACTGGCAGGCGCAGAGCAGTGCATGGAAGCTCACACTAATGCCACCTTGTGCTGTTCTTACTCAGTGGATAAACAGAAGGCTTCAGAGCACAATGTTCTGCCACATTCCGGCCCCTTTGCATTGCTCTAGTGCAGGGATGGGCAAACTTTTTGGCACAAGGGCCACATCTGTGAATATAAATTGGATGGCGGGCCAAGAATGCTCACAAAATTGGGGTTGGGGTGCAGGAGGGGGTGAGGGCTCTGGTTGGGGGTGTGAGCTCTGGGGTGGTGCTGGGGATGAGTTTGGGGCGTAGGAGGCTGCTCTGGGCTGGGACCAAGGGGTTCAGACAGCGAGAGCAGGATCAGGGCTGGGGCAGGAGGTTGGGGCACGGAGAGAGGCTCAGGGGTGCAGGCTACAGGTGGTGCTTACCTCAAGTGGCTCCCGGAAGCAGCGTCATGTCCCTTCTCTGGCTCCTATATGGAGGCACGGCCAGGCGGATCTGCACGCTGCACTGTCCGCAGGCACCGCCCCTGCAGCTCCCATTGGAGCACCAGAAGGGGCCATTGGATAGGGTTACCATATTTCAGCGAGCAAAAAAGAGGACGGGAGGAGCCCCGCCCTAGCCCCGCCCCTGCCCCTCCCACTTCCCGCCCCCCCCGACCTCCCAACCCTCCCCCCGTTCCTTGTCCCCTGACTACCCCCTCCTGGGACCCCTGCCCCTAACTGCCCCCCAGGACTATCTAAGCCTCCCTGCCTCTTGTCCCCTGACTGCCCCAACCTTTATCCACACCCCCACCCCCAGACAGACCCCTGGGACTCCCACGCCCCATCCAACCACTCCCCACCCACTGACAGCCCCCCCCCAGAACTCCCAACCCATCTAAACCCCTCTGCTCCCTGTCCCCTGACTGCTCCGATCCCTCTCCGCACTCCTGCCCCCTGACAGCCCCCCCCAGAACTCCCAACCCATCTAAACCCCTCTGCTCCCTGTCCCCTGACTGCTCCGATCCCTCTCCCCACTCCTGCCCCCTGACAGCTCCCCCCCAGAACTCCCAGCCCCCTACCCCCCCCGCTCCTTGTCCCCTGACTGCTCCGATCCCTCTCCCCACTCCTGCCCCCTGACAGCTCCCCCCAGAACTCCCAACCCATCTAAACCCCTCTGCTCCCTGTCCCCTGACTGCTCCGATCCCTCTCTCCACTCCTGCCCCCTGACAGCTCCCCCCCAGAACTCCCAGCCCCCTACCCCCCCCCCGCTCCTTGTCCCCTAACTGCCCCCTCCTAAGACCCCCCCCAACTGCCCCCCAGGACCCTACCCCCTACCTGTACCCTGACTGCCCAAAACTTTCTCCACTGCCCCCAAAAAGCCCCCCCTGTTTCTTGACCTCCACCTCCAGAACCTTCCTGCCCCCTGACCTCCTTACCCTGCTGCTCAGAACAGAGTTGGGCTCTGTGCAGCCGAGCCGGACACGTGGCTGAGCTCCCGAGCACAACAAAACCCGGTCTGGCCCTGCACAACAAAACCCGGTCTGGCCCTGCACAGTGTTGCCGGACTGGGCTGCAAGGCAGCTGCTGGCTCAGAATGCAGGGCGGATCCGGCTCCTCTACAGCTGCTCCCGAGTCCAGCCCGGGACTTCCCTGCAGCCCTCCCAGCCACTCTCTGCTAATCCCGGACATTGTGAGAGCTTTGCAAATTCCCCCCGGACGCTATTTTTAGCACACAAAAGGAGGACATGTCCGGGGAAATCCGGACGTATGGTAACCCTACCATTGGAGCACGTAGGAGCCAGAGGGAGGCCACACCTCGTCTTCCAGGAGCCACGTGGAGCGGCCCACCCGACCCTGCACCCCAGCTAGAGCGCCAGAGCTGGGCAAGCCCCAGACCCTGCTCCCCAGCAGGAGCTCAAGGGCTAGCTTAAAACGGCTGGCAGGCCAGATCCAGCCCGTGGGCCGTAGTTTTCCCACCCCTGCTCTAGTGGGACAAAGGGGCTGAAAAGCAGCAGATCTCACCCCAGGTCATACTCCTGGCATAGGGGAATCCTCAGGTGGCATGGAACTCGTGTGGTGGCTCAACACTATCCCCCTTCACTTTGCTGAGTATCAGGGTCATAGGCCGAGCCATGGGGACTTTATTGACAGCCTGGCCTCATGACTGCTCTAACTTATACTGGGACTGACTTGCCCCCTGGTTCGGTCTGGAATCAGGGAGCCACAATATTGACATAAAGCCACCTTTGTCACCCACTCGGGCCCTGCACCAAGCACAGCTCTGCTGGACAAGGGAATCAAGGCTTCAGTCACCAGGGCAGTCCCAGGCACCTTTCACCAGCACTGAATTCACATGAATAAATGAGAAACCTGATCCATGAAGAGAGTTAGCAAGCAAGATTCAGTTATCTGCCTCGCTCTTGCTTGGATCTGAACAGGGAGCATCTGGGAGGGAAAGTGTTCTGAGCACATGTGCACCGGCTGTTGCTGGGATGTGTTTTTGTTTAACAGCTGTGGCAGTGTCTCACTGAATTTGAGGACAGTGAAAAATCAGAACTACTGGTCAACAATGAGGTTTGATCACAGGTGACAGCACAAGGATATACAATTGTGTGCAAAACAGGTTCAAAGCACTGAAATGCTACATCACGGAACCCTAGACAGAAGAGCTGGAAAAGACCTGGGGTCAGATCGTCAGCTGGTGTAATTTGATGTAGCGCCATTGATTTCAGTACCAATTTACACCAGCTGAGGATCTGACTCCTAAAAGTATGTAAAACAGCCTCTCTCTCTCCCCCTTCTCTCACTAGTGCATGCTTGTTTCTGGGTATGTGTTCTGACCAGGGATTTCTCCAGTCTAACTTTAAATGTCCCAAGCAAAGGGGCTTCCGCCCCTTTCCATAGGAGACTACTAAGCAGTTATCTATTAGCTGTCACTTGTCAGAAGGCTTTTCTTGATATTGGGCCTAATTCTCCACTCCCTTGCACCTTGGATCGTCATTTACATTGGTGCGGTGTGGGTGTGTAATTTGCCTGTCAGCAACACAGGTGGTGGCATTTGACACGCACATTGTACTCTTGTTGTATAGGGATAAATAGTGATATGAGATGCAAGGCCCATTGAGCCAAAATGTTCCTTCCCTTTTTCAAAATTGAAATGCACCAGCTGCAGCTCCTTTTGAGTGGCCAACTTGCCACCCCTGCAGAAGCTGCCACACCTGCTCCTGCCAGGTATGCTAAGATTCAGTGCACTGACATTGTGAGACCTTCTCCCATGACCCCGCCTCTCCATTTTTGTGGATGGAGTAGGAACAAGGAAGAGGCATTGGTTTATTTGGAAACAGGCCGGTGGGTCTGAGATACATGGAGCTGGAGCAGGAGAAGTTCAGATAGCTAGAGATGTGGCAGGAGAGGCCATCAGCTGGAGCAGGGGAAGCTGGTTATGTACAGACAGCAAATGGAGTCCCAGCACGTGAGAGGAGAGGCCCTGGGGTATGTCAGAACATGGAATAGATGCGCCAGGAGATTGAGAAGAAACAGGAAGGGCAGTGACATGAAGCTGAAGGGGCTTGGGATATGCAAAAAAATAAAGCAAGGGAGGCCAAAGGACAAAGAAGGAGTGGCTTTTTGAATTCTTCCCATATGTGTGGTGATTCTGGGTTAGGGACAAATGTCAGACTCAAGAGTCAGCTGAGATGCAACCACTCTCATTTTAATCCTGGATTTTGGAAGAGAAAACCTGGTTCTGAAACCCATTGGGCCACCTCAGAGCCCTTGTATGATGCTTTAAATTGACACGGTGCATTTGCACCAGTATTAAACTATGGAGTTGTTTGGTAGATTAAAGCTGAAGTATATTTCTGTGCCCTCCTGGAGTGGACTTTGGGCCTGATTCTGAGGGGGCTGAAAACCTACATCCCTATTAACTTCAGCTGGCAGTGGTAAGTGCTTATCACCTCCAGGTACTGTGCCAGGGAGTGTAAAGCATGGAACTGAATTACAGAGCCCTGCTGAAATGAACTTGGAAAAATCTCCTGCCTTTTAGTGCTCCATTTATTTCCTGGAAAGGGCGAGAACTGTGTCTGAGAACCCCACTGGCAAGTGAGCGCCTTGAACATATGCAGCTACGGTTGCTATAAAGCTTAGCTAGGCAGGCAGGCAGCAGTTTCATTGGATGGTGGCACTTCCAGCTGCTTTCGCCTACGCCACGTTCTAATGGCTGAGCTTGCAGGCCCCGCTCCAAGTCCCTCCACTGCCCTACATTAGTGAAATTAGGTTGAGTGGATTTCTGGGTAAATGTTGCCTCTTGGGACCTGCCCAGCTCCATTTGATTTGCCAAGATTAAATAAATTCGAGCAGACCTCAGCACGTGACCATAGGAGTAGTAACCTCTCCACTGATCATATTTTTGTGGCTAGTGGCTTTGGTTTTGTTTTCTTTTTCCTTTATGTTCTCTTACAGATCTTTAAAGTGTCACAGTCAACACCAAGAGAAAAGAAATTACCCAAACACTTTGAGTTCAATACAGCCGACTCAGGGATTTTGCCTTTGTCGCTTTTCCATGGTTTTCAGAATTACTGCTCATGCTTCTCACTCAGAAATTATTGTCTCGTTCCTTATATTACAGTATTCCGCATCCAACCAGCCTGGCAGTCTTGACTTCTGCTCTGGCCCCAGCCTCAGGGAGCCACAATGGTGGTCTACCTTCCTCCCCTCCTCCCCCACCCCCCGGAGTCCTTCACTGCTCTCAAGTGTTGTGCAGGGTCTACTGCACTGCTAGCGGCAGCCATGTTCCACCCCACAGGCAGCTCCATTTAAATGATATTTTTTTAGAACTTTGGAATCTCTGGTTTAGAGATGGGTCCCAATCAAAACCCAGGATCTCAGCCACTCCAAGCTGTGATGATGTTTGGATCCAGAGCTGAACTTCTCAGTTTGGATCCATCTACCCAAATCTATCTATCTATCTACCTATCGATCCAGCCACTCAAAAGCTAATTCCAGACAGAGCATGATAAGTCTGAGACTGTTGAAATGGAATCCATTTCAGGCTCAGAGCCACTGCAGATACCATTCTCCCTTCCCCATCTCTGTGTAAATGCATCCTTGCCCCAGTCCTCCTCCACTGAAATGCCTCATACATCACGTAGCAGGTTAAGAGCTCCATGAAAACCACTATCCCTTTGAAGGCCCAGTCTGCTTCACTGTGTGACCTTTGCAGGCCTGTTGAATACTGGAGAGAGGGGAAACAGAGTCTATCGTGGGTCTCTCCTCCATGGGGAGTGTATCCTGCTATTCTTCACAATTGTCTGATGAGTCACTCACTACAGTCAGATCAGTAGCTGGCCCACAGCACACCTAGAGCGCCTTCTCAGTTGAAAGGGAACAATAAAACAGCTTTTGGGGGGAAGTGTCTGTCCATTGTATAGAAGACTCCTTTCCTATAAACAGATGAACGGAAGTATAATTCTTGATGATGTGTAAATCTGCCTGCTTACTCACACTATTCCTTTCTTGTAACTTCACACTTATAAATGAGGGAAAAGGTGTGTGGGGCTAGTTGCTCTCCACAAGGCCGTCTGCAGTGCCATCTTGGCTCAGGCTCCCGTTGGGAGTATTGTGAGCTCACCTCCACCCAGGGATCCTGTTGACATCATAGAGCCAGTGAGCTCAGAGCGTCCTTAGTGATCACACAAGGGGGTCTCAATCCCCTGGCACATGCAGCAGCAGGTGGCAGTGGTGCCCAGATAGCCCAGAAGACATCATGGAGAAGTGGATGGGGAAGTAGAAAATTGCAGCTCCCTGAATTAACTCTTAGAAGATTTCTCAGGCAAGGGGGTCATGGAGCATGCTGGGGGAGGGGTCCCAGGGAAGGGTTGTGTGTGTGTGGGGGGGGGAAGGTCAGGTCCTCAGGGAAGCAATCAGTCACATATCACTAATATTCATTCCACTTTGGGTCTTCCAATCCTGATACTCCTCTCCGTGTTGAGTTCAGCCCCATATCAGCCAAGACACAGAACTGGGCAGGGAGAAGAAAGGGGCAATGCTGTTGGTCCTAGCAGACCAAATTGTCTGCTGCCTCACATTTTCTGACCAAGCTAAATCCTCTGAGGACAGTCAGATCTGTCTCTGTTGCCGCAGCTGCCTTCTTGTTTCATCAAGCTGAGGCGAAGATGGCTTTGGGATTCTCCCCACACACCCCGCAGCCTGTGGAAAGGAAACTCCATTCCACCATTGGGCATTCACGTGTGCAGTAAATGGAAAGGAAAAGGGTGGAAGTGTGTGGGGGGTAGGGTTGAGGGGAGCTAGAATTGCAGCTCAATTGCAAGGCATCTCTCACAGTGTCTAGACACCAGCTGCCTGGTTGCCATGGAAACCCTCCAACTTTGGCTGATGGGCATCTCTCCAGAGAGATAAGGGGTGGGGGAAGGAGAGATGCTCTTTGTGAATGTGCGGCGTTAACTCTGATACACCACATTTACAAACGCTCTGCTTCCTTGGGAAAAGGAAGAACTGACTCTCTGTCATCCCCTCCACTGCCACCCCTCCCACAGGCACATATATGGTGATACACCTAACGGCTGAGGGGCATTGGCTAAGCTATTGCTGGCAGGTTGCTTTTTCACTCCTATCTACTGCTCTATGGTGTCAGTATGTTCGCTCGCCCTCAGCAAACCAACGCGTTCTGCACCGAAACAGGTACCATAACTGAGCCATTCAAACCCACCAGAGAGGGGGATACAGAGCCTGTTATTGCTTTATAGGCAGCAGGGCCTCCCTTGTCAATGGGGCGTCTCCTCTCACACCATTTCCCATAGCACCTTCCTCAGTTGGTGCAGCAGCAAAATCAGCAATGAGGCTTGTTTCAGGGATGCTTTATATTGTAGTTGGAAGGGGAGGCCTGGTAGCTCACTGTCTTGGAAAGCAGTAAGGGAGCATCTTTCAAGTAAGAAGATGCATTGAGGAACCAGAAACCTCGTGCAGCTGCAGAGTGGGCCACTGGCATCTGGCTGTAACACTGCTGCTTTCGGTGCATTTTCACTGAGGAAGCATTTGTCTCACAGAGCACGACCAAGGTAGCATGGGCTCAAGGTTCAAGTACAGTTTGCACCCCACATAGAACAGGCATAATGATATTGAACCACCTCACTGAGGGAATCAGACTGGAGGTTCATGGATAGGGTTACCATACGTCCGGTTTTTCCCGGACATGTCCGGCTTTTCGGCAATCAAACCCCTGTCCGGGGGGAATTGCCAAAAAGCCGAACATGTCCGGGAAAATGCCGGCCGGGCACTTCCCCTCCCGTGGCTGCTCTGCTCCTCCCCTGACTCTTCGGCTCTGTTTAAGAGCCGAGCTGCCCGAGCGCTATGGGCTTCAGGCAGCCCCCTTGCCTCCAGACCCCAGCCGCCGGCCGGGCACTTCCCCTCCCGGGCTCCGGCGGCGCAGGGTCCGGAGGCATGGGGGGGCTGACCGAAGCCGGTAGCGCTCGGGCAGCTCGGCTCTTAAACAGAGCCGAAGAGTCAGGGGAGGAGCAGAGCCTCCGGCCGCGGCGGCTCTACTCCTCCCCGACTCTTTGGCTCTGTTTAAGAGCCGAGCGCTACGGGCTTTGGGCAGCCCCCATGCCTCCAGACCCTGCGCCGCCGGAGCCCGGGAGGGGAAGTGCCTGGCCCGGGGCGCAGGATCCGGAGGCATAGGGGCTGCCCGAAGCCCAAGCGCTACCGGTTTCACGGTTTGCCAGGCAGCCTCCAGACCCTGCAACCCCGACTGGGCGCCAGCTGCGCTGGGGAAGTGCCGGCCGGGGGCGCAGGGTCTGGGGGCTGCCCGGCAAACCGTGAAGCCGGCAGCGCTCGGGCAGCCCTTTTCGCATGGCTGGGAATGGGAGGGAGGAGGGGGCGGAGTTAGGGCGGAGATGGGGCGGGGTTGGGGCAGGGAAGGGGCGGAGTTGGGGGTGGGGTGGGGAAATGGGCGGGGCCAGGGCCCGTGGAGGGTCCTCTTTTTTTATTTGTTAAACATGGTAACCCTATTCATGGAGCTTCATTCAGTAGATCTGAAAGTACTTTAAATATACATCAGCTGGCAAGGGCTACAGATGCCAAGGGATGGTTATTAGCTCAATTTACTGTGTTGTCACAGAACAGGTTCCCTCGCCTGCGGCACACACAGCCACATAGCCGTGCTCTGCGGGTATGTGTATATAAAGTACTTTGCTCTTTGGGGGGGGAGGGGGGAGTGACTAGTGCTTGTGCAAGAGGGCAGCCTGGCAGCCCTGGTTCAGGCTAAAGGATCCTATCCATAGAAAAAGTGCAGCATGGCGAGCAGCCAGAGAGCTTCCCGCATGCTGTTCCATAGCCAGATGCGGTGTCCCCAGTTCCCATATGCTTCATTCTGGGCGCTGGGACAATGCAGTTCTCAAAAGGAACACAGCTGTTGGGGTAGCTCATAGATTGGAATTCAATCTTTGACGCACCTGGGCCTTGATCAATTAATTGCTTTGAAAATTAGGATCAAGGCCTTAAAGTGGCTTTGGAAAATGACTGGGTGCCAGGGGAGGGGCCTGAGCACAGGCCTGGTGTGCTCACTGAGGCCTGAGCCATGGAGAAGAAGGCAGGCAGCTGCATTCTGAACCAGCTGGTGCTGGCACACCATCTTCACATTCAGTTTCAGGTACAATGAGGTCAGAAATACAGCCTGGAGGGGACAAAGGCGTGGATCAGTGTATCCAGGTCCTTGTACAAAAAGGGACGACATTTCCTAGTTAGCTGTAAGAGGAACAGGGCTTTCTGAGATACTCATGCTACCTGATTGTGACGTTGTGCAGTCTATATGGTTTTATAAAAACTTGATAATAAGTCAATATAATGTAACTGAGATAGTTTTAGAGAAAATACGGTAATAAGTGAATGTAACGTAACTGGGATATGCTTCATGCAAAAGGTCTCTTGTAAGGTATCATTACAAAGCTTATAATCTACTGAGTGTGATCATCTGATTTGTATAAATGTACCACTCTTGTATCTAAAACTAGAAATATAAAATGTAACTCTGAGGGCCTATTGTAATTGTGTAAAGTGTGGACCATTAATGATGGTTTGGAATCTTGATGACTCCCATTGTCTGCAGATGGCTGTATTTACCTGTGAGTCTTCCTGTATATGTGTGTGCTGGCAAGTGAGTAATGAAGTCTTGCAGTGACATGTGATCATGTCACCTGAACTGGAATCCATCTTTAACCTGGTGCTTTTCCAGTGAGGGGGGGTGGAAACCCAGAGAGACAAAGAGTTCCCGCCTTATGCAAAAGATATATAAAGGGGGGAAGAGAACAGAGAGGGGGAGGAGCCATCATGAAGAATCCCCTAGCTACCACCTGAGCTGCAACAAGAGCTGTACCAGGGGAAAGAATTGTGCCCAGGCCTGGAAGAAGTCCAGTCTGAGAAAAAACTTACTGAAGCATCTCTGAGGGTGAGATTATCTGTATTCAGTTTGATTAGACATAGATTTGCGCATTTTATTTTATTTTGCTTGGCGACTTACTTTGTTCTGTCTGTTACTACTTTGAACCACTTAAATCCTACTGTCTATATTTAATAAAATCACTTTCTATTTAGTAATTTACTCAGAGTATGTATTAATACCTGGGGGAGCAAACAGCTGTGCATATCTCTCTATCAGTGTTATAGAGAGCGAACAATTTATGAGTTTGCCCTGCATAAGCTTTATGCAGGGTAAAACGGATTTATCTGGGTTTAGACCCATTGGGAGTTGGGCATCTGAGTGCTAAAGACAAGCACACTACTGTGAGCTGTCTTCAGGTAAACCTGCAGCTTTGGGACGAGTGATTCAGGCCCTGGATCTGTGTTGGAGCCGATGAGAGTGTCTGGCTCAGCAAGACGGGGTGCTGGAGTCCTGAGCTGGCAGGAAAAACAGAAGCAGGGGTAGTCTTTTGCACATCGGGTGGCAGCTCCCAAGGGGGTTTCTGTGATCCAACCCGTCACACTGATCATCCAAACTTAGTGAGGAGTTAAACAAGACCTAGAGGCTTCACACCACTTTAACGAATGGGGGCTGTGTGCCTTCAGCGAAAAGTAGAGACAAGGTATTGACAAGCTCGTCAAAGTGTTTTTCCTTCCAGCCAGCATCTCTTCAGTCTTGCCTGGGTTCAGCATGAACCAGTTGGTCTTTATCCAATAGCTCATTTCCTGTAGACATTCTAGTAGCATCAGTAGAGAATAAGACATACAGCTTAATGGCATTGGCATGCAGTTCACAGCCAAGCCCATGACATCTCACATCTCTCCCAGTGGACTCACATAGATATTGTAGAGGAGAAGTAGCTATTCATCTTTATTCTGAGTTCTGTTGGAGTGATTCTAATGCTGGGCCATCTACCCCTGTTATGTCATATAGGTGTTTGTAGCAGTACCTAGAGTAATAGATTCTAAGTCCAGAAGAGACCATTCTGATCACCTAGTCTGATCTCCTGTCTAAACACAGGCAATAAAACTTCCCCAGAATAATTCCTAGAGCAGATCTTTTAGAAAAAACATCCAATCTTTAAATTATTTAAAAATTGTCAGTGATGGAGAATCCACCACCACCCTTGGTTAATTGTTCTAATTACTCTCACTGTTAAAATAATAAGCCTTATTTCCAGTCTGAATTTGTCTAGCTTCAACTTCCAGTCACTTTGTTTGCTAGATTCAAGAGCCCGTTATTAAATATGTGTTCCCCATTTAGATGCTTATTAAATGTAATCAAGTCACCCATTAACCCTCTCTTTGTTAAGCTAAATAGATGGAGCTCTTTTTTTTTTAATCCTTTAAACATTCTTGTGGCTCTTCTCTGAACCCTCTCCAATTTATCAATATCCTTCTTGAATTGTGGGCACCAGAACTGGACATAGTATTCCACCAGAGATCATACCAATGCCAGATATTGAGGTAAAATAACCTCTCTATTCTTTGTTGTATGCTGTATCAAAACTGCAGAGAGATCCATCAGTATGAGCAAGGAGATTTTACCTATGTCCATGGCCATAAGGTCATTGTTGGGGGGATGGCTTGTGGCCAGTGGCAGTAGACAACAGGTGATTGTATTGCTGTACTAACTCATTGGCACCTTGGCCTTGTAGTTGGGTGTCTTGTTCTCCTAGGGTGAGATGAAAACCAAGGGAGTTCATGAGTCTTTTGGGAGGGGTGGGGGGGAAGGTGGATGAGCTTTGGTTGCCCACTGTCCTGGCAGGAAGGAGGGAAGGCTCTGATCTTTGCTTGCAGGAGGCAGTGATGAGACCAAGAGAGTGGCACGTTGGTGACCTCTCCAATATCCAGTCCTAGGCTGAAGATAATGTCCAGCCTATGTGCGGATCCAGAGACTGCCTAGCAGAATCCCACATAAGCCATGAGATCAAATACAGTTGTATCAGTGGCCTTGTCTATGTGGAGAATGAGATCACCGAGAACAAGGAATCTGGGGGATTCCAGTACTCTGCTGGTCAGCAGCTCTGCAAGTTCCTCCAGTAAGTTGACAGGGTTTCCAACTGGAGGCCTGTACCCTACTAGGAGCCCTAGGTTCCTCTTGTCCTTTGCCTCACAGACCATATAGGTGCACTCAAATGGTTCTGTTTCCAGACTGGAATGTCTTCTGCATCCTAGGCTGGAGGGCAACAGGACTGTTGCTGTACTTCTTCTTTGCTGTTCTTGGTGCATTCTGGGGTCTGTCTTAGCTTTTGACATACGGCGAGTCCTGTGGGCTTCCTTCCAGTGCCTCGTTTTTGAGTTTATCCTAGTGCATGGTGTTCTCAGGGGATGTTGTGACAGTTTGAGTCATTTCCTGCAATATCTTAGAAAAACCTTATTAAACTAAGTTTAAGTATCTTTGGAATCCATTGTATTGAATGCAAAGTTTATGTATTATTCTGGGATTGGATGTAACTTCTTTGAGGGGGAGACATGGTCAATGCAAAACTTGGGAATGAATTGAGCTTCAAATGACTATTTTAAACAAGAAGGAACTTTGGGGATAAACAAAAGTTAAGTGTGTTTCCTAGGAAATACCTGGGGGAAGGTGACTGTAAATCTCCACCTCTGGACACAACCATTTGTGGCTATGCCCTGAGGAAAGAACCATTGTCTGCTGATTACCAGTTCCTGGAATCTGAAGATCAAAGGCCCAAGTTGTATAAAGGACATACTGACGTATTCATGTGTGTTCTTGCTCTGAGCAAAAGCTGTTATGAAATTGTAATCACAGAAGAACCCCTGTGTGGGTGTGAAGGACTGATCACTTACCAGAGTTCTTGTTGGAGTTGGGGTGATCTCCGGTAAGCTTGCTAGAACATGTGTAAATTCTTTTATTGTTTTAATATGTTTTCTCTGTAATGCTTTCACTTTAAGAATAAATGTGCTTGCTTAGAAAGAATTGTGTGGTAACTTAAAATGGTGGGCAATTGTTCATAGCCTCAGACGAGAAAGCACAGCAGAGACAAAGGCCAGTTTATGCTGTCTGGCTTGCTGGGAACATCACAGCATAGACAGGGAACTGTGCAGCCTGGAAAAAACCCTGATCAGAAGAGAGAGAGAGATTCAGGTTTCCACCAAAGAGAGGTGATGGCTGAGGAGGCAGGAGCCTAGCTTGGGTGCCCTTGCTGGACCATGAGGGGGAATCGTGCCCTAAACTGTGACAGATGTTTCCTCAATGCAGTGATAGTGGGGTTTGGGGTGTGTGGTGTAATGGGGTTTGAGATCCTTTGAAGGTGCTGGTGTTCCTGTTCTCCAGATCCTGAGGGCCTGGCCATGTTGTGCTGTATCCAGAACATTTGCATGATGATCCTTAAACAGGTTTATCAGATGAAGACTGATCTTGAATTAGAGGATTTTGGCATGAGTGGTAGAGGGAATTTTCCCTCCTGCAGCATTCTGAAAATCTCAAAGCATTTTACAAACATTAATTCTCACAGCCACCTCTGTGATGTTGAAAAGTATCATTATCCCCATTTTACAGATGGGGAAATTGAGGAAAGGAAAGAAGAAATTACTTGACAAGATTGCCCGTAGTGTTAGTGGCAAAGCTGGCATAGAACCCACAAGATCTGATCTAACTCCCAATCTCCTGCTATATCCACTATCTAGGGGGAAAAAAGCAGCCAACAACTTTTGGCTGCTCTCTGAGCTGGATTTAAAGTGGCAAAGACTCCCATTAATCACTTTCCTGACCCAGCCAGTCCCCTGAGGATGTTATTCCACAGTACCACAGGCAACTGTAATACTGGCATTTCCTAATTTTCAGCTGCTTAACTTTGCAACCTTAATTTTAATATAGTTTTTTGGTTCGTTTTATATAACATACACATACATAACACACACACACACTTAAAATGAACTCTGACCTTTGTGGCGCCTGCATTATGACCTGCCCAGATAGTACCCATTTCTCTGGTCTATTCCAAACCACAACCCTGGTGAGCAAGTGCCATTAGCCCCATTTAACAGACGGAGAATGGAGGTACAACACTGAGTAACTTGACCAAGGTTACATAGGAAGTTTATGACAGAACCAGAAATTAAACCTATGCCTCCTCAGTCCACTACCTTACCCATTAGACCCTCCAGCCTGACCTCACTGTTGTACTACCCATGGCCTTTGCAGCAAGAACTGCTGCAGAGCCAAAAGTCCAGAGAGGGATTTAGAGCCTGAGAAATTCCACAAAAGCCCTGTCGTAGGCCAAAACCTGAGGCTGGGCAAGCTTGCTAATGGCCCACTTTTTCAGAACTAGCACCAGGACAGGGGGGTATGGCAAGTCATGACCTGATTGGCTCCCAAGCCAGGGGACCTGAAGGAAAGGCAATTCACAACCTATTTTCTGATCTCTTTCTCTTCCCTAAGAGCCTACAAACCGTAAAACCTGCTCATCCTACTCCTTCTGAGAAATACTTTGATGTGTGAACAGCTTGAATACGCAGGTTTTCTTCCAACTGTGGAATGTGACATTTGATGGTAGTAGGAAGCTCCTATTGGCACACAGATTGGAAAAGATGTCCCCATCCCATCTAGCAGCAGTGCCCCTCTGTGCAACATATCTGTGCCCTATTTCTGGGGATCTTGCAATCTCTAGAAGATGCTCTGGGAGATGTGTGTGGGAACTTGTGTCAAGGCAGATCAGTGGTTGAAGTGTCCAATTTTCTTCAGCCTGTCATCCAGCAAGAAGATGCAGTAAAGAAATTAGAGAAGGCTTGATATTATAAGGAACTGAAAGGCCCAGAGAGAAGAGACCACAGCTTGCTTACCATGGAAATTACTCAAGCGCGTAAGGAGATAGACTTGCTTGTACAGCTAATCTTAGCCAACAAACTCATGAGGCTGAGGGTACAGCAGTTTTAGGGGCACTGTTTTGGCAAGGCCAAGCAGGTGTGGGGGAGGTGTGATGAAAGCTATGTAGACAGGTGGGATCCTCAGGTGCATGTTTACCTGCTGCAGCTCCCACGGGAGGGTTTGTAGTTGCGTGCTAGTTGTGCGAAGGTGAAGAGGCAGGCTGTGGGTGAGAGAAAGGCTGGCTGAGCAGAGCCAAGACTGACTTCAAAAAGAGGTGGTAGCACCAGTGGGAGCGCAGTAACCCACTGATAGCTGAGCCAAGGTAAAAGCATTAAGAACAGGAAGGGAGTGCACAAAATTGTAGGGTCCATGTGCTCTCACTGGGTTGACCCAGCTCTGTATATAACTTCCTCCTTGTCATAATGGACAAGCCTTGTCGCCACAACATGGGACGCAGGCCTTGCGTGTGCTCCTCTCCCCAATTGGACATGGGGAAAATGGTGCTCCCTGTTTGCAGCAAAAAACTTTGGAAATTCTTCCAGTGCCTTCTGAACTGATGACAGCCCCTATCCCTGTGCCCCCGACCACCACCACTCCACCCTCATCTCTTATTGACAAAAGAACAAATTGCTTCAGCCTTACTATACAACCCCACGCCCACCTACCCTCCCCCAGTCCAACGGATGCATACCATTCATGATCCGCCTCACTGCCCAGTGTCCATTAATATACACTCTACTACAAGACTGATAAATTGGGGATTCACGAACCCTGCAAACCTTCCACTAAGCCAGATTGCCATGGAAACCAGGGGTAGCCTCCAACCTAGATATGCTGTAGGAATTAGATCTGCTCTTAACATGAGTGGAGCATGGCTCCATCCCACAATACTTTGGGTAACCCAGTTAACTCTATCGCGACCACTTTACTACAGTTTGTGTCTCAGAAAAGTGAGTTGACACCATCCCCAGTTTGTACCCTCTGGGACTGATTCTCAGCTGCCTATCTTTTACGCCTCCGCCACGAATTATTGGGCCCAGGACAAGGGTAACTGAAGGACATTCTGTGCTCTGTGTTATGCAGGAAGTCAGATCAGCTGATCTAATGGTCTCTTCTGAGTCTCACACGCTATGAATCTATGAGTGCATGTTACACCTGCTCAGCAATCGCTTTACACTGGTGTAAATGACTGCAGCTAGGGCCTGGAAACTGGGACTCCAGGGTACAGAACAGAGTAGGAATGACAAAGCAGGAGGGAGGCCTGTCTGAAAAGTCGTACACATGCGGACTAACCAATGTTTGCACTGGCATTCTTTTCCATTAAGATGGCTGCCAGTGGCATAAAGAATTCCAATTTTAATTAGAATCTGGGCATTTTTAAAACTACCTCTCACAGTTTGTGCCCTGCAGGAGGGACTTTCCACCCTCTGAACTTTCTGAATGCTGCACCCAGCAAATAAGGGGCAGTTGCCTTTCAATAGCTGCCTTGTTTTAATTGGCTGACAAGCTTTTTACAATAAGACTTCCATTGCTCAGTTAATGAATTCAGGCTCAATGAGAGACCATCCCTGACTAGGCGGCTATGAAGACATCTCTAGATGACCGGAGTGCAGTGGCAAGCCCAGCTCTTTAATTACCCAATCAGCCTACACATTGGAAAATACAAGGCTTCTCCACTGTTGCTCAGTGCAGTGCAGATCTCTGGACAGCAGAGGGCACTGGTGTAATTCTCTTACTAGCTGTGGCGTGAGTCTGCATAACAACTCAACTGAGCTCCGATAACGCTGGGAGGCATGATCTCTAGGTAGGGCGTGGGATCCAATGCCCCAAGCAACCCAAATGGAGAGTCCCACAAGCAGGCATAGCCCAATGGGGGCGCTCTTTGCTGCTAAAGTTGATGAACAGATTCTAAAATTAACTTTATCAGTGAGCAGAACTGGGCGCCGGAATGCACGCGGGGTCTGATTCTCCTCTCACGCTGGGGTAAATCAGGAGTAACTGCACGGAAGTCAGTGGAGCTGCAATGTTGTGACACTCGTGTGAGAGGGAAATCAAGACAAGGAGTGTGTGTTCCCACAGCCAAGACTGGAACAAGAAGCCCTGTAATAAACTCCTCCTCCTATAAGGGCCAGATGGAAACTACCTGTGAAACTACCTGTATTTCTTAGTACAGGAAATAATTTCTGGATTATGCTACCTAGAATCCTTAAGCGTTAAGTGGCTGATCAAAGCTTGGAGAGTGACCGAGAAGGCCCAGAAGATTGTTAGTAGTGAAGATTAAGGTCTCCCTGTTTCTCTTATGGAAAAATATCCCACATGTGCACATAGTATGACAATAGCCCTCGACTGGTTGACCTTGAAACTGCCTCTTTCCCTAGTCAAGGAAAAGGCAATTAAAGAAATCCAGTCATTCTTTGCAGCAGTGACTCTATCAGGGCCAGCCCTAGATTGCATTAGCAAGCTAGGAAAAGGTGTGATTGACTGTCTTAACCTAATCGGGCGGTCCCTGCTCATTTCTTCCCTTCAGCCTATGCCACTCAGCCACTTATGGCGTCATTTCCTCCTCCCAAATACTGTCTTTGTCTCCACTGGTCAGAGTGTGGTGGGTGACTTTAGGTTCCAGACTTCTTGACTCTGGCTACAGCAGTGATTTACAGGAAATGACCTAAAGGCTTCTGATAGGCGTTTGGAACCCACAGTCGCATGGAAACATGAGTAAGTAATTCAGGATTGGTGACTGACCACAGCATAAATCCCTTAAGCAGTTGCCTACTGATCTTCCCGTACGTCTCACTCTTTCAAGGTTCCTGTATGCTTCCTTGGATTGTCAGGCACATAGGGACCAGAAATGTAGAGATCCCATGGAATATCCATCTGTCTTATCAGTGCTGCTTCCTGACACCAGGACCTAACTACAGCACCATCCTCTTGACTAGTGAAGGAAACTAGTATTTTTGTCCCATGAGCAATGAGTAATATAGTGCACTAGCAGTTCCTCCCATGACTGCTTTGTCCCAGCTAGGACTTAGTAGACCCTGTGTGGTGACACTAGTCAGCACAGGTTGTGTTAGTCGTTCAAGGAGCTACAGTGCCAGACAGAACCACAGGGTCTATCTGTGGCCAGCAGCTTTGGTAACAAGTCTCCTTTCAATTCATTACAACTTAGCCCTTAGTACAACTTAGGGACACTGCAGGCAAGACTATACAACAGGTCCATGTCGTGTAAGTCCCTGAATATATAGACAGGTGCATTTTATACAGGCTGCATGCCTCCATCACATGCCAACCAGGCTGGGTGAATGTCACACTCAGAATTTCCATGTGGTACCCATTAAACTGTCAGTCCTCAGCTAGGCTGGCCACTTTGCCCATTTCTACAAGCACAAGTGTGAAAGGGATATTTGGTAGAGAAACGGCTGGTAGGGTTGTCTTCTCCATTATTCAGGATTGGCTGGCACTTTCCCTTTAGTCCCTATGGTAAAAATCAGTGATTCCATCCATCTTTCTCACAGTCGTTTGGCTGCAGACCTGAAGAAGGTTTCTAGCTCGAGACACAAAGAAACGTTTTCTTTCACACTGTTTATCTGTTGAGTGCCGTGACCAATGGGGACCTGAAGCCCCTTGAGACTGAAGTCTGCTGTTTATCCAAAGAACAGCTGCTGTACTGGCAGCAGTGTAGGATTGCCAAATTTCTACTCGCATAACACTGACAACCCTTGCCCCGCCCCTGCCACGCCCTTCCTCCGGGGCCCTGCCCCCCACTCATTCCGTCCCCTCCTCCCCATTGCTCACTCTCCCCATCCTCACTCACTCATTTTCACTGGGCTGGCTCAGGGAGTTGGAGTGCGGGATGGGGTGAGGGCTCTGGTTGGGGGGTGTGGGCTCTGGTGTGGGGCCAGAGCTGAGGGATTTGGGGTGCAGGAGGGGGCTCCAGGCTGGGGCTGAGGGGTTTGGAGTGCACAGGGAGCTCTGGGCTGAGGCAGAAGGTTGGAGTGCAGGAGGTGAGGGCTCCGGCTGGGAGTGCGGGGGGTGAGGGGTTTGGGGTGTAGGAGGATGCTCCAGGTTGAGACCAAGGGGTTCGGAGGGTGGGAGAGGGATCAGCACTGGGGCAGAGGGTGGGGTACGGGAGGGGATCAGTGGTACAGGCTACGGGTGGCGCTTACCTCAAGCAGCTCCTGGAAGTAGCAGCATGTCCCCCATCCAACTCCTATGTGGAGGCGTGGCCAGGCAGCTCTGCGCACTGCCCCTTTTACAGGCGCTGTCTCCACAGCTCCCAATGGCTGAGATTCCCAGCCAATGGGAGCTGCAGAGCCAGCGCTTGGGGAGAGGGCAGCGTGCGGAGCCCCCTGGCTGCCCCTACGCATAGGAGCCGGAGGAGGGACATGCCACTGCTTCTGGGAGCCGCCCAGAGCCACAGCAGGCAGGGAACCTGCCTTAGCCCCACTGCGCTGCCGACCGGACTTGTAATAGTTCCGGTCAAAAACTGGATACCTGGCAACCCTACAGCAATGATATGTGTTTCCTCTTGCTGCCCTGGCGTTAGGCCTCACCCCTGCCTAGAAGAGCATCCTCTATGGGCAAGAGTGGGGTTCAATCTGCATGGCCCATGCACTCTGGCTGCCCTGCTGAGACTGCCCACAAATGGTGACAGTGGTGGTGAGTTTTCTGACGTGGACCCCAGTCCACTGAGAACTAGACAGAGACACCCCCCCACTCATTTCACATAACCACTGATATATTAAGTTTGAGAGCTTTGGAGCCCCCCTTCTCATCTGCCATTCTTAGTTGAACTCTGATCACTCTCTAGCCCTCACCATCCACTGGTCCATTGGCCAGACTGTGAAGAGAAGGTGGAGCTGATAGCTGCAGCTACCACAAAGGATCATCAATGAAAATGAATTTAAATGCATGTATTAAAGGGGGGAGGGATAGCTCAGTGGTTTGAGCATTGGCCTGCTAAACCCAGGGTTGTGAGTTCAATCCTTGAAGGGGCCACTTAGGGACCTGGGGCAAAATCAGTATTTGGTCCTGCTAGTGAAGGCAGGGGGTTGGACTCCATGACCTTTTAAGGTCCCTTCCAGTTCTAGGAGATAGGATATCTCCATTAATTTAACTGCTTAAGCAATTTAAGGGTCCGTCGTTCACCCAAAATTCTGATTGTACTCCAGGTCCTGCAAATGCAATGCATGCAGAACTTCTATTACAATTGACGGGCATTCCACCTAGGGAGGCCACAGGTCTCAGTGGGCAGAGCACTGGACTGAGCATCAGGAGAGCTGGATTGTAGTCATGGCTCTGTCACTGAATTACTGTTTGGCAGCGAACAAGTCATTTCACCTCTCTGTGCCTCAGGGTCTCCAGTTCTGAAGTGGGGATAAGTGCTTTGAGAGCTACAGCTGCAAAGTGCTATGTACATGGTAACCATTGTTATTTTGATATTACCATTTGAGCTTGCAGTGCGCAAATGATGTAAGATGGACCCTAATATCCCACAGCATCAATGGAATATACATGCAGACAAAGGGCCAGCCCCCTCAATTGGTTTAAATCAGAGTAGCTCCACTGAAGCCAGCTGAGAACCTGGCCCATAGAATTTACAAATAAATATCTTTTAAAATAGTTGAACATCAGTTGCCTCCTCACTTACCTACCTTGAACTGAATTCAGAGTTCAGTTTTCTAACTCTGCTACAATCTGGCTCCTAAAACAGTGTCAGGAACTCACGGAACTCCATGGCCCACCACAGGTGTTAATAAGAGCATCCTGTGCTGCAATACGAGTCTAAATTCAGGGCTTGGCAGGTTAAAGAGCTTCTCGTTGACCAGAAAGACCATATATTATGGTATTTCACTAAATATCAGAACTTGGATGGAGCTCTCCAAAGAACAAGTGCCGTAGCTGATTCAGTTAGAGACACTGTTCTCTGTGAGTTGGTACTTAACCAATGTGCCCCCATCATGTTAAGGCACACCGTGTCTGCTGTACAATCAGTAGTCTCTAAAGGTTCTATGGCACTTTTCTCAGCAAGGGGGGTCAACACTGGCAAAGTTCCAATTTGGTTGCTTCCTTAAATTCCTCTGCAGTTTAAACTGGATCTTGTATTCTTTACTTCTTTTCCCAAAAGGTTGTGTAGTGAGGCTAGTTACTACTGAACAACTACTATGTACCACCCCAGATATGGCTTTATTTCAATGGGGGAGTGTTTGTAAATAGTTTTGAGAGTGTTGTGTGAAAGAAGTGTGATATATTATTAATAATTAATAGTAAGTAATGTGTTGTCATCATGAATAATCATGACTATTGGGATCAGGGCCACAGTGAGTGGCCAAACATGACCCATGACTGCAATGCTTATAAAAAAAATGTTACCATAATGGTTCAAAAGGCTTTAGCAATAAATGTTACTACAGTGTTGTGGGCCATAAGATGTTGTAGTGGGGTTTATAAAGGTTGAGAAAATGAGACCCGATTTCAGATGAAGGAAAGTCATTTCTATTACAAAGCTCATGGAATCCATGTTGACCATCTCCCCATGTTGCACTGCAGGCCCTGGCATCTCTGTGGAGCAGTGGTAGATTTCAGTTGAAACAGAGGGACCCAAATGTAGCCAAATGGGAGAGCACCCACTGGAAAAGGATGGGAATGGGGAGTATCCTTGAAACCATTCAACCTAGCAGTTTCCATGGTGACACCTAAATTGTTGCTCTGTGCAGCTGCTGCTCCAATTCATGTTGGGATTTAAGCACATGTACCCAAAAAACCCACACAGATGTTTCAAAACACAGAAAAACTTCAGTACACACAATCTCCTCCCCAAAACACATCTCTCAAAACACCCCCCTCCCCCCAACAAAACACATCCCAACATACACACACACACATACAGTGTTTTATCATAGGGTCAGTTGTGGTTTACTCCCCCTTTGACCTTCATTCTTCTACATCTGATAGCCCACATGGGCAACACCAAGCCAAATAGAACATGCATCAGAAAACAGCCAGGTGTCTGAAGGGCTTTGAAAGGACTAAAATAAGCCTTTTGTCTCCTCCAACAGAAAGGGAAGACAGAAAGCCAGTGTCTTCCAAAGTGGGCTAACTCATAGCATGTCACACATTAGAATTCACGCAGTCAACATTTAGATAGGGGAAGAAACATACAAATCCTTCACTAGAGGGTGTAGGAGAATCAAGCCCCTAGACTCCCTTAGACTCACATGAACTTACCAAAGGGGAACTGAATGTGGCAGGATGGCAAAGTATAACATGGGCCTTAGTCTCCATTGGCTTGCCTCTAATGTCATTACTTACACTAGTGCAAAGGAGGAATGCCACGCCTCTGATATAGTGGGATTGTGCACCCATGTTGCACAGCTGTAAATGACTAAACAAGGCAGGAGTCCAGAATCAGATCCTAAGACCTTGTACCGAGATATACAGCTCTTCTGTCAAGTCATCCTACAGAAACGAGGATGGTTGAGGTAATATCTTTTATTGGACCATCTTCTGTTGATGAAAGAGAACAACTTACAAGTTACACAGAGCTCTTCTTCGGGGCTTCAACAGATGTTGGTATAATAAAAGATATTACCTCAACTATCTTGTTTCTCTAGTATCTTGGGATCAACATGGCTACAACAACACTGCAAACAAATCATACTTGGCTCAGGTGCTAACACCATAGGTGAAATCCTGGCCCTAATAAAGTCAATAGGGGTTTTGCCACTGACTTCAATGGTGGTCGCGATTTCACCCCATGCATTCAAATCCAGCCATTACTATTGGGCCATGCTAGCTGGTGGGTCCACTTAACTCCAACTAGAATATAAGTGAGTTAGGACAAAGAAGGTCCCAAACCCTAGGGGCAGCTATCATGGGGAAGCCGCATGGGATGAAGTTTATGTCATGTTATTGATTTTGAGTTACCAGTAAAGCCTAGCTCCAGGAAGGGGATGAATTTAGATGCTCAGTTATGTCTGTGCTGTAATGGACTCAGCCCATTTGCACTTACACTGAACCCCTCACCTTCCCTCTTTACACATTGCATCAAGTCCACGTGCCAACGTGCCAGAAGAGAGAAGTGCATCAAGAAGAGCAGGGGGTTTTAAGGTGTAATCATCCCCTATTTTAACTTATATCTTCTTACACCTTCTTCTAGCTCCTCCAGGGGATCTACTCTAGGTTCCCACAGCTCAGCTTCCCTAGAGTCAGCAATGTTGAGAACTCTAGTATCGACAGGACCTGGCTGCTCACACCTCTTTCAGCACTGTGTCTATGAGGCCTTCTGTAGCTATACGGTGTTGCACGAGATAGCACATATTTTTCAAATGCAAAAGGGAGAAATGGGCTGAGGTAAACAGGATGAAGTTTAACAAAGACAAATGCAAAGTGCTCCACCTAGGAAGGAAAAATCAGTTTCACACATACAGAATGGGAAGAGACTGTCTAGGAAGGAGTACGGCAGAAAGGGATCTAGGGGTTATAGTGGACCACAAGCTAAATATGAGTCAACAGTGTGATGCTGTTGCAAAAAAAGCAAACATGATTCTGGGATGTATTAACAGGTGTGTTGTGAGCAAGACACGAGAAGTCATTCTTCCGCTCTACTCTGCTCTGGTTAGGCCTCAGCTGGAGTATTGTGTCCAGTTCTGGGCACCGCATTTTAAAAAAGATGTGGAGAAATTGGAGCGGGTCCAGAGAAGAGCAACAAGAATGATTAAAGGTCTTGAGAACATGACCTATGAAGGAAGGCTGAAAGAATTGGGTTTGTTTAGTTTGGAAAAGAGAAGACTGAGAGGGGACATGATAGCAGTTTTCAGGTATTTAAAAGGGTGTCATAAGGAGGAGGGAGAAAACTTGTTCACCTTAGCCTCTAAGGATAGAACCAGAAGCAATGGGTTTAAACTGCATCAAGGGAGGTCTAGGTTGGACATTAGGAAAAAGTTCCTAACTGTCAGGGTGGTTAAACACTGGAATAAATTGCCTAGGGAGGTTGTGGAATCTCCATCTCTGGAGATATTTAAGAGTAGGTTAGATAAATGTCTATCAGGGATGGTCTAGACAGTATTTGGTCCTGCCATGCGAGCAGGGGACTGGACTCGATGACCTCTCGAGGTCCCTTCCAGTCCTAGAATCTATGAATCTATGAATCTCTTCAGCAAGTATTATAGCTCCACCAGGGTCAGGGTCACATCAAGTCATCCTCACTAACATCTCCTCGCCTCCATCTCTTGCTCTTCATGCCTGTTGCTCTCTTTCATGATGAAAAGGAGTCATTTACTATTGGCTGAAAAGATGGATGGAAGCTGTGTGGTACCATGACCAGTATTTAAGTGTGATCACTAATGACTATTTAAGCCTATTTACATGAAAGCTTTGAGTCATATTGTTGCCAGGGTTAAAAAAACAGCCTTTTCCTTTAGCTCTTTATCCTGATCCAGCCTTCCATAGCTCTCTGTCTTTTCATGCAGCCCCACAGGTGACAGCTGTACAATATGGGCTACTATATGCTAAGGACTCAGCTGAGATCCTCAAACCCATCCAAGTGTCCCATGGAGTGAATGAAGTTTCTAAGGACACAGGAAGAAAAGGCTAAAGTCAAGACTCCTTGTATTGTGCAGTGCATTAGATCTATATTATGTGGCAAGGCCCCTCAGAATTATACAGCAAGACCCATGGAATTAGGTAGAAAGTCCCAGCACAGTGGAGAGACCACCTTCACCAGCAGCCTGTTGCCACAAACCAGCTAAGCCTCCAGAGAACAGCCTACCACAGCCTACAACCACCCTCCACCATCCAACTTATTCTCACAAGTTAACTTGAAGTTCCTCTTCTTCCTTGAGAGATGTGCAGCAGCCGCCCAAGGAAGGTTTCTTCTCAGAGTTGACCCTGGCGCAACAGGGAGTCCACAGAAGGGGGTTGTGGCTGAAGAGTTGATAAAATTGAACTGGGTGGGTGGAGCTTGTTGGAAGAGGTGCCTGCCCTGAAGAAGTTCTAAAATCCAGAGAAGGAGAGCGAGACCCTGTTCTTGTGGAGTTTTGTAATTCCATAGGGCAGAAATGTCCCTAGCTGTAGAGGTCCTAAGAAGTACACAGTTGGAGCCAGCCTGCTTTTGCTTCACTCTGGCAAAGCTCCTAAGGAATGCAGGAACTACTTTGCTGAGCATCTTGGGAGCTCCAGAGCCAAAAAAGTGCTTGTCCTGCAGAGCTCTGATTCTTCACAAGAGCAGGCGCTGTGCCCTAGCAGGACTCAGCATTGCAACCAACTGCTCCGAAAGCATCCTGCTCCTGTCTACATTTTTTGGCCTCTTTAGCCACTGGCCCACTCTACAGCCAATCATGTGGCTCAATACAAGATTTATGCAGCATTTTTACAAAAGGGAGAATGATAAAGTCAGGAAAGGGACCTGGAGATCACTATAGAGAGTTCAATAAAGACCTCAGCACAATGTGCAGCTGCAGTCGAAAAAGCAAAGATGTTAGGATGCACATGGAATAGGATGGAGAGCAATATAGAAGATATGAAAATGCCATTACAAAATCTGTGATGCAGCCTCCCCTGGAACATTGTGTGCAGTACTGGTCACCCCATCTCAAAAAGGCTGGACTGGAGAGTGCTTAGAGAAGAATTACCAGAATGATCAAGAGCCTGAAAAAGCTCATATATGAAAATACTGGGAATGTTTCTCATAGAAAGGAGATGAATAAGAGGGGACATGATAAAAATGAATGGCCTAGAGAAGATAGATTGGGACCTTCTGTTATCCCTGTCTTATAATACAAGAACAAGGAGACATTCGATGTAATTAAAAAGCAACAGAGGGTCCTGTGGCACCTTTGAGACTAACAGAAGTACTGGGAGCATAAGCTTTCGTGGGTAAGAACCTCACTTCTTCAGATGCAAGTAATGGAAATGCCTCTGGAGATTTCCATTACTTGCATCTGAAGAAGTGAGGTTCTTACCCACGAAAGCTTATGCTCCCAGTACTTCTGTTAGTCTCAAAGGTGCCACAGGACCCTCTGTTGCTTTTTACAGATTCAGACTAACACGGCTACCCCTCTGATACTTGATGTAATTAAAGTGTGGCATATTTCACACAATATGTGATTAAACTGTGCAACTCACTGCCACAGGAAGGTGTTGAGGCCAAGAATTTAGCAAGATTCAGAAAGGAATTTATAGTTATATGGCTATCAAGAATATCCTGAGTTATCGTAATAGCAGAAATATTCAAAGGGATATTAAATCTCCTGCTTCACCGTTTAAGGCAATGTCTAGCTATCAGAGATCAGGATGAGCCCTAATATAGGGAGCAGATTAACCCACATCTGCCTGCTGTGGCATTCTTACACCTTCCTTTGAAGCATCTGGTACTAGCCACTGTTAAAGACTGGATACTGGACATGATGGATTTTGGCTGTAATGCAGGCTGGCAATTCCTATGTTCCTATGCAGCCATTTGCATGGCCGCATAATTTCAGAGCGCATAGGTCCACTTTAGCCGAGTCCATGGAGCTGCTGCATGGATTGGAAGTGATCAAGGAATGTTCATCTAATCTGATCACACTGACTGGGTGGAATTTGCCTAAGCCTATCATTTTATGGAGGAATTAGTGCTGTCACCTTAAAGGAATTGCAGCACAAAGTGCAGAGCTGTCTAACCCTGACGGCTCTCTCAGATTTGCTCCTTTGACTAATAAATCCCAACTGATACTTGATATGCTTAGTGTTCAGCTGCAACATTCAGCCTAGCAGCTCTTGGTATACAGAGAATCCATGGCTGCAGTGCCCTGCATGGCCATGACTGTACGGCACGCAGCAGCGATCACTCTATCTGTCTAGCATTGATTTTATATTGCCAACCATCACCTTAGTATATGAGTGCCTTCCATTTAAAATCAATAGCAATAGTGAAGTGTGTAGTGGACTTTGTGGAGTCTCTGGCATTTTTCCGTTTTTGGGGTCAATACTCTGCATGGACTAGAGGGTTTTGTTTTGGTTTTGGTTGGTAGGAATAAAAGGGGGTTGCTTGTATTGCGAGCATCACTGTCGAAAGGCTTTCTCAACGATAGCTACGCTCTTGCTTCACCTGATCTCATTGGGAAGATTGTTCAATAGCCAGATCCCATATAGTTATTACTAAACACAGTTATTACCAAGAATATAAGCAGGGCTTGAACTCAGGTCCTTCTGCTCCAAACATACAACTCCAGCACACATTGTTTAAGGAGAACCTCATTCAGTGATAGTTTTAGTGTACACACTGGAGCAGGTAGAACGCTCCATCCTGTAAAGGAGAAGCGGGGGGCCACATAGGGATCATGTACTCTGGAAAATTGCGGTATGCTGCATATTAGCTCCTAATACACCAAGCTTCTGTCCACAAATCTGCTACAAACCTTCGGAAGCTGTGGTGTCGGATGTCCCCTTGCTCTGCATCTTGTGTAGTCATTTGCACCAGTGCAAAATGTGTCCATAAGCATTTTACACCCACTTTGCGCTGATGCAAATGACTACAGAGCCCAGGTCAAGCTGGGGAAGCTAATGATCCAACCAGCAAACCAAATCCAGTGATGAATCCTGGTCACATGCCACCTGAGGCACATTGCGCATATGCTAGGAAGAAGACTACAGTGCAACAGAAAATCAGGCTCAGGCTTTATAGTGCTGGGGCATGCTATGAGCAATGCTAATGTTTGTTCTTAGCTTGTAACTATAGAGCATTACAGTAGACAAGAAGTGCTGGCAAACTAGCTTGCAGGTTACAATTACACCACTGTTCCCCTGGGGAAATGTGCTTGCATCACTTTCCTATGCTGCTTTGTGTAGATGCAGAGATAAGTAATTGAAATAAGTATGCTAAAGGTGCTCTGTATCGTGCCAGTGATGCATAGACCAATGCTAACATCTCAGTTACACACTCTAATCCTCCAGTGTAGATCAGTGTAGCAAGTACATTACAGTAGACAGTGCTGCCCATAGGCAAATCTCTATATAGGCAATGCTCCCTAGGTTGTCCCTGGGTCAATCATAGAATCATAGAATCATAGAATATCAGGGTTGGAAGGGACCTCAAGAGGTCATCTAGTCCAACCCCCTGCTCAAAGCAGGACCAATTCCCAGCTAAATCATCCCAGCCAGGGCTTTGTCAAGCCGGGCCTTAAAAACCTCCAAGGAAGGAGACTCCACCACCTCCCTAGGTAACGCATTCCAGTGTATTCTGATACAACTCAAAACAAAGCTTTTACATCTTGAAAAGTGTCCCTGGAGACTTGCATTCTCTAAGGAAGTGAGCGGAAGTGGTGACTGCCAGTGTGTATGGCTCCTGGGATGTAGAGCCCTCTGGGAACTGCAAACCTGCTAGACTTGTAAAGTTGTAACGGGGAGACTGCTCCATTTTAAGGCTATTTCACTAAGCAGGAGAGCATTCTTCATTTCTGTACAAAGGAAAATCAATTTGCTTCCTTAGGTACATTTACTAGTTGAGATTTCTGTGCTTCATTGTATTCTTACCTGGTGTTCTAAGAGTGCTTTTGATGTGAGGGTGAGCCAAATTCAGAGTTGAGTTTTAGACAATCTAGGAAAGACAAAAGGGAGTCTAAACTGGTGTGACTCGCACCTTCTCCTGCACCCCACCATGTGCATGTTACACCAGCTATCATAGACTCCCTCAGACCAACCAGACTGGAGTCTGATCTCTCTTTGCACCTGTCTAAATTTGGAGTAAATCCACTGACTTCAATGGAGACACTCCAGATTTAAACCAATGCAACTGAGAGTAGCATATGGCTCGCTTAATTAGTCCATGGCCACACTACAAACTTTGGTTGACACACGTTATGTTGGTATGCAGATGCCAACGTTTTTATATCACCCAGGCATAAGCATACTTGGCTGCTTGTGCAGTGATGTGTGTACGCACCAGAAGGGCGTGTGTTGATGTAAAATACGGTAGACAATCGGTAGGTATCCCAGCATGCCATGCGCTGCCATCCAGCACAATACATTTTGGGCCATTTTGACAATGTTTTGTGGGATAGTAATAACTCGCCCAGAGATCTCTGGGAGATAGAGGTCAAATTCCCAGCATGCAATTTTCTCCATCCCATAATGCCATCCATATCCCTTAGTTTTTAAGCTTTTTTAAACCAATCCCACAATCCCATGCAGCACTTTTCAGTCTCTGCCATCTCTGAGAGAATCATGGTGCCCACAGAGTTCTGCACTATTCTCCTGAATGTTGCAATTACACACGGCATGAGTCTCCTGTATTTGCAGATCCTCAGGAAGTAATGCAACAATCGGGGACATGAGGATTTCTTCAAGGACCGTTTGCGGCGGGACATAGCGAAAACCCATTCAAGTTTGGTGGTGGTGTTCACAGAGCAGCTGCAGCTGGTGGAGAACTGCTTCTGGGCTTGAGAAATGAGCATTCACTGGTGGGATAGCATCATAATGCAGGTTTGGGATGACAAGCATTGGCTGCCGAACTTTCAGATGCGAAAAGCCACGTTCCTGGATCTGTGTACTGAGCGTGGCCTACCCTTCAGCTCAGGGGCACCAGAATGAGAGCTGCATTGGCAGTGGAGAACCAAGTGTCGATCGCACTCTGGAAGCTTGCAACGCCGGATTGTTACTGGTCAGTGGCAAATAATTTTGGTGTTGAAAAATCCACAGTGGGTGCCATTGTCATGCAAATGTGCAGGACCCATTAATCGTCTCCTGCTATGCAGGACTGTGACTCTCAACAATGTATGGGAAATAGCGGATGGATTTGCAGCAGTAGAGTTCTCCAACTGCGGTGGGGCAATAGATGCATCTCTCTATTTTGGCACCAGAGCACCATGCCACAGAGTACGTCAACAGAAAGGGCTACTTCTATGGTTATGCGAGCATTGGCGGATCACTGGGGACACTTCACCAACATCAGTGTTGCCTGGTCAGGGAAGGTGCATGATGCTCGCATGTTTAGGAACACAGGACTGTTCAGAAAGCTGCAATTAGGGACATTCTTTTCCAACTGGCAGATTACCTTTGGTGATACTGAAATGCCAATAGTGATTTTGGGGAGCCAGCCTACCCCCTTGCTCCCCAGCTCATGAAGCTGTACACTGGCCACCTCCACAGCACCAGAGAAAGATCTGTGAATCAAAGGGGGAAAAGCTGCCACCAGCGTGGAGGGCAAAGGTGGAGAGACTGCCTGCTGACTTTGAACAGCCAGACCCAAGGGCTATTCCAAGAGCCAGACTTGGAGCTATGTGGTTGTGGGAGGCTTTGAAAGAGCACTTTAACTATCAGTCACAGTAGTATGCTCTGCCAGAGTGTTCTCTGGGCCTGGAGCTTTGCGTGCTGCTAAGAATTGTGTAGTGTTTGCTGTATATTAATAAATGTGACAGGTGTTTTCCTTAAGCCATGAATTCTGTGGTGCTTGGGGTGCAGTTACAAGTGCCGTTTGCCTTTGAGTGCCGCTATGCATTCTGCAATATGTGTTGTGAGTTAATAAAGATAATTTGGTTGTCCCAAAATTGAACTTTATTGAGTAGAAAAAAAAACAGTGCAGAAAATCCGTGGGCAAAGAAACCATAGGCAATGGTATACAAATTTTCAACATAACTTAATGGGGTGAAAAATTAGAAATATAAAGGAAATAAATGTTTATGTCCATGTGAGTAAATAAATGTAGTCCATTGTGGCTACGCATACATGAGTCGTGGTGCTCACAGGTCATTGTGTGTGAAGCTGTGGGTTTCTTTGCTGTATCCTGGAGTGGAGTGTGGTAGGGATAACGATATGGCCCATGATGCCTTGTGGTATGTTGGCAGTTAGGGAGCAGCGATAGTGGAGTGCTCCAAGGACTGCAAAAGTGGAGAGTCCAGGATTTTTGGACCTGTAGGTCAGTCAGGGTCTGCAGCATTTGGGTTTACTGCCTGAGAAGACTCATTATGTCCTGGTGCATTTCCCGCTCTTACACCTGCTGAGACTCCTGGACTTTTCCTTTTCTCTCTGTCTTTCTCCATACTGTCAGTCATATTGGCCTTCCAGGCCCTTCGTTCATGGGCTGATGCAGCACGGCCTGCAGGAACTTGCTGAATGTGTTCTCCTTAGTCCTCTTCTTTTTCCTGCTCATCAGGGCCAGGCATTCAGCGGGTGTGGCGGGGCATCCCTCCAGGCTGCCATGCCAGAAGCTGCTGATAAAAACAGACAGATGTACCATTGGATTTACAGCCACATGGGAAAGGGAAAGATAAATTTCAAAACACCCTTCCCTGATTCCCACAAACACTTTTAATGAGAAATGCTTATTGACACTTAAGCTTTGGAGCGCCTCTGCACAGCACTGCTCTCCAGCCCCAGCCAGGGTGAATATGGCCCACCAGGGACGATGGGAGTGGGCAAGGATTATCTGTTGCATGAAGCTATAACATTTCAGACCCTATTCCAGTCCCTATTTCAGGGTATGAGTATAGGACAATGGCACTGGATATTGGCACCATTTCCCACAGCCAGTGGTGATTTTAGCTGGTATCTCACTCCTGATGGTCATAAAGGCACAGAGAGCACAGCTGCTGCTAGCATCCTTAAGCCACCCAGGTCTGTATGCTGCTATCTGTGGACTGCAGTGGTGCCAACTGAACTCATTGCAGAGTGGCGTGGGAAAGTGTCCTACCATGGAGGAAGAAATAAGGCTGCCATCCCTAGAAACCTTCAGGAGAGGATTGCAAAGGACCTCCATGCAAGTTTCATGGAGACCTCTCAGGAGGATATATGGGACATGCCTGTATACCTAAACAAAGAGCTCTGCATGAACACATTCACCCCGCCACCTAGTCCAATAGGGGTATGAAAAGCAGATGCCAACTCTACCTCTGTTTATTGTACCACTATCTCTTCTCATATGAGTAAAACAATGAAAAGTCGATACCTGTGTCTTAGTAACTTGGGGATGGGCCAGGCGCCATCTTTAAATGTCAACAGTTTAAGGAAAAATGCATGCACACACTTACCTGAATTCCCTTCCCCTTCATCAGGCTCACCCGCACTTGCTTGGCGGGACTGGCTACACTGTGGCAGAATTTCAAACGGGTCTGGTTCACAGCATGGCTGGAGTTCCCAGCCACATCTCCCTCCTCCTCACACTTCACAGCAAGGGTCACTGTCTTGGGCTTCTCTGAGGTTCTGCGGTGTTCTGCTGGGTGCCCGTGGAGTCTCTGCCAAGTACGGCATGCAGTTCATTGTAGAAGCAGCAGGTCTGCAGTTCAGCACCAGATCTACTGCATTCCCTGGCCTTGTGGTATCCCTGGCAAAATTCCTTCTGCTGATCCCTGTTGTACCCCTTTCCCTGTATCCCCCTGCATTCTGCTCATAGGTGTCCATATTTCTATGGGTGGTCAATAGCTGTGCTTCACAGCCTCTTCTCCCAACAGGCCCAGGAGATCCAGTACTTCCAGTGTAGTCCAGGCAGGAGCACATCCAGTATCTTTCGGTGTGCGTGGAGCCGGCATGGTTGGTGGCGCGCCTGTTGCACTCAACAAAGGTGAGATGCTTGGTGTGCTTACGAGGTGGGCAATCAGGAAAAGACATTTCAAAAATATGCAGGGGCCTTAAAGGGGTGGGGTCGTGGGTGGCTTCTGGTCTCTGTGACCCTTGGACAGCAGAGTTTAAAATTGTGACCAAAGCGATCACTATCTCAGGGAATGGGGCACTGTGGAGGACTGTTAGGGTCGACACAGGTGTTTACACTTGCACTGCATTGACCTCAGTAGATTGACAATGGTTCCATGCCATTTGGGGAAGCGGTTTTACTGTGTCGTTGTAACAGGCACTTACATCACCGGGAGACAAATCTGAGTGCAGAGACATGCACATATAGGTGAATGCAAGGCAACTTATGTTGACCTAACTTTGTAGTATAGACTAGGCTTTAGACATGCACCTCCTTACCAATATGTACCGTAGATACTCCTTACACTTCCCTGCTGACTTTGTCCCACTGAGTAGAACACAGTTGAAGGGGCCAGAAGCCAGGAATGTGGCAAGAAAAGCAACAAACAGGAGAGTATGAGGAAGTGTAAATTTAAGTAGGCCACCTCCTAGTTTAACTTACATCTTCTCCCAGCTCCTCAGCTTGTAAGTGACATCAACATACACCTACACACAGGGGAAGGGTATGAGGGGGTCTAGGATTCTAACTTAGGTCAGCCTCTGAATTTGGCCCCGTGTCTCATTCATGCCTTATCCTGGGTAAAACCCCACATCTTTGCTTCATGGTCCAGCAGCCCTAATCAGAATTATTTAGAAGGTGCTTTATAATAAAAATTCAGGGAACCCTAAGGCACCAAGTAAATTAATACTGGACACCGGATTGCTTGGTTAAAGTCAGTTTCCAAAGCAGTTACCTAAAAGACAAGATTAATAGAGTGTCTAGGGCTGAACAGTCGGGGGATGATGAGTGTGTTAGTGGAGTAAATACTGTTCTGGAGGAGCCGCCCCATTTGCTGTTCACTGCAGAAATGTTTAATTTTAAGCACTACAGGTAATGCAATTTAGTTAATTGATTAACTCATTCATTCATTCATTCATTCATTCATTCTGTCTTTCCTTTTCTTTCTTTCACTCAGATGCAGAGGCAAAAGACCTCCCAAGGATGTAGGTCAAATGCCCTCATCCACTGCTAGTGGTACCACAGGAACATACCCATAGATGAGGTGATGAGTGTAGCAAAATTCTACCCAAATGAATAACACCACACAAATGTGGAATGACCTGCACTTACTCTTCATAGTAGTAGCAGCCAAGCGTGCCATGGCAATGAGCCAACCAACGACGCTGGCCAGTAGCCAATTTGATTTATTTATTGTTGGCAGCCTCACACTGCATAGTTCGGTGCTAGTCTTCGACCACAGAAATGATAAAAGATGAACTTTGAAAGCCAAGAGAATGACTTCAGGGAGAAATAGCCTGAAAGAGGAGATTTTGAGAAAAGCTGGAGAGATCGGTCCCTGGACTGGCAGAGTGCTGGAGTGACAGATGTTTAGTAGTCCTCGCTCTTTCATGGATGACCAAGCCACCACAGCACTGCTGGGAGTTGGCAGGATAATGCGTAACTAAATGATGACTGGAGGGACATGGTCACCGTCTATGAATCTAGAAAGGGAGTAAACACCAAGGAAGGAGAAGCATTGTTTAGAGGGACATGGGGGAGTGATAGGATGCAATTAGGAAAAGAAAAATGTAGGCTGTGTATCAGGGAACAGTTCCTAGCCGTGAGATCTAGGAAACACTGGATGCTCCATTGTGGTAGCCCTATTGTTGTGAAAGCCCTTCACAGCTAGATTAGGCAAAGTACTGTGGAACATATTTAGACTTGGGAGAATTAGAAAACGTCGATTTCACCTTATGCACACAAACAGATGAAAAAATATTTCCATCAATAATCATAAAATATGACAGACAGAATAAGAAAAATGTCACTTGAGAACTTAGAGTTTGATTTAAGGCTATTTGCTTTGTATATTTTGACACGTGATGTTGACAATTTGTGTTTTAATGATTGTAAAGCCTTAACTTTTTGAATCTCAGCATCTACCATCATTAAATAATTATCTGACCCCCCCCACACCCACATAATTCCCCAAAACTGTGAACATTTAAATTAATAAAAATTGAAAAAGGCTTACAAATAAACATGGATATTGACAGTCAAAATTATATATAAAAAAAATCTAATTCTGCCACGCCTAAATACATATTGCAGGGAACAATCCCACATCAGGGAAATGGATAAAAAGACATATTGGATCTTTTTTTCCACTCTAATTTCTGTGATCCTAGGACACACCAATTGTGTGAATTTGTGATTGGAAAAGCTGATCAAATAGTGGGAAAGGAGATTTTATTACCAATATTCATTAGCATTCCAAAGGGAATTTTGATTTGACCGTGGTCACAAACCTTCTGCATTTGCTTTCTGAAAAAACTCGAGAGCTTGAGTTCCGCTAGCAAGAATATCGAATGAATATGAATAAAAAGCAAATGTTTGGCTTGAATATTCAAATATTCACTGAAAGCTAATTTTTAAAAGTGTATATGCAATGGTGAAATTTACAACTCACTCTGTGTTGGCAAGCTAAGCTATTTACTTATGTTAGAGCGTGAATTGCAAATTGTATATTCAATTGTAATGTTCACAATTCCAATGATCTGCAGGCCAAGATATATTTACTGAAGAAATTTGCAAATAATTTAGAATACCGATTAGGTGCAAGAATATTGTAAACAGTTCACTGACAACCGGCGAACAAAATAGATGAAAATAATCAAATCAATATCTGCTGTAATAAATTACTTAGCTCTGGTTATTACAATGGAGCTGATGCATGTTTGTCCTCACTATTAAAGGGGATGATAACATCCAAACGAAAAGGATGTTACACCTGTGCCAGATGAGTGCAGAGTGGGTGTAAAATTCTACTCAATCAAGATTCCCTGGTTGCTCACACCAGTGATAGCATTTTACACCCACTTTGCAGAGGTGTAAATGTTGACACAAAGGGCAAAACAGTGGAGAATCAGGCCCTAAAGAATCAAAGTTGAGGGCATGAATTCAGGGGGTTGTCTCTGGGCAAGCCCAAGGTAAATGAGGGTAAAAAAAATCCCTTCAGAGTCTGCTTTCACCACAGATCTGGATTCAGACTCTTGTTACACTCAAAAGATTCCCTGCACTGGAGTCCGTCTCCTCCCTCCCGCCCCCCGCCCATTTAGCCATATCCCATATCATACAGCTTCCATAGGTATTTCCACAAGCTCAGGGGTCTATTATGAAAATCTCTCTCACCTTTCCCTGAAACACGAAGATGACTGGACTGGTCATTACCCACCTTTCTTCCTCCCTTACTAACTTCTTACCACTCTATCTTTGACACTCCAGGGAACCACAGGGAGGCAAGGGGCATTTCACAGTCCATTTAGAGAGAGCCCTGCTCCTTGACATCCACTTACCTGTCTTCTCTTCGGTTTGACTGCTCTCCGCCGTCTCCGTTTGTGCTGTTGCCTTGGCAGTAGCATCCTCTGCAGCAGTGGTGGTGACAGCAGCAGGCACATCGGCTTGTTTAGGCTCCTCTTTGTCTTGGGCTTCATCAGCCTTCAAGGACGGCGAGTTATCAGTGGAAGCTTTAGTGGCACTTTCCGTTTCGGTGGCAGTGGGAGCGGGCTTCTCCTCCGAGGAGGAGGCGGGAGTGGCTGCCTGCGGGGCTGGCTGCTCTGAGCCAGCGTCAGCAGTGCCTTCTCCCTGCTTCTCCTCTGAGGGAGCGCTGCCATCTTTGCTGCCCTCTGCAGGCAGGGCGCTGTCAGACGGAGTAGCTTCTGTGGCAGCAGAAGCGTCGCTCTCTTTGTTCTCTGCCACACCATCAGACGGGGCCTCATCCTTCTTCTCTGCAGCCTCAGCATCGGCCGCTTGGACATCTCCCTTCTTCTCCCCCTTGAGCTTTTTCCTTGTTATGTGTCCGCGGAAGCTGGCCTGGATTTTGGTGGCTGCCTTATGAGCTTTATCTTCTGGTTTGATGCCATCTTGCTCAATCTTTTGGTCAACGTCATCATTTTTTTCAACCTTTAAAGAGAAAGGGAGAGAAAAAAAGGAGTCAGATAAAGAATTTTACACATGCAGTGAAACCTCGTTTCATTGATAGCATCTCACCCACCCTTCTCTAGGCTGGGCAAGGCCTGTCAAGAGTCGAGCATGTGCTAGAGCAGCACCCTTATCTCCATGGGGCAGCAATGTGGCAAAACAACCACACTGTTGTTTATATGCGTGTGTGTGTGTTATTTTGCATATTCACTTCATACAGAAGTCAGATCCTGTCCTTCAATTTAGCAACTTCACAGCAGACCCCAGAACAAAGTTGTTTTAACCTGGTGGATTCAGGCTCATGAGGTTCTCCCCTACACAGGAAGATTCTTCAGCGGTATCCAGCTAGGGCTGCGCAAAAATGTTGAATTCTTTTCTGTGGAAAATAGCCAATGAAATAAAATTGCATTTCCCTTAACATTTCCCCCCAAAATGTCCCCACTGTTTGATGGAATGATCTGAAACAAACGTTCGTTTGGAACAGATTTGAAACCAATAAAAAGAATTTAGATTTGATTTGAAGCACCTTTTTTCTAGGGTTTACTTATTTATTTGGGTTTTTTCAGAAGGAGAAGAAAAAAAACTTTTTTTTGTTTATATACAATTTGATTCAAACTGTTTTTTTTTTCCTTATTTTGAATCATTTCACTGAAAATTCAGAAAATGTAAATCAATATGAAAGCGTTTGTAAAACTGCGGGTATTGTTCAAAAAGTCATTTTTTTGTTGAAAAACCTTTTTGATAAAAATGCACTGACTAGTCCTATATACAACACCTGCAGTGGCTCCAGAACCACCCCCCTGACCTAAGCATAGGGACATGGCCAGGGGAAAAGGAGTGTAGGGATATCCCAACACCCTAACAATATCTGGCCACAACAGTGTCCCTTGGAGTTATGCAAAGGTGATTCAAAGCCACTTTTTCAGCCAATCAGCTGGGCCGAGTACTCTTCGGCTGCAGCAGAGGACCTGAGCTAATTTGTTTGCCTCTCTTTAATTTCATGTGATTTTTTCCCCCTATTAATTTGTGATATTTACCAGATATTTGCTATCAGTTTAGAAATGTTCGTTCTCTATTTATTTTTACTGACTCTTCAAATCCACCACCCCTCCACCCTAAAAAAGCAACCCACACTACTTTCAGGGTGGCTTTGTGTAAGGCCTTGGGACTAGCAGTGTTGAGTTCGGTGTCAGTGGTGTCTTTTGCCCGAGGGGAATTCCACTGAAGGGTTATACAGATGACACACAGACATACAAATACTCCCTCTCTCACACACACTCACACAATATATGCCTCACAAATGCTGCATCTACAACCACCCTCTCTTTCCCCTAGTCTCATCTGCTTGTGCTTTCAAAGCCAGGTTCATTGAAAGGAAAATAAGTAGATAGTGATAATTCATCCAGTGTTACAAGATAATTAGTATCTCTATTAATTCCTCTTGAGCAGAGGGCCACATACACCACTTATGTCGTAATCCCCATGTTGAAGTCTTAAGAAGAAATACAATGCCATACAGGCCTCAGGCTGGTCTCATGCATCAGGGTAGATTTTACCCTTTAATGGCTCCTTTCACTCTATGATACATACTGTACGTCTATTGATAATTTACCAGCACTTGAGTAGGTAACAGTTCAACTGCATATTGACAAGGGGATACTTTTCCATCAATATTCCAATCCAGTAGTTATCAAAAGAGCTATTAAAGAGCAGAGGCAAGCTGGTAATGCAATGGCCTCTACACTATCAATACATGCCTTCAAACACCAGGGCCTGGGCTACATTTAAAGCTTAGGTCAACATAGCTACAGAGCTCAGAGGTGTGAAAATTCCACATCCGTGAGGGCCACCTGTGCCGACCTAAACCCCAGTGTAGCTGGAGCTAGGTCAACAGAAAGATACCTCAGTGCACGAGAATGAGCATGCAGCCAGATTGCACCCACACAAATGTGTGAGAGTGAGTATGGGGAGTGGCCACGCCCACATGAATATGGGACAGTGAGCACAGGCTGAGCACATACATCAGTGTCATCCACATCAATATGAAAATGAGCATGAGTGACCGCGCCCACATCAATGTGAGAGAATAAGTGTGGGGACTGCCCATACAACATCACTGTGTCACAGCATCTGTCCACACCACAAGCCCCTACAGCTGCACATTCTTCCATCAACCTAGCTACTAAATCCAGGGTTGTGAGTTCAATCCTTGAGGGGGCCACTGAGGGATTGGGGGCAAAAATCAGTACTTGGTCCTGCTAGTGAAGGTAGGGGGCTGGACTCAATGACCTTTCAGGGTCCCTTCCAGTTCTATGAGATATAGATAGGAGGGGGCTAGGTCAACCTAACTACATTGCACCACACATGAAATTTTTCACAGCCCTGAGTGATGCAGCTAGGCTGACCTAAGTTTTAGATCGCCTGGAACTGACATGACTTAGATAATATCTTTCATTGGACCAGCTTCTAATGGTGAGAGAAACAAAAGCTTTCAAGTCACACACAGCTTTTCTCTCTCACCAACAGCAGTTGGTGTAATAAAAAGATACCTCGCCCACCTTGTCTCTCTAAGTTTTAGGTGTAAACTAGGCCAGAGTGAGTGTGGGAAGTAACCACACCTGCAACAACACGTGCACGTGAGCATGGGGATGGACCACGCCTACATCAATGTCTGCGAGTGAGCATGGGAACTGACCACGCCCACATGGAGGTGTGCAGGTGAGCATGGAGACAGTCCATGCCCGCACCAATGTATGCGAGTGAGCATGGGGACTGACCACACCCACACCAATATGAGCAGATGCGGTTGTGGATATTCACAGCCCATTTTTGCAGATCACAGATCGGATGTGGATACAACTTTTGTATCCCCACAAGGCTCTAACCATGTCCACATCAATGTGAAAATGAGGCTGGGACTGACCATGCCCACTCTGAATTGTGAACATGAATGTGGGAAATGACCACACCCACATCAACGTGTGATAGTGAGCATTGGGTGACCAGACCTATGCCAGTGTGTGAGAGCGAACATGGGGAGTAACCATGCTGACACCATGGTGACTGTGAATGGGGACTGATCGCACCCACATCAGTGAGAGTGCGCCTGGTGAGTGACCATGCCACATCAATATGACGGTGAAGGTTGGGAGCAACCGTACCCACATCTGTGTGTGCGAGTGAGCATAGGGAGCGACCACATCCACAGCTAAGTCAATGAGCGAGCATGCAGACTGACTACACCCACATATACCTCAGAGTGAGTGAGGGGACTGACCCCAACCCCCATCCATGTGTAAGAATAGTGTGGGGACTCACCACACCCACATCAGTTTGTGAGCGGGAGGAAAAATGTTCATATCAATGTGTGAGAGTAAGCATTTGGCGTAACCACTCGCACGCTAACGTGAGCACGGTCTGACCACACCCAGAGCAACGAGTGAGCCTGGGGAGTAACCCACGCCCACAGCATGTGAGTGAGCAGGGGGACTTGCCATGCCCACATCAATGTGAGAGTCAATGAGGGGATGGACTGTGCTCACATCAATGTGTGAGGGTGACCACTCCCACATCAGTGAGAGCGAGTGAGCATGGGGACTGACCACGCCCACATCCATATGTGAGAGAGAGCTAGGGGTCGGAAGATGCTCCCATGATCATGTGAGAGTTTGCATAGGGTGTGACCACACCTATATCACTCAGAGTGAGCATGAGGGTTGACCATGTACAATCAATATGAGAATGACCGTGGGGTGTGACTATGCCCCAAAAATCTATTGACTGGGAACAGTTATGCTCATTGAGTAGGGAAGGGGGTGAATTTACATTTACTAATGTTTCCAGAGTGCATTAAGTGCCTCAGATGCAAGGTGCTACAGCACTGCAAACTTTCAGTGAGCGGTAAGGCCGGCCTGCCAGGTAACATGGTGTCAACAGGACCATGGAGTCTATGAGCCTGTTAACATGTTATGCCAGTTGCTGTGAGCATCAAAAGAGTGCCTGCATTTGCAAAGCTGCCTGTGTTAGTAGATACCTAGGGTCATACCTTTCAGCCCTACTTAAGTCTCCCATCAGGCACAAAGGGGTTTTAAAACTTCCTCAGTCTGGGAAAAACCTCAGCTGGTGTCGAGCCATCTTATCCCCACACAGGCGCACTAGGGGCAGGAAAGCACAAAGGCACCACACAGTGTTCCAGCTGACGGAGAGGTCTCTGTATGTGACCGCTCCAGGCTGTGTCAAGACTAGGAACCATGTCAACTCCCTGGTAGCCCCAGTATCAGTGGAATGGAAGAGTGGCTTAAGGCAAGCTGCATTGAACATAACCACAACACAGTTAAGGATCTAGCCCCCACACTCATCAGAGAAGGTGATAGAATCATCAACCCTCGGATAAAAGGGACACACAAAGAGGAAAGGGTTAATTAATGTGCTCCCCACTTCTGTCCTCTGACCACCACGGGCTCTGCATGGAGTACTGAATCCCTTTCCCACCATTCCACTAGGCACCCCCAGATAATCATCATCATCGCACACACAGAAGGTAGTGTATGCCATGTGTTGGATATTTGCCCAGCTCTATCAACCAGTTATTTACAATACGTGACCCCCACTAATGCAATTACATTAACTGTCTCGCTTGTCAGCAGTCCTAGCCAAGGTCATGGAGACTGACCTCTCCTCTCGCCCCCCAGAGGAGAGTCCCTCCAGGTCAGTGATTGAGCCTTATTTGCAGGGCTTGCCTCGCTGCTGATCATGCTGTATCTGCCCTGTGACTACAAAGAGAACTCTAGTTCAGAGCCTGGCCTGCCTCGCCAGCACTTAAAGCGAACTGCTGTCATGATGACATCACACTCTTAGCCCTGCTGTGATGACATCATTTCCCCATTGCCTTGATTTGCTCACAGATATGAAAGGTCCACGGCTGCAAATTGTGTTACACAGACATGCTTTTTGGTATCATTTCATATGTGAAATGAAAGGAGGTCTTTGGCAGAGAGTGGGAAGAGGTAAAGCACGGGAGGGATTTCAGGTCAGTGTGTGGGGAGGGGAATCCAATAATAATAATAATAATTAGACCACTTCCAGCTCAGGAGTACAGTGATTCAAACACGGCTCTTGTGATTTGTAATATCGCTAGAGCCACTCAATAATGTGTGTTGCATTTCTATAGCATCTACCCCAGAAGCCACTGAGGAATAACATGTTACATTTCCATACCATCTTTCCTCCTGGAGCATGCCAAAGTACTTCACAAACCATGTATGTGCGGCACTGTTGGAATGCAGCCACTTCTGGGGTGGAACACAGCTGCTAAACGGTGCATGTGTCACGCTGCATATACCACTGGGGCAGGGAGGCATTTTGGCCAAGGAAAACCTCTGCTGTCAGGAAAAGAGGCATTGGATCTTCATCATTGAGTTTTACACACACTGCAAACAATACCTTACTTATGAAGGTTGGGTCAGAAATAACCCATACACAGTGAACGGCCCGGAATGCAATTTATCTTCCCTGGAAGAATGAAGAGGTGAGTCAGTCCTTCCAGGACATGAGCATGGTTCCGAGGAATCCCAGTGGAAAAGGGAAATCTATCTATCTATCTGTCTGGCTACATTCATGATATTCGAGTGCTATTTTCATGGCTTCTTATTTACTGTTATTATTAATAATAATTATTATTTGTACAGTGACAGTGCCTAGACGTTCCAGTCAGGAATCAGGGTCCAACAGTCCTAGGTGCTGCACACATGCTTATGTATAGAATGAATTCTGTATAGACAATATGGAAACTAATCAAATGCGCAAGTTATGCACTGACATCATCATTCTGTACAGAATAGGTGTTCTCTGTATTGTACATGGTGGGTCGAACCCTAGACATTACCGTGATGGAAAAGTCAGAAATACTGACCGATCCATTGATAGTCATTGAAGACAATGGGACTTTGGCGTGAATAAGATGTGCAGGATTTTGAAAGCTCTCCGTGAAGCACACAGCTAAGTAGCTTTGTCTCTATCTACACAGCACAGAGTCTGTCTTCTTGTACCGAGACATGATCTTGTTCCGCATCTCTGTCTGCCTCTGTCTGACACACCCCTTTTCAGGCAGGCAGCTCCTGTCAGCGTTTCCCTCTCAGAGGTAGCTGGGGAGCAGGAGGCAAGAAGATAAATTATCCCAACATACGAGGAGTGTCGATCAGCTGGAAAGAGCCAGCAGCGTGAAGAATTCCAGGCATGCAAAATACATTGGCCCTTGACCCCAGTAAGGTTTCCCCTCTCGCTCACAGAGCTGACTTGGCCACTACCACCATTGCCTCCTCCTCCCAGAAACTTGCAGAGGGGGCAAATTATTGCTAGGGATGGAGAAGGTGCCACCAGACTGTCCAGCCCCATTTAAATGTCCCATACCCTGTCACCGGAGGAGGCATGTGACAGTGAGCACATTGCTCCATTTTTAAGAGCATTGACTGATTTGCCTCTGCTCCATTTTGTGACACTCCAGAATCTCCTCTGCTGCACACTGGGAGGGGCTGCCTCTCTACCTCTCCCACCAGAGTCCCCTCTACCCCACCCTAGCTTGCACGGGACTGTTTTCCTACCTGTCACCCCCAGAGACAACTCTGGTACACACCCAGAGGCATTACTCTCCCTTTCCTTTCCTTTTTGTCCTTGGACTGTATGCATTAAAGCTAGGATTCCTAGCTCCCTGGTCCCTGGATTCAGGGTGTATTACCCAGAAGTTCTGGTTTTATTAAGCTTTCAAGTATTACCAGAAGAGAAAACAACACACATTAAATGGAGTCTGTACCCATGGAAAGGCTGGCAAAGGCTGGCATCCCTTCTGCAAGTTGGGAGAGGGTGTCCCTCATTTTAGCCTCCCCTCCTCCATACCCTCTTTCTCTTGACAAAGGCACAGAGCCCTAATGTGAACGGGGAATCTTCTTCATTCTGTACTTGTCTCTCCTCTGCCCTGTGATATTCTGGGGACTTCTCTCATTGATCTGGATGGATGCCACTCAGACTCAGAAAGCTAGTCCAGGGACAGCTGTTTGCCTGTGGTATTTGGAGGACTCCTGAGGGCAGCTCCCCTGGAGTTTTCCATGTGCCCTACTCCTGACTAGAGCACACAGTAAGGTAGGCCTTGGTGCCATTAGGGACACTCCCTCAAGGTGAGTGATTTTTCTTTGTCTTTCTTGTTTGTAGTCAAGTCAGCCATTGCTCCTTCATTTCCTCCCCATTCTTGTCCAGCCACTGGGAAAAGCCCATAACTCTCACATACCTACTCACTCTGGTTTCCTTCCCAACTCTCCATCTTCCTTTCCTCTTGGGAGCCAAACGCATTCCTCCTGACCTCTGACTTGAAGGACAAAGGGACTCAATGAGTTGCAGGCCAATGGGGGGAGGCATTAGTGGTGCCCCAAAAGGTAGATGAGCTGGCGCCTGAGTGTAAGGGCAGAAAGGAAGGAGCTGTGTTATGGGAAAAGCAAGAGAGTTTGTCTGAGACCCGGCAGCTGAGGAGAGAAGCACATGAGAAAAGACTGCACCAGCTGTCTCTGCAGAAGGAGCGAAGCGTGAATGCATGAGAGATAGAAAAGACTTTCGCACCTTCTGAAGTGAGGAAGCAATTTAGCACTGAGAACAGCTTTGCTTAACCCAGTTAAATGGTGTGAAGACACCAGGATAGAGGATTGCCCCTCCCTGCTCAACCTGTCTGCAGTGTGAGGAAACAAGAACATGATTCCTTTTTCCAGAGTGAGTATTGCTATTATGGTCAAAACATAATTTAGAGAGGGAAAAGACCTGTTAGTTCATCTAGCTCACCTCCCCCTGGGCCAGTGACGGAGAGTTCTCTATTGTATATTTAACAGGATAGTGTCCCATCTAGCTTCAAATGCCCCAAGCAATAAGGCTTCCATCCCTTCTCCTGGAAGATATTCTACAGCCTAATGGATCTCATGGTTAGAACGTTCTTCCTCTCTTTTCTGGTGCCCAGAATGGAGTGCGTTAGTGATAGATAAATAGATAGTAGGGTTGCCAACTGTCTAATCACACAAACCCAAATACCCTTGCCCCGCCTGCTTCTCCAAGGCCCCACCCCCACTCACTCCATCCCCCCTTCCTTCATCTCTCACTCTCCCCCACCCTCATTCACTTTCACCGGGCTGGGGCAGGTGGTTGGGATGTGGGAGAGGGTGCAGACTCTGGGCTGAGGGGGGTGGGGCTAGGGTGACCAGATGTCCCAATTTTATAGGGACAGTCCTGATATTTGGGGCTTTTTCTTATAAAGGCACCTATTGCCCCTCACTCCCGTCCCGATTTTTCACACTTGCTATCTAGTCAATCTAGGTGGGGCCAAGGGGTTCGGAGTGTGGGAGGGTGCTCCAAGCTGAGCCTGAGGTAGGAGGTTGGGGTGCAGTAGAGGGTGTGGGGTGCGGGCTCTGGGAGGGAGTTTGGGTGCAGGAGGGGGCTCAGGGCTGAGGCAGGGGGTTGGGGTGTGGGAGGGAGTGCAGGGTGCAGGTTCCGGCCGGGCAGTGCTTACCCTTGGGTGGCTCCCAGAAGCGACCAGCATGTCCAGCTCCTAAGCTCAGGGGCGGCTAAGTGGCCCTGTGTGCTGCCCCTGCCTGCAGGCACCATCCCCGCAGCTCCCATTGGCCGTGGTTCCTGGCCAATGGGAGCTGCAGAGCCAGTGCTCAGGGCAGGGGCAGCACTGAGACCCTCTGGCTGCCCCTGTGCTTAGAAGCCGAACATGCCGGCTACTTCTGAAAGCTGCACGGAGCCAGGGCAGGTAGGCAGCCTGCCTTAGCCCCGCTGCGCCGCTGACCAGACTTTGGCCTATTAAAATCTCCCGGATTGCCTTTAATAGTCACCGGGAGATTGAGGCCGATTCTGGGAGACTCCCGGCCAATCCTGAAAGGTGGGCAACCCTGATTAGATAGATAGATAGATAGATAGATAGATAGATAGATAGATAGATAGATAGATGTGTTCACACTCCTTTAATATTTGTAGATTATCATGTTCTCTCCTCTGTCCATTACTGACTGCAGCTTGACATATTTAGCTTCTTAATCACTCACAAATCAGTCCCTCCAACCCCCTCATCCATTTTCTTTCTCTCCTCTGAACTCCTTTCAGTTTGTTAGTATTTCTGTTAATATGGTGGTCAAATGTTATATCCTCCCACGTCAAGACCCCTAGCGTCTCGCTGGATAAGTGAAGAAAGGGACCTAAATATGCCAAAATGAACTGATTATCAGGGCTTGATGAAAATTTTCCTTTGAAACAGTTTGACAGAAAATTGGGTTACCAGATAAACAAAAATTTTCATAGAAAGTGTCTGTTTTCCTTGACAATTTTCAAATTTTTGCTGGAAAACCAAAAGCCTGAACTCTTTTCAGTTTTTGGCTGGAAATATTTCAATTTACAGCAGTTTTTGGCTGGATTTTATTTTTTTTAGAAGCTTTTGGCCAAAATTTTTTTGATTTTTCAACGAAAAGATTGAAATTTTCCACTGAAAATTTCAATGAAACATTTTTTTTTGTTTTCATTTTCATCAAAATCTCCTGTGTTGTTGTTTCCATTTTCCACCCGGCTTTCCATACCTTATTATAAGTACTGCCAATACCAGAGACTGTGTGCATGCTCCCTATTGGGTAAAACACAGGACAGTGGCTGTTAGAATGCCCAAGAAATCACACGTGGATTGCTCACTATTGGACACTTGCACCCTCACATAGGACAGAACAGAATGGGTTGCAACAGAGAAAGGTCTCCTGGTGCAATGGCATAAAATGCCCAAGCAGAAAGTGTGCATGACCCTGTGGGCAGACCTGAAGAAGAGCTCTGTGTACGTTTGAAAGCATGTCTCTCTCACCAACAGAAGTTGGTCCAATAAAAAATATTACCTCACCTACCTTGTCCCTTTGTGCATTTGCAATATGCAACTGAAAACAATTTGGTGGCAGAACAAGGAAGGGATTAAACACCAGAGAGGCAGTGCTCTCAGCCTGCATCTTGCTTAGGTCTTAAATTGCCTCAGATGGTCCTGCATTGAGGAAGGCCAGCTCACTGGATCCCAGGAATCCTAAAGTACTTCATGCCCTTCCCCTCACAAGCTGAGTGCTAAGTGGAATTTCAGATGAGTTCAGCTGAAGATCGGCTCTGACCAAATCCAGGATCTTAAAACCACTAGACTTTGGGGAAATTAGGAGCCAGATCCAAATGCTGTGGCTTGGGCCTATAGAGTTTCCAGTGCTTCAGAGCAGAGACTGTGTTCTCCTATGTGTTTATATAGTTCTTGGCGCATTCAGGCCCTTTGGTGCTGTCACAATATAAATGATTATTATTAATAACCCCCGAACCATAAATCCCTGCAGACTCTGGCGATTCTGGCCTGCATTTTACTTTCATACGGAAACTCAAAATTCGGTGACTTTATCTAGTTTTGGGTCTCACTATGGAGGCTCTACACAAACGTGGTGATTGGGTGATTCTCATTTCCGGCAGTTCAGAACTACTGTTCCCATGAGATCTGGGCATCCCTGCCTCCAGCTTCAGCCAAGACCAGGGGCCAAAGGACAGGTGTTAACCTATGACTAATGCTTCCTTCACATATGGTGCAGTCAGTCACTGAGGCTGAGCTTCCATGGAGGCCAAGGTGTTGTGACCTCTCCTGAACTCTTTTTAAAAAGGAAGCGATTTCTGTCCCACTTGCTTTCGCCCATTCCCCTCTCTCTGAATGTACCACTGCATTCACGGCTCTGGAGAGGAACGGCCTGCAGCCAACCATCTGGTTCCTCAATCCTCTTTTTCAACTGTCCATTAACCCTGAGCTTACTCGGATGCCCACTGCAGACAGTGAGATGCCACTGCGGTGAAACAGTTCAGCCTAATGATCAGAGGGAGCTGAGCAGCTCCCAGCATCTTCCACACTTGGCTGTGTGAGCGTGGGGCTGTATTTGCTCCATTATTATTATTATTTTTTAATTTATGTCATTGGAAATAGGGGCAATTATCTTCCCACAAAGCGTTTACAGGTTCATTAAAATCAAACAAACATCCCAAGCAATTAGGGAAAGCGAGGCGTGGATTAATTCCCAGTGGTTTGGAAAACAGCTAGAGAGCAGGCTCCGCCAATGCAGCTGGTTCTCTGCTCCTGCCGCAGCACCAGGCGCCACCGCTGCCTGGGGGAGAGTCTCCCCTCCCAGCACAGACACAGACAGGTGCCACACCCTCTCTGCCTTCTGTCTGGAGAAGCCGCCAGGAGCAAAGCTGAGACTGAAAGAGGATTAGAGTCACCCAGGCTGAAAACAGCAAGGGACAGAGCATGGACCAGGGGCAGCTGGACAGGGAAGAGAGGGAGAGAAATGAAAAGGGGGAGCTGCAGGGGAAGAAGATAAGAAATGAGATGAGAGAAGAAGGAAAGAGAAAAGGGCAGGAACAAAGGAATGAGAGACAACAATTAGAGGAGAAAAGGAGAGACAGGGATGGAGAGAGAGAAACTGGCCAAAATCAAGAGCCAGAATGGGAAACAGACAAAGAAAGAAGAGAAAGAGGTCGGTTGAGAAAGGCACATGGAGAGACACAGAGTGAGAGACAGACAGACAAAAGAGTAACTGATGCTTCTCTGACGTGTATGAGAGAGAGATGCCACAAAAAGGAGGAGAGCGAATAGCTGGACGGGTTCAGCAGAAGCAGACCTGTGTGAAAAGAAGACTATTGCTGCCGCAACTCAGGCACCACTTGCTGATCTTTCCATGGCACGCCCAGTCTCGCTGCACTGAGCCCTGAACGCCATCTGCAATGCACTGGTTGCAGGGACCCCCGGATGAGCATTTCCCCAGCAACGGCTGGGTTATTCCTGCAAGCGTGGCTGGCGGCAGTGCCCCTCCGGGGAATTAGCCTTGTCAGGAAGGATATTGATTTGGCTACTGATGTGTTAATGTGTGGCAGCTTTGGGCATTGCTGCTCCCTTCCCTTCCCCACTTCAGACAATAGCTATGGGTAGCAAACTGCACTAGCCAGTCCTGGGGCTCTCTTCTTGGAAGGCAGGGGAGAGGAAAAGAAGGCAGCCTGCTGTCCAGTGAAGCGAACTTAGAGCGTCTATAAAACCTTTTCTATTCCAAGTTATCCCAAAGGACAGCAATGATCTAGATACAAGGAATGCCGGGAAAGTGTAGGAATATGTTGCAGCCATTGCATGCTCAGTAGTAGCTCTCACACAGTCTGAGGTCATGTCTACATTACCACTTTTGTCTATATAACTTATGTCTATCAGGGGTGTGGAAAAAACACACCCCAGTGCGACATAATTTACACCAACAGAAGCGCCGGTGTGGACAATGGTGTGTTGGTGGGAGAGCTTCTCCCACCGACATAGCTACTGCCACTCGCAGAGGTGGTTTTATTCTGTCAATAGAAGAGCTCTCTCCCGCTGGCACAGAGCAGCTCTACGAGAGATCTTACAGTGGTGCGCTAGTGTAGCCACAGCCTCAGATGTTAGGCCTTGCTCTGTAAAGGGAGAGGAGGGACTACTGGCCAGAGAAGCAGGTTTATTATCCCCTTTCTGTGCTCAGAGCGTGCCAGGGGATCTTTGGAGAACATACCAGAAAGGAGCAAAGGGAAATGTCAAGGTTTGTTTGCTTGGGAGGTATCTACTGAAATTCCCCATTCAATCCTTGGCCTTTCTCCCTCCTCTCGTTGAAGACTGTTAGCACCGCTGTGGGGTGGGCTGAAGCAGGATGGGCCAAACTGACACATGGCACCCCTGCAGTGACAGTCACCACTAGGAAGGTGGCCCCGCAGAGAGAGCAGCACTGAGAGTCATGAGACCTGAGTCCTATTCCCAGCTCTGCCACTGATGCCCGGTGGGGCCTTGGTCAAGACACTTCCCCTCTTTGTGTCTCAGTTTCTCCACTTGTAAAAAGGATATAGTGACACTTTCCTTTGTAAAGCATCTTGAGATCTATAGGTGAAAAGTGCTTTGCAAGTGCAAAATATTATCATGAGTATATTATTATATTACACAACTAGGGCATCACACAGACCATACTTCTCATGTGTCAGCTGAAGTCTGGTTGAGAGCAATTTCATGGTTACACAAGTGTCTCCTGTGCATTGCTGCACTGCTGAACAAGACCACATCGTTCTGACACACCAATAATGCAGGAAGAAACACTGTGGTTGGTATCCATAACTGCCCTCCTCTCTGCTCCCAGGGACAAGGGATTATAATAATGAATTGGTGACATTTCTGCAGTACTTTTCATCCCAAAGTGCTTTACAGACATTACAGATACAAAAACTGCCTCACCCATGCCTGAAATGCAGCCACTTCTGGGGTTAACCACAGCAGCTGCTTAACAGTGCATAGCAACCTTACACCACAGTTTCAGACAGGACGTGAAGAAGACCACTGCATTCAATTAAAATTACAGAGGGAACTGAAAGAGGCAAACTGTAATTACTCAGACTGGGATTTGGCCAGGACACCAAGGTTACCATCTCTTTTCTTATGTGGGATCTTTAGTTATACCCCGTGGCCAGTGCCACAGTTTTCTTTCTCTTTTGAAAAAGCACAGTGCCCCAGCCCCTCTCTGGCACACGGGTGTCTGTACTGACTCAGAGAGAAGAGCACCATCTCCACACACTGCAGCACCTAGGTACAACCTGCACATCTCCCATCCAAAGAGAGGCGAGGTCCAAGCCTGCTTAGCTTATGGTAGCCCCTCCCCAGATCTGACCCCCTTCATTCACTAAGAGATCACCCTCATTTTCTCTCTGAAAAGTTAATGTGCATCTGCTTTGAAATCCTGCAGCAGATCCTGTTGGCCTTGCACCTATGGATTCCTGCTCCCTGAGGCACCTGGCTGGCACCCTTGATGTAGTCTCCAGCTCTCTACAGGGCCTGCCTGGCTCTTTTGCCAGCCTTGGGGTATTGCAGGTGGGAGCAAGCCTCCCAGCCTGGGTAAACAGACTTGCATTCCTGGGGCTCGAGCTAGCGTGTGGACGTTGTGGCTCGGGCTTGACGCCCTGGATCTGAGCTTGGGTGTCTAGCCCAAGTCTCCTTCCGGGTCCCAACGGCCATACAGCTATTTTTAGCTCGCTAGCTTGAGTGAAGCTAACACGAGTCTGTCTACCAGGGTTGGGAGGCTCGCTCCCAGCTGCCATGTAGACATACCCCTGTTGGTCAGGGCCGGCCTACCTGACACAGCGTCTAGCTCCTTGGGGCCTGGTTGGCCCAGTTGGCCCCAGGCTCCAGGCTGACTCCTGTGGACTAGGGGCTGGCCTTGTTGGTACAGGCTCAGGATGCTGGTGCCAAAGTGGTGTCAAGAGCTTAGGTTCTGATTCCTGGGAACTGATAGGGCAGCTGGCATCCCTAGTTCATGCTCCGGCTCCCAGTGCCCAGCATATTGCTTGACCCAGCAGATCCCGACACTCTGGCTGCAGAAGGCTTCCCCTACAGGTGTCCAGACACGGTGGCAGAAAGGGCATTCACTCAACACAGCACTTGAATGAAGTCCCTGTGAGCAGGGAGGGCAGGACACAACCCTGTCTCGTGTATCTGACTTTTCCCCAGCAGCAGCACGTCTGGGATGCCAGAGTCCCATATGCCACCATTTTTGTGAAATCACTCTTGGCCTACATGTCTGATGTTTTTAATTGCACCTGGAGGGAAAATATCCCCCCCCACACACACACACACTACCTTCCCATGCCTCAACTCTGTCCAGGAAGTGAGGGAGGGCTGTATATCCCAAATAGCCTCTCTGCTTGGTCACCAGTGTGTGGGAGAAAGATGGGAGTAAAATCTACTCTAGACATCCCGGATATTAGATTTTAAAGTGATAATGGCTCCTGGTCCCTAGCCATGGCTCAGCTACTGCAATAACTCTCTCATTGGAAAGCAAAGCCCTTTAAGAGAGCTAAGAATGGGAGACTATGCTCTTTGCTAGCTGATTTCATGATCATGTGGCAAAGACAGAAGCTCCCTGCTCCCAAGTTGTGCAGACAAACACCACAGCGATCTGTTGGGTAAGGCTCACCGGACAGGAGAACTGAAGTTGAAAAGGTTTTTGAGTGGAGCCCACGCAGCTTTTGCACCAAAAGTTGTGCAAATAAAATGGAGACTTTAATCTGAGAAGCAGCTGCGTCCATGTGCTACTGGAGAGTCAGGGCTAAATTCAACACTGGCTGGTGTAAGTGGGTGCAGCTCCATTTATTTCAATGCCCTCTTTTTCCACTGGAGAGCCTGTAGGAAGTTGCTCCCAAACAATTTGGAGAGGACACGGCAATTCTCATCCCTTTACTAATGGGGAGACACAAAGCACAAGCTAAATGAGCACCTCGCCTACACGGCCTTGGCTTCACTAGTAGCGGACAGATAGCATAGGGGCATCCATAGCCTCTGCTTTCAGCACCTTCCCATCCCCCCCAACCACACCCTTGTGGCATTCCCCTTTGTGATGTCTGGCAATGAGGCATATGACAGCAACTAGGGAAGCCAATGGGATGAAAATACGAACAGCCATCTGAGCAGGATACAAACCTGTAGAGAAAAAGTCACTCAAATACTGTGGAGGTTGGTGCAGTATGAGATGCTATCAGAATAGAATAGAATAGAATAGAATAGAATAGAATAGACATACACCACATGACAGAAATTGGCTTTTGGTTAAAATTAAGAAAGGAAACAAAACAAACACTGGTTATTAAAGATTCCACTTAATGGCAAAGGAGCGATGAGATATAACCACAGGTGTCTGCATTTACACCACTAACACTAAAGGAACTCAGACAAAAATTCAGGGCTACATGCTCTCAAGAACTTTCCTGAAAGAACCAAGATGAGACCGAGCCAGGATGATGAGAACAAAACTGATTCTCCTAACTCCTCCTGCATTCTGCTGCAGTTTAACCTGAAAAACTGAAGATCACACAACCAGTTTCTCCCTCCCAGCATTCACCAATCAGGACTGAGAATGGTTTTATAGTTATGGTAAAGAACTTGGAGTCACAAGATCTAGGCCAGTGGTTCTCAAACTATTGTACTGGTGACCCCTTTCACATAGCAAGCCTCTGAGTACGACCCCCCTTATAAATTAAAAACATTTGTTTATATATTTAACACCATTATAAATGCTGGAGGCAAAGCGGGATTTGGGGTGGAGGCTGACAGCTCGCAACTCCCCATGTAATAACCTCATGATCCTCTGAGGGGTCCTGACCCCCAGTTTGAGAACCCCTGATCTAGGCTCTAATTTCTGGCTCTGCCATGGACATCCTGAGTGACCTTGACAGAGTCACTTTGCTCCTCTCTGCCTCTGCTGTCTCATCCTACCTCATAGTGGGACTCTAAAGCTAGACTCCTTAATGCTTGTGGAGGGTTTTGAGATCCTTAATGGAAGGTGCTGTAGCAGGGCATTGCAGAGTACAAAACTCAAGATGGCCCTCTCCGGCCCCTTTTCTGCCTATCAATGCATAGGGTATGAAATCACTGAGAGGAGGTGTGTTTGTAAGATCTATGTCTTCAATAAGGACTTTGGAAGGGCCAAAATAGAGCAATGTCCCCCCACTAAAGAATCCATCACAGGTTACCCAAGAGAACCAGGGCTTGATTTTCTGTTGTCCCTTAGCTAGTTTATGCTGTTCCAGTGCTTTAAAGGGACCATGAAATGGTTGAACCTGGCTACCTGCTGCAGGGGTAATCCCTGAAGGCAGAGAACCAGTGTGACAGTGTTATGCCACGCCCCTCTCATAGCCCTTTATGTGGAGGGGTTGGCCAGAGGAAAGCGGGGGTTGGCCCCAGTACAGCAAAGCTCTGTCTATTCTTGGCTGCTGGAACAACCCTTTGTGGCCACAGGCAGTTGAATGTGAGTTCGAACAGCCTCAGGGCTGGCCCTGGAATATGGGAAATGCAAATTTGGCTTTAAGCCATCCTTGCTCCCACTCTGTTCCTGCACGGAGCACACAGCTCAGCCAAAGATGCTAATGGGACCTGCAGTGTATGCTGGGACAGGACACTTTGGTGGCTCTGCAAAGTCAGATCTAAAGGGAGGCGTTAAATAAAGCAGCTAATGAAAGGACCTGAAGTATATTAATTTAAGGCTCACAGTGGCCTGGTGCACATCAGCCCACCTCTAACCACTGCTACACTCTTCCAGAAGTCCCGCCTAAGCTCCCTGCTTAGTGCCTCTTTGCTTTCTACTTTTTCAGCTCTTTGCTCATGGGGCTTCCACCTCCAAACTGTTATTAAAACAGGGCTTGAGTTGGCTCTGAACACCTCAGGCGTAAACTCAATTCTCCTGGCTTTTGTCCAGCCTCCAATCAGCAAGCATTATAGTAGCTTCAAAGTGAGTTCTACTGCCACGTGTTCTTCCCGGACAGATTAGATAGACAGAGATCCACCTGATGCATGTATAACACACACTGAAGTATATAGGCACCATCAAAACAGTCCCTTTAGGGTGCTTTGTCCAGCATCTCTTGCTGAGTTAGCAGAAGAAACCAGGCAGAGGGGGTTCTCTGGATGGAATAGGTGAATGGTGTAGGAGGTATGATGGCTGAAACTTTTTCCATTTCTTTCTAGTATACTTTGGAGGTGGGGGCAACTTTTCATCTTGACCAAGCAGAAGGTGTGGGGTTTGGAAATAGGGTCCTTCGCTACCTGACATTCAGTACACAGCCACAAAGAGAAAGTGCCCAGAGGGGTGAACAAGAACATCACTATTTAGAAGCTGCAGTAATTCGCTTGAGAGCAACTGCTAGTGAAGGATTGACTCACACCACAGACTGTACAGTCAGTGAACAACCATTGTAGATCCTTTTGGGTTGGAATGGACTCTTTTTGGGGGTCATCCAGGACTGATTTCATTGCTCTTAAGTCCTCCCTGATAGATGGGTATCCCATTTCAGTCTTGGGGCTCTCCAGAAATGGTGATTCCACAGCTTCCTGTGGCAGCTTATTTCACTGCGGAACTAAATATACCCAGCTGCAGCTTAAGCCTGTCCATTGCTTCTTGTTCTGTCCTTGGTACCTAGTGAGAACAATTGGTCTCTGCCCTCTTGGTAACATCCCTTCATATATCTGTAGCCCTCATCTCTCACATCAGTCTTCTCTCCTCCAAACTGATCATGCCCTGCTCCCTTAACCGCTCCTCAGAGCTCTTATTTCATTTCCTGGAGTCCCATTTGTTCTACTGAGAAATGACTAAACGTCTTCCCAGTTTCCATGAATAGCTAAACACACCATACTAACAATAATAATAATTAGCCATGTAGCTAAAAATAGACCAATGTGTGGAACTGACTCTCAAAGGCAGCTGGAGAAGCTGCAACCATGAACATAGACGGTGAAGAAATTAGCTAAGCACCTGGAGAGAAAAGATTTCAGAGAATTCATAAGTGGGGCAGCCTACCATAGATGGATGACCATCCCTCCTCATTGTCACAGGACAGTCCTGAGTTTGACTGCTCTGTGTCTCGTCTGCTGTCCAGCCTCCTGAAAGGTATTCGGAACATTAAGGAGCTCTCTGAGAACATTAAACGAGGGGATGGCTCAACAAGGCTAGGTCAAATAAGATCTGGTGGAAGGAAGTAAACCATTTTTCTGAGGTTCCAATATGTCTGACTAACTGTTTGCACCAGGGTCCTCTTATCTTTAATTTTCACATGGCCCTGAGCTTTCAGGCCCAGATGGAAGGAGATTACTGTGAGATAAGCCAAGCTTGTGATGATTTACCATGTTGGTGTTATTACTGGTGTTATTACTACTACATCCTGGTAACATTACCCTGGTGACATCCAGAGATGAAGCAATGAAACAAGCAACAGCAACTGGAAAAGTCAATGGGATGGTGAAACACAAAAACAAACTGCAGGATAGAAGCTTGCAGAGGAAAAGGCACTCACATACCCCAGAGGTCGGCCGGCTTATTTATGTATTATTATTATTATTATCATTATCATCATCATCATCATTATGGTAGCACTCACAATGTGCTAGATACTTTCCAAACAGAAATGAAGAGTTCCTGCTCTAACTTCTGCTCTCAGAGGTAGCATCAGTACAAGGCTGGTTCTTACCAGCCCAATTTTCTTGACCCAAGAGAATAACAATACTTAACACGTTCCCAGACAAATAACCTGAGTTGAATAAATAATTGGTAGAGCTAATCAAATGATGCAAAAGTTGTGACTTGCAAATGAATATGTATGCCCTCATCATTATTATTTGGCCTGGACATATTATTAGTTGCATGCCAGTATTTCAATAACCATCGATTTGTCCATGGATATGCTTATCAATCCCATAAGTATCATACATTTTAACTTAAATGATTATTGGTCTGAAAATTCACACAGGAAAGTGTACCATTTGTTACTTCCTATTAGCCATTCTTTATCCACCATTCTCCTATCCACTCAATAATCAGAAATAATGCCATGTGAGTGTCACGAACCAAGCACCAGTAACAGTGAATATTACTAACAGTGAACAATTTGCAAGTAACCCATAGCCTGACATCTGTCTGCATAAACAATTTACTGAATACTTATGAATAATGAAATCAGGGTTGATCTGCAAACAGGAAAAAGGGCTAAATTCACCAAGTATCACTTGATCAGTTCCACTGCGAGCAAGGAACATGCTCACAAACTCTTTTAGAATTCTTTCAAACAAGTACCTTCCTCAGTGGTTTTGGATATTGACTAACCATAACTGGTATCTATGAAGAGTTAAAGCAAACTTGGAGAAAAAATACCTGTTGATATTTTAAGTAACAATTTGATCTCTGTAGAATTAATATGCGCTTTCACTTATTTTTTGTTTTGGTTACAGAAGCCATTGTTGATTTGAAGGCACAAGGAAATGTAACAGTCCTCTGCACTGTTATATCCTCTTCCAACTGAGATTCTCAAAGCACTTTACAAACATAAATCAGTTGCTTATAACTTTACCCAACTTTGAGTGTTCAGGCTAAAGTTTTCCATCCCAGGTGTCTCACTCAAGGCTGAATACATTTGGAAAATTTTCAGCCAAAAGCGTTGGGCTGTTTCTGAGAACGAGGTTACGGGATAAGAAGTTGTTTTGCCCACCTTAACAAAAATTCTGGTGACCTTCTTTTTGGGACGCTCTCATGCCTTTATGCTTTGGAAAAGGGACTTGAGATTTGGTGGGAGGGAGTGGCCTTTATGGCAGGGCTGTGCCTTTTGCAGCGCCTGTGAAAATCTATCCAAATGTGGTCGAATTATAAACCGCTGAAAAATCACAGTTCACACACGTTCATGCACATGCTCGTTAGAGAACTGTTAGAACTCTGAAGCTGAATTCCCCAAACATTCCTTCTGCACTGGGCATGCCCCAGCCCAGGGATACACAGGACTTGCCCTGCAACTGCAGCTTTGGGCTGTTGCAGGCAGAGGCAGATTAGGTTTTGTGGGGCCCTAGGCCAGGACAAGTGGGGGAGACCTCCCATCCCTTCTGCCTGCAGTCCCCACCCCACTCCCAGCACTCCTGCCAGGGAACAGGGTCAGGGTGCGAGGGCTTGCCCCGCTCCCCCCACCCGGTCCCCCAAATTGGCCAGGGTCCCTGGGCACGGACCCCATTGGTCCAGTGACTAGTCTGCCACTGGTTGTGGACTGGGACTGGCTGAGTGAGAAGAACTGGACTGGAATGAAGAGCCAGTGGTGGGGAAGAGACAGGACTGAGGCAGAATGGAGGGGATGGAGAAGAAGGGGTCAAGCTTGTGGATACAGGAAGAAGAATCTGTCCAATAGAACACACTCCCCACCAGAGCCTGGAATGGAATCACAGGCGCCAACGTCTCATGGCGCCGGTGGGTACTCGCGCCCCCCAGCCCCACCCTGACTCCACCCCTGTCCCGCCCCTGTCCCGCCCCCATTCCAACCCCTTCCCCAAATTCCCCGCCCCAACTCTGTCCCCTCCCTGCCCCTGTTGGACCCCTCCCCAAACTCCATCCCGGCCCACCTCCTCCCCTAAGCGTGCCGCGTTCCCCTCCTCCCTCCCAGGCTTGCCGTGTGAAACGGCTGTTTCACGGCGTCAAGCGCTGGGAGCCGGGGGAAAAAGCGGCCACGTGTTGCTCTCAGGGGAGGAAGCGGAGCGGAGGTGGAGGTGAGCTGGGGTTGGGGCAGGGAGCTGCCAGTGGGTGCAGAGTCGGCACCTATGAATGGAATCCAGATTCCTGAGTCTCCGTTGCTCTGCTGTCAGCAAATATCTGTGAAACCCACTGGCAAAGTAGGTGTATTGTTGCTGGTCCCCCTAGAGGATGACAACATACTACTGCTATCAGTTATGCTATTAGCTCAAGTGGCAGATTGGGGTTGGCTTTTAGAGCTTGTCTATATGAATTAATTCGTGGCAAGTTAGGGTGTAAATCTAGCCTGCCACTCACTAACTGTCCACGTAGACTCTGCTGACATGGACTAAGTTTCTTAGTGTGCTTTAATCTACTCTCACTTCAAAGTGAGGTGGATCAAAGCACAGTAGGGAACTGTTAGGGCATCCACAAGGAGAGTTAGTGCTTGGCAGGCTAATGAGGAGCAGATTTTCATCCCAGTTTGCCACAAACTACATGATCACAGAAACAACAAGGAGTCCGGTGGCACCTTAAAGACTAACAGATTTATTTGGGCATAAGCTTTCGTGGGTAAAAAACCTCACTTCAGTTTATGATCAACTAAATCTGTTAGTCTTTAAAGTGCCACCGGACTCCTTGTTGTTTTTGTGGATACAAACTAACACGGCTACCCCCTGATACTTGACACCATGTTCACGTAGACAGCCTTAAAGGTTCCAACACCGCTGATGACCCATGTGGGAAAGTATGATGCCACATGATGGAATTTGGGGGTTTTTTCAGTTTTTTTTTTTAATACCTAGGAAATTACACACACAAAAACTAGATTAAATGAACATTATTAGAGCTGCAAAGTGAAGCACTCAGAAGTTAGGAAATGCCAGAGTTAAGGTTGCCTGTGCGACTTTAATTTGGGCTCCTTGTGCATATGGATTATGCTCAGAGCTGTGCAGAGAATGGTAATTCCATCTTGTGCAGGATTTTGAAGTTTGGTTTTGACTCGATTAGTTACTAACCCTGAACATTTCAAAATTCTCCATGAAAGAAAATTCCAAATATATATATATATATATATATATATATATATATATATATAGTTTGGATTGACCCAAATGTTTTGTTTTGACAACATCAAAACACTACATTTTGGTTTTGTCTATATTATAATACATAATACATTTAAAAAAAATCAAAATGAAAAGTTGTTTTGAAACGAAAAATTTAAATGTTGGAATTCAGAAAATGGCAGAATAGGATGGAACTGCATTTTCTGACAAAACTATTTCATCAAAGTTTTTCCAATCAGCTCTAATTATGATGCAGTCTTTAATTACATGACCACATACTGTTTTGTTCACAAGACCCCTGCCTCATTAAATGCTCAATACAGATATGCTCTGGGAATGAATCAGGTTTGTAGGAGGCTGGTGTCTGTTGGACCCTTGCTTCACTTGTTGCAGAAGTTGAAAGATTTGTGGCTATGGGATGGGTGAAGCTACACCCGCCCAAAACGAAAGGTCTGCTCCCTCAACCAAGGGAGAGGAACCACTGAACCAAGGCCACAACCGAAATCTGGGGCAACAAAGGATAAAAACAGGAACACAAGTGAAGGTCAAAGATCGAAGGTTAAAAATCACAGAACCAGAAGGGGACACCAAGCAGAGAAACCATGACAACGCCCGCGGCTCCTCAAAGGCATGTAAGGGTCAGTGGACTCCACCCAGAGGAACTCTGATCAGAGGCATGACTTAACAAGGGACTGGTACTCAGGATGGAAGATGCTCTTGGCTGTGCCTGAAACCAGGAAGCGCTTGGAGCCAGGTACCTAGAAGAGGGTCTACAGTCTGGTGGTTCAATGGCCATGCTTCTACTCTGAGTGCAGGCTGAGGGGCAGAGACTCATGTGCAAGCCTTTGGAGACTAGGGGACTAGACCTGGGAGGGAAAGTGTCAAAGAGTGAGTCTCCCTGTCAGTAGAGACAGGTTCGAACCATAGCACAGAGCACAGGAAGAGCAGCAAGGTGAACCCTAGCAGGAGACTTAGCGCATAGTAGTTGGCATCAGGGAAAGACTGAGAGTGCACCGAGAAGGCCCTCCAGGGTATGGAGTGGACACAGAGCTGCACTGCCATGCTACTGGTGCCTCAGGGCTACTGTAGCCTCTATGGTCAGTGTCCTCCCCATTAGTGGGGGAAATCCGCCAATGGATCCATGTAATTGTGGATTGCCTAATCCCACTCTTCTTCCAGCCTATTTCTGTGTTCCCCACAAATCACCCCCTGCACTGAGGCACAGTAAACCCTCCTGTGGTGTGCACAGGAGCAGGGTTTGCCCCAAAAAGCCTCCCTCAGACTTACTTTGTAACTGGGCCCCCACATCCTAAAATGACAGGCTCCCTGTTTCTATGTTTAAATAGCACAGCAGAAAACCTTTCCCTCCAAACTTGGCAGTAGATCCTCTCTTTGGGCCACCTACACCCCAGCCTCTGGTTCTAATAAACATTTCACGCTACCAGTTAAGTTTATTAAGTTTGGAGCAGCACAGAGGTCTGTGGGCAAAACTGTTGAGCTGGAGGTGGCCAGCTGCTCAGAAGCCATGCTGCAGTCCCTGGGCCTGACCCAGCCTGTCCAACTTCAGCCCTTTATAATATTCAATCTTATGGAAAAATACTTTTCTCTCTGCTTCTCAGACTGCTGCTGGTACAAGACCTCTTCATTTTGTGATCTGATACTAGAACAGCATTCTTAAGATTCCCTGAGCACTCCATTTCCTATATAAAACAATAGTAATGGGATACTCTGTTATAATCTCAAATATGGGGAAATGTAATCCTTTCCCAGGCTGGATCACACTTATTGATTGAAAGCGCTTGTGAGTCTTTATACCCAACTTGACATCATTTTTCTGTTTGTAAGTATGTCGGTATCTACCACAATAATTTTGGAATGCTGCATCCAATACATTTCAAACTTCCAGGGAATGTTCTACGCATCAAGGAACAGATTATTGATTTGGGGAAAATTGGAAAACCAAGAGAGGGGAAATGGGAGGCAGATGGAGCCCCAGCCATCTTTTTAGCACAGCCACATCTTCAAACACCTCTGCAATGGTGTATAGACCAAACAAGTGTTTGACTGGACCCACTAATGCCTTCCAGCATAACAACATCCCATCTCAACTCTGCTTATCCTCCTAATAGTTTAACGTGTTGACACCCTGAATGATTTATCATCCAGAGAGAAAGAAGAATAATGGTGAAGGGATGGTGAAAAGGGGGTCTGCATACAGCTCCTGGAACATGGCAGAGAATAGGGGACAGGGGAATGGGACACACAGAATCCCTGGTGTCGGTGGGGGAAGTTGGGGGACCCTAGTATTGGGTGAGGGAGAAATGGGCATACAGATCTTCTAGCGTGGGGGGGAAGCGGGGGAATGGGTGGCAGTCAGAGCCCCTGGCATGGGAGGGGAAGAGGAAGTGGGAGTAAGGGGTAAGGTAGGTTCATATACAGCCCCTGCGATGGGGAAGATTGGGAAACCTGGTGGTGGGGTGGGGAAAGGAGGAAATAGGGGTATACACAGATCCCTATCATGGATCGAAGAGTGGGAGGCTCTGGAATGGGGGAAGGGAAGCCACACAGAGCCCCTGTCAAGGAGCAGGAATTTGGGAACTGGGGAGATGGGAGACAAGGCACACAGAACTCCTGGAGAGGGGAGAGTGGGGGATCCTGGAATGGTGGAACTCAGGTTGCAGGGGAGTTTGGGGAAATCTGGTGTGGGGGAAGAGGAGCCTCACAGAGTCCCTGAAAAGGAAAGGAATGGAAGGGAAATGGGAATGTGTTGCACACGGAACCACTGGTATGGGGGGAGAGAAGGAGGGGCCTGGGTATGGAAGGAGGAGGGAAGGGGGGGTACAGCCCATACCAAGGGCAGACTATGGAGGAACTGTGGAGGGCTGCAATAAATATCAGCTTACACACGCTATGAAGTGTGTGTGACCCCCTAGTTATAACAATATCTAAAATTTTCCCTAAGTAGCTCAGAGTGAACTACAGCCACTCTAAGAAAACGAGTCCAAATGGCTTCTGCTGAACTTTTCGGGAAACACGGCGGTAAGCTCAATCAGTGAGTCAGAAGCAATAGCATGTGACTTCAGCCATGTGACTAATCTCACCATTGACCAACACTGACATTTTTGAAGAGAAGTCCAGGCCACCACCAGAACCATGGCAGCAGATGCCAAACACGCAGAGAGCTGGACTTGGCAGACTGTATTCGCACTGTACAGAGACTGCAGCTGGGGCGGGTTGGATTCTGACCCAGTCTGTTGCCAGTCAAGGTGACTGTTACTGATAAAAGGAGTGTTTGCCCTGAGCGTCATTTTGGTGTGATTCCTGCCTCCTCAAAGGCAGTAGGAGGGGTCTCCAAGCCAAGACATGGGGGGATGGGGGCCGGAGCCTGCAACCTATTACTAGCCAGGGAAGCGCAAACTTGACACACAATTTCAACCCACTGTAATGGGAGCTCTGCAAAATAGGAGCGAGGATACACTTGTAAGGGATATAAACCCTCATTCATGGCACAAGACAACCACTAAGTGTGTAAACCTAGGAAGAAACTTCCCCTATGAGATTCCATCATGGTCCATTATGGGGTAGTACATGTTCTTCTGTGGGTGACACCCAGCTCTATGCCACCTTTACATCAAACCATCTCATGGCTTTCTGAATACCTGGCTGAAATCAGCATATACATGGTAAGCAGCCTGCTCTGCTGGTAGGCAGTTGGAAGTGCTTCAAAGAGCATGTCTTCTCATCCCCCACTACTGAGGGTATCTGGCTTCAGACGGTTAAGTTAGTTTGAAGCCTTTTGTGCTCCTCAGTGTTACTGGATGCCCAAATAGCTGTGGTGGTAAAGCCACCTAGCTCCACCTGTGACTGGCCAGAAGACCGTGCCCCATCTTATGAGCCACAGTACTGGTGTACATGACCTCCACAATTGATTACTGCAACTTATTTTAGCTAAGAAGGAAGCAACACATTCTGGAAATGCTCTAGTTGGTACAAAACAACATCCAGTCTCCTCAGCAACATGAGTCACTGTGAATACACCACCCTGGTGCTCTCCTCTCTGCAATGGCTTCCCCTTGAGTCCCATTGGAGGTCTCTGACCTCAGAGCCTCCCATGGAACTGACCCATGTCACTGAGAGATTGCCTGGGAACACAGCCGTTGTTGGAGGCCAACCCAGGGAGAGGCAATCATAAAACTGTCAGCCAAAAATGGGAGGCTCCTGAGTGGAGGACATAGAGCTTACACAGGACCCAGACTGTGATATGCACTCCCCTTACAGCAAGAATGGCCAGGGACCTCTCCACTCTCTCATTTCTCCAACATAGCCCTCCTTCAGTAAACTCTTCAGATAAATGCTCTCACACACAAACGCCACCCACGCACCAGCACACACAAATAGAAAAAGGCAAACAAATAAAAACAAAGAAACAGGCAGACAAATAAAAACAAACAAAAACAGCCTTTACACTAATCAAGCTATTTCTTCTATGGGCTTGGAAGACAGAAAATTGCTGTTATTGTCATTTCTATTTTAATTCTTGTAAGGCACTCAGACCCGAATGTGATGGGGGCCAGACAGAAAAACAGGGAGAGTGTCCTTAGGCAAGTCATTCCACAACTTTCTCTGTCTCCGTTTCCTCATCTGAAAGGGGGCTAATACTAGTGACCTACCCCAGAGGAGCGTTCTGAGGCTTATTTCATTATGAGACTTGGCCAATTTCAGTTGAAGTCAGTGGAAGTTTTGCCAGCAAGTTCCATGCCAGGGCTCTGTCTCAGTCTGAATAATTCTGGACAATTTCAGCCAAAACAGTTCAGACATTTTCGAGAACAAGGCTAGGGGAAAAACATGATTTTATAATGTGAACAAAATTCTGGTGACCAATTCTGGTGACCATTTCTTTGGAAAGCTCTAATGCCCCCATGCTTTTGAGGAGATACTTGCAATTTGGCAGGTAGATGGCCTTGGTGTCAAGAATGTGCCTTTTGCCTTCCCTGTGACAAACTGCCCAAATTGGGCCAACTTATGAGCCTTTGAAAAATAGCAGTTCACACAAACTCAGCCGAGACTTCCTTAACCCTAGCTAAAATCTTTGAAGATTCTGCCATCACTGAACATGTTTGAGAATCTCCCAGCTCCTAGTACTGACCAGTCTGCACATGTGCCATCCCCACAGAGCAAGTGAGCATACAGCTCCATTCCCAAACAGCTCCTAATTGTGACAAAATCGCTCATGCACTATCCCCACCAAGTGACAGGACATGCTCCAAGCCAGAGCTACCAGAATGGGGGGGACTCAGGAGGACTTTCCCTGTAATGATTGCTCCCAGATGCTCCAGGCCAGGGTAGGACAGGGCACTAGAACTGAGAGCAGGGGGCCTGACTATTCTTTTGTCTCAATGACACCCCCCATTGCTGACACCCAGGAAGCATGGAGCAGAAAGCCATCTGATTCAAAGACATAGGGGAAAAGAGCCAGACCTAGGGCCAATAGTCTGGGAGGCAAAGACTAGGACTGGAGGTTGGCAAGAGACAGAGCCTGGGACTGCGGGGACAAGGAGACTAGGTCGGGGAGCTGGGGATGGAAATGGCACAGGGAGACAGCTGGCCAGTGGGTCAGGAGGAAATTGAGATTGGAGGCGGATCTGAGGGGGGAAGACAGGGAATAGCAGGGCAAGGAGGAGACTGGGACTGGGAGCCAGTGGGGCAGGGGGAAGAAGGTGTGGAAAGGGGAGACAGATCTGACACAAAGTTGGAGGATGAGGGGAGAACTGTGACTGGCTGGGCAAAGAAACTGGGATAAGTAGTTGGGGATGGCAAGGACAGTGAGACGGAATGAGAAGCCCAGGAAGAGAGGCTAGGACTGGAAGCCATTGGGATGGGAAACATGGGTATGGACGATGACTGGCGACAAGAGGGTGGGAGACAGAGAAAGAGACAGATCAGGGAGTGGGAGAGGGAGCTAGGACTGGCTGGACAAGGGTACTGGGGACAAGGAGCCAGGAGTAGGGGGAGAACTGGATATGCTGAGAAGGAGACTGGGAGTAGGAGTATGGGGGAGACTAGGAATGGGACAGACTGAGACAGGGAATCAGACAGGGACAAGGATCAGAAGCCTGAGTAGTGGAGACTGGCAATGACTAACATGGGCAGTGGGTATAATAGTCCAGGGGAGGCTAAGCCTCCCTTAATCCAGGCCGTAGCCCTGTCCATGCTGTTCCCCGAGGCCCCACCCTCACTCTCTCTCTTCCCTGAAGTCAGCGGGGGCTCAGCTTGGGCCAGTGATCTGGCCAGCTTTGAGCTCAAGCTGGCCAGTGACTGGGGGTGGTTTGGATCAGCCCATGGCTCAGGCCAGTGCTCCGGCTGACCAGCAGCCCGGGACAGTTTGGGGCAGGCCTCCTCCGGCCATGGGAGGGCTCGGGGCTCCAGAGGGCAAGGGGGAAAGGGGTGGGGCCTCAGGAGGAAGGGGCAGGGCTGGTGAGCTAGTCTCCCCAAAGAGGAGGTTCACCCACCGCCCATGGTAGGAGAGGAGAATGGAACTGTGAGAAGGAGCTAGTGGTGGATGGGAAAGGGACAGGGCAGAAGGGGTCAAACTTGGGGAGAATGGGAAGAAGAGTTTGTGCCTACTAGAACAGGCTCCCCTCCAGAGTCTGGAATTGAACCCAAGATCCACGAGTCTCATATTCCTCTAATGTCAGCAAATAGCTATGAAACCCACTTTGAAACTGTCCCATCCCCCTCTAGTGCTAGCCCTACTACTGCTATCAGTTTCTCCATTAGCTCAAGTGGCAGACGTTTGTGTGGAGTAATTAATAAAATAAAATAAAAAAAATTGAAGTCTGCATTTTTCTAGGCAGAACTTCCTAAAAGTTAGTTTGACTTGTTTTTGCACTGCCTCTGCACTTCTGGGTTCTGACCAAACCAGAAGCCCTGAGTTACATGTTACATGCTCCTCTCACAAGGTTTTCTGGCTAGGCCTCCAGTCTAAAGCACAAGAAATCGTATAAGAAAGTGCATCCTCTTTGTGATACCCAGCCCAGTTTTAGAGAACCATATGGTTCAGGAAGATCTGAAGACTATGTCTACACTTTTTGAGGGGGGTTTTCTGATCCCAAACTCCTTGAATCTTTTTGGGCTCAACTGTTGCTAACGTACAATTCCCTTCATTTCCTCATCTGCATACTCTGGTCCAGTGGCACAAAAATGGGGAGATCCTTTTTGCCATATATCTAGTTCTAACATATAAAATGGAATTTCCTCTCTTATTTATCCAAATTCAACCTTTGATGGCTGCCTTTTGGGCACAATGCATGTTCTGCTTATTCCCTCAGGATTCTCTTTAACTTTTCACCTCTTCTTTTGTTCTGGGGGTCAATGGGGCAGGTTGTTTTTCCTAGTCACTCTTTCTTTTATGTTCTTTCAGTTAATTGGGGATCATTTTCTTCTAGTTGTTAATCTGGCTGCCCTGTGTCTATAAGGGGATGCTCTTTTATCAGACCCTATGGTTCTGGTTGAGCCAGTTGCTTCTTCATTTAGATCAGTGGTCTCAAACTGGGGCCGCCGCCTGTTCAGGGAAAGCCCCTGGCGGGCTGGGCCGGTTTGTTTACCTGCCGCGTCCGCAAGTTCAGCTGATCGCGGCTCCACTGGCCGCGGTTCTCCGCTCCAGGCCAATGGGGGCTGCAGGAAGCGGCGCGGGCCGAGGAATGTGCTGGCCGCCCGTCCCGCAGCCCCCATTGGCCTGGAGTGGCGAACCGCGGCCAGTGGAGCCGCGATCAGCCGAACCTGCGGACGCGGCAGGTAAACAAACCGGCCCAGCCCTCCAGGGGCTTTCCCTGAACAAGCGGCAGCCCTAGTTTGAGAACCACTGATTTAGATCTTGTTATAGATTTATTATGGTGCCTTGAAAGGACTTGCCTCCACCAAACATCATCCTCCGCCTTGGACATCTGTTCTCAGAGTCTCAAGCTGGTATGCAGCCTTGGGGTTCTTCTAGACTCCCCACCACCAAGCTATGGCTGTTCAAAATGTCCTCTTCCACCTTTGGCTGGCCTAGAGATTGCCCCATCCCATCAGATTCCAACTTGGCTACTGTGACCCATGCATTTGTAACCTATGGCTTGACCATTGCAGTGCAATGAAATAGGAAGGAAAATGCTGACCCTGAAAAAGCTCCAGTTGGTTCAGAATGCAGAGGGCCATCTACTGAACAAAACGAGCTGCCAAGAGCACTTCATTCCAGAGCTCCACTCTGCATTGTCGCCTTATTGAATACAAAGGCATGTTCAGTGTTACAGCACAGCTATTCAAAGTCCTGCCCCGGACTGGTCTGAGCTACCTATGTCAGCACCTCTCAGTCTGTGAATATGATCTCCCATAAGAGTCATGTTTATCGGGGACAAAGGAACAGTCATTCTCACCAGCGAAACTAACAAGTGCAGAAAAACAGAGCTTTCTCCGACACTGACCACAACTGTGGAACTCGCTTCTGCAAGAGATCAAAATAACCACTAATCAGACAACCATCAGAGCAAAATGTAAAGCTCATTTCTTTAGGCCCCTCTTTCCAGCAATAAAATAATAAAAGGAAAATGACATAAATGCATCATTCAAAAAGAATTTACTCCTTAAGAGGGAGTTGGAGGAATGGAAGAGCAAGTGAGAAGAACAGAAATCCTGGGCCTAATTCTCTGCTGTCAGCTCAGAATGGTAATGTTTCATGCCCCATTGCACTGGTGTAAATGACTCCAGGTGGTGCAGGGCAATGGACAACGAGCCCCTCCCCTCCCTCATCCACGTATTTATAGCATTGAGAATATGTAAGGGGCCTGGAGCATGCAATAAATGGATTAGATTTCATCAGACAGAGTGAGGGATAGATGCTTATTGATAAGGACCTTGTTAAGTATTTGAATAAAAGAAATTCTAAATAATTCTGGAGACAACTGATTACTAACGATAGGCCCAAACCACAAAGTACAGGGGATCTTGATCCTAGCATTTTGGTTTAAACCTATTATGGAGGGGTAAGGATAAAGCCAGCTGCAGAATTTGGTCTGGATCCAATAACCCCCCAAATTCCAGGGGTATTCAGAGCAGGAGTGGGGTTGACTCAAACCCTATTAACTCTATTAATTACCAGACTTGTGCCTCAAGAGAAAGGCAGCTCCTATAGAGAGGACGGTTCAATATTGTGAGACGTGCCGACTTTCTATAAATAGAGATGTACAGCGATTATCACTGGAATTAATTCAAGGAAATTCAGAAGTAGATGAGTAATGAAAGGGGCTGACATTTATTGGTTATAATTTGAAAGGAGATAAGCATCTCCTCACTTCCCTTTCTAGGAATCTAGCCCAATGAACCCTAGAGGGGGAGGATAGACTCAAGAGAACCCCTCTCAGGCCAACAAGAGAGTAAGAGAGCTGTCTGCAACCACCACAATGAGATGAGTAGTGGAGGTGGCCCAGGCAGATTTGGCAGGAAAATGAGCGGGGGGGGTAGGGTGACCAGATGTCCCGATTTTATAGGGACAGTCCTGATTTTTGGGTCTTTTTCTTATATAGGCTCCTATTACCCCCCACCCCCATCCTGATTTTTCACATTTGCTGTCTGGTCACCCTAGGGGGGGGGGGAGGGGTTAGTTATTGCTCTGCATCACACACCCTGGCCTGCCATAGGACTGCTTCAAAATATTTGTCCTCCCCTCCCCTCTCCCCCCCCAGCACAGGGATAATGCCAGCGGGAGCCTGCAGATATTGCCCATACCAACATCAGGGATATACTGGGGGGAAACTGCAGTTACTACCCCTCTATCATCATGGGAAACTGCTAAGACATTTTGGGGTTGGAGAGGCTATCACTCTGCCTGGCAGCAGGAATATATAGACGTGGAGGGGTAACTCGCATAGTGTGGCACTCTGTCCCCCTTGAGAGGTGACTGTTTCCAATTGCTTCTATAGGCACCCATGCAAAAAGACACCTTGAGGCCTGTAAAAGCAACTGGAAACAAGGCGGAGAAGCCATCTGAGCTGCCTCTTCTCTGGGCTGTTGATGTAAAGTGGGGGACAAGAGAAAATAGAAGTTGCCATCAGTGACCAGAGCTGTCCTTAGGATAGGAATGTCCCAGGGAATACTGGAGAAGGAAAGCAGAATAGAGGAAGACTAGGCATGTGCAAAAGAGAGGACCACATGACAGGGAAGTATGCGCACAAGTTGGGGAGGAGGACTTAGCATCTGGGAAGCACGTGCAAGAGAGCAGGGGGAGAGCAAGGAGCAGAGCAGATGGAAAGAGGAGATGAAATGACGAACAGAAGGAGACAGTGTGATTTAACTTCATTTAAAAAGGACAAACTCCTTGGTGCACTACGAGAAGCTAAAAATACATCACTACTTTCTTAATGTTGTTTTTCCATGCAAGCAATTGCTGTAGGTTGCTACATGGCTGTTGCTTGATCACAGATGGGAAGGGAGGTGGTTGGTATGACAGCAAATAGAAGGAAAATCTCCATGATGCCAATGCTCTGTTAAGGTGTGGTCCACACTAAGAACAAGTCTGATAAACCTTGAATTAAGAGGGCAATAGATGGGTTGTGTCAGGCAACCCAAGCAGGTGATAAACATTTTAGGGCTCCACAAATGATCTAAAATGGAGAATAGAACCCTTTGCCTATTAACAGCACCTTCCATTTAAGGATCTCAGAAAACTTTACAAATGTTAACTAATTTAGTCTCCGAAGCCTTCTCTGAGGTAGGAAAGCATTATCCCTGTCTCTCAGAGAGATACTGACAGGCAAATAGCCTGCCCAGGCTCAAGTCAAACAGCAGAGCTGAGAATTGAATCCAGTTCCCTTGATGGCTATTTCGGTACATTAACCACTGAGCTCTACACTTATCAGCATGAGCCCGCAGGAGTCCTGAGAGTGCACATGATCTCCCAGGATGTCCAGGAGGACTCCTGGGGTAAAACATGAAATGAATGTGGATGGGTTTCAGGATCAGAGTTTAGACGATAGCTGGTAAAGGGGGTTGGATGTTGGATTCCTTTAAATTTAATCCCACAATATGCCTCAGTTTCCAAATCCTTCTTCACAGTACTCCAATAAAACCCCATTCCATTCTGACAGAGATGACACAGCACACTCCACAGACCTTCCCTACTGTGGCTTCAGGACAATGGAACCAGTTGCCAGACTCAGCAGGTCCAGTATCCTCTATGCTGAGCTGTGGGCTACAGCTGCTTCATTAGAATATGCACACCCGGACTTCACCGCTCAGAGGTGCCCAAGTGTGTACGGTCTGACAAATATCCCCCGGGGAGGATACTTAACCTCACAGAAAAGGGAAGAACCAGGCAACGCACTCCCAGGTATTGCTGAGCACGGAGTAAACAAGCTCTACTGCAGAGGTGGCGGCGGCAGCAGCCTGGACCTATGACCAGATCCATCACCCATTCTGAAGTCCAGGTAAGGTGGAGATAAATCCCAGAGGGATGCAGGAGAAGCAAGAAGTACGTAAAGTGCAGGGAGTCACTGGGCGGAGGGGACAGTGGTAGAGTTAAAGAGGGATACAATGTGGAGGAAAGCATGGACTAAGTGACTGCTGGTCAAGTTATGCACACCCAGCCAGCACGGTGCAGGCTGAGGCTTCAGGTTACATACACTCTCTAAGTTTGGGAACAGAATAACCATTAGTTTATACACCATTTCAGCATGGGAAAGGCAAAGTCCTCAGGCTCTGAATGCAGACATGCCAAACCACAAAAAAAATGCAGAAATTGGGCTTGGTTTTGGCTTAATTGGCCTGTGAGTTGCTTGTTGGCTAGTTTTTGGCTTGTAGCTTGTTGCTTCTTTTTTTTGATTGGCTCCCAGCAATCAGGGGCGGGGGGGGGGGAAGAGTCAGGGGTGCACAGCAGGCCCACCACAGTCCCTGACAGCACGCCGGGGGAATCTAGTCACATAGAGTGTTGGGGTTCTTAGGGATTGGCTTGTTTTGGCCTTGTTTTGAAATGTGATTAGCTTGATTTTTAGCTTACTGTGAAAGTCGGGGTGCTTATTTACCAAGTGAAAGTTGGCAACTGTGTCTACATGGTCTCTTAGCCTGAAATGCACTCCGCCCTTACGTAATAAAAGAATCAGTCAGCATGGGGCTGGCAGAGCCCTCAGGTTACAAACAACCTCACAATATAGGGCCGGCAGAGCCTACAAGTTATACACACTGTTGCAATATGGGACAGTCGGAGCCTACAGGTTGCAGCTGTGGCCGGCTGGGAAACCCCTCTGCATGGGGTATCTCAGGGTGATGTAACGGCATGGCTGGGGGAAAGATAGCATGGTTGAAATGCCTCCATAGTTTGACTATTTCCAGGTCCTTGGATCCATGGACAGCTGTGCAATTAGAGCAGCCCTGAGGTTACTCTAATAAGATGGTATAAAACCACATTTAACCTGCCTCCTTGGGTTCTCTTCTGAGCACAGCTCAGCCAAAACCACCATGTTTTACACATCATGTTCCGCAGACCCTCACTCAGAAAGGACTCCAGTTGCACACGTGCGCTCAGTGTGAGACAGAGGCAGCCATGCGGGTGTAACCTACACACACTACACCCTGTCAGGGTGATGCAGATATTGCCCTCAGGTTATTCACATCTTCTCATTATAGGACAGGCACCGCCATCGGGTTCTGAGGCTGAAGGAGCTCACAAATGATTTCAACCCTTTCAGCATGAGGCAGAAAGAGCCCTCAGTTATATACACCCTCTCAGTATGAGAGAGCAGGAGTCCTCAGGCTGAACACACCCTCTCAACCTCAGACAAGGAGGTGACATGGCTCCTATGGACCTCTGTGAATATGGGGGATGACTGGATGCTCATTCCTCTGTTATGGTCTTTATGCACCTGTGAGTGGTGACAGGAAACTTAGACTGGCAGTTAGACTGGTGTCTCTCCCACTAAGCATTATGGTTGTATTTTCCCCTCTGGAAGCACTGCCTGCAATTAATTCCCCAAGGGAGCTCACATGTGCCATCCAGAGTGGTTACGTTACGTGATTTAGGAGAAATCCATTTCTCTTACAGTAGGGAGCTCACTGAAGGCAGCAGAGGATGAGGTGGGGAAGAGTGGGATGGGTATTACTGTGGAGACTTTCATTTCAGAAGAAATCCCCACAGACACTATCCAAGGAAGGAAAATAGGAGCCATAAGAACTTTAAGCAACGAACCTCACATGCAGAAATCAGTTACCAGAAGAAACAAGAGCCAGAACCTCAGCTGGGATAAATCAGCATCTCTCCTTTGAAGTCAGTGGCTCTAAACAATTGACATCAACTGGCAGCCTGGCTCAGAAGCTTTTTTAAGAAGGAAAAAGACTTCTCTTCCTGTGCTAGCATTTAAAGGCACAAACACGCCTTGCAAGTTTTGCAGCATCTGCATCATGCGGCATAATTAAGTTATTCTAAATGAGGTCTGAGACATTTTAATATCCTGAAGCAATAAAATCTCAGGTTGATGTTCGTTCCTCCCTCTCCTTCTCTCTCTCTGTGTCTTTTTCCCTCTCCCTCTTCACCTCTGTGGCTCCCAGTGTGAGAAGACACCGAGCTGGTTGGCTGTAATTGCTGGAACAGTCCCCTAACGCTTGCTTCCTCTTCAATTGCATTAAACTGCATCTTTATAGATACAGCCCTGTTTATTCATGCTGCTCATGTGGAAGAGGAAAGAAATGCAGACTCTCTCTGCCTCCTCCTCCTCCTGCCTTTCATTTCATGGGTGTGGCAGGGTTCAAACCTTTGCAGTCTCTCACAGGCACAAGTGTGATGAACAGAGGACAGTACTGGAGGGAAAGCCATAAAACACGGCTGGCGATGAATGAAAATCATTTCACCCACAAGTGGGAAACCGGCTTGTGAGTTATCATTTAATCATTCATGCAATCTAGCACTGAGCACTTGCCCCGATAATGTCCATCCATTCTAGTGTAGGTATACGGAATGCTTATCTATCTATTTATCTGTGCATGTTATGCTATCAAGAGATACAGTAGATAGCACAGTATATTTCCAAATAGTTAGTATTAAATAAACTTTAGGGCAAATATCAAAGGTTCTTCAACCCAGTCTCTCATTTTGCATCTATTTAGCTCCAGATTTTATGGGTATAAATTTGCAGGTGCAATCAGTTGGTACAGATGATAGAATTTAGACATCTAGGTCTCTCATTTGCAGGTGCAGTCAGTCAGCTACTTAGTTCTTTTCCACTATCATCTCCACCCACAAATATATATGTATATGTGCACACACTTTCTCTAGAGGTGTGTGTATATACACACCCACCCTTGTAATTATATATATATATGAATTTAAAGAGATTTCTCTGACTCCGTATTTGTAATTTCAGCACTTTGCTCTTTTTCAATCAGAAAGGCAGGATGATGCGAGCTTCCCCAGAAAAATGCCCTGAAAGAGGAAAGCTGTCTTTATTTTGGAAGGAAGCTCCTGTTTCCTTATGAAGAACCTGATCTGATTTCTTTCCATTTGCAAAAGGTTGGGGCAGGGAGAGAGGAAAGCAGGCTGAAAACCAAGGTCTTTTTTTCCCACTCCAAATTAAAGCTTCTTTTGGGTTATCATCAGCTCTGCTTTCCAAAGTTTTACATCGTCAATGTAGCAATTTTGTGTGTGTGAATATGTATGAATGCATGCATGGGCGTAGGAGTATGAATGGGTGTGTCTGGCTGTGTGTGGACGTGTGTGGTTGTATTGGGGCTGGATGTGTGTGTGTGTGACTGTATGAGGGGGATGAAGGGGTGTGTCTGGGTGGGTGACTGAATTTAGGGGTGTGTGTATATGCCTGATCTAGTAATCTGTGTGTCATAAGTTTATAAATATTTTGTAATAATAATAAAAAAGACAGACAGGAATAACATATATAGATTTAGAGACTGGGTAAAACTGGGTATTAACCATGTGTGCTAAAGCCCAGCCTATTAAAGTATGGCGAAAAATACCCCCTGTGGCTCTTCCCAGCTTATTGCCTCCAAAAAAACCCCAGAGACTGCTATTTTATTTTAAAATTTGCTGTGCCTCTCCACCCACTGCCCTGTCATTCTGCTTCTCCGTCTGCCTTCCTCCTCCTCCTCCTCTCTTTTCATCCCACATTGGCCGACTAAACGTGCTCTGCTGGCTGGTTGCAACGTGTTCCCCCTCCCACCCTTCTCCAGGTTTTAGTGACTGTATCATTAATTGCAGAGCATCTGAAACCTGCATAGGGAAAAATATATAAGGCTGGGTCTCTTTCTATCCCATTCACCTGCCCCTTTCAGTTATTCTACAGTATGACTCCTTGGCTTGGGAGCACACATATTGAGGCACAGAAATGCACCTTAACCTTCATTGTAATTATATACAGTATTCTACAGTAATTATCCAAATCTCTAAAGCTTCCAGCAGTGTGTTGGGCTATTACTGTAGAGTATTGCAGTAATAGACACTGTAAGGTATATATAATGGAGGTGTCAGTTGCCGCTCTGTAGTTATAAGACTGAGACAAGATTTACACTTAAAGCAGGAATCCCACCTCTTTGTTATTATCCCGATGGAGAAAGTTGTCATAATACCTTTGAAATGCACCAAGGGCCAAATCCTGTCCTGACTACATTGGTGCAAATCTGGAGTAGTTCCAACTGAAGTCAAAGGAGTTAAACTGAGGTAACTGAGAGCAGATTTTGGCTTTCAAGTGAACAGTTTGAAATGGAAGGGATGTGTGGGGGAATGAGCTAGCTAGCTTTTTTTATTTCATTATTTTTGGCTTGTCATGTTTTATTGTTGAAAATTAGCTGGCTCCTCACCCCTCTTGCCACCCTCATCAAGGAAAGCCATGTGGTACCAGTAGAGAGAATGAACTGGTTTCCAACAGGTTCGTACCGTTCGTCTCTCTCATCCCATCGGAGCTCAGAGCTAATAGAGGCGTGGTCCTCTGTCTCTTTACCAGCTGGTGCACAGTTGTCTAACTGGTCGTACTAAGAAAGGGATTGCAAAGAGGGCTGGGTTTTTTCCCCCTGACTTCATGGCCAATTACTTTTGCTATTAATTAATTGTTCTTGATATTATTAACACCAAAAAAAGGAAAGAAAGAAATTACCAGTTTATTTTTGTTCACACTATTTTAACGAAATGCACCTGTCTCCCTTGCCATCTCAAAGCACATGCACATAAAGCAGCTTTCATCTCTCAGAGCAAAGAGCAACAGAGAGCCGGCATCCTGATCCTGGATCACGGTTCACCGAGTATCTTTTTATTTATTTATTTTTGTGGCAAAAGCTGAAGAATTACTTCCCCCATCTTTTGAGGTAGAGCCACTTCTCATCACATTTCCCTCCTCCCCCTTCCACATCCACACCCTCAGAATCAGAGACAGAAAACCCTATGTAATGCATCTGCCCACAGTTAAAAAAAAAAGGGAGGGGGATCCTTGTTTCTCCCCAAACATGAAGATAGGCCACCCTCTCCCCACATCACCAGCACTAGAAAGACAAACAGTCATCAGGAAGGGTGTGAAAAGAGCCTTCAATTGCAAGATGCTAAAGAATTGCAAAGAAGACATCTGCTTAGAAGCAGTTAAAAATTCCTCCCCCCGCCCCTTATACACATACACACACATCCAATAGCCTGGGAATTTCTCCACAGAAAGAAGTATAAAATTGTCAGCTCTACCTGTTTTGTTCTTCTCATACAGCACAGCATGATTGTATTGTCCCCTTCCTTCCTTCTTCTTCCTTCCTTCTCCTCTCTCCTTTTTCCTCCTCTCTCTCTTATCTCTCCCCCCCCCACCCTCTCCACTCCCTCCCTCCCTCTCTCTCTCTCTCTCTCTCACACACACACACACCAGGGCAGTTAGCTGCAACTGTAAGGTCCACAGCTATTGCTCATCACACATGCACAAGCTGGCTGTCTCTCTCTCTCCCCCTCCCTCCCTCCCTCTCTCTCTCTCTCTCTCTCTCTGTATCTTTCCCAGAATTGTTCACTAGCTCTCAATGACTAGTCACCTCCCCACCCCACCCCCCACTACAATCCAGGCAGCCACCCCCTCCCAGTCCCCTGCCAGCCTCATGAATATTTAAACATCTCCAATCTGGACCCAATTACCCAACGACTTTCCCACTGTACTGAGACTAGCAGGAAAGGGAACATTATAGATTGTTGAGGGGGTGGGGTGAGGTGTGTCTGTGGGGGCTTGGGAACGGGAAGTGGGTGAGGGCTTACATTTTTCTGCCACTCTTTTTCCGCATTCTCACTGTAGTAGTTAAAGCAGAGAGCACAGGGCCCCAGCCAAGAGAGGATTTGTATGTTAAGAAAGCTAGTGGGGTTATTTCCATGGCATTTCATGCACAGGTGACATGCTGTAGGTGGGAGCTGTGGTAGGTGAGGAATAACAATAAATGTATGAATGTCTGTGGATCTTCTCCGTTCCCCCTCACATGCATAGTCACAAACAGATATGCACATACACACGGGAAGATATGCACATATACCTACACACATTCCCCAGATGGAAATGTCCTATAGAATATAATGGAACATAACTTTTCTATAGGATTCTGTGGCATTTAATAGAAAATTATATTCCTGCCCCAGAGTTATATAGGGTGGTTTTAGAAGCAACCTATAGAAAGGCTGTTGTTCTCTATTGTCTTTCTCTATTGATTTTTAAAATAATTTCTGTAGAATCCCATTGATTTTTTTTCTTTATTAATTTCTATAAAACTTGCCATAAGGGATACCGGCACAACCACACGCACACAAACACTAACATACACACACATGCGCCCAAATACACACGTATCAGATGCTATAACATTGTGCTTTCTCAGAATTTATAGCAGAGTGACTATGTCTAATAATATGGAAAAGAGAATCTAGGCAATGCATGGATTTCAGCCAAAATATGACAGTGATGAATACACTAGAAAGGAAAAGATAGATATAATCTAGCTAACAAAATTAGGATTAAGCCTCCTTTTTTTACTAAGAGCCAGATTCTGAGCTCTGTTACACCAGTGTAAATCAGCGAGTAACATCGCTGAACTCTTCTTCTGAACTACTACATTGACGGTAAATCAGCCTAAGAGCAGAATGTAGCCCCAAGTAATTATTAAGACTTTTACGTTTTAAATATATGTAATATGTGGTTACTGGAATATCCTCAGAGCAGAGTCCCTCATAGTCATATTCAGTTGCTATGACATCACTGTACTTCCCAGTAGGACTTTTTTGGAAAAAGGAAAGTAAATAGAAAGGCTTTCAAACATAATCTATCTATCTATGTCTATGTATGTAATTTAGGGGAACTTCCTTGTGTGGTACAGCAGGTACAGTGTTAGGTCTGGGTTTGTGATCTGGGAGGGGGGAATATAGCATGATAATGAAATTCACAGACAATACTGAAGTGGGAAGAGTTGCAAACACCAGCCGACACAGAGGAACAGTACGTAGAGACCAAAGGGTTAAATAACAAAATGAGATTCAGCTTGGAAAAATGCATCCAGGGGAAAAGAATCCAAAATATGTATAATTAAGAGAAGTAAGAAACCTGAGATGTGGTGCTGCAGAAAATGACCAAGGGTTGATAGAGGGTATCAAATTAGATATAGGTTTGCACTATGGCTGCACATGCCAAAGACATCACATCCTGGAGAAGAAAAGGAATAGGGTAACATTTTCAAAAGTGCCTACGTGACTTAGGAGTCAAAGTCCCACAATTGTCATAGGGCCAGATTTTTTTAAGGTATTTAGACACCTAATCTCTATTGGGGTTGGAATAACTTTAAAAATCTGAAGTCTCATTAAAATCAGCATGGCTTAGGCTCCTAAGTCCCTTAGGCACATCTGAACATTTTTACCTTTAGGGCACATAGGAACCAAAGTTATTGGGCTCTCTACAGGAGTGACTGGATAACATTTAAGTGCCTGAGAGGTACAGAAGGTCAGCCTAGATGATCTAATGGTCCCTTCTGGCCTTAAACTCTATGAATCTATTCTGATAAAATGGAGGGAGTTTACAAAGAGGAACAAAAATTGGGGGTGGGGGCTGGTAGTATGGGGTGGGTGATGAAGAAAGATTAAAAAAGCTAAATCTGTGAAGCTTGACTAAATGACAGGGAAGGGGGTGGCGGAGCATGATAAAGACATAAAGCCCAAGGAGGGAATTATTCAATGTGATGCCTAACTCACTGTTCAGTGTGTGTTACATCTCCCCCACTAAGTAGTCCACAGAGTACATGAGTCTACTACATCTAGTAGCTACCCAGAGTTACTCCTTTAAACGAAGTGGAAGAGTCTCATGCTTTTAGCCTTAGAGGGCCTTGGTTCAATCCCACCAGCGATGACACCAACTGGTTGTTGTTACATGGTACACTGGGCTATAACTAGGAGAAATGAGAGGAAACCAAGAAAAGGGAAATTGAGGCTGAATAGGAGGAAAGATGTCCTGATAGTGAGGTGTATTAGGCTGTGGAATAGTCCTCCCCCCCCCCCCCCGGAGCACTGCTTTACCGCGTTATATCTGAATTTGTATTATATCGGGTCGCGTTATATCAAGGTAGCGGTGTATTATGGACATATGTGGTAGCCTTTCCTTTCTAAGGTTGTAGTCATATTCCATGATGAAGTCATTGGACCAGATTTGCAAAGGTACGTAGATGCCTAACCTGCATGGGTGCTTTTGAAAATGCTACAAGGCATCTCTTTGCCTCTTTACCTTTGCAAATCTAGCCCAATGTACCTAGGTTCATTTTGCACTTGGGGTAAGTGAAGAGGAAAGGGTTCAAGTGACTTGCCAAAGGTCACATAGATCTTTTCTACACAAGATAGTTGCAAACGATTTAACTTTGTGACCCAAGAACCGATTAATGCCACCTGACAAAGGGGTGCAGAGGGGTTACAGGAATTTCCTGATTCTGGGATGTATATTCTGGTCCACCAAAGAATGCCATGTGAGGTCTCAAATGAAAGCCGGAGACACACTGGTCATCAATATCATTGTGAAATGTATGTATGGGTATTATGTAAGGAGCTGTGTATCTTTATCAGAAAGTTGTGCTCTTAAACATATAAAGTTAAAAGCAGGTCACCAAAAGGTGACATGCCTTAGACTGGTTCTTTCAGACCGGATGTAGGAAGCGTCTCTCTCTCTCTCCATGAGAATGTAAATTAAGCTCTGTTCGTTAACACAATGGAGGCCTGTTCACATACCAAGTCACATGTTAACAAAGTACTGTGAAATCAACAAGAAAGGGGCACACAGGACAAAATAAGCCACAGGGGGTTATCCTGTCTATGAATAAAGACAATGACCTTTGGAGGTGTTTCTAGAAGGCAAAGCACACACCCTTGCACCATGCAAGCGAGGTCTCAGACAGTTTAGGATGAAAATGCTGAAGCGAACACTGGGGAGACTAAACTTCTTTAGACAGGAGGTTGTTAACCTGTTAGTTAAGTTTAGTCTCTAGAAAGCATGCTATGATTTTGGCTTATATGTAGCCATCTGTTTCCAATATTCTTACTATTACTTGAATCTTTGATTGTAAACTTATTCTTGTTTTCCACTATAATTACATCTAAGTGCTGTGATGTTAGCAAAGAGCTGGTCCTTAGATGAATCTTACAAGCTGGTGTGTACTGTTCCTTTTGGGAACAGCTGTCTGGTAACTCTGTGAGTATTCAGCGGATCACAGGCTTGACACTGCAGGGAATGTTCCAAGGACTGGAGGTTTGTGTGTACCTATTGCCATCTACACAGAGAGCATGAGGCCTGCAGAGACCTAGAAGGCAGTGCTTGTGTTGCCAGAGGCTGATGGATTCAGGGAGCTGACCCACAGCAGGCACAGACAAGTCTGCCTCGTGCTAAGGGCAGGTAGTGGTGAGGTGCCCTCAGTACCTCTGTGGAGTGTCACAACCTTAAATCAGTTTTAAAACCAATTTAGTTAAACCAGTGCAAATCCCTGCATGAACTCCCTTATTTCAATGGGAGAGTGCCGTATTGCAGTTTAGCTTTAATTTATTCCTGATTGGTTTAAAATAAACTAAAATAATCCTGGTTTAAACTGAAAAAAAACAAAACACCAAGAGTGTCCATGTGGGGTTTTGCACCAGTTTAAAGCAGAATTGTCTAAACAGCAGCTGGAAGGTACATGCAGTGGGAGTTACTCCTCCCAGCTGCTGTGTAGACAAACCCTAAATGGCTTTAAATCACACCTTTCAATAAACCAGGGAACTTTCTCGTTTAAGCAAAGGATTTCACTGCCCATTGGGAGAGTGCTCTGACCCACCCCATGATATTAATGACTGGTTGGCTGCTTATACTCAGCAACTCAATATACACCTGTTGCCATTACACTAGTCTAGGTAATTTTTGCAGGTGTTTTACATTTATTCACTATCATTTTTCTCTTCTTCTGAGCCCTATACAGCTTGACTCTGGGTAACTAAGGCACCAGGTGCCAGGGATAGAGATACAAGAAAAGGTCCCAATAATATTTTTAAACATTCTCAAAAACATTCCAGTAACATGTGTGGCATTCCTGTGGCACTGAATACATGACAGTGCATGTGCGAGAAAGATTTTAGCACTCATGGGGGGTGGCCTACATAACTCACACGTCATTATTTATTATTATTCAGCCTCAGCATTCTCAACAATGCAAATGTTTACTCCAATTAAATTCCAGCTCAGTGTAGTGCTTAGAAACCATAATCCTTCAATAAAATTAAAATCTTGTCTGCTTGTCTATCATGAAGTTAAATGTCACAACAGAAACCAGACTGCAGATGTCACATTAGCTCTTATTATTAGTGTATCTAGTTAGTACAATTGGGTGCATGGCACTTTACAATGCATGTTTGATATAGGTTCCTGCTCCACGGACCTTGCGATCTATGGTCTTATTCCTGCAATCTTGCAAGCTGACCTCTGAGTCTGTGTGGCGCTCCACTGAAGCAGTGGATTAGAGTTTGGGTTCCAGCAAAGCTTTAATACAGGCCTGCCCTCTTTAAAGCCTGAAGCCTTTCTGTAGGCCTTCCTCCCCTTCCCTTCTCAAGGAATGGTATTGAGATTTGCTGACCAGACAGTTCATACAATGAGTACTCAATGTTTTTAACATTTAAGTGTTAAATGTATCTTAAGTTTCGTGACCATCCAGTGAATCAAGAGGAATGACTGAGGCTGGGGGAGAAAGCAGGTCGCACTGATGGGGTGTGGTGGCAGCAGCAGCAGCCTTTGAAATGCATGGAGCTGTAGGTAGGTAAGTCATGGCTGTTGAGGGCTAGCAGGAAGTTCACAAGCAGAGAAATCTTGAGTGTTTGCACAAGCCAAATCTGTAGCTCTGGAAGAATTGGGGGTTGGGGCTTTTTATAAACTCTTTCTTGCTGAGGAAAACAGCTGTCCTGCTTCTAATCTATTTTAGGTTAGAAGAGAGTGGAAGCCCCATGTCCGTCAGTCAGTCAGACAAATATGGCATGTGTTTTCCATTGACTTCATTGATAGTTGGGGTTTCTCCTTGGGAAAGGGGGAAACTCCCCCCTAGTGGAATCCTCAAACATCCTGTCATAGCCTTTAGAATACCCATTGTCCTCCAGATTTGGGCACAGTGGTGGAGGATCAAAGAAAGGGTGGGGTGAGCTACCCAGCCCAAGATCCAGGCTCAGATCTGAAGATGGCCTGTGGCTAGAGCTTGGGCTTGATATAGCTAAAATCTTGTGCAATTTCTTTCCCTTTTTTTGGCTGAATCCCAACAGGAAGCAGAAAATGGGCTCATTGTGGCTTTGGATCCAGCCCAGAAACAGAACTGTAGGGGCTCTGACGAGTCAAACTGCAACTCCCTTGAAATATGAATGGGTCTGGATTTGGCCCATAAATGTTATTGTATTCAGTCTGGAAATTAATCCTGGAAACCATAAACCTCCCCTTTCCCCTCACCACTATAACTGTGCCCTATTTACAGGGGCATGATAGCACATGGTCCTGGAGATAATACACTGATCCTACAGTGTTCTTTCAGGAACCTGCTGCTATTCAATGAAAGTCACTATAGTGGTCTGGAAAAACCCTGCAGGACAGATGGAATTTTACGGGTCTGGGACAGTGTATATGCAGAAATATCCAGTTTGTGTATCTAAAGTTACAGAAAAAGGGCTTGCTTAGACCCAGATCTACAGTTTATCTGTATTGAGTTTCTTGCTGATCAGTATTAGCCCTTTGGATAGTGCAACGTTTAATACCTGGGAGACTGGCTAGTTTCCAAAGTGTTTGTGAAGGCACTGGGGAGCAGGGATGGTTTCTGGGTGTCTGGACTTGGAGCAAGTTCTATTCTATTCAGGTTCTTATACAGCCCACATCACTATAGCATTTGGGTACCTTCCAGAACTGCATTAAGTGACAGGACTAGCATCTGTCACATGTGCATGACAGCGGGACACTTGTGAGAAGCCAGTCCTGCTATATTAAGAACCTTTCTATCACCCCCAACCTGTGTTCCCAACAGGTCCAGCCTCCCCCATCCTCTTGGCATGACCTTCAGCCCACAGGTGCTCGTGCACTCAGTCTAGGAGTTGAGGTAAATCATAGCATGAGCTGAGGTCAGGGAGGGAGAAAGACAATGTGAAAAAGGCAGTGGGATACAGCAGGTAAGTGAGGCCCAATAGCAGAGAGGACATGAAGTTTTCTACCTAATCAGGTGATGGCAGGAGGAATCTGGTGCTCAGCAGAAGGGATTTGGGTGGTGGAATGATCTTACATAGCTTGAGAGAGAGAGAGGAGGAGAGAATTTATTTAGCTTATACAGCAGAGAGGATAAGTACACTTAGTCTTTACATTTTTCTGTTTTCTCCAGTGTGTTCAGTCTCGGTGTGGAAGGGGTGGATATTTATTTTAAAAAGCATATACTGTCAACCAAAATACACAGAATGAGCCTGTCCTGCCACCCTAATTTATGCAACTCCAACCACTGATAGTCATGAAAGTGAAGCACTGGTGAAAAAAGTGCTGTGTCTTTGTATTATATTATATTATTCGTGAAAAATGATGAATTTGACAATCTGCTTAACTGGTGTTGAGTGATCATTTAATGAAAGATCCCATTGTTATGAATATGTGCAAGATGGCAGAACTATAGCTGCTGTAGGAACATAATTCTGAGTTTTCCTCATTTTGGAGTTATTCCAATCACAAGGTCAGGGTTGTAGTTACATGGGTTTTGCATAGAATTTCCTTGGGTTTTGTTTGATGTTTTTATGTGAAAAATCCTTTAATTTTTTTTTTTAAAAAGACAAGACACATCTGTGTCTAATCATCTCAGGGTTACGTACATCACAAAGCTAAGGAGGAACTGGCCTTTTCATTCAATAGTAGTCCCAGTTAAGGCCAAAATCTTTAGATTACATTAGCCTCCTCCCTGTCAAGAGAAAAGGCTAAAAAGAGACCAGAGAATACAATAGCAAGTGATAAGACAACACCAAGCACAAAGAAATAACAATCCTACAGAGCACCAGATTCTTAAGTATTAAGACACTCCGAACAGGTTGCATAGTTTGTAACAGCATAGGTTGAACAGAGCAGCATGGCCTTTCTTGTTCAAGCATCTGGCTACTGTCTTCTAGAGCTTGTGAAAACAGCCATTCATTCAAGGAAGCACATATATCTCTAATATGGTTATGCCATTAGCTTTAAAACTGTATATACTGCTGCACTGGTGACAAAAGAGGGTTATTGTTGTAGGGTTGATGGCAGAGCTCATCTTGGAGTATCTGCTATTTAAAGAGTGTATAATTGTGCTGTACGAAGCTGAGAAAGCACTTCTGCCCTTTTCCAGTGTCATTTCAAATAACTCTATTACATTTGAATTTGGGATCTATTCCTGACTGCCTCTATGACTCATTCTATGACCTTGGGTAACTTAATTTCTCTCCTCTTCCTCCATCTGTAAAATGGGGATAATAATATTTATCTACTTTTGAAATATTTATCTACCTTTGAAAGGGACTATAAGAAGTGTAAAATACGGCATTATTATTAATCACACTTAAGTGTGTTTTTTCCACCATTCACCCCTTTATACATCACAACTTATCCACATTGCATCTTGCTGCATGTTTAAGACAAACATACTGTACATGATGACAGTGCTTTCTAAACCATCCATAGCTTGGTCGTTTTGAAACCATATGAGGCAAAGCTCATGTTTCTCATTCAGGGCTGTGTACATTCCAAGTCTGAAGTTTTAAGGATGGGCTGTTATTAAATTATCTGAACACGAAAGAGGGAAAAAAAGCCCCCGAAAAATGCCTTAGCAGCTGAACGCCCATATATTTTGTTCACATTCAAATAATTCCAAGGTAGTTTGAACAGATTTTTTTTAAATGAAATTTTCCACAATAATTCGATTTTGGGCTCAGATCACATGTGAAAAAAAATCTCTGCCAGAAAGGGAATTTTGGGAGAAAGTTATAAGTAACTGAACAAAAAAATCTTTTTTGAATGGTAACACTCTCTCTCAACCACAATTATGGTCAAGCATCTGTATACTTTGAGACAAGCTGGACCTAAGTTCTACAGAAAAATTCTTGGATTCTCTGGCAACTTCATTTACATTAAAAAAAATCAAATTAAATATGAAAACTGAATAATACAATCAATCCAATGGCCTCTGTTATTGATTTTGATATTAAATTCAGCTGGTTTTACATTTTCCTCACATATTCAGTTTTCAGTGTGCCATAGATTTTAATCTTTATCAGATATAATTATATCATAGAAATTGTCAGGGCGTAAATCTGGAGGTTTTGGCAGCTGCAGCGTTTGACACTTAAAGTGTTATGAGAGGCAGGTGGAGTTTGTGGGCTAAGGGTATTGGCTGGATATTTCTGTTAAAATAATTGTCAGTGAAATCGTTAGTGTTAATAAGTCATTGTTATGTTTCAGAGTTAACACCCCATTGAGATGAATGAGGCAGTTCACATCTCTGTTGTTATTATTACAAGTGCCTGCAGACTCAGGAAGGCAAGACTGCAGTGGTTTACATCAAGTCACTTTTTCCAGTTTTTTTTTTTTTTTAAATGAAAGCTAGGACTTTGCAGTTACCAATATTATGCACACCATGACCATGGAACAGTTTAATACAAACGCACAAGCCCCCTGCCACCTGAGCTCATGGAGAATCTCCTTGAGCTATAGCAGTATTAAGGCTAAACACATACTTTTGGATAAGGCTGATTCCATCCAGTAGGATACAGCAGTACTTGCACCCACTAGCTAGAAGGTTCAGGGTGATCATTTCTGACTAGAATGTCAGTCATGCCCTCCACTTTGGGCAAATGCCAAGTCTAGAGCCAAGCTCCCATAGCAGCCATTCAAGAAAATCTTCATGTTTCTCTGGCAGAGTTATGGCCCTAGCACCCCAGTGTTTGAATTGAGCTGTGCATTTAGTATAGGACTGCAACTGCCACTTATTTATTTCTCCAGTGTGGTAACTTTACTGTTCTGTCCAATCTACAGGTGCCTTTTGAGTGACAAGCAAGCAGCAAACAGACACTATAAGGCAGGCAGTTGGCAGGGAAAAGAGCAGCCAAAGAAGCAATTGCACAAGGCTTATTACAAAGGGCAGCTAAGTGATGCATCGGCCCCCTCCCTTGCAAACCACAGCTTATAAATATTAGTTTGAAATTATCCTTGTGGCATAAGCTGGCATGGTGGTGATGTTGTGTGTGTGTGTGTGTAATGTTCTCTCTCTCCCAGAAGAAAGATTTCCCCCTCCCCCCCCCAACAGCATGGTGCATGGTTTCAGCTCGATTTACAATCCTTGGCCCTGGGCTATTTCTACAGTCAAACATAACCCTGCTTTGGTGTAATAGAATTAGCAAGATTTTCACTCACCAGCGTAGACCTGGCACACTGGCTCGTGCTTTTATGGCCTTGCAGGATAAAAAAAGGGAGGTAGGAAGAACAGCGGTTATGATCTGGGGTGAGGGGGCATGCTGACAGGGTGGGATGGGAATCAGAGTTGCCACCCTACTCTGGTCCTGCTATTGCAGAATTAGCATCTAGTAAGTTTGGAGGGGAATGGGGCACAAGTGGCTGCTGACATGCATTTTACTTAAAGCCAACTTTGAAAGTTGGGGAAGGGGGATGAGATAAAGATTGTATTTTAGTCCTATGACAGCTGGCTGGACTTGTGACACTGCATAAGCTGCTAAATCGCACTTTGTGGGTTAATAGCAGCAGCTTGCATCATAAGTTTCATTCTAATCTTCCAGCAGCAGGAGGCTTTGGGGCATGGACTGTCATTTATTTTGGTTGTACAGTACCAAGCACATTGGAGCTCACCCTGGAAGAGGCCTGTAGAAGCTATTGTAATAGTAATAATTAATAATAGGACTTATGCTAAGAATTATCACTAGATTTTATTTTCAGGTTGGTCCTAGCTTCTCAAATGATAAAGGGGAAGTCATTCCTGCTGGGCAAGATGAAATCACGCCTGAGTTTTCCCTGTCACTGATGGAGGAGTTTGTGAGCTGCCATTGTGTCTACTTCGGTATGTGTCCAGCAGGGAGAAGGCCAGTCAGAAAATGGGGGAGCAGGTGAAGGAAGATGTTGCTCAGAAAACTTTGACTTTTTATTAAAAATTATATTTTTTGGCCCAAACCCATGTATTCAATTTAACAAAATGATGATAGTTAGAAGATACTTTGTGAAAAAAATTTGTTCAGTCAAAAAAAGGTTTTCCATCTAAAAATAGTTTTGATGGAAAATGTTCAACAAGTCCTATCCTTAATTCCATCCCTCAATCCAGTTTTCAGACTGTAAAATACCTTGCTTCCACCACACCTTACAGCAACAACCTCCTCTAGACATTACCGTTGCTTCCAGTTAGCACAGTCCCCATATGTCTTGTACCATATGTGCGTGGTATTATTAGTGTCCATGTTAGGGCTCACACACAATTTGTGATGAGTGCCTCCTCAGAGTACTACCCAAGCATCCTCCATTCCCACTGAGGCCATTGGAAGTTGAATGAGTTCAGCATCTGCATCTTGCTGAATCAGGTCCTTAGGTGGTAAGTTCGTGGAGGCAGGGGACTTGTCTTATGAGAGCTTAGTACGATGCTGAGCAAATATCTGGGGCATGACAAATAACATTAGCCCCGTTAGTCTGTTAACACAATAGAGAAATAAGGAGGAAGAAGTCTGACTGGATTTCTGTGCCCACCTGGGATAAACTCTGGATTCACCCTCTACAAGGAATAGAATTTGAATCAGATTTCTGTACCCACCTTGGATGGTGCTGCTGCTCCTAAAGGAAGAACCTGAACTGGATTTCTTTGTCCACCTGAAACTGGCCATCAATACAGCCCTTGAGAGGAAAGGAACCTGAGGTAGGTTTCTCTGCCCATCTTCCTTACATCCCCTGGAAGTGGAAGAATGAGATGAGGATATATTTTCCCCATTGGAAATGGAATCATCTACAGCTTCTTTTCCCCCATATGGTGTACTTGGGTATTGCACTCCAGCATTCCAGATATCTTCTATACTGTATGTGCACCACAAAAATCACTCAGAATAGCCTGTTTCCTATTCCAGACACAGGAATGAGTAAGGAGGGGGCATGTTTGGAGTCTTCTACAGGCAGTACTAAACATCATGATTAGCTGTAGCAAAACCAACCGTAGCTGTTAGTGGAGACGAGCACTGGAGTCAGTGTGTGTGTGCATGCATGTGTGTGACCCTTCTCCTTTAGCTAATTCCAAGGTCTCATTGCTTAGTGTGCCCTGTAGCTCCACACAATAAAACACATTTTCCAAATATCCTGCTTGCTCTAAAGTCTAAATTAATTATTTTTGTTTCTGGAAATGGGCTTGATGCCTCCCATGCACCCCATCATTGCCTAGGGTCATACCACAGGCAGCCTGCCTCAGTTTCCCCTCTTGGACTGTTGAAATAAAACTTCACCCAGGCTTTTTTGTGATCAAAAATACCCTTCCTTGGGGATCAAGTTCATTAATGTAAAATAAACTCCAAATAAAATTCAAAATCCTCAAAACAAAGTCCATACATAACAAAGGTTTCTCTTCCTCCTCCCAGGCCTTCCTTTGGCAGTCCCTACCTGGCTGGAATCTCAGGCCTGATTCTCTGCTAGGCCCTGATCGATCGATCGATCTCTCTCTCTCACCCAAAACATTCTCACCCCCAAAGCTTTTCCCCCTTTTGCTGCAGCTGCATTCTGCTCTTTATAGGGCAAGCACCTGATGGTTCCCAGGTGTCTCCTTAGTGATCAGGTGTGGCTGGCCCCAGCCCTTCCAGCCTTTAGGGGCATGCCAAAATGTTATACTGTCCTAGGTAGCTGGAGGAGTACAGAAAAGGAAGCACAACTAACCTGCCAACATTGGCTGGCATAGGGGCTTACTCTGGGCTCAGTTTGGGTCCTCTCTTTTCTTCGTTCTGCATGTCGCTGCACTAATGTAACAGCACTGATCCCAGAACAACATTCTACAAAAATAGTTACAGTTTAAAAAAGGAAAAGAAAACTCTGGCCCCATGGATGTTATGGGATTCAGCTTTCTGCATGTAATCCTTTAATTGATCTTTCTGATGAGGAGAATTTGATGCTTAGCTTTACTGCTTCCTGGATGAGCTTTATGCAGATCTCACTGGGACTAGGTCACACTCATTTGGAAAAAAGTAGATCCTGGGAAAGCATCTTTCAAGCTTTCCCAGAGAGTTCCTCATTGACCTCAGTGTATGTGCAATGTCACAGAGGCACCTCGGGAATGAGGAGGTGGAGGGGCCCATGGTTCCTTGATGATATCGCAGTGTTCCGTACAATGTCACAGAAGAGTCTTGTGTAGGAGGATGAGAGGCCAGGGGTTCACAGATAGCATCATATGTTTTGCATCATAAAGAGAGAACTGACATTTGCAATGATGTCACATTGGATGTCACAGATGCATATTGGGTATGAGGAGGAGTGGCAGAGGGTATTCCAGTGACATTGCTGCTTACCGTATGATATCACAGAGACTTGGTTGGTGTGAGGAAAAGGGCTGAAGCTCCCTCTTTATAGCACTATTGACACCAGAATGCCACAAATATCCCACTTGCAGGTTCTTGTGAGTCCCTTTGTGGTACTGAGGCTTGTGTATCGACTGAAGATACGTGGTGACCTCTTGATCAGCTCAAAGGTCCCATGTTCAGATACTTGGAGGCCTCTTCAGAGCAGTTGGAACTCTTGGACTGGCTTAGAGTCCTGTGTCCCGCCCCCCCCCCAAAATGTGGATCTCCTTTGAGGCACATAGGCCCCATAGATCTCCCTGCAGCCCCCATTCTCAGATACTTGGGGAGCCCTTTGGCGCACATAGAGCCCAATGATCAGCTTGCACCCAGACACTCAGTGACCGCTTCATGGCACAGGAGCCCTTACTCTGCCACTGCTTCTAGTCAGAGCTATGTCAAAGGGGAGTTTGGGTCTTTAGTGTATATGCAAATAACTAGAGAATGCAGGTCCGCACAGCCATGCAGAGGGGGTATTAAAGATCCTATAAAATATTTCAATGTAATCCATCCAGCTTGTGGGACAAGAAAGGGAAAAGAGCTTTCTATATTGAGATGTTTTGGGAGGCCTAGTCTTAAATTCATCATCCCTTGCCTAAGAAGAAACTGTTCCATTTTGGAAATCCCTATGGACACTTTGCATGCTGTTTGAAGGGACTGGGCCTCAGGCTGGGAGAACAGAGTTTAAAAGACTCTTTGAAAAAGGAGACAAACCCGTCTTATCGAAATAATGACAATACTGTACTGTGACACTGGCAGGCCAGGTACCAGCTCATGCCAAGGCCCCTAGGCCTCACTGAACATGGACAAATGCAAAGCTGGAAACCGGTCAGTCTCATCTGTGTGTTAGAATTGTTAAATAGGTATTAGATTTCTAATAGTGTGTTTAGTATTTAGACTTCATGAAATACTTGTGAGTTGCTGCATGCCTTTATCTCACTTGTATTATCTGTATCCCATGCTATAAGGTATTTTTTAGGTGTCTGCTCTGAAACTGTAAGACACCCCCCCCACACACACATACAGTCAGGAGAGAAGCATTACCAAGTCTGAAATAAGTGGTGGAGGAGTGGTGTCCCCTCCTGCCCAACCAAAGAAGGCCCATAGACACCAGACAAGCCATTGTGGAACATCAGAGGACCAAAGACTTTGTTGATTGCTCCTTCCACACCCATGAAAAGGAGATATGCTGATGGACTGATCCCATCAGCTTGAACTCTGGGGAAAGGCAATAAAAATCCCTGATGAGAAGGAACGGGGTCTTTATGGTGCTTGGCCTGGGTTAGGCCTCGAGAACACATAGAAGTTGCCATAATATGCAATCTCTATCACCCTTTGGAACCTAAGACTAACTCATTTGTGTGTGTATGTTTACCTGCTTTCACCTTGTAAATAACCCTCATTTCTTTTTCCTAGTTAATACATCTTTAGTTAATTTATTATAGGATTGGTCTTTGATATAGGATCTAAGGTGCAATTGACCTGGGGTAAGTGACTGGTCCTTTGGTACAGGGAGTAACCAGAATATTATTGTGATTTATGGTGTAAAGGACCATCTATCACAAAGGCAAGCTTACCTGAGAGGCAAGAGATGGGAGTATCCAAGGGGACTGTTTGTGACTCCACATTAAGGCTGGTAGTTATAACGCTTGAGGAGTTCACACTTGATACTTGGTTGGTGAAATCTAAGTATAGAACTCACAACCAGTTTGGGGTTTGGGCCCTGGTTCTTCACAGTCTGCCCTGAGGTTAGTACTTGCATTCATGAGTCACTCCAGACAGCTTGATAAATACCTTGTCCTTCTGTAGTACTCAACAGCCAAACATTTTATAGATCAACAAATTTAGCCTCATCCCCCCATCCCCCTAGTGAAGCATAAGCATCGTCTGCATTTTATGGATAAGGAAACCAAGGCACGAAAAGGAGAAATGACTTGTCAAGAACCCAGGAGTCCCGATTCCCAGTCCTGTGCACTGCCCATATTATATGGAGATATACCTATCTCATAGAGCTGGAAGGGATTTTGAAAGGTCATTGAGTTGAGTCGAGTCAAGTCCAGTCCCCTGCCTTCACAGCAGGACCAAGTACTGTCCCTGACAGATTTTTGCCCCAAATCCCTAAATGGGTCCCTCAAGGATTGAGCTCCCAACACTGGGTTTAGCAGGCTACTGCTCAAACCACTGAGCTATCCCTACCCTGTAGCTAAATCTTCCTCTTTGAAGATGAGCCACTGGGGAAACAGCTAGATCTGGAACACTAATGCAGCACACCTAATTAGGTCGGGGGACGAGGCAATGTGCAGGCTCCAGTCTTCACTTAGATGTCACTGAGTAAAGACCTCAGGATTTGGCCCTAAAAGCCTTTCATAGCCCTTGCCAGCTCTGTCATTTTGGGCTGATGTAGTTAACAAGGCTTCTGGATTTTACGACTCAGTGTCATGGTGTATGTGTGATGAAAACCAGCCAAATTAACACCTATCTAGCTAAAAATAAAAGTGTGACCTCTGAGGTTGGGCCCATAGTGCATGGTGAGAGTGGTGAGGTGGGATTGGCAGAGCCATGCGTCCATCGCGGCTGTCACCATGGCACACCCACGCCAACATCTCCACGGAGACACAGCACATTGCTAGCTCTTGCATCACCAACTTGTTGCCAGGGAAACAGGAGGATGCAAAAAAAATCTCAATGACATTCAATTTTGTGACAGTCAAGAAACCCCTGAAAGGGATTTAAAAGGCTCTTGGATATGAAGCGGAAATTGGGCTTCTAATTACAGAGTCTCAACCAACTCCTTTTTATTCCCTGGTTATTTTGTCTGCTCACGTCACTGTCTTCCTGCCTTTCTCTGTCTTCCAAGGCACAAACACCAGACATCAGTGAAAAGAGAATGAGAAAGAGCTTTCCTGGTGTGAGGGAAGACAGGATCGGGAGATTAGGGGAGGTGGTTACTCAGTACAAGCAGAAGTGGAAGTCGAGCTCCCATAGCATAATAAAGGACATGGGCATAATTTTCAGAAAGAAGGACATGTGGAAACAACACAAAGTGCGGGTGAATGCTGTTGTAAGAAGCGTGTATGTGCGCGCATTTCTGCATCCAGGTGTGTGTGAGAGAGAGAGAGAGAGAGAAAGAAAGCACAATGTTTTGATATTTGCATGTGGGCTGGTGAATATTTGGGTATGTACCCAAGGGTGTATCAGTGCAATGTACATATGTGAGAATAACCAGACGTGCATGAATGAGGGAATGCACTATTGGCAACCCCAAGTGGTCAAAAAATGAGTTGGGCCCGTAAGAAATCACAAGGTTGGCTTTAAAATCATGGGATTTTCAAATAATAATACTAATAATTGCAGGGTTCCTTTTATTTGGCTTCTGATTTTTGAGCCATTAGGGGTCATATTTTCAGGCTTTTCTCCTCAGCCACACGACCTAGAAACTTAGGGCTTGACTACACCGGAAAAAGCCCAGAATAGCTACTAAGAGTGCCTTTGTGCAGTTTAGCTTAATCCACTTTGGAAATAGATTAACCTAAACCACAAAAAAGCACTCCTGTTATAGAAAAAGGATGTCCACATGGGGAATGGTATGGAATAGTTTGCATATTAAATTCACACCCTAACTATTTTGCACTAACTTCCACATGAATTCCCCATGTTTTTTAAATGAAAGCTGAGATTCTCATGTAATAACCTGACTCCAGGAGCTGCACCATTAAAAAAAAATCAAATATTGTGAGACTCAAAATAAAATCATGAGAGATTGAAACACTGCATGTGTGTGAATGGGAGTGTGTGTGTATAGCCAGGTGTATTAGTGCCAACAGGTGTGTGTTTGTGAATGGGTGCTTGCTGTGAGTACTTGCTGGCAATTTCAGTTCAATTCAATGAGATTTTATTGGCACTACACACTATACAAGTGTTGCCAAAGTGGATCTGTCAGAGATGTTTACCATCTACCTAGCACAGGGCTACATGCATGCTTCTTTTGGGGTGAGCATTTGAGTGTGTGGACAAATGTACATCTACCAGAGAATGTGCATTTGTTTAAATCCACCAGCTGCAAACAATAGATGCAATTACTGCCTAAATCAATCTCTCTCTATCACACACACCCCCTCCAAAACTGGGACTAGCAACTAATCCTTCATCTCCAAAAATTACAGCCCTGTACCGCTTGAGCTAAAGAAGATCACCATTAGATTGCATTGGTACTAAATCTGTCATACACTCTGGGGACTAGCCTCTAGAAGGCAACATTGCTCACTCACTCACACCTGCCTACCAGCAGGTGTATCTGGGGAATCAGCTTGCTACTGTCCACTCCCCATCTGGCAGTCACTCCGCCTGTTACCTAGGTCACTCACTCTGCGGCCCTTCTCTTGCTGTCCTGGAGCTGCTGCGCCTCCTCTTCATGGCATAGCCCTCCGGCCAAGTCACCATCATCCTCCCCTTCCAGGGTATTATCAAAGTTTCCTTCCTCAAAGTCTCAGGCAGTCTCCATCTCCACTGTGCTGACTGTAACACTCCTGCAATGGCTGGTAGGGGAACCCAGGCCTGCCTTCTATACCAGATTCCAATTCAGGGACCCTCAAATCAGCAGTTCAGCTCTATCCCTCTCAGGTCTCAGCTCCTTCCCTAGACTGCTTCCAGTCCTGCCCTTCTCAGGCTCCTATTCTTCCCCTATATCGGGGAGTGTGACTGCAGTCTCCTCTCACTGCAGCCTCTGCACTATCCTCAGCTTCTAGGCTTTATAGAAGTCCCATCTGTTCCTGCCCAGGTGAGCTTAATTCTCAACCAGTGTCCTTGCCCCTTAGCTCCCCAGCAGGTGCAGCCTAAGGCTAATTGGCCTCCCTTGTCACTTTAACCCCATCCGTGCTGGTGTGGGGTTAAAGTGACATCACAGAAGCCTTTCATACCTGATCACACAAGTGGTACTGGGGAAAAACAAGGCCGAGGTTGCTTGTGTGTAATATGCCATTGGCTGGCTGGTTGATGACCAGAAGTGGTAAAGGCCTTTGTTTCATCTGAAAGACAACACCTCCAGCAACACTGTGGAGGGCCATTAAGGTCAGTCCTGACAGGGAGGGAAGAATTCTGTCTTCTCACTCACAAAGATCACCTGGGTTTTCCTTGAAGATCTTCCTAACCTAGAGTTCACCAGATCTAACCCTGCTTAATCTTATGGACTCCATCAGTCTGGCAGCCAGTGGTGGTGGTACGGCTGTAGGCCAGAGAGTCAGACATATAGGCCAATAGTAATTACCACTAAATTGCAACGGGGTCCTATAGAATGACCCCGGGGCATCCACATTAATGCCAAAAGAGTTCATCCAGGCTGAATCTTGGCTCAATTCATGATTTCATGTAATTGATAGTAAAAAGCTGCTGGCGTTGAGGTTTGGACTCCATCCCGGATGGAGAAGAACCATTGGTATCCAAATAAGAATGTCACTGTGTCCCTCCTCCTCTGTCCCATGGGTATTCCCTGAATGAACAACAGGACCTGATGACTTCCCTTTTCCCTACCCATGTCTGTTGGAGGCAGTTGTGGAGAAGGGTTTCAAGCGTGCTTTTCCAACATCTTTCCTAGAATACTATGCAGCACCATCAGTATTGGCAGGGTGACAACCTGTCCCAGGGTTGCCATGTCCCAGAGGAAGCCATTACAGGTGTTGACCCTTGACCTGATCTTGGAGGTTCTATAGTTGTGGGTAAAATATAATCTATCTGCTAAGCATGCTTTTAGAAATCATAATGGAAGTTACCGAAGCTGTAATAGCAATTAGAAGAACCAAAATATATGTATTAAAAATTTGCTTGGCTATAGATCTTAAGCATTAAGTGTTAAGGGCTTAGAGTGAAGCCCAGTAGAAATTGGCAGTTGGCCTGAATATTATGTGCTTGACCAAAGCTTATGAATGATATGTGCTTAACCTAAGGTTATAAAATTAAGCAATATGTATCTTGTGATAGTTCAGCAATACATCTTGTGATAGGGACAGGTAAACAATAAACAAACAGATAGTAGCATCTTAGGAGCTTTTTGCAATAAGAGCTAACTGCATTGACATATCAAAACTATTGGGAAAGAGAATGATGCGACTGGTTGGGTTAACTGTTGGAAATGTAATTATGGGCAACTGGAATACCACATATAGACAATCATACCATAAAATTTGGTCTTCCAGAATACCAAATATGAACGGGGGCTGAGACTTAAACAGATGTGATCCCAGCTGTCTGTGGTGGAATGGAAAAAGGTTACAAAAGATTGTCAAACCCATCCTGAATCAGGACAGTGGGGGACAACATGGGACAACTGTTTCTAAATGGTCTCTATAAGGTTGTAAGTATGCACAATGTCACATTGTAAGTATGGACAATTCAGGAAACCACTTTAATGTACTTATCTCGTTCTTATACTTATGTATATTGATTTTTCTATTATTTCAATTATATGTGTGTGTATTAAGTAAAACTCAAAGTTTCTGTGTGTGCTTCACCAATGTCATCTTTTTAATTAACTCTAAGTAGCTGCCTGAACAAGGAACCTGTTATTTGTGACCCTAAATTAATCCCAGGCTACATGGGAATGGCATCAGAGCAGTGACCATTAAAACTGTGCAGGTGTCGTTGTGGAGAATGCCAGGCTAGATGCAGACACTGTACTTATGTAAGAATAAGCAATTCCTGACCTGCCGGTTCTGCATTGCTTGATGCGGGATTGCAAGTCATAGTACATACCCCAGAATAATGAAGCTCGGAGGCAGGTATCTTCTCTCACACATACACAGCAGGATGAAAACATTGTGAACAAATAACCTGACCAATGCAGCCAAAACCAGATTAAGGCCATCTGAGACTGTACACACCGCCCTACATAGAGCCCTCCATAGACCCACTCACATACTGTGACCCAGCCTCTGCTTGGGGTGGTAATAATAGAGACCACCAACACAAAAACCCTCTGTTGGACTGGTGTGGGGGCTACCACAACTCCTTTTGGGGCAGGCTAGGACTTCCCTCCTCCTAGGAATACAGCTCCCTATCTTCAGGAGGGCTGGGTTCCATCCAAGAAGACTCAGTATTCACCCACCCAAGCAGAAATATTGGTGGGGCCACTGCAGACACCACTCCAGAAGAGGCATGATGTCATCTGATGCCTGAATTTGGGAGTAAAACACTGGTGGGAGATGGGAGAACAGGAGCTGCTGTAATGATGCAGGGGAGGTCTGAGTCAGTGAGTGAGCATATATTTCTCTCTCTAATGTATACAGTGTAATCCTATAGCTCTCTCTGTAAAATATGCCCACAACCCTACCACTCACTCTCTCTCGCTCCCTCATGTGCAAAAGCTTAACCCTCTCCCTCATACCACACACACACACACCCACCCACACACCATTAAGGTGACCATATTTGCAAAATAAAAAAGCAGGATGTTTTTATGCCAACAATTTTAGGGTACTAAAAAATGCATACAAAAGCAAAAAGTACATCCTTTTCGAAAACATATGCTTGGTGCCACTGCTGACAGCTTCTGACTCAACAGTGACATGCGTATTTCTCAGAGTAGAGGATGTTTTCCAGTAATGTAAGTGCTCTGAATGAGTTTATCATGAATCTCTAACAGGTATCATGGACATTCACTTTGGGCAACAGCTTTGATTGTTTTCAGAGTAGCAACCGTGTTAGTCTGTATCCGCAAAAAGAACAGGAGTACTTGTGGCACCTTAGAGACTAACAAATTTATTTGAGCATAAGCTTTTGTGGGCTACAGCCCACTTCTTCGGATGCATATAGAATGGAACATATATTGAGGAGATATATATACACACATACAGAGAGCATGAACAGTTGGGAGTGGTCTTACCAACTCTGAGAGGCCCATTAAGTAAGAGGAAAAAAAACTTTTGAAGTGATAATCAAGATAGCCCAGTACAGACAGTTTGATAAGGAGTGTGAGAATACTTACATGGGGAGATAGATTCAATGTTTGTAATGGCTCAGCCATTCCCAGTCTCTATTCAAGCCTAAGTTGATTGTATCTTGTTTGCATATCAATTGAAGCTCAGCAGTTTCTCCTTGGAATCTGTTTTTGAAGCTTTTCTGTTGTAAAATTGCCACCCTCAGGTCTGTTACTGAGTGACCAGACAGGTTAAAGTGTTCTCCTACTGGTTTTTGAATGTTATGATTCCTGATGTCAGGATTTGATGGTGTCTACACCCATTTGACTTTTCTCTTCACTCCAACCACTGTTCATCACACTGGACGGGTAAATGCAGAGCACATTCCACTAGGTGTTGCAGAGCATCTTGAACAAACATTTTTTTCAAGTATTTTTTTCAAATATTCCAATTTTTTTAAGTTTCATCAATAAAAACAATGGACATTTCAAGTGTTGGGGTTCCTTGCTGGGACTCTCAAACACACACAATGTAATCTCCCTCCTTTTAGCACACACATGATGTAATCTTTCTCTCTCTAATACATACAAATGCACACACACGCACAATGTAATCTCTCTAACACACACTGTACTCTCCGTAACACAGATGCACAGAAACACAATGTTCTCTCTCTCTAACACTCACACATAGTAATCGCTCTAATACAATGTAATGACTCTCTCTCAAACACACACAGGCGTGCACCCACAAACAGTAATTTTAAAACACACTCACATACGTGTACAGTCTCACTCATTCACATAACTATGGTATCTACAGTAGTAGCAAGAAAAAGACAGGAGGAAAGTGAGGTCTTCTACTTGGCAGGAAAGGAGAGCTAATAATGGGCAACATTAAAAAGATTCAGGTGTTTAATGCTTATTCTGCACCAGTTTTCAGTAAAAAAAAAAAAAGAGTAAATTGTGACAAGATACTTATCCCAATTAACACTAACAGCAAGTGGGATGGAACACAAGCCAAAACAGGGAAGAACAGGTTAAAGAATATTTAGATAAGTTAAATGTATTCAAGTCAACAGAATCTGATGAAAGTCACTCTAGGTACTTAAGGAACTAGCTGAAGCAATGTCAGAACTGTTAGTGATTATCTCTGAGAACTCATGAAGGATGAGTGAGGTCCAAGAGAACTGGAGAAGGGCAAACATAGTACCTATAATGAAAAAGAGGAACAAAGAGGACCTGTGGAATTATACACCTGTCAGCCTAACTTCAATACCTAGAAAGAGACTAGAACAAATGATTAAATAATCAATTTGTAAGCAACTAGAGATAACAGGGTGATAAGTAACAGCCAACACGGAATTGTCAAGAACAAATTATGCCAAACTAACCTAATTTTCTTCTTTGACAGGGTTATTGGCCTAATGGATGAGGGAAGCTGTAGATGTGATATATCTTGATTTTAGTAAATGAATTTAGGGAAATGTAGTCTAGATTTAAGGCCTGGTCTACACTACGACTTCAATTCGGATTTAGCAGCATTAATTCGAATTAACCCTGCACCTGTCCACACGACGCCATTTAATTCGAAATAAAGGGCTCTTTAAATCTATTTCTGTACTCCACCCCGACGAGCGGAGTAGCGCCAAAATCGATTTTAGCATTTCGAATTAGGGTTAGTGTGGCCGCAATTCGATGGTATTGGCCTCCGGGAGCTATCCCACAGTGCACCATTGTGACCGCTCTGGACAGCAATCTGAACTCGGATGCACTGGCCAGGTAGACAGGAAAAGCCCCGCGAACATTTGAATTTCATTTCCTGTTTGCCCAGCGTGGAGAGCACAGGTGACCACAGATAGCTCATCAGCACAGGTAACCATGCAGGCCGATAATCGAAAAAGAGCACCAGCATGGACCGTACGGGAGGTACTGGATCTGATCGCTATATGGGGAGAGGATTCAGTGCTAGCAGAACTTCGTTCTAAAAGACGAAATGCCAAAACTTTTGAAAAAATCTCCAAGGGCATGATGGAGAGAGGCCACAATAGGGACTCAGATCAGTGCCGCGTGAAAGTCAAGGAGCTCAGACAAGCCTATCAAAAAAAAGGAGGCAAACGGTCGCTCCGTGTCAGAGCCGCGGACATGCCGCTTCTACGCCGAGCTGCATGCAATTCTAGGGGGGGCCGCCACCACTACCCCACCTGTGACCGTGGATTCCGGGTCAGGGATAGTCTCATCAGCTACACTTGAGGATTCTGCAGATGGGGAAGAGGAGGAGGAGGAGGAGGACGAGCTTGCAGAGAGCACCCAGCACTCCATTCTCCCCAACAGCCAGGATCTTTTTCTCAGCCTGACTGAAGTACCCTCCCAAGCCAGTATCCAAGACCATGACCCCATGGAAGGGACCTCAGGTGAGTTTACCTTTTAAAATATAAAACTTGTTTTAAAAACAAGCGTTTTTTAATGATTACTTTGCCCTGAGGACTTGGGATGCATTCGCGGCCAGTACAGCTACTGGAAAAGTCTGTTAACGTGTCTGGGGATGGAGCGGAAATCCTCCAGGGACATCTCCATGAAGCTCTCCTGGAGGTACTCCAAAAGCCTTGTCACAAGGTTTCTGGGCAGTGCAGCCTTATTCCGTCCTCCATGGTAGGACACTTGACCACGCCATGCTTGCAGCAAGTAATCTGCTATCATTGCCTGACAAAGCCTGGCAGCGTATGGTCCCGGTGTTTGCTGGCATTCAAGCAACATCCGTTCTTTATCTTGCTGTGTAATCCTCAGGAGATTGATATCGCTCATGGTAACCTGGTTGAAATACGGGAACTTAATTAAGGGGACAGAGGTGGCCGTTCCTACTGGGCTGTTTGCCTGTGGCTGAAAAGAAATCCTTCCCTGCAGTTAGCCAAGCGTAGGGGGCGGAATTGGCCCTGAGCTTTTCGCGTTTGGCTAGCAGGGATCTTCCCTGTTACCAGCCACGCGGTGGGGGGAGGGGTACAGCGATCATCCCAGAGAATTCATGGCGGGAGGGAGGGGCGGGGGGGTTAGTTTGGTTCCTGCAGGGATCTTCCCTGATACCAGCCACACGGTGGAGGGAGGGATAAAGCGATCATCCAGAGAATTGGATGGGGGGGGTGGTTAGTTTGTTTTCTGCTGCTGCTGAATGTTAACAGGAAAACCGCAGCACTCAACGGGCTTTGCTTGGTATGTGGGAAAGGAGGGCGCAGAAGCTGAAAGACAATGGCTTACCATGGCCGCATGCAAGCCGAATTCTGTTGCCCGGACCTGTGATCTCTAGCAGCAAAGCCACAGGCACTCAATATTAAGAGGCAAAATGCGACCTTGCACAGAAATCACATGTGCTATGTAATGTGAATAGTGTTGGTCACCGTGAAAGAGTATAAGCATTGTTCTGCAAAATGTATCTTTTTAAAAAATTCTCTTTTTTCCCCTCCCTACAGCAGCTGCAAATTCTTCAAGCCTCCCTCCTCCGTCCCGAAGGCTATCACAGATAAGGCGTCGGAAAAAGAAGACGCGAGATGAGATGTTTGCAGAAATCATGGAATCCACCCGCAGTGACAAAGCTCATCTGAATGAGTGGAAGGACACAGTTTCAAAGTATAGGAAAGAAGCCAGTGAACGTGAGGACAGGAGGGACCAACGTGAGGACATGAGGGACCAACGTGAGGACATGAGGGACGCTCGAGATGAGAGGTGGCGGCAGGAAGATCAGAGGAGGCAGGATGCAACGCTGGGGCTGCAGCGTGAGCAAACAGACATGCTCCGGCGTCTGGTGGAGCTTCAGGAACGGCAGCAGGAAAACAGAGTGCCGCTACAGCCCCTGTATAACCCACTTCCCCATGTTCCATATCCTCCTCACGCAGACGTGTAAGAACGCGGAGGGGGGAGGCTCCGTACACCTTCCCATTCCACCCCAGTGGACAGCCCAAGCAAAAGGCTGTCATTTTTTTAAACCTTTTTTTAGTGGCCTTTTCCTTCCCACCAATCCTCCCACCAAACCCCACCCGGGTTCCCTCCCTCTTTTTATAATCTATTAATAAAGAATAAATGATTTTTAAATGATAGTGACTTTATTTGGTTTGAAAGCAAGCTGGGGAAAGGGGGAGGGTGGGTTCCTTACAGAGAATGAGTCAATAAAGGGGGCGGGTTTTCATGAAGGAGAAACAAACAGATATTTCACACTGTAGCCTGGCCAGTCATGAAACTGGTTTTCAAAGCTTCTCTGATGCACAGCGCTTCCTGGTGTGCTCTTCTAATCGCCCTGGTGTCTGGCTGCGCGTAATCAGCAGCCAGGCGATTTGCCTCAGCCTCCCACCCCGCCATAAAGGTCTCGCCCTTACTTTCACAGAGATTGTGGAGCACACAGCAAGCAGAAATAACAATGGGGAGATTGGTTTGGCTGAGGTCTGAGCGAGTCAGTAACGATCGCCAGCGACCTTTTAAATGGCCAAATGCACATTCTACCACCATTCTGCACTTGCTCAGCCTGTAGTTGAACAGCTCCTGACTCCTGTCCAGGCTGCCTGTGTATGGCTTCATGAGCCATGGCATTAAGGGGTAGGCTGGGTCCCCAAGAATAACTATTGGCATTTCAACATCCCCAACGGTTATTTTCTGGTCCGGAAAGTAAGTCCCTTGCTGCAGCCCTTTAAACAGAGTAGTGTTCCTGAAGACGCGAGCGTCATGAACCCTTCCCGGCCAGCCCACATTGATGTTGGTGAAACGTCCCTTGTGATCCACAAGTGCTTGCAGCACCATTGAAAAGTACCCCTTGCGGTTTATGTACTGGGTACCCTGGTGCTCCAGTGCCAAGATGGGATATGGGTTCCATCTATCGCCCCACCACAGTTAGGGAATCCTATTGCAGCAAAGCCATCCACTATGACCTGCACATTTCCCAGAGTCACTACCTTTCGTAGCAGCACCTGAGTGATTGCTTTGGCTACTTGCATCACAGCAGCCCCCACAGTAGATTTGCCCACTCCAAATTGATTCCCGACTGACCGGTAGCTGTCTGGCGTTGCAAGCTTCCACAGGGCTATCGCCACGCGCTTCTCAACTGTGAGGGCTGCTCTCATCTTGGTATTCTGGCGTTTCAGGGCAGAGGACAGCAAGTCACAAAGTTCCATGAAAGTGCCCTTATGCATGCGAAAGTTCCGCAGCCACTGGGAATCATCCCACACCTGCAACACTATGCGGTCCCACCAGTCTGTGCTTGTTTCCCTTGCCCAGAATCGGTGTTCCATGGATAGAACCTGCCCCATTAACAACATGATCTCCAAAGCACCGGGGCCCACGGTTTGACAGAATTCTGTGTCCGTGTCCATGTCCTCATCACACTTGTCGCTGCGCTGCCGCCGCCACTGCCTCCTCGCCTCGTTTTTCTGGTCCTGGCTCAGCATAAACTCCACGAGAACGTGCGAGGTGTTTACAATGTTCATGACTGCTGTCTTGAGCTGAGCGGGCTCCATGCTTGCCGTGGTATGGAGTCTGCAGTGCTTACCCAGGAAAAAAAGGCGCGAAATGGTTGTCTGCCGTCCATTGCTTTCATGCAGGGAGGGAGGGATGAGGCTGTACCCAGAACCACCTGCGACAATGTTTTTTGTCCCATCAGGCACTGGGATCTCAACCCAGAATTCCAATGGGCGTGGGAGACTGCGGGAACTATGGGATAGCTACCCACAGTGCAACGCTCCAGAAATCGACGCTAGCCCCGGTACTTGGACGCACACCGCCGAATTAATGTGCTTAGTGTGGCCGCATACATTCGACTTTATACAATCTGTTTCCCAAATTCGAATTATATAAATTCGGATTAATCCTGTAGTGTAGACATACCTTAAATTTCTATAAAGTAGGTGCAAAAACTGGTTGAAAGGTACTCAAAGAGTAGTTATCAATGGTTCACTATCAAATTTGGTGGGATATCTAGTGGACTCTCCGGGGGTTAGTCCTGGATCTGGCACTAGTCAATATTTTTATTAATGCCTTGGATAATGGAGTAGAGCAGTGGTCCTCAAACTTGGGCTGCGGCTTGTTCAGGGAAAGCCCCTGGGGGGCCAGGCCAGTTTGTTTACCTGCCATGTCCGCAGGTTTGGTGAATCGCGGCTCCCACTGGCCACGGTTCACCGCTCCAGGCCAATGGGGGCTGCAAGAAGGGCGGCCAGCACGTCATGTATAACCAGACGTCACTGAGACATTTCTGCCAGCATTTCAAGTGATCGGCCGAACCTGCGGACACGGCAAGTAAACAAACCGGCCTGGCCCACCAGGGGCTTTCCCTGAACAAGTGGCAGCCCAAGGTTGAGAACCAGTGGAGTAGAGAATATGCTTATAAAATATGCAGATGACACCAAGCTGGTAGGGGCTGCAAGCACTCTGGAGGATGAGATTAGAATTCAAAACGACCTTGACAAATTGGAGAATTGGTCTGAAATCAGTAAGATGAAATTCAATACTGATATGCAAAATACTACATATAGGAAGAAAAAAATCAAGTATACAACTACAGAATGGGGAATAGCTGGCTAGCTGGTAGTACATCAGAAAAGGATTGGGGGGCTATAGTGGATCAAAAATTGAATATGAATCACCAATGCGATACAGTTGTGAAAGAAGCTAATGTCATTTTGGAGTGTATTAACAGCAGTGTCATATGTAATTGCCCCACTGTCCCCAGCACTGGTCAAGCTTCAGATGGGGTGTTCTCTCCTGTTCTGGGCAGCACACTTTAAGAGAAATGTGGAAAAATTGAGGGAGTTCAGTGGACAGCAACAAAAATGACAAAAGGTTTAGAAACCCTGATCTGTGAGGAAAGGTTAAAGAACGGTTTATGAGTATTTACCAGATTTAACTCCATCAGACTGTTCCCCACGTTGAAGGAAGACCTTAGTGGGAAGAGTTTCAAATAGGATGAGCTGATTGCAGCAGGAATACTGGAACTAGGGGTGCTGTGGTGCAGAGGACCTGTGGCTTGAAGTGGCTCCCCACATATACAGGGTTTACAGTTTGGTTCAATGGTTTTCAGCACCCCATCAAGGAGTTTCTGGACATACCAGACAAGAATTTCTACACGCTGGGTATAGCCAAGCTGCTCCTGTGCCGACCAAGTGCATCAAAGTAAAGGGGGATTATATTGAAAAATAAACTATTGAACGCAGATCAGAGGGCTTTTGTCTTTGTCAGGTGTGACAAAGTTCCTCCTCTATCTTGGTGGGTCCTGCGCTTATTGGCGGATTTTCTTGCCTCAGAGATTCACCATGTGGGTTGGGGGAACAGCCCAGAGACCTTCCCCTCTGGAAGAACCCACAGTCCAGGTCAATTGGGAGGTTTGGGGGGAACCCAGGCCCGCCCTCTACTCCGGGTTCCAGCCCAGGGCCCTGTGGACTGCAGCTGCCTATAGTGCCTCCTGTAACAGCTGCATGACAGCTACAACTCCCTGGGCTCCTTCCCCCTGGCCTCCTCCAAACACCTTCCTTAGTCTCACCACAGGACCTTCCTCCTGGTGTCTGATAACACTTGTACTCCTCAGTCCTCCAGCAGCACACCCACACCCACAGCCTCTCAGCTCCTTGCACCTCTTGCTCCCAGCTCCTCACACTTGCACCACAAACTGAAGTGAGCTCCTTTTTAAAACCCAGGTGCCCTGATTAGCCTGCCTTAATTGATTCTAGCAGCTTCTTCTTAATTGGCTCCAGGTGTCCTAATTAGCCTGCCTGCCTTAACTGGTTCTAGCAGGTTCCTGATTACTTTAGTGCAGCCCCTGCTCTGGTCACTCAGGGAACAGAAAACTACTCATCCAGTGACCAGTATATTTGCCCTCTACCAGACTCCTGTACCTCACTGGTCTGGGTCTGTCACACAGGCTAGAAACTTTCTGAATGCCCCTCATACACTGATAACTCATAAATAATAAGAAACTCAAATGCTTGATACAAATGTGAGAGTTTATACAAAAATAGAATATTGGCTATATTATTATCATTGTCAAACATTGTATTGATATGTTTCAGGATATGTACTACAAGCAAATTACAATATGCAGTTACACCAGTATCTCCTGTGACATGTAATGTGCCGTAAACCCTGAATTCAAAAGCAGAAGAGAAAAATGTATAGAGGAGGTTCCACCTCCACTTAAGCTATTATTTCCACAACAAAAGTCTATGGTTAGCTTGACTGTATTAATAGGATGATGTAAATTGTTCTAGTTCTCTAACTGGAATAATGGAACCACTGCTTTTGGGAGCACAGGTCCGTGACATAACAGGGGTTGGATAGCTCAGGGAATGGGGTAGAGAACATTTCACTTCCGGGTCACTAGTTTAAATCTGGTCCAGGCTGAAAGTGAGTTAATGGCTTCAGTCCAATTTGTAGCAGGCCAATGTCCCCACCAACGCCCCCTGCCCAAGCATCTCAGATGGTTTCTCCTGAGCAGTCTCAGTAGCACTGTATGGGCCATGGAGCCCGAACTATCCTTTCTTGCCTAAAAATGGTGCTTCTAGGTCAGACTTTAGGTACATTGGCCCCTGCCAGGATAATACCTCTTCTATTGTAACACTGAAGGGACTGCTCTCCAGAGATGTCAATCTGGCTACCACAGACACTAAATAAGTCAATAAAACCAGGCATGTGACAAAATTTGAATCTTTCAGACCACTTTTTACAAGAGAAAAATTGACTAAAATCTACAGTAGGAAAAGCGCATTACCACAGACCTTGAGAAATCCCTAGGATCTATCCTAGCATTGGCCTCTATTTCTCCACAGAACTGATACCGCAGGAGCCGCTGCAGAGTTATAAACTTCCCCCTCACACCACATCCCCAATATGCCTCCTCTCCCCTGACCCTGTGAAAGGGAACTTGCATCTCATGGCCCATTCAATAATGACATAACACTTATACATACATCTTCTACCTGAGGACTTGAAAGCACTTTACAAACTTTAAACGGCAAGCCCTCTCCTTTCCCCAAGAGGCTGATAAGCATCATTATCCCTGTTTTACAGATGGGGGCACTAACTGACTTACAGCATGTCAGTAACAGAGCCAGGAATAGAGCACAGATTTCCCTGAGCTTAGGTTGGTGCTCTAGCCAATTGGCAATATTGCCTCCCTTGCCCTTTGTGCTAAGACTACTGATAGTATGGAAACCCGTCCAGTAGAAATTGTTAACTAATAAACAGACTGGGACATGAACTATACCCTAAGCCGCTCCAGGCTTGTTTACTTGTCCTGGCATTTGGGGCTCCTTCAATGATCTTCATGAATGATATTTTTAGGTCATTCCTGGTTGACTCCTGAGGAGTATTTGGGGCAGGGAGGGAAGTGTCTCTCTCTTCCCTCTGTTCTGTCAATTAAGGGTTTCTGACCTTCAGACCTTATTTCGCTTGTGCATATGAGAGAACTATAATTGTATTTAGAATGTGCCTTCCACTCCCTCAATCCCCATCATAGTCAGTCTCTGCAGATATCTGAGGGGAAAGCCTGGCAGGTAACACACAGCGGCCTCCCTCAGTTAGCCAAGCCTCCAGTGGGATTGTGCTGCTGGTCATCACAGAGTCAACACACAGTTGGTTCCCTTGAATAGTTGTTGGCAGTCTGCATTGCCTCCTGGCAGTGTCTGGGCCAGACATGTGCTCCTGGAAACAAGCACATCCTTTCCTCCAGTGGCAGATATATGCTGCACAAACAATCCCACACGGTCAACAGCAGAGAAACACTCTCTGTGGATGCCACTGTCACCACCATCTTTGTCTCAGCTGCATCCCAACTTTGTTGTTGTTGTGCTGGCCATAACCCAGGCCCTGCTGTCAAAGGACTTCAGAAAAGCAGACTTTGACTCCCTCAGGGAACAGATGGGCAGGATCCCCTGGGAGAATGACATGAAGGGCAAAGGGGTCCAGGAGAGCTGGCTGTATTTTAAAGAATCCTTATTGCAGTTGCAGGAACAAACCATCCCGATGTGTAGAAAGAATAGTAAATATGGCAGGCGACCAGCTTGGCTAAACAGTGAAATCTTTGCTGATCATAAACGCAAAAAAGAAGCTTACAAGAAGTGGAAGATTGGACAAATAACCAGGGAGGAGTATAAAAATATTGCTCAGGCATGCAGGAGTGAAATCAGGAAGGCCAAATCACACTTGGAGTTGCAGCTAGCAAGAGATGTTAAGAGTAACAAGAAGGGTTTCTTCAGATATGTTAGCAACAAGAAGAAAGTCAAGGAAAGTGTGGGCCCCTTACTGAATGAGGGAGGCAACCTAGTGACTGAGGATGTGGAAAAAGCTAATGTACTCAATGCTTTTTTTGCCTCTGTCTTCACGAACAAGGTCAGCTCCCAGACTGCTGCACTGGGCAGCACAATATGGGGAGAAGGTGACCAGCCCTCTGTGGAGAAAGAAGTGGTTCGGGACTATTTAGAAAAACTGGACGTGCACAAGTCCATGGGGCCGGATGCGCTGCATCCGAGGGTGCTAAAGGAGTTGGCGGATGAGATTGCAGAGCCATTAGCCATTATTTTTGAAAACTCATGGTGATCGGGGGAGGTCCCAGATGACTGGAAAAAGGCTAATGTAGTGCCCATCTTTAAAAAAGGGAAGAAGGAGGATCCGGGGAACTACAGGCCAGTCAGCCTCACCTCAGTCCCTGGAAAAATCATGGAGCAGGTCCTCAAGGAATCAATTATGAAACACTTAGAGGAGAGGAAAGTGATCAGGAACAGTCAGCATGGATTCACCAAGGGGAAGTCTTGCCTGACTAACCTAATTGCCTTCTATGATGAGATAACTGGCTCTGTGGATGAGGGGAAAGCAGTGGATGTGTTATTCCTTGACTTTAGCAAAGCTTTTGATACGGTCTCCCACAGTATTCTTGCCGCCAAGTTAAAGAAGTATGGGCTGGATGAATGGACTGTAAGGTTGATAGAAAGCTGGCTCGATCGTCGGGCTCAACGGGTAATGATCAATGGCTCCATGTCTAGTTGGCAGCCGGTTTCAAGCGGAGTGCCCCAAGGGTCGGTCCTGGGGCCGGTTTTGTTTAATATCTTTATTAATGATCTGGAGGATGGTGTGGACTGCACTCTCAGCAAGTTTGCAGATGACACGAAACTAGGAGGCGTGGTAGATACACTGGAGGGTAGGGATCGGATACAGATGGACCTAGACAAATTAGAGGATTGGGCCAAAAAACACCTGATGAGGTTCAACAAGGACAAGTGCAGAGTCCTGCACTTAGGACGGAAGAATCCCATGCACTGCTACAGACTAGGGAGAAGTTCTGCAGAAAAGGACCTAGGGGTCACAGTGGACGAGAAGCTGGATAGTCAACAGTGTGCTCAACAGTGTGCTCTTGTTGCCAAGAAGGCTAACAGCATTTTGGGCTGTATAAGTAGGGGCATTGCCAGCAGATCGAGGAATGTGATCGTTCCCCTTTATTCGACATTGGTGAGGCCTCATCTGGAGTACTGTGTCCAGTTTTGTCCCCACACTACAAGAAGGATGTGGAAAAATTGGAAAGAGTCCAGCAGAGGCCAACAAAAATGATTAGGGGGATGGAGCACATCATTTATGAGGAGAGGCTGAGGGAACTGGGATTGTTTAGTCTGCAGAAGAGAAGAATGAGGGGGGATTTGATAGCAGCCTCCAACTACCTGAAGGGGGGTTCCAAAGAGGATGGAGCTCGGCTGTTCTCAGTGGTGGCAAATGACAGAACAAGGAGCAATGGTCTCAAGTTGCAGTGCGGGAGGTCCAGGTTGGATATTAGGAAACACTATTTCACTAGGACGGTGGTGAAGCACTGGAATGTGTTACCTAGGGAGGTGGTGGAGTCTCCTTCCTTGGAGGTTTTTAAGGCCCGGCTTGGCAAAGCCCTGGCTGGGATGATTTAGTTGGGAATTGGTCCTGCTCTGAGCAGGGGGTTGGACTAGATGACCTCCTGAGGTCCCTTCCAACCCTGATATTCTATGATTCTATGAAAGTTTCCCAGGTTGAATTCAGCCTCTAGACTCCTACAGCGCTTCCTTTATTAGCTCTAATGAGATTGACCTATGGGGATGCTCTGGAGCTCCCTCTCATCAGTGTCCGCATGCCTCTTGTAAGCCTTCTTCGCCTCTTCTAAGTGGCTCTTGAGCACCTCCTGGATGAGATGGATTTGGTGGATCCAGTTGGTGGCGGCTGGTAGATTTGGGTGAAAATGGGGGTGGAACCTGTAATTCGCAAAGGCAGGGCTCTGACCTGTAGAGGCATGGTTAGTGCTGTTATATGAAAAATCTGTCTCTGGCAGGAGTGTGGACCAGTTATTCTGCTGATAGTTTACAAAACATCTCAAGTATTGTTCTAGTACTTGGTTCACTCTTTTAGTTTGTCCATCTGTTTGGGGGTGGTACACCCTGGAGATGGATATGCAGATGTCCAATAACCGGAGCACTTCGTGCCAAAAGTGTGGGATAAACTGTGGGCTTTGGTGTGAAACTATGTGGCCTGAAAGTCCGTGAAGACAAACCATAGTTTGCACCAGAAGTAGGGCGGTGGTCTCATCAGTGGGCAAGTGGTAGTAGGAGATGAAGTAGGACATTTTAATCAGTCCACAACCATTAAGATTACTATGTGGCCATCAGATGTTGGAAATTCCACAATGAAGTTGTAGTAGTTCCGGGGTGGGGCTCGTCCCTTCCTGGGGCGCCTGAAAGTCAGGCCGCCCCGCTACAAAGCAAATAACAGTTAGGGCCCCGACCTTTGGGTAGGGGCTAAGCACACAATTGACAGTTCAGGGCTCAGGCCCCTATGCAGGGACTGAGCACACAATTAGCAGTTCAGAGCTCAGGCCCTTATGCAGGGACTGAGCACACAATTAGCAGTTCAGAGCTCAGGCCCTTATGCAGGGACTGAGCACACAATTAGCAGTTCAGAGCTCAGGCCCTTATGCAGGGACTGAGCACACAATTAGCAGTTCAGAGCTCAGGCCCTTATGCAGGGACTGAGCACACAATTAGCAGCTCCGGCCCTGGGTCAGGGCGGGGCAGCACACCAATAGTCAGTCAGTGGCCCAGGCCTTGTAGCAGGGGCTGGGTCAGTTTGGGTTAGCCCAGGCCCTAGGTCAGGGCGGGGCAGCCAACAGATAGTCTGTCAGGGGCCCAGGCCCCTTGGACAAGGAGGAGGAGGAGAGACTGCCACCCGGCGTGGGGTGGCAGGGGGGGAACACAGGCCCACCCACTCCACTGTGTTCCAGCCCGGGGCCCTATCCGCAGCAGTCCTTCTGCCGCGCAGTCAGTGGGGATCCTGACCGCAACACACTGACATGGGTTCGGGGTCTGCTATCCCCGGGCCACTTCCCATCTCCTCCTCCATGGGTACCTGCTCCTCCTGAGTTTCGTCTGCTGGGTCGCAGATCATAGGCTCCTCCGGGCCCCAAGCACCAGGTAGGTCTGTCGCTCCCTCTGGGCCCTCGGCGGGGGGAAGCTCAGACCGCTCCTCAGGATACCGGGCTCTCGGCAGGCTCGGCCAGTCCTCCTCAGGATACCGGGCTCTCGGCAGGCTCGGCCAGTCCTCCTCAGGATACCGGGCTCTCGGCAGGCTCAGGTCCATGGGAGCTCGGGCACCAGCGTCTGTCCTCTCCCGCTGCCGGCCAGCTACTGAGCGCTGGGGCCTGGCCTTTATACTTCCTGTCCCGCCCCTTGACTTCTGGGGGGCGGGGACAGGCCGCGGTGGCTCCGCCCACTCTGGCGGCTTTTCTGGCTCATCGCTTCCTGGGGCGCCTGGAAGCCAGGCCGCCCCGCTACAGAAGTCCAGAGTGATGGTGGACCAAGGCCTGAATGGAGTCTCCAGGGGCACTAAGATTTTGAGGGGTCTAGTCTGGGACCTAGTCCACGTAAGCATTGACTTTGGGCTGCATGTGGGGCCACCAGCAAAAAAACAGACAACCATGCAGAAGATATTAAGGCAGCCAAAGTGACCTACCAATGGAGTGCCTTGGCACAGCTGTAGCACCTTCAGCCAGGGGACCCCCAGTGGAACATATGTGCTTGAAGTATGTTACCCCATCTCACATGTAGCAGTGTATCTTTGCCCCTAATGGAGTAGACTGTGTTTCTTGGGTGAGTGGGTCTTCTTTCGAGGCAGATTGAATGAGGGAAACTAGGTCTTGATAGACTGGGGCAGTGATAAAGTTACTAGGCTTGAAGAGGTAGGGTGGCTCAGAGGTAGGTTCCTCATTTTCCTTGTAGTATTCCCCCTTCCGTGACGGAGCATCAGCTTTCCCATTTCAGTTTCCTGGGTGGTAGGTGATAGTAAACTTGAATCAAGAGAAGAACAAGGCCCACCTTAACTGCCACTGCTTCAAAGCTTGGGCCTTACACAAGTACACAAGGTTCTTATGGTCAGTAAAAACCTGTACTGGGTGCCAAGTTCCCTTGAGCTGGTGATATCATTCTTGTAAATGAGTTTTGTCGAGCATTTCATAGTCCATTTCTGCAGGGGTGAGTTTTCAGGAGTAATATGCACAAGGATGAAGAACTGACTGGGGTCCGAGTCACTGTGAGAGTACCGCCCAGAGGGCCATGTTGGAACATCCACCTCCACTATAAATGGACAAGTCAGGTTGGGATTTGCAGAATCGCTCAGGAAGGCGATGGTGAAGGTAGACTTGAGCTGGTCAAAAGCACGTTGGGCTTCAGGCAGCCAAGTGAACCAAGCAGCTTTATGAAGGAGGGAAGTCAGGGGGGTATTTGTTCAGATAAGTTGGTGATGAATCACCTATAAAAATTCACAAAGCCCAGGAAGCATTATGTTCTCAGAGGGTCTGAGCTGCTTAGGGTGACCAGAGGGCAAGTGTGAAAAATCAGGACGGGGGTGGGGGCTAATAGGTGCCTATATAAGAAAAAGCTCCCAAAATTGGGACTGTCCCTATAAAATCGGGACATCTGGTCACCCTAGAGGTTCTGCCCACTTGTGGATGGCCTCCACCTTCTGCGGGTTCATCTGAATGCCCTCCAGAGAAATCATGTAACCCAAACATTCAATGGTTGCCTGGTTGAAGGTGCACTTCTCTAGTTTGGCATACAAACCATACTTCTGTAGCCTCTCCAGGATGGACCAGACATGATGGCGGTGCTCTTCAGGGCTCTCAGAAAACACCAGGATATCATCAAGGTATATGAACACATATTAGTGCAAGGTGTCCCTATACACATTGTTTACAAAATGTTGGAACATTGTGGGGGAGTTGATTAAGCTAAACGGCATTACTTAATATTCAAAATGCCCATATTGGGCATGAAAAGTGGTCTTCCATTTGTCCCCAGACATAATGTGCACTAGATTGTATGCCCTCTGAAGATCTAGTTTAGTGAAGATCCTGGTGGTCCTCAGGCAGTCCAACAATTCCAGAATGAGGGGCAGAGAATACCGGTTACGAATAGTCATCTGATTTAGTGTGCAATAGTCTACACAGATGCGCTGTGACCCTTCCTTTTTTTCACAAAGAGGACTGGTGCCCCCGCTGAAGAGTTGGATAATTGAATGAAACCTTTTGGATTTACACGCGCAGGGCCTCAAGTTTGCTTCAAACATGATGTATAGCCATACGTAGGGTATCTTTGCCCCAGGTTGTAGGTCTAATGGACAGTTGTAGCCCTTCTGTGGGCGTAATGAATCCATGTTTTTTCCCCATCAAACATATCCAGGGAGTCTCCATATTTGTTGGGGAGGCCAGGGCTGTGGTCTAGAGCCTCCTTCTTCTGGTTAGCCTCTGCCACCTGTGGGCTCTCCTCCGAGGGTCTTATCCAATCCTGGGGCCCAGGGTGCAGGTCACCTGGGGGTTGGTTGATTTGTTGGAGGCAAGCTGTCTGGCAATATTTGGAGGAGATGGTAATGCTCCTCTGCCACCAGGATATCCATGGGTCATGCCGCTTCAACCAAGCAATGCCAAGAATTATCAGGAAGAAGGGAGAGGGGATCACATCAAAGCATATTATTTCCCAGTGCCCTTCCATTGCAGTTTCTAGGGGGATGGTCTTTTGGGTCGCTGGTGCCAAAGATAGGAGTGACCCATCAATTGTCTCCATCACGTCCGGACTGGGTTTGGCTGGAGAGGGATCCGAATGGTTTGGGCTGCCTTAGAGTCTACAAAGTTGGCAGTGGCCCCAGAGTCTTCCATCACCAGTTGCAGGGGAATCAGTCTCACCGCCCTCAAGACATGCAACCGCAGCAGCAACTGGAAATGTGGAGAGGCCCTGTGGTTCCCAGAGTGGGTTCTATTCAAGGATTGGGGCTGGATCCGGAACATAGAGCGCTGGTGAAGCCGAGGCTGTACCCCCTCCCCCATTAGGCCTGGTCTGATCCTTTTCCTGAGCTCTTTCAAACTGGACAGGAGACAAGGGCATGTCCTGGAGACCTCAGTGAAAACAGAGGTTCAGCTGCCATTGACGATCTTTCTCCTCCAGGGTCAGGCATTGTTGACCCAGGGTGACCTGCATGGGTTCTGGACTCAGTTATATTTCTTTGGCATAGCAGGCAGATGTGGGGGCATCAGGCTGCTCCTTCTTTCCTCCTGCTTTTGCAGCTGAGTCAATGTGCAGGGTGAGATTAATAAAGGCCTCTGGGCAGGTGGGATTTTCAATGCAGGATAGCTCATCTTTTGCCTCCTCACTGAGTCCCCACCAGAACTGGTATAGTTGGGCCACCTCATTCCATTTGACATCAGCCGCATGTAGGTTCTGTGCCTTGGCAGCAAGCTGCATCACCTGGGCCTGCGACCAGGTGAACTGCTCATGCAGGGTTTGTGCTTCAGTTGCAAACAGCATAGCTTGGGTCTGTAGCATGAAGTTCTTCGCCTGCAGGTGGGTGACTTGGTCTTGTAGGTCTCAGTCCCTGGAGGAACCGCTGTTCAGAGGGCAACATGCCCCTTCTGTCTTCTGTGGAGAGGTTGGATGCCGGGCTGTGCACTGGTCAGTTACCAAATTGCAGTCAGGTTTAGAATCAATAGCCATCCTCCTGAAGAACTAGTATCAAACATGTCAGGGAATTTCCCATTGTGAGGCATGGTAGTGGGGGGTGTGCAGGTAGGAATGGTGATTTCCAGCATAGGATACACTGGAGGAATGTTCTCCATGAGCAGTATATGTGATCAGTTTGGAGCTTGGTATAATGCTGGGACAGTTGCTTTCAGATCTCAGCATGAATTGTTTGGGGGGAAAACAAAACAAGGACATACTTAATCACAGGACAGACCTTTTTTAAGTTTGTCCAACTAAATCCCAACATGCTGGGCTGAATTGGTCAGACCTGAGTGTTATGTTGCCAGACTCAAAGTCAATGCTCCAAGAGCCGTACTTTCCCCGGAGAGTAGTGGGAAAGGGAAACGGGAGCTGGCTGTGAGAAGAAGCATCTGGTCTTGCTGTGTGTGTTTTCCAGGAGCCCTTTCCAAAGCTCAGGAAGAAGGAAAAAGTTGGCCACATTGGGAAGCACATGGCCAAGAAGGCCCTGTGAACCTGGAGCCAATTCTAGGCATTTGGGAAAAGACAAGGGCTGGATGCACAAGAAAGCAGCTGGTTCAAAGGAGTCTTGGCTGTCGAGAGAAGAATGTGCATTTCAGCTGTAACGTTGTTGCAGTATTGCCAACTCCAACCATTCTAAATTGATGACTCAGGCCCTCAAAAATCATAAGATTTTTAATATAATACATGGTGGGTTCTTTTTATTTTCCTTCTGGCTTTTGAGACTTCGGGTGTGCTTGGCTCATGTTTCAACCTTTTGTTTGCAAACAAACCTGGGGGGAGGGGAGGGAAGGTTTAAATGAAAGCTCAGATTCTTCTCTTATCACATGACTCCAAGAGCTGGAGTCTTAAGAGACATATCCAACATTGCAAGACCCATGATTGACTGATGAAAGTTGGCAACATGTCCCTAAGAGAGGCATGTTGTCTTGCTGTCCCCATGTTAAATCATCCGCATGCACATGGCTAACAATTGTTTTTATGCCTATGGGTTTGTGGAACTTCTGAGCCATGACCCCATGATCAAGGCCCCATGTATTATGTGGTAAGTCAGACCTAAACTGGTGGCAAGGCTTCTTCCCCACAAGGCAGCCTATCACAGTGACTCAAATGTTACAGACGATTGTGCCTCTTTCAGGAATCTGATTTGTCTTGCGTACCCTTAAGTTTCACCTCACTTTAAAAATTACTTGCTTACAAAATCAGACATAAAAATACAAAAGTGGTGCACACATTATTACTGAAAAATTGCTTACTTTCTCATTTTTACCATATAATTATAGAATAAAGCAATTGGAATATAAATATTGTACTTACATTTCAGTGTATGGTATATAGAGCAGTATAAACAAGTCATTGTCTGTATGAAATTTGAGTTTGTACTGACTTTGCTAGTGCTTTTTACGTAGCCTGTTGTAAAACTAGGCAAATATCCAGATGAGTCAATGTACCCCCGGAAGACCTTTGCATACCCCCGGTTCAAAACCACTGGCCTAGTGGATGGGGAAAGCAATGGGAGCTGCACCCACTGTAGAGCTCACACTGGGGTCTTTATCCTAGCCAACACTTTCTGCTAATGTAGAGTCCACATCTCATTGGAATACTCAGAGGGAAGTGGTTCCCAGTAATGCACATCATGGAGTCCTTGTTTGTCTCCCCCAGATCTTCCCAAGGGGACTGAGTGCTGCACCCCCAGTCTCCAAGGGTCTGTCTCTCTCCCTTCATCTTTACTGAGAGGCAGGAGCTTACATCCTTCTCCAAGTCTTCAGACTCAGGCTAGCAAGGCTATCAGTGCACTAGAGGCCACACACTCCACCCCCATTGGCCTCTGAACTTTCACCAGTGGCCCCTCTGGCTGTTTCAGGAACACTCAATTAAGTGCAATGGGCTGTTGCCCTGATGCAGGTGGCTTGAAGGTGAGAAAGAGAGTACAGGGTATAAAACTAGGGTGAGCCTAACAGCTTCGAGAGTTGGAGAACCACAAGCCCATGGACACAATGCCTCCCATCCCCACCCCACTGCTTCTAGAGAGTGAGGTTGCGTGGCAAGTTTGCATGTGACAGCACCATCTTGGCTGACATACCAGCCATGGAACTGGGGACCTCCAGACCCGAAAACATGAGCTGTAACTTATTGAGCTAAAAAATCAACACTCTGGAGTGTGAGAGGCTGTAATAGACTCATATCCTCTGTGGATTGCTTGGAGGGGGACCCAAAACACACACCGACCAGTGTGCTCCATGTGCATCCCCCAGGTGTTTCTCCTATGGATCCTGAGTGCCTGGGACACAAACAAAAGATGAAAGGGCCCAGCGTCATGCCACCATTACTGCCTTATGGGAACTCAAGTGTCTCTTGTTACTACAAAAGGAAATTATACAACTATGTTAGGGAGTTCCAGACTTAGGCTCTCTACAGGGAATAGCAGGGCAGGCCCTTCAACTTTCCCAAGGTGGGCAGAAGGTCAAAGGCCAGCCAGCAGGCAGCACAATGAAGCTCTCCCCAGAACATGTTCTCCCCAGAGCCAGTAAAATGCAGAGGGCATTTTCTAGGAAGGAGCCAGGCTAGCTCTCTGGTGTGAGAGTCCTGCTCCTCAAACTCAATTAAGTGGATTACAGATGAGCTCATTCCCAGATGTAGGTCACATTCCATTAGAGGCAGGCTTGATGCCAAGTGGAGTCAGCAGTGCCGGGATGGCAGTGCCGATCGAAGCCATCCTTCCACTTACTGGCTCTGCCTGCATTCTCACCGGCTTGCCATAACCTGCAGGATTTCCCACCCCACTCCCTGTCATGCTGTGACAGACCCATCAGTCATCCTGGCTAACTCTCCTGGTAAGATAATAGAGGTCAGCATTAGGTCGGCATGAGAGGTCACAGGCCGCTACTACCCTCTCTGTGAAGGCCCAGTGCTCTGTTATCTTTGACGCTGAGAGAACAGCCTGATGGTGGGGAAGGAGGAGAAAAATTGATGAGAGCAGTGGGATTTGATGAGAGCAGGAAGAACAAGAAGAAAGGTTTCATGGGGGATATTCAAAATGAGGGGTTGTGTGGGATGGAAACAGCTGGCACCGTGAATTGTGCCAACCTTATCTCATGTGGGGGGCAACCAGGGAGGGAGCTCAGGGCTTTCCACTCACCACTGCCAGGGGTCCCTCCTCCCCCAGAAACAGATGTGATCTCACAGTACGTGTGCTACCTCCAAAAATTGTGCGTGGATCCCAGAGGTGTGCGTGTTTATGTGAGAGTGGGTTTCCTTGGGGGGAATGAAGTGTTTTAGGAGTGGATATAAGTGTTTGTCGTGTGAAAGAGTCAGTCTGTATGTTTGAAAGAGAGAGAGAAAGAGGAGGGTGAATGACTTTGCAAGAGGTGAATGTGTGCGTTTGGTGGACAGAGAGATGGGTGAATGAGTATGTGTGTCATATACAGGCTAGAGTTGGTCAAATAGTGTAAGCACCTGTGAGTATTTGGCCGAAATAGCGACCAGATTTTGCTTTGGCCTGTTCATCCAACTTTGTTCTGCATTGTTTGCAAATGTTCCTAACAGCCCAGTTTTATTCCTAGAAACAGGCAGCCAGTGCAGAGAGCCAAGTGTGAGTGAAATTGATTGAGGAAGAGGAGGTTTATGGACATAGCCAAGTCGGAGAGGCTTTGCACCATCTGGAACTTGTGTACTGAGTCCCAGGCGAAGGCCTACAAGTGAGATCATTCATCCACTTCCCCATACCCCATGCTGAAAACAAATACATCAGACCAGCTGTGGAGTAACACATGCAGCCTGGACAGTGATTCTCATGGCGAATGAGGCCTGCACAGCATAGGCATATGCCATCCTGGTACATGAGACCTCCTCCACTTGTCTTTCTTTCTTTTTCACACCTACCCTTTATTTCTGTCTCTCTCTGTTTATTCAGCACCACCATTTTCTCTGTCTCTGCCCGCAATTTGGCTATTATTGTTGCAAGTGCCTTCTCCTCTCCAGAACAGCCTCACTGCACTTCCCCATCTCACGGATCCTTCTCTTTTCCTGGGCGAAAGTGTACTCGGTGTTCTTGCCCATAAGTTGACTTGTATATCAGCCGATCCTTTCACTTCACCATCACCATACACAAACAGCGATGGGCGTATAGATTGACGCCTTCTCCCTCTGGCCAGAAGACGTGTTTCTGGATCTAACAAACCCCTCTACCAGGCAGGAAGAGGAGAGAGAGAGCAGCAGGTCCTGCCCGGAAAGCCAATGCAGGATGGAATGGAGAAAACCATTTTCATATTGACTTGTGCATACGATGACTTTCACAGAATCTGATTTGAAATGCTGGTGGAAATGTCTCAGTGATGTCCGGGTATATATGGACCCGGATATATGTATCTTTTCTCCTTTGTAATTCCTCTCTCCTTCTGCTATTAACTTCTGTGAAAAATCTTTTGCAAAATACAGCCTCGCATCCCTTGAAATGAATGAGTGCTGATAGCTGCTGAGCCTGCCACAGCACAGACAGCAAAACTTGCTGCTTGCGTTTAATTACACTGAGTCAAATTAATGTGGTTGAGGTCACTGCTGTTCTTTGCTTTGGAACTGACTTTTCTGCCAGGCAATCCCGCTGCTGCTGCTATTTCTACGCTGTCTCAGGAGGAGAGATCAGGAAGGGGACATTCTAATGGGCTAGCTATGGCTCAGACCTCAGAGCAAGGTGTATCAGTCATACAGCCCCCGCCGGGGGTGTTCTCATCTTCCAACAGGCATTAGCTTTTGCCATATGAACTAGTTTTATTGTCCAGGATTTTCGGGCCCATCCATGTTCGCTAAGAGCTCCTGTTTCCTCCTTCTTAAGGCTTTGTCCCAACTCCCATTAGAGTCAATATAACGACTCCCCCTGACTTTAATGGGCATGGGGACGGGGCCTTACTACACTTTCCTCTTTCTAGAGTTTCACATTCTTTGGCACCCCCAAGTCTAAGAACTAGAGAGAAACTTCTAGCCTGAATCTCCCAGCACTGTCTCCTGGGCCATGCAGGTCATCCCACTTTGCCTCCAACTCTGGATCATTTGTTGGCATCATTCTTGGCAGTCATACAGGATTCGAATTTTCAACAAGAATTTCCAGGATATTTGAACGAGGAGTCCTTGTGGCACCTTAGAGACTAACAAATGTATTTGAGCATAAGCTTTCGTGGGCTGATACAGACTGACACAGCTACCACTCTGAAACCAGGATATTGGAGTGAATCCTTAGGCTTGTTAAAGTGAGTGAGCAAGTATATTGTGTCAGGCAAACCACAGGCTGGCATGGATGCTTCAGGCCTGATTCACACTGCCTTGAGCCTTGTGTTGTCATTTACACTTGCACAAAATGAGTGTACAATACTAGCATTCTGATATGATAACAATTTCCATCCACTTTGCAAGCGTAAATTTCTACACAACGTGCAAGGCCCTTGAGGATTTTGAGATGTGTTCCCCCATCTCCAAACAATCCTGACATGCAATACCCTCTATCATTCCATTACTCCACTAGCTCTGCCGATGCACCTCACTCTGACCTGCTGCCCCCTGCCATTCCAGTCCTGAGCTCCCCTCACACAGCTCTGCCAATGCCCCTCAATTCTGACTTGCAGCCCCCCGCCGCTAGTCAGCCCTTCACTTCCCAAGCACACCTCAGCCAATGCCCTTCACTCATGAGCTTCCTGCTGCTGTTCCAGTCCCTCTCTCGAGAAGAAACTAACTACCTGGCCAATCTATGCTGTGGTTTTGGTCTATATAGCTATCAAGTGGAGACTAGGCCCTGATCAACCAGTTCAATTCACTTTTAACATACAGTACTGTAACAGAGTGTAATCCCAGGGCCTCCAGAGCTGAAAGGCTGGTGCATTAACCCAGTAGGCCACCTGCAGTAGAACCCTGGAATTGCCACTTTACATTTCATGGAGGGCACTGCTTTTCTACATCCCCACGGTAATTTTCCTGAGCATGCTAGAAATCATTCTAAACTCTGCAGTGAGGACGAACGCCACATATTATTCTCTGGCTTGTTTTGTCTGGGTGTGAATCCCTACATGATGCGGTGTCCACCCCACCCAAGCCCTGAGCAAGTTAATGTGGGCCAGAAGGGGCCAATTAGCCTTGTATGCTACTCCTCGAGGGGAACCAGGGATTGATAACCACTAATCTGGAGGTGGGGGAAAGGCGAGGCTAAGAGAATAATAAAGCCAGGGAGTGAGAGCAGGAAGATGTTGTGAGGGGGAGATCTGCAGTCACTCCCTAGAGAGAAAGGGAGTTGGTTAGGGACAGGAGGAGATCCAGGGGCTAGTAGAAAGTTTTAAAAGAGGCCTAGAGGGGTGAAGTAGCCATGGGGAGTGGAGGAATCTCCAGCAGTAAACCCAGAGATAGGCATGCAGATAGAGCAGTGGTTCTCAAACTGTGGGTCGGGAGCCCAAAGTGGGTTGCGAGTTCATTTGAATGGGGTCGCCAGGGCCAGTGTTAGACTCACTGGAGCCCAGGACAAAAAGCCTAAGCCCGGCCCCAAGCACAGGACTGAAGCCTGAGCTGAGCCTGAGCCCTGTGGGGATGAAGCCCTCAGGTTTTGGCTTCAGCGCTGCATGGCGGGGCTCGGGCATGGGCGTTCTGCCCTGGTCCCCAGTGAGTCCAACGCCAGCTTTGCCAAACCCTGAGCCTTGTCACATGGGCTGAAGCTCATGCCTGACAACTTAGCTTCATGGGCCTCCTGTGGTATGGGGTCGTGTAGTAATTTTGTCGTCAGAAGGGGTCACAGAGCAATGAAGTTTGAGAACCACTGAGATAGAGGGATGGGGGAGCCAGGAGCCCTGGGAAACAGCAACAGGGTCTGAGGCTCAGCAGACCTAGGTTGTTAATCATAGGGTCCCGGGGCTGGAACCCAGAGTACCAGCTAGGGCCTAGGTTCCCCTACCAGACACTGGGGAAGTGGCACAGACTACCTGAAATGGCATATGGACAGCTGGTCCAGTGGGACTTGATACCCTGGAAGAACAGGCGGGAGGGACAGAGAATATAGTGAAGTGGCTGGAGGGCTGAATCGTGAAGAGAGAGCATTCCAAGTTGTGAAGAGAGAGTGGGGTCACAGAGTGAGTAACTGATGGCAGGGGCTGGCAGCTGGGGCAAGAGCTAATTCCCAGCCACAGCCACAAGGAGGTGCAGCTGTGGTGTGCGGACCCCTTTGCACATTATCCTGGCTTTTCTAAATCTGTGAGACTTTTGTCTTCGCAAAACACCTTCTTCCATCCTGTAATCTAATGCAACAGAAGTGCTGAGATGAACTAACCCTCCCTCAAGAGCTGCTGGAGCTGCAGCTGCGGGATTCAACTGGGCCGACCTGCTAAATGTTTTACGGGAGAATGGTCGGTGCCTCTAACAAGATTCCTGACACAGAACTCCTTGGAGGGTGCAGCTGCTGAGATGTATTTAACATTCACTGGGCCAGACCTTTATTAGAGCTAATGTAATCGGCAGCCTGCTGCAGTGGAATCCCAACACTCTCTTCTTCCTCCTCCTCCTCCTCCTCTCTGCATGCCCAGCCACCTCACTAAAGGGTCTGCCAATCAATGAACTGAGATCCAGAAACTAGCCAATTATTCTCTCAGGGGGTAGAGTGTTAGGAAAACCGCTCTTTGGATTTGTGATGGGCATGGTGCATTGGCACAGCTGTCTTGTCCCGTTGCACCTATTGGCACTTGATAGAAATGTGGTGCACTGGGACAAAGATAAAAGCACATCCTGAGGGGAAGGGCGGGTGGGGGGTTCTGGAAAGGATCCACTTGTTTGTGTCACATTTTCTACAATATGTTTCTCGGGCACGAAACAAACACCCCCCCTGCTGCCTTCTCCTTTGATTTTTTCCCCTGGGCTTGTGACAGGATTTAAGAATCTGAGCATTTGCATAGCAAAGGGTTAACTCCCTCTGCCTCTCTCTGCCTTTTCCTCTCTCCCTCCCTCTCTCTCTCTCCATTTCCTCCCTCCCCCACTATCCCTTATTTAAATACAAATATCTCCCCCCTCTTGTCTTTCCTCCCACAATCTTCCCCCATTTTACATCATGCTAGAATCACCATGGAAACCGGAACACTAGCAGCTGGCTGCTGCTGCTGAGACAGCCAAGAATTCACAGATAAAGGCAACAGCAGCAGCAAAGAGGTGTGAGACCTTTCTGCGGAGATGCCATTTTCCTTCTTCACTGAGACATTGATGGGTCTGGAGAGGGAAGCGTGGCTAGTGCGGAGGAGGGGGGTCAACATCAGCCACCTCCTCTAGAGAGCAAAAAGATTGGAGGCAGGATGATGAAACCTGCCCCCTGCCCTGGAGACGACCCCAGGAGGGCGGAATTCAGTCCCGGCTTCTTTCCATGCTGCTTTACCTAGGGATGCGTCAGCTCTAACCTGGAGGTTTCTCTCTCCTGAGCTTCTAAGTGAATCCAATATCTGTGCCCATTCACAGCATCCAGCAGTGGAACCTGCAAAGTCTCCAGGCTCTCGGGAGCTGGGAGGGACAGTCAGTTTGGGCTCCCTTATGCTACTGTTGTTAGGAGTAAAGAAACAGCTTTAGAGGGGCACATGTGCACCAGGCAGGTTCCTTTTTTTCTGGATCTGTAGTCAGAAGTGTGGCAGGGGTGCCGATGTGAATTCATTCGGGATCCATTTTGCCTTTTGCTCCTTTCCAGAAGGAAATCCAAATGGACTTCCAATGACCAAACTCTCCTGAAACACAGCAGGTTAGCTTCAATCTCACCTTGGATAAATGACTCTCCAGCTCAGACATTCCACTGCAACTAAGAGGTGCATCTCTGGAGACCCCCTCATCCCTTCTACTGAGGGTATGTCTCCACTGCAGGGTTAGCCCAGGCTGTAACTCAGACATTGCCCCAACATGCCACCCATCCACCCTCTCACTCAAATGTACTGGTGATTTCAGCGCAGATTAGGGCAAGAGGCTAAAACTAAGGTGCTGCTTTCACTCGGGCTGGTAACCTGTCCACTTTGCAGCAAGGACACAGGCTAAACCATTTGAGTACTGATGGACCTCCAAAGCCCCACAATTCCTCATGTACCCAAAAGGACAGACAAGCTCTCCCACAATCCACCAGGAAAGATTCATAGAGCAGCTCAGCTTACTGCTGCACAAAGAACCAGGGGCTATGCCCCCAGAAATCCTAGCAGCACATATAGGGAGTGCAGTAACTCAAATATGACTTTGAAGTGTGGCAGTTCACACCTGGCCTATGCTAACCCACATGTTCATCTCCCAACTTAACTCTGCAGTGAAGACATAGCCAAAGGGATGTCTTTAAACTAAATTAAAGGAGAGTGTGGAATGGGGCTTTGCCTTCCTACCATTCACACTGGACCCTATTTTACCCCATGCTCATACCCCATATCCCATGGCTGGTAAAATACTGTCCTCAGGAGTGTCTCAGAGACTCACTATACCTACTCTGATGTAAAGCTGCAATTGTGTCCCAGCCCTGGCCTTAACCCTGATCTTACCCTTGCCACTGACCCTAAACCTCTCCCTCATCCTTTGCCTAATCCTAACACTCAGACAGCTGCAGTGGCACAGGAGCCAGCAAACAGAGCTGTAAACAGAGGAGTTTGAGTGGGAGTTTTGTTGGAGGAGAAGGCGTTTGTAGAGGCTATGACAGATACAGAGGCAGCAGTGGTAGTGACCCAAGCAGCGGAAGACACAGTGAAGAGGACTGGATGTGGAAGCTGCAGCATGTACATGATCCTGGAGGGGGTACCTGAAAAGAGTTCCGTCTGCATGAAGTGTCGCCTGATAGAACTGATGGAAGAAAAGATCTGAGGATTGGAGATGCAGGTGGAAACTCTGGTTGAGTTTAGAAGGGGGTTCAAGCCAGATGATGGAGCAAAGACATGAGGAGGCTGAAGGGAAAAGTTCAGACTTGCAGATGGAAGCAGGACCAAAGAACTCTGAGGGGAGACTGCTGGGTGAGGAAAGTGGAGAGTGGAAGCATATGACTAAGAGAACCAGGCAGAGGAAAAGACAGGCTAATGAAGGAGAAATAGAGCTCAGGAACAGGTTTGCGGAGTTGGAAAATGAAGAAGGGGCACAGCAGGTGGTCGCTGAAGGTGGGAGGGCAAGGAAGAAGAGAAGAGCAGCTAGTTCTATAGGAAGTCGGGAAGAGTCAATGGAGATAACACCAAATATGAGTCCCAGGAGGATATAGGATGGGTTGCGGAGGATTGCAAGAGAGAATAGGAATCGAGAGGACTTGCAGCCAGAGGGAACAGGGGATAGACCGGAGAATCACACCATCACCAGGAAAAGGCAGGTCTACAAGGTTGGGGACTCCTTACTGACAAGAATAGACAGGCCTGTAACCAGAGCTGATCCAGAGAACAGAAGGGTGTGCTGTCTGCCAGGTGCTAAGATACGGGATGTGGACCTGAGGCTGAAGAGGATCCTAACAGGAGCGGGAAAGAATCCACTGATTGTCCTTCATGTGGGAACAAATGATATGGCTAGATTCTCGCTGGAACGTATCAAGGGAGACTATGTCAGGCTGGGGAAGACACTCAAGGAAATCGAGGCTCAGGTGATCTTCAGTGGGATTCTGCCTGTTCCTAGAGAAGGGCAACAAAGGTGTAACAAGATTATGACGATCAACTGATGGCTCAGGCAGTGGTGCTATAAGGAGGGCTTTGGGATGTATGGCCACTGGGAGGCATTCATGGACAGAGGACTGTTCTCTCGGATGGACTTCACCTGAGTAGGGAGGGAAATAGACTTCTAGGATGGAGGCTGGCAGAACTGATTAAGAGAGCTTTAAACTAGGAATTTGGGGGAGATGGTTAGGAGATGTCCAGGTAATCTCCACACCGGATTTTAACATTGAGAGGGAAGAAAATGAAATAAGAAAGGATACAGCCATGGGTAGGAAAATGGACATAAAGAGGAAAGGTAGTGTAGATACCAGTCTAATAGGTGATACTGGCGTTAGAATGTCTGTGCCTAATTGGGTAAAGAATGTGAGCGAAGCCAAACAGCAAAAATTAAGATGTTTGTATACCAGGCGAGGAGTCTAGGTAACAAAATGGAGGAACTAGATTTACTGGTGCAGGAAGTGAAACCAGATATTATAGGGATAACGGAAACATGGTGGAATAGTAGTCATGACTGAAGTACAGGTATTGAAGGGTATGTGCTGTTTAGGAAAGGCAGAAATAAAGGCAAAGGTGGTGAAGTAGCATTGTATATCAATGATGAGGTAGACTGTAAAGATATAAGAAGTGATGGAATGGATAAGACAGAGTCTATCTGGGCAAAAATCACATTGGGGAAGAAAGCTACTAGAGCCTCCCTGGGATAGTGCTTGGGGTGTGCTATAGACCACTGGGATCTGATTTGGATATGGATAGAGACCTCTTTAATGTTTTTAATGAAGTAAATACTAAAGGGAATTGTGTGATCATGGGAGACTAAATTCCCAGATATAGACTGGAGGACAAATGCTAGTAATAATAATAGGGCTCAGATTTTCCTGGATGCGATAGCTGATGGATTCCTTCACCAAGTAGTTGCTGAACCAACAAGAGGGGATGCCATTTTAGATTTGGTTTTGGTGAGTAGTGAAGACGTCATAGAAGAAATAGTTGTAGGGGACAACCTTGGTTCGAGTGATCATGAGCTAATTCAGTTCAAACTAAATGGAAGGATAAACAAAAATAGATCTGTGACTAGGAGCTTTGATTTCAAAAGGGCTAACTTAAAAAAATAAGGAAATTAGTTAGGGAAGTGGATTGGACTGAAGAATTTGCAGATCTAAAGGTGGAGGAGGCTTGGAATTACTTCAAGTCAAAGTTGCAGAAACTATCAGACGCCTGCATCACATAAAAGGGGAAAAAATTCATAGGCAGGAGTTGTAGACCAAGCTGGATGAGCAAGCATCTCAGAGAAGTGATTAAGAAAAAGCAGAAAGCCTACAAGGAGTGGAAGATGGGAAGGATCAGCAAGGAAAGCTCCCTTATTGAGGTCAGAACATGTAGGGATAAAGTGAGAAAGGCCAAAAGCCATGTAGAGTTGGACCTTGCAAAGGGAATTAAAACCAATACTAAAAGGTTCTATAGCCATATAAATAAGAAGAAAACAAAGAAAGAAGAAGTGGGACAGCTAAACACTGAAGATGGAGTGGAGGTTAAGGATAATCTAAGCATGGCCCAATATCTAAACAAATACTTTGCCTCAGTCTTTAATGAAGCTAATGAGGAGCTTAGGGATAATGTCAGGATGACAAATGGGAATGAGGATATGGAAGTAGATATTACCACATCTGAGGTAGAAGCCAAACTTGAACAGCTTAATGGGACTAAATTGAGGGGGCCCAGATAATCTTCATCCAAGAATATTAAAGGAACTAGCACATGAAATTGCAAGCCCATTAGCAAGAATTTGTAATGAATCTGTAAACTCAGGGGTTGTAACGTATGACTGGAGAATTGCTAACATAGCTCCTATTTTTAAGAAAGGAAAAAAAGGTGATCTGGGTAACCACAGGCCTGTCAGTTTGACATCTGTAGTATGCAAGGTCTTGGAAAAAAATTTGAAGGAGAAAGTAGTTAAGGACATTGAGGTCAATGGTAATTAGGACAAAATACAACATGGTTTTACAAAAGGTAGATCTCCTTCCTGATCTCCTTCTTTGCGAAGGTAACAGATTTTTTAGATAAAGGAAACGCAGTGGATCTAATTTACCTCGATTTCAGTAAGGCATTTGATACGGTTCCACATGGGGATTTATTAGTTAAATTGGAAAAGATGGGGATCAATATGAAAATTGAAAGGTGGATAAGGAACTGGTTAAAGGGGAGACTACAACAGGTCGTACTGAAAGGTGAACTGTCAGGCTGTATGGAGGTTACTAGTGGAGTTCCTCAGGGATTGGTTTTGGGACCAATCTTATTTAATCTTTTTATTACTGACCTTGGCACAAAAAGTGGAAGTATGCTAATAAAGTTTGCAGATGACAGGAAGCTGGGAGGTATTGCCAATACAGAGAAGGACCAGGATAACATACAGAAATATCTGGATGACCTTGTAAACTGGAGTAATAGTAATAGGCTGAAATTTAATAGTGAAAACTGCAAGGTCATGCATTTAGGGATTAATAACAAGAATTTTTGTTATGAACTGGGGACTCATCAGTTAGAAGTAACAGAGGAGGAGAAGGACTTCGGAGTATTGGTTGATCACAGGATGACTATGAGCCACTAATGTGATATGGCCATGAAATAAGCTAATGCGGTCTTGGGATGCATCAGGCAAGGTATTTCCAGTAGAGATAAGGAGGTGTTAGTACCGTTATACAAGGTGCTGGTGAGACCTCATCTGGAATACTGTGTGCAGTTCTGGTCTCCCATGTTTAAGAAGGATGAATTCAAACTGGAACAGGTACAGAGAAGGGCTACTAGGATGAACCGAGGAATGGAAAACCTGTCTTATGAAAGGAGACTCAAAGAGCTTGGCTTGTTTGGCCTGACCAAAAGAAGGCTGAGGAGAGATATGATTGCTCTCTATAACTATATCAGAGGGAGGGAGAGGAATTATTTAAGCTCAGTACCAATGTGGACACAAGAACAAATGGATATAAACTGGCCATCAGGAAGTTTAGACTTGAAATTAGATGAAGGTTTCTAACCATCAGAGGAGTGAAGTTCTGGAACAGCCTTCCAAGGGGAGCTGTGGGGGCAAAAGACATATCTGGCTTCATGACTAAGTTTAATAAGTTTATGGAGGGGATGGTATAATTGATCTTTGACTATTAGTGGTAAATATGCCCAATGGCCTGTGATGGGATGTTAGATGGGGTGGGATCTGAGTTACTACAGAGAATTCTTTCCTGCGTGTCTGGCTGGTGAGTCTTGCCCACATGCTCAGGATTTAGCTGGTTGCCATATTTGGGGTCGGGAAGGAATTTTCCTCTAGGGCAGATTGGCAGAGGCCCTGGGGGTTTTTCTGCAGTGTGGGGCAGGGGTCACTTGCTGGAAGATTCTCTGCACCTTGAAGTCTTTAAACCATGATTTGAGGACTTCAATGGCTCAGACATAGGTTAGGGGGTTGTTGCGGGAGTGGGTAGGTGAGATTCTGTGGCCTGCGTTGTGCGGGAGGTCAGACTAGACAATCATATTGGTCCCTTCTGACCTTAAAGTCTATGACTCTATAACTCTCATTCCAGCCCAGCCCCAATCCCAACTCTCTCTCTTACTTTAGCCTTTTCCCTGACCCTAAACATCTCGCTGATGGTAAACCTGTCCCTAGCCCCTCTGACCAGGTCTCATTCTGCCCAATTTGTGTGTAATGCTGCATTGTGCCCCTAATCCTTGGCTGTAGGTAAGTGCCAAACAGCAAGAATACCTTCTCTCTCCACTCTCAGGCTTCTTCTGAGACTAAGATTTTGATTGTGGATTAGACAAATGCCTATTCTCAAACTGGAGTCTGCTGCTTGAAGGCTAACAGCTACCTTTCCCCCTCACTTCTGCAGGTTACACCTCCTCCCTCAGCTCTCTGAATCAGTTCCTTCTTCCCCTTTGCTCTCCACAACCTCCAGACTGGATCAGTCCCTAATACATGGAAGCGCAGGTACTGCTGTTGCTGTTTAATGTCACTCAGGAAACATCTATCACTCAATGCCATTAGTTAATTATAAGATCTGATACGATCTAATAGATATGGCTATTAGATATGAACCATCTCAGTCGAAAAGCATCAGGTCTGAGAGCTGACAGCTCTGTGTAAACCGCTCTTATTCTATTTTATGTGCTTCTGACACACTCTTTATTATGCCAAATAAATGTAAACTCCCCTACTAGAGTCACCCACCTACCAGCCATGCACACCCACACCCATACATGTGTATATATAGGTATTCAAGGCACTCCAGTAATACATATTCATGGAATGTTAAGGTTGTGATTTAAACACATAAAGAGTCTAGGGAATTCAAGCTGCATTATGTGATGATAGACCATTTCTCTAACCCTACCATCAATAGAGGGTGTTAGAAAGAACACAAATCAAAGGGATACAAATTTCAGTGTCACGCGGGACATCCCACTACTCTTGGATATACAGATTGCTGCTGAGGTGTGGATGATTTCTTCTTCCTTTACCCAGTCAGGAGATTGTGCCCTTTCCTCTTGGATGAGGACCTAGACATGAGGATCCATGCAGTTGTGACTTCCAAGGCTTGACTACTGCAATGACCTTGATAAAGCTCCAACTGGTTCAGAATGCAGCACTAGCCACTGTGTGTCACAAATCACAAGTACACATTACACCAGTGCTCAGCTCTCTGTACTCATTCCCCATTGAATAAAGAGTCAAGCTGAAAGGTTTTGGTCTTGTCTTCAAAGCCCTTCATGGGATTGGCCCTAGTCATCTGAGATATCACCTCCCCCTACATGACTATCGCCTTCCATGACATCTACATTCCTTTGGAACAATGGAATGGCCAACTTCAACAATGAAATTCATGAATGCCGCATCTGGCCCACAACCATTCCACAAGTGAGTAAAATGACCATGGATCTTAACACTTCCAGAACCTCATGCAAAACTCTCTTCTTTAGACCCCCACTTTGCAATAAAACAAACAATGAAGGAAACAATGAACAAAAGGGAGAGGAAGGGAAACAGAGGGTTTTTAAATCAATATGCCTTTTCAGAAAGTCCCCCCCACACACACTTTAGCGGACACTTTCTGACACCTTCTTCTAGCCCCTTGGAGCGTAAGGTACACCATCTTAGGTCTCCTTAGGCTCATTTGCCAATGTGTAACTTATACTGCCTAAGGCTAGGTCTACACTACCCGCCTGAATCGGCGGGTAGAAATCGACCTCTCGGGGATCGATTTATCGCGTCCCGTTGGGACGCGACAATCGATCCCCGAATCGACGCTCTTACTCCACCAGCGGAGGTGGGAGTAAGCGCCATCGACAGAAAGCTGCAGAAGTCGATTTTGCCGCCGTCCTCACAGCGGGGTAAGTCGGCTGCGATATGTCGGATTCAGCTACGCTATTCACGTAGCTGAATTTGCATATCTTAAATCGACTCCCCCCTGTAGTGTAGATGTACCCCAATACAACAGTCCTGAATTTGTAGTCACCTGGGCCTTTGGCGCCTCAGCTCCTTCACATGGTCATTAACTGCCATGAAATGCCCTTCCTCTTGATCAACATTGCTTGCTTAATCATAAACTGCGTGGACTGTTGAGAAATGTTCAAGCCATCTGATTGGTTAATGTGCAGGGCACTAATTCTTTAGAGATGCCCTGCACATGCCAATGAAACGTCATCACCCTGTGACAGGGTCCTGGGACCCTGTTTGTTTTCTGGCAGACAGGGAGTTAACTTGCAGCTTAGGCCTCAGCCATGGCTGGAGACATAAGGCAAGGCTGGGGACCCAAAGCAAGCAGAAACTAAGGTGATTGTCTAGCTTATGGTGCACATCTGTCCAGAGCTGTACCCTGTTAGCTTGTCAGTTATGAACATGAAAGAGTTCCTTTCTTTCTTCCTTTCTTTCACCTGAGCAACTTACATTTAAAAATGCTTTTTAGGGCTGCACGTGTTAAATCCCAAAAAATAATGCCAGGCAATGCATAAATGAAGGCTTCTCCAGCAGTGTCACCTTGGACATCCTGTACAAGGTAGACATGTAAAGACACTGGGGGAGATTCTCACCCCTTCCTGGACTCTGCAAACCAGGCAAAGGGGTCAGAGCAGCATCAAGGGCATCTAAAAGCCATAAGCTGTCTTCTGAGGACCCTCACAAGCCATGATGATGAGGGACTGTCACGGGCATGACTGGGGGTAGTAGAAGCATGTTGGGGGCAGGGCTGCAGCACATAGCACTGCGGAAACTTTGGGCACCACTGAGGCCCATTGGCAAGAAGGGACAGGTTGCCATAACCTAGCCCCCTCCCCTCCAGTCTGTCTCGGTTACCCCTCGGGCCTGCTTTGGCCCTTACAGCAGCCCAGAATTGGGAGGGCACAAAGGTAGCTTAAAGCCCACTGGGTTGCAAGCACAGAGTCTCACCTGTAAAGAGCGATATACTGAGATACATATTTAACAAGGATAAGGCAACAAAATATACTTCATAGGCCAAATTTTTCTCTCAGCTATGCCTATGCAACCCCACTGAAATCAGTAATGATGCTTGTGTGTAAATGAGGACAAAAGGAGGCCCAATATGTGCCGAAGGGCCAAGTTAACATTGGCATAGGAACCTTGTTCACCCCACTTCCTAACATTTTTATATTTAAGTCATACATTCTTGACAGTGAATTAGTGTAGCTTTTCCCATTGTCATTATATTATTGTAATTAACCCATCCTGGGTCATCAGCCCAGATAGAAAGCAGGATCTTCATCAGCACAAGTGCCTACCTTTGAGGCTAAATGCCTTGAGTAACAGACTCTGATCCTCCATGTGGACCAGCCATTACAGGGAAACTCCATCCCATAAATTTAGCCAGCATGATTTGTGTTTACGTTATATTGTGTGGTGTCCTGCCATTTTGCTGAACCATATGTCTCAGTGTCCAGTGTTGGAGGATCACGTAATGAGAGACCCTCTTGTAATGTGTATGAACAAGGGACAGAGATATGATTTTTGTGCGATTAAAATCTCAGCCTTAATGCTTCATTAACATAGATTCTCCTCTCCCCTACCTTTTTTCTATAATTTTCTGTAGAAGGAAGCCTGTCAATTGTTGCTCAGTTCCTGGTCTATTCAGAGGAAGCACCATGACCTACACGTCTGCCCCTGACCTTTAGCCTGATCAATAAAACTACAAATTGGTCTTTTCTTATCCTCGGCACTTTAGTCATAAAATCTCCATTGAGATGGAATGAGACTTTGAACTTTATCTCTACAAGTCGGGAATATACTCGGGGTGGGGGTGGGGAAGATTGGCAGCATTTCAGCCATCAAATTTAAGGAGCCTCTCTCTCTTGGTGCAGCATCCTCATAGTTTATATTCAGCCACTGTAGCACATCTTATCGTCTCTATATCCAGACAGTTTCCCATCACTTCCTGAACTGACAGAGCCTCTGGTGTCTTTCAGCAGTGCTGCTGCTTCCCATAATCCTTCTCTCTGTGTCTTGTCTCTATTTGCATGCACAGAGATTCTGGGCTCTTCTGAGGGTTGGTGGCCAGATTCCACTTCCCCCTGAATGCTACCCTCTCAGCTACAACAATGTACAATAGCAGGAAAAACAACACTGACAAGAAGTCCTAGAAATCAACTTTGTCTTCAATGTATCAGCAGCTGGGGATGAGAGATGTGGATATGACATAAATACACTCCCGCTTGAGTGCCTAGTAATAAATACCTGTTTCAATACAGAGTACAACCTAGCAGGGTGGAAAGAACAGAAATTGCTTTGTGGGTTACAAAGATGAGAGGTTTCAGTGGTAGCCGTGTTAGTCTGTATCAGCAAAAAAAACGAGGAGTCCTTGTGGCACCTTAGAGACTAACAGATTTATTTGGGCATAAGCCTTCATGGGCTAGAACCCACTTCATCAGATGTATGAAGTAAAAAATACAGGAGAAGGTATAAATACATGAAAGGATGGGGGTTGCTTTACCAAGTGTGAGGTCAGTCTAACGAGATAAATCAATTAACAGCAGGATACCAAGGGAGGAAAAATAACTTTTGAAGTGGTAAGAGAGTGGCCCATTACAAACAGTTGACAAGAAGGTGTGAGTAACAGTAGGGAGAAATTAGTATTGGGGAAATTAAGTTTAGGTTTTGTAATGACCCAGCCACATACTGATGAGTGAGTTTGAGACAGCCCCTCCCAGTGTAGATGTAGAGTATTCAGACACTGAAGAGTTAAACAGTGTTATACTGCATCCATAACTCAGAGACAAGCTTTCTCCCTGCTACTCTCAGAGGCCTGTACTAGCAGCAGACAATACAGCAGACACAAAAAGCAAGTCTTTCCAATGATTCCTGAGCCATAATCACTATACTAGGCCGCAGGAGACTCCGGGGGGAGAGGCACAGAGACAACCCCTCCCAGTGTGGGGCTGAATGAACTGTGTTGGGGAGAGATATATTCCAAAAGAACAACAGCCAGTGGTGGAGCTGAATTATAATTCACCTGCAAAGTGAATTGGGTTGAATGTATTACTACTGCTACTACTACGAAGATGATGATGATGATACATTTAATTGTATTGTAGTCACACTCAGAGGCTCCCATCGGGGCTCGGGTGACACTGTGCTAGGAAGCATACAACACACAGGGAGGAACAGTTCCTGGACCTGATTCTCATTTACATCAACACCCTTTACCACAGCTCTGGCAGTGTAAACAGGATTAAAGCAGGTGTAACTAATTAAATATAATGACATTTACAACCATTGCAGTGTAAAGGGGCCTTAATGGGAAAGAGCATCTGGCCCCGACAGGCTTATTTAAGATGATACACATTGAGACACAAGTGTGACGAATGATAGTTGGAAATGGTTATATAGGGTAGGTATATGCACAACTGGAAGGATTTATTCCACCCACCCTACAGTGAATTTCCTGGTGGTGAAGTCATGTTACTCCTCCGCTCTGACAGAACAGAGCGCAGCAAGCGCATGGTGCCGTTATTGAAAGGCTGAAAAACTGTAGGTTTTCACTCGGCTCTACAGCCAAGAGTCTCTTGGGAGGGGCCCTGAATATCCTCTTGCTTCACTTGAGGGCATTTAGCTTAAGCACGGAAGAAATGAAACACAGCTGTGAATCAGAGGGGGAAAAAAATCACAGCAGGCTCTCTTCAAATTCCCTTCAGATAGTCAGCCACCTCCGCACACCTGAAACACACGGTGTCCCATCCGGCCAACGAGTGGCCAGAACGCTAGCCTCATGCCACTGCTCCCCGCTGGAAGGACTGGAAGTCTGTCAGGCACTTGCTAGTCCAAGAGGAGTTGTGGGAAACTAACAGCGCTTCCTGTGTCTGTAGCATGCTGTACCATGAATGAGCCAGATGTGTGTTACATACCCTGCTGAGTATACAGACATGCCTTGCCATACCTCTGCCTTGGCTGGAATACAGCAGTTATTCTGTGTTAGCATCACAGCACAACACAAAGGTGAGACTGATTTCTCCAGCTTTACACATCAGATAGGGAAAGCCTAGCCTTTAGAATGGTATCACAGGGCCTTTAACGATCACATGTGGTCAGGACCAGAGCGCTACACATCTTAAATATTTGTATTGCAGGACCACCTAGAGGATCCAGCAAAGATCAGGGCCTCACTGTGCTGGGTGTGGTAGCAGCATAGGGTTGCCAACCCTCCATGATGTCATGTGATGAAACCTCCAGGAATACATCCAAGCAAAAGTGGCAACTCTGTTAAAAGCAGCACATAGTAAGAGTAACTTCCCCACACAGCTTACAGTCTAAAAAGACGGACAAAGAGTGAAAGGGGAAATAGAGGCACAGAAACAGGAAACACTTGCCCAAGGTTGGTCAGGAGCCAAGGCCTCCTGACTCCCAGTCAAGTGCTCTATTCACTGGACCAAACAATCTCTATCAGCAAAATTTCCCCTACCACCATGCTGGGGCATCGCTTCATTGTACACTCCACATCAAAAACCTCTCCTCTGTCCTATTCATAGTGCTTCTTCAGCTAGTGACCTGATATCGCTTCTCTTCATCTTCTTGTAACACCAAAAGTATTGTTCTTAGCTAGGACCAATAATGGAAATGTGTTTGATTTTATTGTTGATTATCATTATGTATTGCTATGTCCTTCTTCTACCCTTCCCCAGTGCTTTTGATCAAAACAACTATTTAAATAGGTGCAATGGAATGTCCTTGGGGACCACTTCAAATTGCAAAATTCAGATCTGACTCCAGATTTCAAACACCCCCATGTCCCTCAATCGGTCCAACCCTCTGTTGAATCTGTGGGTCCAATCCTGCCATCAGATAGATCTTCATGGGAGGAATCCTTTGTCCATATAGAGACCCAGTGGATCTGACTGTAAGATCCAGTTGCAGGACCAGGGGCAATGAGGGAAATCCTGGCTACGGCAATAAATGTCAAAATTCCCTATGACTTCACCAGGGTCAGGATTTCACTCTGTGTGTTTACAGTGTGCTCACTGGCACGGTCTCTGAACATGTAACTTAAACCACTCCACATGATATAAATTTAAAATATGTTCCCTATCTTCAGACTTATCTTGGAGAAGATGTGGTCATTCTGACCTCTTTATACATATGGTTGAGCTGTGTTAGGAATAAACATGTCTGGTACTGAGTTCAGTGAGAGTATATATTATTATAGACAATAAGATATTATCTTCTCCACTGGCATTACTGGGAGTTGATAGCATTTTGCAAAATACAGAAATAGTATGTGTCTTAATCTCTTGTGGTCTTATCACCATGCTATCTGCTACAATAAATCTTGGGTCAAATGCTGCTTTCACTTATACCCTAGCAGCCCCAATGATTTCAGTAGTATCAAAGGGGGTATAAATTAAAGCAGAATTTGACTCCTTATAATATCTCATTAATTCCTACCAGTGATCATGTCTATAGATGGTACATATAACCACTCTAGTTTATTATATACTGAGCCAAATTCACCCTTAGTGTAACTCCACTGAAGCCAGAATACACCAGAGAAGAACTTCCAGACCAATAATTTAAGATGATCTGTGTGACATATATTGGGATGCTTGCCCTTTTTCAAAATGTATTGTTGGGTAATGCATAGGTTATATTGGGAACCTGAGACAATAGTAAAAGTACCAAGTTCATGGAAAAATAATAATAGAATTTATCTTGCATTAACTTTGAAAGTCTCTGCTGTTCTACAGCATTCAAATGTTAAACTGCATTTCCTGTGTCCTAATCCAACATCAAACTGTCCGCTTGGGAGCTTCCTGTGTGAGCAATATTATTTTTTTATTATCATCAAAACGCCCTCAAAGAGTGCTGTCAAACAGCTGCCCTTCTTGGGGTATTTATGTGGCCCACGTGGCATATTCAGCTTCTGCAGAATGTAAGATTATTTTTTAAAGTGTCCCACCTCTATGGTTTTGAGCAAAACCTGTCAAATGTGAGCTGAGACTCTGCTTGCATCCGTAGCTACTTGAGCTTGAAACAATGACTCTGAGACCTGTGATCTCCTGTGCCCGCCACTAACCTCACTGCAAGCCTAAGGATTGCCCTTGACATGTCACACTTAGCTAGTTCATTGCCGGTCATTTAGTGGACAGAATGGAGAAAGATGGAGGAGTGATGTTGGGGTGGAAACTGGAAGTTGCTGCAAGGAAAGAAATGCAGATACAAGAAAGAAGAAGAGACACACAGAAAGATGAGAAACACACACAAAAAAGAAAGACGGGAAGGAAGAGAAACAAAGGGTAGAAATAGTAATGGTCATAAAGGTGAGCACATTTTCACACTGGTAAGTGTGTAGGTGTCCTAAGCCCCCCTAGGCTAGGCAATGTACAAATACAGAGGTAGACTCAGGTCTATCTATTCCAAACCAAAACACATCTTAAAAAGAGTTAAGATTGAAAGTGTGTTTCAGTGGAGTCCAACTCACAGCCTCCTCAAGATACTTAACCCTCTTCACAAAATATATACTCCTTACTCAACTCAAAGAGTTAAAAATCGTGGAAATGAACAGGTAAGGGATCCAATCACTGCCTTGCTGCCATATAATCCCATCACTCCACCTGACATAGAATGCCCAGCCAACTTTAACTTTGTCCTCTTCCTTTGTTCTGTAACAAACTATTGGACGCATACTATTGATTTTATATATTATTTATTAAGTGTGCAATAAAGATTTCAAGAGGACTATTGTCCCAGGGTATATTACGTTACATTTTATAAGTTTTATCATAGGGTGATGTGTTGGAGGAGCTGAAGAATGTTTTTTATGAATAGAAGAATATTGTTTTGAACAGAAATGATTGATCTGTTGGGTATTATGAAGAGTGTTGATTATAAAGTGTTGTAGGTTTTTGTAAGTGTATGTAGACCTTAAAAGTGTTTATTTTAACTATAATAGTAATATTGTGTAGCAATTCACATGGCAGGGGTTTTGTTTGTTTTTGTAGTGAAGAATGTAATAGTATATATTAGTGTTATTGTAAATTGCATCTGGATCTCTTGAATAGGAAATGTGATTTTATAATTGCCTAGTAGTTCATTCCGGGTAAAATTTTCAAAAGACCCAAAGTGACTTAGGAGCTTAAGTCCTATCTTTAAAAAAAGACTTAGGAGCTCATGAGCCTAAATCTTACTAAAGTCAATGCAACTTGGGAACCTAAGGCACTGAGGTGCTTTTGGAATGTTATCCTTTATCCTTTGTGTGTAATTTTACAAGTTTTAGGGAGCAAAATTAAGGGTGGGTGAGTGCTGTCAGAAGGATGGGGAGATGGTGGATGATGTGTAATGTGGCATAGGAAATTTCAGGACTGGGGAAATTAGGAGGGGGTTGAAAATAGAGTTTATGGGATGTTAGCTTCAACTTTAACAATCGAGCCACTAGTTCCACTCCATAATCTATCTATCCCATGTCACCCTCATCATTGCAGTTTCTGAGTGTTTACTCTCTGGGACAAACCCAGCTCATCTTGGGGTATGTCTACACTATGAAATTAGGTCGATTTTATAGAAGTCGATTTTTAGAAATCGATTTTATACAGTCAATTGCGTATGTCCACACTAAGCGTATCAAGTCAGCAGAGTGCGTCCTCACTACCGTAGCTAGCATCAACTTACGGAGCAGTGCACTGTGGGTAGTTATCCCACAGTTCCCACAGTTTCCGCCGTCCATTGTAATCCTGGGTTAAGCTCCCAATGCCTGATGGGGCAAAAACATTGTCGCGAGTAGTTTTGGGTACATGTCGTCAGTCGCCCCGCCCTCCGTGAAAGCAACGGCAGACAATTGTTTCACGCCTTTTTTCCATGCAGACGCCATACCACGGCAAGCGTGGAGCCCACTCAGCTCAGCTCACCATCACTGCTGCTGTGTCCTGGGTGCTGCTGTCAGCAGACGGTGCAGTAAGACTGCTAACTGTCGTCATCCACCGCTTCCGCTGCAACTCTGCTTTCCTGCTTTTGTAAATGAGCTTAGTCTCAATAGCAAATTTATCCATGTTGTCTGAAATGTGCGCGGTGCTAACTGTCCTCATCCACCACTTCCGCTGCAACTCTGCTCTCCTGCTCTCCTGCAGACGCCATACCATGGCAAGCATGGAGCCCGCTCAGCTCACCGTCACCGCTGCTGTTGTGAACATTGTAAACACCTCACGCATTATCCTGGAGTATATGCAGAACCGGGCTAAGAGACACCAGCACGAGGATGATTGTGAGGAGGACATGGACACAGACGTTCCTGAAAGCACGGGCTGTGGCAATTGGGACATCATGGCGGCAGTGGGTCTGGTTGATACAGTGGAACGCCGATTCTGGGTCAGGCAAACAACCACAGACTGGTGGGACTGCATAGTGTTGCAGGTATGGGATGATTCACAGTGGCTGCGTAACTTTTGTATGCATAAGCCACTTCCCTGGAACTCTGTGAGTTGCTTTCCCCCGCCCTGAAGCGCCAGAATACCAAGATGAGAGCTGCCCTGACAGTTGAGAAGCGAGTGACGATAGTCCTGTGGAAGCTTGCAATGCCTGACTGCTACCGGTCAGTCAGGAATCAATTTGGAGTGGGCAAATCTACTGTGGGGGTTGCTGTGACCCAAGTAGCCAGTGCAAACACTGACGTTATGTTATCAAGGGTAGTGACTCTGGGTAATGTGCAGGTCATAGTGGATGGCTTTGCTGCAATGGGGTTCCCTAACTGTGGTGGGGCGATAGACGGAATGCATATCCCCATCTTGGTACCGGACCACTTTGCCAACCAGTACATAAACCACAGGGGGTAATTCTCAATGGTGCTACAAGCACTGGTGGATCACAAGGGACGTTTCACTGACATCAACGTGGAATGGCCGGGAAAGGTGCATGATGCTCTCATCTTTAGGAACTCCGGGCTGTTTGAGCAGCTGCAAAAAGAGACTTACTTCCCAGAACACAAAATTACTGTTGGGGATGTTGAAATGCCAATAGTTATCCTTGGGGACCCAGCCTACCCCTTGCTCCCATGACTCATGAAGCCTGGACAGTAGTAAGAAGCAGTTCAACTACCGGCTGAGCAAGTGCAGAATGGTGGTAGAATGTGCCTATTGGATGTTTAAAAGCTCTCTGGCACTGTTTGCTGACTAGGTCAGACCTCAGCGCAACCAACATTCCCATTGTTATTGCTGCTTGCTGTGTGCTGCATAATAGCTGTGAGAGTAAGGGGGAGATGTTTATGGCGGGGTGGGAGGTTGAGGCAAATCGCCTGGCGGCCGATTTTGAGCAGCCAGACTCCAGGCGATTAGAAGAGCACAGCAGGGCACGCTGCGCATCAGAGAGGCTTTGAAAACCAGTTTCATGACTGGCCAGGCTACGGTGTGACAGTTGTGTGTGTTTCTCCTTGATGCAAACCCACCCCCCTTTGTTGATTTTAATTCCCTGTAAGCCAACCACCCTCCCCCCTTTGAAATAAAGTAGCTATTGTTTTGAAACCATGCATTCTTTATTAATTAAAAAAAAAAGAGATAGAGGACAAGGTAGCCCGGGTGGGGTGGGGGAGGAGGGAAGGACAAGGCCACATTTTTTATTGTTTTAGCCACACTAAAACTCAAACTGTTTGAATGACAGCCTTCTGTTGCTTGGGCCATCCTCTGGAGTGGAGTGGCTGGGTGCCCGGAGCCTCCCTCTCGTGTTCTTGGGCATCTGGGTGAGGAGGCTATGGAACATGGGGAGGAGGGTAGGCAGTTATACAGTGGATGCAGCGGGAGTCTTTGCTCTTGTTGGCTTTCCTGCAGCTCCAACCGATGCTTCATCATGTCCGTTTGCTCCCCCAACAGATGCTTCAGCATGTCCATTTGCTCCCCCATTAGCCTCAGCATCGCGTCCTGCCTCCACTCTTCACACTCACTCAATTATTTCCTGGCCTCTGCCACTGAATGCCTCCATGCATTAAGCTGTGCCCTATCAGTGCGGGAGGACTGCATCAGCTCGGAAAACATGTCATCGCAAGTGCGTTTTTTTCGCCTTCTAATCTGCGATAACCACAGAGACGGAGATGATAGGGGGAGTGTAGAAACATTTGCACCTGGGGGGCAGATAAAAAGGGAGAATAAAATTGGGTTGGCTTCTTACACCTTCATAACATGTGTGAATGTTTTCAAACTGCAGCGCCCCCCCTTTCCCAGAGCAAGCAATGGGTTGGGTTTCACATTTAAAAGAAGAGGCTGCAGTATTCGGGTAGATATGCAGCACACACCTACTCCCACCCCACCGCATGACTATTCTCTGGGATGTTCCCTTCTCCCCTCCCCTACCGCATGGCTATTCTCCGGAATGATCCCTTTTAGCCAAGCACAAACAGCCCAGCATGAATGGGGTCCTTTTGCTGTTCGCTTACAAAAAATCCCTTTTAAACCAGGTGACCATGAACACTATTGCTTTTAAACCCTGTACTGTAGTTACAAATGTGCACTCAACAGAGGTGCCTTTTCCTGCTTCAGGGTTGGGAGGGTATTGGCTCCAGGGTGATGAAAAAGTCCTGACTGCCAGGGAGAACGGATTCACCGCTTGCCTGCTGCGCATTCTCCTTCTCCTCCTCCTCATCCACAAAATCCCCCTCCGTGTTCCGTGAGACTCCCCCCTTGCAGGTGTCCACGGACAGTGATGGGATAGTGGTAGGGTCCCCCCCTAGAATGGCATGCAGCTGTTCTTAGAAGCAGCATGTATGGGGCTCTGACCCAGAGCGACCGTTTGCCTCCTTTGTCTTTTGGTAGGCTTGCCTGAGCTCCTTAACTTTCACGCGACACTGCTGTGTGTCCCTGCTGTAGCCTCTGTCCAACATGCCCTGTGAGATTTTGGCAAATATGTTTGCATTTCTTCTTTTGGATCGGAGTTCTGCCTGCACACATTCTTCTCCCCATACAGCAACCAGATCCAGTGTCTCCCTTTCGGTCCATGCTGAGCTCGTTTGTGATTCTGGGACTGCATGGTCACCTGTGCTGCCGCCACGCTGACCAAACAGGAAAAGAAATTCAAAAGTTCCTGGGGCTTTTCCTGTGTACCTGGCTAGTGCATCGGAGTTCAAAGTGCTGTCCAGAGCGGTCACAATGGAGCACACTGGGATAGCTCCCGGAGGGCAATACTGTCGATTTGCATCCGCACTACCCCAAATTTGACCCAGCAAGGTCAATTTTAACGCTACTCCCCTCGCCGGGGAGGAGTACAGAAGTCGATTTTAAGAGCCCTTTAGGTCGACAGAATGGGGTTGATTGTGTGGACACAGTCATTTTTAAATCGACCTAACGCGACTAAATTTGACCTAACCCCGTAGTGTAGACCAGGCCTTAGTTAAGTGAACATTCCACTGAAGAAGGGTGAGTAGGATTTTGTCTGATGATGGCTAAAGGTGAGGCATAAGTATGATCTGGGGCTATCACATTCGCGGATCAACCTGGAAACCGTTCCACTGGAACTGTGCCATTCCCCTCTCACCCAGTGTCAGCAGCACCCCCGCAAGTCACTTGCCCTCCTGCCCATCACTGCGCCTGCAAAATGCCTGTGCTTTCCTTTTTAATTGAAAACAGCTGTTGCTAGGGAACTGCTAGATGCAAAGATGAGAGGGAGGGAGGGAGGAGAGTTGCCGTCGAAGGACGGCAGGCCAGAGGCTGAGGAGTGGGAAGGAGGCTGAGGGGGAAAAGAAAGATCGAAGAGAGTGGGGTTGGAAAAGGAATTATTTTTCATTTTGCCACGGAGCAATAATTCATCATTCCTTCCAGCTCCAGCTTTTCTAAAACAACTTCCCATGGACTTTTCCCACACTGCTTTCCTTTCATTTAGTTCATTTTCACATTCTACTCTTGCACTTAATTTGATTTTTTCCCCCAAGTCAGCTTTATGTCTGTGAGGAAAAATACAACCCTTATTTCAGCCTCTCTCTCCCTCTATGATCATCACTCTGTGGCAGTGAAATTTATTGTGCATATCCTGTTTTACACATTCATATTAAACCAACAGCTTTCTTTCTCTCTGTCTCTCTCGTGTACTATATGTCATTCTCCTAGAATTAGTGGGATCCTGAGAGGTGACTACGGTTATGTGCCCAAGAATCACCTTGGGGCATATAACTACTTCCCATCCATAACCATCCAAGCTCCAGTTAAAATCTATTTTGTCCAATCCTAGGGCTTGAGCCAAAGCCCACTGAAGTCAATAGGAGCTGTCCACACTCACTCCAATGGGTTTGGCACCAGACCCTTTGTGATAATATTACAAACCACTACACACAACAGCCTCTAACACAAGGTCTTCAACATCAAGGGTGCCATCCTGCTAGCTGCTGAATACCCTCAACTCACAATGAAGTCAGTAAACACTGAGCACCAATCAGTGCTTCCATTGCCTGCCGAAGTCACAGGGGATCTTCCCAGGGATGTCAATAAGCGTTGTATCGGGCTTTCAGAACTTTGCCAAATCAGGGTTCAAGCTACTAATGTCGAATTCAGAAAGGGCTGGGTCATGTAAATCCTTACTCACTTGGGTAATCTTCACTCGTACAAGGGATTCCTATTAACTTCAGGGCTGTAGGATTTGGCTCCGGACTTGCTGATTTTAGGGTATGCTCCAAAGTCTATCTCAGATTTTTTCCTGAGAGTGTGTGAGTAGGAATATATACATGGAGAGGGTGGTCTGAGTTGGGTGAATTTTAATGGTGGACGTTGTTAATGCTGTATGCACGGCTGGAGGGGTGGATCGGTACATTTTAAATCAATATAAATAGATCAATAAAAGTATATATTTTGTTACTAAACAAAAAGAAAAAAAAATTCTTGCAATTTAAAAAAAAATAATTTCATGTGGATAAAAATAAAAGGATGTGTGTGTACACGCACACACACTCAATAAAGAAAATATAGCATACTAGCATGCTATATGTGAAATCTCCAAACTCAACTGTGGCATAACTATCCCCTAAAGGAAGCTGTCACTGGTAATAAAAAATTACTGCAGCATTGGTTCCAAATGCTAGAATTTACTTATGACAGGGGGTTGGTGGTGGGAGATGCAATATTTCACTTCCAGGTGGCTGAGCCAAAATCAGCCCTGGTTAGCAGTTATTGAAAGTTATTAACAACTGATGGCTCTTTAGTGGAACATGTGAAAGGAGCTGGCGGTTTCAGCGCACTTCTTAGTGGACAGGTGCCCATACCACAAAAACCACAGCACTTTTGGCACTCGTTGTGTTTTTGTTGGCAGTTGCAGTGGAGAGGCTGGGGACTGAATCAGTCTTAGAAACTTAACTCATCTTTCTGCCTCAGATCAGGTCCTCCAGTTCAGTGTTGTGGAACATTAATGGGAGTGTGTGAACAACAGTGCCCTGCTGCTGTCAATGCTGTACCTACTAGATAGAGGACTTCCGTCTTCAGTGCTCTCAGCCCCTTTCATCTCCTCTTAGGGAAAAATATTGCTGAGTCTACAGCAGCCCATTCTTCAGTGGGACCCTGGGTGAAGGATCCAAGTCCCAGAGTCATGCCTGGGCTCTTGTTCCCAATTTGACAGGCAGGTTTTGGGGAGGGGAAGCACCTTCTTGCATCATTCTGCAGGGATTCTCTTGGCTGGACTGATGGAGCCATGATGCTGATTGGCAGCTCAGCACTGAGTCCAGCTATTCTCAGCCAGAGGTGTCATTGTCATGGGTGGTCCTGAGGACAGAAGAAATACAATGGAAGAATGGGGATGATGTCATCCTCTGCACGTGGACAACTCCCGCTGCTCAGCTCCAGGGAAGATGACTGAACTCTGAAAATGAAAGATCTTTGACAAATCAGAGTTGCTCTTTAGAGGTTGTTCACGGTGCTCTGTAGCATGCATTTGTGACTGACATTTATGTTTAACATTTTGCAGGCTTTGCTTTCGCCATGTTTTCTTCCCCCATTGCTTCTTGGCAGACAAATAAATCCACCTGTCTTTTGGTGGCTGCCTGTCACGCTTCCCCTCCTCATCACCTGGGCTCTCTTCATTTTCTTCCTTCAGTGGCATTAGCTCAGAGGCATATCTGCTTTGCAGCTGTATTTATTTGCTGCTTGACTTTGCAGCACCTGCCATGCAGTTCATCCTCTGAAACTGTCACACCCCCGAGGCTCTCTGTGTATTGGGTAGTTGGCTCATTAACCTCTTTCATCTTTTACATCTTTGCTGCCATATGAGAAATGCACCATAAAAGTGGCTTGCAGAGCTTGAGGGGGTAAGCCTTGATCAGCAGAGTGGGGAGGGCAGGGGCAGCCACTGGGCCAAGGCCACGTGGGTTTGTTTTCTTTATAGTTTCCCTTGTGTGTCCAGATAGATTGTATGTAAGAAGATTTAGCAATTATCCTTCTTCCATGATCCTAAGGAACCCTGAATGTCATCATGTGCCCTGTATTGGGTAATAGCATGAAAAGACTTCAGACTTGTAAAACTAAGAAAACTATTTACCAGGATGCAGCCATTATAGCTATCACTCCAGCCATGTGCACACAGATGGAGTTCCTTGTGTATCCTCTATACCACGGGTCGGCAATGTTCGGCACGCAGCTCGCCAGGGTAAGCACTCTAGCGGGCCGGGCCAGTTTATTTACCTGCTGACGTGGCGGGTTCGGCCGATTGTGGCCCCCACTGGCCGCGGTTCACCGTACCGGGCCAATGGGGGCGGCGGGAATCCGTGGCCAGCACATCCCTCGGCCTGCGCTGCTTCCCGCCGCCCCCATTGGCCCGGGACGGCGAACCGCGGTGAGTGGGGGCCGTGATCGGCCGAACCTGCCGTGTCAGCAGGTAAATAAACTGGCCCGGCCTGCTAGGGTGCTTACCCTGGCGAGCCGCGTGCCGAATGTTGCCGACCCCTGCTCTATACTCTCCCCTCCCGCAACCTGTGCTCCTCCCACCAAGTTCCAGGCAGCACCTCTGCATCATCATGACAACTATCTATATAGCCAAAAAGCACAGATTGTGGCTTTTCGAGACTGCCACTGCTGCTCCTAGCCAAGCCAGGGGGAGCTGCTGCAAAGGCATATCAAATACTCCCTCCCTCTCACCCTTTGAGTGTGCTGACTGCATCGTGTTCCCAATCCTGCCAATCCTGAAACAAAGAACAGGTGCTGAGCCTCAAACTCATCTCTACTCTAACTCCCTCCAAGAGTAACATGTTGCACCTACCCTTGCACCTCTCATAAATAGCCTCCTGGCTGCTTTACTGACAAAACCTTCATCCAAAATTGCCTATCCTTAGGGAAGTTGTGATGCTGGCTCCCTTCCTCCTCCTGTTTTTCCTCCTCATTTATATTATCCCCTCTCCTCTCTCTATAATCTTGGCTCTGTAGCAATGGTTGAATCAAACCTTATGGGTCAGCCAGAGATCAGATAGCTGCTGTGGTATCTCAGCACTAATTATTGTAGAGTCAAGAGCCTTCCCTGTGGAAACTAAGTGCTGAGGCTGAAGTTAATGGCACAGCAAAGCGGAGATGTGGTGTTAACAATAGCACAAGGCATCCCTGAATGGTAATTATTGGTATGGCCCTTACCAATTCTACTAGAGGCTGGGCTCTTCCCAGATATCTCAAGTTTCTTTTTATTTTCTTAAAGGTGAATTCATTGCTGGTGAAAGGTGCCAGAGTAGCAGCCCTGTAGATCTCTGTATATCCACAGAGCAGGATCATTACTGGCAGCTGAAGTGCAAACTTCCCTCACACACTCACTGCCCATTACCAATATAGATTCATAGAGTCCAAGGCCAGAAGGGACCGTTGAGATCATCTTGTCTGACCTCCTGTATAGCACAGGCCACAGAACTTCCAAAAAATATTCCTTTTGAACTGGAGCATATCTTTACAAAAAAAATCCAATCTTGATTTCAAAATAGGCCTCAGATCTGACTTGTAAAGACCATCTCTTGGGGCAAGAATGGAATTCATTCTCCATGGCCTGCTCAGTTCTTGGCTCCACGGCTGTAACTACTAACCACAGCCCAGCTATGATGGAGCTTTCTGTGATGCGGGTATTGGCTACTGTCCACTAGGAACAAGAAGGAGACAACCAGTTATTTGCCTCTGTTACATTTATACCTGTAGTATTTGCCTTAGTTGTGATGACCACAAGATAATCCAGGTTATGAAGACATTAGTCATCTAAGGGCTTCTCTACGTGGAGACACTAGGAAAAGTTAATCTGAATTAACTAAAGGTGTAAATTAAAAATGGATTAGTTAAATTTGCACTAAACCTCTATGTGGATACTCATTCATAATTAAAGTGGCCTTAATTTGGTTTAGCACCATCGTTAGCAGAGGGAAGTTAGGGAAGTTCCTGCCAGCCTCAGTACATGGAAAGCCCTGCCACTCCAGACAGGTGGGTCAGTCACAGCAGACCAGGACAAGGAAGCCCAACAACCCCAGCTGAGAGGGGGCTGGGATTCTCTGGCCCAGTTGCAGTCTATCCTAGGGAGAAGGGATTGAAGCATCTCATATAAACCACCCTGCCCCTCTGCCTGACACAGATCTGCACCACCCCTAGCCCCTACCACTGCTCCCACCCCAGTTAATCTGACTACTGTCACCACCCTTATCCTTAAATCTTCTTCTCACTTCTCTGTACCTCTTCCCACTCCAGACTCACCCCATCCCATACCAGGAGAGGTCTGTGTTTCTCATTTTTCATCTCTCTGAAGGATAATCTTTTTCCTTTAACCCATTTCTCCCCGCATCCCATTAAGTTCCTTCTAACCCTCATCAAGAAGGTTTATGTCCCTTAATTCTTTAGCAGAGAATGTTGTTTTTCCTGTTGCACTGTAGCTTCTCTCCTGTGAAAAGAAGCTGAACTTTGGGTTTGAAATGGGAATGTGCTCTCAAACGGGGCTGCCTTGGTTCCCCCCAGTTCACTGCAGAGCATTAGATCGCAGCCCTATGAGCTCCTGGTCCTTGCAGATTTCTACTGCTGGACTTCAGCACCTCTTCCAGTCTCTTTTCCATATTCCTGTATAAGCAGAACCTCCTAGGAAACAAAACCCTGATTGAACAAGGTTCTTGGGTATTTCAGATGTCCTAAGCACCCCTGAATGGGTCTAATAGAAGCCAGAGGGGTGCTCAGTACCCATGAAAATCATCAAATAAAAATGATAAAAGGAGGTTTAAATGCAGAACCAAACCCAAAAGTGTATGCTTCCAAAAGCCAAAGAATGCTCTGCAGTTCTGACTGAGCAATGAGCGTCAGCAGACCTCGTTCTGATTGTATGACCTTCTACAAGTCGTGTCTCCTTTCTGAGCCTTAGTTCCCTCCTCTGTAAAGCAGGGGAAATGATACTGGTCTGCCTCACAGAAAGGGGGTACGAAGCTTAATCCATTCATGTCTGTAAAGGACATTCAGCTCCTCAGGTGCACAGTACCCGCAATGGACTGACACTATTATTCAAAGAAGCATATTCAGAAAAGGCAGCATTTGGAAATTGTTCGTGGAGCAAGGAATGCTCTAAAAAGACATGTGCCCATGTGAGCTATGCCCTGGCATTTTAATGAGCACCCTGGGTCCAAAATGTTGGGTTTTTTTTTCAATCCTTCTTCTGCCTCTTGTCTACTTCATCAGAGTCTTTTTCATTTGCATTACAAGTTAGGGAGTGTCTCTTCCTAGGTGCTAGGTGCTCTCAATACCCACTGACTTCCATGGATGTTGATGGAACTCAACACCTTCTAGGACTGGCCCATAGCACCCTGTATGTTAGAAAAGGAAGGAGGGAGCAAATGTGTGTGTATGTGTGTGTACAACTGAGTGTGTGGGTATGCACGCAAGAGAAAAAGAGGAAGTAAGAGTGTGTGAGAGCAAAAGAGAGACCGAGAGACAGAAGTGTGTGTGCGCGCGCGCACACGCATGCACGCATGTATGAGACAGAGACTAGCATTGCCAAAATTGAAGTGATAAATCATACCTGAGATCTCCCCAGAGACCTATAAATAGGAAACTGGAAGCATTTCCTTCTATTTATTTTATAAGTGCAATAAACTTTATCAGCTTTTACTATTGGAAACTTGTGCAATATTTATGTGCTGTTTACTTTAAAAGTTATTCAGAGGTTAGTGTCAGGAGGCTAATGAAAAAGCAAACTGGGAAGGTAGGGGGAAGAGGGCTTTTCCTATCTCCCATCAGTAAAGATGTACAACTGCTGAGCCACTCTGCACTTCTGTGGCCGTCACTGGCTCGAGATGCGCTACTGATTCTCTAGTGAGCACCTACCATAGGCCCCACAACTCCACAGAGGTCATTAGGCCCCCAGGCTTTGTTACAAAAGTTATGTACTCGCTCTTGGGCTCCCACAAGGAGACAGGTGGAGAGAGAAGAGAAGCTGTGCAATGAGACGGGGGGAGGGGGAGGGGAGGGAGATGAGAATCCCCTGGACAGTTCAATGTACTAGGACCCTCTGTGTATGCATCAAAATCTATGAAAACCTTCAGTTAGTCATCAACTAAAGCACAAGGGTAGGGCATGGAGGGAAGCTCCTGCCTTTGTTTTGTAGGCCAAGGGCTGTTATTAGGGATGGATCAACAGGTTTGGATAAAATAAGAGCCATCCCTACTCCTCACAGAACTTCACCCAAAACTCAGACCAAATGTCAAGTCTTTTTTTATGTCCACAAATGATTACTTTGCCCTCCTCCTCATTCTTGTTCATTTATGACCTTTCTACACTTCCGATTTCCTGATGGAATTGGAAGCAGAAGCATCAAGATACTGGGATAGGAAAGGTTGTTCTCAACATTTTCATCTATGGAAGGAGAAAATCTCTCTAAATTTCTAGACAGTCTAAAAGAGTTTTCTACTCTCTGTCAATATGGGTGCCCTTCTCTGAACAGGCTTTAGAGATAGTTTTGGCTTCAGCATAAGGAACAGTGACTGTAAAGAGGCTGCAGGGCACAGTTGGCACCAAGGAGAGCCCTGGCAGGAGCTGTGGAAACAAGAGCACATTGAAAAACACTTAACAATGAGAGGAAGCAACTTACTCCAGCTTGCCATAGTAGGAAGGCAGGCCCAGTCCACAGGTGCAGAAGGTGAAGTGGTTCAACACATCCAAGATGGCATCAGCAAAGCACAGGGATCATGTTACCATTGCCTGGGGACACTGCATTGACCAGAGCTGTGTTTCTTCTACAGGCTAAGCACAGAAACTGTGCTAAAAAGGAACATGATGCCCAGGCCCTTAGCACACCTCAAGAGGACATGTCGTTTATCAAAAAGAAGATGAAGAGGCGACTTGATTACAGTGTATAAATACCATTCTGGAGGAAAATACCAGATACTAAAGTGTTTTTTACTCTAGAGAAGAATGGCAAGAACCAATGGCAAGAAGTTAAAACCAAACACATTCAAATTAGCAATAAGGCTCAGATTTTAAAATAGTGTGTGTGTGTGGGGGGGGTGTTATTAACCAATGGAACAAACTGCCATAGGAACTGGTGGATTCTCCACCTCTTGAACTCTTTGGATCATAGAATCATTCAAATGTAGCGCTGGAAGGGACCCCAAGAAGTTATCCAATCCATTCTCACTCTTCTGAGGCAGGACCTAGTAAACCTAGACCATCCCTGACAGGTGTTTGTTCAACCTGTTCTTACAAACTTCCAATGACAGGGATTCCACAGCCTTCATGGGAAGCCAACTCCACAGCTTAACTACCCTAATAGTTAGAATGTTTTCCTAATATCCAATTTAAATCTCCCTTTGCTGTGGATTAAGCCCATTAATTCTTGTCCTACCTTCAGTAGATACGGAGAACAATTGATCTGTGTCCTGTTTATAACAGCCCTTGTTGTATTTGAAGACTGTTATTAGGTCCAGCTCAATCTTCATATCTCAAGACTATACATGCCCAGTTTTTTTAACCTTTCCTGATAGGTCAGGTTTTCTAAACCTTTTATCATTTTTGTTGCTCTCCTCTGGACTCTCTCCAATTTGTGCACATTATTCCTGAAGTGTGGTGCCCAGAATTGTTCCAGCTAAGGCTCACCAGTGTTGAGGAGAGCAGGACAATTACCTCCAGTGTCTTACATACAGCACTTTCTTGTTAATATACCCCAGAATGATATTAGCCTTTTTCACAAGTGCATCCCATCATTGACTCATATACAATTTGTGATCCACTGTAACCTCCAGATCCCTTTTCAGCAGTACTACCACCTACCTGGTTCAAGACTGGATGCTTTTCTGGAAGATATTCTTTAGACAAACACAAGTTATTGGACTCATCACAGAAATAACTGGGAAATTCTATGGCCTGTGATCTGCAGGAGGTCAGACTAAATGAGCTAATGGCTCCGCGTGGCCTTAAAAATCTATGAATATATGAAAGAGGAACTCACTAACACCTATAAGGACAAAACAATGCATTTGCTCTTTGATTACAAAGGAGCCCACCTAAGAAACTATGCCTTCCCACCACAAGACATTGCAGAATATGTTTGTTACATAAGGGTGATATGGCGATATTGGGTGAAATCTTGGACCATTTAAATCCATGGGAGTTGTATCATTGACTTCTGTGAAGTCAGGATTTCACACATTGTTTCATGCAATATTCCTCAGTTTTCCTCTGAGAAATTACAAATATTCCTCAGGAGAAATGCAATAAAGCACCCTATATCTGTTGCTTGTCACCTGGCATCAAATGGGTTAGCAGAGCATTTTGTGAAGACATTTCAAAAGCATTAGAACAAACATTAAAGCGGAACCTTCCACTGTCATATTGCAAATTTCCTGTTATCGTATAGATCAACGGTATAGTCCACCACTCAGAAAATTCCAGCAGCACTATTTTTAAACCATCATTTACAGATGAATGGTGATTTACTTACAGCAGATTTAGCAAAAATTAAAAAACAAACAAACAAGTCAGAAAAGCAACAATATATGCCTCCTAGGATTTTATACCTCAACCAGAAAGCTCATTGTGAAATAACAGGGAGAAAGGAAGTGAGGACAAAGTGTCAGGATGTTTATAGAACCAGTAAAAGGAGAGAGGTAAATGGGGAGATAAGGAAGAAATGTGGATCAGCTTACACAGACAAAGTGTAAGGTCTGAGGCCTTTTCCTGTAGCCATAATAAGAGAGCAGCAGCCATGAGCCAAGAAGCAGAAAGTCACATCCCCACATCCCATCTCAATTATATTAAAACAATGCACTAGTGGGCTGTTAAGAAGGAGATCCTGTCCTAATAGCCCCCACCATCACCAGATAAAGAAACAGATCTTAAGAGGGTTAAAGAAAACTTGGTTTGATAGCATTCTGTCCGGCAAGAAATCACTTCTCAACAGTTGTGGTTGTGAAATCCCCACTTCTTTAGTGTTAATCCCCTCGGGAGGAGGGATAGCTCAGTGGTTTGAGCATTGGCCTGCTAAACCCAGGGTTGGGAGTTCAATCCTTGAGGGGGCCACTTGGGGATCTGGGGCAAAATCAGTACTTGGTCCTGCTAGTGAAGGCAGGGGGCTGGACTCGATGACCTTTCAAGGTCCCTTCCAGTTCTAGGAGATGGGATATCTGTATGGTCTCTGCCTGGTTCTTTGATTGTTTCAGGCTGTTACATAACTAATTTTGCTAGGTGTAAATCAACTATGGTGGTGGAGTATGACTGGTTAAAGAATTGTTTTACAATATGTTAGGATTGAGTAATATTTTAGTAAAATGATTGGTTAAGGTACAGCTAAGCAAGACTCAAGTTTCACTATATAAACTGGGGTCCAAAAGGAAGTTGGTTCTTTGGAACCAACCCCAGGACACAGCCCCAAGATCAGAGCTGCCAAACCTCAACACCCTGCAAATCACACCATGCAGAAGCTGGAGTCCCCGGATGACCTGATCCTAACTGACTATCAGGAAAAATTAATCTGCCTTATTGGGAGTGGTGAGCATTGTTTGCTTAGTGTATGTATTCTGTTTTGGTGATTGTTAATAAATAGAGGTTAAGGATATTACTGTGCAAGGCTCTTTCACTGGTAAAAGACCCCGTAAACCTGCAAAAGATTACGCCCTGAGCTCTAGGAACGGGGTAAGGATGGGTGCCTTTTTCCTAGAGCACACGTAAGGGAAAGGGTGGAGTGCTAAATCAACCAGGTTACGCCTTGAGCCCACGGAAGGGTAAAGGTGGGGTATCCTAGAGTGTAGCAAAAGGGTTCCGAAAGGGGAAAAGGCCCTGAAAGTGAAACTGTCACGACCATGCAAATACTGGAAGGAAATTGATTCTGCTCTTTACTGGCCTGAAAAAGATGTAAATGAAAATGTTACTCTACAAGGTAATTCTGAGGGTGCAGATGAGGAACCTTCCTTCTCAGAAGCCAGTTTTGGCCACAGCATAAAACACAGATCTGCCAGAAGACAAAACCGATAAAAAGTTCAGATATTTTCAAGAGAGTGTATATGTAACTGAAAGAGGATGGTGTTATTCTGGTTCCTGTTCCCATACTGAAATATTAAAGAAGTCTCCTTGGCTCTACTGCAAGGACAGGTGTAAGGCAGATGCATTTTGTGTTTCACTTCTGACGCAGAATGTTACAATCAGTCACTGTATTTTACTCTTGGAGACTTTATATTTGTTCTTTGTTTTGTGTACTCTTAAATAAAATAATCTAAAGTAGAAATACATGCACTTTTGTTTATGAGAAAACACTGTATTTTGGGATTTATTTATTTCCTTCATTCTTTCAAAAAAACACTAGGAATTTCCAACCCAAAAAACTAAAGATAATGTTAAGATTGAATGGTTAAGCACTCCAAAGGCAGGAAATGCCAAAGGTAAGGTTTTCCATTAAACTTTAACTCTGTCCCTTGTGTTGATTTACCTTATGGTTGCAGCTGGACAGAAAACTTTAAAAAGATGGGGGAAGGGGGGAAATTTGCAAAATGTTCACAAAATTTTTTCAGTTTTCCAACCTGCTTTATTTATGATACAGTCTTTTTTCAAATAATACAATATAAGATCATACATCTTTTTTCTGCAATTTTAGATACACATTTATAGCATTTTGTATTATGGTGTGCTGCTCTGTGTATGCCTGACAACCAGAGCCCACAAAAGTAATTTATATGAGAAGAACGTAATAAATTGTTTTTACGCAATATGCTGCTGATTAAGTAGAACAACACAGAGTACCAGGAAAAAAAATTGTTGCCATATGTGGTCACCTAAGTACACAGCTAAGTCAAACTTATAGTTAACTGCCTCAGCCCCAAAAATACACTCAAAGACTGAACTAAATATGTATGCAAAATTAAATTAGCTGTGTAGTTACCTGGTTGATTCCCTGAAATGCACCTAAGGAAGGTAGAGCAACTGCTTGGTAACAAATGTCCTGATTTTTAGAGGTGTTCGTATCCATAGTTCCTGTAAACTTAGAGTAATAGAATTCAAGGCCAGAAGAGACCACCGGATCAGCCAGTCTGACTTCCTGCCTATCACAGGCAACCCACCAACACCACTCAGCACCTGCACACTAAACCCAACAACTGAAATTGGAGCAAGGTATTACAGCCCTCAGGAGACTCAACTATAATGTGCCACAGGCACAGAATAGGAGGGACTGAGGTACACCAGTGCCTGATAGGGTTGCCAACTTTCTAATTGTAGAAAACCGAACATCCTTGCCCTGCTCCCTGCCCCTCCCCATCCCCCAAAGACCCGCCCCACGCCTTCTCTGATGCCCTGCCCCCACTCATTCCATCAGCCCTCTCTCCGTTGCGCACTCTCCCCCACCCTCACTTACTTGCTCATTTTCACCAGGCTGGAGCAGGGGGTTCGGGTGTGGGTGCAGACTCTGGGGTGGGGCCATGGATGAGAGGTTTGGGGTCTATGAGGGGGCTCCAGGCTGGGGCTGAGGGGTTTGGAGTGCAGGAGGGAGCTCAGGGCTGAGGCAGGGGGTTGGGGTGCGGGAGGTGGTTTGGGGTGCGGGCTCTGGACAGCACTTACCTCAGGCGCCTCCCAGGAGGCGCAACATGTCTCCTGCTCCCAGGTGATAGTCAGCCAGTTGGCTCTATGCGCTGCACCTGTTCACAGGCACCGCCCCTGCAGCTCCCATTGCCCATGGTTCTTGGCCAATGGGAGCCGTAGAGCCAGCACTCGGGACAGAGGCAGTGCACGGAGCCCCCTGGCTGCCCCTCTGCCTAGGAGCCAGAGGGACATGTCGCCGCTTTCCGGGAGCCACACAGAGCCTGCCAGCCCCGCTGCGGTCTTTTAGAGGCCTGGTCAGTGGTGCTGATTGGAGCCGCCATGGTCCCTTTTCGACCAGGTATTCAGTTGAAAACCAGACACCTGGCAACCCTAGTGCCCGAGATTCCTGCAATGGCAGGAAATTGATTAACTGAGATCTAAACCCACACCCCACACCCTAAGTTACCCACACCCCACATTGCAGAGGAAGGCAAGAAACTCCAAGGTCACTGCCAATCTGATCTGGTGGGAAATTTAGTGGAACTTGTGGATTTTCAGCACCTCTAAACATCTGGTTAAAATTGAGGGCCATCTAACATGGAGAGAAAGGAAGTTATAAAAAATCTACTCACCGATGTCTGACCAAGACACATTACAAATGAATGGGCAGTTTTTCCATGCACAAAGAGCAGCCATTGTCAGGAATCAGGGCCTGCAGCAGAGCCTGTCTCCAGGCAACCTAATGAGTGCAGCTGGCCTGTAGTAGGCTGCGTAATTGGATAAACTGCCTGACTGCACGGAAGAGTCAGTAGACCAGCTCTTAAGCCCAGCAGTAGCAGCAGCAGTTCAGTGGCTACTCAAAGCATTTGTCCATGGCTGTGATAGCTCCTGGCTTGTTCCCCGCCCTGCCCTTGCCCTGCTTTGCCTCAATCCAGATAACCCTTGGCTCTGGTTTCTGCCTCTGGCTGTGGCACTGGGCTCCAATTCCACTGATGGCTACTGATGCCCGCTCTAACCAGGCCTGCCCAATGCCTGCACTATCCACTAGGTCCAACCACCCATGTCCCAGTGACTGACAGCCATAGATTTTCAATAAAAACTGACTTTTATTTTAGATAAAGAAAAACAATAGCAAGAAAGAAAAAAACTAAATCCCCAGGAGAGAGCACAGTGTGTTTGACTCCTCTGTAACAGGTTGCAATACCTCTGAGAACAAAATGGATGCCATTTGTGCATACAAGAGGTCTTAGGAATGTAAAGGTGCAATACTCTGAAAAGAAATCTTGGAGGACCTATGTCACAGTTTCAGGGTAACTTTTCCTCAAGTCTCAGGTCTCCAGCCATCATCTGTTTCTGGGTAGGGACCCTTGTCCTACTTCCTTCTGACCAGGGTTTAAAGACTACACAGCCCCCTGCCATACATTGTGATATCCCCAGGAAGCCAGTCTGCGTAAGGGCCCCCACCTGGGCTGTGCTTTCTCTCTGAGGACAATGACTGTTTTTACTAGTGACCACACAGCTCTTCCAAAGCAAAATACATTTATTCCTTGGGCACAAGCTTTACAGAGAAAACATAATAAAAGTTCCAGTATGCTTACTAATAAATGAACCAGAAACTACACATCCTTCAGCAAGGGAAGAGGGTTGGTCCTTGGACAGAAGGTCCTGTCCATTTTCTCACTGAGAAAGAAGGCCCTGGGTCTATTTAAACTCAGCCTTTTAATCCAAAATTCCTGCTTTGTCACCCAGCCTCCTGAAAACAGGTGAAGCCAGTCCCTCTCCATATAGCTCAGGAGATCAAGCTTCAAAGGCTGGGAATTTACATATCCAGCCATGGGATTTTGTATTAATCACCCCCTAGTCATTCCAGATTCCACCAGACACCCCTTCACCCTGCAGTGATCCAGGAACATACCAATACCCATCACCTGTCTGGATACAAAGGGCTCATGTACAGCTCATGCCGTCTGGCCCATCTCAGTATAACAGCTTTTTGAGGATTTCGTACTTTAAACATAAAATATAACATGGTCCCCAAAGATGCTGCATGTGGCTCTCGGTCCCACCTCCTCAGAGGTTGGAGCCTGGGGACCCGTTTGGCCTGACCTCAGCTTCTCGGTGGGGAGGGAGAAAGAGTATTTACTCCCTACCCCATTGGGGAAGCCTTTTGATCTCCATGCCCTGAGTCAAGGTGATCAACAGATCCTCCCTCACCAGGCTCTGGGTCCTTTACATTTTCACAGACCATCAGGCAGTCACAGAGTGTGGGAAGAAATTCTCCCTTTTTCCTGGCTGTCGTTACCTTTGTCATCTCCCGAGCAGGTGTTGTACCCTTTACCTGGGCATTTCCCATCTTTGGGTGGGTGTCAGAGATTTGGCAGTGCACTGTAGTTGCCTCAATATCGCCACTTTCAGATGGAGACACCATCATCACCTTGTTCTGTAATGCCCTATGTTTCCAGGTAAGGGTGGACAGAAAGCTTATTTCACTGGCCTGGGCTTCAGGATATAGGGTATGTCTGCACTACAAAGTTCGGTCAACATAAATTACAGCTGCCAACTTTAGTATATTGCTCAGGTGCGTACACACTTGGTTGCTTGTATCATCACTGCACGTCCTCACCATGAGTGGTTGTGTCACTGGAAAATGTGGTACACTATGAGTAGGTATCCCAGTGTAATCCATGCCACTGTCCACTGCAATGCCTTCCATGACATTTGCACAGTGTTTTGCTGTCTACCAGCAATTCAATCCGGGATTTCTGGGAGCTAGGGATCAAGTTCCCACAATGCCATTTTCTCCAACCCATAATGCTTATTCCATCCCATAATTTTCACACCCTTTTAAAAACTCACACATGCTGCGTTTTGGTCTTCGCCATCTCTCTGACAGAAGCACGAACGCTGCAAAGCTCAGTGCAATGCTAATGACCGTTGCTAACACATGACATCCAATTCTACTGCATTTGCAGAACTTCGATGATATACAGCTACAACCGGCGGTGCCAGGAGAAAGAAGAGGAGATTTTCCACAATGATGACTGGATGCTGATGGAGATAGAGAATAAAAACATCGAGTTTCTGCTGGCATTCATGGAGCTACTCCACATAATGGATCGATGCTTCTGGGTCCAAGAAACAAGCCCTGACTGGTAGGATCACAGCTTAATGCAGGTTTGGGATGATGATCAGGGGCTGCAGAACTTTTGAATGAGACAGATCCAGGAATGTGGCCTATCTGCTGAGCTCACCCCAGCCCTCCAGCGCAGGGACCCCAGAATGGGGTTGCTGCACTGACAATGGAGAAGTGATGGTGATTGCACTCCACAAGCTTACACGTCGGATTGCTATTGGTCAGGGCCAATCAGTTCAGAATTGGAAAATCCACTGCAGGGGCCATCATTATCCAAGTGTGTAGGGCCATTAAGCATATCCTGCTGCACAGGACTGGGACTTTCAGCAGGTACAGGAAATCATCAGTGGATTTGGAGCAATAGAGTTCCCAAACGGTGGTGCAGCAATAGTCGGTATACATGTCCCTGTTCTGGCACCACCCTGCCTTGCCACTGAGTACATACACAGAAAGGGATTCCATGGTTATGCACGCACTGGTGGATCACTGGGGTGCTTCATTTATATCCGTATAGGCTGGTCAGGAAAGGTGTGTGACATGTGTGTTTTTAACACAATTGTTTTCCAAAAGCTACAAGTAAGTGAATTCTTCCCCAACTGGTGCATTCTACTGGTGATATTGAAATGCCAGTAGTGATTCTGAGGGGCCCAGCCTATCCACTTGCTCCCCTGGCTCATGAAGTCATACACTGCACACCTGAACAACACCAAAGAAAAGTTCAACTACCAGCTCAGCAGGTGCGGGATGACTGTTGAATGTGCTTTTGGTAGATTAAAAGGTCACTGGTGATGTTTACTAACTAGATTGGATCTCAGTGAAGCAAACATTCCCCTTCATTATAGCTGCATGTTGTGTACCGCATAATATCGGTGAAGCACAGGGGGAAGTCTACTGCCAGGGGGAAGGGGCCAGGTCGACTGGCTGGCTATTGCATTTGAACAGCCAGACATATGGGCTATTAGAAGTGCCAACCGTGGAGCTATACGGCTGAGGGAGGCCTTAAAAGAACATTTTAACAGTCAGCCACAGCTGTGTTGTGTGATGCTCTTATGAAGCAGTGCTTCCTTGTGTGCATGGAGCTTAAATGTGCGTGGGTGCTTCACTGCTGTTATGAAGTTTGTAATGTGGCATTTGTGCTTAGTGTCCATTAATAAATAGAGTCTGGGATTCAAAAAACAGACATTTATTGTGTCCAGAGAAACAGGAAACAAAAGGGCAAATACACAAGTCAAACATTTTAAATGTTACCCTTCTGCCAGATAGAGCCAGCAGCAGCCAGGGCCGGGTTCAATATCTAGGGGTTCCTTTCCATCGATCCAACACAGAACTGGCTCAAGCTCCACCCAGTAACCTGGGAAATTTACACATCATGCCTGGATGCCTCTGAGCGGCAATACTTCCCCACTCACAAGCACAGAGTCTGAGTGTAGAAAAGAAACTTAATAAAAGGAGAGAAGTAACATGGCATTAATTTGGGAAAGCACCACAAAGAGTTCATAAACATAAACCATGAGTATAGGACCCACCCCAAGTAGGTTGGGCAGTGCCCTTTTCCCCTCAGGTTCTTAAGTCCAGCAACCCAAAGTCCCCTTCACATGCCTGACCCTTCTATGCACCCCACTCACAGTTGCTGCCCCAGGTCAGTGCAGACCCAGAGTTCAGAAGTGCATCTGCAGAATTCACCTCCCATCCTGAGTGGGGGGGTAAAGCGATGGGTAGGAGGCATCTTACTCACTCATCACGTCTCTCCGCCACTGCCCTGCTGGCTGCTCGTCACGCCTCTCCACCTCCGCCCTGCTGGCCTCTCATCGCGCCTCTCCACTGCCGCCCTGCTGGCTGCTCATCGCCAGCCACCTGCCTGCTGCTCCTGCCAGCCACCTGCTCACCGCTCCCGCCAGGCAGTCTCTTAGTGATTTAAGCTCTGTGCAGGCTGGGCCAAAACACAGTCCTGCCACAAGTGATTTCAGCTCTGGGCAGAAACACAGTATCACCACAATGGGTTTCAGCTCTCAGTGAGCCATTTAACATTATAAAAGCAGTTCCTAATGAAGCCTATTTAACTCTATTCTTTGAACAGTGGAGAGAAACAGGATGAACCAGTCTCACAGAGAACCCTGGTTGCGAGTGTGCAGCTTCCTGACTGAAGAGATGAGATCTGATCTCCCCACCCCGCCCCTTCCTTTCACAGGGCTTGGACATTGGAGCCCTTGTTTTGCCAAGGTTCTTTAAACTGAAAGTGACTCCTTCCTTTGTGACAGGTTAAGCATAGTCCTTCTTTTCTGTATTCCCACAATAATTACAAACATTCAGTTCTATCATAATTTGTGGCCTAACTCCAGCCAAGTTGATTACAATGAGCAAAACACCCCTCCATCAGCTGAATAACTAGCAAATCTAAGCAAAGCAGGAGCAAACTGTATTTACATAAATGCACCCAGGGTCTCTTCCCCACTCCCAGCTAGCTGTCAGGGAAGCATTCATTCAAACCCCACTTACATACAAACACTGTAAGAGGGTGACCCACACTTGTAAAAATCAAGTGACCAATAACATCCATGATTACATATTAAACATATTACAAAGTTTTGTTCATGTTACAAAACATGTAGTTCAATGTGCTTAGTGGCTGATCCTGTGGTTATCACAGGTCAGTATAGTTGTAGTCATAATTCTCCTTGTTTTCCTCTGGCGTGGAGAGGTAAGGGGTAAGGGTTCCTGCCAGGCTATCACCTATTATGTGGGGGTTATAAGGAGCAGCAACCATGGAGTTTTCCATGGACTGGGAAGGCTGCTATGTCTGGGGTCTTTGAGCATGTAACTCAGTATGTTCTGCAATATGTTTCTATTTGCCAGAAGCTGGGAATGGGCAACAGGGGATGGATCCCTTGATGATGACCTGTTCTGTTCATTCCTTCTGGGGCACCAGTATGGCCGTGCTTATGTTTTTAACATCTGCTGGAGCAAAGCCATATGCCCTGGTGCACTTCCCACTGCATTTCTCGGTCCCTTGGCCTCTCCTACAGCAACCACTCTCTCCATTCCTGTCCTTGATGGTGGACATTTGGTGCCTCCAATCCCTGTGTTCATAGTCAGCAGCTGTAGAAGCATGGAGGATCTTGCAGAACATGTCCTCCCTGGTCCACCGCTTTCTTTTCCTGATCCAGGTCAGGCCTGCATTGGGGCTGGAGGAGGCACTTCTCAAGGCCACCCCACCAGAGGCTGCTGATTAAAACAGACAGACACATCCTTAGATTTACAGTCACAACGGAAAGGGAAAGATAGGTCTCCAAACTCCCTTACATTATTCCCATAAAGACCTTTAATAAGTAATGGTAATTGTTCCTTTAGCTTGGGAACATCTCGTTACAGCACTGCTCAGCAACTCAAGCCATGGTGAGTATGGACTAGCAGGGTGGGAGAATTGTTGCCCGGAAGGTTTAGATGCTGGGTGTCCCAGGGTATGAGGATAGGGAAAGTGCAGTGAATACGGCCAACATTTCAACAGGCAATGGTGATTTTAGCTGATATCTCACTCCAGAGGGTGACAAAGGGCCAGAGAACTCAGCTGGCACTGGTATCCTGAGGCTACTTCTAGCCTATTTACTGCAGTGGTACTGGCTGAACGCATGGCATAGTTGCATGGGAATGTCTTCCATTGCTGGGGAAGAAGCAGGGACGCCACACTGAGAAGTGTTTGGGAGAGTATTGCAGAGTAACTTCATGAAAGTTTCCTTGAGATTGCTCAACAGAATAAAAGGACATCCCTATTCAGATAAACAAAGTGCTCCTGATGGAGAGAATTGTGCTCCTCCCCTACCCTCTGCCTAGACCAAAAAGCCAAAGTAAATAAACTGGATGCTGCCTCTAACTCCTTCTTCTACGTCTGTCTGAGCGCAGGACAGTGATCAGATATGGACTGTGTAATTTGGACTGCATTACTAATTTTTTTGAATTTATTTTCTAATGTTTTACAAATAAAGTGAGCAATCAAAAGTAATTGCTTTTGTTCTCTAAACACATGGATGGGAAGGTGCCATTTTTAAAAAGGGAGGCAACCAAAAAGTAAAAACAAACAAAATCTTATAAGGAATAATTAATATATATACTTACCCGAGCTTCTTTTCCCTTCATCCCAGGGCTCATCTGTGTTTGCCTGGCAGGACTGGTTTGACTCTGATGGAGTTTCAAACTCCTGACTTGCCGCATGGTTTGCAAGTCCCTTCAGTTTCCTCACACACACACAAACACACAGTGGCTTACTCCTTGCTGTGCACTGCAGGGCTCTCCATGACAGGCTCTTGCAAAGTGTCATCAGTCACATTCAGGGTGCTGATGGGTTCCTGACAAGTACAGCATGCAGTTTTTTGTAGAAGCAGCAGGTCTTCAGGGGTCTCCAGATCTGTTGTTGCCCTCCCTTGCCTTCCCAAAGTTCCTTCACACAGCACTGCTGTTCATCCCTGTTATGCCCCAGTTTTAGCATCCCTGTGCAGTCTGCATATAGATGTCTAGATTTCTTCAGCTACTCCTTAGCTGGACTTAAACAGTCTGTTCTCCCCACAGGGTGTGGAGATCAAATGACTTGTTTCCTGCTCCCGACAGGTACATCTCTAGGATCTCTCTGTGTACACAGAGCCTGTATGTCCAGATGCTCACAAAAGCAGACAATCAGGAAACAGCATTTCAAAAACATGCTGGAGGCTTTGTGGGCAGAGACAAATTAAGGTTTCCTGGGATCCTGGGCCAGAGCAAGTGGAGAGCTCCTCCCCACCCCTTCTGCCTACGGTCCCACACACAGCCGCACCCCTTTCTCCCCCTTCCTGGGGCCCGCCCCTGTTCCACCCATGGTCCCATCCCATTGCGCCCCCACACTGCAGCCCCACAACGCATTTACTCCTTTCTGCCTCCCCCGCACTGCATCCCCAAGAATGGAGAAGCTCTGTCCTCCTGCCATGGCCTCGGGGCCACAGCAGGAAGTGAGAGCTCCTCCAGTCCCGGGGCCACAGCAGAGGTCCAGGTGCTGGGGCTTGCCAAGCCACCCCACACTTCTGTGGGGGATCAGGGTCAGGGCGCTGGGACTTCTCCTGCCCTGCCCAGTGCTTCTGCCGGGCAGCAGGGTTGGGGCACAGGGGCTTTCCCTACCCTGCCCTGCCCACCTGGCGCTTCTGCCAGGGCTCGGGGCTTCCGCCACCTAGTGGCGAATTTCTGTTGCAAGCAGGGCACCCATTTTTCCTGGGCCCCCCAATTAGCCAGGGCCCCCAGGCATGGGCCCCATCGGCCCATAGGATAATCCACCACTGTTGGGGGCGGGGGAAGCTTCCAGTGTCTGTGACCACTGGGTTGCTGGGCTCAAAATTATGACCAAAGCAACCAATGTCACAGGGACAGGAGTGTTATGGGACTGTGATTGAAGCACTATTAGGGTCAACACAGGTTGACACAGGTCTCCCACTGGGGACCAGATGGATCTGCACCCAGGAGGGGGTGGTGCAGCCTTTAAACCCCAGTCAGAAGGGAGTGGGACAAGGTTTCCCTACCCAGAGACAGGTGACGGCAGGAGTCCTGAGACCTGACTGGGCACTCCTGGAGTGGACCACAGAGGAGGGAAACAAGGTGCAGTTACCCTGAAATTATAACAGTCTAGTGGCAGCATGTGAGATCTAGGACAGTGTGAATTGCTCATAAGTCCCAACAGCAATGAAAGCAAGTACAGGGGTTGCGTTCTTGAAAAGGGCGACGGATACTGAAATGACATATACCGGGGACATTTTCCCCATAAGAAATAATGTAATAAGGGGGGATGCATTCGCAATGTCACCACACTCACCTATGACAATGCTCTTTTCACCTAAACAGTGTACCTCCTTTACAATGACAGGTTATACAGTATACATTTTACACATAAAACATTGAATAAAATAAGGTAGAACCCTAATAACACCATTCAAATACATAGAACATTTTAATACAGTAAATACAGTACAGTAATACAGTATAAAACAGTGTCAATCACGCTAAACTTAAGTAGAGGTGGCAGCTGCATTTTCTTGGACTGGCTTTTCCATAGCTGGCTTTTCCACTGCAAAAGTATTTAAAAAGGATTTTATCTATGTCTACTCTCCTGCATGAATCTTTGAACAATAGATCTTCCTATAGCAAGCCACTGCATCATTGAGAGCCCTGGAGACTTTGGCAGACCATTCACGAAAAGGATCACTGCTCTGTATGATTTCCGTCATCTCATCCAGCAATCCAAATAAATGGGAGAGATTCTTTGTCGTCCTGCCCTACGTCATCGTCATCATCGGCCTTGCTTTCTTCGGATAGCCACTGTTGGTCAAGCTCAATCAGTTCCTCATTAGTCAGTTGCTCATTGTGAGAGTCCAACAACTCCTGTACATCATCCTCCACCTCTGCTAAGCCAACATCCTTCGCCAACTTGACAATTTCTTGCTCAAGAGCAGGAATGGCATCAAATCCCAAGAAGCTGTGAACAGCATCTAGCCACGCATGGTGCCAGACGCCGTTCCTACATTGTGAAGTGACCATTTCCCACGCTGCGTGCGTGTTTCCCACGCCATTCAAGAGGTTGTAGGATTTGCAAAACTCCTTTACACTGGGCTTTCCTTCACCTGCCGTCTCCTTAATCAGCATGAAGAACGTCCTCTGTAGGTAATAAGCCCTGAACTTGGCCATTACACCCTGGTCCATAGGCTGCAGCAACAATGTGGGTGGCAAAAATAGGACCTTGATGTTCGGGCAGAGGGCTTCATAGTCCAGTTGATGGGCATTTGTGTTATCCATCAGAAGGAAAATCTTAAAGGCCAAATTTTCCTTCTGACAGTAAGCCTTAAATTCAGGGACAGCATGGTCTACAAATCACTCACGGAAAATATTGTATGTCATCCAGGCCTTTCTGTTTGACTTCTAAATTATGGGGAGATGAGACTTGATGTAGCCCCTCATTGCTCTTGGGTTTTCACTGTGGTAGACAAACAAGGGCTTCAACTTGTAATTGCCTTTTGCATTTCCCCCAAGCAAAAGGGTTAAGCTGTCTTTTGAGGCTTTGAATCGAGGAGCAGTCTTCTCGTCATGAGAAATGTAAGTCCTTGTTGGCATCTTCTTCCAGTAAAGGCCTGTCTTGTCGATGTTAAAAACTTGTTTTGGAGAGTAGCCACCTTCCAAAACAATTGTGTTTAGCTGCGCAGGAAACGTTTCAGCTGCTTCTTCATCCGCACTAGCCACTTCTCCTGTGAGTTTACATTATGTAGATTAGCACGCTTCTGAAACCTGTGAAACCACCCACGACTAGCATTGAAGGTCTCCTTTTCTGCTGTTGAGCTCTCTCTCCCTCTCTTTTAAATCATTATACAGGCTTTTGGCCTTCTCCTGAATCAAGCTTAAACTAACAGGCATTTTCTTTTCATGGAGGTCATCAATCCAATCAGCCAACAAACATTCCATCTGCTTCTCTGTTTCGTTATTTTCATCGATGAGAATTTCGTAGCACTTCTAGTGCTTTCACAAGTTCAATCAGCACTGTTAAACAATTGAGCGTACCGTCGAAGCAGGCAAACCGAGAAAACGAGCAACGTTGGCTGCACGCTCACTTCTTTCAATACGCTTTAAAACATTTAATTTCACTTCTAATGTTACACTCTTATGTTGCCTATTAGACACAGGCCCACTCTTAACACTTTGAACGCATTTTGCACTCATGATGGCTACAGGACAGTACTGTACTGAGTGCCGCCCCGCCTCTTCCCGCCCTCCTCCTACCCTGCCTCTTTCCACCCCTTGCACCCATGCCCCACTTCTTCGTGCCCAGTTCCACCCTCCCCTCCGAGTACCCCTCTGCTCCTCTCCACCGCACCTCCTGAAAACCATCTAACAGCTGACCACGTCAGACAGGAGGCCCTAGGAGGGAGGGGGAGGACTTGATGCAAGTACAGTACTGTACTGTACAATAGGGGAACATGTTCCAGTTCACGTCGGTCCCGATCTGTGCAAACGATGGATATGTGGATCAGGACCAACGTGAATTGGAACATGTTTCCCTATTGATGAGTGTGGCAGGGCAGGGGTATAAACGCCTTGGATGCCCTGCTAAACGGGTGGCTTCCCCCCTGCTCCCCGGCAGGGCAGCCGGGTGCAGGGGCCCAGATACTCAGCAAGGAGATCAGCTGCAGACCCTAATGAGGGTAGGCTCAGGGAATCAGCTGAGCCAAGGGGAGCCAGCTGGGCTGGTGACTGGGAGGAGATATAAGCCCAGAGAAAGGCTGGGACTGCAGCTCTGTCTCTACCGACTACAGGAAGCCTCAGGGGTCGAGAGACTGCAGCTCTGTCTCTACCGACTACAGGAAGCCTCAGGGGTCGAGAGACCCAGGGAAGGGTCAGTGTGGGGATCGATGGTGGGGGAATTGGGGCTGCACTGAGCACTGTAAATAAAAAGACACAGGGACGAGAGGGAAGGAAGCTGTGCAGACCCTGTGACAATGAGCGACAGAGATCTGAAACAACGGATAAAGGGGAGACGTATACTCGGGACCCCCTGTGTTGTAGAAGGGGAAAGCAGAGAGAAAAGTGTCTCAGTGTTTTTGGGAAAGGAATAGCAAAAAGAGAGACTGAGGGAAATGAGTTAAGAGCAGCTGAAGAAAAATCAGTCACGCTCCATCCAGACTGAACGCATCACTTCAGTGGAAATTGTGGACAGATCTACAGGTAGAGCAAGAGAAGCTGCAGCTGCAGAGAGGCAGACTGCAGCTGGAAGCCCAGCAATTTGCAGACTGGGAAAAGCAGTGTCAGCAGAAGGAGAGAGAGAGAGAGAAGGAAAAGGAGCATCATCAGCTCGATATGAAGAGACTGCACCAGCAAAACCCTAACTGGTAGGTGGAGTGAGATGCCATGTATGGTACCTGTCCCAATGAGTAGCATAGACTCCAAATTATTTCCTGAATTTAGGGACAGGGAGGAGAATGATGCATTTCTAAATGCTTTTGAAATGGACTGTGAATTGAACAAAGTGGGGCAGGAGGACATGGTGCTGTGTCTGACTTCACTGCTGTCAGGGAAGGCTTTAGACACTTTCACCCATATGGACGGAGATGACTAAAAAGATTAGGGCCTATGCAAATAAGCTTTGTTGCAAAAAGATTGACCCACGAACCATAGGAGTAGGAGGAAGTTTCAGGAAGTTCAGGAAAAAGGGGACATGAGCTATGCTGAGGTTTCAACCCAAATAAGGGGTTACCTAAGGAAGTGGAGAACTGGTTGGGGGATTACCAGGGTTGATGAGGCCAATGAATTAATGAGTTTAGAACAATTCTATAAACTCTGCCACTCCAATCTAAAATCATGGTTAACAGACAAAGATACTAGAAAGGTGTGTTTAGCGGGGAGCTGTGGACAATTGACTGGGGTTTGATAGAAAACCTAATAATGATGGAGTAGGATCAGATACCCTGAGCAAGCCAGTTTGCCAAAGAGCCAGAACCTGGGTGTGCTTTCTCTCTGAGGACAATGACAGTGTTATTATTAGTGACCACACAGCTCTCCCAAAGCAAAATTCATTTATTCTTAAGGCAAAACTCTTACAGTGCTTACTAATAAACATATCAGAAATCATCCATCTTCCACTTGGGGAGTTTGATAGGGCAAAGACCCTCTCAAACCTTCAGCAAGGGTGGGGACCTGTCCTTGGACAGAAGGCCCTGTCCATTTGTGCACTCAGCCTTTCGTTCCAAAAGTCCTGCTTTGTGCCCCAGCCTCCTGAAAACAGGTGAAGCTGGTCCCTCTCCCTATAGCTCAGGAGATCAAGCTTCAAAGGCTGGGAATTTACATATCCAGCCTTGGGATTTTGCATTACTCACCCCCTAGTCATTCCAGATTCCACAGGACACCCCTTCACCCTGCAGTGATCCAAGAACACAGCAATACCCATCACCTGTCTGGATACAAAGGGCTATGACTCGTGTACAGCTCATAGTGTCTGGCCCATCTCAGTATAACAGCTTTTTGAGGTTTTCGTGATTTAAACATAAAATATAACACAGCCCCCCCAAAGATGCTGCATGTTTTTATAGGCAGCAGGTTTAAAATGAACAAAAGGAAGTATTTTTTCACACAATGCACAGTCAACCTGTGGAACTCCTTGCCAGATGATGTTGGTGTGATGGGTTGGGTCACAGAGACCCCCTTTGACTGTCACCTGATGTGCTGAGACTACCTCTGAGCCTGTTTTCTCTGCCAGTTTGGGCCTCCAGAACCCTGTCTTGTTGAGCCAGATATGCTAATCTGCTGCAACACAGACCCAGGGTCTGACCCACACACCCAAAGCTGCAGACTTAACCAAAAACAGCTTAGCAAGTGCTCCTGTCTCTAGCACCCAGACTCCCAGCTCCCAATGGGATCCAAACCCCAAATAAATCCATTTTACTCTGTATTAAAGCTTATACAGAGAAAACTCATAAATTGTCCACCCTTTATAACACTGATAGAGAGATATGCACAGCTGTTTGCTCCCCCAGGTATTACTTACTCTGGGTTAATTTTTTGCTTATTAAGTATAAAAAGTAGGATTTAAGTAGTTCCAAGTAATAACAGACAGAACAAAGTTACCAAGCAAAATAAAACAAAACATTCAAGTCTAAGCCTAATACATTAAGAAACTGATTACAGATCAAATCTCACCCTCGGAGATGTTCCAATAAGCTTCTTTCACAGACTGGACTTGTTCCAAGTCTGGGTCCAATCCTTTCCCCAGCACAGTTCTTGTTAGCTCCAGCTCAGATGGTAAGTAAGGGATTTCTCATGACTGGAATCTCCTTTGTTCTGTTCCACCCCCTTATATAGCTTTGTCACAAGGTTGGAATATTTTGTCTCTCTGGGTCCCCACCCCTCCTTCTAAATGGAAAAGCAACAGATTTAAGATGGATTCCAGTACCAGGTGACATGGTCACATGTCCTGTGAGACCCCAAGCCTTCATTCTTCCTGGCCTGACTCACAGGAAGGCTTGCAAGTAAACAGAGCCATTTATAACCAATTGTCCTAGTTGATGTGAGCCATCAAGATTCCAAATCACCATTAATGGCCCACACTTTGCATAATTACAATAGTACCTCAGAGTTATATTTCATATTTCTAGTTTTAGATATAAGAATGATACATTCATACAAGTAGGATGAACACACTCAGTAGATTATAAGCTTTGTAATGATACTTTTCAAGAAACCTTTTGCATGAAGCATATTCCAATTACATTATATTCACAGTCATTAGCATATTTTCATAAAATCATATGTAGTGCAATGTCACAGTGGTGAAGGCCAAGACTATAACAGGGTTCAAAAAAGAACTAGATAAGTTCATGGAGGTTAGGTCCATCAATGGCTATTAGTCAGGATTAGCAGGAATGGTGGTCTAGTCTCTGTTTGCCAGAAGCTGGGAATGAGTGACACGGAATGGATCACTTGATGATTGCCTGTTCTGTTCATTCCCTCTGGGGCACCTGGCATTGGTGTGACGAACTGGGACTGTTCTTAATGTGGTCTTTGAATGCTGACAGGGGAGTGTGGCTAGGATAGTCTGCATTGGGGAATGGGAGACTGACCGAGGGAAGCTACCTGATCATGTAACGTGAGAACCCAGGAAGGGGTTAGAGACCAGGTGACACCTTTGCCCGGGAAACTGAACAAAGGCTGTGGGAGGGGTCGCTGAAGGGAGAGTTTCAGGAGCTGGCTGGTGATATGGCTGGGAGGCAGACGGGGCTCTGACCTCCCAAGGGGGCTGGGGTGCCCTGGGACCCCCAAGATGGACCTAACTGAGGGGGATCCTGTTGTCTGTGCCTGCAAGACCTGTCTTGGACTGTGTTCCTGTCGTCTAAATAAACCTTCTGCTTTACTGGCTGGCTGAAAATCATGGTGAATCGCAGGAAGCCGAGGTGCAGGGCCTTGTGTCCCCCCACACTCCATGACAACTAGTAGCAGCAGTGGGATCTACTGCACCCCGTGGACGGCGCTTCCTGCAGTAAGTGACTGGGGAGCAGTAAAACGAAGGGGGATTGATGGGGACCAGGTGGGCTGAAGAGTCAGAGAGAGACGGTTCAGGGGGCGATTAACCCCTGGGAGTGTATGACCAGAGAGAAGGACTGTTGCAATAACAGGGTCCCCCGGAGGATCGCAGCGAGCGGTCCCGGGGCGGAGGACTCTGCAGCTCGACCCTGGCAGAGAGGTGGTGACCTGAAGAAGGGCTGGCACACTAGGGGTCTCCCTGGAACGGTGGAAAGCAGAGAGCACAGGCCAGCGAGTGGCCAGCAGAAGGATGTATGCTCAACGCCTTAAGAGAGACCAGGTGGAGCTGTGCAGGCAAAGGGGGCTGTGCATTGGGAGGTCCACCAAAGAACAGCTAATTGCCCAGCTGGAGGAGAAGGATCGCTTGGATGAACCGAGCCCTGTCCCTGAGAGAAGCCGCCTGGCAGATGCAGCGTGGGCCCCGGGGCCTGACATGGCAGGGAGGGGTCAGACTGCTGCCGAGGACATCCCGAGACCCTGCCTACCTATACCTAGGGGAGTGGTTGGGGGAAGCCCAGTGGATACCGAGGGCACCCTGACCCCGGAGGCCAGCAGGGGATCGTCCCGGCGGAGCTCCCCGTCCCGGGAGCGGATGCGACTGGAATATGACAGGGAGCTGAGACTGCAAGAGCTCGAGTTAAGGCAGCAAGAACTGAAGCAGGAGTGGGAAGAGAAGGAGAAACAACGTCAGCATGAGCAGGAAGAGAAGAAGAAACAACGTCAGCATGAGCAGGAAGAGAAGGAGAAACAACGTCAGCATGAGCGGGATCAACATCAGCATGAGCTGGAACTGGCCAGGCTGAGGAGCAGTGGGGCCCCGGCTGCGGTGAGCGAGGAGGGACCCAAGACTGCAAAGAGCTTTGATAAGTGCTTCCTGGCCCAGCGTAAAGAGTGGGAGGACATGGATACCTTCCTGACGGCCTTTGAGAATACCTGTGAGCTGCTCCAGGTTGACCCTGTAGACAGGCTCCAGTTTCTCATCCTCTCACTGGACTCCACAGCCAGGGAAGTGTACAGCCGACTGAAAGGGGCAGAGACAGGGGACTACGAACTGTTCAAAAAGGCCCTGCTCTGCGAGTTTGGGCTGACCCCTGAGATGTACCGGCAAAGGTTCCGGAGTCAGCGTAAAACCCGTGAGGTCACATACCTACAACTAGCCAACCGGGGGCAGGGGTATGCCCGCAAGTGGACAGCTGGGGCCCAAACTAAAGAGGACCAGCTTGAACTATTCATACTGGAGTACGTGTATGAGCAGTGCCCATCCGACCTGAGGCGATGGTTGATGGACCAAAAGCCAGAGAACCCACAGCACACAGGCCAGTTGGCCGACGAGTTTGTGAACAGTCGGGCAGGGGATAACAGGGAGGAGTTCCAAAGGAACAGGCCCGTCACAATGCAGAGAGAGTGTCACCATGGGACCTCCCAGCGGGGAAATACAGAAAACCCCCACCAAAGGGGAACATCCAGCGTCAGGGCCATCCGACCCGCTCGAGGGGATCCACAGGACATGGGCTGCTATCACTGTGGCCAGAGAGGCCACATACGGGCCCAGTGCCCCAGGCTCAGGGACAGACTGAGCAGACCAAACCCACAGAGGGTTGACTGGGTAGAGACCCAGCCGGGCGAGAGGCAGCATTCCCAGGGAAGGGGGGGCTGGTAGAGTACCACCTGCTAAGGAGGGAGGAGAGCTCCAGGCCAGCTCCTCTGGGGGGCTGGATGCTCCAGACTCAGGGTTTTCGGTTTACAGGGTGGGCGCGGGGCTGTCCCTCCGGAGAAAGTACCTTGTTCCCCTGGAGGTGGATGGGAGGAAGGTCAATGGATACTGGGATACGGGCGCAGAGGTGACGCTAGCCCGGCCCGAGGTGGTCGCCCCAGATCGGGTGGTGCCCGACACCTACCTGACCCTGACGGGGGTAGGTGGGACCCCATTCAAGGTGCCTGTGGTGAGGGTACACCTGAAGTGGGGGTCCAAGGAGGGCCCCAAGGACATGGGGGTACACCCGTATTTGCCCACTGAGGTGTTGATGGGGGGGGACCTGGAGGACTGGCCAAGCAACCCCCAGGGTGCCCTGGTTGTGACCCGCAGTCAGAGCCGGCGAGGAGCACTGTGCCCTGGCCTTGGGGAGGGTACCTTGCCTGAGGCGCAGGACCCTAACCTGGTGGGGAGGGAACACCCAGGGACACGGCTCAGGGAGGCTGCAGCTTCAGACCCAGCCGGCAAGAGACAGCAGGTGGCCATCCCTGTCCCAGCTGCTGAGTTCCAGGCCGAGTTGCAGAAAGATCCCTCCTTGCGGAAGATAAGGGACCTGGCCGACCTCAGTGCGGTACAGACCATGGGGAGAGGTGGCCGGAAAAGGTTCCTGTGGGAGAAAGGGTTCCTGTACCAAGAATGGCTCCCCCAGGGAAAATGGAGTCAGGGGGGATCAGGAGGCAGCTGGTGGTACCCCAGAAGTATCGCTGCCAGCTGCTGTACCGGGCCCATGACATTCCCCTCTCAGGGCACCAGGGAACCTGGCGTACCCAGCAGAGGCTGCTACGGAGCTTTTACTGGCCTGGGGTCTTTGTTACTGTCCGACAGTACTGCCGATCCTGTGACCCCTGTCAGAGGGGGAGGAAGGCCCGGGACAAGGGGAAAATGGCTTTAGGACCCTTGCCCAGCATAGAGGAGCCTTTCCAGAGGGTGGCCAAGGTTCAAAGGGGAGCTCTGAACCAAGAGAGCCCGAATCACCGACCTCCAGACTGGAACGCTGAGAGAAGACCCCAGCCCAGTTGGAACCCCAGGGGTATTGGGGTGGGAAAAGGGCACAGGCTTCATAAACCTTCCCACATGCGAGCTACGAGTGCCATCGAGCACCCCCGACCTAAGAGGGGGCGTGAAACTGGAGGGGCCTGGTGTAATTCTCACCAAGGAATGGGAGGGATGCTGGGGCATCTACGGGAATGGGGGTAGGTTCGAACTTCCCTGGGTCACTGGCTAAAGTGACCCCGCTCAGTTCGGTCTCGAAGGGGGGAGAGATGTGACGAACTGGGACTGTTCTTAATGTGGTCTTTGAATGCTGACAAGGGAGTGTGGCTAGGATAGTCTGCATTGGGGATGGGAGACTGACCGAGGGAAGCTATCTGAGCATGTAACATGAGAACACAGGAAGGGGTTAGAGGCCAGGTGACACCTTTGCCCAGGAAACTGAACAAAGGCTGTGGGAGGGGTCGCTGAAGGGAGAGTTTCGGGAGCTGGCTGGTGATATGGCTGGGAGGCAGACGGGGCTCTGACCTCCCAAGGGGGCTGGGGTGCCCTGGGACCCCCAAGATGGACCTAACTGAGGGGGATCCTGTTGTCTGTGCCTGCAAGGCCTGTCTTGGACTGTGTTCCTGTCGTCTAAATAAACCTTCTGCTTTACTGGCTGTCTAAGAGTCATGGTGAATCACAGGAAGCCGGGGTGCAGGGCCTTGTGTCCCCCCACACTCCGTGACAATTGGCCGCTATCAGGAGACAGGATACTGGGCTAGATGGATTATTGGTCTGACCCAGTATGGCCGTTCTTATGTGGTTGTGATCTCTGTTACAGCCTGGTTCTCCACTGCCCTTCATCTTGTGTAGTAATTTGTACCTGTGCAAGGTGGGTGTGAAATGCCACCAAATAAGGGCTTATCCACTTATTTTGCCTAGATGTAAAGAACTACACAAGTGCAAGGCCATGCAGAATCAGGCCCACTGTGATTGGAGGAGTTGCAGTGTGGAGGTGAAGGTGGCTTTTTGAGTTGGTAACCAGACTATAAATGTCAATGGGCATTTCATTAGGCTGGGAAGGAAGGACATGTACAGACTGATAAGAGGCTCAATGCCGACAGCAGCTTCTTTCCAGCATACGTGGCCAGCCTACGTCTGTCACAGTGCAGACTGACTGAATTCATTGCCACTGTATGGTGCTTTCATCCTTAATGTACTAGCTAAGGGCCAGCTGTTTAACACTTTAGGGAATGGTCATTTACCTGGAGGTTCTGTCGTAAGGTAAAGAGAGGATTTCTGGCTCCTGGGGAAGAGCCAGCCTTGTCCTGTCCACCCTGCCAGGAAGCCCTCTTCATCTGCCCTCCCAACATGGTCTAATCTCTCCTGCCCACAGTCCCTTACATCTCCTTCAAACCTGGAACCATCTTTTCCCTCAGTGGAGACTCTGACTGTGTCTCCACTGTCATCCCAGCCCCTTCACTGTAGGCTCTGATTATATTCCTCCTTCCCCCCAAAACCAGCCCATACACTGCAGGCTCTCTGTCCCCCCGACCCCAGTCCTAGACTCAGTACCGATTCTGACTGTATATCCCCTCTTTTCACCACAGGCTGCAAATATTCCTCCTCCCGCAGCACAATGCAGACTCTGAGTGGCCCTGTAGCAGGTTTCTCAGTGAACTTCTTGCACAGCAAAGGAAGAGGCTCTGTGCAACAGTCAGCTCATAATCTACCAAGGAACCTGTCACCATGAAAGGCAGCCACGCCTGAAATAAATGCAGGTGCTACAGTTTTGCCAACACTCCCTATTTTGGAGGAAAACTCTCCCCCCCACCCCCCACCCCCCCGCCACCTCACACTACCACCTTTTTTTTTAATCATTTTTTCCCCTGCTTTTCCCTCTGCCCCTGCAGAATGCTCTCCTGGTGCAGGGCATCAATGGAGTTAAGCTGTGTCTTTTTCTGGGAGCCTAGTCCAGCTCTTCCCTGGCAAGCTTGACTTTGCTCCTGGTTTCTATCTTCCCCCTCCTCCCTAGAGACTGTCCTCTTCCCTCCCCCTCCCATAGCTCCAGTGAGATGCTGGCTCATAATTAAAGTGCTTGTGATTCCCTACTGGAGCAGTGGCGCCATGTCCTGAAACTGTCCTGCTCCTGTATCCTCCAGAGATGGCCCACGCAGGCTCAGACACCTTGCAGCTTCTCCCATCACAGACTCTCTCATGTTCGCTCTATTGGGTTTGTTATTTGTGTTTTCTCCTGTGCTAATTTCCCTCCCACATTGCAGGCAGGGAAGAAGGGGGGGCAGCAGACATGCAACTGATGTGAAGATGCCACAGAGAAATGGAGAGGGAATCAGCAAGTGGGGGAAGTGCCAGGATTGAAGCAAAGGCAAAGCGCTGTCCTGTGCTCTGAACGTTTCCATTTGACTCATCCCTGTCATTTACAGAAGCCAAATGCGCCACACAACCTGCACCAGCCAAACACAAAATACACGTGCACATATCCCCCTGGCTACGGAGGAACACGTTACAGACTCCACACACACGTTTGTGCTACCAACACACAAATATTCCATACACACACACCTCACACAGCGCCATAAACACAGACACGACGCACATCCCATACATTTGTGCCTGAATTATCCATACCCATGCCACATACCAACATTGAGGACAAACCTATAGGGCAGGCACTTTGCACACTCAGCACATATCAACACTACATGTCAATACATGCATTGGGTAATGCACATAGACTACTGGTTCAAACTACAAATTCACATGCCTCACCCATAAATATGTCCCATATTGTATAGAGTGCACATTACACACACTGAGGCCAAACATAAACACACTGGGCCAGGTTCCCCAGTCTGCGAAGGCCACTGAACGCTGCTCAGGTGGTGCAAATTGACCATACACTGACCAGAAGTGGCCAGCTCAGGATCCCCCTTGAATAGTGACCTCTCTGTTTGCATAAAGCTGACAGAGGCTGTGTAGCTACCTCCTGCACCAACCACTCTCCTCTCCACTTCCAGCACAGAGGATGCACCAGAGGCATTGCAAAGTGCAGTGGAGCTAACCCCGTACTCAACTGGCATAAGATCCCTGTGGCAGGGGTGACGACTCACTGGCGTGGCGCCTCCTGCTGGTCATCCAGGGAATTAGCTCTTTCCAGCCCGGATTGCCCTCTGCTGGCTGGTGTCTCGCCTGATGCTCGCCCCCGTGTCCCTCCTGGACCCCGGTGCCCTTTGCTCAGGGGTTCTGCCCACCGCAGTACCCTCTCTCTCTGGGTCTCCCCTCCCTGGGAAACCCCCAACCCTCTATCCCCACCTTGCATCAGTGGCGACTGCCAGTCTCCATCTAGCCCCCGCTCACTGGGGCAGACGGCAGTCTGTAAGCCACTCATCATCAGCAAGGGGGTTAAGACCTGCTGCCTATGCCCATCTCTGGGCTGCCCCTCTGCAGCCCCAGTACCTATTTGTAGGCCCTTTTCAAGGCCTGCAGCATGGGTTTTTTCCAGGCTGGAACTCCCTAGCTCCCTCTGCCCTTCCCCAGCACTGCTCCACCTCAGGTACCCTTCTCTCCCAGGCAGCCAGGTCCTTCTTTCTCTAGAAAGTTAGAGAGAGTGTCTGTCTCAGTCTCTGGCCCTCAGCCCTCTTATGGGGCCAACTGTGGTCTGATTGGGGCGTGGCCCCACCTGTGGCTGCTTCCCCAAATAAGCCTAGCTTTCCCCTGCCGCAGCCCTCTCCCAGAGCTGTTTTAAGCCCTTCAGGGCTGGAGTGGGGTAACCACTCCGCTACAATCAACAGACATTAGACCAATGGCATAAGAGCAGGGCTGGCTCCAGGGTTTTTGCCGCCCCAAGCAGCAAAAAAAAAAAACCGCCACGATTGCGATCTACTCTACCGCCGCCGCTTCAGTTTTCAGCGGCAATTCGGCGGCGGGTCCTTTGCTCAGAGAGGGACTGAGGGACCCGCCGCCAAAGAGCCGGACGTGCCGCCCCTTTCCGTTGGCCGCCCCAAGCACCTGCTTGCTGGGCTGGTGCCTGGAGCCGGCCCTGCATAAGAGAGAAGCTCAGGAGCTGCTCTAACACTTACACTGGGGCCAGGTAGCAAAGGTTTGGGGGTACCACAAACAGCTCCATAATGCTCCCCACTTGCCTGAACTGAGTGGAGTTTGGCTGCAGAAAAGGACCTACCCCAATATCATTACATACATGTTACCATAGGTGCCAACTCTGGGGGTGCTCCAGGGCTGAAGCACCCACAGGGAAAAAATGGAGCACCCACGGGGAAGCCCCCTTATCAGCTCCCCACGCAGCACCTCCCACCTGCCAGCAGGCCCCACTGATCAGCACTTCCCCCTTGCACCCCGTGCCTCCCACCTGCCGTGATCAACTGTTTCATGGCATGCAGGAGACTGGGAGGGAGGAGGAAGGAGCAAGAATGCAGAGCGCTTGGAGGAGGGGGCAGAACTGAGCGGGAAGAGGCAGGGCATGGGTGAGGCCTTGGGGAAGGAGTGGAGTGGGGCAGGGTCTGGGACAAAGCCAGGGGTCGAGTACTCCCCAGCACTTTGGAAAGTTGGCGCCTGTGCATGTTACAACTATTTTGAACATGCCATATAAACCCACTCTGCACATCAAATACATGAATAAGGAAACGTGAACAGTACTGATATGTGCAAACTCACAGACACATAAAATGCACACATCATATACATTCCCCACATGCCTTATATGTCATATGTACACAAACTAGAGAGCCATCTACATGTAAAAGATCAGCTGATTGAGGGCAAGTCACTCCTGGCTGCCACTGAAGGCATGTATGTCTACCATATTATTATAAATATTGAACTACAAAAGAAAATTAGCTTAATCCTATATTTTGACTATGGGTGATATTTTCAGATGTGCCTACGTGGTTTAGGAGCCCAAGTTCCATTTCCAAAAGTAATTTGGGCCCTTACAAGCCGCAGGCCTTTAACTTTCAATGAAACTTAGGCTGCTAAGTGCTTAAGGCCTGGATGCACAAAAGGAGTTAGGCGTTGTGACATTGAGCATCACTATGCCTTACTTTTAGGCACTTAGAAAAATCACTGCAATTCACAAAGCCTCTGAGTTAGATGCCTCCGCTCCTATACAAAGTGTGGGGAAAGACAGGTGCCTAAGAATGTGATCCACAAAAGCCAGCTTTCTAGGCAGGGAGCTGCCTAAACTAGCCAATGGGAGATGCCAACGAGAGGGCGCTAAAGCCCAGCTCTCTTGCAGAGATAGACACCTCTCTGCAGCTAGACTTAGGAGCCTATCTCTGCTAGTGAGTCTCAGCTGTGAACCTTCTCCTAGAATTAGGAACCTACACCACTTTAACAAGAAGCTGGAGGAGGACCTCCCCCATAGGTTAGGGTGCTCACATGGTATATGGGGACCCCCATTTCAAATCCTTCCTCCACTCTCAGGAGAGTGCTTCAACCATTGGAATACAGGATATTCTAATGTGAGGCTCCCTCAATATGAAAAAAAAAATTCTATGTTTGTTTTACCTTCTCCCCCTCCAAAAAAAAAATCTATGAAAATGTAAGTTGTCTCTTGAACATTCCAGTTTCAGCAAAGAGCCATTATTTTTTTTTTAAATTAAGTTTTGATGCAAGATTTTCAACCAGCTCTACCTGACAGAATGATTGCTTTAGCTAGTGAATAATTTCTGCCGGGAATTTGGCAGGAGCTCCATCATTCAGGACATTTCAATCTAGACTTGACTGAACATTAGTAAACGTACAATGGGTGCAGAGTGCGTAGTGGTGTGGCAGGGAGAGTAGTCTGGATAACACATTGGCAATAGGTCTTGTCCAGCTTTGACTTCTGGGATTATGTGACTCAGCAGTTTTCTACCACTGCCGGCCCCCAGAACCATCTGAGTCTGAATAAGAAAGTACTGTACTCTTTTCCTGTGCTCACCCTGCCATCCCTGCTGCCCATCTCCATGAAAATCCTTGGCTTCCCTCTGTGTAGACTGGGGCTACATCTACACTACAGGGGGGAGTCGATTTAAGATACGCAAATTCAGCTACATGAATAGCGTAGCTGAATTCGACGTATCGCAGCCGACTTACCCCGCTGTGAGGACGGCGGCAAAATCGACCTCTGCGGCTTCCTGTCGACGGCGCTTACTCCCACCTCCGCTGGTGGAGTAAGAGCGTCGATTCGGGGATCGATTGTCGCGTCCCGTTAAATCAATCCCCGAGAGGTCGATTTCTACCCGCCGATTCAGGCGGGTAGTGTAGACCTAGCCTGGGTTGATAGGACATTACAATAAGGATTTCAGGGCTTGACATTCAGCAACAGTGATGGAGAATACGATAAGTTAGGGGTGTGCTTCTATATAGTAAGACATTTCTAATTCATCCATTACCATAGTATCTAGGTTCCAGGTAGTGTGTATTTTGTTCTTATGTCACGGCCCAGTGGTGTTGCATACAACAATGTGCGCATGTGAACGGGTGCTTGAATGTGAGTTGCTTGCGTGTTTTACCATGTGATGGGGTGTACAAACCCCCCACTGGGCCCAGGTAGCCCTGCTCCTCCAGACCTGCAGAGCATGGGTCAGGGCTGGGGGGGGAGTCCGGGGGGGGGGGGTCCAGCTCAGTTGGAGCCATGGGGAGAGACAGGTGGTAGCGATCCAGGGAGGGTAACTTAGGGTTACCATATGTCCTCTTTTTCCCGGACATGTCCGGCTTTTCGGCAGTCAAACCCCCGTCCGGGGAGAACTGCCAAAAAGCCGAACATGTACGGGAAAATGGCGGCTCTGCTCCTCCCCGACTCTTCGGCTCTGTTTAAGAGCCGGGCTGCCCGAGCGCTACCGGCTTCGGGCAGCCCCTTGCCTCCGGACCCTGCGCCGCCGGAGCCCGGGAGGGGAAGTGCCCGGCTGGGGGCGCAGGGTCTGGAGGCACGGGGGCTGTCCGAAGCCGGTAGCGCTCGGGCAGCCCGGCTCTTAAACAGAGCTGAAGAGTCGGGGAGGAGCAGAGCCGCCGCGGCTGGAGACTCTGCTCCTCTTCGGCTCTGTTTAAGAGCCGGGCTGCCCGAGCGCTACCAGCTTCGGGCAGCCCCCCGGGCCTCTGGACCCTGCGCCGCCGGAGCCCGGGAGGGGAAGTGCCTGGCTGGGGGCGCAGGGTCCGGAGGCATAGGGGCTGCCCAAAGCCCGAGTGCTACCGGCTTCACGGTTTGCCGGGCAGCCTCCAGACCCTGCGCCACCGGCTGGGCACTTCCCCTCCCGGGCTCCAGCTGTGCTGGGGAAGCGCCAGCCGGGGGCGCAGGGTCTGGGGGCTGCCCGGTAAACCCTGAAGCCAGTAGCCCTGGGGCAGCCCTTTCCCCCTGGCTGGGAGTGGGAGGGAGGAGGGAGCGGAGTTAGGGCGGGGAAGGGGCAGAGTTGGGGCGGGGCTAGGGGTGGGGAAATGGGCGGGGCCAGGGCCCGTGGAGGGTCCTCTTTTTTTATTTATTAGATATGGTAACCCTAGGTAACTTCAAGGACACTCCAGAGTGCTGGAGACTGTTGACCCTCATAGGACTCCGAGTAGGAGCCCAATGGAGGGCGGGGAGGGGCTCCCCTACCAACTACCGCTGCTGCGGGAGGGGCATAAGCCACATTCCAAGCTCACTCCCACTCAGGGCCGGCTCCAGGGTTTTGGCCGCCCCAAGCAGCCAAAACAAAACGAACAAACAAACAAAAAAGCTGCGATCGCGATCTACGGCGGTTCGGCGGGAGGTCCTTCACTCCCAGGCGGAGTGAGGGACCGTCCGCCGAATTGCCGCTGAATACCTGGATGTGCCACCCCTCTCCTGAGCGGCCGCCCCAAGCACCTGCTTGACAAGCTGGTGCCTGGAGCTGGCCCTGCTCCCACTCTGATAAGAAGAGGACAAGGACACTGCAAACCCAAGGAGAAGCTAAGCTCATCCTCCAGTGAGGAACTGAACTGAAACACCTTCCCAGTGAGATGCGATACTAGGAGTGCTATCCACAAGAGCACCTGGCTCTCCAAAGGTTCTGTTACATTCTAATATATGTTTACATATCTAGGGATATCATTTCCAGAGCTGATCAGAAAATGAGATTTCCGCTTCATGGGAAATTCTGACTTTTTTATCAGAGGGGTAGCCGTGTTAGTCTGAATCTATAAAAAGCAACAGAGGGTCCTGTGGCACCTTTAAAGGTGCCACAGGACCCTCTGTGACTTTTTTAGTTTTGTTTTCAACTGGAACAAAAAGTCAAAAACTTTATATTTCCTGTGGAATGGAAATTCCAAAAAAAATTCTATTAAGGGCCATCAGAATGTTTTGTTTTATAGTATCAAATTGTTTCATTTCAATAATGTCAAAACAGTCCACTTCAAGACGTTACCATTTTGTTGAATTTCATGTTGACTGGTAGATTATATTAAAATATTAACTCTGCTAGATTATATATTAATATTTTAATATAATAAACATAAAAACAAAATCAAACAATACAGTCAAAATGAAATGTTTTTATCTTATTGAAATGAAACGTTTTCATATTATCAAAACAAAATTAGAGTCACAATGATTCACTGAGTTTTTCCCATCAAAAATTTCATCAAAATTGACACGCTCCCACAAAAAAGTTTGATTTTAATGAAACTGAATTTTCCGCTGGAAAACTCTTTTGCTGAAAATTTTTCACCCAGCTCTAATGATTTCACAGTGAAGTGTTTGTGGACAAATACGTGTGAATGCAGCTCTGTGTGTATACTAATGGCCGTATGTGTGCATGAATGTATGTGTTTTTGTGGCTTCAGGTATATATGTACCGTGGGGGGGGAGAGGCTGATACTAGGTGTGCTAATGTGTGCAAGCACAGCAGTAGGTATGTGTCCAAATATTTCTGGCTGTTATACTTTCATGCTGGAGGTCTGAACACTTGATAGTAGCATTAGTTTCATTTCCTCATTTTGCAGATGGGGAAACTGAGGCACAGCCACTTGCGCAAAGTCACAGTAAATCCAAACCAGAACTGGGACTAGAACTCAGGGCTCCGGACTCTCAGTTTTATCTGCTAACATGCTCTGTAGTGACACAGGGAAACTAACGTACAAACATATAGATTTACAAGTACACTCACGTTCACCACACCCCTATGGACATGCAGGCATACATACACCTACCAGTATGTACACACACTACACAGCCATCCATATGCATATATGCTACAATTCAAAGTGTGCTGGACAGTTGCCTAACAGGGAATATCCTGACTCCCAACTTGGGGATACTTACTCCCCCTCACTCCCTTTTAATCTGGGGGCTCCTCATACTTTACATGCTGTCCTTGCTCATTTAGTCACAGAGCAGAAGTACATAAGAACAGCTACAGACCAACCGTCCATCTAGCCCCAGGCCCCTCCCCCACTCCATCCCTTCCCCCAAGGCCCCACTCCGCCTCTTCCAGCCCTGTTCTGACCCCTCCCATGCATGCCCTCCCTCCACCTCTTCCTTCCCCCGCTCCTCCATCCCCCCAGCGCCCCCTGCATGCTGCTGAACAGCTGATCACAGTGGGTGGGAGGTGCTGGAAGAGAGGGGGAGGAGCTGATCAACGGGGCCCGTCGGCAGGCAGGAGACGCTGGGGAGGAGCTGACGGGCAGGGCCCCTGGTGGGTGCTGAGCACCCACTATTTTTTTCCGAGTCAGCACCTATATAGCCCAGTATCCTGTCTTCTGACGGTGGCCGGTGCCAGATGCTTCAGAGGGAGTGAACAGAACAGGGAAAGTTATCAAGGGATCCATTCCCTGTTGTCCAGTCCTAGCTTCTAGCAGTCAGAGAGGCCTAGGGATATCCAGAGCATGGGGTTGCATCCCTGATCATCTTGGCTAATAGCCATTGATGGACCTATGTTCCATGAACTTATCTACTTCTTTTTTGACCCCAATTGTACCTTTGGCCTTCACAACATCCCCTGGAAACCAGTTCCAGAGGTTAACTGTGCATTATGTGAAGAAGTATTTCCTTATATATTTTTTAAACCTGCTGCCTATTAATTTCATTGGGTGACTCCTGGTTCTTGTGTTATGTGAAGTGGTAAATATCACTTCCCTATTCACTTTCTCCTCACCATTCATGATTTTTTAAACCTCTATCATATCCCCCCTTTGTCCTCTCTTTTCCAAGCTGAACAGTCCCAGTCTTTTCAGCCTCTCCTCATATGGAAGCTGTTCCATACCCCTAATCATTTTTGTTGCCCTTTTCTGCACTTTTTCCAGTTCTAATATATTTTTTTTGAGATGCATCGACCAGAACTGCATATAGTATTCAAGGTGTGGGCATACCATGGATTTATATGGATTTATATAGTAAAATTATGAACTTTTCAATCTTATCTATCCTTTTCCTGATGGTTCCTAACATTGTTAGGTTTTTTTTGACTGCTGCTGCACGTTGAGCCGATGTTTTCAGAGAAGTATCTACAGTGACTTGAGTGGCAACAGCTAATTTAGACTCCATCATTTTATATGTACAGTTGGGAATATGTTTTCCGATGAGCATTGCATTGCATTTATTGATGATGAATTTCATCTAACATTTTCTTGCCAACTTTTGTGAGATCTCTTATAACTCTTCGCAGTCTGCTTTGGACTTAACTATCCTGAGTAATTTTCTGTAGTCTGCACATTTTGCCACCTCCCTCTTCAACCTTTTTTCAAGATCAGAATATGTTGAACAGCACTGGTCCCAGTACAGATTCTTGCAGGACCCCACTATTATACCTCTCTCTACTGTGAAAACTGACCTTTGTTCCTACCCTTTGTTTCCTATATTTTAACCAGTTACTGATCCAGGGAGAGGACCTTCCCTCTTATTCTATGAGTCCTTATTTTGCTTAAGAGCCTTTGGTGAGGGACCTTGTCAAAGGCTTTCTCAAGATCCAAGTACTCTGTATCTCCTGGATTACCCATCTCCACATTTGCTGACACACTCAAAGAATTCTAATAGATTGGTGAGGCATGATTTCTCTTTACAACAAATTGTGTTCATCTACGTGCCTGATAATTCTGTTCTTTACTATAGTTTCAACCAATTTAACTGGTACCGAGGTTAGACTTATCGGCCTGTAATTGCCAGGATCACCTCTGGATGCTTTTTTTAAAAATCGGCCACATATTAGCTATCTGCCAGTCATATGGTACAGCACGACCTACTCTGCCATTCCTATATTTTAATGCCCTGGTACTACTGTCCCACTGATTATTACCATTTCACCAAGTTTCTGTGATGTCTATTCTATCAATATTCTCATTTAATACCAGGCACTCAAGCTCACCCATCTGAGCATTTAGACTGTTTGCATTTGTATACAAGCAATTATAAAATTTGTCAATATTTAGTTGTCTGCCTTTGTGTGATGTAACAGCATAGGTCTCTTTTTTGTTTGACTGTTTCTCTTCTGCTCCTACCTGTACTTTATCAACATGTATCCTCTCCTCTTTACTAGGATATAGAATATCCCCTTTAATACATCCTCCCCCACAAGGGACATGTCTCTCTGAGCGATGTGTGCCTCCGCACCTGTTGGCTTTTCCCCTGCCCTTAGTTTAAAAACTCCTCTACAACCTTTTTAATTTTACATGGCCAGCAATCTGGTTCTGTTTTGGTTTAGGTGGTGTCCATCCTTCCTTTATAGGCTCCTCCTTTCCCAAAAGGTTACCAATAATCCTAAATCCCTCCGTTGAATATATTAGGGTGCTAGCCTGGTACTTGGAAGACCTGGATTCAGTTCCCTGCCACAGACTTGCTGAGTGACCTTGGGCAAATCACTTACTCTTTGTGCCTCAGTTCCCCATCTGTCAAATGGGGATGACAGCACTGCCCTACCTCACAGGGTGCTGGAGGATAAACTCATTCAAGATTGTGGGTGCTCAGATACTGTGGTGATGGAGGCTAGAGCTGATTGAGAAATGCTATTTTGTCAAAACAGAAGTGTTTCATGTTAACATATCGCTTTGGACAAACATTTCCTCAGGTCTAGGATGGAATTTCTACTCAGAGAAAGAGAAAGCTCCCACCCCAGAATAACCAAAAACCTGGAGGTTAGGGCACTTATCTGGGAGATGGGAGAGGCAGATTCCAGTCCCTACTCTGTCTAATTCAGAGCACAGATTGGAACTTGGTTCTCTCTAATCACTGTGCTATTGCCTATCCTGGGTTGGATCTCTCTCTCAACAAACTTCAAGAGCTCTTGGTTTTGTTCCACAGTGGAACAAAAACAAACTTTTAAATCCTTTGCAACGCAGAATTGTTGTTTTCCTTCTGCTCTCAGCTATTGGGCTTTATACAGCCCCCTCCTGTTCTTAACTAGATAGCCCTAATGGGGCCATATAAGTCCTTAAGATAGCTAAACTGGACTTTCTTTTATAGGTAGCAAGGGCTTTTATATATAAAAACCCAAATCTTGAAATAGGATCCTAGCCTTTTTTGCTACAGCCATTGAGAAAGGTGAGGGGGAGGGGGAATAACATGAAAAGGTTGAGAAACACAGAGAAAATGAGCTCTTTCCCCCTTGATCCAATACACGCAGCTCCTGTGAAATCTAGTAATAAGCACCCATGGGAGGGGAGTAACAGGAAAAGTGTATATGCTCAGGTTACAGTAACAGCATAGCAGGCTGAACAGGGGACATAGTCCACTTCTGTGAGCTATAGAGAGCACCAACCAGATCACATAGGGCTGAGATGCCACCTTGTATACCACTTAAAGCTTCATGTCAGCAAACTACAAGCCCAGTCTTGAAAGGTCGAAATTGCTGGGAGCTTTGTCACTGAAGTCAATGGGAACCCAGGAGCAGGCCCAAAGAGACAGTGCAGTGAAGTGCTGCTGTACTATGATCACCAGGGAAAGAGGTCAAGCGCAGAGCTAGCAGGCACAGCTTCCCTTTTCTGAGCCACCATCCTGTAGGGCTTGAAAGGAGACGAGTTTGCTCCTTAGAGAGTTATAGGGCAAGTGTGATTGGAACTAAAAAAGATAGATCAAACTGTTAATACAAACCAAACCAAAAGGCTAAGGGTTCTGCTTTGATTTGTATTCTCTCCAGTGATCTGTGACCCAATCTGACCTTCCCCTGTGACTCCTTCCCCTCTACAGTCAGGGGAAGAATTAGTCACTGTAAACAAGGCACAGTCCCAAGGCTCCAGTGTGGTTTGTGAGCATCTAAGCAGATTTCTTTAGGATTAGGGTTGTTTAATTCCATGCACCATTGGCTGCAGTTCACGGCACTGTCGTGATAGCCATCCATCTTGAGAGGCTCCCCAGGGGAGGGGCAACCTGTTGACTGGTCCCAAGGCAGAAGCACTCTCTAGTTGTTATAGATAGATACCTTCCACCCTAAGTCATCTTTCCCCTCTAGTCCTGCTGAAAAGGGACAGGACAGAGGGGAAGTCAGACTTTTTAAGTCTCCTTCTCCAGAGCCACAGTTGGAAGGGTGAGAATTTGACCCCTGAGTTGCTGAGGGTGTGCAGCAGAGCTCCATGCATTTGTTTTTACTTACGGCTGAGCGCAGCTGGGTCTGAATGACTAAGTTCTTATTAAACAGGGAGTTAATCTTATCAAATGCCTTCCTTAATGAAGGCTGACTGCCCTTCCTCAGGGCCTAAGCCTGTCCCAGGGGAGGGTACAGCAGGGACACAGAAGTGAAATGGATGCCCTGCCCTCAGTGAGGCATCCCCAGATTTGCAATTCAATTCAATAAAAGATGGGGCAGGCTGCTGTGCTGCCTCTAAAAGGGTCAGGAGGTTCCAAGGTCTGCAAGAGCAGGGGCAAGGAGACAGGGTGCAGGAGGAAGAATGGTCGTTATTCTTCTTCATTCCAGCATGAACGCTTTGCCCCAGAGACCTGAAAAAATCACAGCTCTGATTCGATTACAAACAAGACCGGGAGAACAGGAAAGCACTGGGTAGCTGACACCAATGCCATTCGCTCACACAGTCCCAAAGTACCAGAGCCGTCACGTAATATGAAAAGTGAGATGGCAGTAGCTTACAGTCAAGGACTAGACAAAGGAACTCTTTGCCCTGATATCATACTGAAGAAAGGCTTTCTCCAGTTGTCTGGGCCCCTGTCCAACCGCAGGCTTCAAAACATCCATTGATCTTCATGACATATTCCAGCAGAGCACAACTCTGTAGCATCATGCTAATGGGTGGATACAGAGCAGCTGAGCTTTTTTGGTGGCCTCACGATTACGTGACGCTACATCAGTCTAACCTAGAAATATGCGCTGGGGTGTGTCAGGAGGCCATTTCAAGATACTGTTGTTCTTTCAAACACTTGACAGGCTGAAATACATTGCTAGAGCACACCACTCACAAGCTATAACACCAGTGTAAGTTACCGGGGCTGTTGTGGTCAGATCAGGCCAGTATGAAGTGAGTAATCTAGATATATAGCATTCTTAGCAGTCAGCACCTTCTTGTCATGAAAGTGCAAGGTTTTATCATTGAGGATTACAGCACAGTGTATACAAGAAGGATTCAAAATGGTTTAACACAACCAGAAGAAATCCCCCAGCTTGCAGTACAACCCAGTCCAATGACACGTAAGTATGGAACTCTATCTTCCCAGCAGCCATATCCCCCCTTCTGACTACACTATAGCTGTTTTGGATTGCCAGCATTCCCTCTCAGATCTTTCAGTCCCCAGTCCTGCTTCATAGCTCCACCCCATATGAGGCAGAATGTAACACTATAGCGTGGATCTCCAGCAGGGGCACATCCAGAATTTTTTCTAAGGAAGAGGCCCAAGCTACCTGCCCAGCAGCCCCACATTGAAGTGGTGTTGCAACTCCAGGCACCAGGTTGCAATACCACTCACTCAGATTACTCCCAGCTGCCCCTCTGTCACACCAACAAGGAAGGGGCTCCACTGTTACACCACCCAGCGCTGGTCAGGGGCGAAGAGGAGCCCTGGGATTCCTGCCCCTGCCCCACTCGTGCCCCTGATCTCCAGGGAAGAGCTTGGCCTTTCAATTTCACTGTCAAAGAAGTAGTAAAATCTGGTTGGTTTCCTCCTCTTAGCACCACTAAGAATAGACGACAAATCCCCCAGTTGCTCTTCTCCACAGGATACAAGTGACACTCATTAAAGTCAATGGTGGTTACTGCTTTCATCTAGGGTGAGAATAGAGGGCATCCCTGAGATGGCACACTGTTACCTAAAGCTGAACTGGCCAATGGCACAGAATGTCTGCTCTGCTGGTTTCTTACAACCCCTGCTTCCCTGAAGGAGGTGCAAAAGTTACTGTCCTGTATCATGATGCACTGAATCATATCATGACCAAATAACATGTGCCTTGCACCTGAGGTGAAACAGAACCAGTGCAGGCAGCTCATCTGAGAGGTCTGATTTCAAGGCTGCCTGACACTTCCTGTTATAAAACTCTGTGTTCAGTTGCTTATAACTTCAATCAGTTAAAGATAGGCAATATTTTCCTTGCTGGGTGCCTGCCTCAGCCTAACGTTTTTTTGGAAGGTTTCAGCTAAACCGGTTCTGCAGTTCCCAAGACCAAGATTAGGGCAACAATTGATTGGTTTGCCAACATGACAAAAAATTCTTACAACTTGTTCACTGAGAAGCATCCCTGTGCTTTGGAGCAGGTACTTGAAATTTGGCAGAGGAGTTGCTTTGGTGTCAGGGAAGTTCGTTTTGCTGAGCCTTTGAAAAATCTCAGTTCACACAGCTCAGTAGAGGTTTGCTAAGGTTTGTCAGCTATACTCTCCAAAGATCCCATCCCAGGATTGCAGGGTCTGAGCAAGACTTTCCCTCCTGGGCTTTCAATACATCAGCCACAGCTACCCAGGCACCACAGAAGGGGAAGCAGCCTGACTCAAATGCAGAGGTAATAAGAACTGGACCAGTGGGGTGAGGGGAGGGCAGTGAAGGAAGTAGATTGTGGCAAGGAACCAGAGGAGGAGAGTGGGACTAGAAGCTGGAAGAGGTGAGGGGAGAAAGTGGGATTGAGAGTTGGAGGAGGAATCTGGAACTGGCTGGGCAAGGAGACGGAGAGCCATTGGGGGTCAGGAAGACAGATCAGGAGGAGGAGATGGGAGGAAATTGCATGGGCAAGGAGACTGGCATGAAGAGTTTGAAGGTTGGAGACTGGGACAAGGATAGGCTGGAGGGGGCAGGGCCAAGGGGATCAGGCTTGGGAAGAACAGGGGCCAAAGGGTCTGACCAGTAGAAAAGACTCTCCTCCAGAAGGAATGGAATCCAAGATACCTGAATCTTAACATCTCTCTGACAACAAATAGCTGTGAAACCCACTAGCCAAGTGTGTGTCTGCTCCCCGTCGAGTGCTGTTTGCGAAGGCAATGCATGTGTGTGTGTGGGAGGGGGGACACAAGGGGTCATGTGCCTCCTCCTCAATTTCTGCCAGGATTTGCCAGCCCCACTGGGTTGCAGCCGGGCCCCCTCCCTGTGCCACAGCTGCTAGAGCCTGTGAGTGGCAAGTTGTACCCTGTGGGGAGGCAAAAACAACAGCCGGGAGCTGCAGGGAGTGACTGTTGCTTTCTGGTGGGGAGACTTGGAGGGTAAGGTGGGGATTGCCTGGGGGGGGGGCATGACTCAAGCTGTCCCAGGGATGGCTGAACCGTTCAATTGTGCCTCCCCCTTACCCTCTCCCACTGTCAGCAGGCACATGTCATCTCTGGCTGTTCCACAGAAAGGGTGGAAAAGCTCAAGGGGTAGGGTCTGCATGGTGGATCTAAAGGTTCCAGCAAACCCAGTTAATGTCTACATGAGAGCACAAGATGGAATTTTGTTTTCTTCGGTATTTTTTTAATACCTAGAAAATGACTCACTAAAACCTACATTAAGAGGGCAAAGTCAAGCTCTCAAAAGCTAGGAAATGCCAGAACTAAGGTTGTCTGTTCAGGACGGGATGATCCTAGACAGTCTACACTGACTGTCTTTCTAAAAGCTATTCTTTAGTCCAACCGCAAGTTATTGGGTTTGAAGCAGGAATTACTGGGTGAGGTTCTATGGCTTGTGTTACACAGGAGGTGAAACCAGATGATTAGAATGGTCTCTTCGGGCCTTAGAAAGCTAAGAACCTCCCAGGAGCCCCCTCTCTTTTTCCACCCATCACCTTTCACCCAGGAGCCTCAGCTGCTTATTACCTCTGCGCTGCCTGAATTCAATTAGGGTTTCTGCATTTTGTCTCTTTCCTCTGTGCCTTTCCCAGGACAATTTGTGGTGACAAGAAGCAGAGATACCAATTCAATTACACACCGTCTCCTAGCTCCCATTAGCCATCCCAAGCAGGTCAGTGTGGAAGGGTTGAGGGGGGGGGGACTCATCCTCAAGTAGATAGGAGGGGGCTGCAGGAAGCAGTGCCTAAGGGTCCTGTGATGTGTCAGTTTCCCTAAACCTCTATGTGCTTATGAGGTTTCTAAGGGAATGAAAAGAAACACAGAGAGTGTCCTTCTCAATCAACTTGGCTTAGTAGTTTCTAAAAGAGGGAGGTATCTTGCACACCTGGCGCATATGCCTCCTCTATACACACTTATTGGGAGAATGACACCCCTTACTCCACCGGCATGACTTAGCAATGCCATTTTTTCTCTTCTCCATAGGCTATGCCTGACTTGCTCCAATATTGGGTCTTGACTGAGCCAGTTGTTCTATACACCCTGTTCCCTCACTGTAACACCACTAGCTTCTACATAATGACCTTTGGAGTAGATTCGCTGGAGCTGCACTCTAGATAAGCTGTTCAGACAGTGTATATGCAATTCAAACCCCAAGGACATGGACACCATGAGGACTTACACGCTAGTCCCATTGACCCACTGTTTTGGGTTCAATGTGTCTTACCATCTTCACTAAGAGGGTTAGTGTCACCAATGACAGCACTATTCTAGTCACCCTTATTATGAAGACCACTATTGCCTGTAACCAGCACCACTAACCTCACCAGCACCAGTTTTAACACCTTTGACTTTGTCATACTAATGTGTGAAGGAGGTAGAAAAATGCTTGCTGTCACCGATCAAGAGCAGACAGACCTATAGGGACTTTTATTTTTCTTTCCAAACCCCATACTTATTTCCTTGTCTTACGCCAGTTCCATCCTAGGGCTAGGGTGAGTGTTGATCTCAGAGTCCTGGCCAAATGGCAATTCAGGGCCCTTTAAACTGCCCCAAGAAGTATCAACTGGAGAAGTTATTCTTCCTGAATATTGGTGTGAGGTGTCACTTGAGCAAACCGGCTGTGCTTCAGTGGTGGCTGAGTGATACTTACGCAATAGAAAGGGAAAAGTCAGAACCATTTATCTGAATTGCCTGGAGTTGATGGGCCAGGGAAAGGCAGATAAAATAGGGCCTGGGTCTAAACCAACCAGGTTTTGGTTTTGCCCAACCAAAACCTGGTTGAATAGGCTTTGCAAACCAGTATGTCTACAAATTCTGCCAATCTTTAACTAAAATTTGTTTGATTGGGGCACTTTTTGATAAAAGGAGCTAAAGAAATGTAAATGTATTATTATAAATAGTGGTCATTAGGCCTTACTTCACAAGAGCAAATCTTAGTCTTTATAGGTTCAGAGAAACAGAGACATGTGGACTCTTCAAGCTCCATCTGAGCTGCATTTCACCCATCTCCTTCTCGGCTATAGAGAATCTCATGGTGCAGGGATAAGATAGGAATAGGCTAGCACATCTAATGTCAAACTTTTTTCTTTTGGATAACTTTTAGCCAATTTCAAAACAACTCAAATGTGAAGGGATCCAAAGTCCAAGTTAAACTCAAATATTATGAGGTTCATCTTCTGCTTAGGAGATGTGGTGAAAAAAGGAAGAGAGTAGGAAAGCGAAAAAATAATTAAAATAGTATGAAAACTGCAGCAGAGAGAGAGAGTGAAATGATGAGCAGAAAGGGTAAGAGAGCAAATAAAGACTGTCAAAATGAGCAGCAAAGATGAAAGGAGAACAATTTTAATCAAAAATACATGATGAATACAGCTGGCCAAAAATACGTGTTTTTGACAAATGACAAAAAGGCTTAATTTTTGGCAGAAAAGTAAATTTTCATCAAAAGCTGAAATTTTGGGGCCAAAAATGGACAATTATTTGGTTTTCACTTTTCTGCCAAAAAATTGAAATTGTTTGAGAAAAGTAGATGCTTTCCTTGAAAACGTTCACTGACTCAGAAACCCATTTTTTCCATTAGAAACAAAATTTCAGTCAGCCCTAACAATTATACATAGGTTGGCTCACTCTGAGGCAGCCTCGTTTTGGTCAGACTCTTCTATTCCTAATACCAGCTATTTCACATTTTCCTTTAGTAAGAAAAAGAACCCAGCCCCTATATTTAATGTCTTGGGGGTGTGGGGGTATCAAAGAAATTACAAGGGGGAAAAGGATTATTAACCCATATCTCAAAAAGGAGTCGGAGAGAGTCTCAAAAAGCACACATTCCAGGAGATTAACACCCCTCCTACCCCGCAATCTTGGTCACAAATAACTGTCTGGATTCACTTGTGTCTTCTACAAAGCCATTAACAAAATCTTCCTTCCTATGGGTATGCCAAATGAGCTTGCTCTCACACTGCAGCGGGGACAGAGGCAATCCATCACCTGGCCCTTCCCCCACTCATTAGACATCCAGCACCAGCCAGGCTTCTCTCAGAACATAAAAGGCTGACTTTTAAAACTTGTTTCCACCAGCAGGCAGTGCTTTTAGATTTAAAACGCTCCCCTGGAATAATTGCCGTGTTTGCGTGGGAGTGTGCGGGAGATTCCAGCTTTCAAGATGCTGGTTTACAGAAAGCCCCGGTCCCCTAGGATTCTGGCTCAATAGGGCAAGCAAACTACGCTCTTCTAAAGCGGAAGGGGACATAAGGATGTAGGATCCGGCCTCATCCTGAGCTTTCTTCTACTGCTGCGGCTGCAATACTGTATGTCACCCTTTACATACTGTGCCTTTAAGACATGACAGCTTAAGTGAGCTGTCAGTCCAGAGTATGCAATTTGCTCTTGCACAATCTACACCTTGCTCTGGCATTTTTATAATAGGACTGCATATCAGCTGGAAAAAAAAATCAGAAGGACCTTGTCTTTTCCATCTTTGCTCTATGATCCCTTATAAAAGGTTTTCCTTACTATTTCTACAATTCTGCTGGGAATTTCCCTCCTAAAGGAGGGAGACCCAGACATCTCTTGGAGCAGCAGCCACCATGGAGCTCCCAAAAAATTGGTGTTGCCAGCTGGAAACACAGCAAGGGGCTTGAAGCAATGAGATTTGAGGAGGAAGAAAGGGAAGGAAGTAGTTGTAGCTTTGCCCACACATCTCTTTCACACGAACCAGCCTTACTTTTTGAGTTCATTTAAAATCATCTAGCTGTGCATGTAACCAATCACTTGTTTCTGATCATTTTTACCCAAATCCTCCTTTTCCCCGTCTTTCCAATTATTACACCCACCTGCTGAGTCTTGTCATAAATTACATTGTCAGCTCTTTGATGCAGGGATTGTTCTTACACTGTGCGTACAGCACCTAGCACCGTAGGGCCTGCATTCTGATTGAGACCTCTGGGCACTGTTGTAACACATCTAATAATATTAAGGAAGAACTAGTTACATCTTGAAGGTGAGTGCATAGCTGAATGTTCCTCAATCCATTTACGCTGGGGTTTTCAAAATAACCTAAGGGAATTAGGTGCCCAAATCCTATTGAAGCTCAATAAAAGTGGAGTACTATTAGGCTCTTTTGAAAATCTCAGCCTTACTCTTCACAGAATGGAAAGGGAAAAGTGATACCAACAGCAAAAGTTCACTACCCTGTTATCTTCCTGCAGGCCCATGATCTTCACCCAGAGGCACTTCAGGGGACTAAGGGACACCTCAATCTTCAGATCAGAGTCACTGAGATATGACATATAAAAATAGCCTAAACATTGCTCAGCTTGGGGTATCCCCATGTGACACCACAATGGTAACTGGGAACCACGCTGATAACCATTCAATTCAGATGTTAGGATCATAGACACACATGCACAAGCACACACACACACCTCTGTACCAGACAGATGATCTAGATGGGTGCAATGGGGAATGCATGCTGCCACCTTAAATGGGTGGCACAGCTCATGCTGCAGCATGTGGTCTCCAGAAGCCCAAGGAGGAAATCTGGCAGAGGCAGCTAGGCCCCTTGGAATCCCCTCCAGCACTGGCCAGGACTTGAAAGCTACAACCGGAATATCCAGCACCCGTGGATGCTTTTTGTTCACTCTTCGCACTACCTTGAGCTGGACAGTAAAAATCAATGAATTCAGTTTAATTTTTGTTTATAGCTGCTTTCACGTCCACATTTTCAATGGTCCCATTTTGGGGTTACCTTACAACCACTTCAAGCAAATGTAAACAATTTCTGATGGAATTTTTAAAAAAATAAAAAATCATGGAAACATTTCTGTCAGTCTCAGATTTGGAAACAGTCTATTTTTACAAGATACAAAATTTGGGTCCAATCTAAGTCAACAAGTTCCCTTTAAAAATCAACTGGTGGTAAACCATTTTTTTTTTTTAAATCTGCTGCGCCACACACACCCAGTGATTTTAAAATCTATGTAGTACTTTACCCACTGTATGAACTTTCTATATAAACTAGCTTATAAAAGTGTGTTGGGTTTAATGAGGTAACTGGAGTCATATCAGTCATGTGTACAGCACCTTTAAATAGCCAAGAACTTGGCTTTCTAGTAGCCATTTTGTGTTTAATTCAGTGAGGATTTACAAAAGAGACATGCAATATGATCTCTCATGTGGACTTTATTTTTGTTCTTCTTTGTTTTAGTCCCATAATCCAGATCAGAAGTCAGTTTGAAAGTTTCTATCTGTGAGAAACACGACATGTTGTAGGGCTGCATGTCCGTGTGACAAGACGCCAATTTAGCCCATGAAACCCCCTTGCGGTGCCCAGCCAGAAGGGATGATTGTTTTCATATTTTGTTTAATTTAGGAAGTGACTTTAGTGGCTTGTGAAAGGAGCTGAATTGACAGCCCTATAAACCACAGATACCTGAATACCCAGGAAACAGTTACAGCATTGCAAACTCCAACATGCTGCTGAGCCAATGGACCCTGAACCTGATTTAGGGGGGTAATTTCTTAGAGAGAAGGGGAGCTAATTTTGCAGGCCCACGCAGTCCTGGGCCTCTCCACTGAGACTGCCAACAAGAGAGCTAAAATATTGCTGGTAGGTTTTTGCTGTGTGGACACTTTGTCCACCAGGAACTGGACTGAGACCCATCAGCAACAACTTGCAGCCCTTTTAATATTAATTGAAAGCTAGCCTGTGCTGAATTCAGATCGATGTTGGAGAAAGTGGTTAGGGTCAAGTGGCAAAGTGAACAGAGCTTTGGATTTCCTGTCTCTTTGCATTTGTATGTGAGTGTGTGTGAGAGAGAGAGGAGTTGAAGTTTGACTGGTACAATCCCTCATCTGTGTGTGTGTGTGTGTGCGTGTGTGAATCATCTAAATGAAGCACAGTAATTCCCACCGCTCGCTTATTCTCATTGTTGCTTTTCATCTCCATGCTGACTCTGCTCTCTAAACGTATCCAGAGAGTGTGTCTAGGAGGGCGCCAATGAAGCGGAGATGTGCTTAATGCAGACGCCATTAATAAATCACTGATAGTTAAGATATAGATTGGGTGATGGGTGGCAGATGGGAAGGAGGAATGTCAAATTGCTTTTTTCATATAGATTATTGGATTAACAAGGAAGCAGCGGGTTTGTGGCAAACCGGTGTAACAAATTACTATCATAAAAAAAAAGGAGCTCATTGCAGGCTAGTAATAACACCATGTCGGCCATTAGCTCTCTGGAGAGGTTCTCAGAGCGCAAGCATCCGTCTTCTGGCAAAGAGACGGCCACTAGCACATTAGGACATAGAAGACTCACACTTGAGTCTTTTTCCCCTCCGCCAGCTCACAGCACATGCTGTTGAAACAGGGTGGTAAATAGAGGCTGTTGTGAATAAATACCACAACTTTTCATAAGTGCAATGAATTATTTACCTCACCTCACCTCCCCCGCTTACCCACTCCCTGCTCCTGCACACAGAACATGAGAATGAGATCAATGGCCGAACAGCAAGCTGCCAGTCTCTCTGCTGCAGGGCCCTGAGCCATAGTTGCCTGATCAATTTTTCCCCTGTTCTAAGTGCCAGCCACATGTTCACATCCTGGGGTTCAGGAGGTTACTTACAAGTGTTACATGTTCCTCTTTATTTCACAAATGACTACTGTCCACATGCACTGCACTGTGTGCAACAGCATGTGCCTGCCTGAGGCTTTAACCCTTTCATGACTGCTAGAAACCCCATTGCTTCCCAGCCCCACCGAGGAAAGGTACCCCAGAGACTGAGGGGCTAATATAGTGGAAGAGGACTCATTATCTGAGGGAGATATGGGGAAAGTATACAGGTATATTTAAAAGAAACTTATAATTAGGTAAAGGAGAAGTTGGGAAAAATGTATATAGAAAGGGGAATATAATATAATATAATATAATATAATATAATATAATATAATTAATAAAACTAGTAGCTGAAAGCCCATGATGTCTCACGAGTGTGGCAGTTGGGAGCAAGTAATCCACTCTCTGTTCAATCTGCCTCATACAACTAATGAAATTGTTTCCCGTGAATTAACTATAGAGAAAGGGTGGTGACTGGTTGAATTATCTCTGATATCACAATGGTCTAGGACACTTGGGATGGCATAGATACGTGCCTTATTGTAGCTGGAAGCCTGTGCTGTTGCAAAGCTGTAATTCATAAAGTCAAAATGGCTGAGAAATAAAAATTGGACGGTAACAAACAATGAATCCCAGCGACGATTGAACTTGATGATATTTTAAACCAGAGTTCCCAACCATGCTTGTAGCTACTTCCATCACTTCACACTGACTCAGATATTTTAGGTTTCAGAGTAACACACAGAGTGACAATTCTGGAATCTTAATGTAACACAACATACAAGTTACAAGCTGGCCTAGTACCCCACTATATGATCATCAGTCTGTTGCAAGTGGATAGTCTCTAGGTCCCAAATACTTCCAAGCCAACTGGGTCTGAGCAGAGTCTAGTCACTGTTTCTAGGACTAGGACTCTGGGTCACACTCCCAGGCTCAGACCTCTTGTCTGAACCTCTTTCTTGGGGCATGAGATGCCACCATCCAGCCACACTATACCCTAAAACCAATGTCTCAGACCTCCTGAGTCCCCCAGTTGCTTACATGCACTCCCTCAGAGCTCCACCTAGGGTGTGGGCTCTCTGGGCTTCTAGTTGAACCTCTTTGGGGACAACATGACAGGAAAGCAAGGAACACTGGCTTAGCAAAGGAGTTTGTTAACAATAGCAACTTCACTGTTCTAGATATTTGACAATAACAAATGTCTTGAGATGCACACTCCCCTCATCTGACCTTTCCCCATCTGTTCGTAGGGACCTGTGTTCCATGGGACAGGGGACATAGTTGAGCCATTCAGCATCAACAGCCCCCGATGGCTCACAGTGATGGCCCTTCAACAAGGTGCCAAACACCTTTGCAGGCCAGGGCAGCAAATTGGGCGCAGAGGTACATCCTAACCTGTGCTAGGCCACACCACTCATGCATCTTGGCTTTGACAGGCTTCCTATATTCTAATGCCAATGCTAACTTCAGCTTTGCAAAGTGTTGTGGAATACCTGACTCGGGTGAACAGAATTGTGGGGAAGCATAATACATTCAGTTAACATAACTTCCCGACACTCCTATGTGTAATGTATATTATATTAATGCCATTCACATTATACTTATTGATGTGGTGTATACTATGCCCTAACATATATGTATTGTCTAACAATATAAATTATAATATATAATATGCAGCTCAGGGTCTTTTTTGCTTGGGGATTTTGGGTTGAGAGAGTATCATGTATATGATAATTATAGAAGCCAAAAATGTCTCAATGATTTGGAATCATCAGGTTATACACATTGTGAGATCTTATTACCATTGTGCATCATCTTCATTCCCCATGTTCTCTCCATTGTCTGTTGCACTCATTTTTTATATCTTGACACTGGATATACCATAGGCTGTTTGAGGCAGGAACTGTGTCTTTCTATATGTTTGCACAGCATTAGGGGGCTCTGATGCTGGCTGGAGCCCTTGGTATTAATAAATAAGAATACATGTCTTATGTGTTCTGGCAGTAAACCTTCGGTGCCCCTGTCATTGTCTGTTTTGGAAATGGAAATGGCAGGTGGCAAAAAGGGCTTGTCTCAGGCATGGCTGGTGGACTTAACCCTGCCAGGGGACAAGGGAAAGAGCCTCCATACCGACCATCATGGTCATGCCAGGAACATCCCATCATACCAGGCAGTTTTGGGAGCTCAGCTCACCCGTCCCCAGTCATGTCAAGTGCATGTGAGAAGGAGGAGCTCACCGTTTGGGGACATGATTGGTACTCCGAGTTGCATTGGAAGAGGGAACAGACATGTTTGGCAAAATACCAATGGCACACAGCTAAACTCTGAGTAGGGTTTTGGAAAGTCACCCATTCTGGAACACTCATCTGTTGTGAGGTATTGCGCCTGTCCTATTCATGAGGTGAGGATAAACAGAAGGAGCAGGTCAGTACAAGATTCTGTTATCATGCTAACATGTTATCTCATCCAGTGGCGGATTAGCCACTGGGCCAACGGGCCCGTGCCCAGGGGCCACGGCCAATTGAGGGGCCCTTGAAAATATTGGGTGCCCTCACACCCCAACCCACTCTGATTGCCCAGCTCTCCTGCTGCGGAGTGGGGTCGGGGCACAGGGGCTTGCCCCGCTCCCCCCGGCCCACCCAACATTCCTGCCTGGGAGTGGGGGAAGGCCCCGTGCCCCAACCCAGTTCCCTGGCAGGAGCTTGGGGGGGAGGGGAGGACAGGGGGGACTGCAGGCAGAAGGGGTGGGGAGAGGTCCCCACTTCCTCTGGCCCAGGGCTCCACAAACCCCTAATCCACCTCTAATCTCATCACAACCTCCAAGTCAACAGGCAGCCCCAGCACTCTCACTTCTCCCTAAACCCCTCGTTGGAATGTAGCCATCAGTCAAAGTCCCTCTGGCCAGTTAAGTGTCTCCAACCTGGGTCTGGACTGAGGGAAATAACCTGCAGATTTACAACAGCTCAGGACAAAGTCTAAAAAAAGTGTTTTTCTATCTCAGTCCAGTTCCCAGCGGTCAGCTGTCCACATCACACAACACCACCAGCACAGCTGGCACTCAATGGCCTCCTTGTTGGTAGTGTCATCAGAAAGGCCAATGACTGACTGGATCGTGGAGACAACCTCCCACTCACCCCAGGTCAGGGCTCAGGCACATTGGCAGTCCTGCCACTCCCCATGTTATACCTAATCTGTGAATACACTTGAATTCAGTCTTCAGGGCTGTTAATCTGGCACCTCTCGCCAGCACTAAATTCACATTTCAATTAAAACAAAAATCTCATAAAACGAATAAAGTCAGATGAAATGCTTATGCCTCAGCACTGACAGGACAACACCAGGGCTATTATTACAGCTGGGCCACAGGCGCCGTAAACTGCAATTCTCCATGGAAACACTAATCCCTGTGAAACCAGATCTTCATTTGTTTTTTAAGAAACCCACAAAAATAGCTAAGAAATGGAAAGGCTAAATAAAAACTTTGGAAACATGAGATCAGCAGACCTGTCCCTATCCCCATTTCCAACAACCGTCAAGCCATCTTTTAGGGTTAAATAAATTGTACTTCCAAATATATGCAATCCCTCCCTCTATCCCTCTCCTCCAACACACACACCTCATTTTTTGACTCTCCTTTGTTATTTAAACAAAGAAAAGACAGAAAATCAGGACAATTCCACCCCAACTCCCTCCTTATATAATTTACTCTGGAGGGACAAATGGAGGTTCTGAGTAGGTAGTGAAATATTTGTCCAGAGCACGTTCAAGAGAAATACACAGCATCAACATGCATGTAAGTCTTGTTAGGTAGGACACTACATATCACACTGGTGTGCAATGGATCCATGAAATCCAACATTTTGATAATGTACCAATTCACTGGCCATGAATAGCTCTGATCTTCACCATTTGTGTTCTGCACTGGACTAGGTTTCTAAATACACAAAACACCCCACAAAATCTAACCAGTTACCTCTCAGAAAACACAGAATTTCATTGTCTCTATTGAGGAATCTGAGCCACAATTTCAGGGCTGGAATCCCACACTTTCGGTTTCCATTTTGGGGCATTTGCTGCTTGGAATGTAAATGTAAAGCTGAAAGTCCAAACTACCGAGCCATGTTTGAGTATTGGTTTTGTACCCTTTCTTTTACATGAGGGTTGCCACTTTAAATTGATTATCTTACAGGACAAACTTGCCTGTGTTGTGATGTCTGATATCATTATCACATCATGGTGAAAGGTGCTGATGTGGTGCCATGCTCATACTCCATGCTAAAGCTGATTGAAAAATGAAATTTCAGTCCCACAGAAAATTCCCATATTTGTTTTCCTCTTCTGAGACTTCTCAGGAGCTCAGCCACAGGAATAGACCACAGTTCATCATGGGAGTTGTAGTCCAGATGGAGAGCAAAGGCTAGGGAGGGGAATGGAAGGACAAAGGATCTGGAACTACAACTCCCATGGGACGCCACAATGGTTCAGGTACACACAGATGAATGTTCATTAAATTAAATATTTCATTATGGGTTGGCCTAATCTGAAATTATTTGGTTTTGTTTAAATTTCTCTGATGGGGATATTCCACCAAAAATCAATCTTTTCCTGTGGAAAATGTTGTTTTAGACACACACATACAAAAACATATTTTCTCATGCGGTTTGTTTTGTTTGGAATTTTTTTTAAACACAGCCTCCTCCAGACCTTGCTTGTACAATGCAAGAGTGCACCTGAAAATTGTTCAAAGTGGGATGACCCCACAAAATTCAGGGATGGCAGCAGCTATGCCATGTACATACCTCTGACATGTTCCTCCTAGTCTCCAGCGGGACACTGACTAGGTGTGGCAGGAAGCAATAGAATCTGCATGGGAAACAGTGAGGACTTTCCCATTGTAGAGTATTGGATTTATTTGGTTTATAAAATGTGCTTATCAAGTCCCCTAGGCATATGCATGACTATGAAGACACACTAATTACATAACAAATCTATCAATTAACACATTGACTCAACATATGCAGTGCTGATGTAGCCATGTCAGTCCAAGGATATTAGACACACAAAGGTGGGTGAGGTAATATTTTTTATTGGACCAACTTCTGTTGGTGAGAGAGACCCGCTTGAAAGCTGACCTCTCCCACGTTGACTCAATGTCAGTTAAAGAATTCAATAACATCTTCTGCAGGAAAGAACCTCAATCTCTCCAGACACCCTTTGAAAGTCTGTGACATTGGATGGACTCTTTGCTCTGGCAGACCTCTAGGGGCAGTGAGTTCCAGAACTGAGGACCCTCCACAGTAAACACCTGCCTGCAGCTCAGAGACTGTTAGTATAAGCACTTGCGTCTGTTGAAAGCACCTACGGACAGAATGGAGAGTTGAAGGACCCAAAACATGTAGGGCATTATATGTCAAAAGCAAATCCTTGAATTGCATCCAGAAGTGAATTGGAGGCCAGTGTGATCCAGGGAGCACAGGTGTTATGTGCTTTCATGAGAGACACAACAAAGTAAGCAGTTGCTGTGTTTTTATATTAGCTAGAGCTTCCAATTGGTCTTCACATTTAGTGCTGTGTAGAGAGCCACATGAGAGTAATACAATCTGCAGGTGATGAAAGCGAGGGAAGTCAGCTTAGGGGAGGAAAGATCAGTCTTAGCTGTGAACTAGATGAGAACTTCACGCAGTAAAAACAAGCTGACTGCAAATGTGTGGAGGCACTGTGGGTTATAATCATCAAGCCAGAACAGTGCCATGGGATGGGACTTTTAATAAATGCTATGGTATTAAGGGAGGAGGAACTTTTACCCTTCCCCTACTCGTGGCAAAGGAATGATGTGCCGACAACTGGATTCACTGCCAGATCTCTGCCATCAGCAGCCCATCTACCAACTCACTTCATCGGTCACAGGTTGTGGCAACCCATGGCAGGAAGTGATAGGACAGACATTAATGGTTGTGAATGCCACAGTTCTGCAATATCCCACCAGGCTCATATCCAGAGCCATGCTGTTTTTTATTTTCTCAGAGAACTTTAATGCAGCAAAGTCTAAGCTTCTCCTAGGATGGACCACCAGAGTAGGTTCACGGCCCTGCCATGAGACTAGAATGGGCCTGACCTCAGCCTGGAGGTAGGTCATTATATACCCAGGCTGGGATTTTCAAAGGGCCCGAAAGGATTTAAACATCCAAATCACATTGACTTTCAATGGGACTTGGGCACCTAATTCCCCTAGACTCTTTTTAAAATCCCAGTATCTACACCCCATGCCAGTGATCAGACCCACAGCGTGTCCACCTGTATACGTCAGGCTAGAGGTTGCCAGATGTAGGCACAACACTGACACCAAAACTGGCCAATGCATGTGAGCTCTATGTAGGCTGAAGTCTCCCTGCTCCTCCCCACAGATGATTAGTATGCTCAAGAAAGGCTTCGTGTGCTTGTGATATCTGCAAATCCTGATGCAGGCTTCCTGCCAAAGCTCTGATTTTCCTGATGGGCGTTATTGCCTTCTTCTAGTAATTATTGATAATGTTCTTGGATGAATTACAGACATTTGAAAATGAATTAGATTGTACGTCTGTGTCTCTCCCCCTTCCCCCCCCCCCAGGGTCGACATCTCTCAAATGTTGATATGTATTCATTACAGCTTCTAAGACTTGAAAGGCAGAGCTCAAAGGAGAGCTCAAATCAACAAGAATGGGAGTGCTGCAGTGAAAGCAGGATGCATTGATAGAAGGGTAGTGTGTAGGCAGCATTCTAGTGGTTAGAACAGGGGAACAGCTGACTGGACACTAGGGTTCTATCCCAATCTCTACCACTGTCTCTGGGAGACCTTGGACAAGTCTTTGTGTCTCAATACCCCTCTCCCCAGGAGGCGGGCAATGATACTTACCCAGTGCTCTGAACTATTCAGTGTGAAATATTATTCAAAATAAAGTAACATCCCAAAGAGCTGACAAGTGGACCCAACTATCACCCTGCTTCCAGTTATCAAGACAACTGAAATACCCAAAGAAACACTCTTCAGAACTAGAAGGCATAAGTAGCTATTAGTTATTATTAGCTATTAGCCAGAGGCTGCTTCTGTTCACAGGTAAGGTAGATATGCTAGTGGAGAACTAATAAAGAAATGGATCCGTGTTCCAGCTCAGTGCAGATTGTCAGAGGAGACGTGCACATGCACATTAATTGTGTTCTTAATGGAAAGTTTTGTTCTTTCTTGCTTAGTTGTGCTTTCCATCGAAAATACAATTCTGAATGAAGTTTGGAGGAGCCTCCTTATTCCTGCCCCTACAGCCTGAGATGATGTGAGGAACTGCAGCTGAAAGATGACTCTGTTGGTTTTGATAGTGGGCAGAACTGGCCTCATGTATGTGTATTCACTTAGAGACCTATGTATCCAGAAGTACTGTGAGGGAACCAAGCCTGTTCTTCCAGGGCTCATAGCTTTCATCTAGCTCCCTTCCTGGCTTCAGGTTCAGTTTCTTGAGTTTATTTCCCCAGTGCCATATTCTTACCTAGTCTCCTGCCAGTAGGCATTTTGCTAGTGGCGGTCCACTTAGGGGAGGAGAGAAGATCACAACTGCAAAGACTCACAAAGAAATGCACAGGATAGCAGTTTGCTGTGACCAAATTGGGTCCTGGCAGGCAAACAGAGGCATCAGAGAGAGGAGCTCCAGGTATTCAGAGGTGGAAGAAGGGTCCCAGACACCAAGGGGGAAAGTGATGGAATCTTGTATGCCTTACTTCAGATAGAATCCTGTAAAAACTAGGGCCAGCCTTGTACCTTGCAGACTGAGGGTAGCATCCACACAGATTATAACCTGCAGTTGACTAGAGCACTGACCTCTGAAGGGCTGTGAAGCAATCATCTCTCCCTTTTCACACAGTCTAAGAATACAGATACATGGACTTCTGTAGGCTCTTCTGAGGAAACACTCTTACCTTTACTCTGCCTCGGGTACTTTTTTAGTGCCTTTCCTGTTAGACACAAAGTTCTATTTCCCCCATCTTTGTCTTCTTCCCAGGGATTTTCATACTAGTCATTAATTTAACACTGGTGAAAGGTTGACAGCACCAGAGGCCTTTCTCCACAGAACAGGTTCAGTACAGGCAGTGTCAGGGCAGGCTTCTCCAGCCCTGCCCCTGCTAATGTGCCTCAGCGCAGACCTACAATTACCATAACTAGGGGCAAAAGGATAGTTCCGGCTCCATGGCTTATTCAATTCTTATCCTCTCTGCTGATCTGGCCAGTGAGGGGGCAGTTTGTGCCAATTGTGCTGATGATCACTCCTCCACTAGGAATTGGACTGAAACCAGACTCATTTCATATAGGCCGACATACAGCAATCAGCTGGTAGAAATTTGCAGTCACTGTTGATGTGGGCTGGATTCATACTGGCTAACTCCAGATGAATGGCTCTGTAAGCTATTACTAAACTGAAGAGGATGTGACATCTCCCCCAACTCCTGCAAAGATTCATTTTATAGTACTTCTGATGAATAGCTCTTGATTGATTGAGGTATGTAACTTTAAAAAAATATATACAGGAAAGAAAACACATCTCTATTTCCCAATGCATTAAGAAGCTCTTTCTCTGAGATATTCCATTTCAGCATGAAAATGTGCGGATTGGACAATGGATGCCATTAGGTTTACAGGGAGATATTTTATAATCTACATAAAGGACATAGAACCCTGGGCTTTAACTATTTCAGGCTCATCATAAGAGGGATGTAAAGCAGCTTGCCAGCAATCTTTCAAGCAATCCACTTCCTTAGTCAGGCTCAAGGCCTGTTTCAATCCTACATCATTCGAGTGGGTTTGGAATCCATTCTGCACAGGTGAGAGCATCTCCGGTAAAATTCAAAAACAATTACACAACATAAGAAAGGAAGAAAGGAGAGCAGCAGAATACGGACTCTGGACTTCAGAAAAGCAGACTTTGACTCCCTCAGGGAACAGATGGGCAGGATCCCCTGGGAAAATAACTTGAAGGGCAAAGGGGTCCAGGAGAGCTGGCTGTATTTTAAAGAATCCTTATTGAGGTTGCAGGAACAAACCATCCCGATGTGTAGAAAGAATAGTAAATATGGCAGGCAACCAGCTTGGCTAAACAGTGAAATCCTTGCTGATCTTAAACGCAAAAAAGAAGCTTACAAGAAGTGGAAGATTGGACAAATGACCAGGGAGGAGTATAAAAATATTGCTCAGGCGTGCAGGAGTGAAATCAGGAAGGCCAAATCACACTTGGAGTTGCAGTTAGCAAGAGATGTTAAGAGTAACAAGAAGGGTTTCTTCAGGTATGTTAGCAACAAGAAGAAAATCAAGGAAAGTGTGGGCCCCTTACTGAATGAGGGAGGCAACCTAGTGACCGAGGATGTGGAAAAAGCTAATGTACTCAATGATTTTTTTGCCTCTGTCTTCACGCACAAGGTCAGCTCCCAGATTGCTGCACTGGGCAGTACAGCATGGGGAGAAGGTGACCAACTCTCTGTGGAGAAAGAAGTGGTTCGGGACTATTTAGAAAAACTGGACATGCACAAGTCCATGGGGCCGGATGCGCTGCATCCGAGGGTGCTAAAGGAGTTGGCGGATGAGATTGCAGAGCCATTAGCCATTATTTTTGAAAACTCATGGCGATCGGGGGAGGTCCCAGATGACTGGAAAAAGGCTAATGTAGTGCCCATCTTTAAAAAAGGGAAGAAGGAGGATCCGGGGAACTACAGGCCAGTCAGCCTCACCTCAGTCCCTGGAAAAATCATAGAGCAGGTCCTCAAGGAATCAATTATGAAACATTTAGAGGAGAGGAAAGTGATCAGGAACAGTCAGCATGGATTCACGAAGGGGAAGTCGTGCCTGACTAACCTAATTGCCTTCTATGATGAGATAACTGGCTCTGTGGATGAGGGGAAAGCAGTGGATGTGTTATTCCTTGACTTTAGCAAAGCTTTTGATACGGTCTCCCACAGTATTCTTGCCGCCAAGTTAAAGAAGTATGGGCTGGATGAATGGACTGTAAGGTGGATAGAAAGCTGGCTAGATCGTCGGGCTCAACGGGTAGTGATCAATGGCTCCATGTCTAGTTGGCAGCCGCTTTCAAGCGGAGTGCCCCAAGGGTCGGTCCTGGGGCCGGTTTTGTTTAATATCTTTATTAATGATCTGGAGGATGGTGTGGACTGCACTCTCAGCAAGTTTGCAGATGACACTAAACTAGGAGGCGTGGTAGATACACTAGAGGGTAGGGATCGGATACAGAGAGACCTAGACAAATTAGAGGATTGGGCCGAAAAAAAACCTGATGCGGTTCAACAAGGACAAGTGCAGAGTCCTGCACTTAGGACGGAAGAATCCCATGCACTGCTACAGACTAGGGACCGAATGGCTAGGTAGCAGTTCTGCAGAAAAGGACCTAGGGGTCACAGTGGACGAGAAGCTGGATATGAGTCAACAGTGTGCTCTTGTTGCCAAGAAGGCTAACGGCATTTTGGGCTGTATAAGTAGGGGCATTGCCAGCAGATCGAGGAACGTGATCGTTCCCCTTTATTCAACATTGGTGAGGCCTCATCTGGAATACTGTGTCCAGTTTTGGGCCCCACACTACAAGAAGGATGTGGAAAAATTGGAAAGAGTCCAGCGGAGGGCAACAAAAATTATTAGGGGTCTGGAGCACATGACTTATGAGGAGAGGCTGAGGGAACTGGGATTGTTTAGTCTCCAGAAGAGAAGAATGAGGGGAGATTTGATAGCAGCCTTCAACTACCTGAAGGGGGGTTCCAAAGAGGATGGAGCTCGGCTGTTCTCAGTGGTGGCAGATGACAGAACAAGGAGCAATGGTCTCAAGTTGCAGTGGGGGAGGTCCAGGTTGGATATCAGGAAAAACTATTTCACTAGGAGGGTGGTGAAACACTGGAATGCGTTACCTAGGGAGGTGGTGGAGTCTCCTTCCTTGGAGGTTTTTAAGGCCCGGCTTGACAAAGCCCTGGCTGGGATGATTTAGCTGGGAATTGGTCCTGCTTTGAGCAGGGGGTTGGACTAGATGACCTCTTGAGGTCCCTTCCAACTCTGATATTTTATGATTCTATGATTCTATAAACCGCAAACTGAGTTTCAATCCCCATCTTTTTCCCCCTTTAGGGTTCTCTACAGAACCTCTTCTGTTACAGGCCTTAGTTCCCTCCTACTCTCTTTATATCAGCTGAAACTAATTGGACCCACGTGCCAACATGATTCAGATGAAAGATACAAGGGGGCAGACACTCATCTGCATAAATCAGCATAGCTCCAATGAAGTCAATGTAGCTATGCTGTTTTTGCACCAGCTGAGAAGCTGGCCCATTCATAAATGTGAAGAATTAGGTATTTAAGGTAATTTATTGCTTTAGATACATGTACTTCCCCTATTACATGGATATTATCGCAACTGTGCTATGCACAAGGGAGACTTCATTGGGCCTTTCTAGAGGCAGTAGCTTGCTCAATAAAGGAATGGGAGTCAGCAGACCTGGGCTCTATCCTGACCTCTGCTGTTAACATGATAATCATTTTAAATCACAACAAAAAAAAATCAACCTTTCTGTGCCTCAATTTCCTCATCTATAAACTGGGGCTAATACCCACTTGGAGACGCTCTGATGAAAGGAATTATATATGTGCAAAGATTTATTATAGTGACCCCTGAGTGAGGACACATCTTTGACAGCCATAGCTCCTTCTTAAACGATCACAAGTAAAACAGAAGCTTTGAGTTACTGTAGCAAGATAGTCCTGGTTGCTGACAGGCAGCTTTAATGTGACTGTTATCAGTGCCTTCCTCCAAAAGATAAGGAGACTGTTAGAAAGATCTCAGTGGTTTAGGGAACGCTGGCTGAGACTGTTCTAAGTTAATAGTAGGGGCAGCCTTCTTTGATATCTCTTAAAATGATTTGGTGGGACAAACTCGCTGAGCTTCAGCCATAAGGACTGTATTATTCATGACACCATTGCATTTGCAATGTCTTTCCTACTTATTGTTTGCATCTTCTCTGTCATGTCCACTTCTGAGGGGTTGATTAGAACCCAAGTGGGCTGCATAGTTGTCTCAATAACAGGCTATTTAATTTCACACTTCACATGGCTGCAGAAAGTTCCAGGACCAGACTGTTCGGGGGAAAACAAGACAAAACTCAGGGGGCCGAATGGGTGTGATATTTTCCTTGCTTTAACTTCCCACAGGTTTGTATATCAGTTTCCCTTGTTTATTTCAGTGGGACAGTCAGTGAGATAGATCCATCGCACTGGCAGAGCAGATTGCAATGTTATAATTCCCACATCACTAACAATATATCAACAGGTTTTGTAAGGACCTGTGCAGTGTATTATGTCAGTGTGAAACTCTGCAGTCACAGTTTATTCACACAATGGACCTTTACCGTAGGAGAGGAAGGGCATGATTTTCAAAGGTAGAGATGGCAGTTGGATGCTTAACACCCTTTGACTTTGAAAGTCTCCCCCTAAAGCCATCTCTCCAACATGGGGAGCACTGGTGTCAGTTTCCTGCAAACTGTCCCACCAACATGCCTTATCCATACCAGGGCAGTTTAGCTCTTCCCCCAACCACGTAAGGCTCAGAAGGGAGTTAAATCTCTACAGACCTATTCAAGCCTTGGCTTCTCTGCTTAAACTCACATGATTGATCCTAGCTCGTGCCGAACATGGCAGGAGGTAGTGATATGTATAGAAGTCCACTGGGAACAGAACTGAGACCACCAGCTCATTTCACATGGACCAACAAACAGCCGACGCTCTGTGATTAATGTAAATCAGAGATTCTCAAATTGGGGGGGGGGCGGAATGTATTCGGGGTGGTGGGGCATAAGAAGCTTTAGGAAAAAATACTTACTGTGGGCATTCAGAACTGGGCGGCTGCTGGTCAGGCATCCAGCTCTGAAGGCAGCGCTGTCATCAGCAGCAGCAGAGAAGTAAGGGTAGCATGGTATTGCCACACATACTTCTGTGCTGCTGCTCATGGCAGCGTTATCTTCAGAGCTGGATGCCCAGTGAGCAGCAGCTGCTCTCCACTCTGCCTTCAGAGCTGGGTGTCTGGAGAGCAGCGGCTGCTGGCCGGGCAGCCAGAGAGGGGGGAAACTACTACAGCCACAAAGAAGGGGAGCACGATCAAATAAGTTTGAGAACCACTGATGTAGAGCAACACAGAAGATGGAACTCACTGATTCTAGTTGTGGTATGTCGTCATGGATGGTGATGTCACAAGATTAATTGACAATGGATCATCTTGTGCGAGGGGACATGGCGTGGGGTAGAGAATGAGCATAAGAGAATAAATGCACCTGAAAGGAGCCCATAGCCCCAGACAACAGTGTATATGTGAATGCACACATGCCAGAGTGTAGAACCATGTAGGGGAACATCGCTTATGCCCCCAATCATCTTCCCCAATGTGGAACATCATGAGGGGTGAGGGAACGCACAGGCCCATTCTGTTTCCCCTGGATTCGAACTGGGGGAGGGGAAGGTGGCTGCCAGATTTCAGCCCCACCTGTCGCTACCACTTCAGATGCTCCTGTGTGATGTAGCCTTATTTTATCAGCCAGTGACGAGGCAGGAGGAAGGGGAGGTGACCTCCCCTGAACCCAGGAGATGAGGGGAACGGTTCTGCTTTCAGGGCAGGAGAGGAAGCTGTGCCGCTACACACCACACTAAGACCTGCATCAGGCTTCGGCAGATTTGAACTGTTGACCCAAAAGTATTGAAAGGCTGCAAGTCTTTTTACCAGTCCCCTGAATTATAGTGTCATCATACAGGGGACAGCACTGCACTGGCAGGGGAAGGGTGAGAAGGCCTAGATGCCCTCACAAACCTTCTCCAGCTCTGATTGTCATGATTCTATGGACACAGCTAGTTGGGGAGGATGCAGTCTCTTGGCTGTTTTAATTACTGGTGTGTTGTAGGGGAGGGAAGGAAGCCTAGGGTTATGCACACACCTCTCCAAATCATTCTCAGAATTTACTTATTTCCCTGAGAAAAACCAGCAAGCTGAAGTGTCAGATTAGCCCTGTTGCTAATCCCATAGAAATACATGGTGGCTGTTTCGCTGATTGACCAATTTAGGGCCAACGCTCATTACAGTCCATAGAAAGATTCCCACTAATTTAATGGGAGCTGGATTGAGCTCTTATATTGACTGGCTGTGGGGAGGGAGGGAATCAGCAAAGGAGAGAGAAATATATGTGGATTTCCTCAGCAGAATCCTTAAGGTTGTCAGTTTTCCTCACTGGGTTTCCTAGACAACAGTGGCTTCACTCTGTGCTTTCCACCTTATGTATTACAATATTTCTGACCCCTCAGAGCTGGTTTTAGGGGGTTGGAGGGCTTTAGTGGCAATTGATAGTCATTCAGTATGACAATGTGTAGGTACTGGGCTAGAGGAAAAGAGTCAGAGTGACTTTATGGCCTGGTAGTGTGGTCTCCCAACAGAGGCAACATGGGGGTGGTGGGGAAAGGGGGCATGCAGGGTCACGTGCCCTCCAGATTTGCTGCTTGGCTTATATTGAGCATGCTCAATAACTACTGAAGCCATCTGCCATCACTTTGCTGCCCCACCCACTATTGGCAGGCACGCAACATCTCTGTCTCCCACATCCTAGATGAGTGTCTTAAGTTCAAGTCCTTGCTTAGGAAATATAGAACAGCTTCTTCAAAGGGGAGAGTGAGGAAGCCTCATGCCAGAGTATTTCGTAGCCCAGTGGTGAGGGCAGTGTCCTGAAATGGGGGAAACCCAAGCTAAAATCTCTTTCTTCACTCACCCCTGTCCCGGGTCTGAGGTGACAATTATACCTGTGTCGCTGCCATCTCATGGGAGTGCTCTACCCACTGGGACAAAACCCTCTTCCTGGTGGGTGAATTCTTTGCATCCATTTGTCAAAAACAAACACCTTACAGTCATTTAGACACTACCAAAATGGTTGGACTCTAAAGCTTTTGCAACTTTTCAATTTGCCCAAAAGTTTTGAAAAATTACATTTTCAGTTCAACTCAAAGACCAGTTTTTCCCCAGTGAACCAATAAAATCCATTATTCACCCAACTCTACCCCAAATACTACATTCCTCCCCCCCACCACACACACACTCGTTTATTTCTGTAGGTTAAAGGCATTAACAGTAGCAAGCTCTCCTCACTAAGTCTGTACTGTGAAGGGCAGCATCTAATTATTAACATCTTGGCCCTAACACCATGGCACATGTTTCGGTTTCAATCAATTGACATTTAAAAAAAAAAAAAAACATTTCCTCAGAAAATTCCTGATCAGCTCTAACAAAGGAAGCCCAGCTCCTGGGGTGCTGCAGAAACACAATTAAATAGTTGTGTGTGCCTAGAAGAAAGTGCCAATCTGATGTTTCCACTTATTTTTCCAAAAATGTATTTCCCAGTTTTTAAAATTAACCTTCTCCCCTCAACCCTTTTTGTTTCGTACACTGAAAAGCAGTGGAAATGATCCTTGGGATCCAAACTTGGGTTATGGAAGCTTGGGGTTGGATTTGGTGTGTTTGGAAACCTGCCCATGTTTGAGAAAGGAGTAGGTAACCATGAGGAACTGCTCTTGTAAGTGGCCCCTTCCATTGGAGGGAAGAATCCCTCTTGTACCTAGTGAAGAAGAGAAATGGACCGAAGTGGAAGTGCTACAAAAGGCTATTTCTGGAGAGGCAATGTTGTCTAGTGGTTTGAACAGGAGACTGCTGGATATTATTCCTCGCTCTGCCACTGACTTGCTGTGTGACTGTTGACAAATTGGTTCAACTCTCTGTGCCTCAGTTTCCTACCTCACCATCTGTAAAATGGCCACATAATAATGCCTCGCATGTCACAGGAGAGTTGTGAGTCATAATCCTCATTTGCAAAGTGCTTGAGATGCTCCAATAGATGGCATTACAAGTGGATAAAGCTTTTGTTCACCTTTTGCTATTTCAGGGCAATTCCAGAAACATTGGGAGGGAGAGATGGGATCAGAAGGCAGACTTTACATGCCTGTTATCTGGTCTGCAGCATATCTGAGGGGATGCTCAGCTCTCGAGATTGTCTTGGGACTTGTCTACACTTATCGGGGGACCGGCGCATGGTGATCGATGCATCAGCGGTCGATTTAGTGGGTCTAGTGAAGACCCGCTAAATCGACCACAAATCGCTCTCCCGTCAACTCCTGTACTCCACCGAACCGAGAAGAGTAAGGGGAGTTGACAGGAGAGTGTCTCCCATCAATATCACGTAGTGTGTACCCCATGGTAAGTAGGTCTAAGCTATGTAGACTTGAGTTACACTATTCATGTGACTCAAATTGCATAGCTTAGATTGAATTGCCCCTGTAGTGCAGACAAGGCCTTGGAGACAGTGTACGTGACATTGATTTTCAAGGCACCAACCTGTGAATTTGAGAGGTTGTAACTAATCTATACGCCTGACCAGGGGGAATTTAAGGTGCACAAAATTGAGTGGGATTTGATAGGAACAAGACTTTGGATCTCTCTCACTCACACACACTTCAATCTCCCCTTTCAAACTGATATCTCAAACTTTACTTATTTCAGGAAGTCTTATACTTCCCTCGCAAAAAACATAAAAGTCTGACTAATAGACAAAGATCAAGTAAAATGCCTTAAGCCAGTAGACTTCTGTGACCATAACTCACTGCTGAAAATGAAGGCAATCCAGAATACTACACGCTTCCCAGATGATCCCCGTGACCATCCACTAAAATAAACAGTTAGAACTTATCCATTCATTGTGTTTCCATGGAAAAGCAAACCCTCAAGTCATGCAGAAGTGCTTATATAGTCTCTGAAGTCCCTAAGATCTGTCTTTTAGTTCCCAGATGTGCTATGCTTGGGGCCAACAACATGTGATGCATTCTGGGCTGCTTATTCCCTAATTGCAAATTTAGGTATCTCAAAAAAGGACAAGCACAATCCAGCTCCACTATCGGTTCTGTTAACACCTGAGGGTAGATATTTGCCAGAAATGGCAAAGGTCCTCAACATAACTATTCAGCTGTGGAAGGAAGCAATGGTGATGAAAACGGTTGCTCATTGTAAGTTGCTTGAAGCTATATGTACAGTTGGCAACCTTGAAAAAGGAAGCTTTTACCTGTACTGTGATCCTGAATTTATTACAGTAAATTATAGCATTTTCCTACACTTAGACTGCAGTAGCACAGTGAGGTGTTTATAGTGCAATATAAAGGGCTCCTTTTTAAGACAGCTGACTATAATAACCATAGTAATAAAAATCATCCAAGACTAGCCAAGATCTGGCCTAGAATTTTTAAACAGATTTTAAGTGTGGGAATCTAATTTTGGAGCACACATTTGGAGATGCAATTTAGAAATATAGGGTGAAATCCTGGGCCTATTTACATCAATGGGAGTGTGACAGGTTGGACCCCCCCTTCTGGGATGCCACCTGATTTACTGGGGTTTTACTGAGCATGCCTGATCCACTAGCCTTGGCTCCCTCACCCTATTTTGCTGAATTAGGCTCTTTGGCCAATGGCAGCACGCACGCGCACAAACACACACACAGGTAGGGATGCACCAGCTGTAGAATCACACAGAGTCTGCAAACAGCTCTCTATGGGAAGACTCAGCTAGGAAATTGCCCAGCACTCAAGTGCAGCTCCCCTCTGGAAAGTACACCCAAAATAATATTGTCTTGCACTGTAGAGAAATCTATACAACGTAACCTCATAAATTTGCCCCCCCCCCATGTGGAGAAAGATATGCACAACTTCTTCTCCCCCCCAGTTATAAATTGCACGAACTGAGTTTATTACCTATAAAAGATAGACTTTAAGTGATTATAAAGGATAGCAAACAGAACAAAGCAGATTACTAAGCAAATAAAACAAAACATGCATACTAAGCTTAAAATATTAAAGAGACTGGTTTCAAGAAGTAATTTCTCACCTTAAATGATACTTTTGGGCAGGTTGCAGAAATTCTTGAAGGTAAGCTACCCTGCTTGCAGCTTAAAACTTCAGACACCGTATTCACAGACCAGATCCCTTTTCCAGTCAACTCTCTTCCCCCCCCCCCATGTCTTTGTTTCTCAGATCTTTCCAGCTGTCATCCTGGGTGGGGATTCAGTGAAGAATGAGCCAAGATCAACTTATTCCCCAGCCTTAAACAGAATTGACATAAGGCGGGAATCTTTTGTTTCCCAGTCTTGATCTCCCCCTCCTTTTAGTGGAAAATCACTAGAAGTCCAAGATGGTGTTTAGTACCAGGTGACATGACCACATCACCTTGTAGTGTCAAAGCAAAGTCCCAGGATGCTTCTCAGGAAGGAGAGAGATTAGTATCTTCAAAATCTTATTGTTTCTTCCTAATGACCCATCAAGGCTGATGGCCTACTGTCTGGTGGGTGTTTCCCAAGTAAACACACAGTTGTAATTGTTACATAGTCAATATTCCTAACTTTATATACAGAAATGATACATGCATATAAATTGGATAATCACATTCAGTAAATCATAACCTTTCCAATGATATCTCACATGACCCATCTTGCAGAAAACATATCTTAGTTATGCCATATTCATATCATAACAATATTTCTATGGAACATATGGGATGTAACATCACAGGCAGTTTTGCCACCAATTTCAATAGGGTCATGATTTCACCCATGGCCTCTGGTTATTTGAGCATTCCTGATATATAAATTATCAATGAAGTTTTACAACAAGATACACAGAATCCAGTTCACCATTGTGGCTGAATTGTGCTCAGCACCAAACCTGAGAGGAAGGGGAAAAGATATCATCTTTACCCCTCCCCTATTCTGAATCTGTCTGAAGGTCATCCAAGCTCCAGGCAAAGTTAGAGAAGCCCAAGGTGATCCAACCATTCCTTCTTTTCCCTGGGAACACCCAATACATGCACATCAGTAGCTTCTGGGTATGGAGAAAAGGAAAAGCCTAAGACGTCTACACAAATTTGACACCTCACAGAGACTACCCCCTTTGTCGGGATACTTCCTGAAGGCTGGTCAGGGGTACTCCCTTAGAGTAGCAAGGATAAGTGGCTTCACAGTCCCAGGAGCAGAGCAGGCATAAAAGCACCTTAGGGCAAGAGCAGGAACGAATCAGGTTCCATATATTTGATGTATGCAATGGAGAAATGGTCTCCTTATACACAGTGCTTTTCGTCTGCAGAAGTGTTCTCATCACTGGCACTCCCCCTCCTGGCTGCACATGATATAGCAGACTCTTTGTCTAGCACCCCTTGTTGACAGTCACTCCAGTCTTATGGGTAGGGTTACCATATTTTGAGTGTCCAAAAAGAGGACACTCCACGGGGCCCTGGTCCCGCCCCCAACCCCGCCCACGCCCCGCCCACGCCCCCCGCCCAACTCCACCCCTTCCCCAAAGTCCCCACCCCAACTCCGCCCCCTCCCCTGCTTCCCGCGAACATTTGATTCGCGGGAAGCCTGAAGCAGGAAGCAGGCAGCAGGTAAGCTGGGGGGGTAGGGCGAGGAGGCGCAGCCCAGTCTGGCCCCCTCCGGCGGCCGGCCCCAGCGTCTCCAGCCTGGCTCGGCTCAGGCCCTGGGGTGCCGGCCCTGGGCCAGCACCGCCCGCCCCAGCCCCCGGCCCAGCGCACCCCCGGCCGCCCAGCACCACCGGCCCCCGGCGGCCCGGCGCGCCCCCCGGCCGCCCAGCACCGCCGGCCCGGCGCACCCCCCGGCCGCCCAGCACCGCCGGCCCCCGGCGGCCCGGCGCACCCCCCGGCTGCCCAACACCGCCGGCCCCCGGCGGCCCGGCGCACCCCCCGGCCGCCCAACACCGCCGGCCCCCGGCCCAGCGGCGCCGGATTTTCCCAGACATGTTCGGCTTTTTGGGATTTCCCCCCGGACAGGGATTTGAGTCCCAAAAAGCCGGACATGTCCGGGAAAATCTGGACATATGGTAACCCTCCTTACGGGGGCCAGTCTTCTCACAATTCAGTCCTCCAGGCAGATCACATTTAATTCCACCCCTTCCAGAGTAACAGAAAGTCCAACAAACATTAATCCAATGTCCTTACATCTGGTCCTCAGCCCTGTGGTCCTTACACTCTTCTCTCAGAGCTTTAAATATTCCTTGTCCCCTAACTTCCTCAGTGGCTGGAAGGGGAGCCCAGAACCACCCACCACACTGAGTTACAGTCCAGGGACCCTCAGACAAGCAGTTAAGGTCTGTTCCATCAGACACCTTGCCGCTACCCGCCCTGGACTTCCTGCTACCATTAGTCTTCCTTCAGGTCTTTCCCCCAACTCCTTCCTGGGCTCACTGTAATGGACAACACCTCCCAGGACTTCTCCCCAGACATCTGGTTCCTGCCCCATGTCAGGGTCAACTACAGGAGCTTGTCTCTTCCCACTTACGCATGGCTTCCTTTTCACCCTGCAGGGGCCTTCTTATTGAAATCCAGTCTCTCCACTCTGCTACCAAGAGAACAACTGAAGAGTTCTTCCCTCTCTCCCTGCAGCCCCATTCTGTGCCATACTTCCTCTTTTTATACCACCACACAGCTCTTCCCGCGCTGGGCTTCATCCTTAACTAGGCGTGGCCCACCCACCAGGTGCAATCAGGCAGGTTAACTAGCCTCTCAGGCCCATATTAACCCTTTCACCACTTGTGTAGGATAGATACCCCACCACAATATCTCCAAGGGTTTCACTAAAGGGGGGCAGGGCATCATTATCCACAAGCCTAAAGGCAGAGCCAACCCTAGGTGTGTTGTCACAGAGGGAAGAAAACATCTCAGCAAACATCTCCCCCGGAAAAGGCACAAGCAAAACAAAAAAGGGAACTTGGCTCCCCCAAGTGCTGGCACCCAGCGGGGCTGCCCTGATCGCCCACCCCTAAGACTGGCCTGCCTAAAGACACACAATGAGAGAAGTAGGTACAGAACCCAGGACTTCCGAGTGTCACACTCACTATGCCATACCTCTTTAGAAGGTTTTCCTTAAACATTGTAGGCCTATTGCACACTGGCAGCAAGCAGCCCAAAAGCAGGTAGATTCACTCCCCCGCTGGCCAATTCCAGTTCAGAGAGCATTGCCAAGGAAAAGGGTGTGTGGCCAGAGTCAAGACATCCACATGCCGGTTGAGCCACCATTGCTGAAACAACCCCCTTTGAGCCCTTGTCAGCAGGTGAAGACTGGCACATCCTTCAGGCTGTTTTAAATTATTCTGGGAACTAGCCTGGCACCTAGAGGGATCTATGAGCATGGGTCAAAGAAAGAGGGGTCCTTTGTGCCCCACCCTGCCCCTCAACTGCACTAAATGCTGCTCATCTGCAGTTGGGGAATCTGGCCTTTTATTTCCTTAGCATACACAACTATTTATTATAAAGACACAAGACTCTCAAACAAGATTGGAATTTCAGTAGGAACAGGATTGAAAACATATCCCATAGAAACAAACAATGGGAAGGTTGCAGCCAGCTCTGTGGCTGAATAGGCTAATTTGCAGTCTGAGTGGTGAGAGATATTTCATCTCTCCATATCTACAATCACAGATCACAGGTGGCCAGAATGTGTCCCAATACAGTAGCCCTAAATCCACTTCTTTGTGCAGTGCAAGGATGTGCTCTGATTAGAACTGCTGAAAAAGCAGTGCTAACATTAGCCAATGAAGCTCTGGGTTTAATGCTTGTTTTCTATCTCTCCAGAACACTACTGACCCACTTACTGGTTTCCTTAACAAACCTTTCCCCATGTGTCTGTTTTCAGGTTCTCTTGAACAATCACCACCAACCTCCCCTCCACACACATAACCACAGAAGTGGAAAGCAATGTGAAAAGGTCAACAATTCAGCATTCCCAGACAAGGCAATTAATCTGATTTTCTACCTTTGAGTTAAGGAAATCCATGCAGGGACCACTGAATCCTATGATGTGGTGCAAAGGCCTTCCCATCACCAGGTGAAAAAGTGCAGAGAGTTTATCACTACTGAGCAGGGAGGAAAGGTACAGGTTGAAGTGTCATGCCATGGCATGGGGAAAATAATCATCTCTCCATATATGGTTCTGGTGCAGATGAAACATTTTATTCAGTTCTGGATCCCTCGAAACGAGGAAAATATTGACAAAAATGGAAAGAAAGTTTTAAGAAGAGCAACAACAATGATCAAGTGGCTACAGGGAAGAGTAAAAATACTTAATCTCTATGGTTTATTAGGAGACAACCAACAAGAGAAATTACAAGTAGAGCTAGGTTAAATTTTTCAGACAAAACTTTTTTTTCCCACTGGAAAAATGCATATACAGGTCTACAGAAATATTTCACAAATTTATATTGAATTAATGAGATTGCTTCAGCTGAAAAAAAATATTCCAATAAGAGTCAAAGCATTTTTTGATGTTTTCAAAATGAAGCATGTCAATATTTTGATTCAAAGCTACTGTTTTCAATTTTATTTCTATTTGAAAGGTAAAAAACTCAAAATTAAAACATTTCATTTTGAGTTGAACAGAAGTGAAAAATTTAAAAAAAATTGGCTTGGTCACAGAACTGAAATCAGTTATTCACCCAAATCTAATGACAAGTCTATAAAAACCTTATGGATGTAAACACAAATGACGGAGAGCAATTATTTAGTATAGCAAAGGAGGGACAAAACTAGGAGTATTAAGATGAAATGGAGAAAGGCAAAGTTTAGGCTGGGTATCAGTATAAATCTCATTCTCAGGAGGCTTATTAGTCTGTGGAAATCATTTACCAAAGGAAACGATGGAAGCTCTCTCACTTGGGGTATTTGAAATGGTCTGGACAGAATATTTATTATATGGACAACAGGGGGTAGGCAATGTGAGCAATCAGAAATGGGATCTTTCCTCCCTCTGGAGTCTATCATTCTCTGTTCAAGAGAAGAGAATTGCTCAGAGGAGAGAGTGGAGAGTATGTATCCACCTTGGCTAGGAGAGACAACAATGGGAAAAATCACAGAGGAGATATCCTAGGGTTGTTTTCACAAGCAAGTGCCCAATCCAAAGCCAGCTGAAGTCAGTGGGAGTTTTTCCATTGACTTCAGTGGAATTCAGATCAAGTCCAACAAGATGAGCTGACCAGACAGGGAGTGCCAGGGTCAGTAAGAGGAGATGGCCATAGTGTTGTTTATGAGGAGGTGATGGAAAAGGAAGGATTTGCCACTGAGGGAATAGAAGCTGAGCAAGGCAAATGTGACAGGAGAGGCAGATGGCTCATGAGCAATGGAGAGGAGAGTGGGAGGCTTTCGGGTTGAGGAAAAGATGAGCATGGTGGGGACTGCTTTGGGGTGGCGTGCTAGACAGCGCTGAGGCTAGGAGATGGCTGGAGCGGATACCTGAGAGAGTGGGAAGTTGTCCAGGATTGTGGAGGAGATGACAGAAGCAGAGAGAAATAGGGACACTTGAAAAGGATGAAACAGAGGAAAGAGGGGGGAGGAAAGGAGAACATTTTGGGACAACATGGACGGGGGAGAGTAAGGAAGTGACAGAAGAGGGAGGCAGGACACCAAAGGAAGTTGGAGGATAGACGTTAATGGCAGCTGAATGCTGAGTTAAGTTGGAAAGTTGAAGAGGAGGTAACAGCAGGGAAACTGAATGATGGAAATCATTAGCAAATCAGGGAGTGGAAGGAGAAAGGAGTTAAATAAGTGTGAAGAGTGCAGAGAGGATCATAAGAAATAGTATAGTCCTGCCACTAGAGCTGGAGACTGGGATTCAGAAGACCTCTTCCATTGACTTCCTAGGTGACTCTGGCCACTTTACTTCTTTGTGCCTCAGTTTCCCCATCTTTATAATTGGGATAATGAAACCTTCCTTTGTAAAGTGTTCTGGGATCTGCAGATGAAAAGAGCTTATTAATTGATTCCCATGGCGAGTGTCTGAAATCCCCTCCATACTTCTATACAACCTGAAATTTAAGGGTTGTTACTAGTAAAAAGGCATTGTGCATCACCAGAAAATAAAATCAGGGCACCTTAAACTCATTGTATAGCTGGATAAATGGCACAGCTTTCCTCCTGCTTCCACAGGTGGCCACTGAAATGCTGTGCTCCCTGATCGAAGTCCAGTGAATATGGCTTTGGTGAGACTGACAAGAAAACCTAAATTTCCCAAGGAAAGCCTTGATCCCAGCAGCTTTGTGTATTATGTACACACAGACTCTCTCTCTCTCTCTCTCTCTCTCCCCACTCTCCCTGTTCTGTGGTTAATACTGAGTTACAAACCACCCAGTGACAGCCCTGCAGAGACAGGCAAAGCCTGCACTGCATTAAACCAGAACACAAAGCACACTGAACCAGGTTTGTCAGGAAATATCACACTCATCTTCCCAGAGAAAAACAGGGCTTCATAACTCACATCAAGTGATAACTTGGGTCCAGGACATTTATGCCCTGAGTAAGCTAGTTTAGCCTTTTGTCACAGGTGTTTCATGTTTTTGGCCAGGACTGCTGGAGTGAAATGCTTCTACCACATCAGCAGGCATGTCAATCCCTCACCAGTCACATCAATCACAGAGTCTCCGGGAATCAAATAGCCTTGTCTTGTGCTTTCAGGTGAAACAGTTAGTCCTTTCCCCATTCCTCCCCTTTCTGAAGGAGCAGGAGGTTTTTTCTACCAGACACAGAGGATGTGAAGAGGCTATCCACCACACCCAGTGGAGAGAGACTGCGTCAAAGGAGCAGTTTGAGATATTGCAGAACAACAAGGTGAAACAAGGGGACCATCCATACTATAGTTTTCTACTGGGTTTGCAACCAAGGTGTAAAATGGCTGACTCTATACACACTGGGTCCGCACGCAATATAGGTAACATATAAGGCCAGATTCTTGGTTGGCGTAAACTGGCACAGCTCTGTTGACTTCAGTGAAGCCACGCCAATTTACACCAGCTGAGAATCTAGCCTATGTGCACATCTAGTTCCTAACCATGCTCCATGTTTTGATATACAGCACTGGGGTCTGCTTTTCAAGCTGTGATGGGGGTGTAATAACATGGTTCTTCTGAGGTGCAGAAGAAGGGACTGCCTAACCATGTCTGTGTAAGTTCACCAGTCCTCCTGCCTCCTAACTGTCTGTGCTGGAGGATGTCCCAGAGTACGCTGCACCATGTGGCAAACACACAAGTGTGGAAATTAATGTGGAAAATTCCAAATTGTCCCATGTGGAAAAACACCCATAATCCTCAGGCTCTGACACCAAATGCTGAGGCAGTTGTCCCATAATGCACTGATACAAACAGTTGTGCAACATGCTAGGTGTGGACAAATCAATCTGGTTCTAGGCGTGAAGGCGGAGTTGGAAACTGGTAATACAAAAGCAGGCCAGGGGAGGAGGGGCTCACTATAGGGGGAAGCAAGACTACTCAGAGGTCACTCCAGCCAAGGTTTCTGAGTTGGACCTACCTTATATAGCTCTCCCTTAAACTGTAGGAGCTGCTTAATCCCCACAGTGTGTAAGCACCTGGGAATATGCCATTGTCCTATAGGTTAAGGTGGGATTTAAGGATAACGGATTCAAAAAGGAGACAGAGAAAGAGCTCCAGATAGATAAGGCAGCACAAGTGAATGAGACACCACAAGCTGCAGAAAGTCTTGGGGAGAAGAAAGAGAGGAGATGAGAAGGCCGGAACAGGCAGGAGGAACAGCAGGATACATCAGAAGGGCAGGTACATGGAGAGTTTTTAAAACCAAGAGAGGGCAATATTGAATCAGAGCTGGAGATAGTTCAGAAGTCAGTGAAGCTGACAGAGAATGGGGAGAATATGGTCTCACTTCCGGGAGCGAGACAAGAGTCAGCATCCTGGACTCCAGGAAGTTCACAGAAAGTGGGGATTTAGGAAGACTGTAAGAGAGGGACATGCAATAGTCAAGAAGGAAAGTAAACAGCCTGAAAAAAGATCTCAGCAGAAGCAGGATTATAGTGAGGGGTAAGTATCACCAGTTCTGGAAGCAACAGAGACTTAAAGACAAAGAAGAAGAAAAAAGGAAGTTTAGGGCTAGAAGTGACCCCAAGATTTCTGGCCTCAGGAAGTAGCATTAAGGGCTGAGTTAAACAGGGTGTAGGGGGACAGTGATGAAAGAGGAAGAGGTCACTCTCTAGAAGGTTCAGTGGTAGGAAGTTCTGATGCAGAAGGGAGGTTACTGAGTCCAGTTGGGCCTGGAGATGGGAGATCAAAGGAAGAGCCTGCCAACGGAAGTGGTAGAAGCCCCATTTCTGTCCAGTCCAGTTTTATGTGAATTAGAAAATACACATAGGGAGCAAAGTGCACTGGTAGCGAGGAATGACTAGACGGGGCCAAAATATCTCACCTGGTGAGGCAGTTTAACTGTTCATCTCTGAGTACTGCACATGACACTCTCATCCATGTACTCAGGAGCTTGGACTCAGAGAGAAGGCTGAGTTGTCACAACATGCCCTCGGAGAAACAGTTTGATACAATGAGCGATATTTCTTACTGATTAAATATTTGGGCAGGTGTTTTGAGAAGAGCTGGAAGTGTTGGATAAACCAGAAAGTTTGTCACATAAAGCCAATCATTAGACCAGCTCCTCTCCTGGTGTAAATCAGCATTGAAATCAGTGAAGTTCTGCTGATTTGCCTCAAGTTGTGTTTTAAGGATGGACAGAGTTCAAATCTTAGTCTGACGTCTTTAGCAGAGGGAGGATAGTGAATTTCAGCATCTCGGTTCCTAGCGAGCAGTGGTTTCCCTGTCTTTAGAGAAAGATAACATTTTTCCAGTATGACTTGAAGGAAAGGTCTGGATTCAATTAACTGGCAGAGAAAATGATTTCTCCTGCTCCTTCAGACAGCAGTTGGCCTTACGCACCAAGGTCACCCGCAGCATGTTAGACAGTGGAGAAATGGGGATGTGGAATGAGGAAGCTCATGCTGCAGCTGCTGGCACCTCGGTAACCTTCACAATCATCAATTCTACAGAGATCTGTAACTGTTTTAAATGGGTTAAAATAAAGCCTATTATTTAATTTAGTGTGCATGCTAGGAGGGTCAATATCTATCACTCTCACCCTTTCCCTCTCCCCCACCCTCAGGCCTCTAAGGGCAGAGGTTTAAGTCCCAGCTGAGGAAACAGGGCTCGTTTCATTTAGTAGTGCCACAGCATGACTGCTGGGGATGTCATGCTTCTGATGAGACATTAAATCAAGGTAAACTCTAATCTCATGGGCATCCCTGTCTAAGGAGCACAGGAAAAAACATAGCTCCCATGCTTTGACCTAACACTACAATTTGGCTCTCAGCCCTGCTTATGCTACAGCACTGGTTCTTAAAGGGGCAGGTTCAAGTGTTAGGCTGTAAGGGGGAGGGGGTCACACCACAGGAGCGCCTCCTCATGGCCAGACATGGCATGGTGGCTGGCTTTCACTCCAGCACCCCTTGCTGACAATCACTCCATTGCTGCAGTGGTCTCTGTGACGGGTTCGGTCACAGAGATCCCCTTGGGACTGTCACCTGATGTGCTTAAATTACCTCTGAGCCTGTTTTATCTACCAGCTTGGGTCTCCAGAACCCTGCCTTGTTGAGCCAGACATGCTAGCCTGCTGTAACACAGACCCAGGGTTTGGGCCACACCCCCAAAGCTGCAGACTTTAACTAACAACAGCTCAGCAGGTTACCTGTCTCTAGCACCCAGACACCCAGCTCCCAATGGGATCCAAACCCCAAATAAATCCATTTTACCCTGTATAAAGCTTATACAGGGTAAATTCATGAATTGTTTGCCCTCTATATCACTGATAGAGAGATATGCACAGCTGTGTGCTCCCCCAGGTATTAATCACTTACTCTGGATTTATTGATAAACAAAAGTGATTTTATTAATATAAAAAGTAGGATTTAAGTGGTTTCAAGTAATAACAGCCAGAACAAAGTAAGTCACAAAGCAAAATAAAACAAAACACGCAAGTCTAAGCCTAATACATTAAGATACTGATTACAGGTAATCTCTCACCCTCAGAGATGTTCCAATAAGCTTCTTTTACAGACTGGACTCCTTTCTAGTCTGGACCCAATCCTTTCCCCTGGTACAGTTCTTGTTAGTTCCAGCAGACATCTCAGGTGGTAAGCAGGGGTTTTCTCATGACTGGCAGCACCTTTTGTCCTGCTCCACCCCCTTTTATAGCTTTGGCACAAGGCGGGAATCTTTTGTCTGTCCCTGCCTCATCAATGGAAAACTACAAGGATTAAGCTGAATTCCAGCATCATGTGACATGGTCACATGTCACTGTAAGACCCCTAGTCTCCATTCTTCCTGGGTTGGCCCACACATATACAGGAAGGTTTGCAGGTAAATAAACCATTTACAACCAATTGTCTGGGTCAATGGGAGCCATCAACATACTAAACTACCATTAAGGGCCCACACTTTGCATAATTACAATAGGACCTTAGAGTTATACTTCATATGTCTAGCTTCAGATACAAGAATTATACATGCATACAAATAGGAGGAATATATTCAGTAGGTTATAACCTTTGTTATGATACCTTACAAGAGACCTTTTGCATAAAGCATATTCCAGTTACATCATATTTACACTCATAAGCATATTTCCATAAAACATATGGAGTGCAACGTCACAGTCTCTCTTCTGTAACTTGGCCTTCAGGCCAGATCATGATATTAATGATCACCCATTTCAAGGTAATAAAGTTCAATAAACAAAAGTCCAACAAATAGTTCCAAGACTTTGTGTCAGGTCTCTGGCCCCTGACTCTGGGCTCATAACACTTTGCCAGTGGCTGGTAAGGGAACCCAGGCCCTCCCTCTACACTGAGTTCAGCCCAGTTACCCTGTTACCGGTAGCTAAGGTTTGCACAGTCTCACCCCTTGCTGCTATTTCCCTGGGCTTCTTCCCCACAACTTCTCTAGGCTGATCCTTCTCTCAGGGCCAGGCCTAACTCTTCCCCCCATGCCCGTTCCTCACTGCACCCTCTGCTCCCAGAGAGAGAGACTGCAAACTCTCCATCTGTGTCCCCTTCTGCTACAAACTTCCTCTCTTTATGCTAAGCAGCCTGCTCCTGCCCTCCAGGTGCAGCCCTGGAACATGACTGACCTCTTAGGTCCACATTAACCCATTGGAGTACACATCCCATCACATAGGCTTTTTTGTTTAAATAAAGGGGAGGGATTTATAAGAATGGCTTTGAGGTTAAGACACAGGTACAGGACAAGGAATCTGGAAGAAGCTCTCCCTGTTCTGCCACTGACTTGCTGTGGGCTCTTGGGCAAGTCACTTCACCTCTCTTGTGCTGTGGTATCCTCATCTGTAGAAGGGTAATGATCATCATACTACTACCTAAATCACAGGCCTTTGCTTAATATCTGTAAAGCTCTTTGAGACCTTCTGATGGAAGGAGACACATAAATGAAAACTATCATAGTAAGGAAGAAGCAAAACCGACCAATACAGATTAGTTACCCCATCCGCAGTCTAGTTACACTATCCAAGGCAAGTGGAATAAAATCACATAAATTCATAAACACATTGGGTATCAGTCAGTGGAATTCCTTGCTTCAGAAGCCCATTCACAAATGCTATATCTAGATTTAGAAAGGTTACAGGTAATGTTATGACCAATAGTAACATTTGCACATATGCCAGTGAATATAAAGGGGAATCAAAACTCAAATCTTAGGGCACAAAGTGATTGTTGCAAAGGGGTCTGAAATAATTTTTTCAACTACCTGCAGCATCAGAAAACTGACCACGTGCATTTTAAGCCTGTTTTGTCTTCCTCTGATATTCAAGTTACCGGTGTGATGGGTTGAATCACAGAAACCCCCTTGGGTACTGCCAACTGATGTGCCAAGACTACTTCTGCCCCTGCTTTCCCTGCCAGCTTGGGACTCCAGCACCCTGTCTTGTTGAGCCAGACACGCCAGTCTGCTCCAACACAGACCCAGGGTCTGAACCACATGCCCCAAAGCTGCAGACTTAACTGAAAGCAACTTAAGAAGTGTTCCTGTCTTTAACACTCAGATGCCCAACTCCCAATGGGGTCCAAACCCCAAATAAATCCATTTTATCCTGTATAAAGCTTATACAGGGTAAACTCATAAACTGTTTGCCCTCTATAACATTGATAAAGAGATATGCACAGCTGTTTCTCCCCTCCCCCCCGGCATTAATGCATACTCTGGGATTATTAATAAGTAAAAGTGATTTTATTAAATAAAGAAAGTAGGATTTAAGTGGTTCCAAGTAGTAACAGACAGAACAAAGTGAATTACAAAGCAAAATAAAATAAAACATGCAAGTCTAAGCCTAGTACAGGAATAAAACTGAATACAAATAAAATCTCACACTCAGAGATGTTTCAATACGTTTCTTTCACAGGCTGGACACCTTCCTAGTCTGGGCACAATCCTTTCCCCTGGTACAGCCCTTGTTCCAGTTCAGGTGGTAGCTAAGGGATTTCTCATAATGGCCGCAGCCCTCTTTGTTCTGTTCCACCCACTTATATATCTTTTGCATAAGGCGAGAATCTTTTGTCCCCCTCTGGGTTCCCCCCTTCCTTTTCAATGGAAAAGCACCAGGTTAAAGATCGATTCCAGTTCAGGTGACATGATCACATGTCACTGTAACACTTCATTACCCACTTGCCAGCACACACGTGTACAGGAAGACTTACAAGTAAAACAGAGCCATCTACAGTCAATTGTCCTGGTTAATGGGAGCCATGAAGATTCCAAACCACCATTAATGGCTCACACTTTGCATAATTACAATAGTCCCTCAGAGTTATATTTCATATTTCTAGTTTCAGATACAAGAGTGATACATTTTACAAATAGGATGACCACACTCAGTAGATTATAAGATTTGTAATGATACCTTACAAGAGACCTTTTGCATGAAGCATATTCCAGTTACATTATATTCAAACTCATCAGCATACTTCCATAAAATCATATAGAGTGCAACATCACAACCGGGCACTGAAGAAGGCAGGATATCGGACTATTTGCGTCAATGGTCTGAACAAAAGCAAATGTAACACACACATGGAATTTAATCGTGTGTGTGGGTGTGTATATATATATATATATATATGGTTTCTATATTGGCAGTATCTTTAAAATCTAATAGAGAGGTGAGGGGCACATCAAGTCAAGACACAAATAGTCAGCCCAGACTTGAAGGAGAAATCTGTGTAGCTCATAATCTTGTCTCTCTCACCAACAGAAGTTGGTCTAATAAAAAATATATGACCTCACCCACCTTGTCTCTCTCTGTCTATATGAGGTACTACCATTATCATAGTAGCTGAGCACCTCACAGTCTCTAATGTATTTATCCTCACAACAGCCCATGAGGCAGAATAGAGCTATTATCTACATTTGACAGATAGGGAACTGAGATACAGATAAACTAAGGCTATGTCTACTCTAGAAGCACTACAGCAGCACAGATACACTGATGCAGTTGCACCGCTGTAGCGCGTCTGGTGAAGATGCTCTAAGCAGACAGGAGAGAATTCTTCTGTCGGCATAATTACTCCGCCTCCCATGAGAGACAGTAGTTATATTGACAGAAGAAGCTCTTCCGCCAACATAGCATTGTCCACACCGGCATTTAAGTCAGTGTAACTTAGGTCGCTCAGGGGTGTGGATTATTCACACCCCTGAGCAACATAAACTATACTGAAGTAAGCAGTAGTGTAGACAAGGGCTAAGTGACTTGATCAAGATCATATAGGAAGCCTGTAGCAGAGCAACTGAACACAGGTCTCCCAAGTCCCAGGCAAGCTCTCTAGTCACTGTCTGGACCATCCTTCTTTGTGCCCCACCCCCCACTCACCTGGCCATTTTACAAACATAGGTTATCCCAGCTGATTTCAATCCTTGGAACAAAGACTTCAGCTCAGATCAGGATATACTACACATTTCTCCCCAATGTAGACAGGAAGCCACATGTATCAAAGATGCTCGTCTCCTAACCCGCTCCCACAATGCAGAGGCTTGTGTCTGGAAATAGTCCCAATGCCCCTGCTTCGTGCTGGAGTCCCAGAATACAGTGGTACAACTATGATTGCATAGGCCTGGTTCTCCGTGCGGTTGCAGCAATGTTAGAAACAGCATTACCCTGAAGAAGGCACTGAGCCATCCCAAAGATAATCAAAGGCACTGACCATCAAGGCAGCCACAGTGGCTTCCTCACTTCATCTAGATGCAAACACAGAGGGAAAGAGGAGAGGTAGATACTATGGTTAGAAGCAGAATATAAATACTCTTCATGGCCCTGCATTCTGTGCAAATTCAGAGCAAAGGGTGTGTAAAATGCTCCCATTCTATCTTACACCCACTTCGCACTGATCTAAAGCACTGCACAAGGCAATGGAGAATCATGACCAGAGAGAAGAGTGTAATGGAGAGAAAGATTGATCATGCCAAAATAAGAATTAAAATGTCGAGGTATTTCTTTCTAGGCTTTTCTTCTGGGATGAATGGATCCTTCAAATATCCCCTGCCACCCTTTGTATTCTTTCACTTTGTCCATTTCTTCAAAAGCACCAGTGAAATAAAGGGAATTCTGAACCAAAATGTACCACGTGCATCTCATTTGTTTAGGAAGGAACTAAGGATGAAGCAGCCAGAAGGGATTCAAGGAGCTCAGATTTCATGAGATCAAACCAACCCCCCTCTCTATACTGCCCAGCAACTTTGGGGAAGTTCTGAATGGGATCCTAGCTTCATAGCCAGGGCCCAGCTCTAGCACACACGAATCCAAAGCTAGGACTAGCAGTATTTCAGTCATCATGTCTGTAAGGGTTGGACATAATGCAATCCATCATGACACCAGCACTGCAGCTCTCATACCTCTCCAGTGATTTAGAAGTGTTGGGGTCACTGAGGAGAGACTGCATTTTCCACAGGGGAGGTGGGGAAATGAATAAAATATTTGAAAATGTTAGATTATTATTTTAAATGGGGAACAGAGAGATCAGAGAATTCCAGTACTACCACTTAATGAAAAACAATTAACCCCTTCATTTTAATCCAGTCGTGTGCAATGAACATACAGAGCCGAATTCAACACTAGTGATTTCATTGGGTTCACATCAGCAATGGATTTCCTTCTGCCCACAAGCACATTGTCATATTCCCCACCCCCTGCCATCTTTAAAATTTTCATTTGACTCTGTCTCTCCAACTCCCTTCCTGTCTCCTTTCTCCCCCCCCATGCTTCCAAACTCTTTGAACATGCTGTACTAATTTCCTCATCCCAAAGTAATACCTGGATTCCTTCCAATCCAGCTTCCACCCTTTCCACTCTCAGAAACTGCTCTCACCAAAGTCTGAAATGAACATTTCCTGGCTAAATCGGAAGGCCTCCCTCTTCATCCTCTTGTCTCTCTGTTACCTTTGATACTGTTGATCACTCCCATCTTGACAGTGTGTCTGTAGAGTCCCTCGGCATTCTGTCCTTGATTCCCTCCTTTTTTTCCTCTAGACTTTATCCCTGAGTGATGTTCATTCACTCACACATGTTTAAATATCACTTCTATGCTAACAACTCAAATATACGTCATCACTCGGAATCTGTGTGATGGGTTGGATCACAGAAACCCCCTTGGGATCTGCCAACTGATGTGCCAAGACTACTTCTGCCCCGGCCTTCCCTGCCAGTTCGGGACTCCAGCACCCTGTCTTGCTGAGCCAGACACGCCTGTCTGCTCCAACACAGACCCAGGGTCTGAATCATGGGCCCCAAAGCTGCAGACTTAACTGAAAGCAACTTACAGAAGTGTTCCTGTCTTTAACACTCAGATGCCCAACTCCCAATGGGGTCCAAACCACGAATAAATCCATTTTATCCTGTATAAAGCTTATACAGGGTAAACTCATAAATTGTTCTCCCTTTATAACATTGATAAAGAGATATGCACAGCTGTCCGCCCCCCTTCCTCCCAGGTATTAATGCATACTCTGGGTTTATTAATAAGTAAAAAGTGATTTTATTAAATACGGAAAGTAGGATTTAAGTGGTTCCAAGTAGTAACAGACAGAACAAAGTGAATTACCAAGTGAAATAAAATAAAACACGCAAATCTAAGCCTAATACAGTAATACAACTGAGTACAGATAAAAACCTCACCAGTTCCAGTAAGCTTCCTTTTACATACTAGCCTCCTTCTAGTCTGGATCCAGCAATCACTCACACCCCCTGAAGTTACTGTCCTTTGTTCCAGTCTCTTTCAGGTATGCTTGGGGGTGGAGAGGCTATCTCTTTAGACAGCTGTAGACAAAATGGAGGGGTCTCCCAGGGGTTTAAATAGACTTTCTCTTGTGGGTGGAGACCCCCTCCTCACTCCTATGCAAAGTCCAGATCCAAGATGGAGTTTTGGAGTCACATGGGCAAGCCACATGTCCATGCATGACTCAGTTTTTATCAGCCAAGCCACATTCCTGTGAAAACTCAGATGTGGATTGGCATCTTCAAGTTCATTGTTGGCTTAAGTGGTTTTTGATTGGGCACTTAATTTGCACTTTTCTCAAGAAGCTGACCAGATGCTCTACTAGGCTAGTTAAAATCAAGCAAATATACAGCCAATATTCCTAACTTCAAGTACAAAAGCGATACATGCATAGAAATAGGATTAATAGATTCAGTAGATCATAACCTTTACAGAGATATGTTACATGGCATATGTAGCATAAAACATATTCTAGTTATGTCATTCATAAGCATATTCATAAGCATATTCCATAAAGCCTTATGGGGGGCACCATCACAATCTGGTCCTGAGTTTAATTCTTATATCCCTATCTCTCTGTGACATTTCCTCTGGGATTGTTTGTCATCTCTAGCTCAATGTAGCCCAATCCAAACTCAAAGTTTTCCTCTAAAATCCTCTCCACTAGCTGTATCTTCCACTGCTGTTAAAGTCCCCATACTCCTTATCAGCCAGGCCTGAAACATGGGAGTCATGTTTGACACCTCCCACATCCAGACTGTGGCCAAACCCTTTAGCTTCTTCTTCCACAACTTTGCAACAGCTAGATCACTTATGCAGAAAGCTATGACTACAACAATCTCACCTCCTTTGTTCTTCTGGACATTCACTGGGTCCTCCCTCAACGCACAGAAATTGATCGGCTGTATAACACCATGCCCTAATATCTCAAGACAATGGCTAGGAAAATCAAATTGCCAGGCAGGAGAGTCTGGATACAGGCCTTACACTCCATCCCCTTGCTCCTAAACCAGCCAGACTAGGAATAATGTGACGTGACAGGAGGGTGCTAAACGCCTGGGAGGAGGACAGTGTGATACACCTTTTTAGTGACCCCCACTTGGCTGATTGTAGAATGGCATTGAAGGGTTCCAGCAGAAGTCATGCCCAGCTCTCTTCAGCTGGCAGGACGCAGCAAGGGCTCTTTGATTATGATGGGGGGGTACCAAGAGGGTCTACATGAAGACACATCTCCACTCCCTGCCCTAGAATTATGCTAGGAAGATTTTGGCCTTATTGCTTAGTGTTGTTGAAGACACTTCTGCTATGTTTGGGAATAGCAAATCACCCCCATTTCACTGTCACACCCCTAGATACCACTGTACTTTTCAGGAATTCATTGTGCTAACAGTTCCCATTGTACCATCCAATGAGGATAGGATAGAAAGCATGCGCTCATGAGAGCCACTGCATGACATGGACCTTTTCTCCTTATTCCCATACACAATCACAAACTCTCTCTCTTGCTCACACACACTTCAGCAGACAGACACATGCTTTCTCACACAATCTCTCAAACACAAATTCTTGCGTATCATCTTTCACACATATTAATTCATACACAAAGACAAACTCTCTCTCACACACACACACACAAAAATTCTGTCCCTCAAAAATGACATACCCACATTGGCCTGTTCTTAAGCTCCAAGAGAAAAGGAGCTGGCTTCTCCCTTGGATGAAGTGTTACTGCTCTTTTGTACAAATAAATATAGATCGTTTATCTGATGAGCCATTAAGGCCCGAGGCAGGGAATGCATTAATGTACAGATTATGTGTCTGTGATTATGATGTACAGAAATGTATTTACCCTGCAGAGTACTGGATCTGTTTCTTTATTGCAGGATCAGGACCATCTTTTATCCAGAGAATAATGAAACAGCCTTGAAAGCTTCGTCACTGCACTGCAGCAAGGAGCTGGTAAAATGGGCCTTCAGAGCCTTTTTCTGCCACTCGAAAAAAAAAAACCAACAACCCTGCACCACCTCCCAAGGGCTTCGGATACTGTTTCCATGGCAACACTACATCTGAGTCAGAACTATTAAGGATCACCATGGCAACAAGTGTCTCACTTGCCATTTCCAGAAAACTGACAGTGTTTGGACTGGAATCATCACACCATATAAAAAGGGGCAGGGTTGTTGCTGCACTGAGAACCACAGTATGGGCCAAATCCTGCTCTGGTGTAATTACACTGAGATCAATAGGCTAGACTGATCTACAAGGAGCATCCATTGAGCTTGATGGAGCTGCATAATTGATTACTTCGGATGTAGAACTCAAATATGAATACCTGACGTGCTATTTTACACCATAACTCTCAGGATTAGTGGGAGGCAGGGTTAAGAAAAGTTATGGTGAGTTGGTTATTGATGTAAAGAGTTCAGTATCGGTGGATTGTAGCCTATAAACTGCAGACAAAAGGATAACAGTAGGTAAAACACTTGAATCTGTTTGTAGATTTCCATCCACCCCTGCACACACATTTGTCTTCATGCTCCTCTGAATATTTTGCAGAGACAGAAGTCTTCAGGGATTTGCATTTCACTCTCATCAGCAAATGAGCAGCAGGAAAAAAAAAATCACACTCAGACTCTAGAATGGCACCAATACTGATATTTGCACTGGACATACAGATCTAGGGCCAGTTCCGGGGTCCCATTGTTAGGGGGCAAAGGGGTATCCTGGGTCCCGAGATGTCGCTATTTAAAAAACAACCAACCTTCCAGCAGTCCAGGGGAAAATCCTCGAAAATCTTGGATTTTAAGAGTTTAAAGATATAAAATGTGGCTACTGTGTCAGAATTTTGATGTGATTTATAATTTATATAAAGGAAGAAGACTATACATATTGTTTATATTTTGGCCCCTCTGACAATAATTTGGGGCCTTTTGAAAGTTGTACATCCCCTTTGCTCCCTCTCCACCCCAGTAAGTGCCAGCCTGCACAGATTCACAGCAATGGTGCTTTCCCTCTCCTTCTATCCTAGTGAGCAGGATTTGGTTTTGTGGCCAGCAGGCTAGGTTGAAATCACAGGCAGAACAGAATCTGGACCCCAGTGGGGGGAAGCATTCCAAGATGTCCATTTTATGTTTCTATTTTCTAAAAGTCTGAAGTGACTCACACCATCCCCTCCTCACACAATTTTTGGGCATAATCCTGTGAGATGCTGATCACACAACGCCCAGTAAAAATCAGCAAGAATTCCAGGTACCAAGCACCCCGCCCGCAGCACTCAGCACCTCACAGGATTGGGACCTTTAACTAAACAAAAGAGAGTTCACTTGGATTTGGTGTTCAGCTCTACAATCGCTGGGGCTGGACCTCCCCACACACAAGACACAAGTTTTTATAACCAGCTGGAGTGGTAGCTTAACACCAGGGAGTGTTTGTTGGCATGGAAAATTTGTCAATGTGGATTACATTTAGTGACACAAAAGGTGTAGTTTGCTTGACAAAATATATTGCGTGTACGTGATCGTTGTTTGTTAGGTGGCATAGGACTTGCTTTGCCCCTTACCACAGCTCTGAGATCCATTTTCAGTGCAGCGAGCAGGGCCTTTAAGCCAGTGTTTCTCAAATTGGGGTCGCCGCTTGTGTAAGGAAAGCCCCTGGCGGGCCGGGCCAGGTTGTTTACCTGCCCCGTCCGCAGGTCCGGCTGATCGCGGCTCCCACTGGCTGCAGTTCACTGCTCCGGGCCAATGGGAGCTGCTGGAAGCGGCTCGGGCCAAGGGACGTACTGGCCGCCGCTTTCAGCAGCTCCCATTGGCCTGTAGTGGCGAACCGTGGCCAGTGGGAGCCGTGATTGGCCGGACCTGCGGATGGGGCGGGTAAACAAACCAGCCTGGCCCCCAGGGGCTTTCCCTACACAAGCGGCGACCCCAGTTTGAGAAACACTGATGAAGAGGCTGAATAGGAACAGACCTGAAGCAGAAGTCAGGGCTTAACCTTCCAGCCCAAGGCTCCATAATAAGTTGCCATGTGACTGGCCACTAGTGATGAATTTATAATAGGGTAGATGTCTGGAGAGATCAAACAACCCTGCATTATGTCTCTCTAGCATCCTGTCATCACCTAGAAGGTTGGGTTGCACAAATACTAATCCCTGAAGGACCAGACACTTGGGGCCTCATTTCCAAAGGTGCTGAGATCCTGCAGCTCCCGTTGACTTCTGCTGGGCTTGCGGATGCTCTGAAAACTAAGCCCTTTCTCTTCTTTACTGAGCTACTGCATGTCATTTTCTTTTTTTGAACTATCTCTACCCAGCTGGGTGGTACAGTGTTACCAAGGGAGCTCTGCCAGGCTGGGGAGGTGGTTCAGAAAAGGCCTTGAGGATACCCTGTACTTTCTTTGTGTCAGTGGCCTGGTTAAGAAGGCAGGCTACAAATCCAGCTGAGGCTAAGGGAGTTAGACACAAAATTCAATGGAGCTGTGGGCCTAACTGCCTTAGGCTGCCCTTTAAATATTCCCACTATAAAGGGGCTTTTTTATGTGTGACCTCTGGTAGGTGTGTGTTAGAAGTTTCTACTGTCTATGCCTGATTCACTGAGGCTATGAGTCTGTTTTAGCCATGGTTAGCGAGAGCTGGCTTTTTAGCTCAAGCTGTAGCAGCTCATGCTTTAACTCCTGAGGTCTCTGGGTAAATTCTTGGTGTATCCACTAAGTTGGTGGCTATCACGTTTGCACATTATAAAACTACTGGTGTGAAACGGCTTTGAGGTAGAGGCAGGGGCGTGCACAAGAGGGGCAGGCAGGGGCACGCCCAGCCCCAGTATTAATCAGAAAATATATGTATTTCTGAGGATCAGTTCACTGCATTTTATGCTTTCTATCACTGGCACTCACAAACTGAAGTAAAACTTATTTCTTCATAACATGCAGTTATGAGCACGCACAAACTCAGCTCATACACATACCCCTATAATGTGAGGTTTATAGATATGCAAATACTCATTTGCACATGTTCCCCCTATTATGTATGCACGGTGGATTAACAGTAGAGTTCAGCTGTAGTGCTAGAATAGGAAGAAAAACAGCATGGATATTTGTTGAAATGGTGCTGTTTATTTCTCTGCTTATGATGTATGTGCATGTGTTGATATGGCTTAATGTGCCCCTCCAAAAGCAGTCAAATTTAAATTCCTGCGCACACCTCTCGGTAGAGGAGTATTTCAAGTACTGACAAGCCAATGAGCTACAGCAAGAATCTCACATTACTTCATGATTCCTCACAGGCAGCCACAAAAGGAGCCTTTAAAGTGGAATAGGGTTTATCCAGGCCTGTTTCACCTTTCCAGGGTGTAGTGGCAGTGTAGCCACTTGGCCTGATGGAAGTATGATAGTGTATGTAGTCCAACATAGCTCTACTGAGTTTGGGAATAATAAGGGACAGCGTGGCTACTCTTCTTGGTTGTAAAGGAACAGATGTCTCAGTCTATGGTCCTGGATGCCAGAAGTGTGTGACTCGCATAGAAACCAGGTTTCAGAGTAGCAGCCGTGTTAGTCTGTATCCGCAAAAAGAACAGGAGTACTTGTGGCACCTTAGAGACTAACAAATTTATTAGAGCATAAGTTTTCGTGGACTACAGCCCACTTCTTCGGATGCATACAGAGTGGAATAAATATTGAGGAGATATATATATGTACACACAAACAGAGAGCATAAACAGGTGGGAGTTGTCTTACCAATTCTGAGAGACCAATTAAGTAAGAGGAAAAAAAAAAAAAAACTTTTGAAGTGATAATCAAGGTAGCCCAGTACAGACAGTTTGATAAGAAGTGTGAGAATACTTACAAGGGGAGATAGATTCAATGTTTGTAATGGCTCAGCCATTCCCAGTCCTTATTCAATCCTTTGTTGATTGTGTCTAGTTTGCATATCAATTCCAGCTCAGCAGTCTCTCGTTGGAGTCTGTTTTTGAAGTTTTTCTGTTGTAATATAGCCACCCGCAGGTCTGTCATTGAATGACCAGACAGGTTAAGGTGTTCTCCCACTGGTTTTTGAGTATTATGATTCCTGATGTCAGATTTGTGTCCATTAATTCTTTTGCGTAGAGACTGTCCGGTTTGGCCAATGTACATGGCACATGATGAAACCAATAACACATGATCTAGCCCAGGGTGTCCCCTGTGACACAAAAATTTCCACCATAGACAGTGCCATACCTTCTGCTCGCCAGGTGGCACATCCCAGTTTGCATCTCTTTTGCTGACTTAGGCTATACTGAGTGATGATCCCACATATCCCTGGGTGCAAGACCCACCACCTACCTGTAGCTGCATCACCATATTCAGATCTGGTGTTTTAGCATTTATTTGACAGTGTAGTGAGAGCAGGGGGCCCTTGTTAGAGAATGAAGGGTGTACTTCAAGAGGGTTTGCTTAAAGCAGTGTTTCTCAAACTGGGGTTGCCGCTTATGTAGGGAAAGCCCCTGGTGGGCCGGGCTGTTTACCTGCCCCGTCCACAGGTCCGGCCAATCGCGGCTCCCACTGGCCACAGTTCACCGCTGCAGGCCAATGGGAGCTGCTGGAAGCGGCAGCCAGTATGTCCCTCACCTCGCGCTGCTTCCAGCAGCTCCCATTGGCCCAGAGCAGCGAATCACAGCCAGTGGGAGTCATGATCGGCCAGACCTGTGGACGGGGCAGGTAAACAAACTGGCCCGGCCCACCAGGGGCTTTCCCTACACAAGCGGCAACCCCAGTTTGAGAAACACCGCTCTTCAGCATCAGTCCTTCGGGGTGACAGAAGAGAAGGGGGGGAGGGGGAAAGAAAGGGGGGGGAAATGCATGTGCTGCATGCACACCTAAATGTCACACAGTTCTCACTATAAGTATAAAATTCTGGTGCAGTTATTGGCGTCAATGGAATTCACATCCATTTACACCAGGGCTGAACTGGGCCTGTATTGTAGTTTGAGTAGCAGTGAGACAAACCACTAGGTAGTCAATCACCTGCAACTGCTTGAAAAGGACCCCGTCACCATCCCAAGAAGGGGTGTTCCAACACAGCCCCATAATTCAGAAAGTTGTAGCTACCCATCAGATGTCTATCTTCAACACAAGTTCCCTGTACATTTTCTTGGCATCCTGACCCAATCATAATAGGGTGCCAAGTGGACCTGGCCAGAAAATGCCAATTATTTTTTGCCAGAAATTTTTTGAAATTTTGGAAATCCCCCCTCCTCCCCAAAAAGAATGTCCCCAAAAAAGAATTTTCACTAAAAAGCCCAAATAAATAAAACAAAAAACCCCACCAGCTTTTGATTATTCATGTTTTCTGCTGTCAGCCATTTCTGATTTTCTTGGTCAGAAAGCCATTTCTCATCCAAAAAAGATGTGCCAATGAAAAAATACTGACCAGCTGTCGCCCCAAGCAATAGTGGGAATCTGAGCAGGCTGAGGGCAAGAAGGGGATTGGGACATACTTTCCATCTACTTTTCTGGGGCAAGAGGGGATGATGCCCAATTATGGCTTATTTCTGTCCACCCATCCTCTTCTAGGCAATGGAAAGGTACCTCCCTAGGAAGGTGGACCCAAGAACTGTGAGCCAGGGAAAAGAAGGGCAGCACTGTTAAAGCAGTGCACTCTTTTGAACCGCAAAAGCCCCTTTTTTGTCTCCAGTATCTAATGCTGCATCCAGCAAAAAGGGAGAAGCACATTAACTGGACAGTTTGGCTAAAATCATCAACAGTGAAATAGTTATCAATGTTATCATTAGACTTCCGAGTGAATACCTATTGTGATGATGGATGGTTCTTGCTCTGATATATCGCCTCAGGCACTCTCTGCAGACTCAGACTGTGCTACAGAAGGCCATGTTTGGAAGGGTTTCTCCTCTGTCAGGAGGACTGGAAATGTCATTTAAAAAAGATCAAAGCATAAATTCAGCAGAAACTTTTCTTATGGGGGAAGGAAAGTTAAGCTTGTAAGAACCTGTGGGACTAACACCTGGGATCATGGGGGCGCTGATGCTTCTGTATCACCATTGGAAGCTTAGACTGGGTTATTGCTCGAGAACCCTGCGACACTAGGCATTACAGAAAGCACCAACCAGCAGGGCCTGAGTGGTGGCCCCTCATAACCCACTGATTGGCTCATGCTGATATATAAACCAGGAAGCCAGCATAAGGAGCTGTCTGACCAATGATACAGATGGCCTGCTTGCTTCTGCTCCAGATCTTACCTTGCTGTGCACCTTGGACTTTGGCTTCTGATCCTGGTTTGTCCCCAATTCTGCTATTTGCCTGCTATCTGTAACCTGGTGCCTGACCCTGACTCCTGGTATCCTGACCTGGCTTGACCCCCAACCCACTATTCATCTTCTGACTGCAATTTGATAATTGACAATGCATGCAGGCCATCCATGGCTGGGGCCTGACAAAGCTCCACCTATGCTCCAAAGTCCTGCCCTGCTGGCAGAGGTAGTGTTGAGGATCAAGCGGAGAGATTCCTCCCCTGCTCTTCACGGGGGAGGGAAGGGGGAGAAGTTAGGGCAAAGCAGTGATTAGCTAAGGAATGCCAGGTGCTATACAGTTGTTTACGCTAGTGCTTCCACATGTACATCTAGATGGACTTGCCCGAGGGCCTCAGTAGAACTTTGCATCTGTGTGTGATGCTGGAATGAAGCTTCTGTCTGTGTGTGGATATGTGCACATACAACATTTATACTACAGATGGCAAATTACTCTCCATTTATGCAGAGAACTAGGCTATTTTCAGTCATGAGCCAACTGGTTTTTAATAATCATTCCTTGTATCTCATATACTTTAAGGCCAGAAGGGATCATCTAGTCTGAGCTCCTGCACGCTGCAGGCCACAGAACCTCACCCATCCACTCCTATAAAAGACCCCTAACCTCTAACTGAATTACTGAAGTCCTCAAATCATGGTTTAAAGACTTCAAGTTACAGAATATCTTAGAATGTTAGAAGAATAACAGCTCACTTTTCTTGTGGAAAGTTTAGTGCCTCCCAAAAGAATTCAGGCAGCAGGAGCAGCTGAGACTAGGGAAGGATAAAATTCCACTTTGGATCAAGTCAAACTGACTCAAACCTTTGCCTGCCTCTTAAAATGAACCATAACCTTTTTCAGATTTATAAAAAATTTTGGGTTGACAAATGAAGAGAGAGGCTGAACAGCTAGACTAAATTCTGGATTTTATATGCTTCAAGGCGTATGGGTGTTTAAAACAGTGATTTGGCTTCCTGGCTTTCAGGTGTTTGTTTCCATAAATGTTTATTTAGCTGTTTCTAATGGGAAGAGCTGAACTATTAAAACTGTAGTCTCCTACTAATTAACAAGTAAGACACACTTGAAAGTGGAGCTAGTCAGAAAACAAGTTGTCCACCCCACAAAAAGTTTTGCAATCTCAAGTCATCTCAAAATCAGGACCCAAAAAAAAAGTCAAAACTTCAAAATTTTCACTAAGTGAAATTCTGAAAACATTTCATTTTAGGTCAATTGAAATGTTTCATTAAGACTTTTTTAAATAAAGTAAATTTCTAAATGAAAAAAAATCAAAAAAACTTTACCTTCCAGAAGGATTGAAATTGGATGTTTTCCCTGTTTGTTTTATAACTATAATTTCATGGAAATTAGATGATTTCATCAAAATGTCACTTTCCAACTGAAAACTGTTTTGACTAACGCTTTCTGACTAGCTTCAGTTGAAAGGCAAATTCATGTACCAGCATGGGGACATAGGAGAGGGCACAAGCTGCCTCCTCTATTTAGGGGATCTGGGGCTGCTTTAGCTCTCAGTACAGACTAGGACAACTTTGAAAGCGGCCCTGACTTGAGCCCCTACTTCAATGACCTCTACAGAGCTTTACTTGGGCACAGAATAACCCAGGTGCAAAGTGTGCCCTCGCCACACTCCTCCTGCCCCTTTCCCTCTTCAGCTCCCCGACATCCAGCCCTCAGTCCACTTCAAAATACCCCCTGTTCCAGGGGCTGCTGCCTTATGTAGGAGCTTTCTGCACGGGGCATAGTCCTGCTTAGGGAGGCCTTACACAACCTCAACTCTTTTGTGTCAGCTGAACTGCTTGGAGCCCTAGGACAACAATGATTTGTCCCTCCCAAGTCAACTTCTCATAAGTGGGAAGGGAGAGGGAGCTAGGGGTGATGTGTTGGTGTTGGAAGATCCTTGGTGCTGTGGCTAGACAGCTGTATTTTGGCTGAAACAAACAGGAAGATTTTTGAAGGATTTTTAATGCTGGGTTGAATGAAGAAAAAAAAAAAGCAGTATTACCAACCCCGAGTTCAAAAAAGTTAGCAGCACCCCTCCCTCCAAAAAAATCATGAGATTAGCTTTAAGAAAGAAAAGTTATTTTTTAAGTTGGGTTCTTATTTTCCTTCTGCTTTCTGAGCATTTAGGTTACACTGGAGTCACAAACTAAGTTTTTCCCTGCAATCCTTAGGGCTAGACATTTCCTTTTTAAAAATAAAAGCTGAGATTCTCATCTGATCACATGCCTCCTGGAGCTGGGGCTTTAAGAGAAACACCAAATATCACGAGACACAGGCTAATTTCAGAACAGCTGGCAATCAGGGCCGGTGCTCTCATTAAGGCAAACTAGGCGGTTGCCTAGGGCGCCAAGATTTGGGGGCACCAAAAAGCAGTGCCCCCAATGTTTCCATAAATGTTTATTTAGCTGTTTCTAATGGGAAGAGCTGAACTATTAAAACTGTAGTCTCCTACTCATTAACAAGTAAGGGCTTGTCTATACTTACGCGCTGGTTCGGCGGCAGGCAATCGAACTTCTGGGTTCGATTTATCGCGTCTTGTCTGGACGCAATAAATCGAACTCAGAAGTGCTCCCCGTCGACTCCGGTAATCCTGCTCGCCGCGAGGAGTACGCGGAGTCGACGGGGGAGCCTGCCTGCCGCGTCTGGACCGCGGTAAGTTCGAACTAAGGTACGTCGACTTCAGCTACGTTATTCATGTAGCTGAAGTTGCGTACCTTAGTTCGATTTGGGGGTTTAGTGTAGACCAAGCCTAAGACACACTTGAAAGTGGAGCTAGTCCTACGCCCCCTCCCTGAGCGCGCGGTCGCCGCTCCACTTCTCCCACCTCCCAGGCTTGCAGCGCCAATCAGCTGTTTGGTGCCGCAAGCCTGGGAGGGGAGGAGAATTAGAGCGGGGGCGGTGTGCTCGGGGAGGAGGCGGAGCAGAGGTGAGCTGGGGTGGGGAGCTGCCGCACGGCTCCCCGGGGGGGAGCTGCCACGGGGGGCGGGGCCAAGCTGCCGCGGGGGGGCACCTCAGTGGGGGGGGGGCAGGGAGCTGCTGCAGGGCTGCGGGAGTGGCGCAAGGTGGAAGTTTCGCCTAGGGTGCAAAAGTTCCTTGCACCGACCCTGCTGGCAACACTTATTCTTGTTCTCCTTTCTTTTCCTCAACTCCCCCTTGTGTTCTTAAATATGCATTGCATTTAACTCACTCCTGTTCTGTTAGCAATTCATACAACAGTAGCCTAAGCAGCATTGGCCCAAGTTTAATGTTAGGAGTAAATAATATTTGTAAACTCATGTCAGTGGAGTGCAGCCACAGACATTCCAGCAAAATCAAAGGGGTTTTGTGCTGTGAGTGCTGAAACAGAGACACAATGCTCCATCTCCCAGGCACATGGTACACTGATTGATATCAGATGTACTGAGGCCCAATCAAGAGAAATTTGCATTGTGTTCATCGGGACCCCACCCCTTTCCATTTCACTTTATTTTCAGGCTCAAGGCCCCAGTACAATTATTTCTCCTTTTCCCCCCTATCGTGTTACCCCTGGGTGACAGTGTACCCATCAACTGCCTGCACCGCTTATTTAGAACACCAGGAGTGCACATATGCACACCCTGCCCTGCTCTCTTACCTCAGCCCTGCCTTTGAGGGATTGACCCCTTCTAGGAGTAAGAAGGGAATTCAGGCTTCGTGGCCCATTTACCCAGTGGACTCTGCTGATTTGTAAGGGAGGAAGGAAGCTAGCAGTTATGTTCGACTGAGATCTTGACTCTGGCAGGGATGCTTTAGGACCATCATTTTCAGACTCTCGCTTGCGGAGAGGCAGGTTTTGCCCCTGTTTTTCTCACCCACACATCCCTCTCCACCTCTGATGTTATTAAGACATTAGTAAGGGTGTCCTGGTCTTCTCTAGCAACAGTCTAGTCCCAGCCAATGTCAGGCTCACTCCTCTGTCTCAAGTGTATAAATATTAAGTAATTTGGAAGCTTCATGGACTTGAATGAAATGCCAAGCCAAGCATTAATTCAATGACCCTATACTGTTCTTCTACACAGGGATGGAAATATGAACGGGCCAGACTTTCAGAGGTGCTAAGCACCTGCAGCTCCCACTGACTTCGACTGGGGCATAAGCATTCAGCACATCTGAAGCGAATATCCAAGGGAATTTTTTTTGGAGGGGGGTCATTTAAACCAAGAGGTTCCGATTTTTTGGATAATCTTCCACACTTCAATGCCCTTATCTGGCCTGAACAACCATACCTCTTTGGACTCATCCAGCTGAGAGACTAGCAGGGAGGGAGAGAAAGGCAGCTGCCACTGGACATGGCAAACACTGGGAGGGTGAGGTCTGGGGGTGGGGATGGAGATCCGTGCAGGCAGCTGGTGCAGCTAAATGAAGGACCCAGGGGAACTTAGAGATACCGAAAGGGCTGAGACAGGCAGCTGAGGGATGTAGCAGAGGAAAATGAGAGAGACAGAGAGCTGACTGGGGGAAGCTAATAAAGCTTGCCTGTCAGGGGAACTATATGAAGGGCAGACAGCCAGAGGGAAAAAAGCTCACTCGAGTCCACGGACCCATAACTGGGTTATACAGCTACGTAATCCACTTAAGCTTTGGAATGGTCCTGCTCCCCCTTCCCCATCCCCATCCCCTCCCCCTCATGCTCCTCCTCCCCTCCACCTCTAATATACAGAAATGTTTCCTCGAAGCCTCACAGGAAGTCTTTGACAGCAGTTCAATTTGATTAGAGCTAGCTGCAGAGTTTTCCCAGTGTATCTTGGGAAATACAGCCTCCCATACACCTCAGGAACAAGTAGGATATTGATAAATTCATACTGTGCAGAAGAGCGATTCTGTAGAGAGAAACAGAGGCAAGGGGAATTATTTTTACCTGTATAAAGGTATTAAATGTGGCTATTTAATATTGAATAAACTGTAAGTCATTAAATGTTAGTGACAGGAATACTTGTCTTTTCCATTATATGTCATTTACCCTCAGAGAGAGCATAGGAGCTTGAGATGTAAAAGGCCTCTCAGAACGTCTAGTCCACTGCCCTGCAAATGAAGGATTAATTGCATTAAGAGCCACCACTGACGTCAGTGGAATCAGGATTTGGCCTTAATTGCACAAACACAGATCCATTACAATGTTGCAGTCCGAGAGAAACTCTCTCTTCTAAGCCAAGTGCAGTTCTTAATTAAATGGCTTATCCAAATAGTTTTTCCATATGCTATGCAGTGATTGTCCAACTTTCTGTTTAGCTCCTATTACCATAGCACCAGGCGTGTGATCAACACTGCAGGGCCATATCAAAAAGAAGACCCTCATGGGCACGGACCTATCTAATTTAGTACATGGATTGGAGCTAGGGTGACCAGATGTCCCAGTTTTATAGGGACAGTCCTGATTTTTGGGTCTTTTTCTTATATAGGCTCCTATTACCCCCCACCCCCGTCCTGATTTTTCACACTTGCTGTCTGGTCACCCTAATTGGAGCACTGGATTAACAAACTGACCAATGGGGTTGATGTTTATGGGAAGGATGAGGGATACAGTAGCAAGGCATGATCCAAAGCCCACTGAAGTAATGGAAGGACTCCCACTCATTTCAATAGGCTTGGGATCAGACCGGAGGAGAGCCAGATATGCATTTTGCTATGTATGCATCTTGTTAATTTCCTTTAAATTAGTTATTAACGAGCAAAGTCAGGGAAGAAGTCAGGATGAAGAGGCCCAGGAAGAAGTGAATGAGGCAGAATTTATAGGCAAACTAGGTTGCATGAAGGACAGGATCAGGGAAGCTGTTTCAAGCATAAGGCAGGGTGAGAAAAGATGAAGAGACAGCAGTGGGGGTACAGCTACACACTGCAATTAGACACCCACAACTGGCCTGTGCCAGCTGACTTGGGCTAAGGGGCTGTTTAATTGTGGTGTAGATGTTTGGGCTTAGCCTGGAGCCTGAGCTCTGGGATCCTCTCCCCTCACAGGGTCCTAGAGCCGGAGTTCCAGCCTGTGCCCAAATGTCTACACTACAATTAAACAGCCCTTAGCCCAAGCTACATGAGCCCAAGCCAGCTGGCACAGGCCAGCCATGGGTTTTTAATTCTAGTGTAGACGTACCCTAGGAGACCACCAGAGGATTAAGACGGGTCAGTGAGCTAACAGAGTATAGGGTGTGACCAGAGGAGTGGGGGCAGCTGGAGATGGGATATAGTCAAGGACAAAGCTGTGCAGGGCCTCAAGAGGAAGATAAGGAGTTGGCATTTGATATGGAAAGGATGATAGGAGCCAATGGAAGACTCAAGAAGGGGATTATGCATTTGGAGTAGTAAACAAAGATGATTTTAACTACAATGTGTTGGATGGACCTACATGGTGCAGTGTGAGAACTGAGAAGGCAGGAGGTCGCAATAGTAAAGGTGATAGATTCTAATGGTCTTCAATAAAGAGTAATTAAATAATGCCACAATAAAGGCCAGAACATGAACGGGTCCCAAAGAAGTCCTAAAGTCCGTCTAAGGGGAAAAAAGGAAGGGGATCTTACATTACATAGCTACAGGGAATTATTTAACCTATTGTTGTCTGTAATAAGACTATCAGTCAGCCAGGATGGATGTTTATCCCCTAGTCTCCCAACACAGTGTTTGAAACCATTCATTCCCCAGACACAAACAAAGAATTGTTCTTAGAACCAAGAAGATGAGCCCCTTCCCTTTGCCCCTTCAATCAAAACAGAAAGCACCAAATGAAAAATATAACCCTGGGCAAGAAAAGAGGGCATTTCATGAGAGCCCCAAAATAATAATAATGTTTGCAGACAATGCAAGGGGAGAGTGAAGCAAAACAGAAGAGTAAGATCTTAAAAGACCACCACACAAAAACACAACCAAACATTCCAAGGGCCATCCCCAGGATCCAATGAACTAGTTAACAAATATAGAAGTCAGCACTGGAGGCTCAACTTCAACTGAGCATCAGCAAGGTGTTTAGTGTTGACAGCAGAGCACTGGGAACCAGGACTCCAAGGTTGGCATGACTTCTGTTGGCTGAACTTGAAGTAGGGCAGGTGCCAATTTCAGAAGATGTTTTCATATACTATTGGCTGGAGGGGGGGTCAACATTAGAGATGTCTGAAGAAAACCAGGCATTCCCAAATATCAGGAGAATTGTGAGCAAATCATGACCGTTGGCATTTTTCTGAATGCTGGAAGATCTCAACTCACACTTTTTAAAAATAAGTATCTAGCCATCATGGTTATGGTAAAAACTTGAACATGTGAAGTGATTGGAGTTGAGTGGGAGATAATTCTTGTGGGATGGAAAACCTGTGATTATTGTGAAAATGTTCTCTTTCCACACCAAGACAAAACTGAGGCCTTTCAAAACTTTTCGCAAAAATGGTTCACCCCATTATAGCTCAGTGTTTAGGGCACCCAGCTGAGATGCAGAATGCATGGGAGAACCAGCTGCAAGAATCTGCTCTGCCTGAGAGTAGGGGCTTGAACTTGGCTCTCCCACATCCCCGGTGAGTCTCCTACCCACCAAACTGTAGAGTCTAGAATACTCTTCCCCACATCATGTGAGACTGCAATTGATCAGAAAAGAAGGAGGCTTTTTCCTACAAAAAATTTCAACAAAAGTTTTAAATAACATTTATTTTCAAATAGTTTTTTTCAGGTTTTCAACCAAAAAATGAATACAGAAAAACAGGGTATCATTTTTCAACCAAAATGTGAAAGTTTTCTGAGGATGGAAATGTTTTTGCTAAAATTTCCACTTCACTGAAACACTGTTTTTCATCAGAAAAATGATGACTCAGAAAGTGTTAGAACTAGTCCTATGTCAGGCTATTCTCTCGTGCCCTATTCTCTGTTGCCAGTACACTGATTCCAATATTTTCTGCACCATTTATGTGGTAATCAAATGGTATGTATTGCCAGGGCCGGTGTAACTACTAGGCAAACTAGGCGGCCACTTAGGGCGCCAAGGTTTGGGGGTGCCAAAAAGCGGTGCCCAAACATTTTTTTTTTTACACTATTGCTTCCGGCGGGGGGACAAGCCGCTCGCAGCCACGCTAGCACCTACCTCTGCGGGCGTCCTGTACAACCGCGGGCCCTGCCACCTCCCTCCGGCACGCCCCACATTACTGCCCACCTGCGCCCCCCCGCCAGCCCGGAGCCACCTCCTTCCCGAGCCCCCGGGCTGCCGCATCACTCCCTAGCCCACTCCCTCTGGCTCTGGCAGTCCCAGACCCCCTGCCGCTGCAGTGGCTGCTGCCCAAGGACCACTCCGATCTGCAGTCGGCAGGTGACATCAGCCCGCCTGCAGCTGGCCCTATTGACAGCAATGCAGCGGTGGGAGGGGTGCGGGGCTGGGGGAAAGGAAGAGGAGACGGTGGCCACTGGTCAACCTGTGGGGGTGGATCATGGCCCTGCCAGAGGATACAGGGTTAAAGAGCTGCAAAAGTGTAACCGTCCTCAGCATGTGCCACCTTCCAAGGCTTCATCCCCATCCATCCCTGCAGCCCTGTGGAGCAGGTAAATAGATCCCCATTTTGGGGGAAACTGAGGCAGAGAAAAGGGAAGGGACTTGCCCAAGGTCACCCTGGGAATTATTGTCGGAGTCCTGCTTTGAACACAGGAGATCGAGGCTCCTAGTTCTGCGCTGGCTCAGACCATTAGACCAGAGACCTTCAAGCCCTGAGCTCTGCACCTGCCCACACAAGGTATTAATCTGGGATTCAGGGGCAGCACACTGCAAGTTTTTAGTGAAGAAATACGGCTGTCTTGAGCCCTTATGGCTACAAGGAAAATCTTCCAAAGGTGATGGGCATCTAGCCGACACAGTTCTGTCTGCCTGAGTCTGCAGCCTGCCTGGGACAACAGCTCTAGGAAATGCGGCAGTAACTGTTAAGTCTAATTACGACACTGTCAGAGCCAGATTTTCATATAACATGGGTGCCCAGTTGCGTGGTGCACAACCACTGCAAGTGTGCGAGCAACTCAGGTTAAGTGCAGCTGAACCCTGGGCAGGCTGCAGCACCCAAGTGATTTTTGTTCTCCCACTGAATGACAGCAGATGCACCAGTAACTTTACTAGGTAGAAGTTTAGTGACCACATTAGGGCCATGTCCTTCCCACTCCCAGCATTGGGCCAACTGCCCCTCACCATTCTCCTGATTGCTTGTATTATTATTGATGGGAGATCTGCTGTGGATTGAGGGGTGTATATGGACCTGCCTTTGCAGGCTCAGTCCTGGCCTAGCAGTCAAAATAAATTGCTCTGAGTTTCAGAAGTACTGAGAACTCTGGAGTTCCCACAGTCATCAGGGGAACCGCAGGTGCTCAGCATCTCTGAAAATCAGGCCCAGAATGACACTGACGCCTCTGCCCTGGGCCAGAGCTCTCTGAGCAAGGGGCTTCAGCAGCGATTGGCGTGGGGCAGAGTAAAGCAACCAGGGCGGTCATGACGGAGGCTGGAACTCTGTCCTCGCCTCATACCTGTGGGGAAGACAGGCTTTCAGACACCTCCTCCTGCCTGCATTGCACTTTCCAGCCCAGGAGCAAGGAACCATTTCACACCTTAGCGCTGGAGGGAGCTGAAGTCATCCAGTGAGTTGGTGCCAGGGTGGAGAATAGAAGCCAGATCCCGACTCCCAGCTCTGTGCTCTGATCCCCAAAACAGCCCTTTCCAGATCCATGGGGGGCAGGGGGGAAGACTGAGACCCAAGGCCATTTATTTTCATTAAATATGTAGACTAAATAATTAAATTAATAAATTTTCAAGCTGAACGTGTATTAATTCTAATGAACAATGCCACATTATGCAGTATTCGTTTTTGAAAGTTTATAATAAGCGATGCTCTGGGAGAAGGGGAAGGGGGGGCAAGGTGGAAGTTTCACCTAGGGCGCAAAATATCCTTGCACTGGCCCTGTGTATTGCACATACATGACAACACATGTGAACAGTTTGTATGCTTACCCAAAAGGAACAACTACAAATCGATCAAAATGTAGGGCTCCAGCATAACAATGCCAATTGTCCTTTCAGTTCCTGTGACAGCTGGAACAGAAAGAGAACAAAAGGACAGTGGGATTGGGTCAACACACACAAGCATTTTAGAGTAAGTACACTCTGCTGTTGAACACTAAACCTTTGGTGCTAGGAGGCTTTCTTGGTGCTTTGATCCTCATTCTTTTTTGCTTAATTAGTTCAGCCTCATCATTCTCATGATGTGATGCAACACTTGGAGAAGAAAGGGGTTCCTCGCTACCAGAGATAATTATTAGATTTCACGATGTATTCCCTCTTTATGGGACCGGAATAATTTAACCCATATAATAAATACGTGTATACACAAAGCCAATAGAGAATTATGAATTTGAAATTGGCATTACAAGCTAGACAAGCAGGGCCAAGGTACAAACAGGACAAAAAGTTTTGGGGCTCTTGTCATCGGTAGATGCAATAGATCAAGCATCTGCTCAGGCTAGGGCTTCCCAGCATATTTGGAATTCAAGCCCTCATGTCCATTTATTGTTTCTGATTCAATAGTAAATTGATCTGTAATGCGATATGGTCTTTGTCAACTCTCTCCTTTTTCCCAGGGCTAGGCAGTTTTCCCTCACTGCCTTTTAATGGTAAGTCTTGTCTCATTTCTAATAATTGGGCGGGGGGAATCTCTCACACTCCCTCATTTTAGGCAGAGAGAAAGATTTTCTTGTTCAATTTCAACCTCTCCTCCATCAGTCTGTTGCACACTACCTCTAGTTTATGATCACTGATTCTGTATTTGGTAAGAATTTGGCTGAGTTTGGCACATTTCATTGGGGTGAGGTCATTTGCTACAGTGAAGACTTTCTGTAGGGATCTGTAGCAGCCAGGTTGATTCCTGATTTTAATCCGTTCTTCCCAGTACCACACACATTGTTGCTTTAGGTTTTTATCTAGTGTTTTGAGTACCATTCCTTTTGTTTTGGTAAGGTTATTTGCTTCACGGCCCTAGAGATTGGTGTTGCTTAGCCTTGCAGTTTTAGAGGGTTGGATTATACTTTCATTAAGTTAGTCTTTTTTTTATCCTCACTGGCTCTGTGGTGGAGGGAGCATTTGCAGCATTGGTCAAGCCAACACCAGAAGCTCAGTGTTCTTTTTCATACATTGAAAAGATATATGTGCGCTCTCCACATGCATGTAACAAACCTATAGCAATGCCTGCCCTGATGTCACACCATTTTATGTTTTCAGTTTACTTCAGTGAGGCACATGGAATATATCATGTGATGTAGAATGAGAGGAGATAATGCCATATGAAAATCTCTCTGCAGCCAATTATGCCTACATCCCAACCCTACGTTCGTTGAGTTCCTGTCATACAAAGTAGACTGATGCACAGTAGAAAGTAAACAGATACTGAAGAACTACTCAAATTTTATCTTGCCACATATTATATGGCCCTGAGTTTGTGGGAGAGATGGGCAAGAGGAGAAAAAGAAATGTCTGTTTGACAGGGGCTTTGGACTCAAAAGGATGAATCCCTTTGCTTGTGGGTATGTGATGGGGAGGGGGTATATGAGATAATCTCTCTTGCTTTACTCCTCCCCTCCCCCATCTCTCTTTCTGTGTGGTTGTGTGTGCACGCGTGCCTCTCTCTCCAGGGAAATGACTCACACCCGCTCTTCCCTTGATATTATCATTCCCCATCAGAAGCATACAGTCACTATAATGTCAGGCAAGCTGTTCTATGTTAGATCCCTGCATCACTTACATCTGCTCCTTACCCTGTTGGATTCAAATCTATGGAAGGAGGTGGTAGGGAAGAGATCTCCCTAGTAACTAAGCATAGAGTCCTGCAATCCAGTAACCTCTGTGTGGCATTCTGTCCAGATGTCTTCCTGGGCTTTCGAGTCCTTCCGCCTGGTGGGAAATCCATTTCACAGAGAGTCAAGAAATTGGTCCCTGAGTATTCCCATTGTTAGAGAGGTGCTATTTTCTGAGGGCCCCAGGTAAAACATTCCCCAACAATTAACATCAGAGCCTCAAATAGCTTGACGACTTCTCATTTCCAGAGGACTGACTCCCTTCTTCTGCATTTACTTTCTTCCACTCTCTCTCCCACCCTACTTAAAACATACCTTTTTGCATGTGAATCACTGCATTATCCTTCTCTCTAGTGCTTTCCACCCAAGGATCCCCAAAGAGTTTTGTGAACATTAAAGAATTAAAAGTCCTGACCCCTCCATCAGGCAGGCAATAATTATCACCCTCATTTACAAACTGGGAAACTAAAGGCACAGGAAGGTTAAGTCCCTTACCCAAGGGTAGGTATGGAATCAGCAGCAGAGCAAGGAAGAGAACTGGACTCTCAATTCTGAGTTTTCAATTACAAGACCACTCTTCACCTCTACCAAAAGGATGGGTGTAAGCTGGCATGGCCATCCCTCCACGTCTGCTTCTGAGGGAGGCCACACCTCCTCGCTACAATGAGCAAACATCTAACCTTAGTTCAGCTCCATGAGCATTCGCATCCCAGAATTTCACTTGGAGTTTCAGGATCAAATGGGCACAAAGAGTTGAAATGACATTCAGTCAAGATGGCCCAGTTAACTGGTTTTGCCTCAAAAAACATGCAACTCCCATATGATTCAATGTAAAACTATATTTTTCCCCCAAGTTCCTGAACCCCAGGGAAGCTTCCAGAGACCTGGAGCTAAAGTCATTGAAACATGGCACAGAACAAGTTTCAAGTGGTTTCGAAATTCATTGAGAACATTTTGCCCACGACTACTCCCTGCTATTATGTTATAGCTGTGTTCCCAAAGTGCCCATTACTTAGGGTGACCAGACGTCCTGATTTTATAGGGACAATCCCAACATTCAGGACTTTGTCTTATATAGATGCCTATTTCCCCCAACTCCCTGTCCTGATTTTGCACACCTGCTATCTCGTCACTAACATCATTGCAGTATCTGGTGCTCTTTACAGTTATTACTGAGTCCAAGGAATATCCATGAAGGAATATGACTCTCCTCTCCATATAGCCATTCAGCACTTGCCTATGTGCTTGGATACTGTAGTTATGTGTTCTCTAGTATACTAGACACACAGGTAGCACTTACAACCTGAAGGGTCTGATGATTCCCCTCTCTTTATGGATATTCAGCACTTGTCTATGTAGTGTACTTCCAAAGCACACATAACTACAGTATCCAAGCAATAGACAGGTAGCCTAATAACCTGAAGGGTCTGATTACAAAAAGGAGTCACAGTGACTTCTAGAGGTTTGCCTCAGGAGGGAAGTCTTGCGCCATGCCCTGCAGGTTACAAGGCTGATCTCTATTGGAAGTCAATCCCATAGTGGCGGGCCCTTCCTGGAGAAAGCTCTTGCTCCTAAAAGGTCCTTGCTGGGCTTCATCAATGGGCGTATCCCTACAAATCACAGCCACTACTTCGGGGCTTGGGGAAAGGGAAAGACTAAGACAGCCAGACATCAGCATGTTTGACTTTATTTTCTGAAATACTGAGCACCCATCACTCAGTGGGCTAATAGGAACTTCAGGTGCCCAGCACCTCTGAAAAAAGATCAAGTTCTGTCAAGGCTGAATCCCCACTCTGTCACTCCAAGTGCAGAAAGGGGAGGCCCACAAGGATCCTAAAAATTAATACTTGCCACTCCAAGCTTGTATTAAACTCCCAAGGTTACAGCTTTTCTCTGACCTTGGCTTGGTAAATGCTGCCACCACCCAAATGCAAAAAACCACCTTGGACCCAAGAAGGAGCACTTGGGAATTCCTCCCTGTGGGGTACCCTCAAGACTTTTCACCCCCCTCCAGGGAAGAGCTGAGAAAGAAAACAAAGGAAATTAGCTGTGGCCATCAGCTAATTAAACAACATATGCACAAACCTCTTAGGACACCAAAAATCTAATCCTGTTATTAAAAAGGGTAAATGTTATTAAAAACAAAAAGAAAGAAAATACATCTGGAACTTAGGCTTTTGCTAGATTTTAAAAGAGTAATTCCAAAAATTAAGTACCCCAAATAGCTTTCTTGGGGTTCAGCTTAAAGGTTACAAGCAAACAAAAGCATCTGGGGTTAACACAGAGGAGATCCGCAAGTCAAAATAAGAAATAAACCTGTTAGCGTCTAACTAAACATTCCCTATCCAAATTATTTCTTCTAGGTATGGAAAATACTTTTTCATACCTGGTTCAAACCTTATACAGCATTTTTGCTTATAGCATTGCTGCTCCGTCACTGCTTCTCCTGAGAACAACAGACAAAGGGAAAGTTTCTTTCCCATTTTAAAAAGTTGTAGCTTTCCCATTGGCTCTTTTGGTCAGGTGCCCACTTTCTTTTCTTTTACTTGTGGACTTGTTAACCCTTTACAGGTAAAGCAAGCAGAGAACAGCTACCAAGAGGGATTTTACAGCTGTCTGGCTGGGTGTCTATCAAAGGGAGCTACGCCCCCCTTCATTTATCACACGCTCTTAGGGCTCTATTGGTGTGGACCAGAACTTGGAAATAATTAGGAGAAAAAAAATACGACTTCTCCTTAACAGGCAGATTTGACCAGCCTTTTACATTAAAGCCACCAGCAGCTACCTGTAAAATAAAATGGCATCCATAGCTGTGTTTCTCTCGGCTTTAATTTTCCACAGAAGAGATGCTACTGAGCTCATCCACTGGGCCTTCCCAGTGACAGTGCTGGCAGTATTTGGGGGACATAGTGCAGGAAAAGCTCAGGTCAGGTTTCTGAGGGGGCCTTTAGGGTGACACAAAGCAAGTGGTGTATGTAGGGTGACCAGATAGCAAGTGTGAAAAACTGGGACAGGGTGTGTGTGTGTGTGGGGGGGAAGTAATAGGAGCCTATTTAGGAAAAAGCCCCAAATATCAGGACTGTCCCTATAAAAATCGGGACATCTGGTCACCCTAGGTGTGTGTGCTTTTCCTTCCAGAGTTTTTGTTCTAAGTCTCTGCTTGGTTTAATCTCTCATTGTTTCAGGTGTCAGCAGAAGGCCTAATCAAAGGCCTGTTGAATAACCACAGAGCATCTCTGTATTAGTGGTGCAATTCATTAACCACCCGCTGAGCTCTTCTACTTTCTTGTCTGTATCCAGGGCCGGCTCCAGGCACCAGTTTAACAAACAGGTGCTTGGGGCGGCCAAGGGAGAGGGGCGGCACCTGCGGCAATTCGGGGGCGGCAGGTCCCTCACTCCCTCTAAGAGCGAAGGACCTGCCGCTGAACTGCCGCTGCCGATTGCGGCTTTTTTTGGGGGGGTGTGTGCTTGGGGCGGCAGAAATGCTGGAGCCAGCCCTGTCTCTATCTCCCAGATGTTTATCTTTCTCTCCCTATCAATTTGGCTAATTTATTGCCTACCTGTCTTCTCTGGCTTCCTGCTCCCTGAAACGACACTCTGATGTATCACTTTCTACATTTAGTTATTCTATCATTGATCAGATCAGTCATTTGGCAGCTTGCAGGTTCTGCCCAGTGCCTTCATTTAGTCTGATAAGGGTAATACTTAGCACTTGTGTAGCCCCTTTCTAGCTGAGGGTCTCCAAACACTTCATGAAGGTCAATGGGTGTCATTACTCCCATCTCACATATGTGGAAACTAAGGCAGAGAGAGACAATAAGTGTCTCGCTCACACAGTCACATACAGCATCTGTGGCAGTGGCTGCAGCAGGGTCAGGTCTCTTCCTGACTCCCAGCCCACAATCTCCAGCAGACTACACCACAGAAGCAGTTAGTACCATGCTTTTTGTCACACTATCCAGCCACACAGCCTGTAAAGTTTAAAGGGCCTTTAAACAATTGCACTGGTGAAGAGATACATAGTGCTGTTACAGAGATTGCTAGGCAAGTGTTGGGCTGGCAGAACTACTGAGCTCACATACATAGTCAGACTGTGTCCCCTGGAACCCAGCAGAATCCTAGTTACATTAATATTTTATATATTATATAGTGCCACTAAGCTGTGTTGGTGCACTAGACCTGCAGTATCCAAAAGCTGGACAGGTCCCTAAAACTCCAGCCTGACCCTGGCACGTTATGCGCTTGCTGCTAGATTAATCTCAGATCCGATTTCCCTGCCACGAGCACCACAGACCCAAACATTTTCCATTCTCCACCCTCTCACTTACAGGGCCTTTAAATTTTTAATAAAATGTGATTGATTAACGTTTACATGCAAAAACAAAAGCGTCTATCGAGCTGCACTTACGCGAATCAATGTTTCCAAGAAACCCAAAGCCCCAGCCCAGTGAAGATGGAGCCTTGCCTTTGACTAGTAACTTTTCATGCTATGCCCTGGCTTCTTTGGGTTAACATCTTTTGGATGATGTTTTAACAGGCCAGGGTTAAACATGATCCCCGCAACCTCAATTTCTACCCAGTATCCTCCTCTGATCCCATGTGTGGAAGTGAGAAAGTGGCCTGGGTCTCTCTTTGGAAAGGAAGAGAAAGAAGGGTCATTCAGGGTGTGAGGAGAAGGGGGGAGAAAAATTCAAGCCCTCTTAGATTTATCAGGGATGCAGAGGAAAGCAACATCTTTTCAATGGCTAGTAATCAAAGACCATAATTTACTCTCCCGCATGAAGTCTCACGGAAGGGGAGAACTTACCTGGAAGGATCAATTACTTCTATTGAACAGCTTCATCACCTTGGCAACATAGGAGGAGGCAGAGGCTTTGGCCTACAAAATAACTATAGGCTGAGGCGCCGTTGATAATGGTTCCAAAGACTCAGGGATCTCCAGCTATGTGTGCATGCCTGAGGACCTGTACAGCATACCCACAAGTCTCTGGGATCTCTCTCTCTCACACACAAGTAAATCCCTCCAGACACCCTCTTAACTCCCATTGCATGCTGCCATCGACACGCCACTAGTAGCTGCACTCAAGTGATTCCTCCAGTAGGATTTACAGGATGTGCATACATAAAGTCATTAGATTACATACAAGGCCCTCACCCTTTAGACTGCACCAATTTTCATACATTTGTTTCAGATATTTTCTCCAGGTAGTAGTTAGCTTGGATGGTTGGAAATGGGACACAGACCTTTTTACCTCAAGGTGACAGTTATGAATTTGGCCCGAGTCAGTAGAGGCCAACAGTTGGTGCCATCTGGTAGAGGTTTGGTGGTCTGTGAGAAATGACCTGGTGATTCTCAGGATAGCATTTTCCAAAGTGATGTAAGGCGCTTAATTCCCATTTTCAAAAGTGATTTAGGCACTTAGGAGCATGTTGCAGAGACTTTCAAGAGATTTAGGAGCCTAAGTGCCTAAACCTTTTTGGAAAGAGGTCTATTTTTTTTTAAATGGATAAGTGTCCACGTCACAAGAACTGATTCAATATGAGTAACTTAAGTGACAGCTCTATTGAAGGGGCCAAGAAGTGAATGCATCATGAAGCCTGAACTCCCTTCTCACCTCCAGAGATAGAGTAAAGGGACATTGGTGGGACACTATGGAGCAGCATGCACTGTGCAGCAGCAGGCAATGCTGTTTCAGAGATAACAAACCAACTTTAATCTCCACGGTTATTATATTAATCCAGCACCTTTCATCAATGCTAATTTCACCTTTTCCCCCCATAAAGAAAGACAGACATTTCTAATAGAGAGGCAAACACAACTAGCACAAAGTGGAGCAGAACTAATATGTTTCGTGTAGTTGCTTATTTTATTATTCCTCGGAGATGTATTATTTTAACTGGTTTATTTATGGTACTTGAAGTTAAAGATTCCTTTGTCCTTAGAATTTAAATAAACTGTTGCAGAGTGAGATTTCGGAGTGAGGTGGGCAATTAATCAGGTATTTGTCAAAATAGCCTCCTGGTATTTTTTTAAATGCCTTTTCAGACCAATATATATATATTTACTACAAAACCTCTGCTCGTATCAGACTCCCTCTGAGTGGCTTGTAGGGGCCAGACGAGTATTTTGGAACAATCAGAGAAGAGACTGGCCCCAGAGAATCCATTCTGCGCTTTACACCAAGCCAAGCGCATACTGGAGCAGCGTTTTGGGGAGTTTAATGAGCGCTGCATGGATCCTCACAGTGCAGATATGATCAATAAAGCGAATCATTCTGTACCTCATTCTTGAGGCTCTGTGCTGTGAATTAAGGACCTCCTAGTCAGCAGACAACAGGACTCTCAAAGTTGTTGCTGGAAATCCTCCAAAATCAAGGGGTTACCCCCTTCTCCCCTTCCTTTAGTACAATACAATAAAGCAATTTAAATAGGTTTGAAAGGAAACGGCTGCATGTAATACTCCTAGACATAATACACAATAACCTAGATTTTTAAGTGTACCACGTCTTATATTTAGCTATGAAATGCCACATGCACCCATGGTGCTGAGAGATTTTGGGGCTATTTTTTTGGCACAGTAGAAATAAAAATAAAAAAAAATCCCTAAAAGGTGCTAAACACCAGCAATTCCAATTGACGTCAGTGGCAGCTGTAGTAGCATAGTACCACTCAGACTTTAGCCTAATAATAATACACTTGGGACAACACCTTTCATCCCAGAGATCTCAAAGCACTTCACCAACATTAATCAAGCCCCATAAAGTCCAGGGTGGGCAGTAGGACTGGTTTTGTCATACGTAGAGAACAAGGAGTAGCTTAGAGCTTCAAAAATATTTCAGTAACGCTGTATGGGTGACTACATGCTGAAAGGAAATCATTTTTCTCACTAGCTTATGGCAGCAGAACCCCTAGAGCCAGACACTATTCTAATTTTGCAGATAGGCAAACTGAGGCACAGAGACCTGAAATGATTTGCCCAACGTTACCAAGTGACTCAGTAGCAGAGCTGGGAAGAGAACTGTAGTCAGTCCAGCTGCCTTCTATGCACCTCTCATGGCCTAGGGTCACACTGAGACTACCTGCCTTAGTGTCGTCTCTTGGACTGTTCAAATAAACTTCACTTCAGGCTTTGTATTGGTCAAAAACCACCCCTCCTTGGGGACTGGTTTTACTAATATAAAATATGCTGTGACTAAAACTCAATATCCCAAAACAACGTCCATTCATAAGTCCAGACAACCCAAGGTTTCTCTTCCTCCTCCCCCCAAGCCTTCGTGTCTGGCATGTTTTCCTCACTCTGCAGATTCTACCACAGCTTCCCAAGATTTCCCCTTCGCTGCAGCTTCCTGCTCCTTTTATGTTGGAATCACGTGATTCCCCTCAGGTGGGGCTCATCCTGTAATGGCTTAGCCCCAAGCTCTCCAGCCCATGGAGCAAGACACCCTGTTGCAAGAATCCAGGAATCCTGACTCCCATTCCTCTACTCTCACTATCCGAGAAACTTCCAAATACAGAATGCCATTGCCCCTTTAATTCTACTCAGCTGATATTTCCCCCACCAGCTGTTACACAGAATATGCTTTTGACAGTTTCCTATGAGAACTACTGAAGCTCTCTACTGCAACCCACATTTTTTCCTAACAGCAGGGGATCCTCTCTGGCCGTGCAGGGGCTGCAGCAATTCCCACAGACTAGTGTGAAGGACAAAATTTGATACTTTGAGCCTTTTGTGGATAGGATAGCTTCTGTGACTTTGAATGTTGCTTTTATATTGATAAACCCTAAATGACAAGAAAAATAAAACCTCTCTCTCTCGTGAGGAGTTTCCAGGGGAACTCCCACCTTTTGAAAGCATCCATGAACTTTTTTTCTCTCTCTCTGCTTTATTTGCCAATCTGAACATATTATTGGCATTTGGATGGTTCTGGGAATTGGCAATGAGCTACGGTGACTTACCTCCCAGGCTCTGGTTTGAATCTTTTCTAGTCCATGGTGACTCAAAGTTGCTACCGTACAATATCTGCTTGGTGGCACACAAAATGAGTTTGGTAGGCCTCAGCCCAGTTCCTTATGGACAGATGTCTACATCACCCGACCCACACAATTATAACTCATAGCCAATCTGAGCAGCGAGGCCAAGGACTTTATAAATATGGAGGAGTTACTTGGTGACCTTTTCATAGTAAGCTTGATGCACATTGATGGGCCAGTGAGGGGGAAGCCTTTGTTGTAAGCTTTTATTATTCTTGGCTTCAGTTTCCTGTCTTGGGGCCTGCCAATAAATTCACCAGCACTACGTTCACTCAAATAAATTGGAAGACAAAACACATGAAACTCTGTCCGGGGCACTGAAAGCAACTGGTGACAAATCAGTCCTTCTCCACGTCCCAGTTGCTGAACCTCCCCATAACCTCCCCTATCAAAAGAGCGGTCTACTCCACCCATAATACCCTAACCCCAGTTTCCATACCCACAAGAAGCTCCCCCATAACAGAACTCATCCGCATACCTCACACAGATGCAAATGATTACACAAGGGTGCAAGGCATTGGAGTATCAAGTTCCAAGCATCTGTCCAGATAAGGGATTCTACAGGGGTCTATAGAGATGTAGAAGAGCAACTCTTAAGTAAATTTGGGAGCTGGTTAGTTTGAATCTCCCTCTGCTCAGAACCCACCTTCCAGCTTCTTAACCTGCAACTCAGGAAAGTGATATTTCCCCCTTCACATAACACAAGAACTAGGGATCATCCAATAAAATTAATAGGCAGTAGGTTTAAAACAAACATAAGGAAGTACTTCACACAATGCACATCAACCTGTGGAACTCATTGCCAGGGGATGTTCTGAAGGCCAAAAGTATAAGTGGGTTCAAAAAAGAATTAGGTAAGTTCTTGAAGGACAGGTCCACCAATGGCTATTAGCCAAAATGGTCAGGAAGGCAACCCAATACTCTTGGTATCCCTAAACCTCTGACTGCCAGAAGCTTGGACTGGATGACAGGGATGGATCATGTGATAATTGCCCTGTTCTGCTCATTCCCTCTGAAGTATCTGATACCTTCCACTGTTAGAAGACAGGATACTGGGCTAGATGGATCATTGGTCTGACACAGCATGGCAGTTCTTACATAAAATTATTAAGTATCACCCCAAAATATTAAAAACATGGGAAACTGAGGAATTCAGGGGTCCCATGTCTTAGGGGACATCTTACAAAAGCCATGCAAAACAGTTAGTTAGCCACATTTTCATGGGAATCATGTAGTATTTAGAGATGGGCCCAAATCAAACGCCCAGCAATGTTCTTCTTGAACTTGTTCAGCTGTTGATCCAAACTAAGTGGCTCAGTAGTGTTTCTTGTATTAGCAGTGTAAATATGCATGGTGCTATATAAAACATAGCATATATCAGAGCCCCTGCATGACCCAGGAACTTTCTCCAGGAAGACAGCCACCAAAGTGCTGCTATTCAGGAGAGTGAGTATAAAAAGGGTGGAGAAGAGAGGTAAAGCTCTTTTGTGGACAGAATTCAATGTTACTTGGTGTACATGGTGCTTAGATACTACGGTCAGAAATGTAGACAGATGGGCTGGATAGATTGGAGATGTTGAATGAATAGATTAGGTAACAGAGGATGGATGGATCAGAACACAACCCCACCCTTTACAATGCAGCACAGAAGTGACAAAAATTAAGGGAAGGGAGGTTGTGGGAAAGAGGAGTTAAGTGGCTTGGGGGGCTAAATGTAATAAACTTCCTGGAAGAAGCTGGGTTTAAAGAGGGATTTGATGAGGCAGAGGAGGCATTTGGACCTTCATCTGGAGCCCACAGAAGTCAATGAGAAGACTTCAATTGACTTCAATGGGCAGTGGATGAGAGTGTGGGCAGACACAAGGAGGGCAGGGCATGTTCCAAACGTGGCAGGAGGAAGGCTAGAGGGTGCTAAACTGAGACTTGAGGGGGAGACAAATGGAGAAGTGGGAGGAGAGTGCAGAGGCAGACAGAGAGCAGGAAGAAGAGAAGGGAGGCAACTGTAAGGTGCTCAGATACTCCAGTATAAAAATATACATGGAGATGGAAGTGAGGACAAGATTATTCAACAGCATTATTTACAGGTGTAACAACATTCTTGCCCACTTCACACTGCCTTTATTGTGCAGCATTAGAAATCGGCCATAGCTGAAAATGGGAGATTAAAGGCAGTAAAGAATTACTTACTCAATTAACTCATTTTGACTTCAGTAATTATTTACAAACTAGAAATTACTGAAATTTCTCTCCTCTGAAAAAAAAATGCCACAAAATAAACTAATTGTTTAATTAGTATCTTGGGGTGTGAATCAATATTTACTTCAAAACAAGTTAACAATATATAAACACACCCCTTTTCCTTTTCACTGTGTGGGTGGCAATTTCCGGTTATTGCTTCACTACCATGCGGCTGTGTTTAGTAACTATTGTCAATCCTGGAGAAAGATGATGCAGAGTCAGCTTGTTCCAGAATTCAGTATTATTAGCTTCATATCTGCAAGCAGTGGTGACTGGTATAGAAACAAACAGTCATATAGTATCTGGGCGACACACACAGTCGAGTAAAAGGGGCACAGCCATCCTGTCTTCCTCGATCAATGCACACAATAGTAGACAGCAGAGACCACATTAATTACAGGCTGACCCAGTCACAGAGTTCTGTATGAGGCTCCTGTTTCAGTATTCTTCCAGGTTCCTTTCTAAGGGACTAATATGAAGCCCATTAAAGTCAGTGGGTCCCAGATCCTCAAAGGTATATAGGCACTTAACAGTGGAAGCTAGGCACCTAAATACCTTTAAGGATCTGGGCTTAGGAGTCTTTCCATTGGCTTTGGAGCACGACCTAAGAATTCTGTTCTGTAAAGTGCTAATTCCTGGTGGATCTTTGTGCCCTCAACTCTCATTGATGACATTGGTGCTCAGCACCTCCTGTAGATACTGAGCACCTTACAGGGCTCTCAGTCCACAACTCCCCATTTTATTTTGTTTTGCAGGTGAATCTGCCAAGGCCATCTCACTCACATCTGAATAAGATTGAGAGGACAAGCAGCTGAGGCCACCCATATTCATGGCATTAATGACTACAGGGCAACCACAACAGGCATACATGCCTCCACATCCTTGTCTTCTCCAGTCAGGCAGGATTACATCGCAATGTCATTGGGAGTGACATACAGCCACAAACGGGTGTAATGTTAGGCAGTTGGGGTTTTATTTACTTTAGGGCCCCTAACAGCTCCTAAAAGGGTCTCAATTTTTAATAGGTTATATTTTAAAATAAGAGAATGAATGAAGCGTTCTGAAACTTAAAACACCCTTGCCGGATGGAAGCTTTAAATTACAGAGTATACGCTGGCTTCAAACTGAAGTGCACCCATTCATTATTTATAACCACTTATAAATTTTAAGTAATCTGCTAAGAGTTATTACCTAACACTTGCTTTTCAGTGTCCACAATATATTGGTTACATACACACAGTCAACAAGCCTGCTTGTAGAAGACTTCCAAGGAGAAGGAAGAACTGGGCTATCCTGCATGTATTTTCAATTCCTCTCCTTTGCCACCAGTAGGGCTCATGCCGGTCATCTGTTCAAAAAGGGGGTATGATGGTCAGTTACCACAAATCTCTCCCTTTCCTGGAAGGTAGGAGTGGAGTGACTACAACAGGTGCTTTGCCAAAAGCAACTTCAGAAGGGTACAGGTGGCCAAAACACAGCCCAAAGAGCTCCATGAAGTGGTCCATGGCCACTGTCATTTATAATGTGGGGGTGCCACCCACCCAGAGACTGCAGATCCCAGCCTGATGTGCTCCATCTTAGTTCAAGCAGGGATTGTTTGGCTCAAGATGGAGCATTACATCCCAGGACTTGTGGACTACACTCAAATTTTCTTCATTTTTTAAAGTACATCTTTAGGCACCTATTCAATCCAATGGGCTGAAATTTGCTCTATTTAAGGTATATTAGGGTCATCCTCAGCCTCCGGGGAAGTTGCATACATGGCCTTTGATTGAGCAAAATGCAGATATCCCCAAACTATGCTCTATGCTCAAAGTGCACAACTTGAGACACATCGCCATCATTTGTGCTAGCCTGAATCCTGCATCTAAAACTCTTCATGATGAGTTCAAGAAACACACAGACACCCCTACTGTATGGCCAACTGGGAGTTGTCCTCAGGGAAGCTCTAACATCCACCTAGCTGCATTTTTCAGGAGCATGTTAGGCCACTTTCAACTCCTTGACGGAAGGAAAGAGAAAATCATGAGGTGTTTAGTTTTTAAGACGGCAAAACCACTTCAGAGATCTACAGGATGCTATTTTTATCCTAGTTTCCTTAACCTCTTTCACGGCATGTAAGCCTTGGAATAAAAACAATATCACCTACAAAGCTGTATGGTATCCCTGCCTCCCCCTCTCACACACTCTCCCTCCCTGCAATTTATTTTTGTTTCAGTCAAAAAGTTGAAAGTGTCTGAAATGCGACAGAAAGAGGAAGCTGGGCTGACGTCAGAGCCTCACTGAGAATGTCTCCTAATAGGCCTTGAAGAGGATTAAACCGTGCTCTGTGACAGTAAGGGGTGTTGATTTTCAAATCCTTTTTACTCAGTATTTGCATTGGCATTTCCATGTATGTTACCTCCAAGCTAGACCAAGTATCAATCTGCTCTCACTGGCCCTCTCATTAGCATGCATGAAATAAGCATTAGCAGAGTGGACATCAGCAGTGAGTGATGGTATTCAGTTATATGGCTTTGGGAAACAAATGGCAGGCAGTTGCACATCAGAATCTAAGTAGTGCGACCGAGCCAGGTTGCTGCTGAAAGCTCATGCATGGTATACTGTGTCACCAGTTAGAACACAGCCCGAAGCTTGATAGGTTGCAAGCTCCTCAGAGCAAAGAGCTTGCCATCTCAAACGACTGAAGTGCCATGCACACCTAGGAACTCTATTAACGATGACAGTGACAGCAGAATAGAAGGAAATACGCAGGTGAAATTATCTCTGACAACTTTGACATCCTTCTCCATGTCAAGACGTGCATTAGTAGCAGTAAGGAAGGGATGTTGTTTCAGGACACTGGTGGCAGGATCCTTCCATCTCTCAGTCACTGGTTCAAATCCATCCCAGGATCAATAATAAGGACCAAAAGCTGATACCATACTATTTTGTTGTATACTTCATATGCATTGGTATTCTTAGTTTACTTGCTTCATCTGACAAAGTGGGTATTCACCCACGAAAGCTTATGCTCCAATATGTCTGTTAGTCTACAAGGTGCCACAGGACTCTTTGTTGCTTTTTACAGATCCAGACTAACATGGCTACCCCTCTGATACTTCGTTTACTTGATTTTCCAAGATGCTGGGAGGGATTTCAGTTCTTCTCCAAATGCTTTGGTGAAGAGGCAAATCTTGCAGCACCATCTGAGAACAGCAAGGATTGGATTCTTATTGTTTTCCTATGGGAGGATGTTACATTAAGAACATAACTACCATACTGGGTCAGACCAATGGCCCATCTAACCCTGTATCCTGTGTTCTGACAGTGGCCAGCTTCAGAAGGAATTAACAGAACAAGGCAATTATCAAGTGATCCATCCCCTGTTGTCTAGTTCAAGCTTCTGGCAGTCAGAGGCTTAGGGACACCTGGCGCATATGGCTGCATCCCTGACCATCTTGGCTAGTAGGTTAATGGAGGATAGGTCCATCAATGGCCATCTCATTCTTTTTTGAGCCCAGTTATACTTTTGGCCTTCACAACATCACCTGGCAACAAATTCCACAGGATGACTGTGCATTATGTAAAGAAGCACTTTCCTTATGTTTGTTTTAAGCCTGCTGCCTATTAATTTCATTGGGTAACCCCTGTTCTTGTGTTATGTGAAGGGGTAAATAACACTCCCCTATTTACTTTCCCCACACTATTCATGATTGTATAGACCTCTATCATATCCCCCCTTAGTCATCACTTTTCCAAGCTGAACAGTCGCAGTCTTTATAATCTCTCCTCATATGGAAGCTGTTCCATATCCTTAATAATTTTTGTTGCCCTTCTCTGTACCTCTTCAAATTCTAATATATCTTTTTTGAGATGGGGTGATCAGAACTGAACGCAGTATTCAAGGTGTGGGTGACATTATGATATTTTCTGTCTTATTAGCTATCCCTTTCCTAATGGTTCCTAATAGTCTATTAGCTTTTTTGACTGCAGCTGCATATTGAGCGGACGTTTTCAGAGAACTATCCATGATGACTCCAAGGTCTTTTTCTTGAGCGGTAACAGCTAAATTAGACCCCATCATTTTGTATGTATAATTGTTGTTGCAGAGTCTTGGACTTGCTCTTGAAAAAGATTTCCCTCAGGCTATCACAATGTGCTGGATTAGCACAGCTACCATTGTGGGTCTCAGAAGGAGAGGCAAACTCTGAGCAGAGTGTATTAAGGGCTTTGTAAATCTTTACCAGCACCTTGAAGGGGATCTACTACTAATGGGGATAGGGAGCCAGGTCTTTGCAAGGCTATAACATATTTATAACACAGTTTGTTATATCTACCCAAGCAGGACCAAACCATGTTTGGATTAAAATTCAAAATGATCTGGACAAACTGGAGAAATGGTCTGAAGTAAATAGGATGAAATTCAATAAGGACAAATGCAAAGTACTCCACTTAGGAAGGAACAGTCAGTTGCACACATACAAAATGGGAAATGACTGCCTAGGAAGGAGTACTGTGGAAAGGGATCTGGGGGTCATAGTGGACCACAAGCTAAATAGGAGTCAACAGTGTAACACTGTTGCAAAAAAAAAAAAAACTAACATCATTCTGGGATGTATTAGCAAGAGTATTATAAGCAAGACACGAGAAGTAATTCTTCTGCTCTACTCCAGGCTGATTAGGCCTCAGCTGGAGTATTGTGTCCAGTTCTGGGCACCACATTTCAGGAAAGATGTGGACAAATTGGAGAAAGTCCAGAGAAGAGCAACAAAAATGATTAAAGGTCTAGAAAACATGACCTATGAGGGAAGATTGAAAAAATTGGATTTGTTTAGTCTGTAGAAGAGAAGACAGAGGGGACATGATAACAGTTTTCAAGTACATAAAAGGCTGTTACAAGGAGGAGGGAAAATAATTGTTCTTCTTAACCTCTGAGGATAGGACACGAAGCAATGGGCTTAAATTGTAGCAAGGGAGGTTTAGGTTGGACATTAGGAAAAACTTCCTAACTGTCAGGGTGGTTAAGCATTGGAATAAATTGCCTAGGGAGGTTGTGGAATCTCCATCATTGTCTAATCTGATCTTAAAAATCTCCAAACAACTGTCAGGGATGGTCTAGATAATACTTAGTCCTGCCATGAGTGCAGGGGACTGGACTAGATGACCTCACGAGGTCCCTTCCAGTCCTACGATTCTATGTTATGATACAGCTAGGGCACAGTTATGTTATAGTATGGTGCTCCAACACAGTAAGGGCCCAGTGTTACCCTGGTCCCCTATATGGGTTGTTCTAGCATAGGGGAGTGAAAAGTCCATGCAGAATTTCTTCATTCTTCCATTGGGCAGGAGTTTGCACCATGGTGAGAGATGCTGGGTTGCAGCATTCTATACCCAGGGAGCCCTCTGCCCTTTGATTTCTGTGTTCTTGGAGAATCCACCCATGTGCCTTGCCTCTGGACTTCTACCTGGCTCCCCATGACTCTCTGAAGCCCCACAACAGCTTGGCTCCCATAGGAGCCTTGGCAGGGGAGAAAAAAAAAGGGGGTATCCACAAGGAGGAAGCACGGTAAGATAATATAGACTCTGCAGTAAATTCCACTGATGTGCTTCATCACAGGCTTGAAGATGAAACAATCCACCAGGGAGCAGATGACTTCCTTGGCCTCTCCCCACGTACATATCAGGATAATCACAAAGTCACTTCAAAGGGGCTTGTGGGGGGTTGAGGAAATCATGACACAAAGGTGGCTCTCCCTACACCTTCTTCTGTGTCTCCTGAGCCAGATCAGAAGGGGGTCAACTCCTCCCCCCTCATAGAGGCTGAACAGAGCATGGGACTCTAGGTTCTGTAGGGCCCTCATCCACCCTTCCATCCACAAAAGTACTTCTTCCAGCTCAGCTGTGTGGAGAAGTCTGCTTTGCAGCTACCTGTGCTGTTCCTACTCTGGATAAAATGAGGCCTAAGTCTAGTCCACAGGTCTGTCATACTGGCACCTTTCCTCAGAACACCACCATCCCCAGAAAAAGACTATGTACAAACTCAATAAGGCAACCCCACAGGTGTGGCTAGAAGGACATGCCCTTACTCTGTGGCAACTAGGCTATCAGCTGTTCATTAGGCCCTGTCTTGTAGTTAAGTACAGGCTTCCCAAGGATTGTGTTGTGCATCTGTGCTCCTCATCATTCCCTCCTGCTTCTCATTTTCAGGCACTGTGTGAGGTGAATTCTTATCACAATTCTGACAACACCACTTGGATTTTTGCTCTTGCACTTGCGGCTGACTTGGACAAGCCTGGCTGATGAGCAAATGAGGATTGTCACAGATTTTCTTAAACATGAATGCAGATGAAACAGAAAGGTGGAGAAATGGCTTCCCTCAATCCCCTGAACACTACTTATGATTTTAAAGTTGTGTTTGATGCTCTTTTCCAATGACACCATAGTTTCAATGGGGGGAAGGGAATCCCTGTGTTCGGCTGTGCATAAGACTCTATGGTGCTGCCCATCTCTAACACCAATGGAATAATACCAGGGATGAATCTGGCACTCTGTGTTTCACTCTTCCTGTTAGCATCTTGTTCAAAATGCAAAATATGTTAATTCAGTGTAACACCAACTTGGTGGCACATGTGTTTGACGTAACTTCTAGGGCTGATTCCAGAAAGGCAGAAATATGGGCACATAGTGAGTTGAGCACCCTCTTCTGGTAATTCTAGCTATAGTACTCCTTATTATAGGAAACTGGCCATTTGATGTCACTTCCCAGAATTCTTAAGAGGGAGTTGGGTGTGCATGTGTTTGAATAGTTAAACACAAAGACTAGTGGATTGTTAGATGCAAACTTCAGTCTTTTTCTTTCCTTGTTTAAAAAAAAAATGAATCTCAGATGTACATATTAGGCCACAATTCCTGTTCTGGTTTTGTTGCTCCCTGAAATCTTGGCTGTATCACCCTCAGGTTCAAAATGCTGCTTCTAGAAAATGTTACAGGTGAAAAAAATACCTTCTTGAGTGTGTGTCTCATTAATTATTACTTGTCTAGCACACTAAATATTTATGGCATTTACAACACATATAAATAGACTTTCCTGAGATCCTGTCAAGATTAAAGAAATTTTTTTTGCCTATACTTCGAACTGAATATTAGAATTGAAATCTTTAGCTCAAATCTCTCTGCCTATGAGCTTTACCACTGTTTTTGGAGGTTTCATTGCATGGCAATCTTTAATTCCTGGAGACTCCAGGACAATCCTGGAGGGTTGGCAATCCTAACAGAGGAATTTTGAAATTAAAAACAAAATAACCTCTTTTCACTGAAATTAGAACAAAAATCATAAATATACCATCCCCCTTTTTACAAACAAACACCCATACCAATTTGGTTCTAAACTAACTGGTGCTACTAGACATGCCATCTTTTGCCTGAAACCTAAAATGGAGGTTCTGAGTATTAATAATCATTAAGGGTGTGATCCACAAATGTACTTAGGTGCCTAACTCCCATTTTTAGGCACCACTGCAATCCAGAAAACTTGCACTTGGCTGCTGCTGAACCCTGTAAATGCCTAAATTTCTGCCTCTGAGCACGCGCACTGCAACCTTACTCCAGGCACCTGGAAGCATATCTCCTGCCTCAGACCCAGAGCGAATCACAAACCCGGGTAAGTCAGACGTTTGGCTGCCTAAATTGGATGCGGGGGCCCGATTCAGTGGGTGTGCTCAGACACTGCCTACCAGATTGGGCCTAGCATTGCCAACTTTCTAATTGCTGAAAACCAAACACCCTTGCCCCACTTCCTGCCCTGCCTCTTCCCTGAGGCCCCACCCTTGCTCAATCCTCTCCCAGGACTCACCTGCTGCCTGAAGAGCCAGGCTGGAAGGAGCTGACATGGAACCTGCCCAATCGGGGCACAGTGGGGTTCAGTCACCAGAGAGGTCAGTCCCCGTAGCAAGGGGCCAGGACAAAGGCAACCGGGGCACAGCGGGGGGCTGGGCCAGGGAGGGGTCGGACTGTTCCAAGGCCCAGAAGCTGCTCCCTGCCTAGATTCTCCCAGACATCCTTGCACCACAGCTGTCGCCATGGAGAGGGACCTAGCAGCCTAACCTAGTGCATTGGAGGCACCTGGAGCCACTGGCCTGGCCCTGAGTGCACCCTGCAGCCTGTCTGTGAGACGGCACTTGCAGACCACTCACCCCTGGGCTCTGGCCTTGTCACTTCAGCTGGGTGGCCGATAGTGAAGTGAAAAACAGAACCCCACAGAGGGGAGTTCTTAATGTCTAGACTGCTGGCATTCTATTAGCCGCGTAGTGAAACTGGGCTGGGACTAGCCTTAGAATGGGGGGATGGGGGGGGGGGGGGGGGGGAAGAGGGCAGGGCCTGACAGAGAGAGAAAGGGATCATTCACACACAGAAGCAGAATAGTACATTGCACACACACACACACACGATTTTCAACACAGTTGTGTGTGCAAAAAAAGGCACACTCACAATTATGGCAGTTGTATGTTCAAATAATCAATTTCCACGCTTGATCATGATCATTGCAATTGAGATCATTCGCAGATGCTTTATGTATTTTTTTTTCCATACGCAGTTCTGCACTTAGCACTTGAAAGAGCAGACCCATGGGGTGTGAGAGTAGGTAGCGAGAGTGTGTGTTCACACTCTATCCTTTCTCTCCTGCAAGTAGAAAACCACCATCCTTGCTGTGGAGGGTGGAGCCTTCAAGCAAGGGCAGCCCAGCCCAGAGGGAACTGCCGCGTGTGGGGATCGGACGGAGCCAGCGGCTACTGCAGCCAACCGATTCGGGCCTCAGGTGAGTTCACACAAAATAGCCAGAGAGGGAGCAGGACTTCCCTAATAAGCTTTAGTTGAGTGGATAGGGTACGCACCCAGGATGTGGGAGATCCCCATTTCATATCCCCCCTCATCCTGAGGGTGAGGCGGGATTTGAATAGAGATCTGCCCCCTCTCAAGTGAGTACTCTAATCACAAAACTATAGAATCATTCTAACTCTTTCACCAGCCCAACTCATTTAATTATTCGGCTATTTAACTGAAGTGGAACAACTTCAACAGGAGAGACTGAGGGAGCCCTTTCCCCCAATCAGACTATCCCATGGCCCAGTGGTTAGAGCATTCCCCTGAGAGCTGGCTGAGCCTTGTTCAAATCCCTTCTTCTCCTCACAAGGACAGGGGGACTTGAACTGGGGGTCTCCCAGACCCTGCTTGAGTATTCTAACCACTGGCCTAAGGTTATAAGAGAAGATGTCTCTCCCCCAGTCTATCCTGTTTCAGGCACTATCTGTGACTTAGGCATTCAGCTGCCTATCTTTCCTTTGTTCATGGATCACAGTCAGAGCCAGGCACCTCGGTGCAGCCTGGACTTAGACATCTATCTCCGTGAGAGAAGCAGGGCTTAGCACACCCTCTGGTTGGTGTCTCCCATTGGCAAGTTTAGGCAGCTTACTCAACTGGTGTGCTGGCTTTGTGGATTGAAGTCTAAGGCTCCTATCTTTTGCCATTCATGGTATAAAAGCCTAACTCAGGCTTTGTGATCACAGTGTTGTTCCTGTAATTTTCTAGCAATGCTTAGCATTGTAGCATCTAAGTTCCTTCATCGATCTGTTCCCATAGTCTTTTTTTACAAGAGAAGGGACATCATACTTCCAATGTCCTAGACCAGTTTTAATGCAAGTTAGTAGATTTTGTCAAGCTACATTTCTTCTCCAATTTCAGTTGGATTCAGAGTTCTTTTTCACTTTGTCTAAAAATGTTGTGCACTGTTGGTTAAGCACCATTAAATAGCTTAATTCTAGACCGGAGGTTGCTGCATTTCAGTGGTAAATAACATGATTCCTGTATATAAGTGTGTGAAAAGCTTTGAGAAGAAAGTAAATAATATTGTAATTCATAGAGTGACTATCTGCAGAAGAATAGCTAGGGAATTATGAATAGCAACAGATGAACTACCATAAAACAACGACCCTATTTTCATGCAGATATATTTAGGGAGAGGAGAGTAAAAGAGGAAACAAGATACATAAGCAACAAGGTTACTTAAGTAAGCTTTTCAGATTTGATCTATTAGATGCCAGTAGCATTGTTTCACAGAATAACTTTTCCTTGCAAACACCAAATGTCTTTAAACAGGAAATTCTATCTAGTACTTTTCATCTCCAGGTATTCACTAATTACACAAGAAGTCAAAAGCAGAAATACAGTCCCAGGAGTCCCAATACCCAGGTCTGTCCTTTGATGACTAGACCACATGCCCCACATAGTTGGCAGTTACCCAGTGCCTAATGTCTAAGCCTGTGCATTTTGAATGTTTTGACAAAATTGTTCCTTGGGTGCATTTTGCATTCTGCCAGAAGCTCATCAGATATTAATGTTTCCTATGGCTCCAATGCTCTCAGTCCCTTTAGTGCATGCAAGAAATACAAGAAAAAACACTGACCTAATTTGCTTGTAGCACACCAAGTGTCTTCACTTCCAATTACAACCAGTCACAGAAATGCAAATCTCCTAATTTTCCATGGGAGGCAAGCATTTGAAAGAAATCAGATGACCCTTGCTCTGACCTTTGCCATGATCTTTGGAAATGTTAATTATTGGGCATGCCAAGTGTCCTCCATCTTCCTGCTAACATCAGTTAGGATCAAGGCTTTAGGTGAAGACAAGCAGGTCAATGAGGGTCTGTTCCTGCACAGTGCTGAGTATTCTCAGCTCCCACTGAAGTGCAGTAGAGGGTGCACAAATGCTACCTTGCAGCAGGTGTTCTGCATCTCACAGGATTGGGCTCTAATTGCCTTCTGGCTGCCTTTTAATCAGCAGCTGCTGCTTGTGTACATCTGGCCAACAGATCAAACCAGGCTGTCCCTAAACTTCTTCTTCATGGTTTCCAGTTTGTCTCTGTGGGTAGTTCTGGGGTTGGCTTTGCTGTCTAATGGCTCCCATGGTTTAAGTCCTGTGCATCACAGAGACCTACCTCTCTCCTCATGTTTTAAACCAGCAGTGAGTATCCAATGGGATATTCCAGCTGGCTGTCCCAAGATCTGTTTGTCAGGGAGCTTGGCATTTTTAGCGGAGGTCCATAGACTATGAAATATTCTCTCTTCCTTAGTCTGACCTAGACCAAACACATTGACCTTTATTATGCATTGCAAAGCCTAACTATTTCCCCAGGCTTTTTGAAGGCACAGATTGAGTAGAGGGGTAATTGGGTTGAGTGTGGAGAGTTTAAAAGGCTTGGTAGGTTGGGAGTATTGATAAGGGATCAACCTGACTTTTTTGTATGCAGATTTAAGACTTGAAGTGTACATGGAGCTCCAGGCTTAGGTGCAGTCTCATAAATAATACTCAATGAATTATATCAGGAAAGCTCCCACCTTTCCTTGGCTGTTTTAATTAATACCTGGCTTATAGAGCAGGGGTTCTCAAACTTGGGGGTTGGGACCCCTCAGGGGGTTGTGAGGTTATTACATGGCGGGTCGCGAGCTGCCAGCCTCCACCCCAAACCCTATTTTGCCTCCAGTATTTATAATGGTGTTAAATATATAAACAAGTGTTTTTAATTTATAAAGGGGGGTGCAATTGGAGGCTTGCTATGTGAACAGGGTCACCAGTACAAAAGTTTGAGAACCACTGTTCTAGGAACAAAGGAGGTCAGGATCATTATCTCCATTTTACAGATGGGAAAACTGAGGCACAGGAGGTGATGTGCTTGGCCAAGGTCACTCAACAGGCCAGTGGCAGAGCCAGGAACAGAACCCAGGTCTTATGAGAGCTAATCCAGTGCTCTAGCCACTCAGCGACACTATTTCTCTATGTGCCCCACTCTGGGCTTCTCAGGGCAGAGATCATTGGAGCAGGCAAAGTGTTATTTGTATCAGAAACCCCAATGGAGAAGGCAGCTCACCTACCAAGTGTGGCCTTATATTACAAGCCAGAGTCTGACCTCTATTTCCATTTTCTCATTGCTTCTCCTGCAGCCCATATTTTTTATATTCTTGCATAGGTAATGAAAAGGTAGAGTACTCCCCCTCACTTCTTTTTCCTACCCCCACCCCACAATAAACTTAAATGTATTGCTGCCCCCTTGTGAAATATAGATCTGGTGCCTTTGTTCCTCTCAGCCACCACTATGGAGTTGTCTGAAGAGGAGACTGCCACGCCTAGTGGCTGGGACAAAGGCAGGAATGAGGAACCGTGAGGTGGCATAGAAAGAATTCACTTTGACTTTATTTATAGGTGTGTGATAAATTGTCCCCAGCAACTCAAAGGTGTAAATCAATTGCTATCGCTATAAACAGGCACATAAAAAAGGGGCTTAAAATGAGTGTTCTAAAATGCCAGCTGATAGAGCATTCCTTTTCCTAGAAAGAAAGGGGTGTGTGACCAGACAGCTCCCTTCTTTTCAGCTGAGGGAGTATGCTGCCCCCTCTAGTCCAAGGAGAAGAACTGCAATTCCACCAAGCTAGGTCCACAAAGAATAGAATTCCTGTCAGTCAAAACGAAACAATAAAACCAAACCAAAGGGGCTGGCTATTTGAGACATGGCTAAGACACAATATGTGCATGCAGCGTTCAACTGCTGCGAAGTTCAAGGGCACTTGGATCTCAGGTATTAGTTTGGCCTGCTATAAAGATAACTGAATCTGCAGATTCTGAAAACCCACAAAGTTTTGTGTGCTTGGACCTGGAGTTACCAATGGGGCCATTGAGGGGAAAAGTGGGGACCATTGTTAAAATGTGGTTTGGATTCTGACAAACCACCCCCACCCTACCCCCTTCTCCAGAACTGTTTGGGCTCCAGGTTTTGCTATGGTCCATGATAGAGATAGGAGCTAGCTGTGAAATTCAACTCCAGAACTGGGTTATGATTACAGTAACTTATCTTTCCCAAAGTCTGAGAGTGAGGGTGTGGAGTTTAGGTACAGTTCTACAAGCAACATGGCCTTTTTCTTTAAAGACTGGTTTGTAGATTGGGTGTTCAGTGGGATGGCTTTTCATACTGACTAACACTGAGCCACGCACAGACTTGACTTCTACTATGTCAGTTTATACAGAGGTCTCTCCTGAGCAGGGGCTCCTGTTGATACTGAATCCCCAGGGTGATTCTACCGTGCTGCCATGCACATCCCAGTGCTGTGTTTCCATCACTATCAGCAAGCTGCCAGGTGGATTAAACCAGATTCTTTTATTCAAGCAAACTCACAAATAGGATTCTCTTCTCTTCCCCAGCTGACTCCTTCCCCTGGGCCCCCTCTAGTGTTCTTGTGTACGCATTGCATTCACTCATTACTGCTCAACTCCATTGACATCAGATACAATGCTGGCATGACATGTATTCTCATATCAAGGGATAGGAAGCTATGCCCAAACTCCCCATGCCTCTGGAACAGAAAGTATCCCCAAATCCACATTTGAGAGCTGAATATGACATTTGCTAATGCATCAAGCACATGTCAATGTAGCATCTTTCATTCCAAAGGATCCCAAAGCACTATGCAAGCTGCAAGATCAAGCCTGCACCATTTAAGTCAATGGGAGTTTTGCTACAAATTTCAATGGGAACAAGTTTGGCCATGTAAGAATCACTTCCCCTATTTTTTAAATGCTGCCGACTCCAGGTTGCAACACTACAGGCTAGAGTCTAGCAATATCAGACAACAATTAAGAATAGGAAGTGAGGAAGAAGTTCACAGGAGGGACAATGAAAAGGATTTAGGGTGGCAAAACCGAATATCACAAATCAGCACGCCACCAACATTAGCAACCCTCATTTTGAAAAGAGGACATGGGATCTGTAATGTCCACATGTGGTCAGGGCCTCAGTTTATGTTTCATTGGAAGGCGGTACATCCAGCAGCGCAGTACTTCCTGAACATCATGGTAAGGCTTTGGTTCAGTAACGATTCATAAGGCAGACTGCCATCTAGTGTACTTCCAGCAAAACTTTATGGAGCAGCTTGGCTTTTCTTTGGATATTTCCTTTGGATATTTCCTGTGGCAGCTAATATCTCAGATGTGCCAGATGCGAGGATGGACTCAACTATTTTATATTAGGTAGAAAAAAATGGTTTAACTTGCAGGTGGAAAAAAATCCTATAAAGCTACTTTCAATAATGTTTTTAGTCAATTTAATCCTGAATCAACAACCTTTTATGGGACACCTTGGATTAACATAGAGAACAGATATGGCACAATCATCCCCCACACCCTGCCCTGACAGCATGCCTCACTTCTGATCTGCAGGGACCACCTCTAGGCTTTGCAGAGCACTGGAGTCCTATTTCTGTGCCAGTTTGTCCCTAGATCATTCTGTGCTTATCCTCACAGTGAAACAGTTGTGATGGTGTTTTTGTGATGTGGACCCTTATCCACTGGGAATGGGACAGAGACCTATCCAACTTACTTCATAAAGACACACTGATTCTAACAACTTTAGTCCTGGGCTAGATTCAAGTCAATAGCATAGAGCAGAAAGTCTCTCTAGCCCACTCCTTGGTCCATCCATTCCCTAACAACCACTTGACTGTAACTTTAAAAAGGAACTAAAATCCCACCCAGAGCTCAGACTTCATATCACTGATGCTTATGGGAGTTTTTGTCATTCACTTCAAAAGAAACAGGATCAGGCCCATTATCTGTTTGTTTGGGGCATTTCAACATTTCATAGCACAGTGATTTGTTTACTTTTTAAAAAATATATATTTGTAGGCAACTCAAAGATATCAGGACATTCTAGGGCATGTCTAAATGAGTTAGCTTACAGCCACAAGGCAAGTCACAGGAATTGTGCCCTGAGCGCAGCACGGCTGTCTACACTGCATTGTAAACCCAGGTCTGTGGGACCCTGGGCTTGTGTGCTTGCTGGTTCCAAGCCTGGGCTTCAGCATCCACACTGCATTGTAAACCTGGGATTACAGTTACTGGACCCAGATTCCACAGCCATGATAATGCGTCCATTCTGCACTAGACAGACCTTTTGACAGGTCTGTGGCTTGTCCTATGTGCATACTGCAATGTAAACCCAAGGTTAATGGAACTCAAGTCCCTGGATTCTGGGTTTGAGAACCCAGGGCTTGAGCATCTACACTGATTGCTGACCCTAGACTAAGAATTTTTGAACCTGGACCCCAGCCCTGGGCTCCAGTGTCCACACTGCAGTATGAAGGTTCAAATCCAACCAACCATATCCCAGACTTCCCAGCACCCTCCCAAAATGTAGCCACTCTTGCCCTTTGTTTGTGGTGCAGTGTGGGAAAATCTGACTGTCCACCCAACATGTCACAGGAAGTTTGAGCATCCCACCAATACATCCTGCTGAGCCATCATTTTGGTCTACGGTGCTGCAATCCCATGAACTAGAGCCAGCAACATGGAGAAGTCAGCATTTGAAGAACTTCTTGCTTGTGCTTTCAATCCTGTTTCAGGAAACAGACAGAGCTTCCATGAGTCACTGGTGGACATTCCAGCAGCATTGTCTGACCCACCAAAGGCACCTGATGAAGCTAATGACAGCAGAGGAGGAGGAGGATGACATAGCCATGGAAGAATCGCGTAGGCTGATGCTGCTCATGACTCCTTTTGTAGGTGCCGATGCCTCCTACATAGACTGGCACTGCTGGAGCAGGGGCACAAGCATAGACTGGTGGGACCACATCATCATGCAGAGCTGGGATGACCAGCAGTGGATCCAGAACTTTCGCATGAAGAAAGAAACATATCTGGAACTTTGTGAGTTGCTCACCCTGACCCTCCAGTGTCAGGACATATGCATGAGGGTGGTTGTGCTGGCCCAGAAGCAGCTTGCTATAACCATCTGAAAGCTGGCTACTCCTGATTGCTGGTTGTCAACCAGTTTGGTGCTAGGAAGTCGACCCGTGGCAAAAGTGGCGTCAGAAGTGTGTGAGGCAATCAGGTGTGTGCTTTACCCCAAGCTGGCAGGCATAAAAGATGAAGTTATTGCTGGCTTTGAGCGAATGGAGTTTCCAAACTGCAGGGGCCAATGATGGGACTCTGGTGCCCATAGCTTGCCCTCCTCAATGATCACATGAGTATATAAACCAAGAAGGGTACTATTCCATTGTTATGCAGGCCCTTGGGGACCACAGGGGCTAATTTATTAATGTCAATGGGGACTGCACTGGAAAAGTTCCTGATGCCATGGTTTTCCATTACTCAAGGGTCTACATTAATGGACAGTCTGGGATACTATTCTCACCACATGACGTTGTCATAAGTGGAGTTACTCTTCCCAAAGTTATTCTGGGGGACCCCACATAATCCCTTTTGCCTTGGCTTATGAAACCCTATCCTGATCTCAGAGGCCCCAGCAAAAGAGAAGGTTTATCTACATTCTCAGCAAGCACAGAATGGTGGTTGAATGTACACTTGACAGACTGAAATCCCTCTGGCATTGTCAGTGTTATCAATGCTGTCCAAAGGTGAGCCATTTCCCACTGAATGGACCTATGACAGTGAGGGGCTGCTGAATCAGTGCACTTAGCCAGAGAGTGCACTGACCACAGCTGGGGCTGGATGCACCCAGGCAAAAGAAATCAGAGATGCTCTGAGCTCCCATTAGTCAGTGGAAGAGGGAGAATAGTACTTTTATGAATGTGTTTACACATTAGGTACTGTTGCGTCCTGCAATGAAATGGGAGGAATTGTTTGCCATGCAGTATACTTATGAATGACATGGCCGGTTATGAAATGTGGGACAAAAACTGTGTATTTACAGTATGGTTTTATGTAGATAACAGTACTGATAAATAGGGTTTGCATACAACTTCCCAGTTGTTCCTTATCATGGGTTTACCTTTATCGTTTGAAACACACATTATATGATGTGATGCAGTGGTGGCAATACAATTGCTTAAAAAAATTAAAAATGTTTTGACCATTTTTTGGAAAAGCACAATATTATACCATTGCCAGGCAGGTCAGCTGCCATTAGCATACCAGAACACCAGTAACAACGAAACCTTTTAGCAAAATAAAAACAAAGTGCATGAACAGTACAAACAATTAAACCATTTCCAAGTCAGAAACCCCCAGAGGTCCCTTGGCCTCCTGTTCTCCTTTCCCTTTCTTCCATGTTTACCACGCACTTGGTGCCGGGCCAGGTGGGGCGGAGGGATTCAACCTGGAGGATTGCATGCCCTGTCCAGCTGCTGCTGAGGCCTGCTTGCATAGGCCTCTCAGCTATGGAATTATCTGAACTATTCCTAGTCTGCAGCACATACAGGAGAACCTCAGAGTTACGCACCCCTCGGGAACAGAGGTTGTTAGTAACTCTGAAATGTTCGTAACTTTGAACAAAACATTATGGTTGCTCTTTCAAAAGATTACAACTGAACATTGACTTAATACAGCTTTGAAACTTTACTGTGCAGTAGAAAAATGCTGTTTTTAACTATCTTAATTTAAATTAAACAAGCACAGGAACAGTTTCCTTACCTTTTAAAAAAAAATAAACTTTCCCTCTATTTTTTTTAATAGTTCACGTTTAACACAGAACTGTACTGTATTTGTGTCTTTTCTTTTCTTTTTTCTTTTTTTTTTTTGGTCTCTGTTGCTGCCTGATTGTGTGCTTCCGGTTCCAAATGAATTGTGTGGCTGAATGGTCAGTTCATAACTCTGGTGTTCATAACTCTGAAGTTCTACTGTAGTACCATGGAGGGGAGTCAAGCTGTGATGTGGATGCGGCAGGAGCCTGCACTCTTGTATCCATTAGTAAAAGCAGCTGCTCAAAAAGTTCTTTCTGCTGTGATCTACCTTCCTGTCTTACCCAAGGTCTGCTCATTTGCTACAACCCTGTCCTCAAGTTCTGCAGCCAACTTGTGCCTTTCCTCTAGCCGTTAAGTCCTTCTCTTTTTGGTATTGGATCTGCTTGGTGGGGCTGTCTGGAATGTCAACCACAAGTTCATCATGGAAACACTTCCTCTTGGACTGGTCCACAACAGTATAGTGTCCAAGGCTTCTATTAGAGTGGGGGCGAATGGCCACGGTACTGCAGCCTATAGGGGTTGAGGGACCTGGAAGCAGACAAGGCCCAGAAGGGTTATTGTCTGAAATGTCTCAGTGCATGAGCACAACATTTCAAGGACATAAAATGGTACTTTGCAAAACTTCACTTCAATAGGTTGTGAGAGGGATGCTTCAGACCACAGAAGCTCCCTGGAAATAGCCTGGTTAATCACAATGAAAAAAGTGCACAGAGGCTAACTTAGAAATCACAAGTGTTTTTTTTTTTTTTCTAAAAATTGCAGACCAAGACCACTTTAGGCAAGGGCAGTGACCATAGCGTGCTACATAACCCTCTCTACCATTTCAGGCATTCCAGCATTTGGAGCACATAACAGATCTTCTGGATCCCAAATGGCAAGCCAACTGTGCATACTACTGAAGTATTCAGGAGTATGGTGACTGAACAGCCCATCTATGAGTGAAGTAGGCTGGCCAGCTCTTCCCTAAATGTGATTACCTATCTGAAGTTCCTGCTATGGGAAAAAGTTTGCAGCTATCAGCCCCCAGGACTGTGTCAAAATTCATGAGGGAAACCACAGGATGCTGTGTTAGCAGCTAAATAATAAATATATGGAGATATAACTATCTCATAGAACTGGAAGGGACCTTGAAAAGTCATTGAGTCCAGTCCCCTGCCTTCACTAGCAGGACCAAGTACTGTCTCTGTCAGATTTTTGCCCCAGATGGCCCCTCAAGGATTAAACTCACAATCCTGGGTTTAGCAGGCCAACACTCAAACCACTGAGCTATCCCACCCCCAAGCTACATGGCTTAGTACCACCTCACAGCTCCAATACAGCCTTTTGTAATTGCACACAAATACACCGAACTCCACTGCCATCCCCCTCCCTCTCGTCACATTTTTGGACTGCATTCAAACACCCAGCCATAGTTCAGACAAATGTTTTCATCACCCATGGAGTATGCGGACTACATTTAGTCTGTAACTGCATTTGTAAACAGACTACATTTCAACCTTCCCACCCCTACAGTTCACTTTTTGCAGGTAGCTCAGTACACTGTTGGGTCAGTACAGAGTGGCGTGTTTACAGAGAAGGAAATATAAAGTTCTTATTTTTTAACAAACCGGCATGTCCTACCACAATTGTGCTGTTTTCTAGTAGGTCACTTTTAGATGCTTGTTTCACTGTTTGCGCTTCCCAGTCTCCATTTTTAATTTCACATAGGGATGGCAGAGCCAGCAACGCCAAGACATTGGCATGCAATCCACCATTAGACAGAGTCAACATGTGGGAGCGGGGTACATGGGGTTATGTGTCCTCCCATATTTGCTGCTTGGCTTATATTGAGCATGCTCACATGGACTGAGCATGCTCAGTAACACTGCTGAAGCCGGCTACCCTTACTCTGCTCCCTCCAACTATCGGCAGGCACAGGTTGTCTCTACAGTGGATACCCGCTGCTACCCGGGGCTTGTAATAATGTTTGCATTGGTTCATAAAATGGAAATCCCTCCTATAGCTATATTAATAAACCCCAAAATGGAGTCGGAAATGTACCTGATTCTGGGGCAACTACTGCCTCTTCCATTTTTGCTGCTGGTTCCATGGAGGGCCGCTCCTCTGGAGGGGCATGAAAAAACTCCTCCAAGCGGCACCCCAGGATGTGCTGCAGCTGCTCTGCGACAACGCCTCTTTGGGGACCAGTTCCAGCACCAGAGTCACTTCAGTGGCCTCATCCGTTACCTGCTGCTGGCTACCATCCATTCCCATGCTAGAGTCTGGGGTCAGCAGGTCGCCATCCCAGCTGGTGCACCACTGTTTGCTCTGTGCTCAGCACATTACCCAGCACCTGTCAAACTCCTCGTAAAACGGGCACAATGATGGCAAGTTCCCAGAGGTGTGATTCTGGTCCCTGGCTTTCCAGTAGTCAGTCTGAGCCATTTAATTTGCTCCCTGAACTGTCCACTGGTCAGGTAAATTCCCAGTAGTGCCAGCTTTTTCGCTATTTGCTGGTACACATACTCGTTCCTGGTACTCTGGCTAAAATCAAATGTTTTGCTTGTCTCGCACCAAAGTTTCACCAAAATTCGGCTGTGCTCTAGGACGGAGTGTGCTTGGCAAAGGACTTCTTGTGCTCAGTGGCCATTACAAATGCAGCTGTAGTTTGCAGCTCAGCAGACAGAACAAAATGGAAGGCTTAAACGCTGAGGAGCTATACTTGAACAAAAGGGGCTTCTTCTGTTTCCTGGGAGTCAACTGGTGACTTGTGGGATAGAGAGGACAAAGAACAATGGCCCATAGGATTGTGGGTAATGTTGACAGACTCTCAGGGCCTGAGTCTGGGGAGGCTGCGTCCACATTGCAAAACAATAGGGCTTGAGCCCTGGGTCCCAGCAAGACTTGGGCTCGAACCCACTTCCCTGGTGCGGTTCTGGAGGCCAGGCCTGAGTCCGACAAATTTGCATGTGGAAAAAGGGAATTTGGACCGGCGCCTGGGTCTGAACCCAATCTTACTTTGCAGTGTAGGCAAATCCTCAGGTGCTTAGGGTCCGATTGTAAAGGTATTTAGGCACCTAAGTCACATGAAATTGGGTCTTGGACTCCTAAGTCACATAGACTTTTGAAAATGTTACCACTTATCTCCTTACAAAGCACCCCTCGGCGAGGGTTAAAAGGAGTTGTGTTGGAAGCACCGCTCACCTACCTCTTCTAAACGCGGGACAGTTCCCACTTGACTCCTTCTCCTAGGCTTCAAGCTGAGCTTTCCCCCCCTCCTGGCCAGGGCCGTCTCTAGGCACCAGCAAAACAAGCTGGTGCTTGGGGCGGCACATTTTTAGGGGCGGCATTCTGGCGCGGGCCATGCCACCCCTAAAAATTTGCCCCGGCTGCCCTAACTCACCTCCGCTGCTGCCGCTCGCATGCCTGCTCGCCCTCCCTCCCAGGCTCTCAAACCTGGGAGGGAGGGGGAGATCCCGAGCGGCTGTGGCGCGCGAATCAGCTGTTTCGCGCGCCACGGCCGCTGGGGATCTTCCCCTCCCTCCCAGGTTTGAGAGCCTGGGGGGAGGAGGCAGGATTTGGGGAAGGGGCAGAGTTGGGGCGGGGCCGGGGGTGGGGTAAGAAAAAAACAGGGGTGGGGGTGGCCAAAATTGTTTTTGCTTAGGGTGGCAAAAATCCTAGAGCCGGCCCTGCTCCTGGCCCTTCACTTGCAAGTGAAATGAGGATGCATCAGGCGAGAGAATCTGCAGGGGGAGTGACAGGAGGGGCTGGTGCCTGGCTTGGGCAGTATATAGGGTTCTAGGCCTTCCTGACATTGTGAAGAGCAGCACTGGCACCTGATGGGAGAAGAATTGTCCAAGCTGAGTGTCCCCTATCTATCTCCCTACAGGTATATTTGTCCCCTTGCTAATTCTGCCTCCCCTCCAGGGGGATAGAGAAGGAAAGAGGCAGAGCCTGCTCCCTCCAGTTCTTCTTTCCCTCCAAGAGAAAAGAGGGACCCTGCAGCCAGCTTCCTCTTCCCTAGCCAGAATCCAAGGGAAACATAATGGATCTGTGAGTTCCCTCTGTTCTCCTAGAATGGGTGATATGTGTGAGAGGAAATGAGCAGGGAGGTGGTTGGGAATGCGAAGATTATCCTTCTTCACAGCTCCACACTATCTAGGCATGTGCTTGCAGACACACACACACTGTTTACTAGCTATGTGCCTGTTTGTGGCTATAGATTAGGGCTGGCTGGAAAACAACAATTCTGTGTTTCGAAATTTGTTTTCATTCCCAGGCAGAATGAAACTGACCTTTTGAAATTTTTTGCAAAAACATGTAAGAAACCCAGAAAAGAGCTGAGGGGCCAAACCAAAACATCTGGGGGGAAATATCTAGTTTGATTCAAATCGAAACAAATGTTTTTGTCAAATCGAAAAACTCCAGAAATGAAATTTTTTCTTCATTTAAAGTCACCAAAACATTTCAGTTGGCTCAAAACAAATTTTTTTCTAAGTTTTTCATTTTGATTCAGCCATTTTGGGTGATTTTCTCCCTTTTATGTGGGTATGGGTTTTTTTTTATACTGGCCAAATTTAAAATGAAAAAGCTGTTTCAAATTGAAAAGTCTAAATGAAATGTTTTGATTTTTTCAAACCAAATTTCCCCCCCACTGAAACTATTTGCCAAATTATTGGACCCTGTGCTGGGGTATCCACCCCATACAAGCCCTGAGTCAGTTAATATGGGCTAAATGCGGTTATAATTAGCCTTATAAGTTGCACCGGGGGGAAGCCAGGGATTGATAAACACTAAATGAAAATGAAGCCCATCTGGGGGAGGAGCAGGGCTAGGAGTATAAAGCCAGGAGGTGAAACCGGGGGGAAGTCTGTAGTCATTCCCTAGAGGGAAAGAGAGTTCACCAGGTTCAAGGAGGAGCTCCAGGAGGAGAGTAAGCCCTGGGTCCTACCCTGCACTAGGGAAATTGACAAAAGGCTGAGAGGTATGAAATAGCCATGGGGGACAGAGAACGGTCCAGTGATAAACCCAGAAATAGGCAAGGAGATAGAGAGGTGGGATATGAAGGACCCCAGGGAAACCGAAACCAGTTCTGACACTGAATAGATGTAGGTTGCGACTCATAGGCAGGAACTCTGAGTAGCGGGTAGGCACGACTTCCCTTACCAGCCACTGGAAAAGTGGTACTCGACCTAGACTTGGAACAGAAGACTGTCTGAGACAGCATATAGACAGCTTCTCTGGTGGGATTTTGTTATCCCAGAAGTGGGGGACTATATAGTAACCTGGCCAGAGGGCCAAGTCAGGACGAGGGAGCACCCTAAGTCAAGGGATAGAGAGGGGCCACAGTGTGAGCAAAAGCTAATTCTCAGACCCATCTACAAGGATGGGCACGTGCAGTGAGTGGAACCCCTTAACAGACCTGAATTCAGCAAATAGTTTGACTCTGAAAAATGCATTTCTCAGCAAATAAGTGGGGAACAAAGTACAACAAAAAATTCACCCAGCACTAATCTTAAATAGCCAATTTAGACTAGGGACTTAAACCTGGATTTCCCACCCCCCACCTGAGTACCCTCACCACTGGGCTATAGCTTCAGTCTCATGCTCTCCTGTTGGAGCTGGTCCACCTTTCATAAGTCATTAAATATTCACTGGGCCAGAGAAAGACCAAATCTAGAGCCTGGTGGTTGGTGCACTCACCTGGGAGACCCACCTTCAAATCTTTGCATTTGAAGCAGGGTCTCCTTAATCCCAGGTGAGTGGCCTAACCATCAGGCTGTTCCAGAAAAACATGCGCGTGCACACACTCTCTTTTGTGACAAACATTTTGTCGACACTGATACATTTCTGTGAAACAGTTGACGAAACAGCATTTCCCACAGAAAGGTGTATCCCCGTTTCCATTCTCTACTCCACGCCATCTCTCAGACAAGATGATTCATTGTCAGTCCACCACATGACACTGACACCATATAACCAGAGGACAGGTGAGATTGTCCTCCTTTTCCCAGGTGGGGCTTCTCTGATACACCATCAACAGTGGTACCTCAGGTCTTAGTCCACAAAATATGGCCACCTGCTCAGAGCAGAGCGGCCCATCCCCTATGCTCAGCATCAGTCTCTAGAATGTCTGCATCTTTAAATAAACAAACAAAACCACAAAGGCAAGCACTTAGTTGCAGTGCCTGAAGCCAAGGTCCTGACCCGGCTTGGGGTTCTGGGTTAGCACTAAGGAGCTCCTCCTCCGTCCTAGTCCCACCCAGCACTCCCTCCAGGAAGAATCAGGCAGGCTTTCTTACCTAGTTTGGTGGTTCCCCATTAAGTCAGTGTCTCCTCCTGGTCTTTCTACACCTCTGGAGGACTGTCTTGCTGGTGGATTGGCCTGAGCAGGGAGGGTGGTCAGGGCCTCCAACAGAGGGCGAAGAAGGCCTGATAGATTGCATCATGCTCCTCTTTTGGTCTACTTTGACCACTGCTCTTTGGAGTGGGTTTTTCTGTGACTTTAAAATTATTTTTTATTCATTTAAAATGTATTATTTTTATAAAAAATAATTGTGATAATGCATAGAGACTTTGGTGATGATGATCTATCTATATTCATCTATCCATCCTGAGAGGGATGGATGTGATCCAGGGAACTTGAAAATGTGCTGAAGAAGAGTGTCCAAGCAATCTTCTCTGAGATCCTCCCTGCCCCATGAGTGAAGTGAGGCAGAAGATTCTGGAAGTGAACCACTGGCTAGGTAAGTGGGTTTTGTGAAACATTGGTCCACTGTCTATAGGGAGAGGAGGCTGTATAGTTTAGATTGCCTTCATTTCAGTAGAAGGGGATTCAATCTCTTGGAGGATAGGCTGGTTACACTAGTCAAGAGGGTTGTTAAACTAATAACAAAAGGGGAGGGTAAAAAGAGAGAAGATATGAGCACTCAGTTAGCACAAAATTGAGATGCTGAGAACAAAATTAATCAATGAACAAAAGAACACGAAGAGAAGGAATTTTTGAATTGCCTATACACCAATGCTAGGAGCCTAGATAACAAACAAAAGGAATTGGAATTGTTCATTTATTAACAAAATATTCAGCCTATTTGGTATTACTGAAACCTGGTGGGAGAGTCGTATGATTGGAATGTTAATATCAATGGTTATAACCTATTTAGGAAGGATCGAGTCAGCAAAAGGAGAGGAAAAGTGACATTCTATGTTAACAGGCATTACCTGTTTCTGAGTCACTGATAATTGGGAAGCAAATGATCTTGAATGCTTATGGATCAATGTCCTAACAGCTAGAACACAAGATGGGTTACAGACAACCAAATCACATTAGGGAACAGGGTGACCAGTTTCTTTTGTACCTATTTATAATGTGTGGGAAAAAAGCTGAGTGATGATGGGAGACTTCAATTTGACTGACAAATTATAGAGTCAGTACTAAAACATCCTTGAAATTTCTAAATATTATAGATGACAATTTCCTAACTCAAAAAGTTAGGGGAATTCTATATTAGACCTTGTCTCGACAGAAGATGAAGAACTGATCACAGAACTAAAAATTAATGATAGCTTAGGTACAAGTGGTCGTGACTTGATCACATTTATAAAACTGAATATAGTCCAGAGCAGTTATATAATTTCACAAAGCTGAAAACAAATATGAGCCAAATCAACTGGGAGGAAGAATTTAATCAGATAATTGGGAATTTTTCAGAATACTTTACTAGATGCTCAAAAAGCTGAGGAAGAAAGCTTTTTTTTAAAAAAAACTGGTTTAGAGGGGAAGCGAAGGTAGCTATAAAAATTTATATATAATATATATGCTATATATAAAATAACAACAAGTGGAAGAAGGGGAAGTTGATAGTCAATAATATAAATCAGAAGCTAGGAATTGTAGTAAATTGATAAGGGCAGCAAAACCACCGAAGGAGAAATCTATGGCTAGCAGAGTTGAGGACAATAAGGAGTTTTTTAAGTATATTAAGAACAAACAGAATCCTAACTATGTTCTATTATTAGGTGGAAATGGTAGAATTATCAACAATGACACAGAAAAGGCAGAAGTGTTTAGTAAATATCTCAGTTCTGCATTTGGGAAAAAACAGATGATGTAGCCATATCATATGATGATCATAAGTCTTTCCATTTCACTAGTATCTCAGGAGGATGCTAAGTAGCAGTTACTCAAATTAGACATTTTTTAATCAGCATGTCCAGAGAATTTGCAACTAAGAGTTTTAAAAGAGCTGGTTGGAGAACTCTCTGGGCCATTAATGTTGATATTTCAATAAGTCTTGGAACACTGGAGAAGTTCCAGAAGACTGGAAGAAAGCTAATTTTGGGTCAATATTTTAAAAGTATAAATGGGATGACCCGGGTAATTATAGGCCTGCCAGCCTGGCATAATGGAGCAGCTGATATGGGACCCATAAGCAATTAAAGGAGGGTAATATAATTAATGCCAATCAACATTGGTTTATGGAAAATAGATCCTGTCAAACTAATTTGATTTTTTTAATGAGATTACAAATTTGGTTGATAAAGGTAATACTGTTGATGTAATATATTTAGACTTCTGTAAGGTGTTTGACTTGGTACTGCATGACAATTTGATTAAAAATCTGAAATGATGTAAAATTAACAAGGCAGATATGGATTAAAAGCTGGCTAACTGATAAGTCTCAAAATATAATTGTAAATGGGGAATCATCATCAAGTAGGTGAGTTTCTATTGGGGTCCTGCAGGGGTAGGTTCTTGGCCCTTTGCTATTTAACATTTTTATCAATGACCTCGAAAAAACATGAACGTACACCTCTACCCCGATATAATGTGACCCGATATAACACGAATTTGGATATAACGTGGTAAAGCAGTGCTCCGGGGGGGCGCACTCTGGTGGATCAAAGCAAGTTCGATATAATGCGGTTTCACCTATAACATAGTAAGATTTTTTGGCTGCCGAGGACAGCGTTATATCGAGGTAGAGGTGTATCACAGATAAAGTTTGCAGATGACACAATGATTGGGGGAGTGTTAAATAATGAAGAGGACAGATAAGCTGGGCATAAGCAAACAATATGCATTTTAATATGGCTACATGTAAATGTATCCATCCAGGAACAAAGAATTTAGGTCATACTTAAAGAATGAGAGACTCTATCCTGGGAAGCAGTGAGGCTGAAAAAGATTTTAAATCAAGACTGGGCGTTTTTTCTAAAAACTCTCCTCTAGGACTTATTTTGGGGAAGTTCCATGGCCAGTGCTACACAGAAGGTCAGACTAGGTGGTCCCTTCTAGCCCTTGAATGTATGAGTGTATGAAATAATAAAATACTCAATGTGCAGGGGAGTGATGTATGCTGTTCTGGAAATGGGCAATTCCTCTGATGCTTACTCACAAAAAAGGGAAATATGCCCTGTGTGATGGGGCAAGGCCAGATGGCTACAGTAAAGTAGTGAGGAACAGGTATGTTAGCCCCAGGCTAAACAAATCCCTGGTACCATGGTAACCAAATGGCAGTTGCTCCAGGTTAATCAAGACACCTGGGGCCAATTAAGATTCTTCTAGAAGGTAGTGGAGATAGCTAGATTGATTGGGACACCAGAAGCCAATCAAGGACTGGGTGGAACTAGTTAAAAGCCTCCCAGTTAGTCAGTGCGAGGTGGGTGTCAGGAGCTATAGGAGGGAGCTGTGCTGTTGGAGGAATGAAGTAGTATGAATCCATATAAGGTGCAAGGAAGGAGGCCCTGAGGTAATTGTGAAGAAGATATTGAGTGGGGGGCTGCTGTGGGGAAGTAGCCCAGGGAATTGTACACGTCTTATTTCCAAAAAGTCAGCTTCCATAGCTGCTAATTTTAGGGTCCCTGGGCTGGAGCCTAGAGTAGAAGGTGGGCCCGGGCTCCCCCTCCCCTCCCTGATTAATCACTGATACTGGAAGACAACAGAGACTGTGCGAGGGAGGGTTGTTTCTCCTTACCTCCCTTGCTGGCTTATGATGAAAATGGCTCAGTAGACTGTGACCCTAGCCTCTAGAGAGAGAAGGGCTATGTGGAGGGTCACAGTGAGCCTCTGAGGCTAGCAAAATCCATCAGGAAACGCAGGACCCACGGAGTCAAGGACAGAACTTTGTCACACCTGTTAATCACACTGCTTAAACAGTGAACCCCTGTGTCTTTCTTCTTGGAATAGATGACCTCACAACTTCTTGCCTTGCACCCCACTGCCTATCTGTGGCAAAAGGTGGTCCCCCCTTGCCCAGTTTAATTACCAGATCTTTCACTTTGTAATTGTAATGGCAATGTGTCACCCACCTCATTATTCACACTTCACTCAATGACCACTGACACAGGGCTTTTCCTCTTCCTTACTGATCTCAGTCTCAGGAAACTGACCCTTTCATTGCCTTTCTGCCACAGGATCCTGATTCTTACATTAACCTACCATCCCCCAGCACTAATGCAAATACTCAGCCTTAGGTTCCATTTTGGGCAGTGCACCTGAGTTGGTGCTACTGTGGTCCACTCCATAACTCCTTGGTTATGTCCTCAGGCAAGCTGTCTATGTGCCAGCTTCTTTTCACATCCTGTCAAATCTGATAGCAATTACTCCTGCTGCGATACTAGGAAGAACACCCGCTTGTGGACATGAAACTGCTTAATCTGACCACTTTCCACTAGATGGAATTGATGGCCATACCACAATTTCACAACAACTCGTTGTTAAAACAAGGTTCCAGTGGTGTGTGATCACTAGGCCAGGATGTCATAGTGATCCTGAACCCTAAGATCCCTGTCTCATAATCAGAAAGTGCATGAGAGGAATTCAGTACAGAGGTGGCATGGTGCACTGGTGATTGCTTCTAGCTGACCATCTGCTGCTGCTAGCACCCAGAGGAGAGGAGGAGATGCATTGGTACTCAAGCACCATGGTGCCCCATCAACCCCACAGATCATATCACAATGTGAAAATGGGTAAGTGAAGGAGCAGGCATATGCTAGGAGCCATGCAATTCTTTCTTAATCATCAGGTGCAGAGCACATTGTTGGTTGTCCAGGGGAAGGAGCCAACATTTCTTTTGGGAGGTGGGGAAAATGGGCAATAATTTGGTGGGGTCCAGGTCCAGTATAGTCTTAATCCATTCCTACTGCTAGTATACTACATCATATAATGTCACACTAGTCCTTGACTACAGTTCTTATCCTATTTTCTCTTTAATAATAATAATAATAATTCATTGCACTAATATAGCACCTTGCATCCAAGAGTATATGTTAGTAAATATTAACCCTTTTAACCCTTTTTCTTTCTGTGTATTTGATTCATTTATATATTAACTATTATTTAGAATCTTTAGGATATAAAAGTGTATGTTGAATTCTAAGGTCCAGCACACTAGTCCTTGACCGATGAATAACCCTAGTCAGGAATTCTATGTGTTAGATTGTATATTATAATCCTGGATGCCTCTATGTTAATTGAACTCCAGATAGTCTGGGAAACTATTCCCTTAATATATATAATGCTTACACAAGCATATATAAACCTGGGAAACTGATAAGGGATAATTGTCACAACAGATAGGGAAGAATGATTATGGGAAGAAAGACCCACTGAAATATATTATCTTGAAGAACTGCTAGTCCTTTCAGCTCTAAATAATCATGCCTTCACACATAAATCAGGTAAACTTAAAATGTTTAGAAATAACATCAGAACATATGTTTCTTTTGGCAAAGAGATTTTCTTTCTTTGAAACCCTATATAATGACACTGGTATGAGAACTTAGTTGGGGAATGAATCTGCTGTGTCCCTTCAATTACAGTGAAGAAGAGAGACAGAGACAGCTCTTTATCATATCATCACATAAAGGGGCAAATGCATCTATTTTTTCGGTATTCTGTATAGTGCTGTACTAATCTCTGATTGATAATCTTTGATTAAATAATTCCAATTAAGCCTGTTATTCAACAATCTTGAATCATCAATAATTCAGACATGCAACATAAGAATCTTAGTAAGGCAGGGCATGTAAATATCGTTATCCCTGTTTTACATTGGGGGAAAATGAAGCACAGAGAGGTGAAATGATTTGCCCAAGATTCCACAATGAGTCAGTAGCACAACCAGGAACCCAGGAGTCCTGATTCCCAATACCTTGCTCTAACCCATATTACCAAGGCCCCACATACTGCATAGGAAGCTAGACCTATATTTTATAACAAAATTCCTAGATTCTGCAGCACAGGGCCGGCTCTAGCTTTTTTGCCGCCCCAAGTAAAAAAAAAAAAGGGGGCGTCCGGACTGCCGAAGCAAAACAAACAAACAAAAAAACGGCAGCCACAGGGAGCGCATGGAGGGCGGCCAAGGCAGCTCGCAAGGGGGCAGCCTCGCAAGCCAGGCGCTGCAGTCTACTCGCAGCCGGGCGAGAGGGGCTCCCCCCTCCGGCCTTGGGGTGTCTCTCCCAGCGGGCAGGCGGAGCCCCCAGGGGCTGCAGAAGGTGCTGGCTCTGCTGCTACTTTAAAGGTGGCTCGGCCGGGCTGGGCTCAGAGCTGCACGGGAGCGGAGGCTGGTGTAGGCGGCGGGGAGTGGCACGTCCCAGGGAGCACAGTGAGCGGCGGGGATCACTAGTTCCTGCCTCCCCGTGCCAGGGTCCATGCCCCTGCAGGGCTGGGCTGGGACTGGTGGAGCGTGGGGAGCCGGCTGGAGGTCCGGGGGGTCTGCCAAAGCAAAAAAAAAAAAAAAAAAAAAGAACCATGGCAGGGCAGCCGGAATGTGCCGCCCCAAGATTGGCCGGAATAGCGCCCCTTACAATGTGCCGCCCAGGCACTTGCTTTCTCGTCTGGTGCCTGGAGCCGGCCCTGCTGCAGCAGCAGACTAAACATTCAGTTTCAGCTTAATTTTAATTATAAAGGTTTATTGTTATTGATGTAAAAATGAAAGTGAATAATACAGTGAGTACACTAGCCCCTGTGTTATGTATTTTATATTAAATTCACATTTTTATGTTTTTCTCATGTTTTCAGTGTGTCAAAGGTTTTGTTCTGACAGTGCATAACTCCTGCATGGAAGATGCCAGGGACAAAACTGCAGATGAAGTAGAAATCAGCTGGAGTTTTTGGAACCTGGGAAGGTGATGGAGGGAGTTTGGAACTCTGGTATAAGCACATTAGCTGGATTAACAGTGAAATAGTCAGTGTTGAAATGTAGTGCCCAACATAGGCCTGGTCTACACTAGGCGTTTATGTCGAAGTTAGCGCCGTTACATCGAATTAACCCTGCACCCGTCCACACTGCGATGCTATTTAGTTCGACATAGAGGTCTCTTTAATTCGACTTCCGTACTCCTCCCCGACGAGGGGAGTAGCGCTAAATTCGACATGGCCATGTCGAATTAGGGTAGGTGTGGATGGAAATCGACGCTAATAGCTCCGGGAGCTATCCCACAGTGCACCACTCTGTTGACGCTCTGGACAGCAGTGCGAGCTCGGATGCTCTGACCAGCCACACAGGAAAAGCCCCGGGAAAATTTGAATTTGAATTCCTTTTCCTGTCTGGCCAGTTTGAATCTCATTTCCTGTCTGGACATCGTGGCGAGCACAGCAGCACTGGCAACGATGCAGAGCTCTCCAGCAGTGATGGCCGTGCAGTCTGTGAATAGAAAGAGGGCCCCAGCATGGACTGATCGGGAAGTCTTGGATCTCATCGCTGTGTGGGGCGATGAGTCCGTGCTTTCCGAGCTGCGATCCAAAAGACGGAATGCAAAGATCTACGAGAAGATCTCTAAAGACATGTCAGAGAGAGGATACAGCCGGGATGCAACGCAGTGCCGCGTGAAAATCAAGGAGCTGAGACAAGGCTACCAGAAGACCAAAGAGGCAAACGGACGCTCCGGATCCCATCCCCAGACATCCCGTTTCTATGAGGCACTGCATTCCATCCTCGGTGCGGCTGCCACCACTACCCCACCAGTGACCGTGGACTCTGAGGATGGGATAGTGTCCATGGCCGGTTCCTCGGACATGTTAGGGAACGGGGAAGATGAGGAAGGAGATGAGGAGGGCGAGGCAGTCGGCAGCGCTCACAACGCTGATTTCCCCGACAGCCAGGATCTCTTCATCACCCTTACAGAGATCCCCTACGAAGCGTCCCCAGCCGTTACCCCGGACACAGAATCTGGGGAAGGATCAGCCAGTAAGTGTTGTAAACATCTAAACATTTATTTTTAACAAAACAGGAATATTAACAATTAAAAGAATGGGTTGTTCATGATTACTGTGCCCTAGGCGCTTAACGGTTTAGTCATGGGCAGTGCAAGTTTTGAAAAAAAAATCTAGCAATGTCCGGTTTTCCGTGATTGTCCTGCACAAGCCGCTCTACTGTTTATTCCCTGCTACTGCAGCTACAGTAAAATGCGGTCTATATGTCCGGGGATAGAGCAGTAATCCTCCTGGGACATCTCGATGAAGCTCTCCTGGAGGTAATTGGAAAGCCGTTGCATGAGGTTCCTGGGGAGAGCAGCCTTATTGGGTCCTCCGAAGTACGACACGTTGCCGCGCCACAAGACTATCAAGTACTCGGGAATCATTGCTCTGCACAGCAGGGCGGCATACGGCCCTGGTCTTTGGAGGCTTTCCCAGAGCATTCTCTCTCTCTCGCTCTCAGAGATCCTCATCAGGGTGATGTCGCCCATGGTGACCTGCTTTGAATTAGGTAGGGGAATGTTAGTGTTGGGACTGTTTGCCCGTTCCTTTACAGAACTGTAACCGCTGGTTTGTAGCCACGCGGTGGAGGCGGGAGAGGGGCAGCCGAAAGGGATCGTTCCCGGGGACAGCCGCGAGGGGGTGGGACAGGGGCAGAGTTCCCGCTTGCCGGATTGCTGGCAGCAGGAACTGACATTGCTTTAAATGTGAAATGAGGCCAGTGGTAATATAAAAGTTTTAAACTGCCACAAGTCTACGGCTTACCATGTCTGCCTGCAACAGAAATTCCGTTGTGCTGCCCCGCTTCTCAAATGTGCTGTGCAAGACCCCAGGCACTGAATGCGAAGGCCGAGAATTCGACCTTGTGCTGAGTGCGCATGTGATAGGTGCTGTGCATGGTCTTGTTCACAGAGAAAGACTATGTTCTTTGTTCACAACTACATTTATCTTTCTGAGGAATTCACTCCCTTTTTCCCATTTCCACAGCCCCATCTGTGACTGTCTCACAACCTAGCCTGGCATCACACTCCCAGAGGCTAGCGCGGATTAGGCGTAGGAAGAAGAGGACACGGGAGGACATGTTCTCTGAGCTTAAGGCCTGTTCCCAAGCCCAGGCAGCACAGCAGACCCAGTGGCGGGAGAACTTGACCCGAATGCACCAAGCAAACATGGATCGGGAGGAGAGGTGGCGGCACGAAGACCAGCAGGCGACTCAAACGCTGCTTGGACTACTGAGGGAGCAAACGGACACGCTCCGGCGCCTTGTGGATGTTCTGCAGGAACGGAGGCAGGAGGACAGAGCCCCGCTGCAGTCCATCTCTAACCGCCCTCCCCCGCCACCAAGTCCCATACCCACCTCACCCAAAGTGCAAAGAAGGAGAGGTGGCAGAGTCCCTGCTAACTCTCACTCCACCCCTGCAGAGAGGTCTAGTAGCAGAAGGCTCTCATTCCCCCAAATTTGAAAAGTTCTTTCCTTCCCGCCTGACACAAGCCCCCGTCCAAGTTTCACCTCCCAGTTCCATGTGTAGTTGATAATAAAAAATACGTTTCTGTTAACTACTGTTTCAATCATGTTCTTTTGGAGGAGGAGGGGAAAGGGGGTTGGTAATTGGACAGGACAGTCACCTTTGGCAGGGTACATAGGCGGGGGGAGGCACAGCAGCAGGGCACATACACAGTGCAGTGATGCAGTGACTAGTTACCCTGGTTAGTCTGGGAGGTTGTTTTCATGTTATGTGGTGGGGGGTGGGTTGCTCTGTGACTTTGTGGCGGGGGAGGGCAGTTACAGATCTTAAGCGGCGGTCCTTATGCAGGATCACAGAGCCACACAGCAGGGGATCTGTAACCGTCCTCCCCCTGCCACAAAGTCACATAGACCCCCCATACACACAGTCCCGATCAGGAGGGGTGACAGGCTCCGTTGAAACAAGCATCCCACCGCAGCGGAGCCTGTCAATCCTTGAGTTTAGAAGCTGCATTCGCGTCACTACACTACACCCGCTCCGCACCACAGTCTGCGTCCCAGTTTTAAAAACAGTATTAAAGAAAACAGTGTGCATTAACAAAGTAGAACTATTTTTATTTCGAAACGTGTGTTGGAAGGGGGGTGAAGGGGGTATGTAACTGGATAGGATAGTCAACATTAACTGGGTAAAGAAATGGGGGCAGGTTTAGCTTCTCTGTACACAAACTTTAAAGTCACAGGTTACCCTGCTCACTCAGGAACTTTGCTTTCAAAGCTCCCGGATGCACAGCGCTTCCCGCTGGTCTCTTCTAATCGCCCGGCTGTCTGGCTGTGCGTAATCAGCAGCCAGGCTATTTTCCTCAACCTCCCACCCCGCCATAAAGGTCTCCCCCTTGCTCTCACAGAGATTGTGGAGCACACAGCAAGCTGCTATAACAATGGGGATATTGGTTTCGCTGAGATCACAGCGAGTCAGTAAGCTTCTCCATCTCCCCTTGAGACGGCCAAAAGCACACTCCACCACCATTCTGCACTTGCTCAGCCGGTAGTTGAAGAGTTCTTTTTCAGTGTCCAGGGCGCCAGTATAGGGCTTCATGAGCCAGGGCATTAGCGGGTAGGCTGGGTCCCCGAGGATGACTATAGGCATCTCCACATCCCCAACAGTTATTTTGTGGTCCGGGAAGTAAATACCTTGTTGCAGCCGTCTAAACAGACCAGAGTTCCTGAAAACACGAGCGTCATGAACCTTGCCCGGCCATCCCACGTAGATGTTGGTAAAACGTCCCCTGTGGTCCACCAGTGCTTGCAGCACCATGGAAAAGTAGCCCTTTCGGTTAATGTGCTGGGTGGCCTGGTGGTCCGGTGCCAGGATAGGGATGTGAGTTCCATCTATGGCCCCACCGCAGTTTGGGAATCCCATCGCTGCGAAGCCATCTATGATCGCCTCCACGTTTCCCAGGGTCACTACCTTTGGCAGCAGTACATCAACGATTGCCTTCGCTACTTGCATCACAACAACCCCCACAGTAGATTTGCCCACCCCAAACTGGTTCGCGACTGACCGGTAGCTGTCTGGCGTTGCAAGCTTCCAGAGGGCTATGGCCACTCGCTTCTGTACACTCAGTGCAGCTCGCAACCGGGTGTCACTGCGCTTCAGGGCAGGGGACAGCAACTCACAAAGTTCCAGGAAAGTTCCCTTCCGCATGCGAAAGTTTTGCAGCCACTGGGATTCATCCCAGACCTGCAGCACTATGCGGTCCTACCACTCAGTGCTTGTTTCCCGTGCCCAGAATCACCGTTCCACGGCATCAACATGACCCATTGCCACCGTGATGTCCTCGGCGCTGGGTCCCCTGCTTTCTGAGAGGTCTGTGCTACTCTCAGACTTCAGGACATCACCGCGGTGCCGTAGCCTCCTCGCCTGACTTTTCTGCATCTGCTTCAGGGAAACCTGTATGATAAGCTGCGAGGCGTTGAGAACGGCCACAACTGCAGCGATGGTCGCAGCGTGCTCCATGCTCGCAGTGCTGTGGCGTCCGCGCTGTCAATGACTGGAAAAGTGCGCGAACTGATTTCCCGCCGGCGCTTTCAGGGAGGGAGGGCGGGAGTGATGGACGGATGACGACAGTTACCCAAAAGCACCCTCGACACATTTTGTTACCCAGAAGGCATTGCCGGCTACACCCAGAATTCCAATGGGCAGAGGGGACTGCGGGAACTGTGGGATAGCTGACCACAGCGCACCGCTTTGAATGTCGACGCTTTCACCGTTAGTGTGGACGCACAAAGTCGAATTACTGTCCTTAGTGTGGACACACACGTTCGACTTTGCAATATCGATTCCAAAAATTCGATGCAAGTAAAATCGAACTACTCTCGTAGTGTAGACAAGGCCTAGGTTTCAGAGTCAATAATCCATTGAGCAGAATGGGACAGTTCACATCCCTAAGAGCTGTTACCTCAGACTGTTGACAGACTCAGGTAGGCAATAGTGCATCCCTTACATTTGATTCATATTTTCAAGTTTTTCTTGGTAAATTTAAGGCCTTGGATTCTGGAGCACAAATTTGTATCAAAGAATGAATGCTATTCCCAGAGAATCTTGCAATACACAGGCCCCTTCCATAGCACATCTGATTTGTGCTGAGTCCATCTCTTGCCTTTATTCTAATAGAGTTCTTGGCTTTCACATAGTCCTTATGATGAACATTTAGCTGCCACTCATCTGCTTTATAAATCAACAACACTGGTACCAGTGTATTAGTACCCTGAGAGCTTTCACACATACCATATATTATAAATGAAACAAAATGGACATACAGTATACACCCTTGAAAATTCCACCTGTTCTGCAGTTATTTTGTACCCTGCAGGGTGAATTCCATAGTATAACATTGAGTTTCTATAAGAAAAAGCCACTTCATCCCTGCACGACTGGAGAAATATTAGAGATCCAGGATTCTAGGTATAGTGCCATGGGCATCACTTTGAAGTGCTGCTATCGCCAAGTGTGAGTCAAAAAGATTAACTCCATGATTTTACTGTAAGCCTCTGCTGTGTATTGAAAAGGCTTCATCTCTCACTGTAACACCAGCCTATGCTTCTTGTTGTAGGTTCTTAACCCTCCTCCTCAGAAGGTTCCGAGGTCACCTTTGATGTGTGCTGCTTTGCCAGTTATTGCTCCTTGTGATGTGTGCATAGTTCAGTCTTTTGGGACTCACCGTTTTCATGTTCTGATTGTGTCAGAACATTTCTAAGAGAAGAGCCTTTATTCACTCTGTACAGCCTGTCCAGATCTTGTGCTGCCCGCCCTGCCTGCTCTGGCCCAGCCTCCAGTGGAGCAGCACTATCCAGTCTGTCCATGGTGGACCAGCCAAGGCAGCCACTGACTACCCTTCCTGCTCTGTTGTGTGGTGGTGCCTACAGACCCCATTCAGGGATCAAGGACTCTTTGCACTAGACACTGTACGTACAAATAACACAAAGACAGTTCCTGCCCCTGAAAGCTCATAGTTCAGGATTATGAAAAGACAAAACAGGTGAGGGTAAAGGTAACAGTAAAGGGGCATCAGCCACCCTATGTGCTCTGGCCCACCTGCCTCTTTGGTAGGCAATAGCTATCCTACTTGTATGTGACCAGCTGCCTCTGACACACACACACACACACACACACACACACACACACACACACACACACACACACACACTCTCTCTCTCTCTCTCTCTCTCTCTCTCTCTCTAAATAGTTTTATGGAGTGTTAACAATTAGCAAATGCTAAACTCAAACCAGATGTGCCCCCCTCCACCAGCTAGCGGGTTCGGAATGTAGTTCCACACTGTTCAAGGTGACTTGGAAAGCAGAGCTGATGGGAGGACTCCAACATCTGGCACCCAGTGGGCCTTTCTGGGGTTTCACTTTCCTACAGCTTAATGTGCTGGATCCATAGTATCACTCAGAAGTGGGAATGGTTTCACCACATACTATGTTCACAGCCCAAATGCTTGTATCTTTTGGAAGGTACAACAGCTGGGGGATTTTTATGTCAGTGGCATGGAGTTTCTGATAATGGTTCCCTCCGATGTTTGGAGGGAAGGGGATGAAGCTGCCTAAATTAGAGCTGGGCAAAACTTGATATTTGTGTTTCATGGGAAGTTCTGCAATTTGTTTTTGTTCTGATTCTGGACAAAATGAATAATCTTAAAATTTCCCATGAAATGGAAATTCCAGAATTGCATTTCAGAAACTGAAACACTGCAAAACAAAGTGCAGTAGAACCCTGTTTATCCAACCCTCTGTTATCTGGCTTTCCATCTTAACCAAACAACCAGTGTGCACAGGTCCAGAAGCAGGCGATCTCTCCTGTAATCACTAGATGGCGATGCAGCCTCACACTTTCCCATTCTCTGGATTATCTGAATGTTTGACTATCTGATCTGGAGTCAAGTCTCAATTAGATCAGATGAAGGGAGTTTTGCTGTGACTAAAATTTACATAATTCGACCCACCACAGATTTGCTGCAGTGAAACTGGCAAGAAACATGTCAATTTAAGCCAGTCTCTCCCAGGCCTTACAGGGTTCATGGCTCCATGGCAATCCCACCATACTGACTGTTTCAGAATCGGGGATCCCAGGGCTTTCAAACTCTTGGGCCAGCTGGCTCACTGGGCTGCCCAATTCTCAGGGCAGTGGGCTCACCCAGCTGCGGGAGTCAGGCAGCCGAGGGAGCCAGCCCGCCCAGGAATCTGGAAGCCATGGAGTCCCTGGTGCCAGGGGTGAGCCTGCCCTGGAGCTGTGGATCCTGGAAGTCTATCCAAGAACTTCCAGGCTCCTGACTCTGCAGCAGGGAGCCTGGCAGCCCTGAGAGGTCTGACAGACTCCCAGGGCTTCAGCCTGCCTGCCACACCAGCAGGAGCCTAGATCCTTGGCTGGAGTGGGGGCCTCCAGGGATGTCTGGCTTTGTGGTAAGGAGCCTAGATGCCCTGGGAGCCACAGCTGAGTTGGGAGCCTGGGTTGTAGCACATGCAGGGCTTCCAGCTCCATGGCTGAGAACCTGGAAGCCCTGAGAGTCCCAGCTTGTGCTGTCAGGCTAGTTCGATCCCTGGGCTGCAGGAGTCAGGCAGCTGGGGGAGCCAACTGGCTCAGGAGTCTGGAAGTCCAAGGGTCCCTGGCCTTGGGGCAGTCTGTATGGCTGGGCTCCCCCAGAGCCAGGGACACTAGAAGCCTAGGATTCCTGAATCCAAAGCAGTCCTCCAGCCAGGGTTCCAATAAACCATGCAGGTGAACTTGCAGGAAACCAGGCAGTTTTCAACAAAAACCTGGCAGAAGATTCATCAAAAGTGACACATTTCTGCAAAATGTTTTGCTTTCAATGAGTTGGAATTTTCCAAAGGAAAACTGTTCTGCTGGAAAATTTCTGACGAGTTATAGTCTGAACCTTCTGTGCCTGGCAATCTGCAGGGAACTTTGGTTCCAGGACTTCTATATAGGCCTTACTGTTTGTACTGCTCTTTGTGTTCTTCTGGCACCATGGCTCCTTAGAATGTGTGTTGGCATTGGATTCACTCCATCCATACACTGTGGCTGAGCAGTAGATGCTGCAGAAGGTCCCTGATGGAATTAATGGGTTCATCAGCATGAACTCCCATGTGGCTTTCTGAGTGGGAATTTGCAAGACACAGTAGGATGCAGCTACAAACTGTGCTACTCCATGGCTCTGCCTCCAAAAGCCTGCCGGGCAGGAGGATTCCCTCTGCTTGAGAAAAAGGGAAGTATGACCAACTGGTTCCCTCTCCTCTTTTCCCTGGGCTGATTGTTAATCCTTCGCTTCCCTCTGAGCCAGTTAATGGTGGGAACATCCAGCTCTTCCTGTGGGTTTCTCAAATAACTGTGGTCCTGGAAAAACACTTAGTGGCCTTGGCACTGAAAATGAGTGGGTTTGGGAAAAGAGCTGATCAGAATAGAATTACAATCCACATGTCAATTTTGACTTGAACAAATTCATATTCTTGTTCAAAGTGATAGTTCTTTAATTTCCAGAGGGATGTAAAACACGAGTAAGCCACTGCTGAACACTCCTTTCTGATTAAGTAGAAACTGCATCCCAATTATTATTACTAAATTAGGCTCTTTGTTTGAGTTTCAGTCCATAAAGTACAACCAAATGACTTTTACCGTGCTATCTAAACATTTGGTCTGGTTAATGTCTAACTACAAGTATTTTTTAATATTTTTAATAATTAAATTCTTCCGGGAGAAGCTACTGATCTTGGGCCAAATGCTGATCTCAATTACACCAACAATTAGCATAACTGTATTGCTCAACTTTGTCATGTGCTGTAAGCATTTGTGATGCTGTTTACTTGCTCTTCCATTGATCCACCAAGAGGTGGCAGCGTCTGAACTAGTTTCTTCTCAGATTTTAAGGCAGCTCCTCCAGTTTATTTTTACTCTCTGAACAAGTTGGATTCCCACCCCGGTGATTTAAAGCTCACTTCTCAGAATAAAGACAATAGGGGAGAGAGGCCAATCTCTGGAGCCCAGAGAAATACAAGAATGGATTTCACATCAATTCATGAAATAACAAGGATAACTTCACAGTCGATATATCATGGAATAGCTGTCAGAAAGGGCTAAGAGTCAAATATAATTTTAATTTAAAAGCAAAAAGGAAGAAAACCTAACTGAATTCCACTACATCAGGTTTTGGGGCACTGCTGCCTCCTGCAACCGTTTTTCAGAACTATACAAAACTGTGACTGGTTAAATAATGAGACTTTAACTAATTAAGTTAAATAATGAGACTTTAACTAATTAACTAATTAAGTCTCCTAACAGTCCTGTAAAGTAAGAATTAAATGCATTTAGCAGTTTGGGAATAGGAGGTGGAGACTACACATAGTTTTTGGACTGGAATAACTATTTCAGCTAGGAGTGTGATTTTCTTCAAACATAGTTATACTGGTACTATTGTGAAGACAGTTATACCGGTATACGGGTGTCTTATAGTGATATATCTTATTGCCCTTCTGCTGTGGAAATAAGCTATCCCAGTATAGTTAAAGCAGAATAACTTTTGTGTGTAGACAAGGCCTAACTACTTTACCCAAAGTCCTGGCCCAAGTCAGGCACAGCGAAGAATATTACCCAGGTGTCTTCATTCCCAGTCTTCTGCTCTAACTGCTACCCATCGTTTTTTTCATATTACTTTCAACTATATCTTAATATAAAGCACCATGATCAGTAAGATTTCACAGTGGTCTGGGTATAGCTACAATGGAAAGCAAATATTCAAAAGTATTTACCACGGCACACTTCCAGTAATACTGGCTATTTTGTGGATGCTTTCAATGGAGTGTAATTTTTATTTAATAGTGCTTTCTATAGGGCCTGACAAATTGTATTTAGTTGCACAGCAGAATTACTGAAAAAATGATGTTTCTTACATTTATATAGCACCTTTCATCCCACAGGACACAGTGAAAAACTACACACAAAGATTACTTTATCCACCCATGAGCTAAAATATAGCAGTTATTTAATAGCTCTCACCTATCTGATAGGTTAAGTTTTTGTACTGCTACCCATCACCGTAATATCTGAGCACTTTCCATGTAAAATTGATTAGAAGTAGCCAAGTCCCTAGTGGACTTTCTGGAGTCTCTGGCTTTTCTCCCTTTTCAGGGTAAAATAATTCTGCTTGGAGTAAGGTTTTTTGTTTGTTAGTTTGAGGGTTGATTTGTTTACTAGTTTCACATCTTCTGGGTTTTAAAATTTTTTGTTGGGGAGGGACAGATAGGAGTGCAGGAGCTGTGAATGCAATACTGTGCAGCAGTGCAGGACAGGGTGTGAAGAAGTATCCAGGTGAAACGGCAAGGGGTATTTAGGAAGGAAGAGATCTTTTATATGTGAGGTCCTCAGTTACATCTCACATAAAAGATAGCATCTCTAGCACAGGATCTGTTAGCACTGAGCTGCACCACTGTTATGATGCTAATTCACAGGCAGAATGACAGTCCCCAACACCACTTCCTGAAGCTCCTGAGGCTTTCCAGTGAGGTCTCATATCATAGCACTGAGGTAGACTGTAACAGAGTGGTTTGCCTAAGGGCTGGAGAACCTGGAGCTAAGCCAGCCCTGATTACAAGATGAGCCCCATCTGAGAGGAATCAGGTGATTCAAATATAAAAAGCAGCAGGAAGTTGTAGAGGGCACATGTATGTTTCCGTGAGGGAACTGTAGCAAAAGAGCCTGTCCTGTGGTGATCCCTGAGGAAGGGATAGCGCCTCAGGCAGGAGGTGCTGTACTGAGTTCAAGGCTCGATAGAAGATTTCCTTTGGATTTGCTTTTGGTAACGTTATTAATTTAATTTTAAAAAAATTGTGTGGAGCTTTGTTTAAGGAGCCCTGAAGGAGAAAACAGGGGCAGGGCACTTCAGAGGCTGCCCTGGCCACAAGGGGGTGGTGGCAGCCATGGCATTACACAGACCAACACTACTTGCTTGAGATGAGATAAGCTCCAGATACAAGGCGGTATTGCTATACGCCTTGAAGATATTAAAAGGGCTCCAAGAAAAGAGTTTCTTAGCCAAGTGATGAAGAAAGATGTTTTGTTTTTCCCCTGGATCTACAGCGTAACCAAGCCTGACACTGGTTGGGTTGGGTTGGCTATCGTGCCCACAATGGCTTTTTACAGCTTTGTTCTAGTCCCATTCAGTCTGTGTTGGGGGGGGGGGGTGCAAACCCTATCAGAGTTGACTGTGTACCTAAGCCAGTATCCCATTCCTGCTCAACCTTCTCCTTAGGTTAATTCATTCTTAGGTCCTCAACAGTGGTGAAACAACTTAAATTGTGAGTAGTGACTAGTGCTGGTTGGGAATTTTCCATTAAAATGTTTTTTTTTTTCAATAGAAAATTAAGTTTTTGCAATATCAAAATTTTCTGCAGGACAGTTGATTTTGCCATTTTCCACTGGGAAAATCAAAATGAAATATTTAATTTTTAGCCAGGTCAACTTGAATTGAAATGTTTAATTTCAGACAGTTTTACTTTAATTCGTGTTCACCTGAGCTATTGTGGTGTCTCATGGAGTGGTAGTTCAGGTGCTTCATGACCCTATTCTCCTCTATGGGCTGGCTTCCAGAGCTGGAATACATCTCCTACAACACACTAGAGTTAACTGATAATGAAATGTTTTGACATTTTGGAATTGAATTTTTTGAAAGTTCAATTTCACTGAAAAATGCAATAATTTGATATTTTGGGATGAACATAAGCTTGAAATATCTGAATTTCCCATGAGATAGAAATAATGATTTCTGACCAGTGATAGTAATGACTGACAAACTTCCACAGAACAAACCAGATGCTGGTATTTAGATTCCTGAAGATCATAACTGTGATGCAATAATAATTTTAAAGTAGGCCAAATTGTGGGCATAAAAACCCCAACAATTATACCCTTTTAATCTCTTCCTAGGAGCAATAAGCCTTTTGATATTATTGCTATCTTAAATATTAAAGAGGAAGCAAATTACAGTTACAATCATGTGAATACAATAGATCAACGCAATTGTCTCAGACCAATATTCAGTCAGATTGTCACAAACTACTCAAAAGCAAGTGCTATTTAAGGAAATAAATAAATTAGACTCTTTATACTACTACTGCTGCTGCCGTATGGTGTGTCATCGACCCTCCATCTTTGCCAATTTAATTAGCAAATTTAATCCCCAGTCCTTCAAATTTTTAAGCATAGAAGTAGTCGTGGATACTCGCATAAAGTGTGTAACTGCAGGATTGGGGCCTTAGTTGGTTCTATCACTTGTGTAATTTTACAGATTTTTTACAACATCCCAACTTCCAAAACTTTCCACCAGGTGATTAGCTAACAGATCTTTAAAATGTTATCCTCTCAAAAGACTATAAATAGAGACATACTTGCAGCCCCCATTGACTTGAATGAAGTTGCACCATAGCTGACTTTGGTCAGAAGAAGCAGATATATTGATTAATAAGATGGCCTTTTATCGGGACACTTTTCTTACCATACTTGCTGTGTATCTTTGCTTCATCTAATACTCCCACCTTAAATACAGCACATAGTTGTGGTCAGATGCAGGCCACAAGTATCATCCCCTGAGGGGAGAATTCCTCCCCTAACACCCCTTAACATTCCTCTTCCTTTATTCAAGGGTCCATGAGCCCATTATCAAGTGTATTTATTCTCAGTCTAGAAACATCACCAGGTACATATCATCTATCAGTCACATGATTCCTCATTCAGTAAAACACCTCATTGATAAAAGCGTGTTTTAACACTATCCCCAAACTGATTTCAGACAGTTTCGACTCTGAAATATTTCTGTATAAAGTGTGTTCAGTTTTTCTGTAGTGTGCCACTGTTTTGACAGCCCAGCTGAAATTACAGGTATGCTGCTATTAAACAGAATATACTTGAGAGATGTTATATTCCTAAAAGCATTTTACTTCACAGTCTTTCTCAGCTTAAAGATGCTGAATGGGTCCCAGAAAATGAAATTAAAATGAAGGCTCCAGTTCAGTAAAGAACTTCAGCACATGCTTATATTTCAGCATGTGAGTGGTCAGACTAATTATGTGCTTAAAGTTAGGCATGTGCTTAAATGCCTTGCTGAATCAAGGCCTTTGGGGGATACTTTCTTCAATACTAATGGGAATTGTTTTGCTATGTCCTCCTACAGCATTTTGTAAATAGAGGGTGTAGCGAGGCGGTGGGATGCCCCGCTGAGGGCCGAACCTCCCCTAACACCAACGAGGGCGGAGCCACCGGGTCTGGCGCCCGCCCCTCAGAGGTCACGGCGCCGACCCGGAAGTATAAAAGCCCGCCTGCAGAGCTCAGTGGAGAACAAGCTGGCGGAGAGAGCAGATGTCTGTGGCCGAGCTCCAGCTTGGGAGACAGCAGCAGGCCGCGACCGGCCTGCTGACTCACCAGACCAGCCAAGCCTACCTCGCCCGGTACCCTGAGGAGGACTGGCCAAGCCTGCCCCTTTCCAGTTACCCCAAGGAGGAGCCGAGCCTGCTCCTTTCCAGCTATCCCGAGGAGGAGCCAAGCATACCCTTCGCTACCTACCCGGCGGAACTGATGCTGGTGGAGAGCACCGAGGACACTAGTATGGCCCAGGTACCCTACGAGGGGGAGTGTGGAAGTAGCCCGGGGGCAGCCGACCCCAGTCTGGCTGCAGCACTGCCAGAGCCTATGTCAGTGTGTTGCGGACAGGATCCCCACTGACAGCAGCGAGTTTCTGCCACTGCTAGGGCCCCGGGCTGGGATGCAGTGGAATGGGAGGGCCTGAGTCCCCCCTGCCACCCACTCCTTGGGTGGCACACTCCCCCTTTCTCCTGGCCATGAGATGCTGGGACCTCTTGCTCCTTAACTCAGCCCCTGCTTAAGGGCCTGGGTTCCTGACTGACTGTTTGAGTGCTGCCCCACCCTGACCTAGGGCCTGGGCTGCTACAAACATTGACTCAGCCCCTGCTTAAGGGCCTGGGTTCCCGAACTATTGACTCAGCCCCTGCTTGAGGGCCTGAGCTCCAGACTGTGTGATTACTGCCCCGCGCTGATTGAGGGCTCGGGGCTTTTTCTGACCTATTGGCTCAGCCCCTGCTTACGGGCCTGAGCCCCTAACCGTGTATTTGCTGTCCCAGACTGCTGCTGGACCAGGATTGACGGCGGACCAGAGCGAGGTGGTGGAATACCCCACAGCCCCGTTGAGGGCCGAACCTCGGCAGAGACTATTACAAAGGGGTAGGTGTGTAATGCAAAATGGATGTGCCCTATTTTCAACATCAATAGAATCCAATTCATCATTGCCCTCCACCTTGTGTGGTCATTTACACCTGTGCAGTATGAGTGCAAAATACCCTCAAAAATCAGAATTATAGATTTTTTACACACTTTTGGCAGTCGCTTCACACTGATGTAAATAGCTACACAACATGCAACAACAATGGTGAATTGGCTCAGTCTTTGTGTGTGGTTTTCATGTTGGTTAAAGATACCATTGTACTTGTCCGTCCTGTATTTAATCAGCACATAACAGGTACAGAGCGTACAGCATAAACATCCCCTCAAATGCTCTTTCCCCCTGAATTGAAGGAACCAGCATAAGGAATATGAGGGGAATTTGATTCCCATTGCCCATTTAGTCCTTATTCTCTTTATTGAGCCTGTGAAAAAGGGGAGTAGTTGGCTCCTGTAGTGATGGTGGATTTTGTGATGTGGACTCAGACCACCATATTCAACACTCTATGGCAAGCATAAATGGCTGCTTCTCTGCAGAGGTGCTGGAACAATTTGCATAGTGGAAGGGCTCAGAGTCATTGAACCAAACTGTAGTAGTTGGCATCCTTCAGTCTCTAGAGACCATGGGTACGCGCCCCTGAGAGATATAGAATTTACTCAGTTGGTTTTATGGCAGCCGCGAACATGGCTGAAGAGACCCACTCGAGAGAGACAATCTCTGCCGCATCTGCAACATTTAACGGTGAAGTTTCAACCCTTTGGGCTTTGCCTTTTGTGAGCTCTTTTCTCCTCTGGTAAGCTGGACTGCTTCCTCTCGTAACTCTGGAGACCTTTGTTTAGCTCTTGTTTCCAAAAGCTGCCGTCTTGAGTGTGATCTTCCCAGTTGTCCACATCCATGTCCATTTCTTTGAGGTCTCACTTGCACACATCCTTGAAACACAACTTTGGGTGTCCTTTGGGTTTTTTTCTAGATGCCTGTTTACCACAGAAGATGTTCTTTGGGATGCGCCCATCATTCATTCAGTACACATGCCCACGTCAGTGCAGGTATCTCTGGTTTGAGAGTGTTTGCATGCTGGCCCGCTTGAGCAGCTCAGTGTTGGTGACTCTGTCCCTCCAGGAGATTCCAAAGATTCAACGAAGGCAACAGATATGAAAGCTGTTGAGTCTCTTTTCCTGATGAGAATAAAAGGTCCATGTCTCGCTCCCATACAAAAGTGTAGTGATAACACATGCACGATACACACAGATCTTTGTGTGTTCTGTCAGATTATTGTTTTGCCATACCCACTTGTTCAGAGGCTTTTCCAGTACAGATGTTGAGTTCTGTTTCAAGTGAGAAGTTGACTGTGATAATGGACACCAGGTATGTGAATTCGTTCACCACTTCAAGTTCACAGTTTTTGATCTTGATGGAGGGTGCTTCCTCAATTCCTTGGCACATTATGTTAGTCTTTTTTAGGCTTATAGTAAGCCTGAAGTCTTGGCAGGCTTTGGAAAAACTGTTCATTAGGCTTTGAAAATGAGCTTATGTGTGGGTTGTCACTGTTGCATCATCAGCAAAGAGGAGGTGTTGGATAAGGGCCTCCCGAGTCTTTGTTTTAGATCTGAGTCTTACAAGATTGAATAGATTCCATCAGATCTTGTGTGCAAGTAGATTCCCTCAGTTGAGGAACCAAAAGCTTGTTTCAGTAGCAGGGAGAAGATCCCAAACAGAGTTGGGGCAAGTACACAACCTTGCTTAACTCCACTACGAATCTGGAAAGCCTCAGACACTGAGCCGTCATATGGGACTGTGCCGTACATGTTTTCATGGAAGGATCGAACCATGCTTAAGAGCTTGGGGGGGGGCAGCCAATCTTTTCTAGAAGCACAAATAGCCCACTTCTACTGACAAAGTCAAAAACCTTTGTGAGATCGATGAAGGCTATGTAGAGGGGCTTTTTTTTGTTCTCTGCATTTCTCTTGTAGTTGTCTCAGTGAGAAGATCATGTCTATAGTAGACCTTTCAGTTCTGAAGCCACAATGTGATTCAGGATAGATTCTGTCTGCAAGGGTCTGAAGTCTGTTCAGGACAACTTGGGCAAAGGCTTTTCCCATAATACTAAGAAGAAAAATACCACGATAGTTGTTACAGTCGCTCCTGTCACCCTTGTTTTTATAGAGTGAGGATGTTGGCGTCTCTCATTTCTTGTGGTACTTCACCTTCTTTTCAGCATAGGCAGGGCAACTCATGAAGATGTTCCAGTAGAATAGGTTTTCCGCATTTTTTGACCTTGGATGGTATGCAGTCTTTTCCGGGGGGCCTTTCCATTGGGGAGGCCATCAATGGCAAGGCTAAGCTGCTTGACAGTCAGTTCATCGTCGATTTTGTTTATAACAGGCAGCTGTTGATGACTGCGTCCATAACAATATTTTCATGAGAGTAAAGCTCAGAGCAGTGTTCTACCCAGCGATCCATCTGCTTGGTCTTTGATTATTTCCCCTGTTGTTGATTTCAATGAGCCTATCTTCTTTGAAGTTGGTCCCAAGGCTTTCTTGATCCCATCATACATGTTTCTGACATAGCCTGTATCAGCTGCTACTTGGATGCTTTCACATAAGTGCAGCCAATAGTCATTGGCGCAGCATTGAGCAGTTTGTTGTATCTTGGTTCTTGCCACTCTCAACACTTGTAAAGTTTTTTCATTTGGGTCTCTCTTGTAGTTGGTTTGGGCTGTGTGTTTGGCCTCTATGACTGGTGTCAACATACTGGAATATGCGTCAAACCAGTTGGTCTTATTTTCCTTCTTCCTAAAGACTGACAGAGCTGCATCATAGATTGTGTTCTTCAGTTGCTTTTGGCACAATCACTGGTGTCAAGGGCTTGTTGTAGTATGTTCTTGTACTGCTGTGACTTTTCTTGGTCCGCTATGGCACTGAGGTTAATACGAGGACATCCTTTTACTTTAAATCTGTGTATTTTCTTTGGTTTAAGTCTGACCTTGTTGCATACCAGAGAGTGGTCTGTGTTGAAAACAGTACTTTGAGAACTGCAGGTAATGAGTATGGTGTTAAGGGTGGTATGCCTTATAAGATCCAGTTGGTGCCAGTAGCCAGATCTGGGAGGTTTCCAAGACACTTTGTGTTGCGACTTTGTCTGGAAGAATGAGTTTGTTACACAGAGGTCGTAATAGGAATAAAATCTAGAAGTCTCTAACCGTTTCCATTCATCTTACCAGTTTTGTGTTGACCAAGACAGTTGGTTCATGCTCCCATCCTTGTATTAAAGTCCCTTAGCAGGAAAACATATTTGTGTTTTGGAATCTTGCTGATGGTGATGTTCAATTGGTCATAGAACTGGTCCTTGATGTCAGAAGACGAGGAGAATGTTGGGGTATACACACTCACAGGATTAACTGGGCCCACAGATGTGAACAAGCATAGTGCCAAAATTCTCTCTGATCCATTTGTAGGTGGCTCAATCATCCCCAGAAATGAGTTCTTGATGGAAAATCCCACTCCGTGCTCTCGCGTTTCTTCTGCGTTTTTCCCCTGCCAGAAAAAATGTGTAGTCTTCTTTTTCTCTGAGAGATCCACTTGATGCTAGCTGTGTTTCTTGGAGGGATGCGATATCCACATTGAGTCATTTCAGCTCATCATTGATCACGGCAGTTTTACGTGCATCGTTGATCTGTTAAAAGTCCTCAAATACTTCAATTGTCATGGTGCGAATGTTCCAGCACCCTATCTTTAAGGGTATTTTCTTTCTTTTACCTGGTTTGCCAGGTGCATTGGTTACAGACCACTTGTCAAGTTATAAAACTCTAAGCTCCAAGCACCCATGGAAGCAGGCAGACTGTGGCAGGACAACATGCTATTGTCTGGAGGCTGTCCAGTTTTATGGAGGGCAGTGGTTGTCCAGTGAGATACAATGATCTGTCCCACCATCAGAGACAGCCCCTGGCCTTCAACTCTACGCCAATTGAGTAAGAGCTTAGAACCAGTGACTGCTGCCTCCCGTGTTGTGTCGATGCTCGAGGCAAAGCTGGAGTACCTCTCCAGGGCGCAAGCCTGGGCAGATGATATGGAGGCCCTGAGTTGCCCATGCATCAGGGCCCCCCTCTCGGCATCACCAGTAAAATCCAGAGGAGAGGAAGAACCAACACATCTGGTACCCAATCCGCTACAGGAGTTGACAAAAAGATTAGTACCTGACCGCCTTTAGGGCTCCACTCCGGATTTTATGTCTGAGTTTACTCTCATATCCTTACATTTGCCCGATTCCATCCACTAGGCAGTGGGGCTTTTCTGTCAGGGGTTGCTCCCTTAGTCTTACACCCTCCTGGGCTACCCACAAGGCAGTGGGTTTGATGAGCCACAGATAGTACCCTCTACTCTCATTATGATAGCAGGCATAGCCTGACCTGACACTCAGACCAAACTGTAAACCTTGTATATGATGGAAATCACTTCAAGCCAAGAGGTGCTGCTGCACCTCAGCACACCTTCTCTGTAAGAACATACGCAAGTTGCTTTCAATGGGGATCTTTCTCAGAAAGCTGAAGGCCCTGAGAGAGAAATGGGGGGGGGGGGGCTAGGAAACAGGCTAGAGCTGAGAATCTCCTAAATTTTTCCCCTAGTGATGTCACTGGAATGCTCTGTGCCCTTGGGCTAGTGACTGTGTCACTGTGTACCTCAGTTTCCCCAGTTGAAAAATTGGGAGAATGATATTTTCCTGACACACAAGTTGGCATGAGGTTTAAGAAGCATTTGTGAAAGGCTACATCGATGATAATATTATAAAATGAGTACAGGTTTGCAAACCAACTTCTGTAAAGTTTCCTTCACACTTGGGTCCTTGGTTGTACAACAGAAAATGTAATAAAATAACGGATGAGTTCATAGCTTCAGCCCTTGCATGTCACTCATCCCGTCTTTAGGAAGGAAACGATTGCGGGTCCCTCCCTCCCAAACCCATGGGCCTGACTGCTTGCACTCCCCCCAAGGCATCCCTGTTACCCACCCATTAACAGTGGAGAGAATCTTTTCCTCTTACTTTTTATGTGGGGACATTGCGCCTGACTATCCTCTCTAGGGTGACCAGATGTCCCGATTTTATAGGGACAGTCCCGATTTTTGGGTCTTTTTCTTATATAGGTTTCTATTACCCCCCCACACACACACACCACCTGTCCCGATTTTTCACACTTGCTGTCTGGTCACCCTAATCCTCTCGCTCACTTCAGTTATACACAGGTCGACCATGGTTCAATACAGCCAGCAGACCGCTATTTCCATGCAAGGTGGAACACTGTGGTCCTGTATACCCTCTCTCCGCCCCTGCCAGGGGCACTACTGCCCCCTCCTCCACCTAGGCAAGGGGCACTATCGCGCCCTCTCTCCCCAGGCTAGGGGCATTATTGCCCGCCCCCTGCACGCCCCCGGCATTTCTCTTGCTCCCCGCTCAGCCCTGACCTTCCCCGCCTTGCAGGCTGGACCTGTTCCAAATTTCCCCCCCCCCCCCACTAGTGTAGGCGATGGTACAGCCTGTCTCGCCACTCCCCCTCAGATGGGAATGGTGCAATCCACATCCCTCTCCTGGCACAGACAGTGATTAACTGCCGCCGGTGCCAGGCAGAGGGTTAAGGAAAGGGGGAAGGGATGATTGGGCCGGCCGCATGCCAAGACCTGAGCCGCTGCTCTCTCCTTATTGGCCAGCACGGTTATCGGCCCTACCCCTTCTCCCTCTCCCATTGGTAGTCGTCTCCGTGAGGCCCCGCCCCGCCCCCCTCTTCTCCGGGGTCATTTAAGTTTATGAAGCAAATAAATAAATAAATAAAATGGGAAATAGAAATGCGTAGAAAGGGGAGGATTCGCAACCTAACTTGCTGTGTTGGGCGGGGTGTCTTGGGTAGCCAATCATCACTCAACCGCCGGGGAAACTGACAACAAAACTAATCCAATCAACACCCTGTCATCGCGAAAGTGGACTTTATCTTTCGGATCTCTGCCAATGACAGACGAACTTCACTTGATGAACAAGTGGCTGAACCAATCGCCTGGGCGCATAACGGACCAGAGAGCACCGCTACACCAATAAAGAACCAACATCCAGAGGCGGGCGGGGAGGAAAAGAGTGCGTGATTGTGGGCGGGGCCCGCTAGGGAGTAGCGTGGCTCTGAGCCAATCGGCATATGGGTATCCGGGGCAACAGGCCAATGAGGGGGCCGGCTAGGCGGCGGCGGCTGCATGTGAAAGTGTGGAGCTGCTGCAGAGGGAAGAGAGAAGATGAGAGAGGTACCGCGCTTCCGGGGTCAGACGCGGGTTAGGGGGCGGGGCCGGCAGGTTCCTCGCCCCGCCCATTGGGGGTACCTGTGGGGTGGGGACTGAGGAGAAGGGGAGGGGTTCTGGGGGGCAGGCGGCTCCCCCGAGCATGCCGGGCTGCGCGCGCTCGCTCGCTCGAGCCGTGGCTGAGGTGCCCGAGCCGGCTCCGCGCGGCGAAGTTCGAGCAAAAGAAAAGTTCTGCCGGAGGCGCGTCCGGAGCGCGGGTCCCGCCCAGGGGTTCAAATCCCGCTGGAAACCGTTACACCCCCGCTCGGTGCCCCCGCCCCCCGGCCGGCGATTGCCGCGCCAGCGCGGTGGCCCTGACCGGGCACGCCAGGGGAACACGCCCGGCGATAACGCGCGGTCTCTACTGGCGCTTTCCAGCGCTAAAACTTGTATCGCTCAAGGGGGTGTTTTTTTCACACCCCTGAAGGACTGAAGTTGTAGCGCTGAACGTGGCGGCACCTCTCGTGCGGTCAGCGCTTTTAACCCCCCAGGGGCTGGGCTGGGCCGGGCCGGGCCGGGTGAGGAGCCCGCCTCGCCCGCCGCGCTGTGCTCACCCTGCCCTGGGGACAGAGTATCGCACCGCGGCGATGAGCAGCCCGCTCCATCCCCCCGGGCGCCAGAGCCGCTCAGTCCCTGCACCTCGCCTGCCTCCAACCCCGGCGCGCTCCCTGCAAGGGCGCTCTTCTGCCGTCCCCCCAACCCCCGGATGCTGACAACCAACCAATATCTAAAGATTATAAATAGTGCTGAAAATAACTGTAGAAGAGGGGTAATGGTTCATGTGAAGAGAAGGCAGGTGGGGTTTGAATTGTCCAGGTGAAACTCAAGTGTTGAATTTCAGATACGACGTTGACGCTGAAAAATGTCTTGGGGCAGGTATCTTTCTATTGCCAAGTCTGAGCTTGTCCTACTCATGGCACCAGGTGCTTGGAACTTTTTCTTTTTTGTGCCTGACAAAATTACACCTGTATCTCCTGCTCTACCAAATAATTTCCCTTTTTGCTTTGTTGCATAGCAGTTAGGTACCATGTTTTATAAAAGGGTGGTAAATTTATTATAAATTAAATGAAAAAAGAGCAGCTTGGTTGCTCAGGAGGGGTAAGGTGGAGGTACGCATCTCTATAACACAAATTATATCTGTTTTGGATTTCTCCCTTCAGACTAGTGGAGAAAATGTGCATTTTGATCCTATGGCAGGGGGACAGCCCTTCGGACAGTTCATGGAGCAGTTTTGACATTAGTTTTCAAGAAAGTCGGTCATTTGCAATTCCAGGGCCAAGCATCTGCAGATACAAAGATCACAGGGCCTCCTATCCCAGATTCCTGCAGTTCCCTTAATAGAATCATAAGTTAAATGAAAGGGCTACTGCCATTTAGTTCGCCACCTCCTAAAAAAAGAAAAGTGATGTAACTGTAGCTGTCAAAGAGAAAAGATTGAAATGAGGATCCCCTGTGGATAGGTAATGCCTGTTGAGATACTGGTAGGGAGAAAATCCACTTTTGGGTGGTTGGATAAATACAGCATCAGGACCGAAATATATTTTCACTTTGAAATTGGATTGTTTTTTGGAAAACATTATAAATGGTTATTCCAGTGTTTTCTAAATTATTAAAATTATTTTAAAGTTCCAGAGTTAACAAAGGAGAAATAGTGAAGTGTTAGTTCTGTTACCATGTCCTGACTGTCTCAGCTGGTGATAAGGGGATATCAGTTACATAATTTAGAGGCTGGGACTGTTGGTTGACAAATGTCAATGACATCCCTAAATGTAATAGGTTGGTCAGAAAGAAGGATGTGTTTCTCTCTCTTCCCTCACCCCCCCCGAGACATAAACACTCACACCAGCTTTTTCTGTCAGAGTGAGTTTGAATGAGGTATCAAGAAAATCTTAGAACATACTTGTCTCTAGGAAATAGTTTTCATGAGATCTACACTATGTTAGATTCTAGAATCCCATCCCATTCTCTAAATATGTTCAGAATCTTGAGGATATGCACAATCTTGTAAAATTAAGTTGGCCCCTGTGTTAAACAGCATAACAATAATAACTGCAATAAAACAAATAAATTAAAGGAATCTCAATCTGGTAAAATGAACCAAGCCTGCTTGAAGCCAAGTTCTGAGATCTAAGTAATTATTATAGGAGAAAAATGTCTTTATATTCTAGAAATGTGATTATTTATGATTATACAGCAGACAGTCCTGAAATTTGCACATTTCAGTGGGTCTTTCTGGAATGCATTTTTATGTACAAATCATATCTTTGAAATTAAGAGGATAATAATAAGACTGCTCTTCTACAGCATCTTACATCTGTGGAGCTCAGTGTGCTTTGCAAGCACTTATAAATTAAGCCAAAAACCAGCTCTGTGTGGTAAGAAAGTAGTATTATCCCCCTCTTACAAATAGGGAAATTCTGAGGCATGAGGAGGTTAATGGCTTGAATGTCTTTAATAATAAGAACTGTGGATGCTCAGTACTAGAGCTGGTTGGGAATTTTCTATTGGAATACATTTTCTGATAGAAAATGCCCTTTTTGCTAAATTGAATTTTTCTGAGGGAAAATGTCAGTTTTGCCAGAACACTTTAGTTTTCTATGGGGAAAATCATGGCTGGTTGCCTGGAGGGCTCTTGTCAGTTATACATTCTGCCTGCAGAGAGAACGTGAAATTGACAAGAGCCTTCGAGGAAAAATTCTGTTTCAGTTCTGATGAAATTTTTCAGAATTTCTGTCCTCTGAAAAATTTTAAGGTTTTTACTTTTTGCCCCAATTTGGGATGAATTTTTTTCTGAACTTTGAAATTTTCCATGTGAGAGAGAGATTCTGTTTTCCTGCCAGCTTTACTGAGTATCTTTGAATACTGAGGATCAGAGCCTCAGATGGTGCAAATTAATGTAGCGCCACTGAGCTTAATCTCTTGAAAATCTAACCCTAACTCATTAGTAACTTGCCCAAGGTCATACAGCGAGTGAGTTGCAGAGCTAGGACTTGAACTCAGAGCTCCCAGCTCCCAAACCTGCTAGAACAATTGTACCACAAACTCTTTTTTTCTGCATATAAACATTATATCTTGAAGTTTAGTACAGAACGTTATATTCTTCCTCAACAAGTTTGAGTAATGAGATCCAGAATTCATGAGACTCCCTGATGGTAACTCTTCTAAAAATTCACATTCTCAAAATCTTTTGAATTGTGGTCTTACTAGAAAAGATAGTAAATACGTTGTAATGAATGTACATAGAACACTGACTTAAGTGTGAGAAAGAGAGAGAGAAGCCTGAAAAACAGCTTTTGTTATTTAAACCTTTCTTTCAAAGTACAAAAGCATTTGATTGGCATTCCACTGATTTAATAGTCCATTTGTAATGTGGGAAGAACATTACAGAAGATTTGAGCATTATTTAAAATCTAATCATTTAATCTGTAGGTGTAAAAATCCCAGATTTCTAACAGAAGAAAACTTTCTGATGGCATGTATGAGACAATTTGTGATTTAATATCTAAACAGTTGCCAAAGTTTTGGGTATTTCATATCTTTCCAAAAATTAGTGCATGGCCTCAAATGAGTCCTAACCCGGGTTCCTAATAATACAGTAAAATTAAGTGGCCAGCTAGAATTTCATGGTTGCCATTACTGAATTGTGACACAAGGGCCTTCTGCTCTAAAATCACAGGTCTCTGCCACTTAAGCTAAAAGAGAATCTTTTTAGCTTTTAGCAGTAGAGGGCCTATGACACAGAGTTGAACTATTCAGAATCAATCCAGCAGAGGGCAGTGACATATACTTACAAGCCAATTCATTCTACTATTTTACTTTTACATACATTTGTCATCTGTACATGCAAAAAGTCACCTTGCAAAGGTGGAAATTATTTCTATATTACAGATGGAGAGGTCACAGGGACAAGAAAAAGATCCCCCCCCTCCATATAATCCAGACAAGTGCCACTGTAATTGATTAAAGGAAAAGAGCAGAGGACTTCATAAAGTCCATTGGGACTCCTCTAAACCCATCTAATTTTCCTTGGAGGGACTTAAATATTAAAGTGATGGGTGCTATAGAAGATCCTAAATTAGGTGAAGATACTTGGCCAGAGTTATACAGCAAATCAGTGGAGGAGCTGGGGATAGAATCTCTGCAACCAAGACAACAGCTGTACCTCTTGGCTTCATTGTTTTGGGTGTTCCCTCCAACCCAACTCAACTCAACATAAACCTCAGTCTGGTCTTGATTTGGATATACAGCAGAAATGTAATAATTCAAACTAATAACTCGGAGAGCCATCTGTGGAATTACTTATTTTGCAAATTAATAACTTAATGAAGAAATGGATAAAAAAATCAAGTATACTCTATCATACAATCTGCTTTGTTCACTTATTTAAAAATAATGGTGTTATTTTCATTATCTGTATTAATTTAATATTATAGGAAATATTCTGTTGTGTATTTTGTATAAGAAAGTCTTATGAGACCTCAGTATAACACTGTCTTTGCTATTAAATCTTTAATGAAAAGTGGGGTGTCAGGTCTTCTGTACGGAGTTATCTGGTTGGGATTAAGAATTAATATTAATCCTTAGCACCCATCATATAAATACAGCATTTTTATAGTATTCTCTAGTTGTTAAACCACAGCCCTTGTATTCAGTAGTTCTGGGTTATTTTCCTAGCTTTTCTGCAAGCTTACTTAATTTCAGTGGGACTGCTTGAATAGGGGCAGGAAATCTCAACACAGGTGGGATTTTAAAGCTGTAGGTCTAACCTCTTTTGTGTCCAAGTTATCCCATTTGTAAAATGGGGATAATACTTTACCCACCTGCTAGTATGGGGATGGGGTTTGTGAGGCCTAATTCATTATTGTTTGTAAATACTTAGGAATCTTGATATGGAAGATGCTGTAAAAGAAGTGTTACAAGTCTGTCGCATCTTAGGCGCATTTAACATGTGCGATTTCAGCTTTACGCGGTCGGCAAAAAAACTAAAACAAAAAAAAAAGAAAAATAACAATTTAAATACTGTTTCTGTAGTGCGGGGGATTCCGCCCGCCATTACACTCAATGTAATTTTGACTATACGTGATTTTCGCTTTAGGCGCTGACTGCAGAACGTAACCCCAGCGTAAGATGAGACAGACCTGTATTTTAATGTCTTCAAAGCACTCAACAGATATTAACTAATCAAGATTCAGATGTAATTACATACTTTGTAAAATACGTTTTTTCTAACCTTATTATTGCCCTGGGCTGTGGATGGCTTGAATGATTGCACCTGAATTAAATGTCTGTTGAAATAGTCAGCTGTTATAGAAAGTGTGTACCTATCATTACAGGATCGATAGTAATGGGAGGCTGACATGGGTGACTTCAGCAAGTCTGGACTGTTTACCTTACTGTAATCATGAAGACCCTTGATGCAGAGTAGCAGTGAAGTACCATCAAAACAAAATTAGCTCTTTGTAATTTTCATGAGGAAAATATGTTGGGGCTAAACATTGGGAGTTTTCAATCCAAAATAAAAATTGGTTAGTAGAAGTGGGATTTTCAAAAGCACCTAAATGACTTGTGAATACTTGTGGCACATTTGAAAATTCCACTTTATATGGTCTGTTGCATGATGAAACCCGATGGAACCTGATTTATGCAGTTCAGAATGTGGACTCCCGAGGGAGGTACGTTAGTAGTCTTGGACTGTACTCTTACTTCACTTGGAACTACAGAAGACAGAGAAATGAGAGCAATCAGGAAAGATGGGAGAGTTATATTACCCTTTGTAATATACGTTTTTTTCAGAGAAACCGACATAACCCAAGTCTGACTTTTTATCTAGATACAAGAGAAACTATTCCTTATGTCCTCCCTGCTTTGTTTAAAATAGAAGTGCCGTAGTACATATCATCAATACTCCGTGTTCCATGATAAATATAATTATAAAAGGTTCATGGATCAGGGTTAGGTTGCTGTCTTGGGAGTTGGGAGACCTGAGTTCAGTTTCTAGCTCTGTCACAGGCTTCTTCTGTGACCTTGGACACATCACTTAGGGCAGGTCTTCACTACGGGGTGGGGGTCGATTTAAGATACGCAAATTCAGCTACGCTATTCGCGTAGCTGAATTCGACCTATCGGAGCCGACTTACCCCGCTGTGAGGACGGCGGCAAAATTGACCTCCGCAGCTCCCCGTCGACGGCGCTTACTTCCACCTCCACTGGTGGAGTAAGAACGTCGATTCAGGGATCGATTGTCGCGTCCCGACGAGACGCGATAATTCGATCCCCGAGAGATCGATTTCTACCCGCCGATGCAGGCGGGTAGTGTAGACCTAGCCTTAGTCTCTCTATTCTCCATCTGTAAAATGGATATAACAGTATCTTCTTACTTTACATAGGTGTTTGAGGATAAATATATTTAAGATTGTGAGGTGCTCAGATATTATGGGGAGTGTATAAGTACCTTAGATAGAAGACATTTCATGGATCTTCTGACTTGACACTAGAGGCCAAATTCTGGTTGTAACTGTTGACTTTGGTGGAGTTAGTCCACATTACACCAGAGAGCAGAATGAGCCCCTAAAGATTAAATTAATCTCTGGAGTAATTTAAATGACATCAGTGGAGTTATACAAGGGATGCATTTGATTTTAGGATTTTTGCAAGAGATACTATGCTGTGTGAGAACTTTGACCACATACCAAGTGAGCTAGACCAAAAAAATTTAGGCTGTGTACACATTACATCTTAGGTCAGTATAAATTATGTCAGTCAGGGATATGGTTAAGTCACCCCCCGAGTGACGTAAGTTACATCGACCTAAGCGCTGGTGTGGATAGCGCTATATCGACGGGAGAGCTTCTCGAGCTGACATAGCTACTGCCACTCATGGGGGATGGAGTAATTAAGTCAATGGGAGAGCTCTCCCGTCGCCTTAGAGCATCTGCAGTAGTAGCGCTACAGTGGTGCAGCTGTGCCACTGTAAGCTCTGAAGTGTAGCCATAGCCTTAGTAAAATAGTCCAAAGTTTTCCTTGAATTGTACTGCTACACAATTTACTGTTGTAAGTTTGTGTATTGAAGCTAGCAACTCTGTCTCTTGAGCAGTCTATCCAAGGGTAGATAAGGGTATCGACACGGCCCTGTCCTAATGTAAAACGAATACAAAATGGTTTGGTTTTGCTGTCCTGTAGTACTTGAAAATGCACGTCTCACACCCACTGGTAATTAAACAAATTACTTAAACTCCCACACAACCTCTTCCCCACCCATTCTGAGTTTTGGACAGCTAGTGCTTTTGGCTTAAAAAGGTCGAACACTCAAAGCTTGCATGGCAAACGACACTCAGAGCTGTATGAAAAAATAAAAACACAGGGATCCAGTTTACATGTACAGTGTTCAAATATTAATCTTCACAAACTCCCTGGGAGGTACATACTCTAGTGTTATCCTCATTTTACAAAGAATGAAAAGAAGATAAATCAAGAAAGCCCTAACATTTCAAAAGTTGCTGTTAATTTAGGATGCCTCTGTTTCTGGGTACACGCCTTGAGACACTTTGAGGCTGATTTTTACAGGTACTGAGCATGTACTTGTCCTTTTGAAGTCACTTGAAATTGTGGGTATTCAGCACCTCTAAAATCAGACTAAGCTGTTTTATGTTGGACACAAAAAATAGATGCCCCCAAAGCTAGTGGATGCTTTTTGACCATAGTGAGACTGTAGCAGAGTCCATTGAAATACACTGGGAGAGCCTTTAAAGTTCCTGGTTCCAAGTCAATTATTTGGACTACTAGATCAGGTTGTCACTTAAATATTCTTAAGTATAATAAGGTGTAGTGTGAGATTCAAATAGCATCCCTATTCAAGAAGATCAGCCTCCTCTTGTTTTGTTTAGTTAGCAAATGATTTCCCACTCTATCTTGCTAAAAATCTCTCCTAAACTAGTGTATTTCAGTGGAATTTAAAGGTATGTCCCTATTTCTGTCCTAATCATACCTGGCCCCTCTTCTACCATCATAGCATATGAATAACTTCCACTGAAGTCCATACAAGTTATTCATATCATATGGCTGGAAAGCAGGGTTGCCTATTTATAGCATTCAGATGTTGGCAAGTGTGAGACTAGTGAGAAACTTTAGTCTCACACATATAAATTAGTTTGTTTAGAAGAGTCTTACATACAGCAATAGCCACTTTTAACTGGGCCATTAGAATCACTGGTATTGCTCAGTGACTGTCTTCTTGTTTAGATCTGTCAGCTTGTATTTCCAGGCTGCTGTGTAATAAAGGAGGCCCTGATATTGCTGATTGCAATGATATACTTAGCTATGGCAGCCTTAGCTATTATTTATAGCAGTGCTAATTATATCAATAGAAATAGCAATATTAATACTGTTAAGTGTCAGAATCCATGCTTGACAGCATGAAATAAACACAGCCACAGTGAAACAAAGCAGCCAGCTCGTCTCCATTGTTAGTTCACCAATATACACTTCAGGGAAAGTATACACCCAGTTTAATTGCTCAGAGACTCATCATTTCAGCTGATCTCACTAGATCTCTAGCATTTCTAGTTGAAAATTCATAAGATTATCTGTTCCCATGAGATTTATCCTGCATCCAAAGTCAATTCAGAAAATTCAAACTGGGATCAAAGCCACAGGGGTGGATTCTGTTTGAAAGCAGCCAAACCAAAGCTCTGATTCTGACCCAAATCAGTTTTAATCTGAATTTTCCCATTTTCATGTTGACTAACTCATTAGTGAAAACTCACCAAGATTTCAACACCCACTGTTGCCATGAACATTATAACCAGCCCTAATCGGCATCTTTTAAAGGGCACAAATCACATTACCAAAAAATAAACAAAATTAAAAGAAAACAAGAGCATATTGAGACTCATTTTCTGGCTGCTTTTTTAACATTTAAAATGTGCTTGATTTTCTGTCATAGCTCTTGTTACTTCTGCCCACCTCTTGTGACAGTATTTTAGACTGGCTTCCCACAGGAGCTTACAAATCAAGCAGGTTAATGTCTTCATTAAAACTGAATAGCAGTTTACTTTGGGAAAAAACATATTTAATATTTCAAGATATTGAACACTAAACTACTATTAAGCTTTAACTAATGCATTTACTTTGCTGACACTTACTCTCCGATGGGACATGTAGCTCAAGTTAATGTCACTAGAAGTGATGTTTAGGGCTTCAGGAGAGAGTGTTTCCAACCCACTCTAGACGATTTTACTTCACTTTCGTCTTGCTGTACTTGAGAAAAAGTTTTAAATAAGTGATTCCAGCAACTCGCAATTTCTACTTTGGAAATGCACTGAGTATTAATTTCCCCTTTGCAGTCTTAAATAACCTTTCAGTTGCCCTAGATATATGTGGTATATGTGGCAAAGAAGGTGGAAATCTAGTGGCTTTTGGACATATGTGGAATGTCCTATAACTTCTTCTGCTTTCTGAGTAAGGTATAAAGGTAGCCTGACAGGAAAGGTTTGGAGCTGTCACCTGAGATTGCAGACCTAGCTTACAGTCTGAGTGCTTTGAGGGAGGGTTGGTCAGGGCCAGCCCTAAACTAAATGGCGCCCCAAATGAGGAGCATCTTTGGCTCCCCCCCCAACTCCATTTATTTCCCATCAAATTTGCTCCTGGATGCCAACTAGATTGCAGTTGAGCTTTTTGCTTCCTAGACTGAGCTCCTGAAGGCTTCTTCAGGGACATCTTTTATTTTCTACAGGGGAAAACAGACAGTATTTGGGAGAGTAAAAATCTATGTTCCACAGACTTAGGAAGTCATCAAACGTTGCGTGTTAAGCATGGTAAAAGAAGTAACAGTATGTCTTTTATGCTGTTGTGTAGATAGGGGTTAGATTGATATCTCTGGCATCTCATTAAATATGTCCTTTATTAGTCGCTACTTATTCTCTTCAAGTCTTAAAACAAGTGCACTTTCTCAATTACACAATAAAACAAGGTTCACAATATTGCAGCTGGGCTCTCACTTAACTTCAGTTCATTCTTATATCTCACTGACTGACTGGTGACGCCCTGCCCCATATATGCCTGCAAGGGCATGGCTGACAACATTTTAGGAGGTTTGAGGAAAAAGTAGTTCTCAGAAAGTCTAGAAGGTTTCATGAGATTCTACAAAGGTCCAGAAGGTTAGTGAAAAATGAATCCACATACAGAATACCTGAAACATGCTACTTCAAATATTCTATTTTCCCTTTTGTCGCTGGCAGCAAAAACAGCACCTGAGCCTGGTGCCCCTCAAGCCCGGCACCAAAGCCTGAGTCGCCTGCCCCTAAATCCGGCCCTGGTTGCTTACTAGTGCAAAAGCGCAGAGATATGGCCAAGTCTGAATCAGTGCAACAACTGGCAGATTCAACACGGACCATCCTCACTGCAGGGTATTTTCCTATAAGATTCCTGCTCTTTCCAGGAATCACTTGTAATAGTGCCATTTGGGTCACAGGGACATGAGCATTGGGAATTGGATTTGTTTGGGCTTTTTTGTTCATGTCACGTTGGAAATCTCATGCGTTTAATTTGCTTTATCAATGTTTTTTTGACCTCTGGGATTTGGCAATCCAGCCGTTTACCTATGTGTTATCAGAGCCACGTGAAACTGTGCTGCGTCATTGGTTCTGAATCCAACCGTAGCAGCTTCTCAGTGGCAGATGCAGTTGTACAACATTCCTTGACTGGCAAATTCAGACCAATCCACCTTGGTATCAACTCAGCTTCTGCTAATTTATCTAGAATTAAAATAATTGTATAGTTCTACTCAAAGGGAATGCTAACATTTTGCTGTAAATTAATGAAATTTCTATCATTGGACTATAACAACCACAGAATTTCTTTGACATCTCTTTAAACCCCATGATCAGGTGATATGTGAGTACGTCTCCCCAAGGAGTTAAGAACTTTCCTGAATTATTTATATAATGTGCAGGAATTCTGGTCATGTGTTGCATACTTGGCTGACTGTGTAGAGATTACAAGCTGAGTGATGAAGAAGGAAATAGTGGATGTGCCTAGTAGATGGAGATATGAATTAGCCTGTGCACTGGACAAAATAAATACTTGGTATGACTCCATTGGTTTCAGTGGAATTATATCAGGGACAAAATTGGCCCACGGAGCTCAGGCTCCTGGTTATGTTCGTGAAAGAGCTCGCTGGGGAAAGTGAATTGCTCATGATGGTTAATCCATTATCGAGATCTTCACTTCTAAGTCATCGATAGACACTTGGCCTAACTTGGTAGTGAGTGGCCAAAAGCCATCATCATTCGATAGCTGGTTAGTAATCCAGTTGCTTAAGTCCACATTCAAAGCTCCATTTCTTGCATCATAATTGGCTGTAATTGGTTACTGGTACTAGGCTAACGGGTAATTAGTGAGTGGGCATGGGACATGAATTGTCTTTTATCACTAGACATGGTCCCTCCAGATTTGGGTTCAGTAGAGTTGAGAGAATAGTGTGCAGTGAATAACTGCATTCCAATAATTCTGTCTGTCACTCCACTTGCAGACCAAGAGCAAATTGTGATTTCCTTGAATTTATTCGTTATGGACATTTGTTCAACAGATTTTCTCTTTGACTTCATGGATGGACACAATTCACCTGTGAGAATTTGACAGTACGTCATTTGAAAATAAATTTGTGCTTAGTTGTGATTGCTCAGATAAGTAGCATGGTATTGTTTCTGTTCCCTGATGGTTGAGTGCATTACTACTAGTAGAGCAAATGCATCTGCAGACTTACCATTTATTCTTTGTAAATGCCCGGGCATATGACTCTGAAATTCACATTCCGTGAACACTTGCTCCAGTAAAACTCAATCTCTTGAATGTTCACAAAATGCAGATATGAAAGGTACAACAAGGCCAAAATTAATGCATTTAGAAATCCGAGTGATTGGGTCAGGGGTCAGTAGGGCAATGTCACATTTGGGGTGCCATGTGAGCGAAGTTTACTCTGATGATGCCTGTGCTGAACTTGTCTTCTGGATAAATAAAAGATTTTGGTATATAGGGCTGTTAATCTGGCAATTTTTAGCAGCACCAAATTACAGGCAGCATTATAACCAGGGCTTTAAGAACTCAGTTTTAATCAATGCTATCCAGACCCCTATACTAGTGTTAACATTATTTATTATTTGTATTACAGTAGCACCTTGAGGTCTCAACTGAGACCAGGGCCTCATTGCAGTAGGTGCTGTACATATGTTAGTAACAGACAGTCCATGCCCCAAAGAGTTTATAGAGTCTAAATAGTCAAGACAGGCAAAAAAGCTGGGAAAAAGAAGTAAGTATTATTATCCCCATGATATAAATAGAGAACTGAGACACAGTGAGATTCAGTGACTTGCTCAGGATCACGTGGGGGAGGGGGAAAGGAGATTTTCAAAAGCACTTAACTCCCATTACAGTCAATATGGGAGTTAGACACCTAACTGCCATTTGTATCTTTGAAAATCTCCCCAGAGATTCAGTTGCAAAGCCATGAATTGAACCCTGATCTCCTTGAACCCCCACAAGACCATTCTTCCTCTACTTTAAATACTTTTCAACTGATAAAAACAGTCTGAACAGTGTCTGTAAAGAGTTTACTTTTATGCAGGCCCTCCTAAACAAAAGCAAAATGATGGACTGCAGAAATAAATTAACCAGTGATCACAATAAAGAAAATCATGATCTTGTTATGGAAACCAGAATTGGTCTGTAAATACTGTCATTTTATTACACTACTGAACAAAAATCCACCGTGTAAAATGCTGGTACATTGCAGAACTATAGAAGTAAAAAATGATCTGCCTGAATATTTAAATCTCTCTTTTAAACAGACTTTAAATGCAAAACTAAAAATTGTAATACAGCACCAACTTCTCCCCTTGTATTTCTGCAAACACTATTTATAACTGGGTTGTGTTTGTTTTTGGGAAGAGAATAAAATTTAGGCTCACATGAAGTTCCCATCTCTGTCTCCCCAAATAGTAACAACACTTAGCACTTTTCCTCTTCAAAAATCTGTACAAATATTAACTAATCCTCATGGCTCCCCTGGGAGGTGGGCATTATTCTTTCCATTTTACAGTTAAGGAAACAGAGGCAGAGATACAGGTTGTCTGAGGTCACAGAAGCTGTCAGAGTCGGATTATATCTCTGGAGTGACGTGTGCTCAGGCCACTCCAGCACCTCCCCTAATAATATTTTACCAGCATGAGCCATCTGTGTGTGTGTGATGAGATCAGAAGCAAGGAAGTATGTGGTTGCCAAGAGAATTTTAGTAAGCAGTGAACATAGTTGTAGGACAAAAAAAGAAATCCCACAGCATTAATAAATTGAGTTAATAGAAATCTGCACTTTAAACTTTTCTTGGATTTTTTTTCTGCCCTTGTAACATTTTAGAGGGCCATTTTTCCCTCTGCAAACATAATTGTCACTGATGGTAATGGGATTTTCATGCAAGTATTGAAGGCAGAATAGATTCCAAAACGAGTAACCAGTTTGCAAAAGGGAAAAATAATACTGCTTTTTCTGAATCTCTTCATTTATTTAGCTTAACGACAGCCAACTTTTCTGACTTAGTTGCTTCACAATGATCACAAAGTTAGGCTTTGGGTTCAGGACTGCTAATACATTGGCCCTAATACTGCTCACATTGAACTCAACAATAAAGTTCACATTATCTTCAGTGACAAGAAGACCAGGTCCATCTTGCTGTCTTAGATCATTTTACTGGCATGCATATTATAGTCCTTTGTCACACACAATTTTTGGTTAAAATAATTAGGGCCATCCTTATTCAGTCCTTACTCAGAGATTCAGTCCTTATTCAGTCCTTACTTATTGACTGAAGTCAGTGTGGAGAGTTTTGCTTTTAGTAAGAAGATTGCTGGATCAGGCCCTAAAATAATAAGGCCCCAGTGTTTCCAATTTCTGCCAGACCTGAGTCCAATCTTTTTTATTCATTAACCTATGGCAACAAGTGGTACATATGGCTGCAAGCGATAACAGTCTGTGATGCTTTCCTACTGCAGAGTCGCAGAAAACTGCATGTGAACAGTTTTAGAAGAGAGACTTTCTGAGCCACAGTTCAAGGGTTGAATAGCTACGTGTTTGTCGCCCCTATAGAATCTGAGTAAATTCCCAAGATTAGAATGGGGGTAAAGGGAGGGGCAAGGCAAAAATAGGTTCAGTGTCTAACCCTTAAGTGTCTGATACCATTGGCAAAAATTCCATAGACCTCAATAGGAGCTTCACCTGTGTAAGAAAAATAGTTAAAGAGTTAGTTGGAATTGCATAAAATAGCTTTAAGCGTGTGAGGATATAACATAAAAATACATAGGGGCTTCACACTTCCTTTGGGCATTGGAGAAAACCTAAAGATCCATGTAAAGATAAGCAGATTTAAAACAACATTTTCTTCTTCTCTTTTTCTCTTGAGTTTTGCGTCACTCTTTAGGCAATGAGGGTCAAGTTTTTCCATATAGTTTTGACCCAGCCTTTATTTTGCATGACTCAGATTGCACTCCCAAGTTTTTGTGAATATCATTTTGAGTGTCCTATTTATGTATTTTTAACATGATCAAAATTTCAGGATTTGTGCACACGATTTATATTTTTTCACTCAAATTAATGCCGCATGCTCATGCACATAAGAATTTTGGAACATACAGAAATGGCCTACAACAGAAACTGGTTAGGCAAAATCAGAGATTATATGTAAAAATTTGGCCCTCAATATATACAAGCCCAGTGTTGACACTCGTGAATTCATTGAGTAATGCAGTTTTTCTCCCTGCTGGAACTAGTCTTGCCATGATATGAGAAGTTCCAGCCCTGACACAATTTCCAGCTCTGCTCTCTTTGATTGGCTGCCTTCCCCGGTTGTCCAACTAACGGGGAAGAGCAGCAAATCAGGGCTGCTGTGGAGGTAAGCACAGCTCTCCCCAAATTCCTCAGAAATTTAGAAGAGATTTTGGGAAGGGGAGAGGGAGCAGTGCCATGATTCACACAGGATAGGGACGGGAGAGGAGGGAGTAGAAAGAACTTAGGAGCTCAGGGCAGTTCTGCTTCCTCCCCTCTTGAGAAAAATGGGTCAGTCTGGGCTCTGCCCCTCCCCTCTCTCTCCCTGTAATACTAGACTCCAAAGGGAACAAAATCAAGTAGTTAGACTGTTGGGGTTTGGGGAGAAGCTGGCAGCTCTGCTCCATCAGGCAGCTGCGAGAGCTCCTGCAGCAGGGCAAGAATCGCCTCACTCTGTACAGCTGGAAGAGTTGGCAACTGTAATGGTCACACAGACGTATTAGGGGTGGCAGGAGGAGCTCAATAATCAAAAGACAGACAAAAAACACAATACAACCCTTAAAAGTAATCTGATGATTTTGGGGGCAATCTCCTAATTTTTGAGCCTTTGGGAGCACTGCAATTCTCTCTCATTACTGGAGAGAATTTCACATCTGCTTAAATGTTTGTGAGTATGTCATTCTCTAGTGGCTGCATCCCACAATATATATAAACTGTAATCCTGTTATTGGTCCAGGTCATGTCCCCCACCCCCCATGGAGGGGCCACAGAGGGAGAAAATCTCCAGAGAATCCCCTTACTGAGATCCCCCCAGTGTCCTATTGTCCCTTCCACCCCAAAGAAAAGACTGTGGGACCTGCTCCCAAACATAGAGGATCTAGGGGGTTTTGCAGGAGGCTAGACCCATAAATATGTGGAAGCTCTGTACTTCCACACTGGTGCAAGTCCTTTCCTCTTTCCTCCACCACCTACAGGCTCCCTCATTGTGCCTCTCCTCAGACATCCCAGGGGAGGCTCCATAGAAAAACTAATAACTGGGGTTGTATGATGTTTTGTGGGGAATCTCCATAAAGCCAGAGAGGGGGCTGTTTGTGCCCTCCTAATCCCAGTTTTGCCTCTGGCCTACCCATTCCTCACCTAGCCCTCCCACTCTCCTCTCCTCTGCATGGATCTTGGACTCCACAAATTTCTGAGGGAATGGTGCTGTGGAGGTGGCTGACTGCCCCCTTCTGTGTGGGAATGGGAGAACCAAGTGAGCAGGGTCTAGGTAGGCCATTAATTTGGTTTTAAGACGGACAGTCCTGCTAGTCTAAGATTTGTCTGGAATTGGATGGGGGACACCATTTTGAAGAGTGTGCAGCCCTGCCTCCAGCAACGTAACTTGTCACCCACCATGCATGTGAGGTCACGCTCGTGGAGGTGGGGTCATGCAGGCGGGGTGGGCCCATGCTGTTCCTCTAAGTACTGGAATGTCTAGTATTCTCAGTGGCCACTGAGTAAGGTCCCCTCCATTGATGGTTTTCAGGGCACAATCTGTCACATTTCTTATGTCTTTATGCTATTATTTACTTTTGAGTACCCAAAACATTCTGAAGTATTTCATAGAAATAAATAACTGTAAAAGGTGGGATTTTCAAAAGGGCTCAACATTTGCCCAGTTCCGCTCCTGTTGAAATCAATGGGAATTTTACTTCTTGGGAATGGATTTAGGCCAGTGCTGAGCATTTTTAAGCATTCAACCCATAGTCTCTGACCCTAGAGAATTTACTTTCTAAAGGGACCATTTGATTGATTGGTTAATAGTAAAGTTGACTAATGAAGATAATTCTTTAGCTCAAGTTAGCAGAACTCTGTGACTTTGGAACTGAAAGTCCTGAGCTTTTTGTTTTTAGTAACCATGGGTTAAGTTCTATTAGTGTTTCTGTCAGTTTGTTTTATTAGAAAACACAATTTATTTGACTGTGGTATGCTACCTAAAATTGTTATAATATGTTTCTTTATTTCCATAAACATTGCTGCGTTTATTTGGAAGAGTGATTACTTTGAAAAAGTTGCACCAAGTAATCCTAAAAATATATTGGTTATCTACAATATCTAATTTTCTCTTTTAAGCCGTGTATAAAATTTTTCTATAACACCAGTTAAAAAAAGAAAGACATCAAAATCTATTTTCAGCCTGGCATATCAGACCACACACACTTAGTATGGAGGAGTGGGTTGTTATTTTGGGCAGAATTATGGAACTTACGTGAAGTTTTTTATACAATGTTAGGTCAGAGCAGATTAAAGTTTATTTCAGACTCAGCATATTTGACCTCAAGCATCATAAGAGTCATGTAGAATTGGCCCATGCAATTAAATTCCTACAGCGAATGCCATAATAATGATTAATTTCTTTCATAACTCTCTTCATAATTAATATGGGTTTCATTGTGGACACTGATATTCTCTTATTGATTATCTCTACCATTTAGATTGGGACTAGTAAAACTGTGTCTCTTTTTAGTCTGATGATCAGACATTTATTTTCTTTGGCTAGCTCTCATCATTTGTGAACTGTACTGGGGATATTGACTGTCATGGAAATTGCAGGTATTTTAGTGCTTGTTTCACACAAGATCAGGTTCATATTTTAGCACCTGAGATTAATAGTGCTTTGATCTTCTCTGACACCTTTCATATGAAGAACTGAGTGCTTTATGAGCATTAATTAATGAAGTCATACAGCATCCCTGTGAAATAGGGAAATAGCCCCCATGTACTGTTAGATAAACTGAGACTTAAAGAGGTTATGTGAATTGCCCAAGGTCACACAGTAAGTTAATGTCAGGAATAAAACCTAGATCTCCTGATTCCCTGTCTTGTATTATAACTACTAGGGCCTTCTCCCTCCTTGCATGATAATTTTTGATGTGGGATAGTTGCATTTGGCAAAAGATGCTTTTAAAAAGGTTATAGTAACAGGCGATATTTTTAGCTGCCTATACAAATATGGACCTTTCATGTTACTTTTGAGTACATTTAAAAAAACCTGTTCTCAGTATTATAGCACATTACAATTTGTATCCAGTAAAATGATAAAGAGTATCAGAATTTGTTTTGAAAAGAAAGCTGAGATTGTTACATACCTGCAGGACTCCAGGAGACGGGGCTTTAAGAAAAAAACACACTGAATGTTGTACAATAAAATTGTGAGAGTTGGCAATGTTGGAGGAAAACAACCACAAACAAGTTTTGCAATTTGTAGTATTGTGCATTTTATAATATATTTGTGCAACAGGTAAGCTTCCCCCTGAGACAGTTCCATATTTTAATAATAAGAATCTACTCTATAATACAATTGGGCTCACTGTGGACGCCAGCATACCCTGGGAGAAAATTGGTTTTTGACTGCACAGAAGTTGCTGCAACCTGGTCCTCGCCCTTACTACAAACATCGAGGCTGGATTCCAGCGAAAACTCAAGACCAGTACCACTTTCATCAATCTGTCAGTGGCATGTGACACAGTCTGGAAGGATGGTCTGCTACTGAAACTGGCCAAAGTGATCTTCTGTATGCTTGGCAGCTGAAGGATGCACATATACCTCGGAGGTAAAACCAGTAAGCTGCACACTTTGAATAGTGGGCTAACACAGGGCTCCGTACTCACTCCAACACTCTTCAACGTATACATGAGCAATATGCCTGAAATGATAGCACAGAAGTTTGTGTATGCTGATGATTTGGCACTCACAACTCAGGCCTGTAGCTTTAAAGAACTTGAAGTGACTCTTATTTCTGACCCTAAAATCATGGAGGAGTACTTCCAAAAGTGTCAGCTGAGACCAAATCCAAGCAAATCAGTAGTCTCTATTTTCCACCTTGACAACAGAATTGCACAAATCACTCTGTCGATCTTTGTGGTGAAACAGTTCATTATGACCCAAAGCCAACATATCTCGATGTCATCCTTGACCATAGACTGACCTTTCATGACCATCTCAAGAAAGCCTCTAAAGCAAAGTCTTGAATCAACACAATTCAGAAGCTAGTGGGAACAAGCCAAGGATGCTGTGAACATCGGCCTTGGCCCTGTATACTCATTGCAGAGTTGCATAAACCGGAGTGGGCAAGAAGCTGCCATACCCAACTTGTGGCTAGACAGCTGAATCACACCACGCAAATCATCACAGGAACTTTAAAATCAATACCTCTACCGTGGTTTTCTGTTTTAGCAAACATCGAATCTCCAGCTATCTAGTGAGATATAGACACAGTATGAGAACTTAAAAGCGCTGATGACTACCCAGAACTTCCCATGTGGAAGGTTATGGATAACATACCCCAACAACACCTGAAATCTCAAAAACCACAATGGACCACATGGGACTGCCTCATGTCTCTGGATCCAGCCAGGGAATGGCAAAGTGTCTGGACTTCATCTACTGTTCCAAACAAGCACACAATTACTGACACAACAAGCCACCCCTCTACCCCCACGGGTTTCGACGTGCCTCAAAGACTTTGGACCACATTGAACCATATCCAAACAAACCATGGAATTTGCAGCTATGTGATGCACAAATAGAAAATCAAAGCCCCCTTTTGTGTGACTGCAATGAGAACATCCAAACATCGAACACATCATAAAGCAGTGCCCCAGATATATATTCAAAGGGGAATTGGATGATATCCAGAATGTCACAGAGGGGGCCTTGAAATGGCTTATGGACCGACAAATGCATCTATAGAATGTTGCTCTGCGGATGCCATGCATACGTGCCAGAGAGAATACAATATTCAGACAAAATTCTCATGTGATCCCATCCATCAGAGATCTCGGGCATGTATTAATTACACTAGCCTAAATAACCTTGGTGCCCCATTTTGAACGGTCCTGAGCACTGCCTGAGGAGCTGTGCCCCTTCTGCTGCCACTGATTTCACTGGGAGTTGAGACAGTTCAGTCCCTCTCAGGGAGGTGCCCAGCATCTTGTAGATTCAAGCTCCTAGAGACAAACTAGGACAGAAGAATTCTAGCTATAATTCAAGCTTTTTAGATAAATTCAGCCATCATACAATTGCCAAATCCATGAGTAGGCAATACTGTGGATTTAGCAGGCAGCAAGTATTCATATTGTTAATACTTGGAGTACAAAATCTCCCATGTTGGGGAGACTAAGTGCAGGCAAGGACATAGAAGACTTTTCAAAAGTCCCCCATGTGCTGAGATGCCTTACAGTCCCTCTGTGAGTGGCCTAGCAAACACCACATGTGAAATATAAATATGTAGAGACTTAACAGTGGAATGAGATTCCACCCCTTTGAGTTAATTTTATAGTAAGCCACATCCAAGGGTTGAGTGTGTGTTGGATCTAATGCTAGTTGAATTGTGCGGCAGTTAGTAAATTCAGTATGCACTGGAGACAAAACAGGACCCCAGAGGAGACATGAGAAAGGAGAATAATATGGTGGAAATATTTCAGTGATTTTTTTAAGGAAAGAATGAAGTTTAAACCCATTGACTGTTTGTTTCCTTCAGTCAAAATGCAAGAATGAGCTCCTGTTGTCATCCTGAGTCAGTCCCTGTGACTCACTTTATTGGTCTCTAAATTGTCCAGCCTTCATCAAAACTGGATTACATAGTGTTTATTTTCCTTTCCTTCTTTTTCTTTTCTTACATAATATTAATAGATACACAAATCAATCTACATCACTTTCTTTTCTCATTTACTTTTATTTTATCTTTTACATTGTAAAATTAGCAATGATACACAACTTATCAAAGATGTATATAATCCTGGGTTTGATTTGAAATTCTACAGAAATTACAAACTTTCTCTGTTATATATTTTTCTCAGTTAAAAAGTAATTTTAAGCCCATCTTTTACTACTAAATAAATGAAAGTCTTTTAGGTCCAGATCCCCAAAGGTATTTTGGCTCCTAACCGCCATTGAAATCAATGGGAGTTAGGTACCTAAATACCTTTGAGGATTTGGGCCTTGCTACTTCCACAAGACATTGGACTGGCTAACACATTTTCACAGTTGTTTAGCTGAAATACCTGTCCTCCACTGGGTGGAGAGCAAAAGGGGGAGATCATTTTCTCAGCCTGGGGGAAAAAAAACTACTTAAAATTGAAAAACCCCTCAAAAAACCACAAAGATTTAATGAAATGAAATACTATCCACAAGCTATGTGATTCACTTCATAAGTATATTTACTTATAAAACACAAAAAGGAATATATTGTCCAAAATGAAAAGTTTGTGATTCTGTAAGTAAGACACAAGAACAGACTAATGAAATCCTCAGTCTACTAACTAGGCCTATCACTCTTTTGTATCTAGCTTTACACACTAGTGCACTTTTGGTGACTTATTTGCTTTTACCACCTAGTCAAGCCAATCCGAATAGACTAAAATGTATGTAAAAGTGATGTTGAGTTGGTTGAACAGAAGTGCAGGTGTTTTAAAAACTGACAATTCTGAATTCAATTGTCCTGTCTTCTGTGATTTAACATCCATATTTTTCCATCATTTTGATTAAATACACTGTGACACAACCTACTTTGAAAATAAAGATTTAGCGTAGATTTAGGTTATCAGGGTATAAGAAAAGTAAGGAATATGTTTGATCAATTTCTTCATCTTTTTCTGGGTTTTACCCCTTACCTTTCTGGTTGGGATCAGTCATGTCAGCTAAGAAATTGAAAGATTCCAAAGGGCCATTGAATAACTTTTTATTTTGTCCTTCTGTGGTTTTAGTTCTTTGTTAATTACATCAAACCACACTTCCACTGAGGTTGCAACCATAGTGTCATTGGCTTGTAATCTAAGTCTTTTGTAAATGTAGTGCCTCTATTTAAAGTTTCTTGCTGTATATCATGCAGGCTACGTTTTGATCAAAATCATCCTTGTTGTCAGTGCAAATTTCACCATATTTTTAACTTGATCCAAATGTAGAGGCACATCTTCCTGAGAGTTGTTACTGGGGAATGGGGGCATCAGTGCTCTCTTTTCACTCAGTCAGTTAGGTAGATGGTGGTTTCTGAAGAATTTTTGAACTTCCACAATGTAATTTATGACTCTTAGAGTTTTTTCTCTCTCAATGATGTTGAAATACAATGGGGAACATCAAAAGTCTAGAGGATTGCACTTGAGAAATTCTCTCTTCTTTTTCATCTTATTTCTGTTGTCTGAGCAAATAGCAAAGATCTCCTTGTCATGGTTTTCTCTGCATTCTTGGATGGCATCTTCAGCAGCTTCATCACAATATTTGTGCTTTGAATTTCTGATGTAGAATTCAGTGTTATTCAATAGCACATATTTCCCTGTGTGGATGCTTTAGCCATTATTAGGTAATTTATTTTGTTCATCTAGCCATCTTGCATTAATGTCATTGTTGATTCTTTTAGTTCTTCCATTAATCCCCACCCCCCCATTGTTGCACTTGGAGCATCTAGTAGTGGACCTCCAAGTTTAATGCTGTCTGAATGAAGTATTTCAGTCAGTTTTTTAAATTGCTCCATTGAAGACAATGTTAATATAAAAGAAGGTTGCATCTTTCTTATCAAGTTCAAATTGTTTTTATGGCATTAATCACTTACTGATCTTTGCAGTTTTTAGAGTGTTGAAGACAAACTAAGATAGCTGATGTTGAAAAGTTAGTAGGAGGGTTGGACTTTGATTTTCAGTGCCATCATCATCATTGAAAGGTAGCTGCAATGTCAATTTCTTTGGGGATCATCAAACTCATCAAAGGTACATCTGATCTTCGAGGATCTGAAGAAGCAAAATTTTCTGTACTATTTGAGATGGGCATAAATCTGTCCTATCTTGCTCATTAACACTTCTTGACAATGTTTACATGTTACTTTACAAGAATTATCTCTTTTCATTATGTCAGTCCATTCACAAACTTGTTTCCTGTCACTCCCTTCAACTTTAAACATGATGAGTCAGTTCCGTACACTGATGTTTGGTAATCTTTAAACCCTGAACACAGTTTGTAGCATTGATCAGAATCTTTCTTATTGACTACAGTTAGAATAAGAAACAACTATCTAGTGAATTCAGTGCTGTGAAGAATGAAAAGTGAGATGAGCTAGCCAGCTTTCTATACAACTTCACTATCAAGTGCCCTTGCCCTGTACCAGAAGTTTCTAGATCCTTGAAAACCAAGCAGTCATACCTGTTCACATCTACACCCATTAGCCTGTCCACAACATCCAGTGACAAATGGTTCTGTTCACTCTCCATATCCCTCTCTCCAATCATCAGTGACACCATTCATTCCCAGATAGGCTGCTATGCAATTTGATAAATTTCTTACTGTTTCCTAAAAGGAACAAATATCCTGATGTTCTCATCATTTCTCTATTAACTTTTTAGAATGGTTATTTTTTTCACTCAGATTAAAATTGGAGCCAAATATTTCTAGTATCAAAATGCTTTTCAATATATGTTATGTTCATATCAATGCTTCAGAGTGACAGGTATTAAAAAAAGAGAAAATTTGCAATAATCCCTTTTGGGTTGTTGGTATATATGAAAATATATCTCAAATAAAAATGCATCTCACATTTCTTGCTGAACTGGCTATAAATAACAGCAACAAAAATGCAATAATTTATCACTACTTTTACAGTTACATCCCTTTGGACCATCAGATTGTAGAGAAGCATTCTGGAATAATTGTGTTGTCTAAAGTTGCAATACTCCTAGTCAGTTTGCACTCTTGTTAGCAGGTTAGATGCAAATCTGATATAACAGAATAAATGTACTGCAGTTTTGCCTGTCAATGCATCATCTCATCAATCCCATCTTTTATTAGGGATTTTTTAAATTGCTTCTCCTTATACCTGCTGTGCATCAGAAGGTTCCATCTTAGAAAGAGAAATGTTTTATGTTATTCAAATTTGCACCAATCTTGCTGCCTTCAATGTTTGACTACTTCCATTCTCATCTGCCGTCAGTTCCTGTAAAGTTCTTCCAGTTGCCTAGTGCTCTTCTTGGCTCTCTTTCATTGATAATAAGATAGCAACTCTCAGACTAAATAGGTGCAAGGTAGTGTGCATGTGGCACCTTTGCTCAAGTAGCATGGGCTATGCTTTTGGAGTCAAAAGATCCTGAGCTCTATACCCTATACAGCCATGAAGTCCTGCAGTGGGGATGTAATGACTGTGGTGAAGTCATTTGTGGCCACAGACTAGGGTGACCAGACAGCAAATGTGAAAAATCGGGACGGGGTGGGGGGTAATAGGAGCCTATGTAAGAAAAAGACCCAAAAATCAGGACTGTCCCTATAAAATCGGGACATCTGGTCACCCTGCCACAGACTTATGATATTGGGTAGTTAAGGCAATAATAATTTGCTCACCAATTTTACAGACTGTTTGCCGGGACCCTTAGTATGCCTTCTGTTCTCAATAATGTCACATTTTTAATCCAGACTCCTGTTAGCTTTAGTTAGAAAGACTGGAAACATATTCTTATACACCCTTAAGGGAAGTTATTTCATGCTTCTTAAGGGGAGCTACTTAGCTTATGCTCTTCTTCCTTATTTTATTTCCCATTCTGTCCAACTGTTTTTTGATAGATTTCATTCTTTGATCTAACCCATCAATTTTAATAGGAATGTTTTCTGCCTCCTTCTCCTGTGATGTACAAAATATTTGCATCTCATATGTTTCTTTAAGCACAATAGCAGAGATCTGCAAAGCCATCTCTGGGATTTAGACAACTATCTTCCATTAAAATTAATGGAAGAAGATTGATTAAAACAGCTCAGGACTTACAAATTTTCAAATCCATGAGCCTTGTTGAACTGAAGGGAACACCTGTTGTAGGTGAAGATGGATGAACTTGAGCTTTGCAAATAGCACTGAGAGCCTGTAAGGCTTTTGCCTTGCTTTTTTAAGGCAGAGGCCAGATGGAGCTGACTCTTGGCAGCTTGGTGAGCTGGTGCTTTTGCTTGGGGGCTGCCATTTTGTGCTCTAAAATTAAAGCTGTGATTTAGAAAATAGTAAGCCTCTAGCCCCTATGGCCACAAATATAAGCTTTAAAGCATGAACTGGATGTGAACTGATGCTGTGCTGCCTGCAGACATCCTGAAATTATAGGTCTGGCAGGTGTGAACTGGGCCATTAACTCTGAAGTCTAATGGTGATCATATAAATGTCATAATTGCTAACTATTTAACTGCTTATAAAAGAACACAAGAAAGAAAAGGGATGATCATATTTATGAAGATTTTTACAAGCGTGATCACATTTTCACATCATGACTGGTTGGAGCTTGGATTGAGAGTGGAGTTTAGGAAAGTATCGCCCCTTAATTTTGTCCAGGGACCCCTGGACTCCCCTTTCCTGTGTCTGTTTTAAATAGTGAATGGATAACATGAAAAATTCTTATTGATACACTTATTTGTAATGAGGGTTTATGGTATTTCAGATAGATAAGCAACACTTCCTCATAAGTGTTTTGTGTATTACAACTTGTGTTTAAATATAAATAAATAAATTAATGGAGATATCCTGTCTCCTAGAACTGGAAGGGACCTTGAAAGGTCATCGAGTCCAGCCCTCTGCCTTCACTAGCAGGACCAAGTACTGATTTTGCCCCAGATCGCCCCCTCAAGGATTGAACTCTCAACCCTGGGTTTAGCAGGCCAATGCTCAAACCACTGAGCTATCCCTCCCACCCTGTTTGATTGTTGTGCATTATTTGTTTGTTTATTTGAAGCCTGGGGAATCACAGATTTTGGGCATAAGTTTTTCCTAACTTGTGGCTATGTGTTGTATAGGTTGGAATATATGTGTGGTACTTATATCCTTTATTCGAGAGAATATCAGACCTGAAGAAATGGATGAGATTTTTGTCTCCATCTCCTGGCTGCACATGGAGGATGTAAGCCTTAATACTTGTGCAGCTAATGGAGACTTACCTTTAGCTCAAGTGGGAGCACAGTTGTTTTTTAAACTGAAAGTCCTGAGGTCTATTCTATTTATGATCCTCAAATCCGTGAGGCTAGGATAGTGTGGTAGAGGTGATGTCCATTAATTCTAAAGGCAACTACAAAAATTGTTTTGAGTTATGTCCTTAACCTACATCCTGCTACCTAATGTAGCAGGTATATCTAGTTAAATGCACACTGATGTCAGATGTACGATTTATATCCTGATGTTCCATTGACTTCATTGTAAACTGCAGTAAAACTCAGCAGGTGGAATAGGAGGCTGGCAATGTAGCAGTTAATATAAAATGCCTTTTATCAATCTATCAAATGCTTTCAGTGTGTCCTCAAAGCAGGAGAAATTTGGAAATTAAATTAAAAGCAAAAAACATGAATGCAACATTATAGTTGATATTTTAAATGACTGAAAGTCAAGAAATTAAGTTAAAGTTCCCCCAGCAATTGCAACCTTAATTGTGCTTAATTCCATATACTTATTACAATGGGGGTCTCTTATTACATGATCGTAGATCATTTATGCAGTAATAAAAATGCTGTTGTACACACCAGTATGTATACAACTGAGTGTATTTGCAAAGCCTGACTGGGAGAGCAATATAAAACATAGTGTAGTTCTTTTCCATCATATCATTTTGCAAACACTATGACACCTTAACCTGTGTTGTATGCTCCTGTATGAAAGACCTTGTAGTAATGAATACAGTGTATGCAAAGGAGAAGAGTTTTCTCTAGGAACCTTGAGCCGGATTGTAATCTCACTTAGGCCAGGTTTACAATGATATAACTCCACTGACTTCTGTGGAGCTTCCTCTGATTTTTACAGAATTGGGCCTCTTAACTCTGACTCTTATGTAGTTGAAATCTGAATTAACATAGTCTTTTGCTTTTAATTTGCATGGCTTTTAATAATAAAAACCACACTCCCTCTCTCTCCACCAAAGAGAATTTCAATTAATATTTAGTTTTTTAAAAAATGCAGCTCCAAACACATGCTGTAAAACAGCTGAACAAACTGCGTTCAAACTATCCAAAAATATTCACCTCCAGGCAAAGAACTAAATTCTAATTGGAACCAGTCTTGCTGCGTTTTTCGTTGAGATCAGGCATGAGATCTTATGTTTATATAAAATCAAGGAATATTCAAACAATGACAACCCTTCGCTTTAATGCATCTAGCTTTTGCTTCTTCACCAGTGTCTTCTTGGTGATCATCGGGGCTTTGAGGATCATCAGGGCTAAATCCTGCTCACCTACACACACAAAGTCCCATGAAGTATGAAACAGATGATTACGATTTGGCCTTTAATTTGTTGCATTACTAGTGAAACAGTGAATTCTTCATAAGCTGGTTCAATGCTTTTGGATACAGAGGTCTCTAATTCAATTGCTGGAGTGGATGCCTCAGAATAATAATAAGAAAACTTTTTTGGATTGTTTTATTGGTTAACTTTCTGTGCTCTGCACTGTTACTGGCCACAGCAACCTTTGCAGCGTTTGGTCTGCTAAGGAACAGCAAAAGCAGAGCTCAGGATATTTGTACACCTTGGATGTGACTTTTGTGCTGTACCTCCTAGAGGTGAGGGAAAAGGTGGCTATACCATGTTTGTGACTTCCTGATTACAGGCTACCTTGTGGCTGCATGCTGCAGACCTGCCCCATCGTCAGGGCTACATTTCATATGGCAGGCTTACACAGTGCCTGTGCTTGGGAAAATTATTCCCTGGATAGCTCAGAGATTTATATGGGGCAGCAATCAGCTTTGTAGTAGGGCCCAATATTGCTCCTTTTCACTATTGTCATCAACTCTCCCGATTTTATCGCAAGTCTTGTGATATTTGATGTTTTTCTTAAAGCCCTAGCTCCTGGAGTCAAGTGAACATGTGAGCACTTCCTTTAGTAAAAGGTAAGTTTCTAGTCCTCCTAGTTCTATACTAAAGTATGAAAACTTGACCCAATTGCACCTTAAAGGTTCAAAACCCAGAAGTCCAATAATTTTTAGTCTCATGATTTGGGGGCCTGACTCATGGATTTTGAATGCTTGGAGTTGGTAGTACTGTCTTTTGTTGCCAAGTTCTCCTTTCTACATAGATATTCTTGTACGTACTCTGTGAAATGGTAAATCTCAACAAAAAAAAAAGTGAATGTATTTATTTATTTTTCTTTCCTTCTTCTGATCCACATCAGAGTCAGTTTTTTCAAAAGAGGCCACTAATTTTGGGTGCCTACATATCTGGGCCTGATTTTCTGACATAGTAAGCGCCCACAGCTCTCATTGATTTCAGCTGGCATTGTGGATGGTCAGCACCTTTGAAAATCAGATCCTAGTTGTCTCGAAATTGATATCCAAAATTAATGGCCACTTTTGAAAATGTTGGCCCAACTGTTTTTCATGTGACTTGGGTGTAGGCTCACAGACTAGTGAGAAAAAACTCGCTCACTTACACCAGGGGGATCAAAATCCTAGCCTCCGAAGCCTTTGCTAGCGATGTGTCTCTCTTGGTTTTTTTGCGCACTTAGGGTCAGTTCCTCAGCTGCTACAAATTAGTGCAGCTCCACTGAAGGATCTGGTCCATACTCATTAGGCAGTTGCCGTAGAGAGTAGTGTTCATTATAATTTTATGTGAATACAGTAAGAATATGATAACTCTGTACCTATTAGGAGTCCCTGGTTTTCACTATGTTCTATGCAATGGCCACCTGAAACCTCTTAGTGACAGTAAGGATAGGCTGCACAGGCCCGACTACTTGAGCCAAAGGAGAATCTCTCATAGTAGTATAGAACCTCTGATGCAAAGTTAAGCAATTCAAATTCTAGCCAGTAGAAGACAGTGGTCAATGCACGTACTAACCAGTTCATTACAATGTTTTCCTTTTTAAAAAATAGAATATTTTTAGTTTGTAAAACCACTTCATAGTCTAATTCTGTGCCTCCCAGAGGGTATTTATAACTGAATCATGGGGTGTCTCATTCTTGTTCCAGATGGCAAGAGGACTGCTCAAATTTCATAGTCCTTTAAATGTTGCCTGAAATGCCATGAGGCACCCTATAATTCAATTATAGGTAGCCTTTGGGAACCATATAATTATATAACTGAGGGTGCCTTGCACAATGGACCTGGCTATGTAACAAGATCCCATTGCGTTGTAACTGTACTGCGTGGGAGTGGGTCTTATACAGTAGCCGAACAGCTAAATCGGTCATGAATTGTCCACTGGTGCAAATAAAGGTAATGTCCAGCATCCCATAAACTTAGCGGATGGGCAGAAAAAACAGATGCATAGTTAGATAGTGGAACTACGGGCTTTACTAGGTGCCAATAATTGTAGCACAATAAAGGGACTGAGGAGATTTATTTATTTTAAAAAATTAAAGAAATTAGGACCCCAAATGTGTGTGTGTGTGTGTGTTTAGTGCCAAGGGGCGGGGAATAGAGCTTATTCATTTTATTGTTCTCTCATCTGGTAGTGTAGTAAAGTGTCATTTTGTTGTGAAGTTGCATCTCCACTTGTCATCACTCCGAGTTTGTCTACATTAGGGCTTTCTGCACTGAGGTAAGGTTTACTGGTTCAGACCCCCAGCATAGATGCACGGAACCCATTGAAACAGTGGGGATTTGCATTGGTAGAGCTACACAGGTGCAAAAATCCCTAATGTAAACTAGCTTTCAGTGATTCTGTGTCACGACTCGCTGTCATAACAGTACACAGTATCTTCTTTTAGGGGAGCAATGTCACCTCAGAGTGGTGATGCAAATGTACACATCATCCTGACATAGGGATGCCATCATCATGCAGTGAGGTCACATGACACCAAAGGATCATCATATAGGATCTGGATTATGATGCAGTGATACTACATTATGACTTGGACCCAGATCCTCAGTTGGTGTCAGTTGGCATAGCACTATTGAAGTTAACGGAGCTATGTCAGTTTTCCCCAGTTTAGGATCTGGTCCATAATATTTGTCAGGACACTTGATTAAATAATATTAGGAGAAGTCAGCTACAGTTTAGATGCTGTGACTCCATTCTTGTCAATGGACTGGATTAATTGAGATCGTGTTCCTGATACAAAGAGGGTATGTATGGGATTGGGAGTCCAATGTCTGAGTTCTGTTCTCAGTGAGCAATTTGCTATTTTTGCCTCTATTTTCCTGTCTGTAAAATGGGAATAGTAACAGCCCTCCTAACTGAGGGAATGGTAAGGTTAGATTCAGTAGTGTCTGTAATGCATTGTGAGATCTGTGGATGAAAGCTGCTATATTAGTAGAAAGTATTATTTTGTTGAAGTGGGTCTGGCTTTCAGTAATGACTGCTGAGACGGGAGAACTATTGAGATGCTGTGCATTGTGCAGCACACCAAAAGCACATTGTAATTCTCTCCTTCTGTCTTCAGTGCATCTTAAACAGCAGTTCTGCAGGGATAAGAAGTATTTGCATAGTCCTTTTACATTTTGTTGACCCCTGCTGATATAAATTAAACACACTGTCCTCTTGTTATCCTCAAGTTTAGAAAACCTATTTTTTAATCACTTCATACAGGTATCTAATTTGAATCAGGCTACTGAACTGCAGGGCTCTTGTGCTTTTTTTAATTGGCATCTTCCTCATTACATTTGAACAAAGTTGCACACACCCTGCAGGACATCGATAGAGACAATTGAATCACCAATCCTGACTGTATGGTAGCAGGATGGTGTGATGCACCCTGGGAGTCCAGGAGACCTGGGTATGCTGTGGCAGGGGCTAACTAGAAGTAATAGGGTTCAGACATATTGTTCTTAGTGCTTCTAGGGTCTGCCTATATTAAATGAAAGAGCGCTGCAACAAACAAACTTGTAACACCTTGTATAGCATCTTGTGTCAACTCACAGAAGCAATTGTACTAGTTAGTTGCAATGCCTGGGATTAGGTCTTTCACTCAGGACCAGCTGAAGCAGTGTAGCCTACAGCAGCCAAAATGAGACCCCAAGTGTTGTGGCTGCTCTGGGTCAGTTGCATTTGGAAATTTCCCAAAAGCTCCTATTCCCAGCAGCAATGATGGGCATGCTGGTAAAAAGTGCTTCAGAGAAGTGCCAGGATGCACTGGTGCAGTTGCAGTTTGTCAGTGCGACGTATTAAAAAGAGATGTTCTGACCTATCACAAGGATGAACAAGACAACCTGACAGTTCATGGAGCCGATATCTTTGCATCAGTGTCCTCGCTTAGAGTTCAATCCTGCTTCAGTTAAAATAACTGGTAAACTCCTATTGATTTAAATGGGAGCAGGATTATACCTTTAGACCTAGTTCTAGCATGCTGTGCCTCCTGTTCCAACCATTGCTGCTTAGCAGAGGTGTCCTAACATACCATGACAGTGAGCATGGGAGTATGAAATAGAAAAGGGATTTAAAAGGAGAGAACTGAGGAACATACCATAGAACATATTCTTTGGCACTAAAGTATGCTCTTTCCATCACCGACTGCCTGCCATGCAGAATGTTGTCCCTTGCAAGCAAAGAAGCTTTCACAGCAATGTCTGTTCTGGTGGGTTCGCCCAATCTTCCCCTTACTAACGAAGCTCAGCATGTTCTTAGGGCTTCTGCAGCTCCTTCGAAGAACTGTAGATGGGGCCCCTGCTGTGCGCATCACTGTGATTCCTTACCCACCTTTAGGAGCCTGTCATTATTTCATTAATTTTCATTAATTTTAAGGCTTTATTGGAGATGTCATGCTCCTGCAGCCTCTTAGTTTGCAATTCCCCCAAAAATTCAGCCCTGGACGGGAAAGACAACAGAGATCAAGGAGAGAAGGATAGAGCATTATGTACTGGTTAGAGCACCAGCCTGGAAGGCAGGACTTCCAGATTCTTTTCACAGCTTTGCCACTGATTTTTTAGGTGACTTAGGTCAGCATTTTCAAACTTGTAGGCTTAAAGTTGGACAGCTAAAATAAATGGCCTGATTTTCAGAAGTGCTCAGCACCTGCAGCTCCCATTTTCTTCATTTGAAGCTGTTGGTTCTCAGCATCTCTGAAAATCAACCTATTTTTATTTAGGTACTGAAATATGGATTTAGATACCTAATGGTATAAATGTATAAATGGAATGTAATATATTTTTGTCTCAACCTCCATAAACCATATGGCGTTTCATCAAGGATGAATCTGACTCTGTCCTTTCTAAAATGGAAATAATAGTACTTCACTATATCCCAGGAGGGTTGTAAGGCTAAATCAAGCAATGTCTGTAAAGTATCTTGAGATCCTCTGATGGAAGCCACCACGCAAGCATAAAGGATCGTTACTGTCTTCTAGTTATCACTCTATCATCTTAATATCAGAGTCATGGGGCCTGATTCCCCAGAGCCTTGCATTTTGTGCTATCATTTATACATTTGCAAAACATCACCAATCAAAATCCTCCATTCACATAGACCTCTGGTAGTGTTTTACAACCTCATTTGGATAGGTTTAAATAGCCAGCTGCATGAGTTACAAGATAGTGGAAAATCAGGCCCATGGTTTCTATGTTGTACCTCAGTCAGGCTGAGATCTCAGTGATCAGGGAGGGAGACCTTGCCTGTTCTCAGATGCATGTGAATCGTGACTGTGATATTAACACTAGTGAATCAAGATAGCTTGCTCCTTCTCCATGTTAGGTTTGCTGGAGGGGACAGAATTTGCAGGGCTGTGTGGTGGTTTGATAGCAGCAGATTTTAGCCCCAGGGATCTGCAAAGTCTGAATCTTTGTCTCCTCAGTTGCCACTGCTTACAGGGCCCCCCACATGTCCTAACTATTTCTACTAAAGGGGAGAGATATACACCACATTGCCAACTGTCTCTGCCTTCAGCCAACCACCATTACCATGAGGCACACAACTGCCTCCGCCCCCGGGGACTCCATTTCAGACATACTCTTAGTTGCCTCTGCCTGCAGGGAAAGTTTCCAAATTGCCTCTGCCTGGGGAAGATAACTAACAGATTCTTCTTGAATCTTCCTGTGGTTTCTCTGGACAGTTTTAGTGGATTTTTGCTTTAAGATTTGGTAGAGATGGGCCTGTGTTGCAAAGTTTGGATCGAGAGCTGAACTTTTCCAGGTTCCCAGCAGGTGTCAGATTGGAAAGATGGGGTAGTTTGGATCCATCTTATGAAGGATCCCAAGCTAGGAAGTTGAAATCCGGATCTCAGCTTCCCTACAGTTTGAGGGGCCTCAGATACAGAGCTGAATTTTGCAAAGATTCAGGAAGCTCAGTTCCAGTTCAGCTCAAGATGCAATCTCTTTCATATCTTGAGAAAGTTTAGACCCAGCTCTCTGGCTTATATGTGACTCCAAACTCCCTGAAAGCTTGAGGGAGTTCAGATCAGGTACTGTGGTTCTGAACTAGATCCAAACTTCATTCAAATTTTCATAGTTTGTTTCTGGGGCTCCTTTTCAGACCAGGATCTGAACATCCCCAAAGCTAGATGGGAATCAAATCCAGCTCTTCAGTTCTTATCCAGATCCAAACTTCCCAAGTGCTTGAGGGAAGTTGGATCTGTTTTTCCAATTTGGATACAGATCTGAAATTCTAAAAAAATGCAGTAAGTTCTGATCTAGTTCTGATTAAGATCTAAACTTCTGTCAACTTGAGAGGGTTTGGATCCAATTTTCTGGTTTACAGCAAATCTGACCTTCCCCAGAGCTTAAGACTTTGGATCCAGTTCTCTGGTTCAGAGCCAAATCTGAACTTTCCCAAAGGTTAAGAGGTTCAGATTCTAGGGCCTTAATTCGGATCTAAGCTTCCTTAACCTTGAGGGGCTCAGACACGGCCGGTGCAAGGATGTTTCGTGCCCTAGGCGAAACTTCCACCTTGCGCCCTCCCCCCTCCCCGAGTCCTGCGGCAGCTCCCCGCCCCCGCCCACCCTGAGGCGCCTCCCCCGTGGCAGCTCCCCACACCCCCGGCCCGGGGAGCCGTGTGGCAGCTCCCCACTCCAGCTCACTTCTGCTCCACCCCCTCCCCGAGCCCTGCGGCAGCTCCTCCCCCCCCCCCGCCCTGAGGCACCTCCCTCGTGGCAGCTCCCCCGCCCTGAGGCGCCTCCCCCACGGCAGCTCCCCACCTCCCCTGCGCCCTGAGGCGCCTCCCCCACGGCAGCTTCCCCGCCCCGCCCGGGGAGCCGTGCGGCAGCTCCCCTCCCCAGCTCCCCTCTGCTCCACCCCGTCCCTGAGCCCTGCGGCAGCTCCCCACCCCTTCCCCCTCAGTCCTGAGGCACTCCCCCCCCCGCGGCAGCACCCCTCCCCCCCGCCCTGAGGCACCCCCCACCCGGGGAGCCGTGCGGCAGCTCCCCACCCCAGCTCACCTCTGCTACACCTCCTCCCTGAGCACACCGTCGCTGCTTCACTTCTCCCGGCTCCCAGGCTTGCGGCGCCAATCAACTGTTTGGCGCCACAAGCCTGGGAGGGAGAGAAGCAGAGCGGGGTGGTGAGCTCAGAGGAGGAGGCGGAGCAGAGGTGAGCTGGGGCGGGGAGTTCCTCTGTGTGCCGCCCCCCCCCCCCCTTACTTGCTGCAGGCGGCCCTCCCCGCGCCCCCCTGCCCCAGCTCCCTCCGCCTAAATGCCGACGACGACTGGGGTGGCCGAAGATCTGGCCACCGTGGTCACCGCCAAAGAAAATGCTGCCCCCCAAATGCTAGCGCCCTAGGCAACCGCCTAGCTCACCTAATAGTTTGCACCAGCCCTGGGCTCAGATCTGGTTCTCTGGTTCAGATCCAAGTCTGAATTTCTCCAAAACATGATTGGGGTTAAGAGCTCTTTTTTTCTGATTTGAATCCACTGTACATAGATGAGAGTGAACCAAGAAGCTCAGGTCTGGATCCAATTCCAGTTGCCCCCAAATATTAAGGGCTGTTTATGTCTGATTTCCTGAATTGGATCTCTATCTATATTTTTGGATTTGAATCTCAGGGACTACCAAGGTGATATGAAATGTAAAGGTGTGTACAAACCCCTGTGAACTTCAGATGCTGAGTTTCACATAGGTCAACTCATGCTTATCAGTAAATCTCCTGAACTTAGCTTCTATATTCTTCCTCATAATGATAATGATACTTTGTCTTTCTATCTTCCTCTGAAGGCCAAAGCAATTTACAAATGTTAATAAATTAATCCTCACAGCTCTCTTGTGAGGAGAGTAATTATTACTTAGATGCATTTTATGGATGAGGAAACTGAGGCAGCGATGAAGTGACACATTCATAGCCAGAGAGTAAATCAGTGGCAGAGCCATAATTAGAGACCTCTTCATGCCCAGTCCCCTATTAGGGCCAAATTCTGATGTCAGAGACACCTGTATAAATGTGGAGTAATTTCATTGACTCAGTAGCGTTCCCCTCACTGATACCAGCAGTGAATTTACCCCAGTATTACTTAAGGAGATGGACTGGTGACCTTAATGAAACTTTTCCATCTTTAAGTTCTCTGATTGTATATATTTCCCTGCCTCCCACCACTAAAATATGAACAGCATTTGTTGATTTGCAGGGAAGGTTGTTTCTGAAAAATTAACTTTCTGAAAAACATGCTTAATCTCTCTCTATTTACTGTATATCACTCTATAAAGGGAGCGTTTGCTATTTAAGTAGAAAAGGATATACACCATAAGGAGCTGAAAATAACCAGCTACAGACTAGTTAAAATTATGTAGGCTCGGTATGAAGCATGAAGAGCTAGTCAGCTGCTAGGATTCAAATTTGTGGATCTAGAGAGTCTAGATGTTTCAGACCTGCTATTTAGACTACTAAGCCACTCAGGAGCAATACGATTTAGACATATTGGTGGGGGAATAAACACTTAGCATGGGATGCAGTATTGCCTTGTAATTAAAGCATTAGACTAGGCTCCAGGAGAGCTAGATTTTAATCTCAGCTATGTCACGGATTCACAACAGGGCCTTGGGCAAATCACTTCACCTCTTTGTGCCTCAGCTTCCCCATCTAAAATGGGGCAATAATAATTGCACCTACCTTTGAAAAATGCTTTGAGATCCTTGGCTGCCAGGTGATATGTGTGTAAGTACAAAGTATCATTATTCTCCTGATCCTCCAGCCTTACTTCTCATTTAAGTCAACAGAAGTTTTGTGCGCATGATGACATCAGGTTTGTGTGGTCAGAAGGAGGGCTGTTACAACATTTTAGGGGCAGCGTATAGAATTGATGTAAACCATATATTTTCTCTAGATGTGGCAGATTTTTTTGGTAATATCTGAGTTTTCTGTAGACATAAGCAGTCTATTGCTTTTCTCCCCTTTCTTTCCCCACCCCCGTGGGAAAAATGGGGGAGTATTCTTCAGCCCAGACCTTTATTTTAAATAACCTTGGCCGGGTTGCCATTGGAAAAAAATTTCTTTACTTGAGGGATTTATTTCTGTCCTTGCAACACTATGTACTATATGCAATGCACCTGTTCAGACATAAGCACAGTTCATTATTATAGCTGTAGGGGCAGAAGCTTACTAATACGTATATATTGGGGGAAGAGAATATTAGGGAGAATGGCCCTCTCTTTTAGTTTGCTTACTGAGCAACCTCTTGTAGAGACTTCCTCCTCCTCCAGATCAGTTTTCCCTGCTCCCCTATTGTCTGGGGAAACCTGTCTTCGGGAGCTTCGTTCTTGAAAGATCTCATGACTTTAAAATCATCAGTGGGCTTTGTGTAGCCTGCCTGTCAAAAGAGATATGTTTACACCTTCCCTGCATGTGTTAAAGCTATAAGGTTACGGAGCAGAATGGCTGATACATTTCAGTGCTTCATGCTAATATGCACAAAATGTATTTATGATAATTACATAGACTGTCTGAAACAATGCATTCCAACATTCTGTAACATAAATAAGAAAGGTGGAGCCAGCTGGCTGTAAACAGTTTATTTGCCAGCAATCCTGATCTGCACTATATACCTTTTTTACACTGTCTCAGTCTGGCAGTATTGAACCTGTTGCTGCATTAGCCGAGTTGTATTTTGCTAGATAGGGGAAGGAGGGTTGTCTGCTGTCTGGTAGGAGGGCTTTGTCTGTGTGTGCCTTTCTCTCTCTCTCCCTCTCACACTCTCGCTTGCTCTCTCTCTCTCTCTCTCTCTCTCACTCCCTTTCCCGTCTCTGTGGTTTGTAAGGTAGGTTGCAGTGTGTGTATATACACAACATCAAGAGCAGGAAAATGGACTCATTAGGGAGGCAGGCAGTCATTACCACTCACACTGTACTTCCAGGGAGACAGCGACTATGAGGAGACAAACTGAGGACTGGGGAACAAGGTAGGCCAGTCAACTTTTATAAAAAAAAAAAATCCTGCTCCCCCCTAACCCCATGACACTTATTTATTCTTTCACCCCCACCCTCTCGATTTTTAATATAGAGATGTAAGTTTGTCAAACCCATTTGCTAGCTTAAAATTTTGAACATCTATAGAAGGCCTTAGCCTTTACAAATGTTTTTTCCCCTTCTACTTATTTCAGGGTGTGCCCCCTTATGATTCACTTTAATTACTTTTTTTTAACATCAGTGAAGGAAACAAATATGTTTGTTTTCCAACACTAGTTCCAAGTAAATCAATATCTTTCACTCTTTTAAAACAGCCCTCTCCGTATGTCTGTGGGTCTCTGCTTTTTCTTTTCTGTTTATGCAGTTCCATCTGTCCGTCCATATATCATGTTCTCCTTATTTACTGCTAAATGGGTTTTTGTTAGTATTTGCCAATGAGTTTTAGCTGTATTGCCGGTGACCAGGTTTAACTGTGACTCTTGTTCTTTGTTTTATATCTACTATAAGTTTAAAGTCCATGTTGATTGTACATTAAATAAAAACAGAAAGCAGGTTCCACTCTTTCTGCCAGGATTTTTATTTTAAAAAATTTGGGGGGAGGGAGAAGGGGAGGTGATTTTAATTAGCGTACATGTACTTTTCCCTGATGGATTTTTAAAGCATTTATTTTAATTTTTTTAACTCTTTATTTTACTTAAGAGGGAGTGGGAGATATATTCTAACTTTTATGTTGCTGATTTAATGTTACATCATAGAGGCATGACTGGGTTAATATGACTTCAAACTTTCTAAGAGGGAGTTTGTATCTTTGATTGCCCTCCCCCATTTATACATGGTTGTGCTTGTGTTTCAGTATGTGTATTTGGAGGGGGGAGGTAGATATTTTTTTACAGTGGAAACAATTTATGAAATCTTTTGAGCCATTTTGTCTAGAAACAGTAACTATTTATTTACCATATTTTCATTCCATAAATAACCTTTGTATTTGTTATTTCAAATACAGAGTGTGTCTGTGGATTCATTATTACTATTTTTCTGGGTTTGTGTTGCGTCTCATAGCCCATTTAACAATGTTGAGTTTTTCAAGCTAGCCTTATCATGGGTTCTAAAGGCTGGTTAAACAGATCCATTTGAAATGGGCTTTTTATCTGAGCTCTTGTCAGTGCTGTCGGAGAGTAAAACTGCTACTCTGTTGGTAAAAAAAAAATTAAGACAGATAGTGAGTGGAAGTGAGTTATATAAAACATTCTGGAGAATCCATGAGAAATTATAGAAAATGGACGCTGATCAGTGGAGATCTCTTAACAATAACAATCACCTTTTAAAATAGCAAATTATTTAATAGTAAGAGGCAGACGATTTAAAAAAAATCTATTAGGCCTTTCCGATAACACATGTCCATAATGCAATATTCCTAGCCCACCTGGGATTGTACAGGAGATTCTTCAACACATTATCAGGGTTCAGATCTTGTGAAATGTTTATTAAAAATCCATTGTTTTAGGACAGTAGACAACTTTTGGTACCAACAAGTTTATCTTTTGTATTTTTACATCCTGTATCTTATAACTCTCTCATCTCAACAAAAGCGACTCCTCTCTGGACAAACCAAATCAGTTTAAACCCAGAACAGCAAATAATCCACTGGCTCTGTAGATACAGAACCCATTCACTCCATCTTATTAGTTTTTTTCCAGGCCTAAGCGGAACTTTTCAGTGGCTTTCTGTAGCATTTTGTCAAGAATCGGTGGTCCATCTGTTAGCTCAGGAATGAAATTTAGTGTTTTCCACTCCCTTTCCTGCCTCTTTTCAACTCAGGCTGCTAATTAACATTTGGTCAACAAACTTTAACTGTTTTTATTGTCAGAAATTACTTGTCACTGTAGTAAGATATTCTCCCCTCCCCCTAAACTCTGATTTGAGCATATAGGGAGCTGAAGTAGTTCCAAAAATTAAGGGGTCTCAAATGGAGAAACATTTGATGCTGTTTTGATGGGGGTTAGCCTGGAGGCATTGAGCTGAAATATTAGCATTCCCTCCTCCCATTTCCCCACATGAAGTATGTGTGTGCATTTCTAGTCACCCATCACTTTCTTTTGAACCAATACAGGTGTGTATGAGCTCTTACAGCACAGATTTCTATCTATGTGAGTTTTTGTGAAACTGATGTTGGGACTCTTTAATATATGATTAACAGAAGTCATGGTCCTATCCCAACTCTTCCAAATAACTTTAAAAAAGATTACAAAATATCAATTAATCTTATGGAAACACCAGGAAAAAAGAATTGCCTAGTGGGAAAAGCAGGATGTGAGAAACATTTTTTATCATCCAGCGGGAAGAAAAAAAATTAAAATTCTTTAAAAAAAATACTTTCCATTAAAATGATTTAATTCTCTGTGAAACCAAAGTATTTTCTATCAAAAGACTCAGCTTTGTCTATGGCACAAAGTCTGTTTGCAATGTGTATACAAAAGCAAAGGGGAGAGTGTGCCTAAGTAAACTTAAAGCCAGCATATGATGCTGTAATTGGAACTCCAAAAGCCAAAAGTCTTTTGGCACTAGGGAGGTTTAATAGAGTTGGAAGACCTGACATTAGCCAACCTCATATTGTTGTGGGTTCTATATGTTCCAGTCCTACCAACCCTTTCAGTCTAACAGAGTAGAACCCTGCAGTGTTGAGTGGGTCGCAGTATGCTTTATTTTAGTGTTGGAGCTAACAGTTATCTAACACACCCACATGAGGAAGTACTCTGGAGCAGTTATTTCATGCTTTGCCATGCCCTGTAGCTAATGCAATTTTGGACTGAATGGCGTGTGTATATGCCTCTTTAACTCCTGTGAGATCAAAGTGAGTGCTGGATTTTTTAACAAGGCCAAAATATGGGGATACCAGATAGTTAAACCCAAATGCCAAATAAATACTAAGTCAAATTATTTTTAGTATTTTTTTTTAGGAGGAGAGATAAATATCAATCTTGTTTATTTTAATATACACAGTTGTTGTAATTTCCTGAGTTGGATATATCATAATAGTAAATATTACTCACAGTTTTCCCATTTCCACATTTTCTCCATAGGCCCAGCTTACTCATAAGGGAACAGCTGCAGAACATTTTTAAACATGTATTATCATTTATATAAAACTGAGATTTAAATGGAGAATGAAATCCCTGCTATAGAATTCTGTAGGATGGTTTAAAAATCCCATAGACAGGAACTCATACTCTGTTAGATTTTATAGGTTTTAAAAGTCATTTCAGGAAACGCCTGCTTAATTTCTACAGCCCATATTGTGCCATTAGTTTTTAAGCAGAAATATACCAAACAGGGGTTTTGTTCATAAACTGATGGCATATGTCCCTATATAATCCAATTAGTTTCATTCCTATATCACTTTGTAGTTTTTTTCCACAATGATGTGTTGGGGAAGATGGCTACTATTGCGAGGAGTTTACAAATGTGAGAGGGAAATTAATAACTCAAATTTAGCTTCTAAGTTATTTAGATATTTGGGAAAAAAAACTTTGACAAAACCTAAGACCCATAGAAGTGTTTCAGAGTTCTTATAAACATTCCAATTGGAACAGTTTTTAAAACAACCAGTTGTTCCTTCTGCATGGTTTGCAACTCAAACCTTGCAGCACTGAGAAACTGGTGGTAAACAAAAGTGAAACTGACTTCATTGATTTTGCTTGTCTGACCCAAGAAAATTCAGAAAATAAACAAACAGCATCAACAGTATAAAATTGGATTTTTAATATTCTTTCGGCTCTAATAGTCTAATTGATACTTTTAAACTAAGGTCTAAATCTTGAGGATCTTTTGAAATGTTTACTCAATTTTAGCTCAGGCATGCTCTCGTTGATTTATCAAGGTTTGAGTAAGGGGTGAATACAATTTGAGTAAAGAGCTAAGGATTTATCCCAATTTGGTTTTTAAGTCGACAGTATCCCTTGTATTCCTGTTGATTATTTATCTAATTTTAATTTTAATGCTTAGTCCTATAGTAATTATCAAATTCTCCTTTTAGTAGAAATCTGGCACTTCATAATGATGACTAATTATGCATGTTTGGTTTTCTGCCTATACAGGACCCAGTAGTACAGTCTTCCCATGTACACTGTATACATTGCAGTCACTTCAATGGATGTTCTATTTGTATAGGGTTTGAAGGAATGGGCTCATAAGAAAGAACTGAACCATTTGTGGCTAGCAGGGATATGGGTATGTGCTTGTCCCATGGTCTGTGGGTCAGCAGAGACTGAAAGTATTATTGAGTCAGTTTGTCACATTCCTCTTCTATGGCCAGTGTGGGGTCAGTGTTGATAGATAGCAGGGGGTAGGAATGGGAGGTACATCCAGATTTCATTGGGAAAGGCTATCTGACTTGGAGCATTTGAGAGGCCTGGATGGAAAAATGGGATAATGGCAGAAAACCATGCTGAAAAAGAAAATAGTTACTCTCTGACAGCCCTTTGTATGTATTATGTGAAATGAACATGGGGCTCTCAATCCAGTTCCTAATGGGAAGATGTCCGTATTACAAAATCAAATCATCAAAGCCATTGGCACTAGGTGGCAGTGTGAAAAGAAAGGGCGAGGACTGAATGGGCACAAAGACAGAACTCTCATGAGAAGTGGTTCCCTCACCATCAGCAATAAGCCACATCAACAGCATAATGTGAAGAAAATGTTATTGTTGCTGCCTGTCCTATACCTGTTCTGTGACTGTCAGTCTGGCATTATTCAGCAACTCCGTGTGTGTGTGTGGGTAGATAGATAGGTAGATAGATATATTAAGAACAGTCCTGCTTAATTCAAACACTGGCACAACATATAGGGCTTGATTCTCTAGTGTCTTGTACCTTGTGTCATTATTTACACCTGTGCAAAATGAGTGCAGAATATTACCACTGGTGTGAGTGAGTGAGAAGAAAATTATGCTTTGGTAGCATTTTATGCCCAGTTTGCACAACTATAAGTGACAGTGCAAGGTCCCAGGAAGTGGCAAAGCATGTTCATTTTGTCTCTTCCTCAATGTCCCAGTCAGAATTAAATTAGTGGTTATCTAATTTTGTATTTTAAAAGTACTGAGTTTGGTAAACTCAGCAGTGAAGAGGAAAGAAAACCTGAATGGTAGGCTGTGAATCTGCATGCAACACACTGTATAGTTCCTATAGAAACTATTGGAATACTGAAGTATTACCATTCTATAAATTACATAAAGATCACCTGAAAATGTAATGCTCACACAATAAATTTACTTTGGAACTGTGGCACTGCTAATAATGTAGGCAAGGGTGGTCTGCCCTTTGGTCCTGGGCAATTCATCATGGGAAATTACCTGCACTCTACTAGAATACTTTTAAAGTAAAGTAGTTGCTTTCTAGTCACTTGGTTCCAAGGTGATTAGTGGCTAGGAATGTGATCAGTCCCTTGGAAATATGAACATGAGGTGGGAAAAGTGCTTTGTTGGACCTCACTGTGATCCGTCCAGTTGACTGAAAGAAAGCTAATTATTAATGTGCTCCCCAGAGAGTCCTATGCCATTCTCCTTAGCTGGATAGATGGTGGCCATGATGTAGGAATTTGAGGATAATGGTTAGGGGGGAATCTTTGAGACTCCAACAGGGATGCAGACTCAAGATAGGAAGTGAGGTTGGGATTGAAAACATATCCCTAGGCATGCTGTGTGTGTGTGTGTCGGGGTTAATATTTGACAGAGTAAAGGTCTTTTTGTTTGAAACTATAACTTAGCCCCGGCTTTTTTTTTTGTTTGTTCTTTATTTTAATTTTCTCTTTCAAAAATACTAATTATCCCTTCAGCCCACAGATGAAGGTGACATAAAACCAACAGATCCCTGCTTGGAAATCGGGTTCTGTACTGTTGCTGTGATACCCATCTCCCCCTCTCTATAGCCCTTAGAGTCTCTGGCTCCATTTTCTAGTAGGGGGAGGTGCTACAGGACCTGTTACTCTCCACTGTCTTGGCCCCTAAACTCCGAGCAATTTGGTAGATAACTGAATTACAGGAATTGGAGGTGGATAGAATGCTGAGAATTAGAAAACAAACAAACCAACCAACCATTGTTTAGATACCAGGACAAATTGTTTAATTGCTCTTGTGCTCCCTCTGCTGGTTCTCTGTAGAACTAACAAATCCTATCCCTAGAGTCATGCCCATGCCCTCTGTGAGGGTGCAATACAAAATGGGATGTTAAAAAAGTTGATTTCAAGCCGTTTTGAAATGGACAACATTGGTAGAGAAAGAAGGCTTCATCTGAAGAACGTGAAAAGCAGTGGATCCTAGAAAAAATACGTTACATCATTGTTCATTTAACATTTGAAACATCCTAACCTGTGATTCTTCCATCTACCCTTGCTTTGTCATGCTTCTGTGGGACAGGAGTCTTTCTCTGTCATTTCCCAAAGTCTGAATTTCTCCCCATTGTTGCTGCTATCACTAAGATATTTCCTACATGAGGGCTCTATAGAAAAATATTCTCACTGGTGCAACCATTAGTTTCAGCTGAGCTAGTGGGAGTAGTGGTGGAAACCTTAGGGTAGATAAGGCTTTGGCAGCTCTCAGTATTTTTACAGCTGCATCAGTTAAATCTGCTTCTCTGCTGAGTACAGTTCTGCTCGTCTCATCCTGTTCCATGGACTGGAAAGTTTCTGTTCTTCTTCAGGGTTCTCTTTAGCCTCTTTTCTCATTGTGATGCCTCCTATTTTGTTTTTTAAGATATAGACTTGTTTGTTTAATTAACTCCCTTCTTAATAGGGACATTTTGCTTCCCACTTCATATGTTTTTCACATCCATCACTTCCCACCTGAATGGTGGAGAAGACTGAGTCCTGGATAAAACTCAGGAATGATTGTAGATTCCCCTGGACAATCGGGAATGTATTGAAGACTTCTGAAGGGGCGATGAGGTCATACAAGATCCTGCTGCCTTTCCCACCTAAGCAGAGTATCATGATAAAGAGCCTTCTCTCACAGCCACTGACCTTAGTGGGAATTAACTGTGTAGAGCTGCTTCAGGACCGGGACCAAATTGTCAGTCCAGACTTATGGAAGCTTTTGTTGATGCAAGTCTCATGCTTCCCTTCCAGGTGACTGCTTGGTTGCTCATTGGTTGGAGTGACCCAACCCACATAAAAATCTGATTGTCACTGAATAATTTGAATCTTTGTGGACAGAGCCCACTTCCTAGACTTCATCCATTTTTGAAGGGTCAGAAAATAAAAGAAAAGGCTCACTGATTTATTTTCCTTCTCCTTGTGGGTTTCCCGCCTTTTTGGGGAGGCCTCCAGCATCATCCTCTTTTATTTCCTCTTCCCAGGCCCCACTTCATAGTCGCCCACTCGTCTGGGCCAAAGATGTAAGAAATTGACCTTCTTGTGGGCAGTCTCAGCAGAGACATCATGAAGTGAATGGGCCATTGAGAACTGAAGCTACTCTCTGACCCCTGAGTCCCTCCAGGTCAAACATGAGGCACAGTAGCAGAGAATGGTGTGGCAGTAGCTTGCCCTGCTGCTGGACCTGCTTTGGGGTTAAACAGAGAATTCAGTGCCCAGGGACATCAATACGGCCTCTTTCACTAGCACTAAACTAACAAGTACGAAGGCTCAGTTGTCACTGACTCACGGACAAACTGTTTGAATTCCAAGAAGTTTGTTTCGTAATTTCCAGCATTTCATAAAAAAGCTGCTTTTTTTTCCTTCTCCCAATGACTGCCAAGTTTTGGAAGCTTCAAACTTGCTCCACTTGGAGGGGATTTAAAAGATACTGACATTTTCTAAACAAGTTGGTTCTCTCTGAGCTGTACAGACAGACTTCAAACCATTTGTCCACAAAGCCAATCCAGCACGGCCTGAAACATTTCATTGCTATGGAAGCAACTGCTCCTAGATGGTTCAAGTGTTTTCACAGTATGGTCAGCTAAACTGCACTAAATATTGAAGAAAAAACCAATTGAAGAGAAAAATCACATCTTTCCCCTGTTGTAGGGTTTTTCTAAACATCTCCAGAATTCCCCCTCACAGAGGGTTGTGTACCTGTGTTGTTGGCCTCCTTTTTATGGCACAGAGCCTCCAAATTAAAACTTTGCTCAGCATTTTCTAGACAATTTTCTTTCCTTGCATGCAGAGAAAAATGAAGTTTTTTTGTTTTTTTTTTGTCAGCGCAAAACCACAGATCAGAGTGCAAAGCTGTAATGAGATTATAATGCTGCAGCTGGGGTGTATGGGTAAGTAACCATTAAATAATGCCTTTATTTTTAGGGTGTCATATCTGATGAACCTTGCATCCAATTCACTTCAAATCTCCCTGAAAAATTCTAGTTGGACCCCATAACTAAACTAGAAATTTTGAGACTGATCTGACTGTCTTTGTGGATTGTCTAATAAAAACACCCATGGCATGTGGAGTCAGGAGGATTGGTTTTTATTCCTAGTTTTGTCACTAATTCCCTGTGTAATTTTGAGCAAGTCACTTCCCCTCTGTGCCTCATTTACTCATCCATGAAATGGGGATAAGAGTGTTTACCACTTTGGGAGGATGCTTTGAGACCAATGAAGAAGCATTGGGTATAATTTTATTATGATAAGCACTTTTCACCGTCAGACTTGGGCCTCACAACACCTCCCCAAAGGTGCATAGTAACTTTTCCTTCCTTACTTCAGTGGGTCTGTTTTGTTCTCTTGATCTAGTTATTGAGCACTTAGGCTTTTCCTATGTGATTTCAGAAAAGGTCTGGCACCAGAGATCTCATTTGGTCTCTGTCTTTAGCTGCCTCAAGTAGAAGAAGCTGTGTTTTGTTTTATTAATAGTTTAAATTGTTTATTTTTACTTTATTAGACAAAGACCCTATCTAACCTTGAGTTTTAACTATGTTCGGCAGAGCACCACACGCGCATGCACACACACACACGTGTATATAAAATATGATTCATGCTAGAAAGGCTCTCCTAACATTCCAAATCCCAGTGTCACCTTAGTAGTGTTATAAAATGGTTTACAAACCCATGTGATAGATTAGGTCTGGATGTAGGTTATACCGTATCATGTCTATGGTAGACTGTGGTTCTGGTTAGATTGCTTCAAACTCCAGTGTGATAGTTTCTATTTAAAGAGCATTCGGGGCAGAGAATGTATAGCAGATAGAAAATGAAAGCTTAGTCAGGCTTCCTCCATTTGTGGATCTGGGTGAAAACCTATGGCAAGCATTCCTTGCTTGGATCATAGGGAAGCGTTTGCTCCATAGTTAAAGTTGCAACTGATTTCCCCTCCAATCCACAAAGACAGTCAGATCAGTCTAAAAATTTCTAGTTTAGTTATGGGGGTCCAACTGGAATTTTTCAGGGAGATTTGCAGTGAATTGGATGCAAGGTTCCTCAGATATGACACCCTAAAAATAAAGGCATTAGACACAGTTCCAAAATTCTTCTAACTTTTCTTTCCCACTTCTTAGGAAAAAAAGAGATAAAACTAACTTTATGGGAGTTCCCTGTCAGAGCTAGTGCTCAAGACCAACATTTAGTTGATAGAAGTCTGATCTAAAAAGTTATTAAAATCTGATTCGGTAACGTTACCAGGGAACACTGGCTTCAACATGGGAAAAGTATAAAAATGGGGCAGGATAGGAGAGAGGTTTGGGAAGAATGTGAGCACTAAGAAGGACTGAAAGCTGAGATGCAGGCAGCGGGGAAGAGCTGTGTAAAGAAGATGAGGACAAAAAGCCTGAACGTAATGCAACAAGAGGGGGATAACTTGGTCACAGTGGCAGGAAATGGAGATAATTCTACCAGCAGCATTTAATATAAACAGCAGTGGAGTGAGGAGGGATGTGGACATAACTTTTTCCTTCTCTCGCATGGGTAGTGAACTGGAATCATATTCTTACAAATTCAGAGGACTATGGCCCAAATCCTCAAAGCTATTTAGGCACTTAACGCCCACTGATATGGGTTCTATTTTGCCCTGTGTTACATCAGTATAAAACTGGAGTCATTCTGTGGAAGTCAATGGGGTTACATTGTGCTAACTGAAAGCAGAATATGGCCCTATGTTTCTGTGCTAGAAGCTGAAGTTTGGATTCACTTCAAGCAGAAAAGACCACACATGAGATTTTATAAGTGATTCCTATCCAGCAGCCAGTTTCTTTTAGGACGGTGCTGCTGAGTATAACACCTTCACTACCTTAGATATTGTTTCTCTAATGGAAGGTGTAATACATGTAGGTGTAATATCAAGATTCTTACCAGATCTTTCTTTGAAATCTTACCTAATGAGGACCCCCTTTCAAAGAGATCTGTGCTTAGGGTTTCCTGAGAACTTTGAGGCAGATTTTTGAGGGGGCTTGCTTCCGGCTTCTTACTCGACAGTCAGAGAAGAAATGTTCAACCTCATCCATGTTACACATTGGGAAAACTTGCAAAAGTATTAAAGTCCACAAGAGAGAGCTTTTATATATCAGTCCATATAGGGTCAAGTCAGTGATGCTGGAACTAGAGCTGCTGGGGTTGCAGTGCACACGCTGGCTTGAAGTGGTTTCCATCTTATACAGGGTCTGCAGTTTTGTTCAATTGCTTTCAGCACCACTACTATAAAAATTATTCCAACACCATTGATTCAAGTTGTACAATAGTCAGTCTTCATTTTGTAGCATCAGAATAAGACCATGATCCTAATATGATTCTTTTGCTTGTTCTTGCCAAAGGATCACATCAACTCCACCTAAGTTTCTCCTGAGCTCTTTAGCTAAAGGAGCAACACAGGCACTTCAAAATGGAGAGCAATTATCAATGGAGTGGGGAAGGGAATGACCATGGAGAATATCTGGGCAACTAATGATAACAACAATCATACTTTCCATTTCTGTAGAAACTTTTGTCCAAATATCTTGCACAGCACTTTATAAAATTCATGAATTTAGCCTCATATCACCCTGAGGAGATAAGACACTAATGTTATCCCCATTTTGCAAATGGGGAAACTCAGGCAAAGAGAGAGCACTTGAATCATCCACTATTACATAGCAAGTCAGTGGCAGAGCCTGGGATAGAAGCGTAATGATCTGACTCAGAGCCCCTGACTTAGCCACAAGATCATTCTTTCTCATTTCCTTCCCAACGTATTGAAATAAAAGATAAGGCTTGGAAAGGGAAAATCCATCTTCCCTGCACAAGGGAAGCTCAGATTAGCCTAATTCTCATTTACACTAAGGCCTCTTTACACTACTCTGGCAATGTTAAGGGGGGGTCCCAGCACTGTAAATTACACTTGTATCCACTTTAGGGCCCCTTTACATTGCCAGTGTGAGGTAAAAGGGCTCTAGTGTAACTGAAAAGTCAGCCAAATGTGTCTAAGGATTTGCTAACATGTCAACAAATTCTCTCTTCTACTAGCAGAATAAAAAACAGAATGATTCTTAGGGTTTTTTTGTTTGCTTGTTTTATTATTTTTTAAGTGCTGTCCGGGCTCTAGTTAGCATAACTTCAAAGACTTGTAAAAAATTATCCGGTTGGCTTTTCCACACTTGTAGATGCCCCTCTGAGCTCCAGAGATAGTACTTACTCAGTTCAGTCAAGAAGGAGATGTTAGACAGCTGGACCATTCTGGTACCTGTTTCTTGTGCAGTGATATCCACAGTGGGAAAGTATGACTGGCTGGGGTGGCTAGTGGTGTTGCCTGCTTCAGTGAAATGAAAGAAGTCACCAAAGGAACACAAAGGCTCCTATGTGTGAGGTAAGTGGTATATTAAACTTTTGGACTATTCTCCACAGCTAGGTAGATATAACTGCCATTAACCTCAATGAGAGTTACGAGCACATAGGGAAAAAATAAACCCTAAGGGTTTTCTGGACAGGGATATTTAGAGAAGATTGTTAGTTGTCTGATTAAATCATCAATGGAGTCTAAGCATGTGCAAGTAATACTAGAGGGCACACAAGTGCTGGACTGTGCAGGGATGCATTTCTGCTGATACATCTGTCATTGAGAATAAACATTATGGTAGACTAAATTGCTCATACATTCAACCTGAAAACTGGAACTTGTAAGTGATAAGATTGTACAATAGATTGTTGCACTTACCTTTCTGTTACTTGAGATTCGGGTTCAAATCTCAACTCTTTCAAGCTTGCAAATAAGTTTGATGCTTCTGTCCTAGTCTCTAATTAATATCTGTCCACTTCTCAAAACCAATCTGACTCTCTCTCAGTTGATGCTCAGGACAAGTCCATGGCTGAAGAAGAACAACAGGATTTTTCAATGGCCAGCACAAGTAATACTTCTTTTCTTGAGCGCCAAATTCAGCTCGTGTGGTGTGTTTATACAGGCAAAGATTGGAATGCTCAAAAAGCATTTTCATTTATCAGAGACATATGGGACTCACCATTACTGGATATATTTGTGAGACACTATAACAAAGAACACTCCTCAGCCGTGTCTCACATTTCAAGGATAGGAGGGCAATCTGGATAAATGTCTTTTCTAGGAAATTGATGAACCAGCTTTCTCATATGTACTCTCCAATTTCAGTAATCCATAAGAAGCTCATAAGAGCCAGGAGGGAGTCAGTAAAACCTCATGTTTTTAGCCTCCAAAAGGACACAAAAGTCTGTGAATCTCAGGGCTGGTCCAGATGCCATGTGCACACCTCTTCTGCATTTTCATTTTTTCTGGGCCTGTTGTTTCTGTGTGCTGCTATGATATAACTTTGGACTGGCACAGTCTGATAACATGACTACAACAGAGTAAGGATCTGGACTTGCTGGGAAGAATTCTGACTTGATAGAATATAGAAGAAAAATCTGTCTCTCTATATTGTAGAGCTAGTAAATATATATTTGCTTTCTCCTGTAGGGAATTTTTCCCAGTTTCTTTCTCATTTATGCATAGTGATCTGTTTATAGATGGCTCAAATGGGCTCTGAAATCCAGTCAGTCCTGTTGATAGTCATTGGGGCAATGGTGATCCCATGAGATATGTTTCTATAAAAATTGCAATCATATCCTTCTGGTCTTTAGGGCTTTTAAGATTATTATCCAATGTTATGTTGTAAACTCTTAGAGGCAGGGACTGTCTTGTGTTTGTGCAGCAGTTAGCACCACGGGGTCTGTACCACATAGGTGTCTCTGGGTGTTACTGTAATAAAATTATCAACTTTTATAAAATTGGCAACTTTTTACTAGATAAACATCTCAATTTGGTCTTCAAAGTATTACTTACAGAAACACTCTTCTGAATTTGTGTAGCAGATTTGTTAACAGAGGTACCTCTGTATTGCTCTGTGTAATGGGGTGATTGGGACGTTTGGCATTCCTAACCTATCTTGCCTGCAGAGCCCAATCCAGTAGGCATTTTCAGAGGCCACTTATTGGATTCCCCACCCCCAAACAGTGATGGTACCAGTCCCCATGTAACCTTTAGCCCAGTGAGTAAGGCACTCACCCAGGTTGTGGAAGACCCGGGCTCAGTTCTCCCTTCTGCAGGCAAATAATTTAACTTGAGCATCTCAAGAGAGTGCCCTACCCTCTGGGCTGTGAGGTTTGTTTTTCTCAGGCTCTCATGTTGAAGCTGTTTCACTTTGTATAAGTAAATATTCACTGGATCAGGGAGGATGGAACCTGGGCCTCCCACCTCCCCAGTGAGTGCCCTAACAAGTGGACACCACCACTGCTTTCTCTTCCTTCTTAGTTTTTTGCACAAAAGGGCTTAGATTCTGAAAGGGTTTCATGCCTGTGAATCTTATGCAGAGGGAGGTGCCTCCCTCTGGCCCAGAGTTACATCTATAAATCCCTTTGAAGGGTGGGACTTCGGGTCTACTTCTTGGCATTTCCTTTCGGCTAACTTAGGCAGCTCCCCACACAGTGTATTGGCTTTTGTGTATCTCATTCATAGGACCTAACTCTCCCCATGCATTATATAGGCAGCCTAGGCGATTAGTTCAGGGATGTGGATTACACTAGGCAACTAAAAATTAGGTATTGCTAAATCCCCCTGTGGATCTAATCCTAAAGAAGGAAGCAGTATCTGGTGATTTAAAGCACACAGCTGGGAGTTCTGAGATGTACTCTTCTTTATATTGAACTTAGAGAGTGAAATGATAGGCAGGGAAGGATTGTGTTGAGGAAGAAGTGCAGAACTATGCATCAGAAAATCTGTGTTCTGTTCCTGGGTTCTGTCCCAGACTTACTGATTGATCTTGGGCAAGTCACTTCACCTCTGTGTGCTTATGCTTCCAGCTACAAAATGGGGGTTATGATAACCTCACAGGTGTGTTGAAGCTTAATTAATACGTGTAAAGTGCTTTGGGTTTCTTGGATGGAAGGCACTAGAGAGGGGCAAGCATTATTGCCACATTCAACTTCTTATAACTTAAAGAAAAAATTATTAACACCACTTGCATTGCTTTGTCTCTCAAAGCTATGTTTGATTTCTGAATTTCTTCAACAAGCCAATCCATACCATCTCTAAATTTCTGCACAATGTTCTGTTTTAGAGCTTTAATAATTTCCTTCCTCTGGTGCTGTGCATAGTGAGATCATTCAAAAATGGCAGGTAAGGTGAGTGGCAGTGAAACAAAATATTTAGATGCTAAGGTATATGCTTGTTCCAAGCATGGAGCTCCCACTGAAGTCAATGGGAGTTCTGCTCTCCAGAAGGAGGGTGAGAGCTCAGTCCTTCTGAACAGCATTGGAGAAGTGGTTGGGATGACACTGGTGTTGAGCCAGGGTATACAGTTGTAGGGACAACAAGTGAGTGTCCTTTTGGAATCTCTGGGTGATTAAAGGGTCTGTAGATGAAAGGATAACCTCCAGGTGGTGGAAGAACGTGGTTTTGGCTATACAGGGGGATGTATGTGCAAGGTATGTGATTTATATTTTACCTACAAAGGATAGAGGGTAGATTCAGGAAGAAGTGATTTGTTGGGATGACATGGGTGAATAATAAAGTAGATGGATGCAAAGAGTGAAGAAGAACATGAAATTGGGAGATAAGAGGATGATGTAGTTCTGCAGATTTTACTGTCTAGATGCTTGCATTTATTCTTGAGTTTCTGTGGCGGAGCTGAATAGCTGTATGTAATGTTCTCAGTATAAACAGAATCCATAAATAGTTTTGGAGGGAGTCAGGATTTTATTTTTCTTGTGAGGTTGGACCTTTTGTGACTTTTCGCTCTGCCATTTTTTTTCTCATTTTACTGGTGGGATAAAGTTTATATTGCTTAGCCCAAATTCAGATATACATATTTTAATAGACTTTCATCTCTTTCTCTGTTGCTTTGTTTATCTGTCTCCGTCTATCTCTCTGTGTGCCTGCTGCTTGTCTGCTTGCCAGTTTTTTCTTTGTCTCTATCACTTTATCATTGAACCCATCTGTGTAGAAAATGGGATATTTGGCTGTCTTGTATTTTTTTTTTTTATATTTGTGTTGTTTCATACCTCAGACTTAGGAGGATAAAACTCACACTCCTGGGGGTGTCAGGCGTTCCAGCTCTTGAATTTAGGAGGAGTCGTGATGCTTTTTGCGTCTGTTTGTCTGTCCATCTGTCTGCCAGTCTATAATAAGCTGTGCAGCGAGACAGCAGTTTACTATCTGTGTGTGTGTGAAATTAGCTAATTGGTGTTAGCAGCAATATTTTCACATGTTTTATAAGCAAAGTGCAGCAAGGTATATAAATGTAGATATGATCCAGACACACACACACACACACACGCACGCAAGCCTGTCGCTGCTCATGCATAGACGCTCAGAAGTAATTAATGTTAATAAGATTTTAATGTGCTTGTGAGATCATAATGAGGAGAAATGAATGCTCTGATTAGAAAAAGGTAACTGTGTGTGTTTTGGCTTAGAACAAGATTTCCAATTTTTTTTTTATAAACCTCAATTTCAGAACTTGTTTGTGATTGCATCAATCGGTTTTTATTTTCAAATTAGAGGTCTGTTTAGCCATTTGAATGATTAGCCAAATAGACTGGTAAAACCTTGATCATAAGGAACGGTGCAGATTTTTTTTCTTTATAAAGCAGTGCTAGTGTACTGCTGGGCTGGGCTCCCTCATCCTTTCAGCATTACATTTTAGTTGTTGTTGCTGCCTTTAAAGACCCATCAGAAACTGCTTCCAGAGACAGTGCTCATTTTTACAAATGTAGATGTTACTTATATGATTCTGGGATGCATAAATCAACCACTAAAAGTATTGTGCCAAGACACATTCCTGTCCATCAGTAATGGTGACTCCTTAGAGTCCAAATGATCACAAGTTAGCTTGATAACGTGTTTTCAAATAATTATTTTCCTTTAAAAATAAAATTAAAACTCCATTATTTTTTCCTTCCAAATGTAAGAGGTTGGAGACTATTTGCAGGACTATATCACAAGGTAAGTTGCTCTCTCATCATGGACTCAAATGCTATACAGTCACTAGTCACACACTCCAGTCTGGCTAAAATCCAGATGGACACTAGGGGTCCTTCTCTCCAGCAAATCATGTGAAAATGTGGTCTACCAGGTTTGACTTTCATTTGCATTATGATTCATATTGTTATTTATTTTTAGTAATAACGTGATAAAATATCAAAGAGTTTTGCTCTGTAGTATTACCCAAAACCCCCAAAATGATTTGTGTAATTATTGCTAAATTTAAAAATTAAATAATTTTAAGTTTATTTTTGAAAGCATCTTTTTAATTAAAAACACAAGTAAAAGTCTAGCTAGATTACAGTGCATTTCATTTGCAATAGCACCCACTTCCTTCTGTGACATTTGGCAAGCTGCTTAAACAAGATTTGTGTTGTGGTGGGGTATTAGGTGTAGCTCTGAATTCAGGAAACTAAGGTTCACTTCCAGAAGATGTTCAGATACCACGATGGTAGGCACAGTATAAGAATAGAACCATAATAATGTCATGACAGTTTCCAGCCCCTGATGAATCAAGCACAGTAGAGCTAGATATAGCTTTGACATGACTTGCAATCTCAAAAGAAGATGAACTGACACAGCCTTTATTTATAATGAATGAATTTATTCTGGGGATAGAAAACACCAGGCATTCTGTATAACCCCTAATATCCTTCTAAATGCCTTCCAGCCAACTGCTACTAGGGAAATTACCTCCAGTTTATTATGGGGAATGAGGTTCAGACTTCTTAGCCAATAAAAATAATAGTATAGAAACTTTCATCCTGCGTGTGCGTACACACACACATAAACACACACCTTCCAAATAGCTGAACAAGTAGAAACCTAGGCTAAGCCACTAAGGACTCTAGGGCAGAGCAAGAGAATGTTGTAATGTTGTTAAGCACCTAGACTTACATAAATAAAATACTATTCAATTATTCTCTGTAATCTTCTGGATACTGGTTAGAAGGAAACCCCCCTCCTTTAAAATCACAGATCTTAGTTACAAATCTAGATAATTTTATTAGCTGAAAAACTGAAAAAATATTATTCTCCAGCTTGTTTCATCTGTTGCTTTTTTGCATTGCCTATTTCCACTTATTTCCTGTACACTAATTCTGCCATTTCCCAAGACTGGTTTACAGGATGTCAGAGAGTGAGAGCGGGAACAAAGTAATGGCAAACTCCAACAAAGCCAGCTATTGATCTTGGTGCATGAAGTGGCTAAATAATGCAGGGACCTTCTTTTTAATTTCTTTTTTTTAATAAACTTGTATTTAGGGATCCCTTTAAAGCTTCAGGGTTGAAAGATCTGAGCTCCCTTGAACCGCTGGTTCAAAACCTGTCTGAATCAGCTCAGCACATCATCCTTCTAAGAAGCAAATAAACACTTCCATACGGTTCCCTGTATGTGGGGACTTTGAACAAGACAGTGAAACTCAAACGTCTCCCTACTATTGAAGGGAAATTAAAGATCCTACTGCACTCTTGTTAGAATTTTCCCTGCTGTCCTTAGACACCATCATTTTACTGAGCAGCTGCTGGGTGTTTGCCCCAGAGATGGCTTCATTTCACTGATACTAATTGCATATGTAATCTGAAGTGCTTGGGGATAAAAGGTGCCATAGAGAAAGGTGCTGTATATTTGTAACAGGTTAGAATCTTTTAAAGAAATGTAAATATCTTCATACATTCAAAATTTGCTGACTTTAAAAAGAAGGTTTCAGAGTAGCAGCCGTGTTAGTCTGTATCTGCAAAAAGAACGGGAGTACTTGTGGCACCTTAGAGACTAACAAATTTATTAGAGCATAAGCTTTCGTGGACTAAGTGGGCTGTAGTCCACGAAAGCTTATGCTCTAATAAATTTGTTAGTCTCTAAAGTGCCACAAGTACTCCTGTTCTTTTTAAAAAGAAGATGAGTGGAAATGCAGCTCATGGGTTGAATTGTTCCTTTTGGGCCTCTTGGGTGCAACACTGCCAAATGATGTGGTAAGGTGTATCTGATGGATGGAGAAAGAAGTGATTGTTTTCTTGAGTATAGTGGAACCATTGACAGTGACAGGCCAACCTGAGTGAAACACATTTTCTCTTAAAGGGACCCAAACTTCTTGTGAAAAGGGGATCTGATGATTGTTTGTTCAGGTTGTGACCTATAGAGTGTAGATGTGTATTGTCACTGCATTTTGCTGTCTCAGTTGTATTACATTTATTAAAGATGAGTTTGTCTCTAAGTGTACATATAAAATTAAAAGCACATTCATTAATTCAAGTTTAAAATTGATAATTGACTGTGATTTAAGGAGTGAATGAAATCTCTACTCCGAAGAATGCATGTCTCAGAGCACCCTCTTGGGCAAAACCATCTGCAAATAGATGGGCCTGGAGCAGTGATGGGCAACCTGCGGCCCGCGGGAAGCACGCGGCCCGTCAGGATAATCCGCTGGTGGGCTGTCAGACAGTTTGTTTACATTTGCACAGCCACCCGCAGCTCCCAATGGCCATGGTTCACCGTTCCTGGCCAATTGGAGCTGCGGGAGGTGGCGCGGGCCTCAGGGACGTGCTGGCCACCGCTTCCCACAGCTCCCGTTGGCCGGGAACGGTGAACTGCGGCCACTGGGAGCTGTGGGCGACCATGCAAATGTAAACAAACTGTTTGGTAGCCCACCAGCGTATTACCCTGACGGGTCTGCGTGCGGCCCATGGGCCGCGGGTTGCCTACCACTGGCCTGGAGCATGCCTGGAAGGTCAACATTCTCTAGTTCTGTCAGACCAGTGGCTGAAGTAAGTGGTAGTGCTGAAGGCCCGTAACTGGAAATAGTTACCCATTAGCCCCGAAGACATTTTAGATTCGGATATGTTAGTTTTAGTGGCTTGGCTGATCTCAATTTCTTTGGTCCAACATGAAGAGAAAGGCAGTCTTAGACCAAGACTATATAAGCCAAGATTCTTAAAAATGGGTAGCTAGAATTATGAACCTAAATATGGATTTAAAAGCCTAAATAAGTGGCCCAATTTTTAAAATGCCCCATGAAGCCAATAAGAGCTGCTGAGTATTCAGAACCTTTGAACATCAGGAGCCTAAATATGGACTTAGAAGCCTAACTTTAGGAACCCATTTTTGAAAATCTTAGTCATAAGGTGTTAGGTAAAAAACAACGTACTACACTGTATCTGGTAACTAACTAAAAGCCAGTGCAGGCTGCAGAACACAGGTGTCAGATACTTCCTGAAAGAAACACCATTAAGTAAGTAGGCAGCCACATTCTGCGGTAGCTGGAGCTTTTGCATGATCTTCAGGAACAGCCACTGTGTATAGTGCTTTGTACTAATCTTATCTAGGAGTGACAGCATGGATAACTATAGGAAGACAGGAATTGGTGAACTGAATAAGGTAGAAAGTCCATCTAGTTTAGTATCCTGCCTCCAACCATGACCAGAATCAGATGCTTCAAAAGAAGATACAAGAATCCCTGTAATGGACAATTATGAAATAACCTGCCTGTGGGGGAAATTGCTTCCTACCCCCATCAGAGAGTAAATGGCTTTTTTTGCTGAACAATCAAGGTGTATATCCCTTACATAATTAGGATTCTATCTAATGTAATTGCACATGTTCTTATTATCCATCAAGTGTTTAATCTTTTTTAGGATTCTGCTAAGCTCTCCTTAATATTTTGGGGGCAGTGACAGTGAGTTCCACAGATAAATTCCACATACAAAAGACAAGGGCCAATTTTTCCAAATGTTTATGTTTGGAGACTGGGGCAGATGCTTGAAAATTTGAGGTGAGTGTTCAAAGTAGTACATGAATGCACAGACCCCAACCCTTGATAGAAGTGCCTTGACAGGATTCAGGTATGTAATTCACCACTCTGTAAATATAGTCCCTGGGTTCCCCAGCTCCAGTATCCGGTAGACTTGTGTACACTGCCATTAGCAGAATTCCATTGTAAACAAGATTGCCAGTATTCATCAGGAAAAATCCATTAAATACACAATATATGGTATATATGCAGTAGTTGGTGTAACACTTGCCTATGCTTATAGGTAGCACAGCTGGAAAGCAATCAGTCTGTATAAGAAGAGTATCTGAACAACATTGTTTAATACTCAATTAAATTTGATGTGATAGGGAAAATAAATGGTATGATAATCATCTGTTGAAAAAATTCTGCAGCATTTAAGACCTGCTTTGGTTCCCCACTGAAGTAAAAGGTTTTGCCACTGACTTTAATAAGAGCAGTATCAGGCCTTTTTACATGTCTTTGTGGCTAGTGAGGACAGAAGAGAAGAATGGCCTTATAGCTAAAGCACCAACAAGAGAATTGTTAAAGCTGAGTTCTAGTCCCAGCTCAGCTGTGGTGTTTCCTTGGGCAAGTCACTTCACATTTCCTACCTCAGTTCACCTATCTATAAAATGGGATTGATACTCCCCTCCCTCACAGTTAAATTAATGGGAAGCTCTTTGAAGATCCTCGGAGGAGAGGCATTATGGAGAGGCAGCGTGTTACTAAATGCTGGCTTAGAAAATGACTGACTTCTTTATAGTCTTTTCTGTTATACTTGCTACAGTATCATCTGAGCACCTCACAGATATTAGTGAAAAATCTAGCTGTGAATAAAGGCTAGCTGAGGTTAAGGCCCAACAACAGACTTTTCTGCCTTCCCCCCAAACCTAGCAATCAACTCCCATCCAACTACCCTGGACAGACTAGAGCTTGTACATTCTGTCCTAATGGGCCAAGAAGACTGCCCAGATTTTTTTCCTCTCTGACCATGTCTTCAGCCCTCTCCTTCTTCCTTGCATTGGTTCATAATCTGATCTGACTGAAGGATTTGAGATTCATCATGGGAGGGGAAACACCATCTTTTCATGAGTCCTAATTGTATTCTAATAGCAGAAGGCTCACAAGCAGTAATCATGTATCAGGGGGGTAGCCGTGTTAGTCTGTATCTACAAAAACAACAAAGAGTCTGGTGGCACCTTAAAGACTAACAGATTTATTTGGGCATAAGCTTTCGTGAGTAAAAACCTCACTTCTTCGGAAGCAGTAATCATGTATGATATTTTTTGACTACTACTACTTGCTGTGACTTCCTGCTAGAAATGGCGTGGTGTTTGAGGTGGAAGGGCTCACCAGATACTGGGCCTATATCCCAAAGATCCACTGTTTTTCTCCTGAAATGATTCGCTTGTTTTAAAGTATCTGGTGCATACTCACAATTTAAGTAGGTATTTGACAATCCAATGTAATGGGGCTATTTTGGAGGCTATATAAGAGAAGAGCCCTAAAACCATGGAGTATGTCCACACTGCAGCTCAGAGGAGCTGCCCAGCCCAGGTAGACAGACTTGCAGTAGTCAGGCTCATGTAAGTGTGCTAAAAATAGCTTTGTGGACATTGCATTACTGGCGGAGGCTCAGATTAGCCACCTGAGCTCAGACCCAGGGGGTAGGGTGGGCTTGAGCTCGGGTTGCCAACCCAAGAGTTCACCAAGGCCACAATTGCCACATGGCTATGTGTAGTGCACTAGCGCAAGCCCCCCTGACATGAGTCTGTCTCCCCAGGCTTTGAGCCTCACTCCCAGATGCAGTGTAGACATGCCCTTGTTTATCTTGAACTACATTTACAAAGAACATGCCATACTGGGATTCAAACACAGTGGAGGAAGATCCCTTCTTGGGTTATCAATAATGCAAAGTTTTAGCATATACACTCACTTCATCCTGCCTGGTAACTCTGGCCCTCCCTACATAGATGATGTTCCTGCTACAACTATCTGAAGGATATTTCTATTATTCACATACACAAAGTAGGCACACAGCCACGTGAGTTCTTCGAGTGATTGTTCACATCCATTACACATTAGGTGTGCGCGCGCCGCATGCACGGACGTCGGAAACTTTCCCTCAGAGGCTCCCGTCGGGCAGGCAGGGTCCCCCCTCCCGCCAGAGCGGCGTCCCACTCTAGAGTATATATATCCCTGCAGGCCCGACCCTCCCTCAGTTCCTTCTTACCGTCCGTGGCGGCATTGGAATAACTCTGTCTCTCGTCTGAGAGCGTCCCTTAGCATAGTAGTTAGTGTTATCTTTACAGTTATCAGTTCTTTAGTAGCTAGTGTTAAGCTTAGCAGTTATCAGTTCTTTAGAAATACTCAAACTTCTTTGTGTTAGGTGTTTGGTCAACCCCGGCACCGGCCCTGGGCGGCGGGGCATGCCGCACGCTCAAGGCTTCAAGGCTTGTGCCACGTGCCGCAAGCCTATGCCATTAAGTGATCCACACGACTCTGTGTCTCCGTTGCCTGGGGGAAGCACACCAAAAAGAGCGCTGCAAGATCTGTAAGGCTTTCAAGCCCAGGACTAAGAAAGAGAGAGACTTTCGCCTTAAGCAGCTGCTCATGGAGACGGCATTACAGCCCTCCACTTCGACGGCACCGTCAACCTCAGTGCAGAGTGCCCCGGCATCGGTCCGTGATCCGGTGCCGGCGGGGCACCCTAAGCCCACAGCACCGAATCAGCGGGAACAGCTCCGGCATCTGTCGTCTTCGCCGGCAAAATCGAAGGGCCAACCCAAGGCCCGAGGAAGCTCCTTGCATAAGAGGATAGCACCCGCGAAGACCTCGAGTGCGCCTAAGGCCGTTGCGGCCCCGGCACATATCCCGGTGACAGCGGCTCCGGCGCCGAAAGGCCCGTCGAGCCCCGGGATAGGCGCGTCGAGTGAGGAGGAAGGGCTGGAGGTGCTTTTGGAACAGCCCTCCACCCTGGACACATTTGAGGCAGCAAAGGACCTCATTGAATTGTCCGCTGAGGGCCCCCTCCAAACTAAAGACAATCTGCCGAGACTGCCATCCAGAGGCAAGCCGGCAACGCTGCGCCCATCATGGTCACCATCTCGGCACCGTTCACGGCGCCGGTCCTGGTCGAGCTCCACCTCGGTGGACTCCCGGCTTCCCTCCGCGCAGAGAGCCGCGCAGCCGTCGGACCCCAATAAATGCCCGGCACCGACCCAGCAGCCCTACTCGAGTAGGCACCGGGACATGTCAGTTACGCGATCCCTGAGACCGATCACCCGTAGTCGTTCCCGGTCCCGTGGTCACCGGTACCGATCCAAGTCCAGGTCGACAAGACACTACTCCCGGTCACGGAGGCACTACTCTCCGACCCTGCACCGGCACCGTCCCACGGCATTGCCCTGGCCGTCCAGATCACCGTCCGTGGTTTCGGAGGCAGACTCAGGTTGGTCCAGCAGATATGCCCACAGGGCACAGGCCAGTAGGGAACACGAAGCCGCTTGGCACCTACAATGGGGCCAGCCAGGACAATGGCCAGTCTGGACCCCTTGGGCCTACCACCAGCAAGGCCCCCCGTCCAGGACCTCGAGATCTGGGACCTCGGGACACCGGTCCCCCTCTCCGCAGTGGCGCCCACCCTCTCACTAGGAGGCCATGGTCTCCAGACCACCGGAGCGAGAAAGGGCGGACTCAGCACCGAGCCCAGTACTGTCTCAGACCCAAGTCATAGAACGGGCCCCAGAGGAGCGCCCAGTCGGTGAGGAGTTGCAGGAAGAGGAAGATGCACAAAAGGCCCTGACCTCTTCCTCCTCCACAACAGTGTCCGGCCCTCCCCCCGCTTGACCATAGGGCGCACCAGGAACTGCTCCGCCGAGTAGCCCTCAATCTGGGGTTGCAGGCGGAGGAGACGGTAGAGCGGGAGGACCCCCATGGTCGACATCCTAAGCCCGGAGGGCCCCTCCAGGATCACGTTCCCGCTCATAAAAACGGTCCAGTCGAACTATAAAACAGTATGGCAAACACCGGCCTCCAGTGCACCAACTGCGAAAGGCGTGGAGAGGAAATACTTTGCCCCATCTAAAGGGTTTGACTTCCTCTTCTCTCACCCAACACCCTGTTCGCTGGTCGTCTCTGCGGTCAACGAACGAGAGCGACATGGCCAGCAAGCCCTGGCCCCCAAAGGCAAGGAGGCAAAACGCTTGGACTTATTTGGGAGAAAGGTCTACTCGTCCGGGGGCCTCGAGTTGAGGATCACTAACCAACAAGCGATTCTGAACAGACACAACTTCAATTCTTGGGCATCAGTGTCCCAGTTTAAGGAATCGCTGCCTCAGGGCTCACAACCCGAGTTTACGGCTATAGTGGACGAAGGGAAGGCAGTAGCCAAAACCTCCCTACAGGCCTCCCTTGACTCCGCGGATGCAGCTGCTAGGACAATCGCGTCGGGGTAGTAATGAGACGCTCGGCATGGCTACAGGCTTCCGGCCTTCCCCCAGAGGTGCAAAACACCGTTCGAGGGGTCAGGCTTGTTTTCGGACCAGACGGATGCCAGACTACATAGCTCAAAGACTCTCAAGCAACCCTCAGGTCGTTGGGAATGCATACCCCAGTGACACAGAGGAAACCCTTTAAGCCCCAACCACCGCAGAGGCAGTAGCACCCTCGTCCTCGACAGGAACCGTACTGCAGAAGGGGCAGGGATAACAGGCGTAGACGTAACAACATGCCTAACCTGGGCCAAAATAATGGCCAAGGCAAGCCGCAGCCGGGAAATAAGCCAGGGTTTTGAAGCTGCGATCGAGGACAGCATACCAAACTCTATTCCGGATCCCCCTCTATGTTTCAGGGACCGCCTGTCCCGTTTTTACCGTGCTTGGTCACATATAACATCGGACCGCTGGGTCCTGCGCATGGTGGAGGCGGGCTACACCCTTCAGTCTCCTCGCCCCCTCCCTCCCATCCCCCATCCCCGTCCCTCTTCAGGGACCCCTCTCATGAGCAACTCCTCATGCAGGAGGTGCGGACCCTCCTCACAGTAGGAGCAGTGGAAGAGGTTCCTCCGGACCTAAAGGGGAAAGGATTCTACTCCAGATATTTCCTGATTCCCAAAGCAAAAGGGGTCCTCCATTCCATTTTGGACCTACGTGGGCTAAACAAATTTTTGGTCAAGGCACATTTCCGTATGGTCTCCCTTGGAGCTATTATCCCATCCCTGGATCCGGGGGATTGGTACGCTGGCCTCAATATGAAAGACGTGTATTTTCACATCGCCATCCGCCCGGCCCACCGGCGGTTCCTGCGCTTCACCATCAACCAACGCCATTTTCAATTTACGGTCTTGCCCTTCGGCCTGGCAATGGCCCCGCGAGTGTTCACAAAATGCATGTCCGTGGTGGCAGCTTTTCTTCAGAAAAGAAAGATGCGTGTTTACCCCTACTTGGACGACTGGCTCCTCGCAGGCAGGTTGGAGGCCGAGGTCCGCTCCCACGTGACGCTGGCACTACAGGTGTTCTGCAAGCTCGGTCTACTGGTCAATGTGCCCAAGTCCTCACTGATCCCCACGCAGAGACTGGACTTCATAGGGGCAGTCCTGGACTCGGTGGCCGCACGGGCAAGTCTTCCAGTGTCACGGTTCTTGGCCATTCAAAGGGTCGTAAGCTCCATCCAACAATTCCCCACGACCACGGCCAGATGCTGTATGCAACTCTTGGGGCACGTGGCGGCCTGCACACATGTAGTCAGACATGCCCGCCTAAGACTCAGGCCATTACAGTTGTGGCTGGCCCAAACGTATTGCCCCAACAGAGACCCCTTAAATTTGGTAGTGACAATCCCAGCTCGGGTGTCAAACTCCCTCCGCTGGTGGCTCAATCAGCAGCAGGTTTGCGAGGGGGTCCCCTTCACTACCCCGCAACCCACTCTGACGTTAGTAACAGATGCGTCGGACCTGGGATGGGGGGTGCACCTGGGGGACCTGCGGACCCAGGGCTTATGGTCCAGGGAAGAAAAGTTGCTTCACATCAATCTGAAGGAGTTAAGGGCGGTTCGCCTTGCCTGCCAGACCTTTCACGCTACCATAGAAGGCCACAGCATGTCAATTCTGACGGACAACACTACCACCATGTTCTACATAAACAAGCAGGGCGGGTTCCGATCCTCTCCCCTCTGTCACAAGGCGCTCCTCCTTTGGGACGTCTGTATAGCCCATTCAGTCCACCTACTCGCAACATATCTCCCAGGGGTCCAAAACGGGTTAGCAGACCACCTCAGCCGCTCCTACCACATGCACGAATGGACATTGAGACAGGACGTCCTGCATTCAATCTTCCAGAGGTGGGGGTTTCCCCAGGTGGATCTCTTCGCCACCAAGGGCAACAGCCAATACCCTCAGTTTTGTTCATTCCAGAACCTCAGCCCGGGCTCGTTGGCAGATGCCTTCGCGATTCTGTGGGGCGGGAGCCTGAGGTATGCCTTCTCTCCATTCCCGCTCATCCACAAGTTCCTCCTCAAGACCCGCAGGGACAAGGTGGCAGTCATCCTCATCGCCCCGGCGTGGCCACTCCAGCACTGGTTCATGACCCTGCTGGAAATGTCCGTGACCGCCCCGATTGCCCTCCCCTTCCATCGCGACCTCATCACACAGGATCGGGGTCGCCTACTCCACCCGAACCTACTGTCGCTACATCTCACGGTGTGGTATCTCTCTGGCTAAATGATACGGAGCACAGGTGCTCCCACCAGGTCCAGCAAATTCTCCTTGGTAGTAGGAAGCCCTCCACAAGAGCGACCTACTTTGCCAAATGGAAGAGGTTCTCCCACTGGTGTGAGCCTCGTCACATACAGTCTCTGCAGGCCTCACTCCCATCAATTCTGGACTACTTGCTGCACCTCAGGCATCAAGGGCTCGCCCCCGCCTCAATTAAAGTGCATCTGGCTGCCATATCGGCATTCCATCCTGGGGAGTTGGGAGTTTCGGTGTTCTCCAACCCCACAGTAGCCCAATTCCTCAAGGGGCTGGAGAAGGTGTTTCCCTACTCGTGCCTGCCAGTCCCTGCATGGAATCTCAACCTGGTCCTAACTAAACTCATGGGGCCACCCTTTGAACCCCTAGCCTCTTGCTCCCTCATGCACCTCTCATGGAAGGTAGCGTTTCTTGTGGCCATCACATCGGCTAGGAGGGTATCGGAATTGAGAGCCCTCACTTCGGAACCTCCTTATATAGTTTTTTATAAGGATAAGGTGCAACTGAGGCCGCACCCTAAATTCCTTCCAAAGGTGGTCACGCATTTTCATATGGGTCAGGACATTTGTTTACCGGTGTTCTTCCTTAAGCCCCATACGGACCCAAACCACCTCAGCCTGCATACCCTCGATATCCGTAGAGCCTTGGCATTTTATCTAGAACGGACCAGGCCATTCCACAAATTGATTCAACTGTTTATTGCCATTGCGGAGTGAATGAGAGGCCAGCCTATCTCGACGCAACGCTTGTCAGCATGGATTGTGCTTTGCATACACACGTGCTATGAGCTCGCCAACGTACCAGCCCTGGAGATCTGGGCTCACTCGACTAGGGCCCAAGTGTCCTTGGCGGCTTTCTTGGCGCAGGTTCCATTCCAGGAAATCTGTAAAGCGGCCAACTGGTCGTCGGTGCATACGTTCACAGCCCACTACGCGATCCATCATCAGACCAGAGAGGACGCGGTGGTCGGCAGGGCTGTGCTTCAATCAATTGTTCCTTGGCTCCTACCCTCCTCCAATGGTAAGCTTGTGAGTCACCTAATGTGTAATGGACGTGAACAATCACTCGAAGAAGAAAAAACGGTTACTTACCTTCTGTAACTGTTGTTCTTTGAGATGTGTTGTTCACGTCCATTAAACTTCCCACCCTCCTTCCCCTCTGTCGGAGTCACCGGCAAGAAGGAACCGAGGGAGGGTTGGGCCCGCAGGGATATATATACTCTAGAGCGGGGCGCCGCTCTGGCAGGAGGGGGGACCCTGCCGGCCCGACGGGAGCCGCTGAGGGGAAAACGTTTCCGACGTCCATGCACGCGACGTGCGCACACCTAATGTGTAATGGACGTGAACAACACATCTCGAAGAACAACAGTTACAGAAGGTAAGTAACTGTTTTTTTCCCTACATACAGTTTACAAAGTATTATTGCTAGCGTTTGGCTTTAAGGGGAAAACCCAACTTTTGTCTTTCAGTCCTGCAGAACTTGCTTTCAAAGAAGGAGATCCAAAACTTGTTTGCTCCTTAATGGGCTTTTTTGTTTTTTCCTCCTTAGGGGAATGCCTTGTATTCAAGTAGCCCAATCTTTGAAAAGTGTGGGGTTTTTTGTTTTGATTTTGTTTTTCGTTTTGTTTTGAGAAAGCATCCTTGAGTTCCTGCAATGTCCTGTTAATTTTTTGGTGATAACTCTCTCCATTATTGGGGTTGTGATGGAGAAACCTTCATATTATTTGATGGGCATGGCCGGTTTTTAATATACGGTGTTATGCCATTGGATCACTTTCTTTTGAGACCTACTTTAAGCTACTTGCTCTCATAGAGGGAAAATCCTTTCTGTGTGATATCGTCCAATAAACAGAATTGTAGGTAAATACTATTCTACATTGACTGCTTCCCAGGGTGCAGTGAGGATTAATTAGTTAACATTTGCACACTGCTTTGAAGATGTTAGATTCTTTATATGTGTTAAATATTGTGATTTATGTGATTTTTTTTTTATTTTGCACACATTTTTGGAGCAACAGTTGATGCAGATATCTGCCAAAGATAGATGATCCTGGACAACAAATTAGATAGTCATTTATGTTGTTGGGTATGGAGGAATGACCAGTGCTATTTCTGCACTTCACAATATTCTGCATCACATCATGAACCCAGGAAATGATTCTCTCTCTGTGTACAGCATTAAGGAGACCACAGCACTGTACCATTCTGGCCACTTTGTAGCCAAAAAGTTGTCAGCAATTAGTTGTCAGAATTCACAGAAGAGCAACAGAAGTTAAGAGACTGGAGAGACTGAAATATGAACAAAGATTACAAGAATGTAATATGTATAGTTTGGACTAAATGATGACTAAGGTATATAATAACCAGCTACATGTATTTGAAGGGTGTAAAGCATTAAGACAAAAAAGGAATTATTTAAGATGCTCCAACGGGGTAAAAGTAATGAGATAAAATTGAGTATAGAAAAATTTGAGTGAATATCAGAAAATCTTCCTAGTAATGAGATGTACTAGATATGTGGAATGGCTTTCAAAATATGTGGTGGAAACCTTTATAATTTCTTACAGCACCCAGCTCATGTTTTAGAAAAAAAGGCACCATGACTTCCACCCCAGCAATTCGTGGGCAACTGTCGGGAACACAACAGCTCTGAAGAACAAAACAAGAATTGACAAAGCATTAAAGAATACACCATAAAAAGTAATATATGGGATGGGGAAGATGATGATAGATTTTTTTTCCATCTCGAATTTCAGTGACTCTCCACTGATAGATATAGTTGGTAAAATCACGTGGAGAAAAATGGCCATAAGGAAATACACTCTGTAAAGGTTTACATAGCCTGCTGTCCCAAAGGGTTACAGCGCCCAGTTAGATAATAGTTCCAATGTAATACAGTATACTCAGTTTAATTTAGATGTACTTAATCAGGAAAACCTGTGTGATTAGGACAAATCCCAGGGAACTGATTTAAATCTAAGGATATTTAACAGCCCTGACTTCTGCTTAATAGGAATGATGACTCTGCTTAATGGGGACCCCTTTCCTTGTTCACAGAAACTTTTAGCCCTTCATTAGTCTGATACAGGCAGAAAGAGTAAGATTTTTTCCCCATCCCCGGTTTCTTCTTCTTAAATTGTTGTATACATGTCAACTAAACATGCAGGACTGTGTTGCCAGCATTGCTACCATTGGCATAGAGCCGGTTCAGGCCCTATCCCTGTGCAGATTCTGCGTTCGCTTAACTCCACAGGTTTCTCTAGTATCAAGATAGGCTCTGCAGCAACTTGGGCAATGATAGCACTGTTAATCCCATGTATGAGGGATTCTTTTTAATGGGATTGAACACCCCACATCTGGGTGATAGCCCCTTAAGCACACCTATTGGGGGCAGAAGAATCTTAAAGCTGAAGCAACTTTAATTTAAGAAGATTCTACTGCATTGACATATGCAGGAGAAAGGAAACAAAACAATTCTCTATAGTAGTCTAAACGTGAAACCAGGAACCACTCCCCACATCAATAACCCTTCCTTTCCTTTAAGCCACTGAAAGCAGAGCAGGAAATCACACCTGGATGAACCAAATACATACCATGGGCCACTGATCCAGAGGGCTTGGTATGCTGACAGCATCTGGGTCTGTCTTGTAAATGTACTTGGCTGGGCTAAAACACAGGCCATTTAGTTGTGTGGAGGCCACTGGGGAAAGTTCTGATTGGGGCTAGATTTGGTCAATTTTGCACAGGGGAGAATGCGTGTCCAGTGTGATCTGTGCATAGAGCATATAGAATCCTGGCCCATGACACAGCCAGTCCCTACCTGCCCTGAACAATACTCGTCTAAAGTTGCATTTTAGAAGACAGCTAGCTATTTGCCTCCATCCCAAAAGAATATGTCTCTCAATGGTTGAAAATGTTGGGCTCTCTGCCCCGGTTATTCTCTTAGGGAGTGTCTTTCCCATCGTTGCTGGCACAGCCCTCTGGCATGCATGGCCAGCTGCAGGCTAAACCCTGTAGAATAAGAATTCTTTTATCCCTTTGTCTGCTGTATTTAATTTTCTGAGTTTGGATGATCCTCTTCTGCAACATCAGGCATTGTTAGTTTCAAAAGGCAGCCTGGATGCACCAGAGCAAGTGTTGCAGAGAGAGATACAAGGTTTTAGGACTAGTCCCTCTGTGCTGTGTTGCTATAGATCATGTCACCTTGGTGGATAAACAGTCCAAAAATAAAAAGAGCAAATGATACAAGAAATCCAGTTGTATTTTTATATCTCATTAGGTTTCACTCCTCCTTCCAGCCTCATTGGCAGAGGTACCGAGGGGAGTGTAAGTCTCCCATCCAAACAGGGGTGAGGTTGGCCTGCATTGGTTGTGTGGGTGGGCCATTATTTTGCTATAGATATGTACGGGGATTATATGGGAAAGGCATTAGGATTTCCCTCCTCCCTCCCATCTCATTTGGGGATACCCTTCTTTTATTGCGAGTGTGGAGCACCTGTTGAGTTTGTTTGTTTTTGTAGTCCACCCAGGAGTTCTTTATTTAGGTACTCAGCTGTAAGAGTTGCTGTCATTAAATATCTTTTAACAGAGAGGGTTGCTCAATGCTGCTGTGAGCTGAGGGAATAGAGTACAGGTGGGTGAATGGTTTCTGGCGGGCTGAGCTTTCCTTGGATGGTGGTGGCAGGCAGGGAGAGAAGCTGTTTGACAAACTTGTGATTTGGCACTTACTGTGTGTGTCCCATTGGTCAGGTCTGTGGGATCATGTCATGAATCCAGGGTGCTGGCTAATATGGTCCATACTCTTCCAGTTGATGACTAATAAGGTTATCTATAATTGTCATTGGTGATTTTTTTGAAGTCCCTGATTTTTGTCGAATAACCAAAATCTGGCTGAATGATTCTGCTGGGACTTGATTTGCTCAGCTTTCTCCATACAAGTACATAGTGCAGCTTGAGTCAAGAGAAGCACTGACAGAGGGTGTTGCGTTCCCACTTTTGTGGTGCATAAACCATCCTCTTATATTGTGAAATTCCTATCCCAGGTGACCTTTTTTTTTTTTTCTGGCCTGGCGCTAGAGTCATCCAACTGGATGACTTCAACATCTATGTGGACAGTGGCTCTTCTGGAGATTTTATGGCTTCAATGAATGATGCAGTCCTTTGATGGGTGGCTTCTTCCACCACATTCATGTGTGGGGATACTCCAGTCTAGGTTATAGACTGGGATACAAGATTGATTACATCTTAACCGTGATCCAATGATCACTTCCTCTGGTTTAAAGTTGGGGCTCACCTTTGGTCCTCTTGGGGTGGAGGACCAATCCTCTGAGTTCATCCATGCAGATTAGTTTACCTTTGTCATCAGCCTTTGATACTGTTACCCATTATATTTTGCTCTTCAGAGCTGCTATATTTCAGATGATTGTTCAGGAAGTGATAGTATGGGGGCTATTGTGCCTCTTTTTATAGACATGATCTTGGTGCTGTAGAAATTGTGTTTCAGACTTGTGGCCTCTAGTTAGGATCTATATGTAGTTATTTATACCTCACTTACTTGTTCTGGGGAGCATGCAGTAAAGGGCATGACTCGCAAATGTGGCACTGTGATGGTAATGATATTTGGAGAACACCAGTTACTGGTAAGTAACCTATTTTTTCTGTATTTCAATCACATAGCAATGTGTGTTTCTCTTAGGGCTGAGAAAATGAGCACCAATAAGTAGGAGGTGACTGGATTCTCCCCCTCCCCCCTTCCATTGAGCCTGAGCACGGAGTAGATCAGGAGTAAATATTGACTAGGTTGCACTCAACAGCTGTAGAGGAGCATGTGACTGCTCTAAAGCCATTCTTTTCAGCAGGTGTTGCCATTGTGGCAAGATGTCCCAATAAGGTTGTAGAGTGTGATGGCCACAGTGAGAAGGTTAAAGTTCTTCACAGAGAAAGAATATAAATTCAGTATGTACAAACAATGACTACTGGTTTCCAATGAGAACACCAGTGTTTTTTGCTGCTCAGTTTTTGATCCCTTTGTACATAATATAAAGTTCCTCTGTGAAAAACAAAACACAAAACTTCCAAAAATATCCTTCCTTCCAAGTAATCTATATTGTTATTCTTTAACTAATTATAAAATAACAAAATTCTACTCAATGTAGCTCATGCGTTTCCATGGAATGTCCTTAACTATTCACTGACTCATTGCCTATTCATCTATAGCTAATATTAAGGCACTTTTGTTGTGGTTTTCTAAAGTATGGAGGTTATGTGAGTCAGATGCAGTTTAGAACGAAGATTATATTTAAATAATCAAAAACATGACTTGCCAAACAATATACTAAAAAGAGGAGAAAAATAGCATTTATTTCTCAAATATGAAGTACCTTTTAAAAGTTTAAAAAAAATAAGTAAGTAAAAACAAAAAAAGTTATGTAAATCAAAGGGTATAGCAGACATCCTTTTACCTTCTTCAAGGAGACAAGGGGCTTTGAAGGTTTCCACTTCTCATGAGAAAGGCACATTCTTGAAGATTTTCACCAAGGATGTGTGGGAAGAATTTCTTCTTGAAGACTGTCACCAAGAAAACAAGGGGTCAGATGTGGTGCTACGGAGAATTTTCTTCTTGAAGACTTTCATCAGACTTTTTGTGTGGGGCGCAGAGCGAGGGTGTAGATGGTAGATTTAGTCAAAAGCACTTTTTATTTAAATTGATTATGGCTTTCATACAGGTTTTCACTGATACTGTGGAGTTAGCCTTGGGATTGTAAATTTCATTGCTGATACTTTGAAGAGTTACCCTGTTGTTACAATTGCTAGGCTAGAATTTCCCAGACTTCAGTAGTACATTGTGGTAGTTTGCCTTGCTTCCCTTCTTTCTGATGGGCTTTCTCAGGAAGAGTGAGAGGAGTGGCAGATCTGAATCCCAGTATAATAAAAGTAGATGGATTAATTTTGCATTGGGGGGTAGATAAGAGAGAGAGAGATCCAAAGAATTAATGACAGATGTAGTATTGTAGTCAGCAAAGGCACACTGGTGATTTACAGAGAGAATCCTGGATGGGCCCAAAAGCTGGAAGAGTACGTTTTTAGAATTTGTGTGCAGTGTTGTAGCCACGTTGGTCCCTGGATATTTGAGAAACAAGGTGGGTGAGATAGTATCTTTTAGTGGACCAAATTCTGTTGGTGAGAGAGAGACAAGCTTTCGAGCTACACAGAGCTCTTCCATAGGTCTGGGAAAGGTACTTAGGGTGTCACAGCTAAATACAAGATGGAACAGATCGTTTAGCATATATCATTAGCACATATTCTAAGGGACCATTCAAGATGAAGTGGCCAGTTTTTAGAATTTCACTCTTTTGGCACAAAAGGGCGCTTTTTGTTCAGGGTTGTGCAATAGTGCAGAGACTAATACTGCTGGCATGCCAGAAAATGTCAGGCTGTGTACAGGCCAGATTACAGTTTAAAAAAAAATTCCACTATAAAACTATGCATTGACTTGCATGTTTCTCTATCAAAAATAAAATACTTTTGGCCTTTATTTTAAGTGATGCCTTGCACAAAAATATTTTTAACAATGTATTAAAAGTCTCATATTCCTTTTTCCATTACAACAATTTTTTCTCCCTCTGATCTTTTTTTAATAACCAAAGGAACAAATATGTCTCGGTTCTGAGCTTTAATCTGGTGCTTCGCGTACCTCTGATGACCTCCTAATCACACTCTCTATGACACATCAATCCATTGCTATGGAGAGTGGGTGATTTGGGCTGTCAAGAAAGTGTTGATGTAACCATATATCCTGCACACTTAGGACAGAAAAGTTCAAAGAAATACATCAACAAAATGAATGAAACATTATAGGAACCCATAATTCAGCTACCAAGCATCCTTTCCTCAGTTTGAGTGGTTCTTTATCTATGTTATGACTTTAAATGGGAGCCCCAGGTGTGAAGGTATCTGTTCCAGAAAAGATAACTTTATTTTGTTTAAGCAAAAACAAATATTTCAGAGCTGATGCAAATGATGAAATGTAAAGATGTGAGGGAAGTTTAGTAAATAGTCACAGTGCCTATGTCTAAACAGAGAAGGGGAATGTAGAATGTGGAATTAATGTATGTTGTACTCTTTTCCTGGCTACATAACCCTTCGTCTCCATGATATGTTCTCTTTGATACTAGTGATCTTTCTTGTTAATTTAGAACCTAAAAAGTCAAAATGATGTCTCCTCAGGAGATAGAAAGTCTAGCTAGACCACAAGATGTAAATGGGTTATTAGTTTTCATTTTGATGGACTAATTTCTTCCTCAGAAAGGAAAACTTAAAATTAATATTTTAATTTTTAAAAATGGTATTGCCTTTAATATTGAGAGGCATGATATAAGAACAGAACTGGGAGCCAGGAGCTACTGAGTTCTTTTCCTGGTTCTGATACTGACTAGCTCTGTGGTCCTGGGTAAATTACTTCATCTTTTTGCCTGAGAATCCCAATCTGTAATATGAATGTAATGATATTTGCCTACATAACGGGTATTGTGAGGGTTAGTTAATGTTTGCAAAGTGCTTTGAAGATGGAAAGTGCTGTAAAAGGGCTAAGTGTTATCATTTGATGTTCTCATCAAATGGAAGACAAATATGTAATCAAACACTTTCATCTTCAAAATCCAACACCTCTTTCTTTCAGCTCAGTGGAAACACAGGCATACATTTATGACATTGTGGAATTGTCTTTGTTCAAAGAACATGATGTCCCAAAGTAAGAAACTCTACTTTTTTTTTTGTAGGAGGTGGACCGTGATTGGAGAAAACCTGTCCTACTATCTGAAAATAAAACATTACTTTGCCCGTGAAATTAGTCAGTACCGCCATTTAAAGTTAATTATTTAGACTTTCATTTTAAAACATGTTTGTAAGGTTTTTCTTGGGCTGAGGCAGTGTTATTCTAGGTTAGAACAAAGGACTAGGAGATAAGAGACCTGGGTTTTATTGCCCATTTTATCTCTGACTTGCTGTGTGACCTGGCACAAGTCACTTGCACCCAATTCCTGCATTTAAAACCATTCAGTAATGCCCCCCACCCCCATCCGCACCTGTCCAAAACCCTACTCTAGTCAATGGAGATGGATGCAGGTCTCAATGCAGCATCAGGACCTTAAACTCGGTGTCTAATTTTCCCCATCTGTAAAATGGTAATGATACTTTAAGATCTTCAGAAGCATTCTGAAAGGTGCAAGATCTGAAATGTGCTCATGAAAAGCATACAAGTTGTTGGCATGCCTGTGAATGTATGGCAGGGCTTACACCACCTTCAGCATATCCCTATTTGATGAGTGGATTTAAAAATGGTGAATGTGTGTCTAACAGGCATGGCCTTGCACAAGCAAAGGGTTAAGAGATGAGGCAGTCCATTCTGGGTGAATATTTATTTATTTATTGAAGCTGAGTCACTTGCATCTCATCACTTAGGCAGTTCTTGAATTGTGGTGTGGGTGCTTTGTGGGTGTATACCACAGAGGAAGTTGGGATAAAATAGCTGCTTAAAAAGAGATTAAAGGGTTTACTGTAGTGCCTCCATGGGTTGTAATTTAAAGGGAAAGGAGCCCAATTCTTTGTGTTGCTGGTTCTTTCATGAGCTGCAGGTTTTAACTTTTTGGAAAGATTCTCATATCTTTCTATCAGCCAGCTTCAGGAGCTAATCCAAACCAGTCAACACAGCCATACATTGCACTTGATTCCTTGTCATTATAGAAAGCATTTTGGTGTCTGGCTTTGTCATGTGCACATCCTAGTGTTTCTTGGCAGATTTGGGATTGGTGGGCAGGCGGGAGAGTGCCAGAGGACCATATCCAAACTGTTTACTTTTTCCATCATTTTCCAGAGCTATAAAATGTTAAATTTTGGAAGGGGGAAAAAAAGGACATGAGGAAATAATAAGAAAACGATAAAGCTTTAGCACAGTTCTGATTAGTTTGGATCCAGTATTAAAGACTCCAAATCCAATTACCCCGTAAACTTGTTCTAGAAAAAATATTAACTGGCTTCTACATAATCATTTTGAGGGACAAAGGTTGAACTTTGGCATCTCAGTATAATATATGTATTCAGTGTCAACTGGCATCATTTTGCATGCTAGAAGCACACCTATTCGGCCAGTGACAATAGGCAGAGACCTAGCATTGTCCATCTTAATCAGTTTGCCACCACCACAAGATTTCCAGAGATAGTTGTGCGTGACGGCATGGCTTTGTAGGAGATCTCAGGCAGCCTTGTTGGAAATTGGCTTTCATATGACAAGATACTAGATGGTGGAGATGAAAGGCTAAGTGCTGGTGTCACTTGCATTCGGTGGAAATTTTGCTACTGACTTCACTGGTAGGAAAATTTGGTCCCCGAATACGTTTTTATGTGTGAAATGGAGTCAGTTGCGTGTCCTTGTCTGACTGGATTTTTAATGAAGCATTATAAAGTTTTTATTTTCCACTTTCCAGTAGTTGTAACTGGAATAACCTGAATTTCCTCTGCCTCTGTGACATGATTTTTGATTTAGTGTCATTGTACACAAGTAACTTCCATCTAATTATTTTTTCCAGGGAGGATCCTGAGTTTCAGTACTGAATCAGCTACCACAGGAACTTTGGGTAACATTTTCAAAACCTCCTATTTTTCAAAAGTGACATATAATTAGGTGCCTATGTCTCATTGAAAATCAATGGGACTGAGGCTCCTAATGACATAAATCACTTTTGAAAATGGGACTTAGGCTCCCAAGTCACTTAGGGTATATCTAACACCACAAAAAAGGACCCATAGTAGTAAGTCTCAGAGCCCGAGTCAACTGATTTGGTCTTGCAGGGTTCGCACTACAGGGTTAAAAATCACAGTGTAGATGTTTAGGGGCTCTGAGACCCTCCCCTCTTGCCGGGTTTCAGAGCCCGGACTTCAGCCTGAGCCTGAATGTCCAATTGTTAACCCCATAGCATGAGCCCCAGAAGCCAGAGTCAGTTTTCCCAGGTGCTGCATCTCACTGTTGCTGATCTTTTTTTTTTTTTTTTTTGCGATGTAGATGTACCCTTAGACACTTTTGAAAAATGTAACCTTTGTGATGAGGAACCGGTTGTCTCAGGGTCCCTGAGACATCAGAGTAATCAAAAAAGAAAGTGTCTACTTGTGGGGCTGGAGGAGCAGGGAGGAAGAATCCATTTGAGTGGTATGGAGGAAGAAGATCAAAGAATTGGAGGGGCTGAAGAGTAATGGGAGGAAAAGTTTATGGGAATCTGATTATTTGGAGGGGTGAGGGGAATGCAGAAATGTTAGTGAGACCGGGCTCATCATTTAGCCACCACTTAGTTGTAAAGGGGTTTTGCAACAAGTAGGGAGTTAACTCCCTGCTTAGACCCCACATAGACATACAAGTCTAATAATGAGACAGGGAACAGTCAGAGGGAACTGAAGAAACATAATAATAGCTACTGTGTAGTGAGAATTTAGTGAAGGATTCTGAGAAGATAGAGCTTCACCCTTTGTGGTTACAGGGTTTGGTTGTGTCACAAACTGGGGGGAAGGAGGGTTTGAGTTTTTTGTAAAGCCATTTTTTTAAACCTGAGTTTGTAATCAACACCCTGAAAACTCAGAAAATAAAACCCAGAGGAAGATCACACCTTGATCTCATCAGAAAGCTGCTCTGTATACTTCCTTCTTGCTGGCCCATGCTTCCATCTTAACACCAGGCTCCTACCCCATCTGTTTGAACTTCCTACTTCTTGAACATTTCAAGGTCTAAATGGGAGATTAGACTTACTAGATATGGGGCATATGTTCTTATGTTCTTGCTCAAATCAAGTAACCACTTTCCAGATAGTATATTTGGGGCAAGGCTTTGCTGCATGTGGTATGTGGGAGAGCTGCAGTACACCTGCTGTGTTTTATATTTACTAGTATTAGCAAGGTTACTGTGAGACTGAGGTGTATGGTGAATGGAATCTGGTGAGAGAGTCCCAAGGTCATTAGTAGTTTCAGTTTGGCATGGGGCACTTTGAAGATAGACTGTTGATGACAATGAAGGTCCTGTTTAAGTGGAGATAGTATTTAGCTCCCATCTGTGCCAAACATGCAGGTCAAGTATTGCCTTCTTTGTTCACTGTTTGTGGATGTGCTCTTTCATGAAGCATGCAAGAAGAGCAGATTTTGCTGACCTTGGGAGATGTCAGAGAGCACTACGCTTTGTAGTTGGGGCACTCTGCCATGGTTCCAGGACTCTATGATGAAGTTAAATATTTGTTTTTTAAAGACTTTCCTAGTTGCTATGAAGTTATAACATGCTAGAGAATTGGTAGATAGGGGAAAGTTGTCTCGCCTGCCACAGATTCTTTGGTTGAGACATTCTTAATGAGACCATTACTGTACTGGTGAGGACAAGATAGATGGCCAGATCCTCAGCTGTCATAAATCACATAGCTCCATTGAAGCCAGAAATTGTTGTGGAGCTACAACAATTTACATCAGCTAAGAATCTGGCCCAACAGGACAAAATGAGAACTTGGTCTCATGCAGGGTAACACACAATGATAACATAAGGCCACTATAGGGCTGGGCCATTACTTTTGATTCTGTACATAGAATCATAGAATATCAGGGTTGGAAGGGACCTCAGGAGGTCATCTAGTCCAAGCCCAAGCCCCTGCTCAAAGCAGGACTAATCCCCAGACAGATTTTTGCCCCAGATCCCTAAATGGCCCCCTTAAGGATTGAACTCACAACCCTGGGTTTAGCAGGCCAATGCTTAAACCACTGAGCTATCCCTGCCCCCACATCTCTTTTTCCTAACTAAAGGGGAGAAAGGGAATTTGATTACGGCTGTGTTTTGTAGCTGGTTTCCCTTTTCTTCACGTTTCTATTTCTCTGATTACATAGAATGTTCATTAATGAGTTTTTCCCCATTCTTTGGAAAGAGATCAATAGTAAAATTATTTTTATTTGGAAAATTTAAAATAAATATTTAAAATAATTTCTAAAAAAACCATAGACCAAACCCACTGTGGTTTCTGTCATGTCACTTCTTTTTGGTCTTCCTTTAATGTCATTCTTGTTGCCTTCAACTAAACCAGTCAGTAGTACTTAACCCACATTAAAGCCTAACTTCCCTTTTTTGGTCTAGAGTTTGGAAAGAAAACCATCTAATACCCGAGAACTATATAAACGTTTTGCCTCTGTAAATCAGAAACAGCTTGATGGATTAGTTGCATGTTTCTATTGGGTGATGGTGGTGTTGAAGAAAGAAGAGACAAAAGGCTGAATCTAGGCAGGTAAGATTGTATGCCAAAGTCTCTAGACCAACACTATTTGAAACTGCTGGGAGATTTAACTCTGAAAATCGGGGCTCCTAAAGGCAAATGGGAAAGTAAAGTGCAGAAATATTGCAGGAAACAGCTTTAAATTGTGGTTCTTCCCTAAAGGCTGGCTCCCCCATCCTCATGCCTTCACCTTGCATCCCCTTCCCTAAAAGCCTTCTCTGGTCTAAGAAAATGTTGAAATGTTTATTTTATGATGGTAAGTATAATGTTCAAAGTGCTCCAACTTTAGGGGCTGGCACTACACTGGGACTGATGGCTCATCCCTCCATCCCACCATAATACTTCCTTAAAACACTGGACAATGGAGAAAGGTGTGAAAAGTAGCTTCTGAGTCTATATCCAGTAGCTATTTGTTCAAAATTCCATAGATTTCATTTAAAAATGAAATGCTTGCTTTAAATTTAAAAAGCATTTGAAAAATGTGCACTTGAATTGGCAGTGTGCACGAAGATTCCATCCCAGTGCACTTTAAATTATCTGAGCTATTTTCTCTTCCCTTAACCTTCCGAATATTGGAGTTTATAATGAAGATACCTTTAAACTAAAGGTTGCGGCCATGGATTTTTCCCCCCCCCCATAAAGAAGAAATAATTGTTCTTCGAGTGCTTGCTCATGTCCATTCCACATTAGGTGCATGTGCTCGCCACATACACCAGTGCCGGAAGTTTTTCGCTCAGCAGTATCCACAGGGGAGCGGCTCTGGCACCCTCTGAAGTGGTGCCTGCATGGCACAGTATAAGGGGCGCCTCTGGCTCCCCCACCCTTAGTTCCTTCTTGCCGCCAGTGATGGTGCACAGGATGTTCGCTTACTAGCATTGCTTTGGCTTCGTTCGTATGAACTAGAGTTCTTGTAAAGTTAGCGTACATAGTTAGTAGTTGAGTTAGTTAGCTCTTAGCAGTAGTTAGAGTTTTGTTAGTCCCGTCAGGGACTTAGCCAGGGGATGGGGCATGCTATAAAGAATTCAGGGCGATCCTCGACGAGGACATGCCCACTGCCAGGATGGCCCTTCAAGCGGTATCTGACACGGCAGACTCCACCGCCCACACCATGGCATCCATCATCTCCATATGGCGAGCGTCCTGGCTGCTCCTCTTTGGGTTGTCCTCTGAGGCTCAGCAGTCAATTCAGGACCTCCCCTTCAATGGCCAGACCCTGTTTGAGGAGAAGACGGACAACAAATTACATGGGCTGAAGGACTAAAAACCCTGGGGATCTATGTTCCAGGCTTGGCATGTAAGCAGTTCAAACCGCAACTACCCCAGGGGCAAGAGAGCCAGCCCTGGCAGGACCCACCGCACAAAAAGCTCAAGGGCTATAGATGGTGCACAAGCCACCTGCCCCCACCCTCTGCCCAGTCAGGCTCGACTCGCTCCAAGCAAGGAGCTAAAAAGTCGTTTTGAGGGTATGCCCAAAGGCGACCTACTAGTCTATTCCAGGGATCCAGTTTTCCCACTTTTTGGCAACCGCCTTTCCTTTTTTCTCCTGGTGTGGTCGGCGACAACTTTGGACCACTGGGTCCTCAGTATGGTGGCGCTCTGCTACACCCTCCCAATTTATTTCCACCACCCCCTCCAACCCCCCCTCCCTGTCCCTCTTCAGGAACCCTTCTCATGAGCGTCTTCTCGAGCAGGAGGTTCAGGGGCTTTTACAGCTGGTGGCAGTGGTCCTGCCTCCTTACCAGAACAAGGGTTTCTATTCCCGGTATTTTCTGATCCCAAAGGTCAAGGGTGATCTGGGTCCCATCCTGGACCTGCGAGACCTCAACAGATACCTAAAGAAGCTAAAGTTTCGCATGGTCTCCCTTGCCTCCATTATCCCCTCCCTGGATCCGGGAGACTGGTATGCTGCCCTCGACCTGAGAGACGCATACTTTCATGTAGCGATCTTCCCAGGACACAGGTGCTTTCTCCGTTTTATGGTGGGTTCAGCCCACTACCAGTTTGCAATCCTTCTATTTGGCCTGGCTACAGCACCAAGGGTGTTTACCAAGTGCATGGCGGTAGTCGTGGCCTACCTCAGGCGTCAGGGTATCCAGATTTACCCATACCTCGACGACTCGGTGGTAAAAGGCAGTTCTTTTTCGAGTGCTTGCTCATATCGATTCCAATTAGGTGTGTGCGCGCCGCGTGCATGATCGTCGGAGAAATTTTCTACCCTAGCCTACCCGGTGGGTCGGCTGTGGAGCCCCCTGGAGTGGTGCCTTCATGGCGCTGGATATATACCCCAGCGGACCCAGCGCCCCCTCAGTTCCTTCTTACCGCCCCTGCCAGTTGTTGGAACTGTGGAGCGTGGCATAGCTGTTCTCCACTCTCCCTAGCTTATCCTGTAATTCTTATAGATAGTTGTAGTTATAGTTGTGGTATATACTTAGATTGTTGTTAATAGTTCATTATTTAAATAGTTGTAAATAGTTAGCGGGGGGTTAAGGGGGATATTTCTCTCCCCTTTTCCCCCAGTGCATAGCCGGGCTCATGCCCAAAGCTCCTGGCTTTAAGCAGTGCGCGTCCTGTGCTAAGCCTATGCCAACGGGAGATCCGCACGATTCGTGTCTGAAGTGTTTAGGAGAGTCCCACCAGACAGATAAGTGCAAAATCTGTAAGGCTTTCAGACCCAGGACTAAAAAGGAGCGGGACTTTAGACTCAAGCAGCTCCTCATGGAGGCGGCACTTAGCCCAGATCCTCCCTCGGTGTGCCAAGTTCCGGCACCGAGCGCCTCGGTGCGCAGCGCCCCGGTGGCACCTACCAGTACTACACCGCAAGCAGACGCGGTTAAGGCCTCACGGCACCGTCCTCCCTCGGCACCGCGTCCGCCACAAGCGCCTTAGCGCTGTTCCCTGTCTCCGGGATATAAGAGACCCCGCAAGACACAGGAGGCCGCTGTCCTACAGGCACCGGCTCCCCCGGTACCGGTGGTAGAGCCGCGTCCGCCTCTAGAGCGCCAGAAGATGCAAATGTCTTCTACACCATTTACTCCAGCACGGGGGGTAGGACCGTTGAGTCCAGTGCGGACTGGCTCACCGCCTCGGTCCGTGGTGGAGCCCTGTCTTCCGTCTACTCCGGAGACCTTTGCGACGGCGAAAGACCTCATCGCTTTCACGGAGCCGGCGTCGTCTCAACCTGCGGCACTGCCCGCTCTTCGGACCATGCAAATCAAGGGGCAAGCCTGCCCTGGTACGTCCACCGTCTCTGAGCGTGGACTCGCGGCATCGCTCCAGGTCTCGGAGCAGGTCCCGACGCCGCTCGCAGTCCCGGTGCCGACTTTCACCCCGGCACCGGTCGTACTCGTGGCCTAGGTCCTCTTCACGGCACCGGTCGACGTCTCGGCACCGTCAGGACCATCGGTACCGGTCGGCATCTAGACATAGTTCTCGACATTGGTACGAGCGCTGCTCCAGTTCGAGGGGCCGCTCCCGGTACCACGTCTACAGGCGGTCGTCTTCATCTCGGTCCAGATCCGGATCTCGGCACCAACATGGCCAGCGGCACTGATCTCGATCACGAGATCGATGCCTATGGACTGGCACCGATCGGCACCGTACCGCACCGAGCCGATGCAGCCGCGTTCGGCACCGCCCTGGCCCTCTAGATCAGCGTCTCCCTCGTCCGATGGGGCTTCACGATCAGCATACTCTCCCCAGGGTCAGGCCGCCGCTGACTTGGGTCACTGGCAGGAGGGGGCAGAGGACCCCGCGCAGGACCCTACGCATTGGTCTTTCTGGACCCCGTGGGCGTATCACCAGGCGCAAGGGGCTTCACCATCGGCCTCTCGCTCGGCACAATCCGAGCCCAGAGTCCCGGAGGCCACCATCTCCCGTCCTCCCCCACGGGGCATGGGAGCTCCCATGCCTTCACCACCTCAGGCCCTAGACCCCGGCATAGGAGATCCTCCGCTTCGGGGGCCCTTAGAACCGGACCCTCATTTGGACCCCTTGCCCCCAGAGGCATCCTCCTCGTCTTCCCCGGATGAGGCGGTGGCGGGCACAACAGCCTCAGGCCCGCCCCCCAATAGATCTTCGTGCCCACCAAGACCTGTTACGTAGGGTAGCACGTAACATGGACCTCCAGGCGGAGGAGATAGTACAGGTGCAGGACCCGGTGGTGAGCATCCTGTCCGCTGATGCCCCATCCCAGTGGCATTACCACTGATTCGTACGATTCAGGCTAATGCCACTACCATATGGCAAACTCCTGCCTCCATTCCACCCACTGCCAGAGGGATCGAGAGAAAGTACTTCATCCCCTCCAAGGACCATGAATACTTATACACGCACCCTCCACCGTGTTCACTAGGTGTATCCTCGGTGAATGCAAGAGAACGTCATGGCCAGCAGGCGGCAGCGCCCAAATCGAGGGACGCTAAATGCTTCGATTTGTTCGGGCGTAAGGTGTACTCGGCGGGGGGTCTGCAGCTCAGAGCCGCGAACCAATAGGCGCTCTTGAGCTGCTACAGCTACAACTCATGGAACTCCCTGGGTAAATTCAAAGAGTTGGTTCCCCAGGACTCGAGGGAGGAGTTCGGGGCCTTAGTGGAGGAAGGTAAGAAGGTGGCTAGGACCTCCTTACAAGCCTCCCTGGACATAGCGGACTCGGCCGCCAGGACACTAGTATCTGGCATAGCCATGCGACGCGTTTCCTGGCTCCAGGTTTTGGGCTTACCTCCAGAACTGCAGCAGACCCTGCAGGACCTACTGTTCGAGGGCCAAGGGTTATTCTCGGACAAGACGGACTCTCGATTGCAGAGCCTCAAGGATTCGAGAACCATCATGCGCTCCCGGGGGATGCATGTCCCAGGGCCCCAGCGCAGACCCTTTAGGCCCCAGCCGCAAAGGTTCTACCCTCCCCCGCCTCGTCCGAGACAAGACTTTGCCAGAAGGCGGGGACGAGGTGGTAGACGAAGGTCGACCGGCCCTCAGCCTGGTCAGAACCAGGGCCCGCCTAGGCCACCTTCAGGTCCTAGACAAAACTTTTGAAGGTGCGCTCGAGGACGGCGCCCCAGCCACTACACAAGGTCCATCTCCCTCCTTTCGGGATCGCCTCTCCCGTTTCCACCGTGCTTGGTCCCTTATAACCTCGGACCGCTGGGTCCTTCGCACGGTGGAGAGGGGATACGCTCTCCAGTTTTCTTCGTTCCCCCCCTCTCACTCCCCCTCCCCGTCCCTCTTCAGGGACCCTTCTCATGAGCATCTCCTTACACAGGAGGTTTTTGGGCTCCTCTCTATGGGGGCCGTAGAGGAGGTTCCCCCAGAGTTAAGGGGCAGGGGGTTTTACTCCCGCTACTTCCTGATCCCCAAAGCAAAAGCGGGTCTACATCCCATTTTAGACTTTCGCAGACTCAACAAATTCATAGTAAAGTTGAAGTTCCGCATGGTCTCCTTGGGGACCATCATCCCTTCCCTGGATCCTGGAGACTGGTTCGCCGCTCTCGACATGAAGGACGCATATTTTCATATAGCAATTTACCCCTCCACACACAGGTGCTTCCTTCGCTTTGTAGTAAACAAGGTGCACTACCAATTTGCCATCCTTCCATTCGGCTTGTCTGTGGCTCCGAGAGTGTTCACCAAATGTATGGCTGTCGTGGCAGCATACCTTCGTCGACAAAGGATACAGGTGTTCCCGTATCTAGACGACTGGCTGGTGCGCGGCCGCACCAGGGAGCAAGTTCAAGCTCACGTCCAGATAATACTGCAAACATTCCACGAGTTAGGCATTCTACTCAACAAAGACAAGTCAACTCTGGAGCCAACCCAGAGAATAGAGTTTATCGGGGCAGTCTTAGACTCCAGACTCGCCCGAGCTCTTCTACCAGACAATCGGTTTCACACCATCACAGGCATCATCCGAGGGCTCCAGGTCTTCCCGATTACAAGAATAAGGACGTGTCTCGGCCTGTTGGGACACATGGCCTCTTGCACTTATGTAACCAGGCATGCCAGACTTCGGCTTCGCCCACTTCAGGCCTGGGTATCGTCAGTGTACCGTCCTTATCGGGACAACCTGAACATGGTGGTCACGGTACCGAACTCGGTCCTGGCCTCTCTCACCTGGTGGCTGGATCACAGGGTGGTTGCCGCGGGAATGCCATTTCACGCCCCACAACCCTCCCTGCACCTGGTCACAGACACGTCATCTCTCGGTTGGGGCGCTCACCTCGGAGAGCACCACACCCAGGGCCTGTGGACCGCACCCCAGCTAGCTCTGCACGTCAATGTTCGAGAGCTGATAGCCGTACGTCTAGCTTGTCAGGCATTTCTCGGTCTCCTGCATGGCCGTTGCGTGTCAGTCCTCACAGACAACACCACGGCCATGTTCTACATCAACAAGCGAGGAGCCCGGTCGTCTCTCCTATGCCAAGAGGCCATTCGCCTGTGGGAGTTCTGCATTGCCCACTCGATACATCTCATGGCATCGTTCCTCCCTGGAGTCCAGAACGTTCTAGCGGACCGTCTCAGCAGATCCTTCCAGACGCACGAGTGGTCGATTCGCCCAGACATCATCTATTCCATCTTCGAGAGGTGGGGATTTCCCCAGGTCGACCTGTTCGCATCTCGACCCAACAGGAAGTGCCACGTGTTCTGCTCCCTACAAGGGCGATCTCCGGGCTCCCTGTCGGACGCTTTCCTTCTGACGTGGAAAGACCGGCTGTTCTACGCTTTTCCTCCATTCCCACTGGTCCACAGGGTACTGCTCAAGCTACACAGAGACGAGGCATGTCTCATTCTAGTCGCTCCAGCTTGGCCAAGACAGCACTGGTACACCATGCTTCTGGAGCTATCGGTTCAAACTCCGATCACGCTTCCCTTGTGCCCAGACCTGATCTCTCAGGACCACGGCCGACTGTCACCCCGACCTGCAAACGCTCCACCTCACAGCGTGGATGCTCCATGGCTAAATCGGACAGAGCTATAATGCTCCCATCCCGTGCAGCAGATTCTGCTGGGAAGTAGAAAGCCCTCTACACAGACCACTTACTTAGCCAAGTGGAAACGGTTCTCCTGTTGGTGCGAGCAGCGGGCTACGTCCCCCTTGCAGGCGTCAATTCCCTTTATACTCGAATATCTCCTATCCCTGAAACAGCAGGGCTTGGCGATATCTTCAATCAGGGTTCACCTGGCCGCTATATCGGCGATCCACCCAGGAGAACTCGCTTCCTCTGTCTTCTCTAACCCAGTGGTCATTAGATTCCTCAGGGGCTTAGACCGGACATACCCAAAGCAACGCCAACCCGTTCTGGTGTGGGATCTTAACCTGGTTCTCTCCAAGCTCACAAGGCCCCCGTTCGAGCCATTGGCTACCTGCTCACTCCTGTACCTATCTTGGAAGACAGCCTTCCTGGTAGCCATCACTTCAGCAAGGCATGTTTCTGAAATCAGGGCGCTTACGTCTGAGCCTCCATACAGAGTTTTCCATAAAGACAAGGTGCAGCTTCGCTCCCACCCTGCCTTTCTTCACAAGGTAGTTTCACCTTTTCATGTGAACCAGGATATATTTCTCCCGGTCTTCCATCCTAAGCCGCACGCCACCCGTCAAGACCAGCGTATGCATTCCTTGGACGTACGCAGGGCCCTGGCTTTCTATCTTGAGTGTACAAAGCCGTTTAGGAAGACGACACAACTCTTCGTTGCAGTGGCCGACCGGATGAAAGGCTTACTGGTCTCCTCACAACGTCTCTCCTCCTGGATCACGTCCTGCATTCGTGCTTGCTACGACCTGGCCAGTGTCCCGACGCTGCGCCTCACCGCCCACTCCACGAGGGCTCAAGCCTCCTCGACTGCCTTCCTGGCTCGAGTCCCGATCCAGGACATTTGTAGAGCTGCGGTTTGGTCATCGGTCCACACCTTCGCCACTCACTATGCACTGGTACAGCAGTCCAGAGATGATGCTGCATTCGGATCAGCGGTTTTGCACGCAGTGATGTCTCACTCCGACCCCACCGCCTAGGTAAGGCTTGGTAGTCACCTAATTGGAATCGTTATGAGCAAGCACTCGAAGAAGAAAAAATGGTTACTCACCTTTGTAACTGTTATTCTTCGAGATGTGTTGCTCATATCCATTCCAAACCCGCCCCCCGTCCCCACTGTCGGAGTAGCTGGCAAGAAGGAACTGAGGGGGCGCTGGGTCGGCTGGGGTATATATCCAGCGCCATGAAGGCGCCACTCCAGGGGGCTCCACAGCTGACCCACCGGGTGTTGCTAGGGTAGAAAATTTCTCCGACAATCATGCACGCGGCGCACGCACACCTAATTGGAATGGTCCAACGCAACGTCGCTGTAGTACAAGCCACATGCCCCTCCTTAGGACCACTGGTCAACCACAAAAAGTCCACATTAGTTGCAGTTCAAAGGATAGAATTCATCGGGGCCATACTTGACTCGGGGGAAAGTGTTCCTGCCGTTAGACAGGTTTCAGACCCTGATGGACTTCATCGAGGAAGTGTCCTCATTTTCCCCTGACAATGGCCAGGGTATGCCTGTGCCTGCTAAGCCACATGACAGCTTGCACATACATGCCAGGCTCCGCATGCAGCTCCCGCAGCAATAGCTGGCGTTGACCTCTTCCCAAACCAGGGACCACCTGGAGAAGATGATCACTATTCCCGTGGTAGTTCTCACCTTGCTGCAGTGATGGACCAATTGCGAGAAGATCCTGGAAGGAGTCCCGTTTGACAGTCTCACTCCATCTGTCGAGCTAATGTCGGACGCTTTGGACCTTGGTTGGGGGGGCGCGCACCTCGGACATCTCTGGAGCCAGGGGACATGGACCCCGGAGGAAGCAGCATTACACATAAATGTCAAGGAGCTCAGAGTGGTCTGACTGGCCTGTGGGGTCTTCCTGCCGCACCTGTTGGGAAAAGTGGTGAGATTCCTGATGGACAATATGGCCTCGATATTCTGCATCAACAGGCAAAGAGGAGCGTGCTTGTCGGCTTTCTACCAAGAGGATCCCTGTCTCTGGGACTTCTGCACCAGCCATGGTATCCATTTGGAAGCTGGTCACCTCCCTGGCATCAGGAATGCCTTAGCAGATCACCTCAGGAGGGACTTCTCCTCTTACCATGAGTAGTCACTCCACCTGGAGGTGACCTGCATGATCTTCCAGAGGTGGAGAACTCCCCAGGTAGATCTGTTTGCCACCAGAAGAAACAGAAAGTGTCATTGGTTTTGCTCGCAGCAGGGCCTGAGCAAGGGCTCCCTCTCTGATGCCTTCCTCCTGTCATGGGCCGAAGGTCTGATGAATGCATTCCCTCCGATCCCTCTGGTCAGCTGGGTCCTAGCAAAGATCAAGAGGGACAAAGCACAGGTTATCGTGATCGCCCCTGCATGGCTTCGCCAGCACTGGCCCCTTCCCTACCATCTGGACCTGCTGTCACAGGATCACGGTTGGCTCCTACAGCCCAACCTCGAGTCTGCATCTCTCAGCGTGGATCCTCCATGGTTGAACCCGGAGGAGCGTACCTGCTCAGAGGCAGACCAGCAGGTCCTCCTGGGAAGTAGGAAGCTATCCACGAGACTAACTTACCTGGCCAAGTGGACGAGGTTTTCCCACTGGGCGTCAGAATATGGCATTTCTCCGTCGCGTTCTTCAGTGCAGTCCATCTTGGACTACTTACTGCAGCTCAGGAACAAGGGGCTGGCGCATTCTTCCATCAGAGTGCACCTTATGACCATCTCCGCGTTCCATCAGCCAATCCAAGGTCAGACTGTCTTTTCTCATGACATGACTGTCAAGTTCCTGAGGGGCCTCGAGAGGCTTTACCTGAAGGTCGCTTTCCTGGTGGCAGTGACATCAGCGAGACGAGTCTCAGAGATTAAGGCCTTGACCTCGGAACTGCCTTACATAGTGTTTTATAAGGACAAGGTCCAGCTGCTGCCCCACCCAGCCTTCCTGCTGAAGGTGGTATCTTCTTTCCACGTGAGCCAGAATGTATTCCTGCCAGTGTTCTGTCCCAACCCACACAAGACAGCCGAGGAAAGGTGTCTGAATGTGCTGGATGTCTGGACGGCCTTGGCTTTTTACTTGGCGCGTACCAAGCCTTTCCAAATCAACCCAGCTCTTCATCACTACAGCAGATAGGATGAAGGACCTTCCGGTTTCTTGCCTTGCATGGTGTTAGTCTTAAAGGTGCCACAGGACCCTCTGTTGCTTTTTACAGATCCAGACTAACACGGCTACCCCTCTGATACTTGATTAGAGGATATAAACCTACCTGGCTGCCTTCTACCTTATGTAGTTTCCCCATCTATAAATTGGAGAGAAAACTTACCTACCACATATAGGGGAATGAAGATCTCAGAGGTAATTCATTAATGTTTATAAAGTGTTGTAAGTTGATGAAAGTTATTATATAAGTGAAACATATTGCGATTTATGCTGTTTAAGGGGCTAGAGCTTTCAATGCAGATCAACAGCCACATTGTCTGTAGTCTGCATTAGGGAACTCTAGGGAGCAAAAGGCCTCATAATTAGGCCATTGTCCATGTTAGATATGTGGTTTGCAGCATGTTACTTTTTAGTCCAGTAAACAAATTAGTTCTAAAATGTACGCACATGACTAAACTGGATTCTCTAGGCCTGATCCAGAACTCATTGAGTTAATGGAAAGACTTTTGTGGGCAGGCACTATGGCTAGCTTCACAAAGAAACGTAGGTACTGTGATGCTGAGCATCCCCGTGCCTAACTTTTAGTCGCCTCAGTCCCTGTACAATGAATGGGGAGAGATCGGTACCTTAGAATGGGATTCACAAAAGCCAACACACTAGGTGACTCTCCTCCTAAGATAGCCAATGGGAGGTTCCAAGCCAAGGGGTGTGTTCTAAGCCCCGCATCTCTCTTGGAGATAGGTGAAAAGTCCATTCTGTGGGGAGGTGCCTCCCTCAGCTTGGGATTCTCAGCTGCAAACCTTCTCTTGGCATTGGGCACCTACATCATTTTTGCAAGAAGCTGGGAGAATTTGTCTCTCCCTCACAACTTTTAGCCCAGTGCTTAGATTACTCACCTGGGATTGTGGGAGACTCCCACTTCAAGTCCCTCCTCCACCTGGGTAAGGGAAGGAAGGGATTTGAACAGGGATCTGCCACTTGACAGGTAAGTGTCCTAAAATCTCTGAGCCCAATGGTTAGGGCACTTACCTGGCAAGTGGCAGATCCCTGTTCAAATCCCTTCCTTCCCTTACCCAGGTGGAAGAGAGATAGCTCAGTAGTTTGAGCATTGGCCTGCTAAGCCTAGAGTTATGAGTTCAATCCTTGAGGGGGCCACTTAGGGATCTGGGGCAAAATCGGTACTTGGTCCTGCTAGTGAAGGAAGGGGGCTGGACTTGATGACCTTCAGGGTCCCTTCTAGTTCTATGAGATAGGTATGTCTCCATATATTATTATAATGTAGGCCTCACTCAGTCTTTCTTGCTGAGGCTGTTGCACTCTGGATAACTAATTTTTAAAAAGTGGGCCAGATAAAGAGAGAGCAAGCAAGCAAGCATACATATGACTCTTTAGCCTGATGGTTAGCATGGAACTGGAACTGTAGTAACTGACATCCTGTGTGACACTGGGCAAGTAACAGCACCTTTCTGCCTCTGCTTTTCCATCTCCAAAAAAAGAAAAAGAAAAAAAGAGGGTGGGGGCAGGTAATTCATTGGAGTTTGCGGAATACTTTGAGTGACACTCTCTAGTGCCTTCCATCAGAGGTTAAGTATTATTATTCAGTCTCTAGTGCCACTGAAAATAGGGGGGGGGGTTGTTGTTTTTTTAAGGGAGTAACTGCTGTGAACACTAGGACAATGGGTGTAAATTGGACTTTTCTGAATGGATGTGTCAAATCTACCAGCAGAGTCCTGTCTATATAAATAGCACCTGGAAAATCTCCAGGTCCAGATCTTCAGTTGGTGTAAACCAGTGTAGTGCATTGAATTTTATGTCAGAAGATGATCTGACTCTTATTCCTTTCCCCCTTTATAATATTTTCAGAATGGCCACCAGTAGGCAGCTTGAAGCCATTGTTGAACTTTTTGGGTGGCTCTGATCTGATGCCATCTAACTAGGGATTATATATATGATGCTGAAGAATTTTGGTAGAAACCAATCCATTACCTGCCCTAGTTGAAGTTGGTCTCCAAGGCATATAAATTTGGGGAGAGGGCTGAAATACCATTAAACAAATTGTCCCCTGATTGCACCCTGTCTGGAAGATTATTACCCAGCTATGTGTTGCCTCTTGTTTCTTTGTGCTTTATTAATATGTGTGCATATAGTATATATTCTATATAACACCCCCCCCCCTCAAAATTAAGAGAATGTCTAAAGTTGTACTGTTAAGCACTCAGAATTTACGAACTTCAAAAGTTAAGGTTGGGCATTCTACTTCAAAGGGATACAGCCAACTTAAAATTCACACTTCTCTCAAAACAAAATTATACCTAATATTGTTACAGATAGCACCTTAGATCAGAATAACTGAAACAGCTAAGGGGGAAAAACCCCAAATGCTTTCTTTTTTATTTCAGTTTGTTTACTTTGTGCATTCGATAGGCCTTTCTGTACAGTAAATTTGTTTCTCTTGTATATTCAGTTTCCCTTATTGTTTATGTGGGTCTTTCACATAGCAACACTGGAGAGAAAAAATTTAAAAATAGGTGGACAAGGGATATCGTGTACTTGGACTTTCAGAAAGCGTTTGACAAGGTCCCTCACCAAAGGCTCATAAGCAAAATAAGGAGTCATGGGATAAGAGGGAAGGTCCTCTCATGGATCCGTAACTGGTTAAAAGATAGGAAACAAAGGGTAGGAATAAATGGCCAGTTTTCACAGTGGAGAGAGGTAAATAGAGGGGTCTCCTGAGGATCTGTGCTGGGACCAGTGCTGTTCAACATATTCATATATGTTCTGGGAAAAGGGGTAAACAGTGAAGTTGCAAAATTTGCAGACAATACAAAATTATTCATGATTATTATGTCCAAAGCAGACTGCGAAGAGTTACAAATGGATCTCACAAAACTGGGTGACTGGGCAACAAAAGGGCTGATGAAATTAAATACTGATAAATGCAAAGTAATGCACATTGGAAAACATACTTCCAACTATACATACACAATTATGAGGTCTAAATTAGCTGTTACCACTCAAGAGATCTTGGAGTCACTGTGGCTAGTTCTCTGAAAACATCTGCTCAGTGTGCAGCAGCAGTCAAAAAAGCTAACAGAATGTTAGGAACCATTAGGTAAAGGCTAGATAATAAAACAGAAAATATCATAATGTCAGTATATAAATCCATGGTACACCCACACCTTGAATACTGAGTGCAGTTCTGGTTGCCACATCTCAAAAAAGATACATTAGAATTGGAAAAGGTACAGAGAAGGGAAACAAAAATGATTAGGGTATGGAACAGCTTCCATCTGAGTAGAGATTGAAAACATTGGGACTGTTCAATTTAGGAAAGAGAAGACGGGGGGAGTGGGAGAATATGATAAAGGTCTATAAAATGAATGGTGTGGATAAAATGCATAGGGAAGTATAATTTACCCCTTCACATAACACAAGAACCAGGGGTCACCCGATGAAATTAATAGGCACATTTAAAACAAAAAAAGGAAGTACGTCTTCACACAGTGCACATTAACCTGTGGAACTCATTGCCCAGGAATACTTGGGTTTAAAAAAGAATGAGATAAGTTCATGGATGATAGGTAAATCAATGGCTATTAGCCAAGACGGTCAGGGATACAAGCCTATGCTCTGGATTTCCCTAAACTTCTGACTGCCAGAAGCTGGGACTGGACGGCAGGGGATGGATCACTAGATAAACTGCCCTGTTCTTTTCATTCCCTCAGAAGTATCTGGCACTGACCACTGTGAGAAGACAGGATACTGGGCTAGATGGACCATTGGTCTGACCCAGTATGCCCTTTGTATGTTCATTGTTAAAGTGATAAAATAGGGGAGGCCTTGTTAATTTCTCCCTCACAGAGCAGTCATCCTGCCTGCTTTCTTTATGTTGGCCCCACTCCCCACATGCTGCAATATTTTTTGATAGGGTTGTTGAGGGGTAGTTTTATGAAGGCCTATTACGCATTCTGGGTGGAGGTGTTTGGCTTTGATCAGTCACATTTATCTGTCCACATTTCAAGGATTTCCATGGTATTGACATTTCCATTTGAGGAATTTGAAGAATGTTCAATTATATACAGGCCATGAGACATATTTCCTTTTTTTTTCGTATACTCTGCCAACTGTTCCCTGCCAAACTTTAAACTGGGCTGCTATAACTCTAGGATTTTTGTGTGTCTGTTACACTGAGGTGTGTGTAACATACACACACACACTTAAAGCTCATACCATAGCATTATAACACAGCACTAGATTTTATCTGGAGGATTATTGCTTTGCCTGCTTTTAATTTATATAATGTTTTTGTTAATGGCAATACCTATTTAAAATGCCCAATAAAACACTGTAGCATTAATTTAAATAGAAATTCCAGTCATTTTAGATTTCCCCCTATTATAACAGGTCAGGCTTTTAACAGATGTCTCAATAACTTTGCTATTAGCAGGAATATTTCATGAATTAAAATCAGGCCTCTTTGTCTCTGTCACTCATTGAAATGACCTAGATATTTGGCAGATGGAGAGGACTTGCTCATGCCCTAATAGTGGTGGGGTAGGATTTTTTTTTCAGTTCTGATTTTTGGAGAGAAGAGAAAGATTTAATGTAAGTTAACACAGTCTATTTTTTATTAATACCATACTTCTGTTGCCCTTTACAGCAAAACCATTTTAGGCACAACTTTCCTGTTCTGGATAGGAAACATCTAGGACATTTCTCTCGGGCACCAAACTTCTGTCTTAATGTAAACCTTTCAATGAAGCAGGGGACAATTTGTGTGTGTGCGTGTGCGTGTGCGCACACGTGCTAAACACTCCTCTTGAGATCTAAAACCTACCTAAGCTCATCTGGGGTGTAGATTTTCTGCTTGAGTATTTGCATTCCGCTTCTCGGGAGTGGAGATGGTTTCAGCATTGAGCTAAGGGTCTTTCTAAAACAAGTTCCTGACATGCTGTCATGCCTGCACATGTTACTGTCTTCTTGCAAGTGTCAAAAGGGACTCAGGGAGCTGAAACCCTCATTGGCTGTCCCGATGACAGCAAAGCCTGGAGCCCCGTTGTGAACACGCAAACCATAGAGAGCGATTTAGTTGTAGATTTGGCCTGCTTAGCTGCTGCAAAATCACTCCCAAGTGTCTTGTGCACCAGCACAGGTAGAAATTACTGCATATTATTTTTAATGTATGTTTGATTGGAATATAACTAATTACACAACAAAGTAAAAAAAACGCCCACATAAGCATGGTATTTGAGAAAGCAATACATCCTACAGCCATAAATCAAGAGATAAAATACACAGTGGATTTGAGTAGAGTTACATCAGGGATACATTTGACCCATTATGTTTATTTTCATAAATTAAGGGCCTGATTCAGGGACTTGCAAAGCGCCTGCAATTACCATTGACTACAGTGAGAGCTGCAGGTACTCAGCATTTCCCCAGATTAGGGCATTTGAAACAATTGTATTAGTACTATTTTATCAGATTAGTTAAATTTGTTCAAAACATCATAAATACTTGGAAGTGTGTAGTGACAGGTACTGCTGTTAAGGTGATACTTCATTGCTGAAGATTCTGCCTGGTTACAGAGAGAAGTAAATTGTTCCATCCATTGAGGAAACATGGGTCAGTCTGCAACCATGGATGCTTTCCTAGTGGCTTCTCTCATAGTAGGTATTTTCATGGAATGAAGTGAAAAAATCAGGAAAGGTGCTTTGTTAGTGAGCTTGTCTTTCCCATACCTGCTATTCCACTCCTGCTAAACTGTGCTGGGGTATGCGTGTGTAGGGGTAATCTAATAAATAATAATACTTAGCACTTAGCCCTTTACAAATATTAACTAATTATTTATTTATTGTAATGTGATTAAGTGCCCACTATACCTACTTCACATGTGATGTAATCCAAATGGAATCCTAAACCCTTTTGGGGTGAGTGGGTTTGGGATTCATTTTAACTCTTCAGTGCCAAGAGTCAGAACTTCCTATTGTAAGATCTCCCAGCAAGACAGGCACCTACCATAGTTCTACTGGGCCTCATCATATATATGTTTTACACCTGTGTACCATGCCATTAGGGGAAGGGGCTGAAAAGATAGTGTGGCTACAAGGACTTTCTTCACCACCCGAGGGAAAATAATGATGGTTGAGGTAAAAGCATTAGATCATTGGGTTAATCATCTTGTTGGGTAGCACTGTTATCTCTTAAATGAGAAAGGAGGCTTTTTTGATTTATTAGAGATTTTCCTACAAGTGGGATTAAACACATAATCCCATAGAAAGCCATTGGATATTTATTATTTATGTATCCAAGCAAAAAAACAAAACAAACCACATACCCTTTTTAAGCATTATATTTTAACTCTTTTCCTCCTCTTAGTCATTCTTTGTGCGTTGAGAGAGAAACACTCGCATATAAAGGCAACGGGCAAGGATGTGGTACATCCCGTACCCATTAATATACTCTCAATTAGTACCACTTATCTTGAAATATGTCCAAATTGGAACACACAGGATGTACGTCAAGGTTTGGGCCAGACAGAAACATGAAAAGATTATGGTATTTGTGGAGGTGGTGAGACACTGGCCAATGAGGGGGAGAAAGAAAAGGCACAGAGCCCATCTAAAGAGATGCATTTTTTTTTTTTTGAAAATTTGATTATATGATGACTCTTTCACCATAAATACAATTCCCTGAGGACTTATTAATGCTTCAGTAGCATTACAGTGAAGATACCATGCGGTCCGCTTTAATAGCTTTCTGGCTTGAACCCCAATACATAATGTTCTTGTAATAGTTTATGGGTGACTGCAGTAAATTGGTAGCGAATGTTTTCCATTTTTTTTGGCTCTTCTTTTTAAATCTGCTGGTGGAACATTTTGTTCTTAGAAAATTGTAAAGGCAATTGATCTGCTTTGGAAGTGTGCTCACCAGTTTTGTGTCATGTAAATATTTTTAAAATGTATTTTTCTGCACCATATTCTGAGCTGTTGACCAACAGTAAGTAGCTGAGGTCAATGAAATATTATGGGGACCTGAGCAATTGGTTAAAACCAGCTGGACTCCACCTACCCTGACTAAAGTTCTGTGAGCACTGCCAAAAAGGCAGTTTTCCCCCACTGATGCTTTCGTTGTCTGTTCAGACAAAAGTAGAAAAATTGTTTTTGTCCATGATGGAATAAAGTTTCCTCATGCAGGTTCATATTGAACCCACACAACTTGTTGAAATACTAACAAAGCTGGATTATTTTGCATTTAGTAATGGGAAAAGAGCCTATGAAGATTGGATCACTTTTGATTCATAGTGAGATCTGGATCTGAACATAACTGCAATTATGGATTGAAATTCTATGGCCTCTGTTATGCAGGAGGTCAAACTAAATGATCATAGCATCCCTTCAAGCCTTAGATCTATGAGTTCACAGCTCAAATCTATCTTTATAATGATCCAAATCAAAACTTTCAACTCAAACATCCCACTCCTCACAACTGGAATAGGGGTTGGAAATCTGAATCTGGATCACAGTTTCGTAGAGGGCTCCTGTTTATAATGGGCTAAACCAAAATTGTGGGCCCAAATGCCCCTGAATTGTTGTCTCTAAAGAAAGTAGAAGTGGTTGAGTGTCAGCGAACACTGTCCTTTATTGAGCAAGTGGTGCTTCTGAGCATACAGTGTGTGCCACAAGCTATATTTCATTTTTTCAAACAGTGAGCATCCAGGCTTATGTACAATCCCCTCCCCTCCCCCGCCCCCCAAAAAAGTTTGTAAATTAGGTTAAAAAAATGGGTAGAGTTCTCAGAGATAACATTAAACATATGTAAAATAAAGGACAGCTAAGTTCCACCCTATTTCCTTTAGTCTTCTGTGTGTGCTGAAACATTTGTTTTATATAAAGGGTATATTACCAAAAACACTGGACTGGGGCAAAAAGGGAATTTGAAAGAATGTTAGTTAAAGTCTGAAGATCTACCAAGTGCAGGTAGAGAGTTGTTCAAGGAACATTTAAAGCAACAGAATGTAGCGTCTGCCCAGTTAATGTCCAAGTATCCAAAAAGACAGCAGGAGTCAGTTTGGTTGTCATATAAAGCTGCAGAGAGTTGCATAGGAACCAGAAGCACTGAAAAAGTGTCACTGAGACAATAAATGGAAGAATTCAGCAGATGAGTGAGAAATGCTAAAGAAAGTTAGAAACAGAGAAGCACAAAATTAATGATTTTTGTACCAGGAACTCTTGTAATTGTGTTAATACTATCACTAGCTCAGTAGGATGAAGATCTCTTCCCCTGAGAATCATAACAGTTTGTAAAACACATGCTATATACTCCTGGGAGGAAGAGAGTTGAGGAAGTAGATGTCTGTGTACAGGGGGATTGGTGTATGATCCTTAAGGTTGCCAACCCTCCTGGATTGGCAGGGAGTCTCCCAGTGGCTACTGAAACCAATCTGGGTGAGTTTAATAGGCCCCTAAAAGTCCAGGCAGCGCAGCAGCGGGGCTAAAGCAGGCTCCCTACCTGCCCTGACTGTAGGAACCGCAGCCAATGGGTGCTGCGGGGGTGGTGCCTCTGAGCCTAGGAGACGGACATGCCGGTCGCTTCTGGGAGCTGCCCGAGGTAAGTGCCACCTGGCTGGAGCCTGCACTCCTCACCCCCTCCCGCACCCCAACTCCCTGCCCCAGCCCTGAGCCCCCTCCCAGAGCCTGCACCCTGAACCCACTCCTATACACCAACCTTCTGCTTCAGGCTCATCCCGGAGTCCAGTCCCACACTCCGAGCCCTTCGGCCCCACCCCCGAGCCCAGAGCCCACACCCCTTCCCACATTGCAACCCTCTGCCCCAGCCTGGTGAAAGTGAGTGAGGGTGGGGGGGATGGAGTGAGTGGGGGATGGGGTCTTGGAGAAGGGGCAGGGCAGGGGCGAGGCCTCGGAGAAGGGGCAGGGCAGGGAGCAGGGCAAGGGTGTTTAGGTTTGTGTGATTAAACAGTTGCAACCCTAATGATAGTGACCTCACTAGATCTCATGCTAGCTGCAGTTTTAAATAGACGTTGTTAGCAAGGTTCTAACCTGGTTTCACTGACCAAAGTGAACTGGGATTTTTATTTTTTCTTCATTAAACTGAGTTAATAAAATCATGCTATAGATTAGTTGGGGTGGGAAGGCTAGACTGTTGCACATTGAGGAAGCATAACATTTTGTGGTTATTTTTATTGTAAATAAAGACAGAGACCTTGTAGTTTGCTGCTAACAATCCACTAGGCTTTAAATTTCACTCCACAAATACAGGTGCATTTAACTTCCTTTTAAGTATTCTGGGTGGTGCCATCCAATAGGTAATTTCCTGTACTGAAAAGTACTGTAATTAGAACTACTACTCGAGGACATGCAACACCATTTGTGCCCATATTACTGCATTGCAGAAATCATACTAGAAACATAGTTAGTGAAACACAGCTGTTTCCAGCATGGTAAGGAAGAAATGAAGTGGGGAAATGGTGAAATTGGAGAATTAAATATTTGTAATAATTTTAATCAAAGACACACTTGCATATGTTGGACAAGGCAGAAGATGAAGTGGATGAACCACCCAAGCCCCTTTCACCCACGAAATGCATTGCACGGTGTGTCTCATTGTTACTGGGAGTTTTATTTTTAAGGAAAAGATTCATAACTTGTACTTACACAAATAATCACATTTGCGAACAGCCAATCAGAAAGGTCCTGCGAAGCTGATTGTTCTAAAAATGTTCCACAATATTTTGTTAAATTCCATAAAAGCTGTTTCAGAGCTTGGCAAATGACAGCATGACAGCAAACCCAAGGACACACAGTAAGAAGCATTGCAGTTAGCTACAGTCAGATTTAGAATAAATTAGCAACCCAGGCTAGTAGATGGCAAATTCTGCTCTTAAATTTTTGGGGAAAAGGCTGGGAACAGAGCACTAGAGGAGGGATATAATAGGCCAAATGAAACAGTCCTATTTGAAAGTAATGATGAAAACAAGAAAATTTGGAGATATCATATGCCTTTTAAGCTCACTATAATCCTTCACTATGTAAAGTGTTCTCTTTAGGCCGTTGTTATGTGTTTGATGGAGCACACAGTAAAGTTGTTATACTTCATTGCAATGTCTGTCTATATAAAGGACTGTCTCTGGTACGCTGGCTCTCAGATCAGCTGTTTATATTTTTTTTAAAATGCTCCCATCTGTTAAATCAAACTTGTTAATATAGGTCTACAGGATTCAATAACATTAATGCTTTAAGTATCCAAATGAAATGTCAGAGTCCAATTGCATATACAGAGTTCAAATGTGGCAGTGTCCTGAATCCACCTCTACTACTAACAGGCCATTTAATAATCCGCATAAATATCTATAGACATCTAAGTATCAGGCTTGTGAGGGGCAGATGTACAGATGCAGTTACAACATCAAATCCAAGCAGAAGCTTTTCCACTACATTAAATTTTGGTCTGTTCTTTCGCTTTGCTGTTACAGCACAGTTAAGATTTGAGCCTTAAACAGAAATCTGATTTACTGTGGCAAATCTGTGAACCCACTGATGTTCCCATTGAAGTCAAAGGCAGTCCATATTTCTGGAAGCAGGATCAGGCCCTATATGTACTGCAAGACAGCTTGCCACTCCTCCTACACTGCTTCCCAAACTTTGTAGGGTTTTATTATTTGGCATATAAGTAAGCCACTGATATTGTTATTTTTTTCTAGGGGCTAGTGCAATTTATTCTTATAATGATCAACTGGCTGCAGTAAAGATATGTGCCCCTGTTTTGATCCTGGCAATGACAGAGGGTTAAATGTAGGTTTTGTATATTACCTTTCTTGTTTCTGCTCTTTTGTATCCATGGTTTTTTTAATTTACATTGCATTGTGAGAGGGAACCCTTGTCTTCTGTTGTGTTTTTCCCTGCCACTCAAATTTTGCATCAACACAAAAGGTTTGTTCCTCTCTTGGTGCTCAGTGTTTGGCCATGGTCATTATGAAGTGTATCTGGAATACACAAATTGCAAATTATATATTAAATATCATTTCTCTAAATATCTTTCTCTGCTGATATCTGATTTTTAAGGACTGTTTCTCAGGGGGTAGAAGCCCAATCCATGAACAAAAAGGTATTCAAATAAGATTTGCACATGTAATTTTGTATTTTTTATTCCTAATTTATAGTGCACCTGTCTGAAGTGCTAGGTGCTCTACAGTAATTTAAAATACAACAGTTATGAATTAGATTACAAATAGACACAGAAAACACAAAGGAAATGGCTACATAGGATCATATAGTAGGATAATAATCCCACAATAATTAAAATAACCACAGTCGAGAATAATAATCTGTTTATGTGCCTTTATCCAACAACTAAACCCTTCTTCAACTCCCCTACCATTGAAATCCCAAGAGAAAAGATGGATTTTGCAGCATATCTGGAAAGTTAACAAATCTGGACTTTGTCAGTGTGAGCAAATTCAAGAGTTGAGAACCCTTTCCAGTGAGCATCCTGCCATCATCTCCTGCTCATTTAAATTGACGGGGCTCCAACTGACCTGGAAATACTGTGGTATCACATTGAGGGGTATGTATGTGTTTGGAGGGAGTCTCTTGAATAGCAGGATCCAAAACATTTAAGGCTTTATACAGCAAACCCCCAAATTGTTGAAATTATGCATACAAATGGTGTTTTCAGGGTCTTCATGATCATCTATATGCATAAATACTGGGATGTATGATTGTAGGCATGCTATTGCTCACAAAAATGTGGGTTTGCAGTTGTGCGTGCAAGAGGGTCTTTAAAAATACAGGAATTTGTATTGTCAAAAATTGGCCCGAAATGCCATTCACTCAAGAAGAGCAATGTTGTGGTCTAAAGACAGACTGGGAGTTAGGATGCCTAATTTCAGTTCCTCATTCTATCACTGTCTCCTTTCACCCCTCTGTCTGATTTTCCCCGTTTGTAAAATAAGAATAATACCAGCCTTAATAAAAGTGCTTTGAGATCCTGTGATGGAAGGTGGTAGTGTTATGTTATGTATTCTTGTTATGTTATCATTGTTAACTGTCTTCTGTTGATAACCCCTTATTTGTCAGGTGTCCAGACCTAAAAAACCCATTCTGTGTTAAAATTGAAATGTAATGTAAAAAGTCTCTCACGTTCTCTCAAACAAATTCCATCTTGTCTATTGATAGAAGAATCTGATTCTATAATTGATAAGTATCAGAGGGGTAGCCGTGTTAGTCTGAATCTGTAAAAAGCAACAGAGGGTCCTGTGGCACCTTTGAGACTAACAGAAGTATTGGGAGCATAAGCTTTCGTGGGTAAGAAACTCACTTCTTCAGATGCAAGATCTGAAGAAGTGCATCTGAAGAAGTGAGGTTCTTACCCACGAAAGCTTATGCTCCTAATACTTCTGTTAGTCTCAAAGGTGCCACAGGACCCTCTGTTGCTTTTTATAATTGATAAGTAAACAGTCAAGCAATTATCTCTGGTACATACTGTAATTCACATTTTAAAAATTGCCTAATACAGATTCCCCTTTTAAAAATAGAGCTATTTGGGTATATCAGGGGCATGCTGTACTTCTAAAAAAATCTGCCATTTGAAAGAGACTGTTTAACCTTTGCTCCAAGCTAAATAATAGATGTTATTCTCAGATAAGTACATCATAGTCTATAGCCTTCTATCAAGTAATGTTTTATTTTATTTGAATGCCTTACTCCCTCACTCTGCCCAATCTGAAATAAAAAATCAAAGGAAAAGATGCATTGTAAATAAGTTTAATGTTGTTGTATAAATTAATAATTAAATAAAGTTAATATATAAATCACTTGGCAATTATTAGCAAAAGTAGAAAGTTCAGAGTTTAAGAAGTTCTCTTCTGCCCCTTAAACTCTTAAAAATAAACAGTTAACAAATAAGGAGAATTCCTGTGTATGGTGTAGGTCTTGCTTCTCTGTGTATGCCTGAATTGGAAAGTTCCCTGTGTTATGGGGCTGGATACAGACATCGCTTGGACAAAACTATTAGAATGTGACCTGCTCAACTTCTGTTTTTCGTCATTGTTTGTAACTACCATGATGTGAGCTAGGTAAACGAGTGGTGGGAAAAGATGATTTTGAGGATCTATGGCAGTTGCCAGCTAGCCAGAACTCCTTATCTTGATAGTATTTTGGGCACTATAGAAAATTACCACTGACAAATTGTCAACTGAAGTGGGAATTATTAGAAGGTCAACGTATGAGAGAGTCCCTGTGTTACACTAGAGCACCTCATGCACTTAGTGGCAAATTCTGGTCCCATGATCTCAGTGAGTTAATGGGTTGCGCACAAGGGAGAGTGGGAGGGAAATTCTGTTCTACTGTATATAGATTTGCAAGCCCGTCGAGAGAAATGTAATTATTTTCAGGTCCTGGTACATCATGTTTGCTGGGGTTCCACCCCCTTTATTTCTGGGAATATTTATAAAGCCATTTTGGGGGATCCCCTGAGCTTGAGCCCCCAGTACAATTGTCCTCCCTCCCTTCCCCATCAGCCCTGTAGGTTCATATACTGCGCTTATCACCTTAGTAACTGAGTGCCTTCCAGTAGTGCATTAAGCAATGTGACTAATATCTGTCACGTGTTGTTTGTTCTCTCATCATCTCCCCAGTGGAAGAAGGATGTGTTGTGGAGTGTCAAGTTTTGGTAGGGTTATCCATTTAGTTTTTTTAAATAGTTGTTACTCTGTATTTATGTTAAACAGGGCAAGGTCAAACAAATGTGCCTTGCACTTAGAGCAGAAGGTGGTGAGGTTTGTGATGGTATTTAGTTCTTGGGGGCGTTCATTCCACAGTCTCAGACTGGCCCCAGGGAACATTCTGTCTCCTGCACAGACAAGCTTCACCCTTATTTTAGAGAGTTCCATTGTGCCTAGAGTTGTCATCTTTCTAATCGCACAAAACCGAATACCCTAGCCCCACCCCTTCCCCAAGCCCCCACCCCCTGCTCACTACATTCCCCCTCCCTTGGTGGCTCGCTCTCCCTCACCCTCACTCACTTTCACTGGGCTCGGGCAGGAGCATGGGGTGCAGAAGGGGGTGAGGGCTCCGGCTGGGGGTGCGAGCTCTGGAGTGGGGCTGGGGATGAGGGCTTTGGGGTGAGGAGGGGGCTCCAGGCTGGGTGGTGGGGCTGAGGGATTCTGAATGTGGGAGGGGGCTGTGGGTTGAGGCAGGGGTTTGGGGTGTGGGAGGGGGTACAGGCTCTGGGCTGGGGCCAGGGATGAGGGCTTTGGGGTGCAGGAGGGGGCTCCAGGTTTGGGGGAGCTGAGAGCTGGGGCAGGGGGTTAGGGCTCAGGTGGCTCCAGTCAGCGGTGCGGGGAGAGGGAGGGGCTAAGGCAGGCCGCTTGCCTGTCCTGACACCGCATTGCGCGCGTGCCGGAAGCAGCCAGCAGATCCAGCGCTAGTAGGCGGTGGGAGCAGGGGGCTCCACGCATGCGGCTCTCGCCCGCAGGCACCACCCTCCCAGCTCCCATTGAACTGGCCAATGGGAATGCTCAGCCAGTGCTCTCAGGGCAGGGGGCAGTGCGCAGAGCGTCGTGCCCCCCGCCCCCCGAGCCTGACCTGCTGGCTGCTTCTGGGGCGCAGCGTGGAGCCAGGACAGGTAGGGACTAGCCTGCCTTAATGCCGCAGCACCGCCGACTGGACCTTTAACGGCCCAGTTGGCGGTGCTGACCGGAGCTGCCAGGGTCCCTTTTTGACCGGGTGTTGCGGTTGAAAACCGGACACCTGGTCTCCCTAATTGTGCCAGAGGAGTGTGGTTAGACTCCTCCCACCATAAGCCAGGGAGTAGAGATGGAGAATGTCTTTAACTACTGCAAAAAGAACAGGAGTACTTGTGGCACCTTAGAGACTAACAAATTTATTAGAGCACAAGCTTTCGTGGACTACAGCCCACTTCTTCGGATGCAAATATCATCGTGGGCTGTAGTCCATGAAAGCTTATGCTCTAATAAATTTGTTAGTCTCTAAGGTGCCACAAGTACTCCTGTTCTTTTTGCGGATACAGACTAACATGGCTGCTACTCTGAAACCTTTAACTACTGCCCGAGCCTCTGATGTTTCTCCACTGTGACATGAGCAACGCTGTAAACCATGGCTTGGGAACCCTGGGCATATGACTTTGACCATAAACAGAGAGACATGATATAAGAGATAATCATGTGAGTCAGAGTGGTGTTTCTAGCAGCTGGCTCAACACTAATTGCTAGGGTTATGATGAGTATATAAGCTTCAGCTTAATGCAATACACTTCACTGCAGTGTTCTAAATCAGGACCTGAATTCTTTCTGCATGTATTTAACTGGTGCTTTTTGCCAGTAACTGAGCGAAGAAGATTGCACTTACACTCAATATTTGGCACTTCAGGAATCATCATTTGTTCATGTCTGGAGGAAGAAATGAATCCCTTTTAGGACTGAGAAAGTGACTAACTGTGAGTGAAAGCTCCAGTATCCCATCATGTGACTTCATCAGTAACCTGTGTTTTTCAGGGAAATCTTTCTCATGACGTACTGTATGTGGCAACAGCACTAAGATGTATTATGTAGTATTATATACTTAAAATGAAATCTTCTGGAGCAGCTCATTCTCTTGTTGTACATGCTGGTATCATGCACGTTGTCTTGTTTTAGTAAGATGAGAGTATCTTTTTAGTTTTGTGTTAATCTTCTCTTTGGAGGAGCAGTTTGAAATGTTACTTTCACGAGTTCAGCACTCTCAATCCCTGTTATGCAGTTTAATACTGTAATTTTCACCTCTTGCAAGTCTATGTGAGAGTCAAGCATTTTCTGAACACTACAGATGCCTGATCTTTGTGTTCCCACAGACAACGATCCAAACATTTCCCATTATTCTGAAAAGACATTTCAGACCCAGCCAGGTTTATTTTTACTAGGACTCCCAGGAATTTCCTTTGTTGAATAGTAATATTTGAGAGCAATGCCGGGTAGCTGATTTTATACATTTTCTTTAGGATTTGCTATGAATTGTTTTTTGCATTTATCATTTTATATTGGGGTTGAACCTCACAGACTCAACCACATTGAGGCCTCCTTATGCTAAGTGCTGTACAAACCTAGAGTGCCTGCCTCCAAAGTGCTCACAGTTTGAAAGACTATTTGGGGGCTGAATTAAAGATATCACTGCTCTACAGCCAAAATGCTTCTGAAATAAATGTAGTCAAACTTTATTAATTCTGGGTCACTGAGAACGAAAATGATGCTTAAAATTGTTGATTGGCTCTAGTTTTCAAGATATGCTATTGGGTCAGTATATACGACCCTTGACTTGGGAATGGTGGAGGATAAGTGAGCTATAAAGGGACGGGATCTCAATTTAAACCAGAAATGACTAAAATACATCTTTGACTGGATCTATGAATAAATCTATGACTGGGTTTGGACAGTACTTGCTTTTTAGGCAAAACAATGAATGATGCAATCTGAAGCTGGTATTGCATCATACATGATATGAATTGCATCATGTTATTCCTAGAAGTCATGGATGATGCCATCATAACGAAGCTTACATCACTCTGATGAACAAATTGCCCTATATCAGCTCTAGAAATCATACAGTGTCGTGCTCTCTTATTTGTCAGTGTTTGATTTTGCAAAGGGACACATTTCTGTTTTGCCAAAATGAGCAGAGATGCCTCGTACTTGTGTGAACAGTGCAGATAACTTCTGCTATGTTTGTGGTGAAGTGACTTTTGCATCACAAAAGCGCAGTATAACAACTATGGTTAAGAAAGCCTATCACCTTTATTTTGACTGCAAAATTGGAGATCAGGACAAGAGGTGGGCCCCACACATGCTGCAACACTTGTGCAACAAATCTTCACCAGTGGTTGAACAGGAAAAGGAAATCTATGCCTTTTGTAGTGCCAATGATTTGGAGAGCGCCAACAGATCATACCAACAATTGTTACTTCTGCATGGTGCCTCCAGTTGGGAAAGGTGTGTCAAAGAAGAAAAAGTGGACTGTGCATTATCCAAACATTCCATCAGCTATACGCCCAGTACCCCACGGAGAAGGACTGCCAGTTCCTGATGCACCAGAATCATTCTCACTTGAGTCAGACGAGGAAGAGGATGAAACTTCTGGTCCTGAACCATCAATGTCACAGGACCCACATTTTCTCCCATCCTCCTCCTCTGAACCACACCTCATAACACAAGGTGAACTGAATGACCTTGTCAGGGATTTGGAACTACCCAAGAGAAAGGCAGAGCTGTTGGGCTCCAGACTACAGCAGTGGAATCTCCTGGCAGGTGATGTTAGGGTTTCCATGTTCCGTGACCATAAAAAGGACCTTGTCCCATTCTTCTTCATGGAAGGTGATCTTGTAGCCTGCAACAACATCGATGGTGTGATGGCAACCCTCAACATCGTTCACGATCCAGATGAGTGGAGACTGTTCATTGATTCATCGAAGACAAGTCTTAAAGCTGTTTTACTGCATAATGGCAATGTTTTGCCATCAATTCCAGTTGATCATGCAATCCATATTAAGGAAACCTATGACTACATGAAACAACTTTTGAGGTGCATAAACTATGACCAACATCAGTGGCAGCTTTGTGGCGATTTGAAAGTTGTTGCTCTCTTGCTTGGTCTGCAGACTGGATACACAAAGTACTGCTGTTTTCTCTGCAAATGGGATAGTCGTGCAAGAGATTCCCACTACATCAAGAAAGATTGGCCACTCCGAGAGTCATTGGAGCCTGGGAGGAAAAGAGTTCAGCATCCACCACTTGTTAAAAATCAAGGAAGATTTTGTTACCACCCTTACACATCAAGCTGGGTCTGATGAAGAACTTTGTCAAGGCCATTGACAAAACACAAGCAGCTTTCAAGTACCTCCGTGGAAAATTTCCAAGGTTAAGTGAAGCTAAGATAAAGGAAAGTGTCTTTGGTCCTCAGATTCGTGAACTTCTTCGAGATGATGCATTTGACCATGCACTGTGTGGCAAGGAAAAGACGGCATGGAAAGCCTTCCAGTTAGTGGCAATAAATTTTCTCGGAAACAACAAGGCAGACAACTACAGGTTGTTGGTGGAAAACCTCCTCAAGGCATACAAAAGCCTTGGTTGCAACATGTCACTAAAGATACATTTTTTGCACTCTCATCTAGATTTTTTTCCACCGAACTGCGGAGCAGTGAGCGATGAGCACGGCGAGCGATTTCTCCAGGACATTGCAACAATGGTGAAACGCTATCAGGGCAAATGGAGCCCATCGATGCTTGCAGACTATTGCTGGACAGTGTCAAGAGATGCTCCATTTAATGAATACAAGAGACAAGCCCAGAAGCGCCGAGTAGACACTGAATAGGACTAAACTATGTCCATAATAGTTTTTTGCCTTTTGTTTCATAATACATTTTATTTACATAACCCTTTTGCTGATTTTTAAAGTGTTACATAAACAGGACAGGTGAAATATTATCATGTAAAGCAACCATAAACACATGAAAAGACCTAGGTTTACAATTTATGATTAAAACTCTACTATCTATACGATATACATAGACATAAAATGTAAAAACTTAAATATCTTAGAAACAGTAGCCAATCAGTTGTTTTAATTGTCATATTTGAATTCAGCACATCAAAATACATAATAAATAGCACATTTTATCTCTGAAGCAGACGACTTCTCCAAAATTGTAGACCAGTGTATTTTGGCACAGTCAGCTTTAGAGATTTGTATATTGGGTTCAGATGAAGTAGCCCGGGATGTCTGATGGGTATCCGATGGAAGTCGGGGCTCATGGTCTCACCATTGCTTGCTGTTGTGCTGTTACCTCAGGCAAGTCTCTTAATGTCTCTGTGCTTGTTTCATAATTTATAAAAAGGGGATAGTACATGCCTACTTCCATAGGCCTCTTGTGAGGTTTCATTCAAACTTACAAGGTGCTTTGAGATCCGTGATGAAAGTCTTTATATAAATGTGAAATATTATGTTTAGAAATGAAAACTGATTGGGACAGAGAATTATCACGGGAATTCCCATGAAGCATGTTTGTATTAATAAGAAAGAAGGATGGCCTTGTTAAGGAGCTGAACTGGTAGTTAGGAAATCTAAAGGCAGGTCTTCACTTAAAATGCTGTATAGAGCAGTTGTGCCATTGTAGCGCTTACGTGAAGAAGGGAGAGCTTCTTCCATTGGCGTAGTTAGCTACCACCTCTAAGGAAAGTCGATTATGTCAATGGGAGAAGCACTCCCATCAACATAGAGCTGTCTACCTGGGGAGCATTAGGTCAATATAACTACGTTGCTCAGGGGGGTGGATTTTTCACACTCCTAAGTGACATAGTTGTACCAATATAGATCTGTAGTGTAGACCTGGGGTAATTTCAAATTTCCATTCTGCCACAGACTTCCTGTTTGACCTTGGGCAAGCAACATAATCTCTTTGCCTCGGTTTCCCCTCTAGAATGTTAATGGAACTCCTTTCCTCTCACTATCTGTCTCTCCAGACTATTTAGGCTGTACGCTTTTGGGTGACTGTCTCCCATTATGTATTTATGCAGTGCCTAGCACACTGGGGTCCTGAGCTCACTTGGGGCCCCTACATGCTACTGCAATACAAATAATTAATAATTATAATAATGTATATGCTTAAAATATAGTACAACATGATACAGTTCAGAAACCTTATCTGCCTCTGGTTAGTCTAAGAGGATATAAAGCTAGTTAATCCATTAAACTGTTTTAAATATTAATCAGTGAAAGTCATTTTTTAATTACACACACACACACACACACATTTTGGAGCACAAATTTTTATAGAATTAAAGCAACAATAAAAAAAATCCAGGAGATCCCAAGTTCATGTTTTTGTGACTATTCCCTAAGAAAACAGACTTCTTTATGTAAGAAAATATTTACACTAACAAGTTGTTAATTAAAAAGTATTTGTTATAACATTCACTAGAATAGGCTAAATTCATCCCTGGTGTAAATTCATTGACTTCAGTAGTGTTAACCTGTAAAGATGACTTTGACCTAATAAAATATCCATGGCTCTGCTGAGTGCTGACAAGGAGTCCTAACCTGAAAAAGTAAATCCTCTTGTTGGGTTGTTTCCTTCATAACTTGAATCTCTATATACTTTGTGATATTGGTTCAAAAAAATATGGGACATTCTTGCCACGGAGAAATTTACTAGTTTGCAACATAATAAAAATAAGCAATATTTCACTATCTGGGCACAGTTCATCCATGTCTTTGAACTGAATGATGGTGTTAATAAACCAGTCATCCCAATGTCCTTAAAAATGGATGAAATGTTAAATGAATGTTAAAATTCCAAAATACCCTACTGACTTGATTGTCCAGGAATTGATGTTGATTAACATAATTGCTATTTTTATACAGGCATTAATTATTTTAATATATTGCATTGGGTTTGTGCTCATTCTTGTTACTTGGTTTGTGTGTACTGATTTGTAACCTTTGATGATTATCAAAAATAAGTAAAGTGTATTGTTACAAGGAATTAATAAAAGAGAAAGAAAGAGAAGCAATGCAAATCATGCCAACATTTATTTCTATGCTGGGTGCCACTGAATATTCAAAATTCACTCTGCCAGGGACCTGCATTAACTATGGTATTTTCCTATACTTACCTTAAGAGAAACCCATTGCAGTGGTTCAGTCACTGCAGAGTGGCAAACATTGAATTTTTAATGGTCCCCTCTGAATGTAAGTGGGAAAAGATGCATTTTCAGAGAGGTTTCGTAGATTTTTTTTTCCTAGAGGAAATGTTAACAGAAATCCTTTATTGTAATTTTAGTATATGCCATTTAAGTGTTATGTGTGTTGGAATATTTTTGAAAAATTCAGAAAAGTACTTGGGGAAGAAAGAATGTGAAATTGTCTCTCTCTTTCTCTCCCTCCCCACTCTTTTAATTAAAAAAATGGTTTGCATGTCACTTGACAAGCATCCACAGCAGTAATTGAGAAAAGCTTTGGGACTGAGATTTGTCAGGGATTGTAATAAACAATTAAATTCCTTTTTAAAAATGGTACACGAATACCTTACCATGAAAAAAAGACATTGCTGTTGCTGTGATCTCCCAGTTTTGCAGGAAGACAAGTCTGCTGTTTGCTAAAGCTTGAACCTCTAGCTCAGCTTCACAACTCATTGTAAAAGAATTTATAAGTCTGTTGACAAGTTATGGCTTTTGAAATATAAAAATCCAAAGCATCGTGGGGGATAGCAAGACCTTCTCTCTGGATGGCATCAACTTTCTTAACTGGGATTCCTTGGGTTTCAGAACCAGGACAGGATGCAACTCAACCCAGAATTTTACTGAGACTGTCTCTCCCTCACAGTGAATATTTACCTGCATCAAGAGCATCTCAGAAAAAAAAGTGTTTATAGAGAAATGTGAGTGAAGCACTTGCTAGAGATCAAGGGTTATCTGCCTTTTTTCTGGCTTCAGAGAATCAGTCACTTTTCAAATCAAAAGTGGGTGGTAGAAGGTGCTGTCTCTTCAACCCATAATGGCTCAGTCATTTCAGAGACAAAAAAGATTCTAATGCAGATATTTGGTCAAATATGTCTCTGGTGTGATTCCATAAATCAGAGGAATCACAGCATGGATGATTTTGTCCCACTGAGTTCAGTCCTTAGTGAGACAGAAGCATAGAATATCAGGATGTTATCTAGTCCAACCCCCTGCTCAAATCTGATTTTTGCCCCAGCTCCCTAAATGGCCCCCTTAAGGACTGAACTCATAACCCTGGATTTAGTAGGGCAATACTCAAACCACTGAGCTATTCCTCCCCACAAATGTTCCTGTGGACCTCAGAGTTACCTGTCAGTTTGTACTTAATTCAGACTTTTTTTAAGTACAAGGAGAGTGGAAAATAATATATTTTCTCATAATAAAGAAACAAATATTTTGGGGTCATTTTTGAACAGCTTTACACCCAAAATGTCTGGGGATAAGTAGTTGGAATTTGGCATGGAAATAGTTCTGACTCAAGTGCTTTTTTAATATTCTGGGGAAGTTTGGTTTTGATTTGGCTGAGTTCTGACCCTTTTGAAATTACATCCTCCTCAGGCACCGGATATTTTTTACTGTTTTTTTTTCCAGTCAAGCTTCCTTGTTTACATTAAGGAAGGTTGCATTACACATGAGCCTGTGGCTACCTCAAGTGCCTTGTGAAAAGTGCACTGAGAGCGTTTATGGCTCAGTCAAGGGTCTCCATTCCTCTCAGTCTGGTGAGATGCAAAAAGGTTAGGGGAAATCTGCTGTGTGCTTTGTTACGTGCAAAGAATGAAGTTCCTTTGTATCTTAAGATCTCTGCAACTAGGAAATATACTTTGTCCCTTTCTCAGCCAGACAGTATGAAAGGTTCGGAGAAGAGGGTTTGTGGTTGAAAGTTTAAAAAAAAAAAAAAAGCTACTGTTAAAATTGCTTGCATAATCTTAACTCTGCCCACTTGGGCTATGAAATATAACATGGTCTCTAACTAAATAATTACACAGCATTTCTCAAATATCTGCAATATATCCTATCATTATTTTCTGCAATCTTAGATATATGTGTAGCAAATGGTATTACTCTGTGAGTATCAAACAGAATTTAATTTGTATGAGAAGTATACAGTAAACTATTCTTATACAATATACTAAATATTAAACATAGAGCATAAAGTGACAATAAAATTTTGCTAGCATATGTAGGCCACCTAAAATAGCAGCTAAGTTAGCTCTGTAATGAACTGGCTCATCCCCTGAATTGCACCTAAGGAAGGCTGTGGTTGGATTGAAAATGTATAGTGCTGACAAAATTGACAAAATTATTAAAATTCAGAGAGAGAAGAAACCTCATCATATAACAAGTGTGAGACAATAAAATCATGCTGGATCATTATAACAATTAAATAAGTAGAAAAGAATAAAAATATTACACAAGTGTCTAAATGTGGTAAAAATGTTTTTGAAGAAGGAGCATGTGATCGTATTAAAGATATATCATAAAGTTTATCCACAAGGAGAGACAGAGTTAAGGTTCGGGGGCAAGTTTTGGCATTACTTGCCTTTTGCATGATTTACTGTGTAACTTTGGTTTGTATGCATATGTGTTTTGTTGGACTAAGGCAAGGAGGAGGTGTCATGCCATCTCTTCCATTGAAAGGGTAACTGGGAAAGGCCTCCTGCCAGTCAGAAGCACATTTGTTGAGTTATAATGATTTATCTCTTTACTATGACCTGAGCCCATCTGTAAAGACAACCAGATGTGTGATGGCATGATCTGCTAGAGAGGAGAAAAAATTGCTTTGAGATTTGAACACAGAAGAGCTCAAAGGGCACACTCTATCCTCAGCAATCAATGCTCTGTCACATTTTCAGCAATGATGTTGTTACCCACCTAATTTCCCATATGCTCTCACAACATATCGGTAGACTGTATTCCATCAGATCAGGCAATGAGAGACTGGAAGACCTACCAAGTAGTCCTTCTGTGCTAGGCAGAATAATGAAGCAGGAAGAACCTCATGGCAGACTGCTGGAGGTCAGTCCTAGGAGATTGCTTGATTAGATCCTGAGGGATATATGATGTTGACTTTTTTGCTTAAGGCACCAACAAGAAGTTTCTTGCAGTAGGCTTAAGAACAAGAATGACCAAGCTGTAGAAGATAAAGATGAATCAAGATAAAGTTAGATACAACTCATTCATTTGTAGTAGTAAGATCAGTAAGCAATGCCATATGAAAGAAAGAGCTATTTTCTTCTAACATTGAACAAGACACTTTACTAGAAGAAAAGACAGGGTTGTCCCTAAAGCTACTCTGTCTTTCTCTGCTTCATTTGTAAAACTTCTGTCACCTTCACCGGCTCCCCCTCCTGCCGTGCTTCTTGCTGCAGATTTAAAGAAACAGTGTGTATAAACCTCACAGGAATCATGATTTCACTCAGAGTTACTAGGCAGGACCAAAGAGTTGATTCACTTGCAAACTCTGGTATACAAATTGATTTTTAGTCCCATGCTTTAATACTCCATAGAAGTACTACTTGGAGGGTGGCAGCATGGGGTTAACAAGAGGCCTGTATTCCTTCTAAAAAATGCTGTATAAAGAAACTGGTTTTTGTCCTTAAAGAAAGCACGTATTTCATGCTCTAAAAGTCTGAGGTTTGTAGTTGAAAAAGATTAAGTAAATAATTCAGGATGTGTTGTGTTTACCTGTTAATAATTAAGCAGGTTAGACTGTGTATTCCTTATAGACGTTGAGTTTTTATTTTATTTATTTTATTTGGTTCATGTGGGCTGATTTTTAAGTTAAAGATGCTTCTGCCAGGAGGGAGATAGAGAAGAGGGGATACAGAGAGCTACACAATAAACCAATGTGTGTGGGGAAACATGTTAGCTGGAGAGAATGGGGAGAGGTTAGTTTGAACAAGAACCCCTGCTCTCTCCTTTCACTAGAGCAGCTCCAACTGCACATGGTGCTCTGAGAGAAATTTTCTTATGGTTCATAAAGATTTCAAGGAATAAGCACCAGCTTTGACTCAGGATATTCAATGATAGTGACTAAGGATAAAGGAAGCTTTCTTTGTTATGAGGTAAAATTTTAATTAGGTTTTTATTAACAGGGAGACTCTTTTTTGAGTGGAGGCAGGTTTAGTTCAAGCAAAGAAAATGACTGAGAAGATTTAATCTTGTCCAATATTGGAGATGGGATACAAGTTTGTGGTAACAGAAGTATTCTGTGTCCTTTCTTGTTGTCTGAATTACATCTTGGTGAAAGGTGCTAGGTTGCCATCTCTGAAGTCTAAAATCTTCCTTGTCAATACAACAGGCCAGTGGCAAGATATGCTTCCCTTACCAACATACTTGATACTGCCCCTTGAGGAGACAGGTTCTTTAGTGGAAGATAACTCCTTCCACATGGCCCATTCAATGCTTGGCATCTTTGCTGTCATTAGAAATGATCAGGCCAAATAGTGCTGATTTGTTATTAGAAGGTGAATACTTGACTACTGAGAAATAGACTGAGATCAGCATTCAAATAATTTTATGCACAGCATCTTATTACCTTGAATCATTGTTGACATAGGCTAGATTTGAAACTGTAACTTAGAGAGGAAAACTCCTACAGCCTGCTACTTAAACCTGTGAGCCATTTGGTACCCTTCTTCTTAAGCCTGACAAAAGAAAGAAGTTTGTTTTATATGTTGTTTGTTTCCCCCTGCTGGGCAGCCATCCACCCCACCATTAATCCCTGATGTGCCAAAAGCAAATCAATCAATTGAATCTTTCAAACTGTTCATTTGGTCCTGGCAGAAGAAGACATCACTTGGTAGTTTTCACTCACCTTTCCCAAAGCTGAGAGAAAGCACTCTGTTGTGAGAAAAGCCATTTGGAGTAATTGGCCTTAAAAGACAAAGCTGCTGAATTGTGAGAGTGATCTTTGAACTGTAAATTAAAAATCAAAGATTTTTTAAAAATGTTTATGTGAGAATTAACAGTCTGATTTTCTTGACAGTTGAGGTCTTCATATGTTATCATAGTATGATATGATTTATTTGCCTATCTGCATTGGTACTTTCCTCTAAAGCAATGTATATTGCAACTGGTGCCTCTTTCCAGGACTTCCTTCCTACCTAGCTAATGTAACATAAACACATTTCAGAATTCATATTCCAGACTCTGTTTTTCCTTTTAAATTTAATTAAAGATTCAGTATGTAAAGGTAATGGCTGGGTAGTTGGGTGGACACTGCAAGTATTCTCTGATTCTCTTCTGCCATCATGGGGCCGGTGTTTTAACAAGTTTGGGTTTTTTTGGTCATTTTGCCAGACAGTTGACATAAGGCTTTCCCCAAGAAGAATATGGATAAATAGGCTTTTTCAGTTGGAATTTAGACTGGCACAGGGAACTGAATGGCCTGTTTTCTAAGAAATTTTTTGTATGCTGAGGACAGACTTGTAACACTGAGAATTGTTCCTTTAAACTTCCTATGTAAGCATACCAAACTTCCTCTTTTGCAGCTGAGCCGATTCAGATTCAATAGTTAGTTGTCTTGTACTCAGCAGGTCAAGTCTACGTTTGGCAGTCTACTTGTTGAAATCCTCCAGACACTACCATTGAACATGGTAGATTCGCACTAGCCATTTGATAGTCTGTTTTAAATTTTATTCAGTCAGAAAAGCTTAACTCCTGAAATGAGTTAGATGGATCTCAGTCTATTTCTCAGTGGACAAGTGTCCATACCAAAAAAATCATTACCATGGTTGGTAGTAATTGGCCTATAGTTTGTAGCCCCATAAAAGCGGCTGTATCAGCCATTGAGACTTAACTAGTCCACAGTCTAACCACTGGAAGTGGCCTCCCCAGTGAAAGGTTGAGGCACAGTGGTGAGCTTATGTTAGGAAATATGTACTATATCTGTTCTCAGGCTACAGGATTTCAACTCCAAAGCTGCATGAGTACTAAATTCACAAAAACATCTTTTTGAAAAGAAAGGTCCTAACTCTGATGCATACTCCATTTTGGCGACGTCTTGCTTTTACCTAATATTCATGTTGGGTTGACTGAAGTGTGAGAAGAGCCAAGTGACTTGCTTGTGGTCACACAGTAAATCATTGGCTGAAATCCTTTTGGTTCCTGTGTTCTTGCCATGATCAATAGTGATTCCCCCCAAAACACTGAATAAAATGGTTTGCATGTGTGATGATTGTGTTTGCTAGATGAAGAATTGTGCTGAAGTGATACAAATATGAGTGGAAATTGTATACTCTACTGAATACAGAATCTTAAAGGGAGAGAAGAATCCCCAATTATCATGCTCTAGGGTTCTCCCCCATTTCAGTCATGCTGAAATCTCAGTAAACTCTAGAGCAAACATAAATAACACAGATGTTCTTGAACTGAAAGGTTAAGCTTATCTTAGTCTCTCTTGGTCAGATTGCAATTCATTGAATAAACTTTTTATCAGTACTGTAAGTAAAGGTCACAAGCATTTACCATTTATGGTTTATGTCAATTATGCCATGCAACTTATTTTGGTATTAGTATGAAAAGGAAGCAATAAAATATAACAAACATATAGTCCGTTACTGCTTGTGGGTGAAAAATTCAGTTTAACACAGTATGTTACTGTTATCTGTATGGACTATATCAATATGTAATTTGCTTAGATTAATTGATCTCTGTTTTGTTATAGAACATTGACTGTTTAGGCATGTGCTTGGGTCCCTGTGTGCCTCCTGTGTTTGGGTATATCTCGATCCAATACGTTAATCTTTTAGAAATCAGTGAGTTCGGTTCATTGAGTTTGTTCTTGTAAATACATTCATTTCCAGCAAATTACAAAGGCTATGTGTTTGCCTGCTTGGTGCCTATATGTGGATCATTAATGCCTTGCAATCTGGAGGTAGTAAGTTAGGGTTATCATATTTCCACAATCAAAAAAGAGGACACTGGGGGGGGGGAGGGAGCCCCGCTCTAGCCCTGCCCCACCCCCATCCACTCCCTCCCACTTCCCACCCCCTGACTGCCCTCCTCAGAACCCCCAGCTCCCCCCCCCCCGCTCCTTGTCCCCTGACTGCCCCCTCCTGGGACCCCTGCTCCTAACTGCCCTCCAGAACCCCACCCCCTACCTAAGCCTCCCTGTTCCTTGTCCCCTAACTGCCCCCTCCTGAGACTCCCCCACCCTAATTGCCCCCCTAGGACCCTACCCCCTACCTGTACCCTGACTGCCCAAAACCTTATCCACACCCCCAGATAGCCCCCCCCCCGAACTCCCGACCCATCCAACCCTGCTCCCTGTCTCTTGACTGCCCCCTCCAGAACCTCCCTGCCCCTTCTCCGACCCCCTGGCCCCCTTACCGTGCCGCTCAGAACAGAGTGCTGCGGAGTGATGCGCTGGGCAGCAGGGGAGGGGAAGCCGGGGGAGGAGCTCCAGACTGCCGGAGGCCCGATGCGAACGGCCGGCCGGCGATCTGCGAATGCAGGGAGAGGAGGGGAGTGATTTCAAGCTGCAGGGGAGAGGAGGGGGAAGCGGAGGAGGGGCTCTGGCTGCCAGAGCCCCGTGCGAGTGGCAGGATCCATCCGGCTGCCCTGTCAGCCGCGCACGCTCTGCATGGGGGGAAAGTCCGGACATTTACAAATTCCCCCTGGATGCTATTTTTAACTCAAAAAAGCCGGACATGTCCGGCAGAATCTGGACGAATGGTAACCCTAAGTAAGTCAAACATGAGACAGCATTGCAAAATCTACTGAAAATTAACTTTTGATTGCTATATGGGACTTGATTTTGAAAGGAGACTCGACCTGATCCCCTAAATATCACTCACCTTTTTGCATCCCCATTTAACATTTTGTGGGTGCTATTAGGTACTGAGGTATGTAAATGGCAAGATTTGTACCAGCAATTAACTGTGGGCACAGGAATATGAGAAAAATTAATTGTGGGTAAAAAAAAAAATCGCAGAAGTTAGGGCTGGCACTGAAAATCTAGCCAAAGGCTTGTGACTTTGAACTCCTTGCAATTTCAGTAGGACTTTGTGTCTCAGTATCTTAAATACTCAGTGTTCATCACAAACATAAAGTTTTGTTAATGTAAACTTAGGTTGTCAATTAAAATAGCAATTACAAAAACTATATAGCAAGGATGTTTACCATTAATAAAATATAAGCATTGATCAGTTAAGATGTAGTGTAAGTAAAGACTGTAATACTCCATCTGTTTATGAGAAAATTCATACAGCACAGTCTAATACCAGCCTTAACTCTGTCTACAAACCTAACACATCACTTTTGTAGTTATAAGAAGTTTCTGCTGCAGATGGAACAGGGAAGAAAAGTTGAGATCCAGATCTAGATCCAAACCTTTGCAAAGTTTGAGCAGTTAGGATCCAGCCAGAGTTAAGGTTGTAGTTGGAATGTCCAATATGACTTTTCACACATTTTGTGTGTGCAGTTGCATGGTTACTGTTGTTTATAAGCTGGCCATGAATATAACTGTTTTATACTAGTTGGGAACCAGTTGTGCGTTCCCATGCCTTCCTACCATGATGAAAAACTCTAGTGCTGTAATCAGGTTGTTAGTAAGGTGGATGTGTTGGACTTGCCAACCCTTCCCCCTGATTTTTCCCTCCAAAAAGGATATGAGAATCTTCAGTGAATCATAATGGGGTTACTCAGCTTTGTGCTAATCCTATAGCTCTGTCATACTGAAGGTTCTTTCCATGGGCTGTGTGAATTTTTGCTGACATAACATTTTGGGAGGATTATTACTAACAAAAATTTAAGACAAATAAAATTCTCAGAACTTGAATGTAGTAACTTCTAAATGGCAGGACTGTAATACTAGGCTAAGCAGCCCCATTGGACTCCTCTGAAGAGTCTCAGGTGTTTGGGCAATGGAAAATTATTACCTTGCTTGGAGTGATGAGTTCTGAGCACATCTGAAAATTGGGCCACTTTTATTTAGATGCCTCAATATTGATTTAGGAACTTGGGGGGAAATTTTCAAGGACAGTTAGGGACCTAACTCCCATTGCAAGTCATTGTGAGTTGTGTGTGTAATTCTCATTTGTGCCTTTGAAAATCTACCCCTAGTTTTTGGCACCCAGTTTTGAAAATTTTGGCCATTATGATAAGTAATACTAACAACTTTGATGCTATCTAGATATCTTAAAGTTTCAAGGTTAAAACAAAGTCTTTTATAAATTATATATGTATAATTATAAAACATTAGACTCCAGTTCTTCAATTTTGAAAATGCGTGATGTTTTTAACTCCTGAACTATTAAAAGTATTTACTTGTAACTTTTCCCAAAAATGCTTCTGAAAGGCAAGAGTAAGTGGTATAATTTTGGTTATGACAAGCATTTGTTTTGTCCCTAATGATGATAAAACCCCACTTAAAAAAAAAAAAAAGTGAAGGGATTTGTAGCCTTGGAGTCTCTGTTAATGCCTACATAATATGGTATTCATGTGCAACTTTTTCCCTATAAAGTACATGTGTGGTGTGATGTTTTCATTACTAGTGCTTCTTATTTACATGTTCTTCACCTGCATACTGAATGTGAATGTGTGGGACTTTGTTTTGTCTTATTCCAACAGATGGATATATGTTGATATATACACAGTGAGCCACCTACTTCTCCAACTGAACACTGAGTCATGTGCACGTTATGAAAACTCAAGGTGTTGTCTGAGTAAATCCCTAAATATAAGCATTTCTTTTCTTTACAGCAGCATAAAAGAGAAGTGTTAGGAGCTGCTCTTAACCCTTTGGAGTCGGAAGAGAAAAGGTAACATTAAGCAACATTTTCTAGATATTTAAAGGTACACATTGTATCTACTTGAAAATGCTATTTACTTAGCACACTCAGGCTGATGTTTTTAGAGAGCTCAAAAATGAGAACTTTGAAGAACAGGAGGGATGCTGGGGCAGGAGAAAGAGAATAAAAAAATTACAATAACTTTTTGGAAACTTCTGCAAATTTTGGCAGAAATTATGCAAGAACAGATTATAAATTGGAAACCACCATAAACATTAATGTATATAATTTACGCAATACAAGTTCACAAATATTAGGAATTCAGTGGGATTTTCAGAAGTATTAAAGATTGATCATGGTGCAATAATAATATATATGTATATATTTAAGTTTTATTAATTCAGTGAGACAAATGCTGCATCTCCTTTTTCAGTCAAGAATCCTTCAGTAAGAATTTTGCCTAACTGAGGAGTGAATAAGGTCTAAACAACTAATTAAAATATTCAGTCATTTTACTACTGTGTATAACAAAGCACTGGCAATATTAAAAATTGATAATCTTCCTACTTATTAAAATGTGAACTTCGTAAACACAATGTAGTTTTGCAGTGTTCCTGTCCTTTTTAACAAATATTTGAGTGAACAAATTTACAAGCAGGTCTGTCTGTGAAAACAGCATATATTAAGAAAATATTAGAGAATATTCACAGAAAGCAACTTTTGAATTATCATTCATAAGTATTTGCTCTTGAAACAAGATGCTGAGAGCTACTCATCCTGTCCGAAAACAGAAACATATGATTTATTGCCCAGTAAAAACATCTTGTCTTTCTAATGTAAGTGTTCGTAACGATCTGCTCACCAATGAGATACAGACTAAAAATTATTCAAATAATTTTCAATAACAAATTTAAGAGAATAATGCATAGATAATTCAGGAATTATCTAACTATACTGCTAGCTGTAACACTCTGGTTACCTTTCCCAGACCTGAAGAAATGCTCTGTGAAGCTTGAAAGCTTGTCACTTCCACCAACAGAAGTTGGTCCAATAAAATATATTACCTCACCTACCTTCTCTCTCTTAAATTATCAGTCATTTGCCCTGCTGTAATTAGCATTTGCAGCATACATTTCCACTGTTTTAGAAGTAAGGGCCAGACTTGTGGCCTGGTATTGCATTGTGGCATAGGATCATAAATAGGGGGAAGACCCACTTCCTCCCCTCCCCCCCGCGACTAGGGTTGCCAAGCATCCAATTTTTGACCAGAATGCCCAGTCAAAAAGGGGCCCTGGCAGCTCTGGTCAGCACCACTCCCAGGAGCGACCGGCATGTCCCTGCAGCCCCTAGGTGCAGGTGAGATCAGGGAAGCTCCACGCCCTGCCCCCACCCTGAGTGCCGCCTCTGCAGCCAATGGGAGCTGCGAGGGCGGTGCCTGTGGGGGCAGGCAGCGTGCACTGTGCAGAGCTGCCTGGCCACTCCTCCATCGGGAGCCCACATCCCGAACCCCCTGCCCCGGGTCAGAACCCCCTCCCACACCCGAATTTCCTCCCGGAGCCCACACCCCACACCCCATCCTGCACCCCAATTCCCTGCCCCAGCCTTGAGCCCTCTCCTGCACCCAAACTCCCTCCTGGAGCCTGCACCCCACATCCCCTCCTGCACGCCAACCCTCTGCCCCAGCCCTGAGCCTGCTCCCGGAGCCCACACCCCCTCCTGCGTCCCAACCCCCTGCCCCAGCCCAGAGCCCCCTCCTGCACCCTGAACCACTCATTGCAGGCCCCACTCTGGAGCCTGCACCCCTATCTGGAGCCCTCACCTCCTCCCGCATCATCCCACCCACCCTGCCCCAGTCCAGTGAAGAAAGTGAGTGAGGGTGGGGGCGAGCGAGCGACTGAGGGAGGGGGGCTGGAGTGAGTGGGGGGTGGGGCATCAGAGAAGGGTTGGAGCAGAGGCAGGGCCTCAGGGCAGGGGGCAGGACAAGGGTGTTCGGTTTTGTGCAATTAGAAAGTTGGCAACCCTAACCCTGACTCTTGTACATCTTGGCTGTAGATGGTATAGAGAGGGAGAGCCAGGTCTGTGTGGTTGGTGTGTTTTGTCAAGAAAGGATCAGGAAGGGAATGGGAAATGGGGGGACCCTACATTTCTTCTCCCACCTTTGGTGGCTGGTCCATGGAAGAAGCTGATAATCTGTTAAATTGCTGTAGTGAGTTACTTTCCCCAGGAACAAGGCAGGGAATTTACACTTTGAAAGATAATTCTTTTCCTGAGCTCCCCGTGGGGTGGTTGCATCTGCTCCTCACCACTTATGCAAGACTGTGCCTAAAGACTCATTCTAGTCCTATGTATTTAATTGTTGCTAACAAAATTTGTTGCAAAGTCTTACACATGTGCTTCTCTTTAGGCAGAGTGAGTTGTCCTATTTAACTCAATAAGACTAATCACAGTGCTTAAAGTTAAGCAAGCATTTGAGTGTTTGCAGGATTGGAGACATAGTTTTTAATTTCTTTTTTTGCTGAAAGTGTAGGAAAATATTTATTAAAATGTGTTAAGTTTATGGGATCTTCCCCAATCATCTGGCAGTTTGAGAGAAGCAAAATTTGCATTTCTATTTATCCACAAAAATCCACAGTTTTGGTAGGTCCTTAACTGTAAGGCATGAAGAAGAATGGACTGTTATCATTTTTCTCCTTACAAGCACGGTTAAACCTTCCAGCTAGAAAAGGATGGGTCATATAATTAATTACGGAGAAGTAAGGTGCAGATTACATTGCAGGTGGAAGAGAGACAGGAGATCCAACCGATGTGTGTGTGGGGGGGTATGGAGTGTGTGCATAAGTGTGGTATGGAGTGCATGAACTCTCGCTTATAATTTCTTCACATACACCTCAGACATTTTATTTAGTAATACGATATGCAGATTGTTCAGGAGCCAGCAGCAGTTCTTCCACCCGAATGTCAAAACTGACAGGATTCTTAAATCAAACCTCAGCAACAACTTGTATTTTAAAGCAAGCAGCCCAAAGATCTGGGCACCAACTGTGGCCAACATAGTGCAGAATTGTTTTCCCACCCCTTTAATTCTCCCCGCTTTTATCTCTCTAATTACAAGGAGCATGGTTGCAGTGCAGATGAGCTATAAATCTATATGGAAGTATGATCAAAGAGCAGGAATACTTGTTGAAAACTGGGAGATTTCTGGCATTTGAAGCTGCCCAGGGAAGATGTTTTCTTGTTTTCCAGACACATCTAATAAATTTTCCCCTTGATTTTTAAGACCCCAGTATGCTGTAGGGGTGGGTGGTGTGAACTCCTAATTCACCCGTTTCCCTATTTTTATTTTTTGGGGATATATGGAACGTGGTTTAATTTGCTACACAACTGATTACAGAACCCTTAATGAATACTACCTATGATTGGGTGACAAGTTTTTACTTGAGATCCAGAACAGAACATTTTCAAAGTTTAGGGATGTTTGGAGCCAGGGCTTTTGTTTTGGCTTTATATACAGAGGTGTGTGTGGGGCGGGGGGAGGGAGGGGAGGGCTGTGAAGTACAAATTAGAATCCAAACTTTTGGGGTGTTCTGCTCTGGTGTCCTGTGTCAAATTGAAACATGTGATAACATTTCAAGGTAAGAAAATACTCCACAAGTCTCCAAGCTCAATACCTCTTCCCTTCTGCTCCCTCCCTCTGCAAATGTCTGCAGATAACAATGTCCAAACCCCCACACTCTTATGTCTCCTAAGGGATGACCTTATGGCATGTGCATCCATTAACCAATTGGCTAGATGGGCCAAAGACAACAGTTAGCGAGGGGAAGCCCAACATTGTGTGTGTGCATGTGTGAGAGAGACAGAAAGAGAGATTTGACTGTTCAGATGATTTTTATAAAAGGCTTCTATTTCCATTCTGATTATCAGCCTCAGTTGTGTATTTCATTGTGGCTCTCTGAATTCTCCCCTGTAACTTGGTCACTGTGTTCAATACATCCATATGTATAATAGACATGGAATCTCACGTAATCATTTCCCTGCCATTGCATAAACAACAAGGAGTCTGGTGGCACCTTAAAGACTAACAGATTTATTTGGGTATAAGCTTTCGTGGGTAAAAACCTCACTTCTTCGGTTGCATAGAGTGAAAGTTACAGATGCAGGCATTATATACTGACACATGGAGAGCAGGGAGTTACTTCGCAAGTGGAGAACCAGTGTTGACAGGGCCAATTCAATCAGGGTGGATGTAGTCCACTCCCAATAATGGATGAGGTGGTGTCAATTCCAGGAGAGGAAAAGCTGCTTCTGTAATGAGCCAGCCACTCCGAGTCCCTATTCAAGCCCAGATTAATGGTGTTAAATTTGCAAATGAATTTTAGTTCTGCTGTTTCTCTTTGAAGTCTGTTTCTGAAGGTTTTTTGTTCAATGATAGTGACTTTTAAATCTGTAATAGAATGACCAGGGAGATTGAAGTGTTCACTTACTGGCTTATGTATGTTACCATTCCTGATGTCCAATTTGTGTCCATTTATTCTTTTGCGGAGGGACTGTCCGGTTTGGCCAATGTACATGGCAGAGGGGCATTGCTGGCACATGATGGCATATATAACATTAGAGGATGTGCAGGTGAATGAGCCCTTGATGGTGTGGCTGATGTGGTTGGGTCCTCTGATGGTGTCGCCAGAGTAGATATGGGGACAGAGTAGGCAACTAGGTTTGCTACAGGGATTGGTTCCTGGGTTGGTGTTTCTGTGGTGTGATGTGTAGTTGCTGGTGAGTATTTGCTTCAGGTTGGGGGGTTGTCTGTAAGCGAGGACTGGCCTGCCTCCCAAGGTCTGTGAGAGTGAAGGATCATTTTCCAGGATAGGTTGTAGATCGTGGATAATGCGCTGGAGAGGTTTTAGCTGGGGGCTTTATGTGATGGCCAGTGGTGTTCTGTTATTGTCCTTGTTGGGCCTGTCCTGTAGTAGGTGATTTCTGGGTACCCATCTTGCTCTGTCAATCTGTTTCCTCACTTCCCCAGGTGGGTATTGTAGTTTTACGAATGCTTGATAAAGATCTTATAGGTGTTTGTCTCTGTCTGAGGGGTTGGAGCAAATTCGGTTGTATCTTAGGGCTTGGCTGTAGACAATGGATCGTATGATGTGTCTTGGATGGAAGCTGGAGGCATGTAGGTACGTATAGCGGTCAGTAGGTTTCCGGTATAGGGTGGTGTTTATGTGACCATCACGTATGTGACCATCACTTATTTGCACTGTATCTGACCATCACTTCTGTGACCATCACTTATTTGCACTGTATCTACAGTGCAAATAAGTGATGGTCACATAAACACCACCCTATACCGGAAACCTACTGAGCAACATTTTAGGCTTCTCTGAAGGCAAGAGAAAGGGATTATGTATTGCTCTGTTTGTGATCAGAATGAGATGACCTGGACATGTAGGACAAATCCCATCATATAGTGCTCTTCAAGAGCTACCATGGGCATAGCAGCTTCCAGATTCTCCAACAATGCTCCTTTTGAAAAAATGGCTTCTAAAATACTAATTTTTTTCCTTGAGCAAATTTGAGACAGAGCATATACAACAGAACATTTTATTATAATAACTAGTTCTAGAAACTACTTCTGTCTTGTGGATTCTTCACTCCTCCCCATCCTAACATTGCCTCTTTAAAATCATTAAAGTAAATGAATAATCCACACACAGAGCAAAGCCTTTCAGAGGGAGAGAGTTTGTTGAAGGAAGAATTTGCTTTTTGGTAAATAGTTTCTTTCAAGGTCTTGTTAAATAAACAGCCAAAGCTTCTGTTGGAAAATAAAAAATAAAGCTGTAACTTAGAAGTTTGTCTATGTAACTCTGCGTAGCTTCAGAAAGTTAAATCACTGACAAAGCTAGAATAGGGTAGATTGACTCCACCTTCCTAACACTGGAGATGAGATATTAGTGCTGGGTGTTTGTGCTTTGAGATAACCCTGGGACAAGTACAGCTGTTTTTGTGGTGAGATTCCCCTTAATGTACTGCTTTATAATTCTTAAAAAGTTCTTGGTGGAGAGGTTGCACTAAGGGTTATGAATTCCCTGATTTGGCTTCCTTTGATTGTCTTCCTTTTGTTCCATAGTTGGCTGTGAAGTGCAGGTAAAAAAACAAAGTGAAGAAGAGTGGTTGTGATATGTTTGGTTTTGGCTGATCAGGGTTAGAGGCATCCACAGACTATCCCCTCAGTTAAATAGACACACTTTGACCATCTGTTCAAGCCCTGGCACCATAGCCACGCCTATTGACATTGATACTTGCCAGCTACCGTTAAAGTCATTCACTTGCAGCAGTGTAGGGGGTAATTCTAGATAGGGAGTATCAATAACGTTGCTATGTATAGTTGGTAAATAGTGATATCGGTATTTGTCACATCCTGTAAACATCAGGTATGCCAATCTAAAGGGAAAGTTGTCATCCCTGCAGATTTGTTCCTCATATGCGAGATGGAGAAATCGGCTTCTTACTTTTGCTGGCACTGGAGTTTGCTGTTTTTCCTACCTTGGTTGGTTCGAAGCATCCAGCCAAGATTGGCAGGACTGCCTGTCGGGGAGAGGCCACCAGCTTTGCTGCAGTGGCTGCTGCTGTTCTACCTGCCATGAATAATAGCCCAGTGCGCTAGTTAATCATTACATTGTAACTTTTTCCTGTTCCCTCATAACTGATCACTGCCTAGGGAACATGGGCAACCGCAGTTGGGCCGCCGACACAAAGTTCAACATTGTGTGTGTGTATTTCTGTTTACACATATGCATATACGCAGCATTCTTCAGCATATGTTCCGGTAAAGCTAATAGAGCTGGGCCAGTCTCTGTCAACCTGTCTGTCTTTTGGGGAAAAAAAGGTTTACCCCCCTCCTTGCTACTTCTGCAACCACATGCAAAAATGTTTGGTCTCTTTATGCAAAACTCTGCTGTGATGTTGCTCCTCATCCAACTTTAGTGGAAGAATGGAATCACAGGATGCTAAGGTTTTGGCTGACTTAGAGAACATCTTAGGATTAGTTGCCCCTGAGCTGTGTTGGTTCTTGAGGATTGTGAGCTGGCACTTGTGCAGTGAACAGGACAACACTTCTGTCTTAATCTACCAGAACTCAAACTACTGGGATTCGGGAAAACTGTGGACTATGACTAGGATATCAATGGAAACTTGGGGTCTATTGGGAATTAGATAGTTAACCACAGTGAACCTTGCTCACATGCACGTGATTGAACTAATTGCCAGATTATAAATCAGGAAGGAGTTTTCCTTCACAGAACTTTGTTTTTTCATCTTCCTCTGGTCCATAGACTGTCTCTTAGTGTCAGGTGGGTGTGGCCTACATGACCCTTTGCATTTGTGCAGGGTGAACAGACTTTGGTGCACTTGATTCCTTTCAGTCATCTCTTTCTGTGATTCCATGTACTGCAACAGCAAGGATGAGAAATCATTCAGTAACAAGCAGTCTTTTTGTTACTAAGATGCCTGTGCCCAGGTGTAAGAATAGTTTAAAATGTTGCCCTTTAGCTGATGTGGTGTCTGCATGGAGCAAACTAGCTTCAATCAGCTCAGGCAAGTGGCTTTTTTGCTATTCACTGAGCAAGTGTTATTGATGGAGCATCGATAGAACCACCAGGCATTCAGACACTGCAGTTGTGGCTACCAATATAAGAACTTGGTTTGACAGAGAGAGCTGCTGTAAGAGGCAGGTCAAACATCTCCTGCAGGAGGTCTGGGATTTTTGCTTTCAGCATTTTGCTGCATCCCACCAACTTCAACAGCCGTATCTTTTACTGGCTGGATGAGTTATGGTTTTTTTTTTCCTTTCTCTCTTTTTAAACAGACAGTTATTTTCTTCTTGGAATTGATTCAAGGACCTATGTGGCAGTGTTATAATGTTATTCAGTGTACTCTCCAGGTGCCCAGTTAATTTGTAAGACTTTCAGTCAAGGCTGATTCAAGTTATGCAGTCACCACACTAGTGCTATCAACAACTGGGTTAAAAAGAAAGAAAGAAAGAAGCAAATAAAATGGCAGATGGCAGAGTTGGAGACATCAAGAATCCAACATGTGTGTGGGCTGGACCACTGAAATGGCAGCAGCATGTTACAGGTTTAAGTGGAAGATGTTTTCTCAGAGCTGCATTTGGGCTTTCATCCTTAGAACGGGTAAAGTCTATATTATCTTTTCCCTTCCAAGTGCTTGGAGTCTTATCGTGCATAATTCTCATTAGTGTTAATGGATCTTCAGTGCATATGTCCCTTTGTATGAAGAGGAGAAGAGGTCCTTTAAAGGTGGAAGAGAAGATGCTGGAAAGTGGTCAGAAACTCCTGGAGGAAGACAGGCAGCTGAAAACTAATTTAATTTTTGCTGGCAAGAGACCAACAACAGTAACCTTGGTAGTCAGTCCAGAGGATGGGTTTAAAAAAAAATAAAAATCCTGAAGTAATGACCCCAGGCCACCAAAAAGGAGAGAACTTGGGTCCTTGAGCATGAAAAGTACTTTTCTTTTCTCTGCATTAAAGTATCTTTGCAGAGCTAGATATGGGCACATCAAAATGATCTCATAATGGTGCTTGCTATGTTCTTTGAGAGTTGGAACTGCTCAGCTTCTTTAGGCTTTATGTCCCAAGGACTCAAAGCCCCACTCTGACAGCCTTCCCTTATAAGTGCCTCTCACCAACAGTATAAAGAGAGAGAAATTCCTGCAGTCTAATTACTCTGTGATAAAATATGACACCTCAGCCCCAAACTCTTTGCTAATATGCAAACATATAATAGGCATCTTGGGGGTGAATTTTACCTTGTTTGTGCATCTAGCTTCGAGTTCCAATTTATGACATAAGCCTCCTTGGAATTCCACAGACCAGAAAATGGTAAATTTTCCAGATGAGCTCCTCAATCAAGACTAGACGCATCTAGTCCTTATCATGATGGTGATCAAAGGAGGTCTTTGAATCTTGTACTGAAGAGTCTAATTAAGCAGATGATTATTATTATTATGTTATTGCATTATTGTAATTGCTAGAAGACCTAGTTATGAACCAAGATCTCATTGTGCTAGTCGCTGTACAAACGCAGAACAAAAAGATGGTCCCTGCCCTGAAGAGTTCACAATTTAAATGTAAGACAATAGACCATGGATGGATACAGACAAGAGACAGACTGAGGGTGTACCATAAGGAAACAACTGGACAGTATTGGTTAGCATGATAGGTAGTGGTCTCAGCACACCAGCAGGTAGAGTCTCCTGGATATATGTTGGGAGGATTAGTCTTGTTGGGACTCTTGAATCTACAAAAATAGGATCGTCACCCACGCCCACTGTGGAAGTCTGGGAGATGCCCCTTGTTGGGCTGCTATGTGGTTCATCTGTAAGTATTCTTCTTCCCAGGGTGTATTGTTACAGCTGGCTAATCTCTGAGGATAGAAATAAGAACAAAAGAATGGCCATACTGGGTCAGATCAGAGGTCCATCTAGCCCAGTATCCTGTCTTCCAACAGTGGCCAATGCCAGGTGCCCCAGAGGGTCTGAACAGGCAATCATCAAGTGATCCCTTCCCTGTCACTCATTCCCAGCTTCTGGCAATAGAGGCTTGGAACACCATCCTTGGCCATCCTGGCTAATAGCCATTGATGGACCTATCCTCCATCAACTTATCTAGATCTATGGAAGCAACATTACAAGAGGGAAACTAATTAGCTTTGTTGCTCCTCAGAGCCTCAGTTCTCTGAGAGAGAGAAAAGCCCTACATGTGTTTCTAACGTTAGTGACCACCTGCATATGTGAAGTGGCTCTCTCCTAGAATGATTTGCTTTCCATGGTTCTGAGCTTCACACATGGACTTCTAAGGAGAAAATATATAAAGAGAATTCTGGATGCTGGCAAGTAACTTTAGTTTCTCTAGGCCTTTGCTATAGTACAGGGGGTCAATGTTTAGTTGCCTGGGTTTTGTTTATGGTTCAGAGCCAGTAACTGAAAGGCAGCAGCAGGTGAGGAGTAATTTGCACTTTCCCTTAACTAGCATTAGACAGTTGTGCTGAATGTTTTCATTCTCCAGTCAGATCGTTCATTATGCTGTCTTGGAATGGTGAGCTGTTCATGTTTCCAGACCTGCATAGTCATTCTGTAGCATTGCAAGTCATTACTCTAAGCTGGCTGCTGGATTTTGATCTCAGCCAGTAAAATGACCCTTTCTACATCTGTTGTCTACTTCAATGTACATCCTATATGTTTGTGTGTGTATATCTATCTATCTATCAATCTATCTATCTAAATTCTTATCTCACAAAATAGATTCTGTGTTTATCTGGATATCAGCACTCGTGAGCAAGAAGAATCACATATTGTCACCGCACAGACAGGTGTTTTCACATTGTCACTATGTGTACGTCTACACTGCAGCCGGGAGTGTGCTTCCCAGCACGGGCAGACAGATTCGCTAGTTCTGCTTGAGCTAGCACACTAAAAATAACAGTGTATCTATGGTAACATGGGTACCGGTTGGGGTTAGCTCCCTACTTATTTATCCAGAGGGTCTGGGCAGGTTTGTATTCAGGCGGCTAGCTAGCATTGCTGTCTGTGCTACCTCCAGCTACACTACTATGTTAAGCACGCAAGCTCGAGCAGAGCTAGCGCATGTCTGTCTACCTGCGCTGGGAAGCATGTTCCCAGGTGGAGTATAGACGTACCCTGTGAGTGCCACTAACACAATCAGCAGTGTAGCATCAGAGCTAAACTTGGTCCTGCATGTTCAAGTTTTGCTCTTTTCAAATATACAATTCAGAGGTGGGACTGAGTTGCAAAATCTGGATCGCAGTAGGAGAGCGTATTTCAAACCTCCCTCAAATTACAGAGGTGTTTGTGTTTTGGATTCCAGTTTGGCATATTAGAGAAATACCTGGGAGGCCCTAATTGTGAAATTTGGGTTTGGATTTTGACTCCCCACCAAAAAGTTCAGGATACTGATGCAGGCCACCTTTAATGGAATTACAAGGTTTCACATACCGCTCAGGCAATACATTTAGCAATGGCAATACCTTTACAGTAGCTACAAATAACAGGTGAGTACTTAAATAGTACAGTGAACTATTTGGTTATATATGAGATTTGAATGAGCTGTTTGCTTGTTTATTTTTAAACACAGAGTTTTCTAAGGAGAGATTTTTCTGTTCATGAATTTTTGTCAGCAGGAAAAGTAAGGAAATAACCCATGGACCCAATGCAGAATTCTCACCAGGCAGAAAAAAATCCTGAGCTAAGCCTGAGCAAACTTCACACTTATTTGACATGAACTACATATGGAGCTCACTTTCTGGAATGCTCTGGACAAATCAAAAGGATTAACTTCTCTGGCTTCAGAACAGTTTTTGTTATCATCCTGGCCCCATCTCTCATGGCAAACAAAAGCACTTTGTTTTCAGACATTTCCTTTGTAAAGTCAATCTCCACAAGGGACATCCAAGCACCCCAAAGAGTCAAAGGGCCTACATTTTCATAGGTTATTGGAAATATGTAAATAAGCAACATCACAGAAACTTCCCCAAAGGGATAACAGATGAAGCCATGAAGGAAAGATAAAATGTGAAATTGCAGAGTATGAAGGAACAACCCCCAAATCCATACTTTTCTCTTAAGGGAACACAGGCTCAAACCACAGCATTGTGATGCAGACCCTAGTTATTAACATCCAAAGCTTGAGTGTGTTTGGATCTGGGATTTTGCTAGAGACCATTTCTAATCTGAAAAGATCTTAAGGCATCTTGGTGCAGTTATAACCTGTCTCTAAAGCTATTTTAGTTACACACGATGCCTACCCATGGTGGATGAACAGTAGAGTACGTCTTAAACATTTTTTTTATTTCCCTTAGAGGTGTTAAGTGTTAGCACAGTTTTATTGAACTAGAATTTAGATGAACTGAAAGGAGGTAATAACTGATACAGGAGACATTCCTGGGAACCAGCTATACAGACTGGGAAGAGAAGCTTTTGGGGGGTAATTTTTTTCTTTTTTTCAATATCGCTGCATACATTAAAGAGCTGGATAATGAAACTTGCTCCTCACAAAAAGATGACAGTGTTTTAAACCTGCACTGGTTCCAGGGCATCTGTGTTAAAACAGGTACCTCACTTGCTTGGCTCTCCTGAAGTAGTTTTATGGACTAAAGCACTGTACATATAGTGCACAGTGGCACTATTAGCATTTCAGAATGAGGTTGGGAAGCAAACTTATCTAGCTACAGCTACAGACTTAGGTGTAGTTAGTAAGGAGAGACAGTAACTCTCATTAAGCATAATTAAGCCTAATATAGACTGTAAACTGTTACTTACCTTAAACTTCTCTGCAGACAGTGTGGGAAAGGGATTAACCTAGCAGATATGGACACTAATTACTACCTCCTTCATATTAAAGTTACCATCAGGAAGGTCTGTATCATAAATAAAACATAGTAGGGGATGAGAGACTGAGAAATATGTAAATTCATTGCAGAAAAAAGACCAAATTAAAAAAGAAAGTTGAGTGATGCTAGTGGAAGCACAATGGCACTCTGGCTAATTAGCAGGGCAAGTATGATAAATCCTTGACTTCTCACTGATAGAGCCTGCAGAGTCCAGTCTCTCATGCATAGCTGCCTCTGCGTGATTTAAATGAACACCACTTTTGGGGGTGGTTGCTGGAGCACAACCTGAAGAGTGCACAAGTGTTTTCTTTTTTTTCTCAGAACTTATCACCACTTTTTTCTCCTGGGAATGAATTGTGACCATTGTAGATGTACTAGCTGATCTCTTGTCCTGAAAAAGGGTTGGTTTTTCGTGCAACTGACAAACCTAAAAATTCCAAAGATGGTCTTGTGGTATGGTTTAATAAGCATCTTCTTCAATACAATCAAGAAATACACCTCTACCCAGCTATAACGTGACCCGATATAACATGGGTTCGCGTATAGCGCGGTAGCAGCGGGGCTCCGGCGGCGCTTTAAAGGGTCCGGGGCTCCGGCTGCTGCGGGGAGCCCCAGGCCCTTTAAATCACCGCTGGAGCCCTGCCGTCGCTACCCTGGGGCTGCGGCAGTGGGGCTCGGGTGGCGCTTTAAAAGGTCCGGGGCTCCCCACAGTGGCCGGAGCCCAGAGCTCTTTAAATCACCGCTGGAGCCCTGCCGCCGCTACCCCGGGACTGCAGCAGTGGGGCTCCCTGGTGCTTTAAAGGGTCCAGGACTCTGGCTGCTGTGGGGAGCACCGGGCCCTTTAAATCACCGCTGGAGCCCTGCCGCCCCTACCCCAGGGCTGCGGCCGTGGGCTTCCACCGGCGATTTAAAGGGCCTGGGGCTCCCCACAGCGGCTGGAGCCTGGAGCTCTTTAAATCACCACCAGAGCCCTGCAGCTCCTACCCCGATATAACGGAGTTTCAGCTATAATGCGGTAGGGATTTTTCGCTCCCCACGACCGCGTTATAGCAGGATAGAGGTGTAGTATGTTGAGATAATGATAAAAATATAACAAATCTTCAGATGATGAGTTTGCATTTACCTATGAAAATATATTGTCAGAGGAAGGATGTTCTTGTGTCCAAAGGATGAGAAAAGAAGCTAGGATTCATGGGGTTTTATTTCTGAATCTTTCACTTGTGCATTGTGTATTACTTTGGTTAAGTCACTTCACCTCTGTGTGCCTGAGTTTCCCCATCTGTTGAATGGAGATGATAAAAACTTCATAATTCTCTGCCCTTCACAACCGTTATTTAGTAAGGTCTTCACTTGGGACAACTCACGTTATTAAGGATTACTCAGGTAATTATGTCCTGCAGGATTAAGCCTTACTAGATTTTACTGTGTCGCTATTGTTACTACTTAATACAGTTGAGTACTTTGTACCTGAAAACATATGTGCAAATTGATGTCGGTTTATGGAAACACTTAGTTTTCCATATATCTCTGTCTAGACCACCTTCAGGTTCAGTCATGTCAGTATAAACACTATTCTGAGCTAACTCATCAGGTAATAATTGGGGGTATAAACCCGTCATTCATATCCCAACTGGTTAGTTGACAGAGCCAGGTCAGGAATGGAAGTATGAGTTCTCTGTTGTTTTAACAGCTGTGACATTATGATATAATCATCACAATGGCATTTTATTAATCCAGAGATATTTGTGCAAAATTAGTGTTGACTTCTACTATATATTACCTTTTAGTTCATTAACTTTTATTATTTGTGCATATCAAAGGAGACATGGTAAATTAACAAAGAAGACCTGTTATGGGACAAGTTTTATTTGACATTTTGGGAAGCTCTTATTATAGGGTTTCCTCCAAAGGAGGGTGAGGAAGAAGGTTATCATTAGTTACACTTCTGCAGACATTGTGCATTTTTTTTAAACAGAAGCAGATCCCACAACAATTTCTGTTTCCCCATAGGAAGATCTATCTAGGAAAACATGGAGGTGGAGTCCAAATATGAGCCATAATGTGTGGTCTTTGGATTCTTGAAAGAGTCAATGAGACATGATTCTGTCCAATTAACAGTATACTACTGCTCTGGTAAATCTTGTACTGACTGTGCAGTGCTGTGTGTACCTGACTATAATGTTTACAAATATTAGTCTCAGTCTTCAAGTGCTTTGTAATAACTCCTATTAAGGTCAGTGGGAGTTTAGACAGAGTAAGTGTTGAGGAAGCACCTCAGATTGTGCATGAGAGATGTGTATTATGTTTAGGATTTACAGGGTCACATTCTGTAATGACATACATTTTCCTGACCATTTCACACCATTGTGTAAGTGGCAGAGCACAGTGATGTCCATTGATGTGATGTTTAGTGGGTGTACCAAACAATGTGACCTGCACCAAAAACACATGTAGCAAGAAAAACAATTTATAGGGCTGGTATAAGATAGGCCCTTCCTAGCACATAGAGCATCTGCTTCCTTTCCCCCTTCTGACCCAACCCGATAGAATTGCAACACAAGGGCTTTCACTTGGAATTTCCTTTGGAGGCACCACACACTCCTTCTCCTTCTTTAGGGAGCTTTCAAATAGATTTATTTTGCTTCTTTGCATCTCCTCCATCCCTCACAGTGGAGGGAAATGGAGGCTTCATGGAAAAGAACCGAAAAGGGAGAGTAAAGAGGTTGTGAAAGGTTATGTGAATGGACTGCATAGCCTGCACAGTATAGACTATAACAAGATGTCTAGATAGACTCCAGCATGCACCCATATGATTCAGCCACTACTCCTTCTGGGGGCTTCAACCACCATGCAGCACCATTGCATCCCTATCAGCAGGTAGAACAGAATTTTGTCCTAAGCAAGGACTTCAAAATTTGGCCTCTTAGTAGAAGTTGTGAGTGTTTTATTTTTCTTTAAAAGAAACCCAGCATAACAGGCAGATGAAGAGAGAGACAAAATTTATTTTTGTCATAAATATAAAAAATTAAGAAACATAACTCTCTTGTTCTGACAGTTTCAGCTACCCAGCAAGTAGGAGGTTAGAGAAGAACTCCAAACTTTTTTTTAGGGAAAAATGGCTATCCTTTGTATGTAATGCACCCAAAAGAAGACACAGATTAGTTCCCATCTTCTTTCTATCCTTTTCCCATTCATCTGGAGGTGGTACTGAACTTTTAACCAGTATCCAATGGAGTACAACAGATAAAGCAATTAATGAGAATCTTCTTTGATTGTGTCAAGCTTGTTTCCTCCAACTCATTTAATAGCACTGGCAGATACTTCCAAAAATCAGTTGCTTAAATCAAAAATGTATTCATTCTTGGTCAACTCCAAACCATGAGTCACATCCTGTGGCCTTTACTGAAGCAAAATTCCCACTGAAGTCAATTCAGAAGTATTGGTACCTACAGGATTTGGCTCCATATCAAGGAAATCCCCTACTTCCATTTTACACAGTCTTTTAAATTGAATTTAGGGCTTGTGAACAGTATCAGGTAGGTTGATAATATATAAAAATTAAATCTTAGTTATCCAAGTACAGGCATAGCATGGGCAGTGGCAGTGCATACTTCCTTCATACTGACTCACTCTTCACTTGGAGTGACTCTCCTGCAGGGGTGAGACATTCAGTTTCCATAGACCATTCAGTCTTTTCTGCTAGGTCTGAGAGCAAAGTGGCCAATTAGTGCGAAGTATGGTGTTTTTGTTGGGTGGACACCTGTCCATTATGTACTGAATACAAAGGCCTTCCAACTAATTTCTCATGGGCTGCTGAGGAGCTGTCACAGAATACTTTCCTTTCACTACTGACCTATGTCATTTAATAGCTTTATTACACTATAGAGTATTCCATTGAGTATGGGGTCACAGATATATTTTTGTCCTTTACCCCTGAATTCTTGCTGTTATAAGCAAATCAAACCACCCCTGTGCCGTGTAGGAGTTAAAGTAAAGGTGCAGAGAGGACAGACTAATAGGGAGTCGGTTTTTAAGGAGCTAAATTTATTGCAGTTTTAAATGAAGGCTTCTGACCCACTAACTGGACCTTTTAAAATTATTTTTTATTGGACAGCAAAGAAGGGAACATACAAAGCAATTAAAAATAATGGGAATGCACAAATCACCAGTGATCAAGAAGAAAAAATATAAAACAGTAACAGTTATTCTAAGGATCTACTGAGCATGCATGGACTGTAGATAGAACATTCTCTAAGAGTCCATTGTGGAGGGAACCATTCTTTGGCCTTGTCACAGCGCACTCATTATTGCCGGTGGCATCTCCTCCTGGCAGTTCTGGGGATTAGCTCTCTTCCAGATCTAACACCTCCCCCTTGCAGTCTCTCAACCCGTGATGTTCTCTCTCACTCACTCCAGAGACTGCAGCTTCCTCTTTGTGAATTGGCCCTCCAGCCAGGTCACTATGTAGTTTCCCCTCCTGAGGTATAGAATCTCACTGGATCTGCTGTCCACTCTGTCCGTGGCTGGTAGGGGAACCTGGGCCTGTCCACTATGGATTCCAGCCCAGGGACCCTACAACATACAGCCAACAGCTGCTCAGTTCCCAACCTTGCTGCTCTCTCCCTGGGCTATTTCCTACTCCCTCCCACAGGCATTCTTCTCCACCCTTCTCTCTTCTGGATATGCCCTTCCCTTGGGGCCAGTGTCCCAGGGTCCTTCCCTCTCTCATGCACAGCTCAACTCCATCTTCCAAACAGGGATTGCTTCTCCCCCCTAAACTCCTCATGTGCGGCTTATCTCACGAACTGGCCCCTTTCTCATCTTCCTTCACCTGTTTGGGGCTGGTGAGGCCTTACAACAGATCCCCTAATAATGTCCATTGTAGGTCATGGTCTTATCATTTTCCATAAACGTTAGCAATCTGTCTCAGCAATACAGGCAGTCTTCAACTTTACAACGTTCAGTTTATAACAAACAGCACTTACAACATTTCTGAATTGACACCCTGATTCGACTTAAGACAATTGGTTTTGACTTTACGATGCTCGGTCCCGCAATGGAGTGGATTGCGGTTCCGAGTTACGACGTTTCGACTTCCGACGCAATTTTCAGGAACCAATTGTGTTGTAAGTCCGAGGACTGCCTGTATCTTTCATTTGTCAGATCCACTGTCCAGTTTTCAGCTCAGGTTTCCAAAAGAGGGGTATTGTTGAACAAGCAGCCCTTTCTGTTTCAGTTAGAGTTTTCTTCCACCCTGCATCCTTAATGTAGAACTTTTAGGTCCACCAGCAACAATTGAACTTTTATTTCCTTTATAATGAGAATGGCCTGGTCTAAGAAGTTTGATTTTAGTTCAGTCCACAAATTGCTGAAGATGTGTATCTGTCACAGAGCGTCTCCATCACGACCTGGTGGACCTCACTGCCCCGCCAGTTCAGATGGTTCTGCAGTCACAAATGCACACCAGGCTCTTTACCTTTAACCAAGGTGTGCATTTATTTCCCTCTTACATAACAATAACATGCAACACAGGCTTATAGCAACGACAGGCTTTCCTGCAGTCCTCATTCACCTTCTGAGCTTCCTTCTGAGCTCCTCTTGCTTCCTGTTTCCTTTCCTTATATTCTCCCCAATTACCTTGTTAACACAATGATTGTCACCCAGGTGCTCACAATCTCCCACCCGAAAGTATATAGTTGCCCTCAGCTGGACCTGCAGCCTTCTCCAGGCTGCAGCAATGTCAGTGATCAGGGTGCTGCTGATAGCACGCTGGCACAGTATCCAACTCCAAATCACCCATCCAACAAACAACTGGGTAACCGATATTAAATCTCCAGTGATATATTTATAAAATTTACCAGACACCTACTAGCTGGAACACTAAATCTAACAGCCCAAGGTAGATATGAAAAGATGAGTGATACAATTAGCAAGGTCTGGGGGCAACATGCTGTTGCTGCCAGTTTGAGGGAAGCTGGAGGGTGCTGGGATGTCTACCAAAGTGCTCAAAAGCTTCATCTTCCACAACAGCCCCTGGCTGACAATATTTGAGCTTTATCCCCCTTCTAGCTGATGGAAGAAAGAAGGTGCTTTCTTTCTCGTCTCCCCTTCCAGTGCCTCCTGGCTGCTATGACCTGGACGGGTCTGTGTGACTTGGCTCCTCATTCAGCCTTGAGGTCCTCCTTTGTGAATAAGTCTTGAAGTCCTCTTTGTTAATAATGCCAGTGTTTGCCTCCGCTTTCCTAAGCAGCAGCAGTGACACGGTGAACCTGACATTCTCATTATTGCCCACAGGGCTTTGATTAGCAGCAGTGAAAATTACCCAGAATCTTGTTAATTTCATGCTATTGCTGCTTTGCAAAGCTCTGAGCAGTAGCAAAGGCACTGGAGCCATTGGTCTACACAGACTAAGGAAAGGGATTCTGCATTGAGTCACACTTGGTTTCTGTTTGAAATGTGTTCTTGACATGTGTAAGGGGTAGAGACTTTTTTAAAGGAAAGCTTAACTTCTTCAAGTACAAGGACATAGGAATGGATTTGTCAAGTATTTATAGATATATCATAACTCTGTGTAGCAGGTATAATAACAATTTCCAACATAAGTGTACTTCCAGAAGTGAATAACCTTAGCTTCTTTTAGAACTTACACTTAGCACCTACATATTCAAAGCACTGAACAAACATTTAAGTAATCCAACAATTCCCTTTGAGCTAGGTGTTATCCCCATTTTAGAGATGGTGAAACTGAGCCACAAAGAGGTGTGCCCAACGCCACACAGCAAATCAGCAAAAGAGCTGAGATTAGAGCTCAGGGCTTTCCTGACTCCCAATGGTTTGTTCATTCCTCCAAACCACATCACTGCTCAACAGCTGCCTCTTAATTGCTTCTGAGAGCATTCATGTTAAACAAATTATGAAACAAAGTAACAAGCCCGAGCAGGTCTAAAAATGTGAAGAATGGTTTGCACCTTCTCAGCAAAATCAGCAGAACTCCATTACTGCAATGCTTCATTTCCAATTTGCATCTTAAAGATATGTGACCTCCTCCCTCTCCCAGCTTGGTGCCTCCATTGCCATATACTTTATCTTGAAGTGATTCGATTTTATTTGTACAAACTGCACTAGTCGTCTGCAATAAGGATGGCTAAACACATTCATGCATTGTTCTAAAATTTAGGTAAAGATAATCCATTAAAATAAAAATAAGTAATGCTTATTTTTTTAATTAGGAAGTGTACTTAAAAAATAAGGACAAATCTAATTTGATCAATGAGATTTCTTGGTTGTCTGCTAAATTTCCTGACTAAATAACCTCAGAAGATACAATGTTTCTGTCAGTTGTACCCAGCCCTTCCCCCTCTGGATGAGTCAGTCACACATTTCTGGATCTAAATTTCCTTTTTCCTCAGTCTTTGTTAATAATATGAAAAGAGCTGGGTTTTGAAACTAAGTTGGCTTTTGAAAAATGATTATAACTCTATTAGAATGAAGAGATATATGCCCTCTGGATGAGATGTGAAATCAAAGTCTTGGCCATTAAAGATATATGGCACTTTTCACAAGAGTTAAGGGCATAAACCCCCAACGATCTGGTTAAATATCAGTTGGGTTAGTTAAGTTCTGCATCCCTTTATTCCTCTTGCACTTTCAATTGAATATGTAAAAGGTTCTCATATGTTTTTTTTATAATATGGATCACATCTGTCATCTTAAGATTTAGTCAACACTTTTCCAGTCCATCCTTTTCCAGTCCAGAATTGTTCTTTATGAAACATTTTCTCATATACTGTCCCATTGAATTTTAATGTCCCAAGTAATGGGGCTTCCAATACTTCCCTTGGGATACAATATCAGAGGCTAACAAATTGGATACACTCCACCATCACTTTGGCTTCCTCTTGATAAATAAACATCCAGCTTCATGGTAACTTCATCAGCCATATGGCTACTTTGCATCAGAAATTTGGTGAGCAGTCATATAGGCTTCCATATATTCTTCCCTAAATCACTGCAAGGGGGAAGGTCTCTCCTATAGAAGATATACAGTGTTTTGCTGTGCAGTTCCATAGGTTGTAGTTCTGAAATCTTATTCTGTGTGGTCTTTTTTTCTCTGTTTCGTACCTCCCCTGAGATTTCTTCCATCTGTTGCTTGATACCACATAGCAGTGGCTGTCCAGGTTGAAGGAGGTCTTGAATGAATTAAGGAGGAGTGATTTCACAGAACACTTTTGTGGAGTTATTTCCATCATTTTTGTTTTCTAGGGATATCCCAAAAATAGCTGCCCTGGTTGACAGATGTCAGATCACTGAGGAAAATAAACTTGTACAGGGAAGAATTCACTTTACAATAGCCATTCAATATTTTTGCAACTTTTTTACTATTATCTTTTTTCTTTATCATTACAGTCAGCATTAAATATTATAAAACAGCAGCATGACGTCATGGATGTGTGGATCACTAATCCTATCATAGGTATGAAAAAGCAAGTTTGTCTCTCATTGTTTTTATTTTCTTCTCCAGAATGATCAGTCTTTGCAGAATGTTCTTCTTAGCATAAAGAACTCTTCTTAGTAAGCTTGGGGCCTCTACAGGATTTCCATCCTCTGGTGTGAGAGAGAGAGAGAGAGAGAGAGAGAGAGAGAGAGAGAGATATGAAACGGTTTGCCAGGTGTTTCGACTTCTAGAAAATGCCCCTCTCCAGCAGTCGCTGCCTGGGTCAAAAGCCCATATATTGGGACACCAATATAGCAGGGCAGGAAAAATGATAGGCCTCCATGTGATGCTATCAGGTAAAATTTGGAAGGCTGAAGTTGCTTGTTCTCTTCCAAACTAACTTCTCAATCTTTTCCTCCCAAGTTTCTGTATTTTTTCCTTTTTCTTCCCTTTCTCCTTAAGTTTGTTACTCCTACCAATATTTATGTATGCATGTTAAGTGCAGAACCTATCATAAATACTGTGGATATAACCAGGGTCCTGATTTTGTATGTTAGGCTCTGATTCAGGAAGGTACTTCAGCATGTGTCTAACTTCAAGCATGTGAACACTCCCATTGACTTCAGTGGGACTATTTGTAAAGTTAAAATCGCCTGCTTAAGTACCTTCCTGAATCAGGGTCTTAGAGAGATGCCATTGTGTTTCCATTGCTGGCAAAAGAAGAAAAACAGCTCTCACTCCACCAGTGAGCTGATGCAGTGAGAAATGTAGGGCTGGATACCAGCTGTGAATGCCAGCTGAGTAGCATTGTAAGAAGTTATAAAATACCATTTCAGCCAGATTGCACTGATGCACTTACAAAAGCTACCATCAAACTAGAGAGTTCTTCACTCCATTTATCTATTTGAAGGTCTTAGTTTCATGACAAATGAAATACTATTAAATACTGAGCAAAGAAATTTCACCTGGTGTCAGAGCATTTTAATAAATAAAGATTTAAAGAAACCAATATAGCTCCGTGGAATGTTGTCATTCCTATCCATACCTCTAAATTTTCCTGTTTACTCTTATCCTTTCCCCCACATGTCATCTGTTGTAATGCATCCTTCTCATAGATTCATAGATTTGAAGGCCAGAAGGGACCACTGTGATACTCTTTTTTAGTCTGTCCTCCTGTGTAACACAGGCCATAGAACTTCATAAAATAATTACTAGAACAGATCTTTTAGAAAAACATCCAATCTTGATTTAAAAATGGGCAATGATGGAGAATCCACCACAACCATTGGTAAATTGTTCCAATGGTTAATTACTCTCACCATTCAAAATTTTATGCCTTATTTCCAGTTTTAATTTGTCTAGCTTCAACTTTCAGCCATTGGATCCTGATTTAAATCTAGCAAAGAAAGATATAGAGTCCATTATTAAATATTTGTTCCCCATGTAGGTATAGATAGACTATAATAGACTATAACAGGGGTCGGCAACGTTCGGCACGCGGCTCACCAGGGTAAGCACCCTAGCAGGCCGGGCCAGTTTATTTGCCTGCTGACATGGCAGGTTCGGCTGATCGTGGTCCCCTCTCGCCGCGGTTCGCCGTCCCGGGCCAATGGGGGCAGCGAGAAGCGGCGCGGGCGAGGGATGTGCTGGCCGCGGCTTCCCGTCACCCCCATTGGCCCGGGACGGTGAACCGCGGCCAGTGGGGGCCACGATCGGCCGAACCTGCCACGTCAGCAGGTAAATAAACTGTCCCGGCCTGCTAGGGTGCTTACCCTGGCGAGCTGCGTTCCGAACGTTGCCGACCCATGGACTATAATCAAGATATCCCCTTAACCTTTTCTTTGCTAAACTAAATTGATTGTTGTTGTTTTTTTCTCTCGTTGTTATTCCTCCTTCATTTCTCCCTTGATGACCCTGATCATTTGTGGCCAAATTCTGAAGTTTTTACTCCAGCAAAACTCCTATTAAAATCAATAGAGCCAGGTTTTAACTCCTTGTGTTTTGGCCTTCGGTTCTTACCAGGTAGTTAAATTTTACCCGTAGCAAACTATATGCATTTTGGGCCATACATTTAAGCCAACATAAAGGCATTGCTTGTTCATTTACTTCTAGAATGAGTCCGTTTCCTTTTGATTCTCCGTTTGGAAGCTGATTAGGAATATGCATGATGCTATAACATGCAAATTCTAATGAGTAGGTGGAGAATAAGTATTTTCTGTGTGAAATGTTAGAAGTTTTGTTTTACTCATTTAAAGACAGAGATTTCAATATTCTTGTTTAACATTCAGCAAGCTCTCAAAGTTGAGAGTCCTGAGGGTACGAGGTGTTTAAAACAAAATAACCTACATGTTGAAGAGATAATTAGGTACGGGAGGGAAGATGGGAAATGTAGGGAGTTCAAATGGATGAAGGCTGAGATAACCTTAATGCCCCAAAGAACACCACCATTCTCTTCCCATCTCCCACAGGGCTGCCCTACATAAACTGGCAAATGGATGCCCCCACCAGTCTGCAGTAATCCACTTGTGAATTAATGAACATTTTACTGCACTTAATATTTTATTGATATAAAACATTATATCATTTAATTCCCCTGGCTGTTGGGATTCTACTAAAATGTAATGCATGACACTCCAGACCATGAGGTCCAGTGGAAAGAGCAGGGAACTGAAAATAAAAGAACCTGGGTACTGGTCCTAGTTCTATCACTGTCTGTGTCTGTTTTGGAATAGTCACCTCTCCTTACAATATCCAAGTTTCCCCATCTGTGTAAGTGGGAATAATGATACTACTTATCCATCTTCGTAAAGCGATGTATGGCTCTAAAAGCTCAATATATAGTTGGTGCTAGGTATTTTTATGTCTTGACACTTCAGTACTAAGACCCTCAACTGGAACCTCGGAGACTGGTTAGTGATGCAGTTGTGTCATGCAATTAACCTTTGGTAGAGTGGCTGCCATTAAAAACATAACGTTTACCAGTACACTGTGATTGTGATACAGTGGCTTAAGAAAATAGCACAGTTACTGCATGTACTTTGGTTAATGACTGTTGTGTTTTTAAGCCAGGTAGGATGGACCTGAGGAGTGAAATCTGTTGTGTTGATCCCTCATTGCTATCCATGCGAGTAATGTATTTGAATAACTATTTAAGGCTATATGCAGCCCTCAAAATGGGCTTGCAACTCTTATTGACACTATTGGGGATATTGTGTATTGATAGAAGACATTAGTGGCCCTTGAAGTGGTGTTGTGAGACTCGGGGAACATGATGAAAGTAGTAACCATTACTGTAGTATTTTTTTACACTGCAGCACAAAGGCAGGGTCAGTTCCTCAGATGGCGCAAATTGGCATAGCTTCATTAAATTAAACAGAGTTTATGTTAGATTATACCAACTGAAGATCTGGCCCAGGTTCAACAGAAAAAGGGACCTACTGCTACAAAATCCAATATGGCAGCAAATGAACTGAGAATTGGAGTAATGACTTGAGGAATAAAAGTTTGCATATTATGGCTGTAATTCAGCATGATGATTACATGTGCATAATTTTAAGCATATGACTTCAGTGGGAATACTTATTTCCTTTCTCAAAGTTACTCTCATGCCATTAAGTACCTTGCTGAATTGGAGCCTATCTTAATGATGATTTTGATGGAGAATCTAGAATATCACTTCAAAATAAACATTGCAACTTTATCCTTTTATTTTTTTTTAACTACAGACATATTCGTTTAAATGCCACCTACAAGCCTTATTTATGAGTGAATAATGACTAATATGTTGGGAAATTTTGCTTTTTGTTCTTAAAACATAACTCCCAGTAAGGTAGGTCTAATTTGTATGAAAATTTGAATGTACATAAATCTTGATAAGAACTGGGTATCTAACTTTGTTTTGTACATTGTTGCCTTTGTATTACAATATGTAGCTAATTTTTAACCTGGAGAGGAGCTCTCCTGTAGCTTAGTTAACACCTGTAAATTCCTATCAACTGTAACCAAAATTAAGTAACTTAGTGGAAAAAGTGTCTGCCTTATAATGATTTTTCCATCAGTGTGATTATTTTAGCATTTACTACATAGCAAAAGCTATCACTAAGTTTGTGAAACAGCTCCAGCAGTTCTGACCCCATGTTTTCAGTTGCTCATGACTTCCATAAAAATTAATCTTTTGGGGCTGAAATTTTCCATGCTTGGTGACATCTGAAATGTAAATTGGTTGGGGAAAATTTCTTGAGCTGTTCTTGTTATACAAGGCTGGGGAAAATATCCTTTTTCTATAATAAAAATATTACATGCTTTTTCTTACATAGATAACTCATAAATGTATGGACTTTGAATTGTGGTGTGTAGATAGTGCCCATTTTGGAGTATGTCCATGTATATCTAGAAAGTGTATATCTAAATGGGATAAGTACTCAAAGAACAATTCAAAAGCTACTCAGTTGACTAATAGGTTGCAGTGGATGCAAATTGTGTCTGCTTTAAACTTCTAATAAAGCATCAGAATGTGATCATTTGTGCTCTGAAAGGTACATATAAATAAATTAGCCTTTAAACCATCTCCAGATATAAAATATAAGCTCAGGTTTTTTAGAAGTACCAAAGGATGCATTGACTGACAGTCAGTCTTTATCACTATAAACTTTCCTGTATCTCACAGGAATTTATATACTGTAGTGACTCCTCATTGTTCTCAGTATCAAATGCCATAATTTTCAAATAATGGTGAGAAGAGGGTGGGGGAAGCAGAACACAATGTTCTGCTATTGTTTTAGTTCCCTAATTATCGCACGCTTCATAAAATTAAATGATACCTTAGCTGAAGAATCATTGCCTGTGAGAAAATAAGGTAGGTCCCAATCCAACTTCCATTGAAGTCAATGGGAAGATTCCTATTTATTTAAATATAAATTGGATCAAGCCCAAAATTCTCACAAAATGTAAAAATCCTATATTAACATTGTACAGTGTCATCGTATCCTCATATCATAGCTATAATAACCATAAATAATTAATTTGGTTGAAAATACGCATAATATATACAGACAATTTCAGCATAGTTATGAGAAAGGTATAAATTCCATTAAGAGCACTATAGCTAGAAACTTTTCTAGCAAAATTTAATCACGCACAATATAATCTACATCTTCTTTCAGAAATACCAGTGTGTTTTAGAAGTTTCAGCATAATAATAATAATAATACTTATTTCTGTTTTTTAATCTGAGGGTCTCAAAGTGCTTTACAAAGGACAAGTATCAGTATCTTCATTGTATAGGTGGGGAAACTGAGACACAGAGCATATAAGTGATTTAGTCAGGGTTATACAATAATTTAGTCACTGAGTGAGGAATAGCATTCATGTCTACCGATCCCAAGTTCAGGGTCTATTCACTGGTCCACTGATTTTCTACATAAAAGACAGTAAAGTACATCTGTGACTCAGTTTGAAGAAAAATGGTTTGTATTATAAGTCTCTTGACTTCATTGGGGTTGTATGCAAAAAACAGAGGACAGAATTTGTCTTCTAAAATATTGTGCTCAAAGGTGGTTCTAGGAATTCCGCTTCTCAGAGCACAAAATGTTTCTGCGCCCTGAGTAGTGTATTAAAAAAATAGGCCAGGTGGCCATGCAATATGGCACCCACACCCTGGCTATTGATTTAGCACCCTTAGAAGTTGGTGCCCAAGGTGGCCACTATGGTTGCTCAATTTTGAGGCTGGCATTGATTGGGTGGAGATTGCTCACAAAGATTGGGTGGAGATTGCTCACAAATTTTTCAAGTAATATTTTCTGTATATTGGACCAGAACATAAGGTTAGTAGGAGATGAATGCCTTGGGTTATAAATAATTATGTGTGAGCAAAAAGCGATACAATGCACTTGAAGGAACAACTTGGCGTTGCTATAGAGTGAAAGTGTATTAATCCAAAACAGAAGAGTGATGGCTTGCATGGTACCATAGATGCTCTTCAAAAGTCTCCATGTTTGCTTAGATCTGGATAGAGTACCCTATAGGTTTTTGAATATCTAGGAAATATTTTGATGATTTTCTTTATGGAATAATGTCTTATATAACCATAACTTGAGTAAGAAGGGACAGTCTATAACAGATCTAAAGTTGGGTTATAGCCCTGCTGGGGCTGAATATATAATTGATGCTCATTTAAAATGTATGGTAGCTTTTACTGTGGAGTGGAGTGTCAATGGCACCCTCTGTGGTCTGGCCCCAGACCCACTACTCTATTTTGAGAAACTACTGGGGAAAACAATAGCTTTCCCGTGACTGCTGTCAGAACCATGTTGAGGCTCTCTCCTCTCTAAATTACAGCAGACCGTCTCGTTTTAGAGAGGAAAAGGTGCCTCCAGAGTTGTAGCCAAACTGCTGGTATTCGGCTGATACCATGCTGCCTATGGATGCTTATTGAGTGTTCAGAGCGAGCCCCTGGAATTGTTGATGCCATTAAATGCTATCACACAGTGGGTGAACTTCTATCTGTTTTCGTTGAACAACTTCAGAAGTGTCTTTGTCTGCCATTCAGTCAATGGGAACCTTGGATTCCAAGAATGAATAATCACTTCCAGCTGACCTGCATTAGCACATAACTGGAACTGCTCTTCCAGTTCTCTTGCCAGTGATAGCATCAAAGGAGACATTCTCCAGAGAAAATGAAGACAAATTTTAATACAGGAAGAGACTATCAAGTCTATCCTAGGGATGGAGACTAAGATCTCCTTCTGGTGACTAGTAGCACTGTGTATGTATATTGTCAGTATTACTTTGGTAATTTTAATCTCTACCAGCTGGACTGAACCAAATATTGTACAGCGCCAGAATTCTTTCAGATTTGCCCTCCTCAGCACAGGGGGAGACATCTTTGTTGTCATCATCTCTTAGCAGGAGGAGAGAAGTACTGGAGGGTCCTGGAAACCTGCCAAATGAGGGATTGCAAATCCTTCTGTGAAACTCTTCTAGAGAATTCCTAAATCTCAGGATTTCATTGGGGTGCCCTATGAACTTTCCTGTCTTCAGAGACCAAGGGTTTTGGGAGTTTGCCTTTTTTAAAAAAGCTGAATACAGATTAGGGAAAATCAAAGTCCCCAGACAAATCTTCAGAAGTGGGCTGTAGTCCACGAAAGCTTATGCTCTAATAAATTTGTTAGTCTCTAAGGTGCCACAAGTCCTCCTGTTCTTCTTTTTGCGGATACAGACTAACACGGCTGCTACTCTGAAACCAGACAAATCTTGAGTTGCAGAAGCCCAACGGGAAGTGTAACCTGTTAATCCATTATATTGCCTCTTTGAAATAACCAGTTCTTCTTCGAGTGATTGTTCACGTCCATTACACATTAGGTGTACGCGCGCCGCGTGCATGGACGTCAGAAACTTTTTCCCTTAGCGGCTCCCGTCGGGCCGGCAGGGCCCCCTCCCTCCCGCCAGAGCGGCGCCCCGCTTTAGGGTATATATATCCCTGCCGATCCGACCCCTCCAGTTCCTTCTTACCGTCCGTGGCGGCGTTGGAACAACTCTGTCTCTCGTCTGAGTGTCCCTTAGCATAGTCATTAGTGTTATTTAGCAAAAGTTATCAGTTAATTAGTAGTAGTGTTGAGCTTAGTAGTTAACAGCTCATTAGGTACTTAAAGTTCCTGCTGTGGTTGCTTGGTCAACCCCGGCACCGGCCCTGGGCGGCAGGGCATGCCGCACGCCCAAGGCTTCAAGGCTTGTGCCACGTGCCGCAAGCCTATGCCATTGAGCGACCCCCACGACTCGTGTCTCTGCTGCCTGGGGGAAGCTCACCAGAAAGAAAGCTGCAAGATCTGCAAGGCCTTTAAGCCCAGAACTAAGAAGGAAAGAGACTTTCGCCTCAAGCAGCTGCTCATGGAGACGGCGTTGCAGCCCTCCACTTCGGTGGCACCGTCTGCCTCAGTGCGGAGTGCCCCGGCATTGGTGCGGGAACCGGCGCCGGCGGGTCACTCGAAGCCCACGGCACCAACCCAATGGGGGCATGTACGACACCAGTTGTCTTCGCCGGCAAAATCGAAGGGCCAACCCAAGGCCCGAGGACGCTCCCCGCATAAGAGGGCAGTGCCGGTGAAGACCTCGAGTGCGCCTAAGGCCGGCACGGCCCCGGCACAGGCCCCGGTAGTGGCTCCGGCGCCGAAAGGCCCGTCGAGCCCCGGGATAGGCGCGTCGAGTGAGGATGAAGGGCTGGAGGAGCTCTTGGAACAGCCCTCCACTCCGGACACATTTGAAGCAGCAAAGGACCTCATTGCATTGTCCGTTGAGGGCCCTCCACGAACTGAGGACGCTCCGCCGAAGCTGCCACACAGAGGCAAGCTGGCGATGGTGCGCCCATCATGGTCGCCATCTCGGCACCGTTCAAGGCACCGGTCCCGGTCGAGCTCTGCCTTGGTGGACTCCCGGTTGCCCTCGGTGCAGAAAGCGCCGCAGCAGTCGGGCTTCAGCAAGCGGTCGGCACCGACTCAGCAGCCATACTCGAGTTGGCACCGGGATGCGTCGGCGATACGTTCCCCGAGACCGACCAGCCGTAGTCGTTCCCGGTCCCGTGGTCATCGGTACCGATCCAGGTCCAGGTCGGCGAGACACTGCTCCAGGTCCTGGTCGCGGAGGCGCTACTCCCCAAACCCGGACCGGCACCGTTCTACGGCTCTGCCGTGGCCTTCCAGATCACCGTCCGTGGTGTTGGAGACTGACTCAGGCCGGTACGGTGGGTATGCCCATAGGGCACAGGCTAGTAGGGACTACGAAGCCTGTGGCCATCCCCAATGGGGCCAACCAAGCCAATGGCCGTCCTGGACACCCTGGGCCTACCACCAGCAAGGGCCCGCATCTAGGACCTCGAGATCCGGGCCATCAGGGTACCGATCCCGCTCTCCGCGGTACCGCCCGCCATCTCATAAGGAGGCAACGGTCTCTAGACCGCAGGAGCGGGAGGGAGTGGACTCGGCACCGAGCACGGTACCGTCCCAGTCCCACACCGTGGGACAGGCCCCAGAGGAGCAACCGGTCGATGTCGGGTTGCAGGAAGATGAGGATGGGCAGAAGGCCCCGACCTCTTCCTCCTCGCCGGACGAGGCAGTAGCAGGCACGACAGTGTCCGGCCCTCCCCTGATTGATCATCGGGCGCACCAAGACCTGCTTCGCCGGGTAGCCCTCAATCTGGGCTTGCAAGCGGAGGAGACTATAGAACAGGAGGACCCCATGGTCGACATCCTGAGCCTGGAGGGGCCCTCCAGAGTCGCTCTCCTGATTATACGGACAGTCCAGTCCAACTATAAGACGGTGTGGCAAACGCCGGCCTCCAGTGCACCAACTGCAAGAGGTGTGGAGAGAAAATACTTCGCCCCATCTAGAGGGTTTGACTTCCTATTTTTGCACCCGTCTCCTTGTTCGCTGGTGGTCTCGGCGGTCAACGAGCGAGAGCGTCATGGCCAGCAAGCCCCTGCGCCCAAGGGCAAGGAGGCAAAATGATTGGACTTATTCGGAAGGAAAGTCTATTCGTCTGGGGGCCTCCAGCTGAGGATCGCTAATCAGCAGGCGATTCTAAATAGGCACAATTTTAATTCTTGGGCATCAGTCTCCAAGTTAAAAGACTCCCTACCGCCGGACGCACATCCTGAGTTCATGGCCCTGGTGGACGAGGGGATGGCAGTGGCCAAGACCTCATTGCAGGCCTCCCTCGACTCAGCCGACGCAGCGGCTAGAACAATTGCGTCAGGGGTAGTGATGAGGCGTTCGGCATGGTTACAGGCTTCAGGCCTTCCGCCAGAGGTGCAGACCACCCTGCAGGACCTCCCGTTTGAAGGTTCGGGCTTGTTCTCTGACCAAACGGACGCCAGGCTACATAGCCTTAAGGATTCGCGAGCAACCCTAAAGTCATTAGGAATGCATACCCCGGTGACACAGCGCAAGCCCTTTAAACCTCGGCCACCACAGAGGCAGTACCACCCTCGCCCTCGGCACGAACCGTACCGCCGTCGTGGCAGGGATAACAGGCGGAGACGTAACAATACGCCTAACCAGAGTCAAGGTCACCGCCAGGGCAAGCCGCAGCCAGGGAACAAACCAGGCTTTTGAAGTTACGCTCGAGGACAGCGTACCACATTCCATACCGGATCCTCCTCTGAGTTTCAAGGACTGCCTGTCCCATTTCTACCGGGCATGGTCGCGCATAACATCGGACCGCTGGGTCCTGCGCACAGTGGAGGTGGGCTATAGCCTCCAGTTTTCCTCGCCCCCTCCCTGCCATCCCACTTCCCCGTCCCTCTTCAGGGACCCCTCTCATGAGCAACTTCTCATGCAGGAGGTACAGACCCTTCTCGCAGTAGGAGCAGTGGAAGAGGTCCCACCGGACCTAAGGGGAAAAGGATTCTACTCCAGGTACTTCCTGATTCCCAAGGCAAAAGGGGGCCTCCGTCCTATCTTGGACCTGCACGACCTAAACAAGTTTCTGGTCAGAACGCGCTTCCGTATGGTCTACCTTGGAACTATTATCCCATCCCTGGATCTGGGGGATTGGTACGCTGCCCTCAATATGAAAGATGCCTATTTTCACATCGCCATCAATCCGGCCCACAGGCGGTTCCTGCGCTTCACCGTCAACCAGCGCCATTTCCAATTTACGGTCCTGCCTTTTGGCCTGGCATCAGCACCACGAGTATTCACGAAATGCATGTCCGTGGTAGCAGCCTTCCTTCGGAAGAGAAGGATGCGCGTGTTCCCGTACTTGGATGACTGGCTCCTCGTGGGCAGGTCAGAGGCCGAGGTCCGCTCTCACGTGACGCTGGCCTTACAGATGTTCGGCAGGCTCGGCCTCCTGGTCAACGTGCCCAAGTCCACGTTAGCTCCCACACAGAGACTGGACTTCATAGGTGCAGTCCTGGACTCGGTGACCGCGCGGGCAAGCCTCCCAGAGTCACGGTTCCTGACAATTCAGAGGGCCGTAAGCTCAGTCCAAAAATTACCCACGACAACGGCAAGGTGTTGCATGCAGCTCCTGGGACACATGGCAGCCTGCACACATGTAGTCAGACATGCCCGCCTAAGGCTCCGGCCCTTGCAGTTGTGGTTTACCCAAACGTACCGCCCCAACAGAGACCCCTTGGATCTGGTGGTGACGATCCCGGATCGGGTGTTGGGCTCGCTCCGCTGGTGGCTCGATCAACAGCAGGTCTGCGAAGGGATCCCCTTCGCTGCCCCACAGCCCACTCTGATGTTAGTAACAGATGGATCGGACCCGGGTTGGGGGGCGCATCTGGGGGAACTGCGGACCCAAGGTTTGTGGTCCAAAGAAGACAGGTTGCTTCACATCAATCTAAAGGAGCTAAGAGCGGTTCGCCTCGCCTGTCAGACCTTCCACGCCACCATAGAAGGTCACAGCGTGGCAGTCCTGACGGACAACACTACCGCCATGTTCTATATAAACAAGCAGGGCGGGTCCGGTCCTCTCCCCTCTGTCGCGAGGCACTCCAATTATGGGACTTCTGTATAGCCCATGCGATCCATCTCATTGCAACGTATCTCCCGGGGATCCAAAAAGGCTTAGCGGACCGCCTCAGCCGATCCTACCAAATGCACGAATGGGCGTTGAGGCGAGACGGCCTGCATTCAATCTTCCGGAGGTGGGGCTTTCCCCGGGTGGATCTTTTCGCCACCAAGGACAACAGTCAGTGCCCTCAGTTTTGCTCGTTTCAGAACCTCAGCCCGGGATCATTGGCAGATGCCTTCACGATTCCGTGGGGAGGGAGCCTGAGGTATGCCTTCCCTCCGTTCCCGCTCATACACAAGGTCCTCCTCAAGACCCACAGGGACAGGGCGACAATTATACTCATCGCCCCGGCCTGGCCACGCCAGCATTGGTTCACGTCCCTGCTGGAATTGTCCATAGCCGACCCGATCACCCTCCCCCTCCATCGCGACCTAGTCACGCAAGACAAGGGTCGCCTGCTCCACCCGAACCTGCCATCGCTACATCTCACGGCGTGGTATCTCTCTGGCTGAACGATGCGGAACACAGGTGCTCTCACCAGGTTCAACAAATTCTCCTTAGTAGTAGGAAGCCCTCCACAAGAGCGACCTACCTGGCCAAATGGAAGAGGTTCTCCCACTGGTGCGAGCCTCAACACATACAGCCTCTACAGGCCTCAGTTCCGTCGATCCTGGACTACTTACTGCACCTCAAGCATCAGGGGCTTGCACCCGCCTCGATTAGAGTGCATTTAGCTGCCATTTCGGCATTCCATCCGGGAGAGTTGGGAGTGTCAGTGTTCTCCAACCCCACAGTGGCCCGATTCCTCAAGGGGCTGGAGAGGGTGTTTCCCTACTCGCGTCCACCGGTCCCTGCGTGGAGTCTGAACCTAGTCCTAACTAAGCTCATGGGGCCCCCCTTTGAACCCCTAGCCACTTGCTCCCTCATGCACCTCTCACGGAAGGTGGCGTTTCTTGTGGCCATCACATCGGCCAGGAGGGTATCGGAATTGAGGGCCCTCACTTCAGAACCCCCTTATACAGTTTTTCATAAGGATAAGGTGCAACTGAGGCTGCACCCCAAATTCCTCCCGAAAGTGGTATTGCAGTTTCACATGGGACAGGACATTTGTCTACCGGTGTTCTTCCCTAAACCCCATACGGACCCTCATCACCGCAGCCTACATACCCTCGATGTTCGAAGGGCATTGGCGTTTTACCTGGAACGGACCAGGTCGTTCCGCAGAACACCTCAGCTGTTTATTGCCATTGCGGAACGTATGAAAGGCTTGCCTATCTCGACACAGCGCTTATCGGCGTGGATTGTGCATTGTATACGCACATGTTATGAGCTCACCGATGTTCCGGCCCCAGAGATCCGGGCCCACTCGACTAGGGCTCAAGCGTCCTCAACGGCCTTCTTGGCGCAGGTCCCTATCCAGGAGATCTGTAAAGCGGCCACCTGGTCGTCCGTACATACGTTCACAGCCCACTACGCGATCCACCATCAGACCAGAGAGGACGCGATGGTCAGACGGGCTGTGCTACAGTCAGTTGTACCTTGACTCCTACCCACCTCCAATGGTAAGCTTGGGAATCACCTAATGTGTAATGGACGTGAACAATCACTCGAAGAAGAAAGAACGGTTACTTACCTTCTGTAACTGTTGTTCTTCGAGATGTGTTGTTCACGTCCATTACACTTCCCACCCTCCTTCCCCTCTGTCGGAGTCTCCGGCAAGAAGGAACCGGAGGGGTCGGGTCAGCAGGGATATATATACCCTAGAGCGGGGCGCCGCTCTGGCGGGAGGGAGGGGGCCCTGCCGGCCCGACGGGAGCCGCTAAGGGAAAAAGTTTCCGACGTCCGTGCACGTGGCGCGCGTACACCTAATGTGTAATGGACGTGAACAACACATCTCGAAGAACAACAGTTACAGAAGGTAAGTAACCGTTCTATCACAAAAGTTGAAGTGGTCTCTAGTAAAACTGCTTTTGGGGACCTTATTACTGTGTATATGCCCTGAAAGAGAATAAATTGTGGTGCAGATGCCTTCCTTGCCTAGAGAAATGGATGATTCTCTAACAAGGAGAGCAGCTTGGAAGCAGAAGGCAAAGAATGAGCCTGCATTGGAAGCTCATAGTGATTTTATTGCAAACAGTGCCACCTACATTTTTTTCTTTAGCTTTTTGGTTTCCACAGGAGTTGCCTTTCATTTATCTGATGGAAGATGAACTATGGTCACAGGTTATGCACTACTTTTGATGTAAAAATGTTTTGGTTAATCAGGCCATGCCACTCTTATCTCATACACTCCCACTGCAGTTTATCTACAATCACAGCCATGGCTCAATGCCTGTCATACTGCCTAACCAATGTATTATCAGTGCATTCTGAGAAGATCTAGATAGCTACTCCATAAGTTGTTGCTGCTGGAAAAGAGGATTGTGGGAGTTGTTCATGATGCCTCTTCCACCCCACCTCTTCTACCACACAGGATACTTAGATTTCTTACATAAATCCCATAATTGATTGCCCTTCAGGAGGATACTTGACATTATAGAACCTGTCTAGCAGTTCAGGTTGCTGCATCCTCTACTTTTAGGAGTTTTTGCTTAAGGGCTTTGATGGTAAGCAAGGTGGTATGCTGACAAACAACAAATGTAAACTGAATTGGTACATGAAAGTGAGGGACACAGAGAGGAGGCTGCACATGAAGACGTTTGGATCCAAAATCGACTGTGGGGATGCTAGCCTGTGGACCAGACCAATTTGTACCCACTGGAGGAATACAACTGTGGTTGGATTGACTGAATGACTAACGCTAGTTTCATCGTTGTGTGACTAGAACTATCACCATCATTAGAGCATTAAACCAACTATAGATGAGGTGCTCTTCCAGGGGACAAGAGAGTTGCAGTGTTCAGCTGCCAAACTGAGCTATGGCTGTGTCACACACAATAATAAACTTAGATGCCACCATAAATAATCTTGAAAATTACGTATATGGTTAGTTCAGGAACAGTTGCTTTGCCCAGGAAGATTTAGTTTAGTTGCAGAATTTGGTTTTTAATGGGGCCCTGTTTTTACATAGAGATGAATGTTTCCTTAGAACAAATGAAAACTTTACACATTTTAGCTCAAACTGTGCTCTGCTAAGCCTCCCACATTTATACCCATCTTCCTGGCAGTCATCCCAAAATATGTTTGGGTTGAGGCATTATGCATTACATTTGGTAAGGCTTTAGCAGCATTCCCTCTTGCTCACATCAATCCTTATTTCTGTTTGCTCTTGTAATTTACAGTTAATGAAAATTCTAAGTTTACCTTTGTTTTTGTTGGCTTCTGTACAAGAGAACCCTTCAGCCCTTGCAGCCTTCCATCCAACTGGAAAGCAGAATTCGAGAAAGCAAAATCTAACAGAGTAGTTCCATTTTAGACAGCAGCCTTGATGTTTATGTCAGTATGATAGCAATCTTGGGGAAATATTGAGAGTCTTACTCCAGGCTTGACTTTACTTACTGGGGTGAGTAGGCTTACAAAGCATCCCAAATGGACAGTAGCCCCCAGTTAATCATAATGTAACAGAGCCAATCATGAAGTCCCTAATCAGTTTTTCCTAGATCCTTGCTCAGACAAGACTCCTGCTCAAATCAACAGGAATTTGCCTAAGTAATGACATCGGAATGTGACTCAGAATACACTCAGATGACCTTAATGTGATGTGGATGATATTGACAAAATAAACCATTCTGGAGCCATTACAGTCTCTCCTGACAAAATCTGCTTTTAAAAAATATTTGCCTCATGGATTTTCAGTCCTGAAATAATTTTTTCAGTCTGTCTGTTGCATACCACCCATGCACAGGAACTGTATATTTAAAAGATTACTATGTTAAACAGGTGTCTGCACATATACAGTGTGTGTGTATATATATATATATATATATATATATATATATATATATATATATATATATATATATATATATATATATATATACACACTATGCATACTGTACACTTACAGTTTAACATTATACACACCTACATAAAATAAAAACAAAATTCCTACACATACTAATTTTTAAAAATTCTGCTTAAAATTATACAGTTCTCATTTATTTTGGTGGTCATACAATGTTCCAGAGTGGTGTCTTTTCAAATTTAAAAAATCCTTTCTTGGATAAAAATGTAGACAAATTTAGAAGAATTATTCAGTCCAACAGAAATTGTAATATAGTCATAAATTCTTGAAAAAAACAAATCTTTGTAGACCTGAAGAAGAGCTTTGTGTGAGCTTGAAAGCTTGTCTCTGTCACCAACAGAAGTTGGTCCAGTCAAAGATATTACCTCACCCACCTTGTCTCTCTAATATCTTGAGACCAACACGGCTACAACACTGCATACAAAGTCTTCACAATGGCAAGCCTGACTGACCCTTTGTTTAGCATCATGTGCACACCACTTTAGTGCAGTCCATTGTTCTCATTGCTATAAAAGTGTAGCTTATCAATATGGGCTCTGATCCAATTTTAAAACTTAATTTTCTGCTGTTTAGTTCATCTTGTGTAGCCATTACTGATGCTGTGCAGTTTGATGCACTAGAGGACAAGGCATGGGAGAAAAGCACTCTTTGCACCTGTTTAAAATCTCCAATGCTTTGTGTGGTTCCTGGGCAACAGGCAGGAATCCTGTGAAAAGCTAGGCTGCACTTGCTCAATTGTTGCTGGCAGCTGTGACTTTGAGAGAGCACATAGCAGCTCCTTAGCAGGTTGCTTGTGTTATGTGACAGGCACTGATCATGGCAAACTCTTGGCTGATTTTTCTTCATTTGTGCCTGTGATCAAGGCTGGGTTGCTTGGAGTTGCATACTTAGCCAAGAAAAGAATTAGCGAGCTCTAAGGTGAGTTTGTCATTGGTGAGGGGCAGGGAAGTGAGGCAGGGATTAATTGTGAATCAGTGCTTTCTTGACTGGCAAACAAGGAGAGAAGCACAGACATTCCTCACCACAGGGTATTTTTCTCTACATTTCTTGTTCTTTTCAGGATCTTTTTGCAGTGATGCCATGTGGAGCACAAGGGCTCATAGCCGGAGAACAGTGTGTTTTTTGTTTTGGTTTGTTGGATGGGCGGGTTTATATTTTAGGTTGGAAATCTCTCATATAATTCATATAATTTTTTATTATTGTTGGTTCTGATCTCTTGAGGTTGGCAGTTCTGTCATTTGTCTACTGGGGCTAACAATCACATTAGTTTTTCCTCCATGCCCGGTCTGGGTCTACCCTCAGCATCATCTTAGCAACTGATTCAGTCACACAGCACTACCTGATTGGCAAATTCAGACCATTTCATCTTTGTATCCACTCTACGTTATCTAGTATAAACATCCCTATTCTGCCCTACTCAAAGGAAGTCAGTATTTTATCAGTAGATTTGAACAAATTGTCCAAATCTCAAAATATTATGAACTATTGATATCCCCATCCTCATAATGGCAAGCCTGGCATTTCTTTGAGATTGCTTTAAACCCTATTTATGCTCATACTGGTTCAGCCCAGAAAGACTGAATACACAATAGCCTGTTTCTACTTATGCTTGTATCAGTGTCTTCTTTTCTGAAACTTCCAGAAAATATCCTTTAGACACACAGTGGAGCTGATGACAGTCCAAGGTGTTACAACCACTTTATTAGCCAAGATCAATAAAGAGTGGAAGAGAATCTGACTACCAAGTGGGCAAGTGTTGGCATGGACCTTTACTTGATATCGCTGTTGAATTTCTTAGTTAGACATAATAGAAACGTGGCTATTAAGCAATAAGAGTCAGTGTGGTGTAATGGACAGAACACAAGGAGCCAAGGAATCCTGTGTTCTCATCCCAACACCACCGTGACTTGCTGTATGGTCTGAGCCATGTCGCTCAACTTCCCTGTGCATTGATTTCTGCATCTTGAAAATGGGGGTAATGATGGTTGGCACCCTCACCGGCTTAATTCTTTAATGTCAGGAATGTTGAAATTCTTGGATGGGAAGTAGTATAGAAATGAAAAATATTATTGTTAACTCCTTTTAATTGTGTCTTTAAGTCCTGTGGCGTTTGCATAAATTCAAAGAGTGTGTCTACTCTCATTATATCTTTTATCATCTTAAAAACTCAAGTCACATTTCTTCTTCAGCATAGAGTCCCTTCAGAGTTTATTAGCCACTGCTTTTGTGATTGGTCAGTGAGGGAAAGTAAGTCACTGTGGAGTGCCTGATAACGTTCTGAGATCTGTGGTTTTGGGTCTTCTATCTGCCTGTGCAGGGTGAAATTCTGGCCCCATTGAAATCAAGGGCAAAACTCGCCATTGACTTCAGTGGGGCCAGGTTTTTACCTGCAGTGTTTAATTTTGGAACTGTAAACATGTAATATCAGTTTCCAAGACAATATATGTGATACCTTTTAGTTCTATAGATGAATAGCCTTTGACCTTGTTGAGCACTCATATTGGTGCATTTCGTGACTGCTCCATGCATACCAGCCTACTGTACATACTGGAAGCATAGGAAGTTAGCAAATTCATTTTGATCCTATACCACTGTTTTTAAAGTCACAAAAGGCAGATATTTGTAAGACCTCTTCTGTTAGGTTAGGACATGTTGTAAGCCAGTAATAATAGCTGTGCTGCACTGTACATGGAAGTTACGAGTTGTGTGTTTACTAAGCACATGATGATATGTGTTGCATTTTCATATATTGATTCCTTTTACATAGAGATGATGTAACACAACAACTGTCTGACTTCCATTGTAGGGTTACCATATTTCAGCAAGCAAAAAAGAGGATGGGAGGAGCCCCGCCCTAGCCCCGCCCCTGCCCCTCCCACTTCCCGCCCCCCCAGAACCCCCAACCCTCCCCCCGTTCCTTGTCCCCTGACTGCCCCCTCCTGGGACCCCTGCCCCTAACTGCCCCCCAGGACTCCACTCCCTATCTAAGCCTCCCTGCCTCTTGTCCCCTGACTGCCCCAACCCTTATCCACACCCCCACCCCCAGACAGACCCCTGGGACTCCCACGCCCCATCCAACCACTCCCCACCCCCTGACAGCCCCCCCCAGAACTCCCAACCCATCTAAACCCTTCTGCTCCCTGTCCCCTGACTGCTCCGATCCCTCTCCCCACTCCTGCCCCCTGACAGCCCCCCCCAGAACTCCCAGCCCCCCACCCCCCCGCTCCTTGTCCCCTGACTGCCCCCTCCTGGGACCCCTGCTCCTAACTGCCCTCCAGAACCCCACCCCCTACCTAAGACTCCCTGTTCCTTGTCTCCTAACTGCCCCCTCCTAAGACCCCCCCCAACTGCCCCCCAGGACCCTACCCCCTACCTGTACCCTGACTGCCCAAAACTTTCTCCACTCCCCCCAAAAAGCCCCCCCCCCCCGTTTCTTGACTGCCCCCTCCAGAACCTCCCTGCCCCTTCTCCTGCCCCCTGGCCCCCTTACCCTGCTGCTCAGAACAGGGTGTTTGGCTCTGTGCGAGCCGGACACGTGGCTAAGTTCCCCAGCACAACAAACCCGGTCCCTGGCCCTGCACAGTGCTGCCGGACCGGGCTGCAGGGGAGAGCTGCCCTTGTATCAGCACAAAGTGCTCTCGCTCCCGTTTTGCTACGCTGCATGGCAGAAACCGCTCCCAGTTGCAAAAGGGGAGGGCTGCACTTTGTGCTGATACACTTGCTCAGAATGCAGGGCGGATCCGGCTCCTCTACAGCTGCTCCGGAGTCCAGCCCGGGACTTTCCTGCAGCCCTCCCAGCCGCTCGCTCTGCTCTGCCGGGGGAGGGGGGAAATCCCGGACATTGTGAGTGCTTTACAAATTCCCCCCGGACGCTATTTTTAGCACAAAAAGGAGGACATGTCCGGGTAAATCCGGACGAATGGTAACCCTATTCCATTGTAAAACCTGCACATGTCTGGAAGGTGGAATGCAAAGTTTCTTCAGAGGCTCGTGTTCATTCTTCTCTATAATTCAGCCAGTGGGACTGACAGTGACTGATACCTTTTGTGGTGCTGCTGGAGCACTGGAATGTACACTACAGCATTAGACACCTCTCTTTGGCCGGCAGATGGCAGATGAAAGTGAAAAGCAAATTTAAACAAAATCATGGGCGGGGGAGAAAAAGTTCTGGAAAACAGTCAAATAAAAACATGGAGCATGATTTTCTCTTAAAACTCATGAAATTAATTCATGTGCAAATACAGATTGCTTGGGTCTTTTTAGACAAGGGTGAACCTTTCTTATGAAGTGTACAGGCCTCCAGTCCCAGCCTCCAATGAGGCAAGTTTGCAGGCATTTTTTCATGGCTGGAAATTCTTAACTGCTGCAATGCAAACAATATGAGAGAGCTAATATTACTTCACTCTTCATGGCCTATAGTTGTGTGGTACTTGTAATGTCTGTTTGAATGTCCGTTATGTATCCTTATAACCTGAGACAAATCAATGGCACTGCCTTAAATCAGCCCAACACCCAAACAGAACAATCGAACACGCATGGTGTTGAGGAGTTTGGAGCACTGGAACTGATCTCATAGAGCGGCTTTTTTTAATACAAGGCTGAAGTGAGCCATGTTGAACAGGCCAGGCTGTGTTACTGTTGTCACTGCAGGTGTTCAGATGGAGTCTGTACAGTGAAAGGCTCTGTAAGGAGACCAGCCCCTTGGAAACATTGAAGTGCATATGTATTTAAGAAGTTCAATAAACATTATTTGCAGTGGGTGGATGTTAGTATATAGCTTTGTCATGGATCTACCGGATTCGTGCTACACCCCTAGCTTTGGAACAGTCTGTAGGAGGAACCCCTTCAGTGTGCCAGACCCCAAAGGGGCTCACTCTTCCTCCAGGGTAGGCCATGCTGCCTCACTGCCTCCTAAGACTGAACCTTTGCTTCAGCACTCCTGCTTCATAATGTGAATTCTGTTCAATGAGTCCGACAGTTATAGACTCCTTGTACACTCTTCAGGGATTAATGCAAGTCACCAAGTATTTACAGTGACACTTAGGCAGTGTTGTCAAAATAGTAGGGATTATAAATCAACTGGAACATAGTATAGCAAGTCCTTAGGTTAGCACAGAGAAATGAAGGTTAAAGCATCGTCCATTCTGATTAGCTCAGAGCCCCAGCCAAGCTGTAGATGAACCCCGGGTTCAGGCTCTGTGTCTTTCTCAGTCTGATCTCCTTGATCAGTTTCCCGATGAGAGTCCAGGAGCCTCGCTTCCTCCAGAAGTCAACACTCTATCCTCCCACCTTCACTCCTTTGTTCTCGAGCTGGGGTCTCAGCTTCTCTGCTGAGAGGCAGGGAAATCCATCTTTCTCTGGGTTGTTGGTTGCTAGGTGCCAATGTCCTGTTGATTGGTTCTTGCATTGTCTTCTTGGATTTTCCATTGATATGGGGTCAGCCTCGGCCAGTCCTTTTTAATGACCCACTCGTACTCACACAGCTAGGTGACATACGCACTTATGTCTCCCAGTCTGCCCTGAGAGCAATCTTAGTCCCTTTCCCCCCACTGGGTAGCCATGCTAAATATAGAAGAAACTGAGGCATACATGTGAAATTTCTATAATATTTCATTATACTACTTCGTCACAAGGTCTTTTTAGTGAGTAGTACACTCCTGTGTGTTAACATTCTCATATGCCCCCTCATTCACAAACTGCTTCTTATTAGCATAAGATAGGGAAAGGAGGGTTATTACTAGGCTGTTCGTATTAGAGTGTGTGTGTTTTGCCCTATTTTGTCTTTAATAAAGATGGATAGACTTTGATTAAAATACTGCTACTTTTCCAAAAATCCCCATCCTAATGAATTTCAGCTCCTCAATCTGCATGCTCGTTTGCAAACAGGTGAGGAACTCTCGAAGTTCTAAGCTGTTAGATGCCCAGCAGGAGCCATCATCTGCCACCACTGCAGAGCTGTCCTGGCTGCTTAGTCTGGTCAGGTAGTTGCTTTTGAACTACCCAGCAGAGCAGGTAGCATACTGTGATGGGCCACAGTATGCTACGTGCAGTGTAGGTACATCTAGCAACAAAGGATTTGGAGGATGCATGGCATACAGCACTTGCCAAGGAAGCAGTTAAAAAGGGCTATCAAGTATCACACCTTTGTCTTATTAACAACTTCTGTAATTTGTCAAGTCCAAGGTGAAGACTATAGTGAGATAGTAAGATCAACAACAAGGGATTTAAAACCGTCTTTAAGAGAGGTTTGTTAATGCATATGACTTATTGCTACAAAACTAGAAACACAAGCAAGGAAATGTTTGGAGTAGAAGGTGGCAGAATATTACACCTTTCCAGACAAGCATGTGTCAGTTCATCTGTATTTACTCTGCTCATTGATCATCCTCCATTCCTGAACTAGCTTTATGTCAGCACCTGTCAATGAAGATTTGCTCTGGCTTCCTTGAATCCGACGATGATTCTCAGCGTGGTAGGCTCTGGACATCTTTTTTGAGAGTAGTTGTTGGCCAGATTTATACAGATAGGATACTGAGCCAAATCTTATTCCCAAATTTCTCTTCAGTTAGCAACGTGCAGTACTTTTTCCTTCTGGTGGTGGTGGTGATGATGATGATGATGATGATTTTTGCCAGCGACCTTGTGTTCTTTTCAAACCCTGACCAATGGATATTGAAGGGGCATAGGATGGGAGAGACTAAGTCTTTCTTGTGCAATCCAAAATGCATTATCTTTGTAGGCATTTATATTATCATCCTGCAATTCTTTATCACCTTCTACCCAAACATCCCACCATACTTTTCAACTGGTAAACCTCATAACCCCTTTTGGGACTACGTCTGTGTGTGGTAAGGAGTATAATCCTGGTGTTACTGAGTGAGGAAAGTAACTCTGCCAAACCACACAAGGAGACTGTAACAGAGCCAGGAATAGAACCCAGGTCCACAAGACCATCCTTCCTGCCTTTACAATAAACTGGCTGCCGCATTGTTGTGGGTAACTCATCCTGACATTAAGAGCAATGTGAATTGTATACATCAGTTTCTCTGTCTTATAAATGAAGAGAGGTTTTTTTCCCCTTCCTTTGAAGTTTTCAAGCAGAACTTGCCGGTGACCCACTTTTGCTAACAGTTCTCTTAACTAACCCCTGTACTCACTCAAACGTTTTTTTTTTCTCTTCCACCCACTGTCTGTCTAGCCTGGTTTAAAATTTTTATATATGTACTTTTAAAAAATTGATTAGTTGGAGAGCTGCCCGTTCTTCTGCGCTGTATAATAAGGATTTAAAAACTGCACTCTGAATTCTGTATAGTGTAATTAAAAATGACCCAGATTTGGACCTGAGAACACCAGGACTTAGCCAAACTTGCCACAAGCTGAGTTCTGATGGCAGATGGGAACTAATGAGGACACACTGCACTCCAGAATTTCCCAGCTGCTTGGCCCCTTTTTGTACAAACAAGGTTTGGAGTGAAGTCCCGATCCCAAGAGCATGTTCAGCAAATATGCTGCACCCAGTGTTTTGGGAAAGAAGGCAATGCTGTCAGACTGTTTCAGAGTATTTTTAAGGCCTGAGCTCCAGAGGGCTTTCTTAGTATATTGTAGCATTAGTGCAAACATGCTACCCCCAAGCTTCCCTCTTATCCCTGGGGTTGGAAATGATCACCTGCTTCCAGATGTATTTGGATTTTTCTTTTTCCCCCCAAGGGAGACTTGCACTTCATTTTAATAGGGCACTAAAATCAGAATGGACTTAGTCTCCCTTCAAGCTATGGGTCTCTTCAACCAGTTCAATGTCCTGGGACTATTCAGGCAGATGTAATTGAATCAGTTTGAAGCAGCTGTAGCTGGCATGTGGTCTCTCAGATTGCTAGCACCTGCTTGTTTTTCTGTAACTCGCTAGAGCGAAAGTAGTGCCAAAACCAGCATTGGTCTTGGAGCGGATAAAGCACTCCAGATCCTGTATCCCATTCCCCTTCCAACCTAGCCACCTCATTACTGGTGCCTGAATTAAAGTTGTTGGTAGTGAGCAGGAACAGGTTTATGCTTCTCCTCCTGCAACTGCGTCCCTCCCCCCTTAAACCAGTGCACTGCCAATACAGGCTCTCCTCTTCATAAGCAATAAAAGATGGCTTAATAGTGATCAGGTGCTCTGGGTCCCTCTGCCCTCCTTAGAAAATTGGGAAGACCGTGCCTTGCTGTATCAAATTAAAACACATGCACCAAATTTATTTGTTGCTCTAACAGTCTTGCTGGCACAATGAGGGGTTTGTTAATGTCTAACAAATGGCCATGCGGTTCTGGGATGTTCTGTACAATATTCCTGTTCTCTGGTGGCGAGTCTGGTAGACTTTACTTATTGTATTGCTGCCACAATCTAAACTTTAATATGCTAAGATTTGAAAAGGGAGTGCGAGTCACTTGGTTTCCTTCCTGTATTGTGTGATCTATCATAATCTTACATTCAGATTAAACACACTGGTGCACTTGGTCAAATACGGTATCAACACAGCATGGCGTGGGGTTTGGATGTGAGATTACAAGATGGCATATTGAAACATTAATTTCTGAATATATTCCTCCAGTGAATTCCCTTCACTTCTTGTATAAAGTTTATGCATCAAGTCCTTGTCCTGTTTTTTAAGTCTTTGCTCTAGTCCACATCTGCCTCTTCTCCTGCTATTTCTTCCAGCCTTCTTTCACACTCTCCACACCTCACACCTACCCACTCTTTTCTTCTTCTATGCTGTTCCTTTCTCCTCAAATCACTTATCTAATCTATCAATGTCTTTTTAGGGTGCCCCATCATTGTAGTATCTAGGTGCTGTGGAAACACTTCATTTCCTGATTTTAGTGTAATTGTATTCTCCTCTTCCATCTACGTCTGTTTATATTAGGCTTCTCCATAGTAAAAAGCACTGTAATATCCTATTGCATTGACTTGTGTTTTGTAATGACAGGCCATACAACTATGAATGTGTGACCACTTATTGCCCTGAAAAAAGAGGGCCAGATCTGCAGTAGGTGTAAATTGGCCTGGTGCCTTCAAAGTCAATGAAAATATGCTGATTTATGCCAGCTGAAGCTCTAGGCTAGAAGGTAGGGATAGCTCAGTGGTTTTAGCATTGGCCTGCTAAACCCAGGGTTATGAGTTCAATCTTTGAGGAGGTTGTTTAGGGATCTGGGGCAAAAATCTGTCAGGGATGGTACTTCATCTGGCTGTGAAGGCAGGGGACTGGACTCAATGACCTTTCAAGGTCCCTTCCAGTTCTATGAGATAGGTGTATCTCTGTAGATTATATTATTCTTTCACGGGGCCTTAAAGATTCTCCTTTTCTCTTCTTTTTTGACATAAACCACTAGAAACTGTGGTTTGGCTGTTCAAATCCCTTCTCCTCATCAGGCAGAGGGGGAACTGAACTGGTCACCTAGATCCCAAGTGTGTGCTCTGACCACTCAGTTAAAGCATATAAGGCAAGTAGGGTGACCAGATGTCCCGATTTTATATTTGGGGATTTTTCTTATATAGGCGTCTATTACCCCCCACACGTTTTCCCGATTTTTCATACTTGCTATCTGGTCATCCTAAAGACAGGCCATCTCCACCTCTTCCTTTTTCTCCCCTTCCCTCCTGTTTTGTGTGGAGTCAGGTAGGTGCCTGACTTATTCTCACAAAAAATGACTTAGTTGCCTAAGCCACCTGACTCCAGGAGAGGGGTTCTTTATGGTGGATCACTACCAGAAATAGGTGCCTCACTCCCTGAGAGGGACTGGGTTTAGGACACACCACTCTCTTTGGCATCTCCCATTGGTTAGCTTAGGCAGCTCCCTGCCTAGCATGCTGGCTTTTGCAGATTCTGTGCTAAGGTTCCTATTCACTATATAGGGAGCCTAGGTGCCTAACTAAGGCTTGGTGGATCTCGTGTTGTTTCAGTGATTTGTCGAGGCACCTAAAAGTCCTAAGTCCCTTAGTGGATCGGGGCCTGATATTCAGAGGTATTGAGCACTCTCAGCATTCATTGACTTTAGTAGGAATTGTGCATGCACACTCCCTCTGACAATCAGTTGCTTCAAAGAGACAGTGATAAATGTCATATGAATATATAAACAGAGAGCAATAGCACATTAGAAAGCAGTCTTTTGTAAGCTACCTTAGTAGTTATTGAGAAATAACCAAGGTTGCAGACATTTGCCTTCTGATTACCTACGTATCACTATTAGGCCAACCAAAACCAAAAAAGGATCTGCAGAATATATGGTTCTCTGGGAAATAACCATAGTTTTGGGTCAGTAATTATAGAGCATATAAAGTCACTTTTGCACTGCAGAGTGTAGTGTTGAGCTATTAATTTTTAAAATATATATATTTAATTTTAAAGTATCAGTTTTAGGAGTCGTATAACATAGGCCACAGAGCTGGCAGGGGCCATGGCCTGACCACTTTTTGTCTGGGCCAAACCTGAGTGGCAATGCCACTCACTCCAATTGGAAGGGATGGGTGTAGGGACTCATGGGTCAGGAGGGTTAGGCTGTTGGGAGGAGACACCTGAAAGGGGAATAGGAGAGTCAGATGGGGGCAGAAGGGGAGTCTATGTCCCTTCAGCCCCCAGTGTAATCCCTTTTCTTTGATTCAGTTAACCATCCAAGTGTATGTATATTATGTCAACATTTTGCCCTTGGAGTAACGTACTTTCAATAGGCAGATCTAATCCATCACCAGTACTAGGTGAGGGTGACTGACTGCCATTAATAAGCAGACACTGAAGTGGAACCACACAGGATTGGGCATGGGAGATTGAGCCTTCCAGGTGTGGGTAGGTCACTGTTTAGCTCCAACCTAAGAGGTCAGTAGCAATGGAAAGTAATCACCATCAGGTGAGATTTTGGTGACCTTACCTGGAAATGAGTTGCTGAGTCTGTTTCCCCCTGGAAAATTCTCACATAACATAAATTACCACCAGACCTGGCACTTATTGACACCCTTATCTGCAGTCTCAGTGGAGACCATGGGGTTCAATGGATCATAGAGACAAGACTCCTCTTTCACCCATGCAGATGATTCCTACAGAACAGCCTTAAAGAACATTGGGAAGCATATTTGGGAAGCTTGCATTGCCACTGTCTGTGCCATACCTGATGTGTGAATGGAGAACTTTACTCTCTGGGCTTGTCAATCCATCACTGAATTCACACACACACAAAATTAAACAAACAATGAACAATTTAATACTACAGAGATTATAAAAGACACTGTGCTGTATGTGTAACCAATAAATTAAACCCTCTATGCCAATCAAACAGGGCTGATTTCCTACACTGATACAAAACCATAAGAAGGGAAACAGTTTTTAATCTCACAAGAGCATTTCCAAGAAAGAATCTCAGTCCAACTCCATCAGTTCTGCACTCTGTTAGTTGGCCCAGTTGCTTCCTAGAACTCCCCCAGCCCTGTTAGAATGTGCAACTCTCCTAGACAATTCCTTAGGTACAGGACAACACACCCAGGATTCTAAGCTTGGCCTGCAAACAAGACAGATGGGATAGGACTTCAGTGGCCAGAAGCCTTCACACGTTGCATGAAAATTTACTGATTCAGTATTCTCCACTTAATCAGGATGCTCTTAAACGAGAAATCTGTTAAATTAGGTTGTGTCCCAGGGAAACGATTTAGCCTAATGACAGTGAATGGTAATGGATGCTGCTTAATCGGGACAGCGTTGCCAATATTTCTGCTTAATGGGGACACATTTGGCTGGTACTAGTGGGTTAAGTGGTGTTTAACCAGGTGTTTAACAGGTGTGAAATTCTAAATTCTAATCTTTTAATATAGCAGTCGCCAAATAAAGGTTAAGAGAAGAAGTAAAGATTAAATACAGCATAAACCATTTTTATACTTTTATTTTTATTCGGTACAGCATTTTACTACATTTCAAATCTTTTTGGACATTTTTTTTCAAATGGCTGCTTCTCTTAATTGAGACAACATATTAATCAAGACAATAGGCCATCCCAATTATGGTGTCCCAATTCAAAGGATTATCCTGTAATTTGAACAAAATATCACTTGGTATGAAAGCTAGTGCCAATATCCAGCTCATACAGGCCTAAAATGCAACTAAATATGGAAATTTGGTCTTTTGTTTTCAGTGGGCAAGTTTTAAACTTCTTGTGCTGCCACCAAATTACAGTTTTCTTTCTATCTCACACTCAGAGTTAAGGGTAGTTACCTTGATTCCTCTGAGATGTTACGGAAGCATGTTTTGAGGAAGGTCTGGTTAAACTTCTAGCCTTCTCCACTCACTATTATTCTTCAGATAGATCTTGTCTGGAATAGCAAAAATGGTGTCTGGATGTTTTAACTAAAATTTTTTAAAATCTCAGTGTAAACAGGGCAAATTGTACCTTAATACAGGTTAACGGGTTGAGGTGAACCTTGGTGGGTAGAATAGGGTTCTGCCTCACCAACATAACTCATCACAGTGGCCACACTTTAAAATTTTCTTCCATGCTGAAAGGTTCTACCTGTTTGAGAAATATTCCCCATACTTAAAAGGGAACGGTCAATGCTTCTTAAAATGGACAAAGCTATAAGTGCTACCACTGTAGTTACAAAAAAGCAGACCCAAAATGATGGAAATTTACTGGACGCGTGAGTAGGGAGTTTTAAAAACACCTAAGAATATAAGAACGGCCAGACTGGGTCAGACCAATGATCCATCTAGCCCAGTATCCTGTCTTCTGACAGTGGTTGGTGCCAGATGCTTCAGAGGGAATGAACAGAATAGGGCAATTTATTGAGTGATCCATCCTGTCATCCAGTCCCAGCTTCTGGAAGTCAGAGGTTTAGGAACATCCAGAGCATGGGGTGGTGCTCGACCATCTTGGCTAATAGTTGTTGATGAACCTATCCTCCATGAATTTATCTAATGCTTTTTTGAACTCTGTTATGCTTTTGGCCTTCACAACATCCCCTAGCAAAGAGTTCCACAGATTGACTGTGTGTGGTGCGAAGAAGTACTTCTTTATATTTGTTTTATACTAGTGCCTATTAATTTTGAAAGTTGACTTAACTCGCTTTCTACTTAAGTCAAGTGGAATTTTAACATTGACTTAAGTAGAATCAGAGCAAGGCCACTGCTGCTTTTGATAATTCCACCTGTAAAATCTAATCTAAAATGTAATAAAACAGCTGTGTACAAAAAAACAAAAATGAAAAAACAAAAACAAAACACCAAACCTAGAGGTTTATAAAGGCAAGTGTTAATTTATGTGCACATTATATAAGAAGCAAAAGCACTTTGCACTTGATTCTCCTCTTGCTTACACCAGTTTCACACTTGTGTAGCGCAGTTGATTTCAGTGGTATTACTCTGGATTTATAACAGTAAAGGAGGAGAATCAGACCTTTGTGTATACAGGAAAAAGATATCAAAAATAATTCTAATTAACCAAACATGATTTTAACCTTTATCTACCATGCAAAAATCATTGTTAAAGTGAAGTTAAAGTTTCAGGCCCATATCATTGGTTTTAAGGCATATTACCTGTCAAAAACGTCAGAGCATAAAACAAAAAAGACTCCTTCGAGTGCTAGTAACCCAAGAAATGCAGAGTTAATGTTGCACTTCCCAAACAAGGTATCCAAACTACCTTTGCGTCATAGAAATTATAGAAATGTAGGACTGGAAGGGACCTTAATAGGTCATCTACTCCAGTCCCTTGAAGGGAGATTATTTAGGAAATTATGGTGAAACAACTTCAGTGGTACCGTAAAGTATCTAGAGTCCTCTGGTCTTTTTGACTCTGTTAGAACTGATTTAGTTGTGAAGTAGTATAGCAATGACTTTGGTCATGTTGGTTGTTGATCTTCTGCTGAAAATAGATGAAGATGAGGTGTCCGTATTGATTCTTTTAGCTCTGTCAGCTGCCTTCTGTACCACTGATGGTGATTCATCTGTGGCCGCTGTGTTGGTGGGGTAGCTCATGAGAAACTGTTTTTTTTTTTCTGAGAGATCCCAGGGAGTAGTGTTGGATGATTGCTTATTTTCCCTGAGGGCATTCTCATGGAAGGTTTGTGGGGTTTTATTTTGTCATCCCTATTTTTTTACATGTATATGGGGCAAATAAAAGGATTAGTGAGAAGGTTTGGGTTGCATTGTTTTTTGGATGCAGTTGATATCCAGTGTTGTTTTCCCCATCCCTTTCACTTTTACCAGCATTGTGGGGTGACTTGCTCAGTGTTCAACAGAGATGGTGGCGTGTAAGAGGGCTAGCTAGCTGACACTCGCTCCAAGAGGTAATGCGTATACGGTTGGGGAACTAGCCAAAGCAAGTACTCAGTATTATAACTGTATAATATCTGACATTTTCCTGCTGTTTGTTTCTAAGTGCATTTCCCGAGGGTTTTGATGGTATTCGGGTGATTCTGGATGTTCCGGTAGAAGTGGTTGCTAAGCATGACTTTTATCATTTGCTCTTGGCAAGAGGGTTGCATCCTTTCATTTTGGGACTTTGTGTTTTATCATCTCAAGATAGGATTATTGTATTGCACGTTACTTGAGGCTAATTCAGCGTGTTATGTGGCAATTGTGGTAGTGCGCCTTTTAACTGGAATGTCTCATCAAAAGCATATTGCATTTCTTCTTCTTGAGCTGTACGGCCTGTCATCTGATTTTCAGTTGAAGTTTAAGGAGTTGACTTTGACCTATAAAACCCTAAATAACTTGGATCCCAACTACCTCATAGGATCCTTTCTTCCTGGGTGATACCATGGCAGCCACAACCCTCCAAGACACTCAAACTAACAACCCAAAGGTTTTAACAATAGGGGGCTGCAAATATGGTATGATCTATAAGGGATCCTTAGCTTTGGAACTTCCTTCTTCCCTTGCTCTGCCACAACCAGGTTTTAAGAACATAACAACGGCCATACTGGGTAAAACCAAAGGTCCGTCTAGCCTAGTATCCTGTCTTCCGACAGTGGCTAGTGCCAAGTGCCTCAGAGGGAATGAACAGAACAAATAATCATCAAGTGATCCATTCCTTGTTGCCCATTCCCAGCGTCTGGCAAAATTCTCAGCTTTTGGTAAACTTCAGGACACACTGCAAGGCTCACATGTTTTCTCAAGCAGGAGAGGGGAAAGGATGCAAAGACTGCTTTTTAAGGGTGGTTTTTGGGGGGGATAAGGCGGATTAGGTTTGGTTGAGATATATCTATATTTAAAGCAGAGCTGATTGGAAAATATATTAAAAATAGCTATGTGGGGGGGGGGGGCGGCAAATTCCCCCCATTTGAATTCTTTTAAAAATCAGATTTTTCAATTTTTTGAAAAATTGCAATGAGCACTAATTAAAGGTTTATATATGTAAATATTTTGTAATGTGCCTAGAGCTCCAGTGAGGCACAGCAAGGGATAATCAGAACAAAAAGAATTCCTGTGTGCTCTCTGAGATCCTGATTTGGGCCTTCAGTCCTCAGACCTGCCTTGTTGTTAGTACCTGCACCATACACCTGTGCAAGGTCTGACCAGGGAGTGATCCCCTTTCGTCATGTTAATCACGTAAAGCTTCTGTACTCTGTCACATATGGCTAGGAGAAACTGAGCAGCCCAAATGATCAATGAGGATTTCAAATCTTGGGCCTGATTTGGAAACAATTACTACTGGCCATAATGTTCCTTACCATGAGTAGTCCCATCCCATTGACTTTAATGGATCTACTCACACTAGAAAGTGCTACGCCTGGTAGCACATTTCTGTAGCATCAGGCCCTTGTGATCATTGACTTGCCCCAAAATGACTAGAGATTTTTTTTTCCTAATCCGTGACCACATGCCATGCTCTTTTTAAAATGTAAAATTCTAGAATTTCACCATTGAGCAAAGAGAAGAGGTCAAAGGCAGGAGAGCCGGAGTGAGTTAGGAAATAAAGCCAACAGCTATGACATAATGCAGTAACAAACTGCAAAACGGGTTGCATACCTGGGCTTCTCAAAGGGCTGAACACACCCGAGGGGACATTGGGGTGATCAGTACACCTCTAGCCATGTACTTTCCCCCCTCCTTTAATAAGGGTCTTTAGTGACATTTACATATGGATTGGAATTGAACCAATCTGTGTAACTGGACTTTCCATTGTGAAGATTTGGAGGGAATGCCTTGGATGGTGTATATTGTGTTTGGGTGGGATATGGACAGGAGTCTCCATATTCTTTCTCTAAAGACTTCCCTTATATGAGGTCTTAAAATTCTTTCCTCCTCTTCTTCTAGGGAACTAGAGGGCTTGACTTCTCCTTTACTTCCTGCATTTACTCTGACCACAGTCCCTCCCTGTTCTCACAAGTGGAGCTCAGCCCTGCTTCCCTTTCTGTTGATTCCCAGTCAGCTACATGGTAAGTTTCCATTATCTCTATACTTGTTGCCGTAGGGTAAACTCCTGGCAGCCTTTTTATAAAATCTATTAGTGCTGGGCATTGAGGGCAGAGTACTTGATGCCCATCAAAGATCATTTGGTCATATCCCAGTCTGACTCTAAGGAAAAGGTGGTACTGAATTAGCATTGGAGCTGAGCTTCAATGTAGATTGTTATAAGAATAAAATATGAACTAAAATATGTGACAGAAATAAATCCATCAGATTCTATAAAGGAAACAGTGGAAAGCAAAGAAATATTGGACCCTTATATCCCATTAACCAGGCCAGAGAGAAAATGTGTTAAAAGGGAGCTGCACTGTATCTTTTTTCATTGTTTGATGAAATAGTCTTTTTCACCCTTTAAGTGGTGTGTTTAAAAATCTTGGTATTTCTGAAACAAAGGGAATACACAGCCACTGAGCTAGCTGGTTTTTATACCTTCCTTTTCTGAGTATTGTCCTTCAGTATAATACAGAGCCATTTCTTTGTTCTCACAAGCTAGCAGTTAAATTGTATGTAAATGTATGCAAATTAGATGCTGTCTAATAAAGAGAGTCATTAGATGGAAGAAATATTTAGTTTGGGGGGGAAGAAAAGAAAAGAAAGCAGGTGTATTTTGCAGTAGAAAATGTAAGATAGCAAGAAAAGAAAAGAAACCCCTCAAACTTTGGGTGAAGATTTCTAAAAAAAAAATTAAAATATTTTATTAAAGGTCTGGCCTACTCTTGGTCTTTCCATTTTTGAGTGTGTGTGTGTATTTGTGAGTGTGTTTGTGAGTGTGTGTGTGTGTGAGAGAGAGAGAGAGAGAGCGAGACAGACCGAGATTACACATATGTACAAATTTACACATTTTATGTGTGTATATGTTAAAACATACAAATATCCCTACATGTGGCAGTGATATAAATATTTAACAGAAATAGCATTATATATAATATATTTGTGAAATATTTACATCACCTCCACGTAGGATATATATATGTGGGTACAGATTAAAATATACATATTTGTGTGTGTGTATATATATGTGGGTATATATAGAGCTGGGTGAATAATTGATGTTTCAGATCAGTGGCAGTTCCGAAAAAAATAATTGGTTCAGGTCAAACCGAATCTGAAATTTGTTGGAATTTTTGGTGAATTTAGAAAGTCTGTTTCAGCTCAATTCCACTGCTGTGATTTGAACCTGCATCTCCCACATCCCAGATGAGTGACCAAAACATTGAGCTAAAGCTTATAAAGGCAGGTGGGCTGTGATGCCACTTCCTTCTCTTCTGGCCATTTTGTGAATGGCCAAAAATATTAATCTCAAATTCATATATAGTTTTAGTTAGACTGAAACTGCATTTTTCTTCTAATAAACTATTTGTCCAAGAATTTCATCAAGCTCTCTATGTATATATTTATGAAATGATTTAAGTGTGTATGTATGTCGGGGAGGGGGGGGAATAAATATAATTATTCATGTATGTTTCTGTGTACCACATATGTACAGGTGATAGCCATGTGATAAGTTCCAGAGGCATGGATTAATTTATTTATCATCCACTTTTGACTGTCTCTCCTGCACTCTCCCCACTAATCTGTCTATCTTCTAAGGATTTATTCCAGTGTCCCAACTCCCAAGCAGCTTCAAGCGTCCACCATTTAATTAATTAATTAAAATCAGCCTCCCACAGAAATGTTTCTCTTCTCTCCCTCAAATGTAGAATTTCCCACTAAATTACCACTGCTTGTAGGATGCACAAGATTCAATATTGGGCCAGTGATTTTTCGGTAGATAAAAAAGTCACAGTTTTTAAGTCTGATATCTCAGTGTCCTAAAATCCTAGGAAATGGACGCTTTATACCATTGAAAGTGGGAGATTACCATCTTGTGGATAGAACACACAAAGTTTGTTTAGACCTAGAAAGTTCTGAAGTAATGGACCTTACGTTCATGCCTAGATTAGGAATAGAAAGGCTATTTCTCATCATTTATAGAGGTTTCTGTAGCTTCCTCTGACCTGCATATCATTGAAACCCAAGGAGCAGAACAGCTTTTAGAGTTGGAGCCTTTGTGTCTAAGGCTACGTCTACACTACCCGCCTGAATTGGTGGGTAGAAATCAATCTCTTGGGGATCTAATTATCGCATCTCGTCGGGATGCGACATTCGATCCCCGAATTGACGCTTGTACTCCACCAGCAGAGGTAGGAGTAAGCACCGTCGACGGGGGAGCCGCGGAGGTCGATTTGCCGCCGTCCTCACAGCGGGGTAAGTCGGCTCCAATACGTCAAATTCAGCTACGTTATTCGCGTAGCTGAATTTGTGTATATTAAATCGACCCCTCCCCCCCGCAGTGAGGACGTAGCCTAAGGCACCTAACTTAACAGGTGGGAGAGCATTATTATTATTTTTTTTTTGTCATTTATCGTGGTTCTGGCTAGTAGATATTTGTGCTTGAAGTGGTACATTTTTTCATAGCAGTTTTGCAAGGCTGGAAATGTAAAGACATATATGTGTATAAAATATATGTATATAAAAATAATGTTTTTCAAATATTTACATATAAAGCCAAAGGGATTGGCCTCCTTCCCAGAATTACTGGAACTACCTTCCCCAGGAACATTTGGACTTGAATAATCTCTGCAACAACACTTTTCTTCTGAAACTAAACAACTTTAGAAATGGGTGACTGGCTCTGGAGATCACTCACTGTTCATTTGGGTTCCTTTTCTTATGGTAATAGAAAGGCCTCCATGGCTGGGAAATATATTTTTATTTAATTACTGTAAGGTTCCCTTTTATTGCTCCCTTCTCCCATAGTTTTCCCTTAATTTATTTCATGAGGGAAAGTCTCAGTACTAGAACTGTGGGGATACTTTTGTAAATGTTCTAGGGCATCTAGCATTCTATATCCCAGGGGATTTGGGCCTGTTTAAGATTTAGGCAGAAATCATGGAAAAGTACATGGTTTCACACAGTTTTGAATCAAACCAGTCAAAATTTAACAGATTCTATAGAGTTTTGAGGGTTTGTGCAAACCCAAAATGAAAATCAGAGGATTTGAATTGGAACAGAAACCGAAGCTATTTCACATGGCTGCACTCAGGGCCATGCTTTCCTTTCTCCCCAAAACATGTTTGTGGGAGGTAAATTGCTTAGGTAACCAGTCCATACAGGAAATGAAAATGGTCCAATGGGAGAAGAAGGATTGTCCAGTGGTTGGGGTACTAGCTTGGGACTTGGAAGACCTGGCTCCACCACAGACTTCCTGTGTGACCTTGGGTAAGTCATTTAGCCACTCTGTGCCACAGTTCCCCATCTACAGAAATGGGATAATAGCACTTTCCTACCTCGCAGCAATGTTGTGAGGGCAAAAACAGTAAAGTTGTGAGGTACTCAGATACTATGATAATGGAGAACATATAACTACCTAAGATAGAAAGCTAGATATACAGACTTGGTAACATAGGAATGTAATAGAGATACTATACTGAATCAGACCAGTGGGTCATCTATTCAAGTATCCTCCAACAATGGATATGATCAGCTACTTCAGAAAAAGATGCAGGAAACCCTGTAGTGGACAGTTATGGAATAACCAGTATTTTTCTCAGTGTTCTGAAAATAATTGAGAATATCAGGAGTTTGAGGTTTTATTTATTTATATATATATATATATAAAAATATGGAATAAAATATGCTGCACTAAACTAATCCTGGCACTAACAAACAGACTGTGGGACTAACGGCTTTTGATATTACCTAGTGCTTATTATTGTTATTATTATTATTATTTCTTTTTAATTATGCAAAGTGCTAATCAGTTTGATTATGCACAGTGCTAATCAGGTTAATTATGCAAAGAGCTAATCAGTTGTTCTCTAAGCACATGAGGAGAGCAGAGGTGCTGGTGGCGAATGGCGCTCCTAGATGGGGGTAGTCACGGCAGTCATTCCTTATTAAGAGAGGAGTAGGTGAGATGACGTGGGGTTTCGCCTCCATTAAAAAATAAAGAAGGAAGGAAAGAGCCCTGATGATGGTGGTTCTGGAAAGGTAATGTCTTCTCTCACAGCAAGGCAGATTTTTTGTTTTTCATACTGCCTGGTGTTGGACAGTCATTGTTAGACTTTGAGTGAAGTGACTTGGACAAACACAGTCGAGAGAACAACAAGGAGTCCGGTGGCACCTTAAAGACTAACAGATTTATTTGGGCATATGCTTTCGTGGGTAAAAAACCCACTTCTTCAGATTATTGGAGTGAAAATTACAGATGTAGGCATTATTATACTGACCCATGAAGAGAAGGGAGTTACCTCACAAGTGGAGAACCAGTGTTGGTAGGGCCAATTCGATCAGGGTGGATGTAGTCCACTCCCAGTAATTGATGAAGAGGTGCCAATTCCAGGAGAGGCAAAGCTGCTTTTGTAGTGAGCCAGCCACTCCCAGTCCCTATTGAAGCCCAAATTAACGGTGTTAAATTTGCAAATGAATTTTAGTTCTGTAGTTTCTCTTTGAAGTCTGTTTCTGAAGTTTTTTTGTTCAAGTATAGCTTGAGAGAGGTACTGTAGCAGGTGTCACACGTGAGGCAATCTTGTCAGGCAAATTTTCGTTGGAGGGTTGGAGTCCAAGTGGCTGCCACTTGATGGGGAGGGGTGTATAATCAAGAAGGCTGAAAATATTAAGGAAGTCTGCCCTAATCTAACAAAGAGAACCATCTTTGGAGCACTTGCACTCAGAATGCAGATAATGAATCTTGGGAGGTAGAGGGAACATAATATATGATCAACAAAGATAAATTTGTGTTAGGAGATTATCAGATGAGCGCTCACAATGAATTTCATTAAGTAACCTATCCACAAGTAGACATTCTTCAGGCAAGTCTTAACAAGGGATCTTACTCCATGCTGCCCTTCTTAGTCTGCAATCACATGCTAGGTTTCAGAGTAGCAGCCGTGTTAGTCTGTATCCGCAAAAAGAACAGGAGTACTTGTGGCACCTTAGAGACTAAGGTTAGTCTCTAAGGTGCCACAAGTACTCCTGTTCTAATCACATGCTAGTTACACATTTTGGGTAAAGCAGAATTTTTTATGAACCAGTAAGCTCTTTGCTGGTTCTCACAATTTATTGTTGGTCCAACTTGTCCATTTTGTGGTGGTTGATGATTAACTAATTTCTGCTCAGTATCTTTTATCTGAATACAGTTTACTGCTGGCATGTGGGGAATAGGAATTATTTTTTACTGTTTGTCTAGGAAATGGCACACCCAGAGTGGAGAGTACTTGCTTCTGTCATGTTTTGGGAAATGCCTTGAAGATACTCTGGAATCATTAAAACAAAAAATTACTAGATTGTAATAAATTCAGTACTTGAATTTAGTAGGCAGCAATACACAGGAAGTTATGCTTGAAATTAACTATTGTAAATGGCTGCTTATTAGGAGTAGTGCCAGATTATCAAGTACATTCAGGACAGGCAGTAACATCAGTAATTTGTAGCTGAAACTAATATTTGAAAAAGAATGTGTGTTGCCTTCTTGATAGCTAGTGAACATCAGTCAGCGGAACTATTACCATCTTAAGGAAACAATCTTCACATGAAGAGAGAAGGGTCTGCTGACCAGTGGGTGGGCTTACATTTACATGTATGCATTCTATTTCTTTCTCACTCACATGTACATTTCCTCCATGAAAACTGCTGTTCTAGCCTTAGGAGCATAAGAATCACTATACCATATTAGACTAATGTTACATCAGGTCTTGTATCCTGACTCCGAAAGAGGCCTATGCTTGATGTTGCAGAGGAAAGTGAAAAAGCCCTTATTGCACTCACCCACTTGTGCAAATACGGTATATGAAGGGAAGAATTCCTTCCTGACCCCAGTAGCAATGAACAAATGGCCTGAAATATAAATTTTCATTATTCCATTGTTTTAAGTATTCAGGGCCCACTGAAGATAATGGAAAGAGACTCATGGACTTCAGTGGGACTTAGCTCAGTCCCTTTTAGAACACTGGTCACTGTAATATCTAGGTGCTGCTGCAGTGGAGTCATACCTACTTGCACCAAGCCTGATTTTGTCCTTGTGAGTTTGTGGAAGTGAATTCCACAGGCTGACTACATGTATTCTGCCATTGTTGTATTTGTTAGCAGTAGTTTTGGTACTTACTTGCACATCCTATGTCACTTTTGCTGAGTAATATCCCTTAACACTCCCCCTCTCCCTCCCACCCCCGAAGAACCATGTACTTGAGCGTCCTTCAACTATATAAGTCGGTTGGCACTAAGTGAATTAAAATATTTCCCCACTATTCTAATGTTTAAATTGTAAAGTGGTCCTGGAGAAGACTGCTGCAAAGCAAAACCAACCAAAATACAATGACTTTTACTAGCCAACTCAAAATAGACTACAACTGGTGGGAGGATTCTAGTAACCAGGAATGTTTACTTCCATCCTGCATAACTCATCTGTGCAAGCAAATCTATGTTCGGTGGGTGTGAAATGAATCCACTGAACTTGTCAGCATGCTATAGATGCATGGTTACTGTGATCTGATGTGATACTAATTGTTGCCCCAGGAGGCCTGCTAGTTGTCCAGAACTAGATAGGTGCACTCAGCATCCTGTGCAGATAGCAAATGTTTTTCAGAGATGGAAACAAACTTTCTTCCTAGTCCAAGAAGCTATCAGAATTGACTTCATATCATGGTCACCAGAATGCTTGTTTGGGTTTCTGGTTGGCCTCTTGCTTCAGGTGGTTTTTGTATTACCTGCATTAAATGAGCAATTATAGCAACTTCACACACAATGACTTTCTTTTCAATAATATTTATATTACTGTGCTTTAGAGATTACATAACCCCTAGTGGGAATTGTATGTTAAACATATTGATACACAGAAAACAGCAATATTATAGCCGCCAAGCATAAATATTGGTAATGACATTGACGGAATTGTGTACACACTGTTTGCATGAGACAAAGCAGCCAGCCTAGCATAGAAGTTAGATAAGGAATTAGCTTGCATCTTTATGAATGATTAAACTGAGACACTTGGTCTGTGAAACAGTGGCCCTTCAAATTTGGATTTCAGCATCTACTTATGGGCAAAACTCTCCCCTGCCAAAAAAACCACCTCCTAATTCTGGATGGATTTTCCCATGGTATTTAGCAAATGCTTAATCTAGTGACATTGGATTTCTACAGCAATTAAACATATTCCAGTCACTGGTGAATAGAAAAATCTAATGCTGATGGGATAACTGGGCACCTAGGATAGATATAGTAAGTGCTGGAGGCTCTTCAAGTAAAGTCGAGCTGGTCAGGAAACAGCCGTCTCGGTTCACTACTGTCTTTGAATCCCATATATAGCATGTCACAAAGGTTTAACCTTCGCTTAGATTTACAGGCAGCTGGATTTTCCCAAGCGTTGGAGACTATATGCACTCCACTCCTCCCTCATCAGCTCTTTGATGAGACACAATGGGAGAGTGTGTAGTCAACCACAATAGAAAAAAAAAATCCTGATTTGCTCTTGTGAAGCCATTGGCATCATGCAGCTTCAGAGGAGACAGATGCTCACTTGGGTGCTGTACTTTAGGAAGAATGGTGGCCATATATACTGAATTATCTGATTACCTTTCCATTGTTAATTGGCTGTATATGCTGTATGAAAAGGGAGGGAGTTTGAAAGATAGGGTTATATTTTAGCTGTATCCCTAGTTTTCACTCAGATCTTTACAAATTAGTCTTTGATTCTTATAAAGAAAATAGTTAAAGGTTTTGTTATATTATGAGTGGTCTTCACCACCGCTAACCTAAGCGTTGCTGTGTACTTTGACACCATTAGTATAATCCATGTACTGCCATGTCTGCACATTACAGTCTAAAATCTAAACCCTTCTGAGACATGATCATGACATCTGTTGCATTCCACTAGTTCAGAAGGTTGCTCTTCTGACTCAGGTAGGGGACTAGAAGCCAGGAGACGTGTGTCTGACATGGACCCTTTCTGTGACCTTGGACAAGTCACATCCTCTCTTTTTACCTCAGTTTCCCCATCTGTAGAATAGGGATAGTGATTCTGACTGACTTCATGGGAAGGGAGGAGGGAGTGGGAATGGAGGAGGCTTAACTCATTGTTTCTCAAGCACTTTGATATCCTTGGATGAAATGAAGTATATAAGTGCAATGTATTGTAGGCAGTTATAAGTGTTAAGTGTCATTACTGCAATTCTGAAGGAAGTTTATAATTCATAATAAAAACACACAAACAGATTAGGTAAATTCTTCCAAAAAAATTTAAGAGGAATAAAACTCAGTTAGCTTGGTACTGGCCTAAGGGGTTAGAAATAGTTAAGGAAGCATAAACAAAGAATCCTAGGCCTCCTGTGGTTTGAGAAGTAGGTTCTGGTCTGAGCTGGGATCTTTTAAGTCTCAGGAGCAGAGTGTCAGCATTGCAAAAGTGCTTTTAGATTTCCTTGAGGGTGTATTTATTTAGAGGTGCAAAGCACCCTCAATTGCCATTCACCTCGGCAAGAGCTGTGTGTGCTCAGTGGCCCACATGGGATTGGGCCGCAATAGGGGATTAATGAAGAAAAAACTGTAGGTGCTCAGACTAGCAATTGTAAGTTACTAACATGCATTCAGGGTAAGAATGTACACGTCCTTTTGGGCTGGGGAGATTGTGAATGTTAGATCAGTAACTGGATTACACTAGCAGCCTTTTTCCTCTTCTGTTCTCTCATACCCAGTTGCCATGACAGGAGTAAAAGAAGAAGAAAAATATCTTAACACATACACATCTTATTATGACACAAATAGTTGGAAGAAGCCCCACTGGCATAAACTAACACAAAGTGACACTTTGTTTAAAAAGTTGTTTTGAATGTCTTCTCCCATTGATCGTATGCAACTGAGATAAATAAACACCCTGTGTGTGGTGCAGCCAGGCTGAGCGTTTATGCTCCTCCGAGTGTTTATACATTCCCTAGTGGTTGTTTGTATTGCTATTTGTTGACTGTAAATCCCAGACCTGTATATGTTTGTAATATATACATTAGCAGCAGTGGTGCAGTTTTGGGTGTATGCTCAGGGTAAGACTTTTTTATGAACATGACCAGATGAACAGGTTTTTTCTTCCTTCAGTGCAGTGAATTAGTCTTTGTGTTTGTGGAGGAACAGAGGGGCTGCTGTAGCAGGCATTTTAGTCAAGCGGGACATGCTGTACCCTGCTCAAATTAATGCAAGTGGATATGCAAGAAAAGCCACATAGGATTTATCTGGTAGGAATCAAGTTAGTTTAGCCTTTTGTCTAATTAGGAAACAGGTCTGGGGGCTCTCGGGTTATTCAGTGGTGATGAGGATGACGTATGTTTCCCCTTGAAGTAAAAGGACTGAAGTCATTACGCACACCAAAATTCATGGGGACAGAGACCCCCCTCTCCGCTCTGCTGTGGTGATGGTTTAGCAGTTTTCTCTCTCCTTTAAAGTCAAATACTCTCTTTCTTCATATGTTGCTACTGCCAGCATCTTAGGGCTAATTGTTGATTTAGACAGTTTGCAGAGATTCTTGAGGGCAAACTGCACTTGCTTGCAGCTTAAAACCCAGGTATTCCTTTCAGCCCTTCTCCCCCAGTCCAGTCCTTGTTCCTCAGGTCTTTCCAGCAGCCTTCTTGGGCAGGGAGTCAGTGAAGAACCATGATGATGTCACCACTCCCACCCCACCTTAAATAGCTTTTGCATATGGCAGGAACCGTTTGTCTTTCCTCTTGGTTCCCACACCCGGTCAGTGGAAAAACATTGGTATTCCAAGCTGGAGTCCAGTTCCAGGTGACTTGGTCAGATGAACCCATAGTGTCATAGCAGCCATGAGTCACAGGCTGTTTGTAGCATCCTCAGGAAGACTCTCCAGGAAGGTTCCCCAGTGGGAGATTAGCTTCTTCTAAGATCTATTGTTCTCCCTAATGGTCCTTTGACTTGTTCCCAGCCGGCCACTTAGACTGATTACATTCTGCCTAGTGGGCGTTCCCCAGGTGTAAACACATTTGTAGTAGATGCATAGACAATATTCCTAGTTTCAGATACCAAAACGATAGATCCATACAAATAGGATAATCATATTCAGTGAATCATAACCTTTTCAATGATATCGTACATGGCCTATCTTGCATAAAATACATCATAGTTATGCCATAATCATATCGTAATAATATTACTATGAAGAATATGGGGTGTAATGCCACACTTAGCATTTGGCAGGGGGTGGCCTTTGAGTCAGGGATGTGGCTTTTATGACCTCATGAAAATCCACCCAAATTTGACCAAATTGTAAGTCTTTGAAGAATCATGGCTTGCATATGTTCAGTAGAGACTTCTTAGAGTTTAACAGCTAAATTCTCTGAAGATTTCATCCTCATTGCTTGAGGGTGCGATCAAAACTGGAACTAATAGTAGCTGGGCAAGGAGACTGGGAATGGGAGCCAGGGTTGGGGAAGGGTGACTGGGAGCCAGTGATGAAAAGGGGGGCAGGGTTGGGAACCTCCTTGACTGAGAATAACACTGAGATCAGATGAGGACCTAGAGGGAGGGGGAAGACTGGTACTGGCTGGATAAGGAGACTGGGACTAGAAACCAGTGTGGGGAGGAAATAGGGGCTGAGAGGAGGGGAGACAGTTCTGAAAAGGAGCTGGCATAAGAGGAGAGAAATGGGTCTAACTAAGCAAAGACTGTAGCAAAGAGGAGGGAAGGGGTGAGAGTGAGATGGAGACTGGATGAGCAGCCTGGGGAGGGAGGACTAGAAGGCAGTGAGGGATTTGGGGAAGAGAGAGACAGACTGGACAAGGAGCTGGGGACAGGGAAACTGGGATTGTGTATGCAAGGAGACTAGAGTCAAGGAGTTGGGACAAGAACAGGGGAACTGGGACTGGCTAGATAGGGATACCGAGATGAGAAACCTGAGGCGTGGAGACTGAGATTTGGTTGGCAATGAGAGAGATTGGGACATGGAGCCAGGAATGGGGAAGAGACAAGACTGGGACAGGGACACTTTGGAAAGTTATGGGTCAGAAGGGGTCAAGCTTTGGGTAGGAGGGAATGGAATGGGGAGAAGACTCTGTGTCCATTAGAGCAGTGGTTCTCAACCTTTTTTCATTTGCGGTGCGGACCCATTTGGAAATCTAATGTCTGTATTCCGTCCAGTGAGTTCTCAGTATGTCTTTCGTGGACCCCTGAGAGTGGGTCCGGGAACCACAGGTTGAGAACCACTGCACTAGAGCACACTCCTCTCCAGAGTCTGAAATGGAACCCAAGATTCCTGAGTCTCACCATTCCTCTGCTGTCATCAGATATCTCTGAAACACACTAGTGAAGTATGTGTCTCGTGTTGGTCCAGGGGATGTCAATTACTCTGTTAGCTCAAGGGCCAGAGACCTGTGCACGGGAATCTAAAGGTTCCTTTCCTGAGGGTGATCCTTGTGCTTGTCAACATGATGCCACGTGATGGACTTTCTGTTTTTTGTATGAGTTTGCTTTTTTTTTTAATGGAGCAAATGACAAATAAATAAAAGTATGTTAAAAATATTATTAAAGTTATGTAGTCAAGCACCCAAAAGTTAGGAAATGCCAGAATTAAGGTTGCCAGTACAATTTTAACCTTTTCCTACATTCATATTTGAATCTATTTAGCCCTTTCTATTCCCTTTCCTAGAAAATGTAATACCCGTAACAATATCCCATTCTACCGTCTCTATGCAGAGCCCCCTAGCTCTTCTATCAGTATATTTCCTGTACTACTTTCTCAGCAAACAACCCTTTCTTTCTGAACAAATCTCTTTCCCCTGCACAAATTAGCAGATCTCAGAATGTTGACCTCACTGCTTTCACTTGGTGGTAAGGTCACTATGATGTGAATTCTGTCCTGACACACAAGCACAAAACTCCTCTTGACACTTCACTAGGAGCTGCAAATATGAGAGTAGAATTTGTCTCCCTTTAGCCAGGCCTCTTCATTTTCCAAGCAGTGGAATTTAAGCTGTTTTCTAATGAATTTTCTCTTCCATATTGTATTGCTATGAAGAGAAACCAGGCCTAGGAGACACTTATTTTCATCAAAATACAAAGAGTATTTGTTTATTTCTTTTTTTTTTCCAGTTGTCACAATAAGCATCATCTGAAGGGGAAAAAAAAAACAAAAACAAAAACAAAATGGGAAATAGGGTGGGAAAATGTAATAGGATCTATGAACACTTTCTGCCTTGTCTGAGTAAATGAGACCTGATGAGAGACACAGCACAATAAGGGCTGAGGAATGCCAAGTGAACTGATGTACGGCAATTGTTTTATTTTACTACTTTTCATTTTACTGGATTGAATTTGAAAGAGAAAATTACCATGGACGGGAAGGTTTATGATAGAAATGCTCTGGATTGCTGTATCCTTGACATGAATCTGTAGAAACATGAAAAGGAATGTTAAGTAAAGCAGTGTGTAAAATTTGAAGGTATGCATCTGAAAATATTTTTTGAGGAATGTCCAATACTTTCTGGTACGAGTGGCTCTGCCTCTAGCATTGTCTTGCATCCCTTATATCTTAAGTAATTTTATTGCCAAATCGAAAAATAAATAATCGCTTCACCTGCCAGTTTATGAGCAAAAAAAAAAAAAAGTTGATTTCATGGTATGGTCTTTGTAATGATATGGAGTCAACCTTACTTCATGTGGACTTTGGAGGAAGCAAAGAAGAGATTTCCCCGAGATAATCCATCTCAGATTTTAAAATGAGTGTAGTGTGGGCTAAAACAGGACTTTGGGGAATTCAACAAGTATTGTCTGGGATAACCCAGTAGTGCACATGTGATTAGTAAATCACACAGGGTCACTGTAATAAATGAAAGGGGGAACTAGCTCTCTTTGATGGGCTTCCAGCCAGCCAGTTACTGTAAAATCCCTCTTGGTAGCTGTTCTCTACTTGCTTTACCTGTAAAGGGTTAAAAAGTCTTACAGTCACATTGTGTCTTCTGTATTAAAAGCTGACAGAATGGACTTTTTGGAGAAAATCTTTATGCAGATTCTCTTGTGGAGATCCCTCATCCTTCCATCAGGGGGATGAAGCCCCCAAACACAGTAAATCCCTGCTGTTTCCTCTCCCCGCCACAACTAATATGCTAGAAATACATCTTTTTCCCAGTGTATACAAGGCTGGAGAGGGCTCTGCTGGCCTTTATGGTGTAATGGGGAAGAAGGTGAAGATCTGGCCAACAGTTCTGTACCCCACTATCAAGTCTCAGTTACTTGATTCTAAGGAGCTCCCACTAATCAGCGACATAAGAGGCATATTTTTAGGGTGCCTTTGGCCCGCCCTTTCTCATCAGGTTAAACTACTGTTTGTAATCTTGATCTTTATTGACACTATTTTGGAAACCACACCAGCAGGTTAGCATGCTTATTGCCATCTCTTTCTAGCATCATTTCCTTGACTACTGTGAACAAGGATTTGTTTTCCTACAAGCCATGGTATAAATATTCCCTTAGGGCCTGACAACATCTATAAAATGTACCTAGTCAGAACACTGTGTTGTAATGTGGTTTGATCCCATCCAGGTAAGCAAGACCAAATTGTGGTATTTCATAGTCTAACTTTCCTGCCTGTGCAATTTAATTTAAGGTCTGTTGAATTTCTCACTTAACAAAAACGTGGTTGTTAATTTTCTTATTTAAGTCTAACTCTTAGGCCTCGATCCTGCAAAGCATTTAAACATGCACATCCTCATGTGCACCTACTCATGTGAGCAAAATCACGTACATACTTAAGTGTTTTGTAGGATAGGTACCAAAGAGAGTACAGTATTTCTTAACACAACATAGCTAACAAAAGAATGAGGCTCCAAAGACTCCCTACCTAGTGTTATTTCAACCATTGTTTCTCTTCTTTGTTGCTCTCATACCTATGAGTTTAATAGTAAGTTCAGCTGAAGACAGGAGGTAGCAAGAGCAGGAGTTGCTCCCATTCCTTTGGTGAAGCTCCTTGCATGTCACTCACTAGAAGAGGAGCTGTAGCTAGAGTTATGGGAGATATTTTACTTCTGGGGGAATTCTGCACCACTGTGTATGCGCAGAATTTATGCCCCCCGCAGATTTCTTTGCTTCCCCACAGAAAAATGACTTTCTCATGGGGAAGCAAAGGGAAGCCACAAGAGCAGCAGTATGTGCCCAGGGCAGCCGGCAGAGAGGTAAATCACTGTTGGGCAGGAGGTGGAACTGGGGAAGACCCGGCTGGTGGCTCCTACCATGTGCTGGGCTCAGCTGCTTGTACGGGCTGGGCTGGGGAGAACAGGATTTCCTCTTCCCCTGCACGGCATCCGGGGCCGGGTCAGACCCACCCCCAGATTTCTCCCATGGCTGTAGGAAGCTCTGCAAACCCACTCACCCACCCCCACTCCCTGCACCCATTGCTCCTCAGCTGCAGAGGGAAGGATCCCTGTACAGGGAGCTGCTCCTCCATCCGCCCAAACTCCGTGCATCCAGACCCCCTAATACCCAGACCCTCCTGCCTAGCATACCCCCCCCCATATTCAGAACCCCCCCACAATGAGCCCCACTCCCCCTGCACCTGGGCCACGCCAACAAGCCACCCACACCTAGATCCCCACCCCACCAAGCCCCAACAAGATGCACCTAAGCCCCACTCCCCAGAATCTGGACCCCCCCCCCACAACCAGACCTCCCGCTGAGCTGCAACCACTTTCACCTGGACTCCCCTGCAGAGCCCCATTACCATTGCACCCAGAATCCTCCAACAAGCCCCTATGCATCCATATCCCCTCTGCACCCGAATCCCCCACTGAGCCCAAATTGCTCCACACAGAACCCTCTCAACCCACACCTGGATCACCCAACAGTAAGCCCCTCAGCTTGGATCCTGCCTTGCTGAGCCTACCTGGTGCAACTGGCACAGAGGGGCAGGGCCCTGGGGTGTTTCTGGGGCAGGGCCTGTTCCTACACTGTGTCATGCTTGGGTACAGCCTCACCACTGAGTCCGGAGGAGAGCGGGGCCGCACAGTGATCTCCCACCTCTGTGCAGCCAGTGGCCTGTGTTCCCCAGTGCCATGCTGGAGCCTCCACATTTATTTGACATATAAAATTTGCAGAATTTTGGAGAATTTTAAAATATTGTGCGTAGAATTTTAATTTTTTGGTGCAGAATGCTCTCAGGAGTAATATTTGTAACAAATTACTAAGATGCACATAGTTCAAGTTTTGTTACCATCTCAGATACAGATAATTTCCTCAAAAAGTGTCCTTCAGGTACACCCAGGGGTGAAAGTAACTTAAAGGACTTACCGGTTTGCTGGAGTCCTGAGCAGGGGGGCGGGGCTTCAAACAGAAGGGGCGTGGCCTCAACCAGAAGAGGAAGGGCCTTTAAATCCCTGGGCCCTTTAAATCAAGATTTAATGGACCTGGGGCTCCGGCTGCGGTAGCGGCGGCTGGGAGCCCTGGGCCCTTTAAACTGCCACCCAAGTCCCAGGGCTCCCGGCCGCCTCCACTACCCAGGGCTCCGGCAGCGGGGCTCTGGCGACAATTTAAAGAGCCCGGGGCTGCAGCCACTGCCGGGAGCCCCAGGCCCTTTAAATCACTGGCCTGGGGAAGTCGGTCTGGTACGGGGTACGGGCTCTTGCTGGTACGCCGTACCAGACTGTACCAGCTTACATTCACCTCTGGGTACACCATAAAAAAATAAAAATAAAGCTGACCCATTTCCAGAAAATAGAATGACAATGAGCTTGTTTCTGTGTGGAAATAGCTATTTGTCCAAAAGTTTATGGGTTGTTGTTTTTTTTATCAGTTTTAGGGGACTGAAATTGTGTGAATTGAAATGGGAAGAATTTCTGCACAAAGTCCCTGAAAGCACAGGCTGTAAGCTTTGCATGGCTCCAGCTGCAACCACTAGTCTGACATGAAGACATATTTGTGAGACTGAAATGTTTGCAGGCAAAAAAAAAAATTCTGCTTTCAAATAATCAGTGTAAGTGGTAATGTTCAGAAATAAAGTGCCACAATCTGAGAGGTATTGGACATCTGCAACTCCCACTATTTTCGGTGAGGTTTCTGGTGTTCAGAATCTCACTGGATTAGACCCAGGACATGCCCTTGGTCTCAGAACATTTAATTTATATGCTGGTCTTTTGTGGGAGTATGGTTTAATTTTTGTCAACTTCTTGGATTAGTGTGCATTCCTTTTTTGACTGGCAAGCCACTTGCTTTGTGGACGCTGGTCCCAACCTGAGCCCTGGGGGGAAGGGTGTGCCTCTAGCAAAAGGATGGAATAATAGCAGCTGCAATGTGGGTCTGGTGCCACACTGAAGCCAGGACAGGGAGGGATGGTGGATTCTTTCCATGCCAGTCCCTGCAGTCCCTCTCCTCCCCCTCCTCACACAGCCTGACAATTCAAGTGATGCCCTTTAGGAAGGATTTGCCCCATTTGAACTATTTACGGGAGAGCTAACTGAGAGAGATGGTGTGCTAAATGTTTCTGGTTGTGACCGATTCTAAGAAGCTGCAATTTCCTAGCTTAAGGCTTGATTCAAACATTTAAAATGTGTCACAGGGTTGTTGGATTTTTTTATTTTTTTTTCATTTAGCCATAATCCAGGTTTCCCGCAGCTGCAGCTTTTGAAATGGAAAGCCTCCTTCCTTCCCCTTCAGATAAACTTCCTAGATCAGACAAGAAAATTCTAGCTACAGTGACTGCAAAAGTGCTGCCTCCTTCCCCAAGACTGGCTGTCCTGTGGGAAAGGTTACCTATGCTATGGATATGATCACAGGGCACAATGTCTGCACAACACTGGAGATAGGTCTGAGAATGTTTTGAAAGAATTTAAAAGCTGGCTGTTATCCACAAATTATTGGAAAAAAGAGCCGTTTGCAGCAGCTAACACTTCCTACAGATTATTTTTTTCTAACCCTTTATGCTATGCAGCCTAAGAGTAGTAATTCTATCCCAAATATGTAATAATAATGTCAGTTGATTCTACTAAAAGGAATATTCCAAAATTTTGTTGTTTGACATGTGAAATGCTTGTACTATTAAGTTCCAGACAGTTTCTTTTCCCCCCCAATATTGTTTTGTCTCACCATACAACCTTGAAAGTTTAAAATTGACTGGTTTACTGTAAGAAGCATTAAGTAAATGCAGTTTCTCTATTTTTAATAACAGTAGCTCAAATTTCATGTGAGATCACACTAGTCCTCCAAAGTAATTAAGTTTATGGTTTTCTTATGCACTTCAAATGCCCGTGATGTGCAGTTAATAGTATTTTTCAGACATGTATTAGGACACCTCGGCAGCGATGCCAGTGTGGGCTGGTGTCTATCAGCAATGCAGACACCACAAAGTAATGGAAATTGCAAGACACTCTGCTGTAATTTGTCTAAAAATATGCATGACAGCAAAGGCTGTTTTACCTGAGTTTTCAAAGTGGTAAGACTTTGAGTTTGAGTGAAGCTTCACAAGTGAATAAGGCATGAAACAAGGTTTCCAACATAGGCTGCAGAGTCCTTTATAACCTACTATTTTGGCATGGGCTGAAAGTATCCTAGACCTTGAACCATGTCTGAAACCCAAATCTGAATGTGGTTCCAGCTAAACAAGTATCAGCTATAAATTGGCTGGCATAACTGGCACTCTGATTAAGTCCTGCTAGCTACAGTCATGTTTATCTAGATCTGAATGCAGATTTGGTTCTCAGTTTGCAACTTGAACATTAGCTTTCTAATGAACAGTGAATTCTGAACATCTCAGAATTTGGGAACATCTGGATTTAAATCTGGAGAATCCACATTTTTCATGTGTTCAGAAATGGGGTATTGGTTCCACCCATTATATACAACTAATGGGATTAGAGCAGGATTTTGGGCCCTGATTCCTTTTCAGGAAGCTCTGCCACAATAAAGTTTCATACAGTATCTATATTAGGGTGAAATTCAGTAAATACACACGAATTTGCAGTCCCCATACAGAGACACACTCCCTGTGGAGAGCTAGAGTACAATTTGCTTTGTGTAGGGATTTAAGCAGATAGTGGAGTCCAGTGGGCAAGATGTGGGGCAGTTCCTCAGCAGCTGGTTAGTCTGTGAGCTGAATCCTAGGGACATTCCACACAGGGCATTGTGGCTATTGGATCTGCACAATCACTGACCCTGTGGCGATGCCTCAGCCCTTCCCTGCCTGTCCTAAAACAACATTTGCGTATGCAAATCAGGTAGTCGGCCATCTAACTACCCGCTTTGTTCATGCAAATTTGGAGGCTTTTTTGCCCATGCAAATTTAGATGCCAGGGTTCTTCCATTACATATAAGTGGGAGTGGAGTGTTAGCTTGAAGGGGAATTAATAAAAACAAATGTGCAAGTATTGTCATTCTTTTCAGTCCTCTCCTTAATCAGATTAAACTCACATTGACTTTAATGGGAGTTTTCCCTGTGTAAGGACTACCGGATTTGGCTCCATAGGCATTAGCTCATAAACTCCGTGGGCAATTTTCTTTGGATTGTGTTGTACTTCAAGGGTTAGGGTGAGACTGCAGTGACAGCACTGTCCAACATTGGCTGGGAGCTGCTAGGTGATATTTGAAAGAATATGCTGTATATGAGAAAGTGATGAGTGAATGGAAATTAAAACAAAGGGATTGAAAATAGACCTGTAATCAATCTAGTCTGGTATCTCAATAAACCAGGGACATTTTTTCATAGCAAATTTGGGGCAGATATCACAGCAAGTGCCATGAAAGCAGGGCCTTTCTCCCACCCCCTTCCCCATCTATTAAATCTACATTTGGAAGGTGGATGGTGCTGACTCATAAATTAAATTGGAGTAATACATACAGTGTATATATATTTCTGTCACTTTGTCTCAAATTAAACACGAACCTTCTCCCCTGACAAGATGATAGAAAAGTTAATTGCTCGCCCTGGCTTTAAATTGGAATTTGAATTTGCAAAATGCTAAAGGTTTATGAGATCTAAATCATGAGGAGCTTAAATTACATTCCTGTGATAAAATATTAATAAATCAATTAAAACATAAGCCGAGTATAATATTACTTTTTTTTGTAGGAACCTTGAACACAATAATTCATTAGAGTGTGCAGTAACAATTATTGTATCTTTTTTAATTTTCTTTTTTATTAGTTTTTTTTTAATGTGGAAAAGACAACATCAGATGGGAACACGCCACACAATGGGGGAACATTATCCTAGTACAGAATCTAGGCATCCCATATACACACAGTGGGAGATCCTTGCCCCAGTTCAGAATCCAGGCATCCCATCCTCCCCCACCTTACACAGTGAGAAAATATTGGTCCATTATAGGATCCAGGCATTGCACAACCACATTCACCAGAGAATGGAGGGGAACATTGCTTCGGTATAGAATCTAATTATCCTATAACCACACACATCACACAGTGGCAGAGCACTATCACAGTATAGAGTCCAGGCATCCTGTAGCCACACACACAGTGGAAGGAGCATTTCCCCCGTACAGAATCCAGATGTCCCATTTTACAACCACACATTGTAGTATAGTTGCAATACAGCAAGATATATTCACTGTCAATCAGGGGAAAGAAAGAAACAAGATAGGTAAGGTAATATCTTTTATTGGACCAGCTTCTCTTCTTCCGAGCTCTTTCCAGCCCGAAAGCTTATTCCTTCCACCAACAGAAGTTGGGTCAATAAAAGATATTACCTTTCCTAGTGTGTCTCTGCCATATCCTGCAACCAACATGGCTACAACAATATTGCAAACAGTCTGGGAAAAGACATAAACGCTCACTGGACCATTGCCTCCCCTCTACCACCTGGAAATTGGCAGTGACTTGGGGTATGAGGGAAGTGACTAAACTTCCCTTGTTTTTTTCTGCCTCCCTCTCTTACCTGCCTCTTCCATGACACTTTACACTTCTCTCTCTCTCTCTCTCTCTTCATTGGTACCAAGCTTCTCATGGTTTCAGTAAGGTAAAGCTGGGCTGAGTTTTGAGTTAGTAATGAAATCCAATCCTAGCCGAGTTTACACCAGCTTTTGAGTTTTGTTGTGAACAATTCACACAGATTTAATCTTTACACAATCTATTTTCTGTGAACTATATAAAGAGCACTTCAAGCACAGTATGAAACTTAGTTATTATTTGAGGAAGGAGGCGTTGTGCTAGCTCAGCATGCATTTCTCATATGTAAACACTAACTCACAAGGAATGCAATTAAATCTATATACCTGCTTACCTCTGGTGTCTGTCAAGGTGTGGATTCCTTAGTCAAGGGCCTTTCACCATGTGAAAAAATGACTGGACTGTATGTCTAATACAACTGCTCTTTGTAAATTGTCTAATTACTATCTTTAAAATATTTTGTTGGATTTTTTAAACATTATTATTGTGAATTCCATGCTGGTGAAAGGTGCTGAATTGACAGCCAGGGAGACTGAAATCCTCTGTGTATTCATGGAACAGATACAGCAAGAAAAGCAGTTGAGCAAGCTCTCCACAAACTTCCCCGCTGCCTGAGCCCTATCTACACTACAGCTTCCACCATTTTTACCACTGGTGGACATAGGCGCCAACTTCCCCTCTTTCCCATGGGTGCTCGACCCCCTCTCTGCCCCCGTCCCTGCCCCCACTCCACCCCTTCCATGAGGCCCTGCCCCCATTCCAACTTCTTCCCCAAATCCTCGCCCCAGTCCCGCCTCTTCCTCATCTCCTCCCCTGAGCATGCCACTTTCCCGTTCCTTCATTCCCCCAGCTGTTTGGCGACGGCCGGGCGCACTCAGGGAAGGGGGAGGAGGAGGTGGGGCGGGGGTTGAGGGGAGCTTGGCTGCCAGTGGGTGCAGAGGACCCACTAATTTTTCCCCATGGGTCCTCCAGCCCCGGAGCACCATGGAGTCGGCGCCTATGCTGGTGGAGGATTCTGGGTCCCATTTTTGTCAGAACTGATAGACAAGACTGGAAGGTGATTGCCTGGTGGATCCTTTCCTCGCTCAGGTCGACAGAGTCACAACACAGAGAGAACTCTTCAGTGGAACATAAATCAGTTGGGGGCATCAAGTGTGGGCTCAGGTCAGGTCATCCTCTTCTGGCATGATTGGCCATAGAAGGCTCTGTTGGGTAGGGAGCGAGAGTGCAGTTGCTTCCTTTCTGCCTACTACCAGTATGCAGCCAGCATTCAGCCTCTCAGTGCAGCTGCTCTTGGCCAGATGAGAGTAGTTGGGGCCACAGTCAGTGGGAGGAAGAAGTTGTGAGAGGAGGGGGTTGGTCTGGGACCAGATGTGCAGTGGTGCTTCTAGCCACCCTGTCCTTGTCTTCCCCAGTCCCCATGGCACAATACAGCTTTCTTTGGGCAATAGAATTCCTTGTGGATCCTCAGATTCCAACATTGTAAGTTCATGGGTTCCCTCCAGTTTGAAACCTGGATCAATGGATCCCTTGATCCTGTCTTAATCCACACCTTTCCTACCTCAACCCTGACCTGGAGGGTCACCACTTAAAGTGAGACTGTAGTTCATGTGCCTATGAGCCATTGAGTCCTTCAGCTCTCTGCTTAGCATGCCAGCTAGTGCAAGTTGTGATGGTGTGATTTGTGATAATATAATACAAAGCTTTAATATATTTCTATTGTGCCCTACAATACATGGCCACTAAACTCCTCATCAATATTAAGTAATTAATAATTAGCTCTTATACATATTTTTTTCACTATCTGCATTTTGCAGATGGGAAGCAGAGGGAAGTGTCTTGCCCCAGATCATATATATGTCAGAGCTGGAAATAGAACCCAGATCTCTTAACGTCCAGGACTGCATCCTGTATCATACTACTTCCCTGAATTAAGCCTCACACACATCTGTGAGATAGGTAAAAGGTGATATCGGAAGTGAACTGAGGGTTCCATGAACTGCCATCAAACTCATTCCATGTAGATCACTGAACAGTCATCAGATGCTATCTCCTTTTGGTCATAACCAAAATGGGACAGTATTTAAATCAGCAAGCTAAACCTGAAAGCTCTAAACCTGAAAGTCATCAATCACCTGAGCCATTCAGTCCTCCTTTCGGCATTAAGGTCTGGCCCAGTTGTGTTGGATTTCAGGATAGTACTTTCATTAGCTAAACAGATTCCATACTCCATTTTATAGACTGTCTGAATCTAGGCCAGTAGGGGAGGGGAGGAGGGATAGCTCAGTGGTTTGAATATTGGTTTGAATATTGGCCTGCTAAACCCAGGGTTGTAGTGAGCTCAATCCTTGAGGGGCCCATTTAGGGACCTGGGGCAGAAATCTGTCCAGGGATTGGTCCTGCTTTGAGCAGGGGTGTTGGACTAGATGTCCTCCTTTCAACCCTGATATTCTATGAGTACTCCTTTAAACAATTTTAAAATATTGGATTAGCTGAAATGGTCCTTGCTCTTAGCTTTTCTCCTTGATACTGGATGTTTCTAGCAGAGATTAAGATATCTCTACTGGGATGGAATGATGGGTTTGCTTTTTAAGTGAAGTTCTTTGTCAGTGAAGTCCTCTTCTTGTGGTCGTAGCATCTCACTGGGCTAATTGACACATTCGTTCTCTGCCAGCAGAATGGCGTGACTGGGGAGATGGTAATCACCCTTCATTAAAAGCACCCTTTGCCTCACAGCCCAGGCTGGGAGTTGATTTTAGGTTTGGGTGCTGGGTGATTTTAGGTAGCTGCTAGAAGTAGAGAAGGAAAGGGAGTATAGAGCATTGCATTAGTCCATGAAAATTAGGGAAGAGAGGTTAGGTTGGTCACTGGCATTGAGATAGCGGACTACAATTTTTGTGGTTTTCCTCGTGGACCTTCATCCTTGCCTGGCTTTTACAGGAAGCAAAATCAGCTCTTTACCTCGGCTGCAGGAATCCTCCTGTCCATTTGGACGAGAGCTGTTGTAAGAATTTCCATGTCTGTTGGGGGCACCGCGGTTCTCACAGACTATGGTAAACATGATTTGGCTCACACACTCTCGTAATCAGGCTTACTTGTGCTGAAACAGAGATTGCCCTATTGCAGTGCCAGGCCTCTAGCAATACCAACTGTTAAATAATAAACAGGCCCTGGTTGTTGGCAGTCTCTCTCCCCTCCTGACAACATGGAGTACCCATTTTCTGGGTTTACCTGCCTGCGTGTGTTCAGAAATACAGAACAGTGTGTGTGTTGTGTGAAGGTAAAAGTGGCACAGAGGCATCAGTCTAAGTCTAATCTGCTTAGTTTATTATTCTCCTAGGACCTCGGGTGATATAGCAAACATGCAGTGCCTTGGCAGCACTAACAATGGCTGTGCTGTCATTCTAGATAATATTACAGACTTTTGCCTAGCGCTTGGGATAATTGTTTTTCCTCTGTTCATTTTCCCCTTCTTCTTTCGTTTTTTTCCCCCCATGTTTTGTTTTTCTTTGGTGAATTGTTTCCTAATCGGCTCTACTTTTACTTCTATTTCCCCTTTTAGTTAAAAAAAACAAAAACAAAACAAAAATAAAAAACAACAAAGGTTTAACCTGCTTGTTCTCCCATTGGTGGAATGATACATGTTGTTTTATCAATTAGCAGACTTTACCCTGGCTAGCTGTGCTGTTGCTCTATGTGGGCAGCAAATGTCTGGGCAGATCATGGTTGTGTTTATGGTGGGGAAGATGGGGAGAGTGAAAAGTGAGAGGTGTTTGTTCCTCAGGGCCCATATAACAAATAACTACCATGAAAGCAGTTTCTATCAAGGATCAACCATGTGTTCTGTACAGATCACATATGGTGCCTGCCCTGTGTAGTTTACAATGGAAATGGTCAGTTGAATGAAAATCAAAGGTTCAGTCAATTAAAGACCTCTGTTAAAAAGATCACTTCACTACCAGAAAAAAATATATGTATTCAACAATTCATCTCTCTGTTCTGGAGACATCTCTGTAGTTTTCATTTATTTCATTTTATTTCTCCTGCTCCTATTGCCATGCATGTAAGTCACAGATGTGGAAGGTTGTCCTGCATTTTTTTTTTGCCTGGAGTGAAACTCAAGAGTCTGAAAGCAAGTTAAGAAAAAACATCCACCTGGTTTTATGAAGAGGAAGAGATTATTCTGACAGAGTTAAATTGAAACTGCAAGAGCAGGCTGGACAGTAAGCGAATTCCTGTTCTATCTGGTTTCCTAGAAACCAGAGCAGGGCGGGAACTGGATTTTTTGTGAGGGAAATGTAGGTTTTCAAATTTTTTTAGTTGTAAAACAGAACAAAACAAAACAAAAATAGAACTTTCCCACAAAATGACATTAAAAAAAAGTTTTGGATTGAAAGACTTTATTTCGATGCAATCAATATGTTTTGTTCCAACTGCAATTTTTCAATGTTTGTGTTATATAATATATTATAAAATAATACACATACAAAATATAATATAATATGTAACAAAATTGAAAAGAATGGTTGCTTCAAAATGGAATATTAAAACACTTCATCCTGAAAAGCTGAAAATGGAACTTTTCAACCTTATCAAAAAGCTTTTTTTCCCATTTTTCCTTCAAAATTAAATTGTGCTGAAATTGACATGTTTCCATGAGCTGTTTTACTTTTGACAAATTGGCATTTTTCTGGGAGAAAAAAAAAAAAAAGTTCCATCTGAACATTTCCGACCAACTCTACTAGAAACTCCACCCATGCTCACCAGCACCATATCATGTCAAGTGACACATATTACAACATCAGAGTTAAACGTGATTAATGTTCATACCCTGAGGGCATGACACTGTAGCTAACTCCTTCTAGGTGAAACATCCCTCTACAAATTAAGTCTTTCCAGGGTTTCACATGCACTACAACCTGAGAAGTCTTTTAGGCTATTGCATCTTAGTATATAATATTTACACTAAGAAGCAGGAGATGGAAAAGACTGAGGTTCACCACTGCTGTTGCCCCTAGAAACAGATTGTGTGATACATCCTCATCTGTTCTCAACAGTTGATTCCAGCTGAATACTCCAGAGGAAGGCAGGAAAAAAAACAAAGTCTATAATCTTTGGGCCAAGTCATGTGGAATAGTATTTTCAAAAATGTTGAAGTGCCTTTAGGAGCACAAGCACAAGTACTATTGACTTTCAGTGGTACTTGGGCTCTTAAGTCACCTAGGCACTTTTGAAAATTCTGCCCATAGTCTTTACCCCTGGAAAAATTGGAAGTTTGGTCGAATAAGGACTGCAGTGTTTGACCCTGTATATATTGAGCCTGAGGAAATGTCTTTTTCCACTGGCTGTCATTTGACTTTCTACGTACAGAAGTAATAACTACTAAATGCAGAGGTTCTCTTTTGATTTATTTCTCATACAGACAAGCCTGAGCTACAGTGTTCCTATCTCTTGTTGAAGATTCCTAAATTTCATAGGTATCAGGGCCTGGAATTTTTGGTTTGGATCCCTTCTGTACAAAACAGCAGACTTTGAATAGCTTTAAGTGCGTCCTTGGGTTTTTTTTTCTTGTGCTGGGACATTGATGCAGTGCCAGCAGATAACTTTCAGGAGGCTAGAACAGGGCAGCTACAGGTATTAGGGAGAGGCGATGCATGCAGGAGATTAATAAAGTGTCTTTGTAAGTGCTATTGTAGAAGCTGAAAACCTTGTTTCATTAAGCAGAAAAATAAACTACAGAAACATAAGACTTGCTCTGTTTTCTATGAGTGTTTCCTTTCTTAAAATGCAGATTTTAATCTGTTGGGAAGAATCCTCTCTTACTGCTGACCTACTCCTTAAATCATATTGTTTTCATGCAGTGAGCAGAATATGTAGATGAGTGGCATCTGCCAGTCTGTAACTATAACACAGATCTATTATATTTATAATCTGAACTATATATAGAAGGCAGGAGGGAAATTTCAAACTAAATATTAAGGAACATTTCAGATCTTTTGCATGCCGGCAGCCCTACCACATTGGGCTAGTTTTCCTAACTTAAGTTGAGATGGGTCTGGTCTGAACTTGGATGAGAGACCAGCCATGAAGATACATATGCTACAGGGGAGTATGGTGGTGATTCTATAGGTGGTGCTTTTCTTTCAACGACAATTCTGAAACATGGGCCAGCATGGTGTTAAAGTACACTGTGCTTGTGCAGGTTCTGTCTTCCAGTCAAGGCCTAAAATCAAAGGTCCTTACAACTTTTGGCTATTTAAGATCCCATTACCACTTTTTGACAGAGGTCTGCATCTGAACTGATTTTTGGTTTGGGGCTTACACACTGTGGTTTCACAATTTAATGCGTGCATTCAAACCTAAAACTCAAAGCAAAATTCAAGGGTTGTTAATCCCCATGAACCAAAACCAAAGAAGGTTAAACACAGCACAAGCCACTATGAAGGGAAGTTGCCAGATTTTGTATATCCCAGTTACAGTATGTAGACTTTTTACTGTAGAGTACCTTTCAGGTAGTTTCACAATCCAGATTAAGACTGAATCTAGAAATGGGTCTGTGATGGGGTGTATAAACCCCACAGTGAGCAACGAGGGGTTAAGAGCTACTTTGGGTTTAGCTAGCCCTGCCCTGTAACTCCTGTAGCAAACGCACTAGCTGGAGGAGGACTTAAAAAGCAGGAGAGCAGCTCATTTGGGGGCAGACCAGGGAAGAGAGCAGACCTGCTGCTGGCATTTCCAGGGGAGATCAGCTGAGGGAAGGCAAAATCTCTCCCAAAACAAGTGCCCAAAGGCCCCTCCCTGAGGGAACAGAAGGCCTGCTGCGGGGACAGCCTGAGATTGAAGCATTCCCCTCTGATATGAACTCTAGACTTGATTGATTCCCTTGTTTTTGTTTGGACTGCCCCAGCAGGGGAAAGCCCTTGGATTGAGCTGGCCCAGGAGACTGGGCCATATCACAGGAGGAAACAGTGGCTATGCCATCACCACCAGGAGGCACCTTGTGGTGAGCTGACAGCCCACACGCTGCCTTACCCTATATGGCGACCTTGTTACAATCGCAGCGGGGGGGAGATAGGAAGTGGCCCAGGGAGGGCTGCCTTAAGCATCCCTGGCTGTCAGAGTGCTGATAGCCCTCAAAGGGCCCTGGGTTGGAGCCTGGTGGAGTGGGAGGGCCTGGGCTCCCCTACCAACAACCCCGCTGCATGCTACCTGCCTAAGCCCTAACAACTAGGCGATGTTCCCGTACCAACCAACCCTGAGCTAGGGCTGTCACAGAGTCCAAATAACAAAATTCAGATTTGAGACTGATTTTCAAGCACTCCAAAGTTCAGGATCATTTGGATCTGAGGTTTTGGTAGAGAATGAACTACAGTCACTTAACCAAAACAACCCTTTTCAGGGTAAAACTCACAATACATTGCCCTCCAGATAATCCATGGTCAAGGATTACCATAGACTCTCCTTCATACAACTGCGTCTTTTGTGTGAACATCATTTGTTATGGTCATTCAGAATAAGAATATCCTGTAGTTTAAACACACTAGGTCACATAAAACATGACCTTACAATTTTCATTACTGAGGGATTCATGGATTCATACTTTCACAGAGTTTAAGGCCAGAAGGGCGCGTTAGACCTGGATCTAGTCCAGGGGTTCCCAAACTTGGTTCGTGGCTTGATCAGGGTAAGCCCCTGGCGGGCTGCAAGACACTTTGTTTACGACCGCTTGCAGCTCCCAGTGGCCGCGGTTCGCCATTCCCGGCCAATGGGAGCTGTGGGAAGAGGTGGCCTGTCCCGCCCCGCTTCCCGCAGCTCCCATTGGCCGGGAATGGTGAACCGCGGCCACTGGGAGCTGCAAGAAGCCGTACCTGCGGACGCTCAGGTAAACAAAGTGTCTTGCAGCCTGCCAGGGGCTTACCCTGATCAAGCCGCGAACTAGTCTGATCTTCTATCTACCACAGGCCATTAAATTTAACCCTGTGTTTAGTCTAACAATTTATGTTTGATTAAAGCATATCTTCCAGAAAGGTATCCAGGTTTGATTTGAAGACATCAAGAGATGAAGAATGCACCACTTCCCTTGGTTGTTTGTTCCAATGGTTAATCACCATGACTGTTAAAAATGTGTGCCTAGTTTCTAATTTAATTTTTTATGGTTTCAGCTTTCAGACATTGTTTCTTGTTATGCCTTTCTCCTCTAGATTAAAGAGCCCATTAGAACCTCATATTTTCTCCCTTTGAAAGTACGTACACACTGTAATCAAGTCACCTCTCAAACCTAAACATACTGAGCTTTTTAAATCTCTCACTGTAAGGTGTTTTCTTGAGCCCTCAAATAATTTTTCTGGTTCTTTTCTGCTCACTCTCCAATTTTTCAGTTTTTTAAAAATGTGGGCACTAGAACTGGACACAGTATTCCAGTTTGGATCTCACCAATACCATATACAAAAGTCGGATCACCTCCCTACTCCTTCTCACTACTCCCCTGTTATACATCCCAGGATCCATTCGCACTTTTTGCCACACTGCTGCAGTGGGAGCTCATGTTCAGTTGCTTGTCCATTATGACCCCTAAGTCCTTTTCAGAGTCACTGCTTTCTAGGATACAGTATCCCATTTTGTAGGTATGGCCTGCATTTCTTGTTCCTAGATGTATAACTTTGCATTTGACTGTATAAAAACACATTTTATTTGAACGTTTACCAAGCAATCCAGGTTGCTCTGTATTACTGCCCTATCCTCGTTACCATTTATTATTCCACCAATCTTTGTGTCATCTGCAAATTTTATAAGCAATGATTTTATATTTATATCCAAAGCATTAATGAAAATGTTGAACAGAATTGGAGCTAATATCGATCCCTGAAACACACTAGTAACACGCCCATTTGATGATAGTTCCCCATTGTCAATTACTTTCTGAGATCTGTCAGTTAGCCAGTTCTTAATCTATTTAACATGTGCTTTATTGATACTGTATAATGCTAATTTTTTAATTAGAATGTCATGCGGTGCTAAGTCAAACGCCTCACAAAAATCTAAGTATATTACATCTTCACAGTTACCGTTATCAACCAAACTTGTAATCTCATGAAAGAATGAAATCAGGTTTGTTTGACAAGACCTATTTTCCATAAAATCATGTTGACTGGCATTAATTATATTCCTATCCTTTGATTCTTTATCAATAAATTCAGCCTTGGCATATGTGGGTGCAACTTCACTGATGTCAGGAGAATTGTGCATGGTTCTATTTAGCATCTTGCTTAATTACAATATTTTTGAAGCGTGCTTGAAGTTTTTTGGTTTGTTTCCATTTTTTATAAATGCCATGAGTAAATTATTTTAGTTAATGTTAGGGCCCTGAGAGCCAATTCAGACCTTCTACTCTTAGGTGTGAGTGAATGCATGAAAGACCCAGCTGATATTGTCCATTGAGTGGAGAGTAAGGAGGGTCCTGAACAGCATCTTTGCCCTTCTAATTCATCAGCGTGCCTTTAGAATGTCTCATGAAGATTAATTCTGGGTCCGAAACTTTCCCTGTGCCTTGCTTGGTGGTGTGTCCCCAGTCAGTGTGCATTTGATACTAAGAACACAACTGTGATCATTACTGATCATGTATACACTACATGGGTGTCCACAGAACACCATCTAAACTCTCAAAGTTCTTTCTCATTATACACTTTGCTCAGCGTAAAGCTATGGATGTGTTCTCTGGAGGCCAGGCTCTTCTTTGTTGTTCAAAGTCCTGATCAGGAATCTACAGGGAAATTCCTCAAGAGGTTTCAGGGTCGTAGGCCTGGTGACCGATGCAAATGTGTCATAAGGCAGCTGTGTTGCTGTGGGGGAGGGAGGTTGAGGACTAATGTAAATGTCCCAACTCTCCACTCACATAGCTTCAAATCTGTATGATTTCCCAAGAGTTCTTGGGACATTTGGAGCCTCAGACTCCCTGCCCTCTCTGTCAACCATGAAATGTTTGTTATAGCGCTCGTCTCCTGTTAGGAAAGCATATTGGAATCTCTGCAAGCAAGATTTTGTAGAGTTTTCTATTTTACTCTGGTCTCCCTACAGGATTTTATATGGGAGGTCACGATGTGGCCCTGAGTTGTATATTTTTATTTTTTAATTTTACTAAAAAAGTATGCATGCATTTGTGTCTGACTTTAGGGTGAGAGAAGTTAGTGAAAATTGGGCTGGCAATGATGGGGAGGAAAAAGAATTATAGTACAGAGGAGTTGCCTACTTAAAAAAATTAAATCAGAAAAGACTAATGTTCATAGGTACAGATAATGGCATTTGGAACACTGGTGGTTACAGTCTGACCTGATCCTGTTTTTATTAATGACAGACATGTGTGCTCTATCCTGGAAGGACATCATGATATGAACATAACTTTACTGCATGCAACCCACATCTTTCTCCTGGAAATAGGCCTGAACCAAAAGTTAGGATCTGGCTCCAATTTTCCCCCAAAATAAAGGGGCGTTCAGGTCCAGGATTTTGGTTTGGACTCATCTCTTCTTTCTTCTCGGGGAAATTGACTAACAAGAACTTCTTTTAAAAGTCTCTTTTGCTTCACTGTCAGCCCAGTTTACCCTTACTTAAAAATATCCATGAACTTAATAAACACTTATATAGCCCTTTTCTTCTCCAAAGCACTGTACAGAACAAGGACCAATCTTCCCAAAGCACTCTTGTGAGGTAGGTAAATATTATGATCCCCATTAAGTTTGTTGGGGACAAACACCATTTCTTTGTATGTGTTTGTATAGTGCCTAGCACAAAGACTCCCATTTTTCATTGGGGACTCTGGGCGTTATTGTGATATAAATATTTTAATGATGATAATTTATGGGTGGGAGAAGCTGAGGCACGGAGAAGTTATATGATTTGTCAGTGTTGTCCTGAGTCTTTGGCAGATATAAGATTCCTGACTCCCAAACCCATTCTCTTACCACTAGACTACGCTGTCTCAGTAAGTAGTATACCCTGACTAGGATACAAAATATTCCATTTTGGTAAAGGAGTTTCCCTTCCCTTCCATTCTACCATACATATATTAAAATATGTAATAAAACAAGTTGAAAACAAATCTTTAGTCCCTACCTTATTTTTCACCCTCTGGTTTATCATTTTGATTAAATGTATTTTGTTCATTAGCAGTTTAGCTATTAATTCATTAAAGCCCTCCTCCTTAAAAGCTCATAGTAGATCTAGCATGGTACTTTACTGTGCCTTGAGGAGCTTGAGTGATTCATTAAATCCCCACCCCTCGCCCCCTTCCAAAACCGACAGAATAAAAAGTGAGAATAATTACAGCTACGCAGTTATATTAGTGCTGAAAGACAGGGTAATCTGAAGACTCCTGAGGAATTTCTAACAATACCAATAGTTTTTCATGAAAGAGAGAGAGACTGTCAAACTAGAGATTTAAACAAAGAATAAATAAAATGAGTTAAATGCCATCCAGGGCCAGTTTAGAAGCAATACCCAGTATGAACAACCAGGACAGAGTTGTTTAAAACATCAGTATTGCTGCCAGCTAAAGAGGTTTATTTGTATTTGTATTTTATTTTTTGTCCCACTAAAAAATTCACGCTGGACACCTGGGAACAAAGAAGAATTCACCTCCTGTGAAACAGCAGGTCATTGTCTGTAGCCGCTAACTCCAAAGGAGGTGTATAGTACCGGAGCTGTGTGTGGCAACCAATTTGCACGAATGCCGCATTTATACAAATTAAATGGCATGGTGTATTGTTCAATCTTATATCTATCTATATATCTCCTCACTTTAAATAATTCATGGAAAAAATGATCTCTTCATAATGCCACAAACTCACAGCAGGCAAAACTAATTTTACATGATATGAAAACAGATTTTATTTATTTAAGAGTAATATTTAAAGAAAACAACAACTTTTTTGACACCAGCTGCTGAGAAATAAATAGAATATTTTATGACAAAAAAAAATCCAAATGTGTTAAAAGCTGTTCCGGAGAGACTGAATAAATAAATAAATAAATGGGCAGATAAATTTAAATGCATCAGTGCAATTCTGATTCTTAAAGGGTGCTTTATCGGGGCAAGAGAAAACCTCAAAGATGGATGAGCTATGTGTGAGAAAGTTTGCTTTACAGCCACATTGCCTGTATCTTCAGCGTGAGGGAGACAAATGATTTTTAGAATTTCAGGTAGCAATACTACAAGACCTTTCACCTCCAGTAGTCCAGATATTTCCTCCACTATGTGTTACATAAAAGGCAACCCTCATTGGTGCTTACTTTCTCCATTTCTGACTGTGACTCGTAATTGGGAGAAATCTCTAAGGAGTGCAGATATAAATGTTGAACCACAGCATTTTTTTCTTGATATGGTTTAAAGAGTGCTGTGAAAACCATGTTGAAAAAAAAATAATAGGAATACTGTAGACCTCTTTTTTTCTCTCTCTCTAGAGTAATTAAACTGAGAGCTGCCACACAGCTTGCACTATGGTGCAGGGGGAATTGAGGCTTGCAGTGCTATGTGTTAATAACTTTGTATCACAGCAGTCCGGCCGTTGGCATTGGGCTGTGGATGGGCCCTGTGCCATTGGCACGTCTGGGTTTAATCTCGGGTGCGTGAGAGTCCAAGTATCCAGGCAGTTTGCAGTTCCGGTGGGGCAGGCTGGGTGGGTGAGAGAGGACGGGAAAAGGGAGGAGGAGGACAGGAGGAGAATTGTGCAATGTTTTAGGGCAAAAGCAGTGGGAACAAATGCTGTTGGTAATATAAATGTTGTTTATTGCATTTTTATATAAAATTGTTTAACTTAAAAACTCTTAGTGACAGTGGGAATGTAAATCCAAGACTGAGAGCCTGAGTCACCAGCAGAAGTTTATTATTATCCCTTATAACAGCTAAATTCCAGCCTTTCTGTGTGCTATAAAATGGGGCAGTTTTGTCTATTATTGGCGCCTGGTGCACCACTATAGTTAAGGGTCTGTCAGCAGTTCCATTGTAAGCCCCTATTTTCACAGGTTTATAACTCTGCTGTTAAAAATTCACTCCTGGCTGAAACTTGGCACATGAGATGAGGTCTCAGCAAGTGGTGGTGAAACTGGCTATCCTGCTTTAACGTCCTGACATTAAAATGTAGTATAGGTGTGTGAGCAGCTCCTTTCAATAGTAGGGTGACCAGATGTCCCGATTTTATAGGGACATTCCCAATTTTGGGGGCCTTTTCTTATATAGGCTCCTATTACCCCCTGCGCCCGTCCCGATTTTTCACATTGCTATCTGGTCACCCTATTCAGTAGGCAGATGAGAGCAGAGGTTATGATGTAGCATTATGCCTCTGGGTATATATGACTTTAGAGATGCTGGCTTTCTTAACAGATCTACTCATATGCCAGACGGCATATTTATGAAAGTTTTTATGTATAAACTATGGAGCTCCTTCTAATCTAACTTTCATTGGTTTTACCCAAGTAAAATTCCACTGACTTCCAAAGCTTCCCTCCTGATTCACATCAGAGTGAGGTCAGAATCAAGGCCCATGTGATTCTTTCTTTGTAAAAATAAAATGTTCTGTTGTTTCCCCTCATTTTAAGGCATAAAACCCATTTAATTAGTTAATATTTCCATTTAATTAGCTCCCATTCATTAGTTAATATTTGTACAGAGTTTTAAGGATGTAATGTATGTCCTAAGTATATTATTATTTCATAACAACAATAATACTCTCCAGTCGGTGTAATTCAAGGCCATCATACTGATTGGGTGCTTACAATTATGCAACCTTTGCCCTGATCCCATCTAAGCCAATATAAGGCATTCTATAATCAAACTGAAGAACACTGGTGGGTTTCCTTGCTTTAATAAATCAAAGAACAGGGTCAATACATTTATTGAAGGGTCATTTGTCTCAAACATGAGATGCCTTTTTGGGCTCTTCTTTTGAAAATATGGCAGGAAACTATTCTTGATGTTACAAGCGGTCACAGTGAGGGTTTAAGCTGTCCTCAAAATTGTTTAGTGCTCCCATTGCTGGTGCAAAGGTGTGTGTGTCCTGCAGACAAGCCTAGGCACTTTTCCAACTGTGTAAGTTGTTAGTCTGTCCGGTCAGTTGAACAATTGGATTGGTTCAACCATGAAATAGAAAGTTGGCTTGAAAAACGAATCTTTCTATGTGTCAGTGTCAGATGCATGGAGGACAGAGAGTTCATGCAAAGTTCAACTAGTAGGGTGGGCAAAAAAAAAAAAAAAAAAAGAATGGGTCCAAAAATCAGCCCCTAATTGTGCACCCAAAATATGCAAAAAAGGTACCAGTCATCCTGGGTAAGGAGACTTACCTGTTTGTCTTGTGCAATTTGCCTTGCATAGTTTTGTGGACACTAACTAGGATGTAGTTTTTTGAAAATGTGACCCTTTGGATCCTATTAATTCCTGGTATAAATCAGTTGATGTTAATGTAATTATACCATAATGAATCTGCCAAATTAATCTCCCTCATGCTATTGTAAATCAGGAGTAAGTCCATGGACATTTATAGTGCTGGTGTTCTGGATTTACACTGGTCTATCTGAGAAGAGAATTTGGCTAGCTCTCTAGTAAAGTAAGAGATAATTGCTCGTCACATTGAAGCCCAGAATTTGGACTGAAGAAATCTCTTTTGAACAGGAGTCATCAGGCCTGTCACCCAGTATCCCTGGTTAGGGTGACCAGACAGCAAGTGTGAAAAATCGGGATGGGGGAGGGGGGCGCGGAAATAGGAGCCTATATAAGAAAAAGACCCCAAAATCAGAACTGACCCTATAAAATCGAGACATCTGGTCACCCTATTCCTGGTTGAAACAATTTCATTATCCTGAAAATTACCATCCCTGATCAATGGGTATCATATCTAACCCAGATTATCTCCAGTGATGATAGTATAAATTAGTTATATGCCATCTTCTGGGAATTACTTCCAGATGTAACCCTTCTGCCCGTCTGAGTTGGCAGCAACAAGGGCCGGGTTCAGTATCTAGAGGTTCCGTTTCAATAACACAATGCAAAACCGGCTCAAGCCACCACCCAGTGACCTGGGACAATTACATACCACCCCCCGGGCACCTCTAAGAGGCAATACTTTCCCTCTCGCAAGCACAGAGTCTGATTGTAGCAAAATCCTTTTAATAAAGGAGGGAAACAATGCGGCATTATGTTGGGGAAATACCACAAACAGGATTCATAACACAAACCATGAGCAAAAGACCAACCCCCAAGTAAGTTTGGTAGTATCCTTTTCTCCTCGGGGTCTTAAGTCCAACAACCCAAAAGTCTCTGTCCCTGGTCAGTGCAGCTCCAGAGTTCAACAGTTTATCTGCAGAGTTTTACCTTCCAGCCTGGGGGGGGGGGCCGCGCAGTGGTGTTAAGGGGCACCTTACGTGTCCGAGGCCGACTGCCCCGCCTCTCCATGGGGTCTGCTGCAGCCTTCACCGCGAGCCACTCCACCAGCCGCTTCGCTCCCCCAGCCGTCCCGTGAGGCGCTCCAGCCGTTCCACAAACTGCTCTGCTCCGCCAGCCACTCTGTTCCACCAGCTGTCCCGTAAGCCGCTCCAGTCGTCCCGCAAACTGCTCTGCTCTGCCAGCCACTCAGCAACATAGCTTCAGCTCCCCCCCCACCAGCACTCAGAGATTTTAGCTCTTAGTGATTTCAGCTTATAGTAGGGGAGCCTCAGTGCTGGTGCACCATTGGCCCAAAGTGAATTTAGCTCCACAGCCTGTAACTAGACTCCTAATGGAATTATTTGTTTATTTATTTTTTTTAAACTGGAAGGGACCTTGAAAGGTCATCAAGTCCAGCCCCCTGCCTTCACTAGGCAGGACCAAGTACTGATTTTGCCCCAGATCCCCCAAGTGGCCCCCCTTAAGGATTGAACTTACAACCCTGGGTTTAGCAGGCCAATGCTCAAACCACTGAGCTATCCCCTTTCTATTCCACAGTAGAGAGAGGAGGAGGTGCAATTGGTATTTCAGGCCCTCAAAAGGGGCCCATACCATCAGGTACAAATGCTTGCCTGCCTGCCTCTCCATTCACTAGGAATTGGAACCCATGTCCCTTGTCTAATGAGTGCTACTTAGTTGATGGCGAGTCCCTTTGTCATAAAACAGTTTCATTGTCATTGATTCACATAATCAGGGTAACAACACTTTATTCTTCCTGCCCCAATAACAGAGAAACTGGGGATCCCACAGCAGCCAAAGTAACCATTTGGGCTGCTGTGGGTTCATGCTAGGCGGGGTGGGTGTGCCTATGCAAACAAGATCAGCCCCTGAGATTCTTTTCCACAACTCGCCACAATTCACCACTAGATATCAGGGTAGAGCTCATCCTGACTCTGCTTACACAGATGTTTGGATTTATTACTCAGTGGAAGTAAAAGCTCAAAGTAATGGATTGTGACTAGCGATGGGTTGGAGCCAACTATTTGCCAAACTTTGGGGTGTTCAGATCCAGGCTTTTGGTTTCACTTTCCATCTAATTGTAACAACCTGGAAATAATTCCGGACAGTAGCCAATGCCCAAAATGGGACTTCGCCACTACAAAGAGATAGTAAACTGTGGCTCAGATGGATCTATTTTGAACTACAGTAACTACAAGTGTTGGTGGTGCTGCTCCTACACCAGCTCAGTTTTAATGGTAACAGAGCACAAGAGAGAGACTGAGTTCAGTGGGCTGAATAACTAGTGGATCTCTGCATGATCGGCCTTTGAGTCCTCAGTTTAAAAAGCATCATTAACTCGGTGTTACCTTTCAATGCATTTCTAACATCTTTCATTTTAGATGAGAGGCCTGTGTGCAGAATCTAAGAGGCTTATTCTCTTACACAGAAGTAATGCTGTTAAGCTGCTAGAAATCTCAGCAGCTTAATATAAATGTTTAAATAAAAAAAGTTAGTATTTTAACTGAATAACCTTCAGATATAATTAATAATGAAATCCTAAGCAGGGGACTAGGGGAAAGCATTTGAATTCTTTCTATTTGTGGAATAGGTGCAGGTCTCTAGTGGGCAGATGGAAATGGGGACTGGATACGAGCTGTAATTTGGAAACCATCAGTGTGTACTGCATACATGATTAGGGTTGGGATATGAAGTAGAGCATGGGGGAATATGAGAGCAGAGTTGAGCTTAAGCTGCCAAGTTCAGGCCCAGATAAGTTTCCAAACTTTCCCAGTATGCAGGAGTATTTGGATCCAAGGTTTTTGGTTTGGTCCCAGAGCTAGATTGGAGATGAACTTGTCTTAAATTCTCCCCTCTTCCACCTGTGCCCTTAGCTAATATACCCTCATCTCCATCTATTCATCAGTGCAAGTCAACCTGTCATAGAAAGGTATAACTCTAAGAAATAATGTGATCGTGAGTAGAAGGTATTACCTGGAGTGATGCTGCATTGCTAGCCAGGTGAGGCTTACAGTGCTGTGACTTTCTCCCCAGAAGTTCTGCCTCACAAGTGGGAGGGTTAGTATCAAGAATTAAGACAATGAATGTGATTATATTGACAATGACTCAGAAGGGACAAAAGAAATACCTAGCTTACCAAAGGCCTTTGTTCAGGAGGGCCCATATTCTTCACTGAAGTTGGAACTATTCACTTTCTTCTGCAGTTTCAGTAATTAGAGCCTACATTAGCTCTTCTGCACTTATAGGATTCATGGGAGTGCTGCCAATTGACTCCTTCTTATAGTATTTGAGAGCTTGTTTATAACTAATACATTTGCAGTGCAGCATGATTATGTGCTAGTGTCTCTGTCCTCGCCAAATAGAAGGTAATGCAGGTTTGGGTGTGCATGCCTCAAAGAGAGGAGAATCGCATCCAGTATATACAGTAGTCAACAATTTCCTACAGCTATCACAATGTGATATCTGAGATACTGTGGTTATTTCTTACTGAATGTATCAATTGATATTTTACTGACAACTGCTGTAGAAAACAGTGGTATTGGCTAATGAAGCAGGCCTACCATTTGTCCGTAGAGTGACATTTATTTTTTAAAAAATGTATATTATGATAACACTTCAATCAGTTCATTAAGTCTGAGAGGAGTGAAATGAAAGAAGCCGGACCAGATCTCCTTGCAAACCTTTTTGTAAGGTATATTTCAAATAAGGAGAGGCACAAAGCTCCCATTATTGTGAACGGGGCTAATATGGTTATTCCCAGAGGGCACTGCTAAACTATATACTCTTTTCTCCACTGGCTCCTACATCAGTGTCAGTTTTCTTCCTTTTCCAGCACATGGCAAACACCCTCATCTCAAACTATAGGACGTTTAATCATTTGAGATCTTTTCTGTGTTTTTATCGGGGAGCAGGAGACTTGATAGCCACCTCATAGTGCTTCATTGTGAGTGACATACTGTTTGTCTTGTGATTAAGGGTTCTGGAACTGGCAGCTTACAAGTGCTAGTTCGCAGAACTGAAGTGGTTTGGAAATCAATTTTACCTCTTACTCAGCATCATCAAGGTTCAGGATACTGACTCTCCTATTAACACTAGAGTTTCCTCTTATAATAAATCTTTACACTTAGCATGTTTCTCTTGAGAACCTCAGTGTGCTTTTTAAACATGGGTTTAAACATCAGTGTGTGTGAGTTCTCCCCATTTCACAGGTGACATTAAACTGAGACACAGACTTGCCCCCAATCACATAACAAGTCTATGCCAGAGCTGGGACTACAATTTAGGACTTCTGACTCCCACTCCTGTTCTTTACCCAGCACAAGACTATCCTTTCTGCCCTGTCACATTGGTGTAGAAGTTACCAAACATTATAGAGTAGACATAACAATACCAGCTGAGCTCCATTCAGGAATAACTTAATAGGAAGGCTTTAGTTGAAGGAGACACTTCCAGAATTCTATTCATCAGGACTGATGAAGGAAAGTGGAGTAGAAGGAAAGACTTTCAGTGGATTAAAGAGAAAAAACTTGATATTCAGACACTGCTCCAGGCTGATATGTGACCTTTGGCAAATCACTTCCCCAACACTAATATGGGACTAATGATACTTTCCTATCTCATGGAGATAGGAAATTCATGATGGTATGTAAGGTCCTTGATATCTCAAGTGGTAAAGGGGAGGAGTCTGTAACAGGCTGGCAGTGTCTCAACCCTGTTTTCAGATAGTGACTCTGTTGAAAGTTTTAAGTGGGTTCTGCTGATTCACAAAAGCAGGTGAAAATGGCTCTGTAGAGAAAGGGTGGTAGGTATAGGCTGAGCAATTTGGAGGGATGAATCCTAGGAGCAGCCAAATTTGGGGAGAAAGTTTAAGCTGAACTCTGTTAGGGTGTTGTTGTTTTCTTTTTAAAATAAAGACAGATCCCAGTAAGAGGTGAATTTTTCACTCTACACAATGCGCACTCTTTGTTTTAGAGCTGGCTGGGAAAGGCGATGTATTATATAAAGGTAATACCCAATAATTTAGTGTCTCCTTGTTTTTCTACACCAGTCTGGCTGTAACTAGTCAAAACACCGAGGCTTGTTCTCATTTCTTGTCTGTAGTTTATGCTTTAATCAAACCTACATATAGTTTTTGATAGGCCTGATCCAGTGTGAGCAGTGCTGCAAGAAGTTTGGTAGCGTTGATATGTGTGCAAGCTGCAACACAAACTGTGGCACTCCAGCCAATAGTGCTACGTGGGCATCAAACACTTTGGTTCACCCAGGAATGACTGGGTGGTCCATAACAAAGGAAGTAAAGATGTTGACTAGAAGGTGATGTGGCTACAAAAGTTGCACTAAGTAGCATTAATCACTAAGGCCATATCTGTTGCAACTGTGCCTCTGTAGCGCCGTAGCATAGATGCTTCCTACATCAATGGAAAGGGATTTTCTGTTGATGTAGGTAATCCACCTCTCTGGGAGGCAGTAGCTAGGTTGATGGAAGAATCCTTCCATCAACTTAACTGTGTCTACACTGAAGTTAGTTTAACTTAACTTTGGTGCTCAGGACACAAAATTTTTCACAGCCCTAAGCGGTGTGACTAGGTCAACCTAAGTTGTAGGTATAGACCAGGCCAAAGCTTTAAGCTTTAGGATAGGAATCCTCAAATTTTTCCATGGTATCAACCACATTTTAACAGGTGTCATGCCCCTGTACCAGATATGGACTGGCTACAGAGCTTGCTTATACACATCAGATGCTCTACCAGGTATGGGTGAGGGTTGTTTAAATAAGGTATTTTACACACAGCTCCACTTAGTGGCTGAACAGTATAATACAGTTTAGCATTCCATTACATCTCCCCCTTTAAGTTCTACATTACAATTTATCATATTTACCCTATAATGCTGTCTTTGAAGTTCAGCATGTATTAGTCTGTTAAGTGTCTCTGAATCATACTGGTTTTCTAATTACACAACCTGAATGCATAAAAATGTGGTCATCTGGCTATCCATTAGTTGCAACCACTGGCTGTGTTGGTTTGGAATCCTAGAGATGTCATTGTTTTGTTCTGTGTCTGCCATCTGTAGAATCTTCTCTGTTGGTTGCTCTTTCTGAGGAAAAAAATGTAGATGTTGATGGTTTCTGTTGAACTCCTCACTGTCGGTTTCGATCACATATTATCTGGGCACTAAATTATTTTTCTTTACAACAGCTGGAGTTGTCTATTCTTTTTCTCCATCCAATTTGATATAAACACAGTCACCAGGTTCTAGACCTGGCAGTTCTCTAATTAAGTGATATCTGTTGTAAAAGTGGTCATAAACTTTTTTAGCCTTTGTATCCGATTTGCTACTCTCTTCATGTCTGGCCATTTTTGAAATAGGTTATTTCCCAAAATAGGAACAGTAATTCTTAGTTGTCTTCTGAGGAGTTGTGCCGGACTATATCCAGTAGCCACTGTCCATGTTAATCTATAACTCAGAAGAGCAAGGAATGGGGCCTGGTCTACACTAACCCCTCAATTTGAACTAAGGTACGCAACTTCAGCTACGTGAATAATGTAGCTGAAGTCGACGTACTTTAGTTCGAACTTACCATGGTCCAGACGCGGCAGGCAGGCTCCCCCGTCGATTCCGCGTACTCTTCGTGCCGAGCAGGATTGCTGGAGTCGACGGGGAGCACTTCTGGGTTCGATTTATCGCATCCAGACAAGAAGCGATAAATCGAACCCAGAAGTTCGATTGCCTGCCGCCGAACCAGCGCATAAGTATAGACAAGCCCTGGATCTTCCTGTGGTAGGATTTTCTTGGCTGTCTATATAGCTCTCTCAGCCTCTCCATTTGCCTGTGGGTAATGTGAGCTGCTAGTAATATGATCAAAACTCATATTTCATTCGGAATGACTTAAATTCTGCAACAGTGAATTGTAGTTCATCCCTAGTTGTTCTGGAATACCGAAGTGAGGAAAAGTGCACTTCAGTCTCTTGGTAACACTATGGCATTTTATGCCTCCCAAGTACATTATTTCTAAATATCTGGAAAAATAGTCCACATCAATGAGGTAATGCTGTCCTCTGAATTTGCAAAAATCTGCAGCTAGTCTCTTCCAAGGTCTGGCTAGTAGTGGTGTTGTTATTAAAGGTTCTTTGCGTTGTGTTAGTCTGTTTGTTCTGCAAAGTTCACATGCAGATACTTTATTCTTTATGTCCTTGCTGATGCCTGGATGCCAAACAGACTTGTTGGCCCACTCATGGGATTTAGGTAATCTTTGATGTCCTTCATGGACGAGATTTAGGATTTCTCCTCTCATTTCATTTGTAATTACGATGCAACTGCCTTTAAGCATGAGTCCACTTGCTTAATTGTCTACGCACCACAACAGTCTCTTGCAACTTCCTTAGTGTCCTTTAGATACTTGGGTCAGCCACCCCTAATGTAACTTAGAACTTCCTGAAGTTGCATGTCTTTTGAGGTTGCTTTTTGTAGGTGGAGTAGTCTCTTTTCTGATACTGGTTTGTATATGTGCACAGCATCCACATATACCTTTACATCATCTTCGAGCTCATGGGTAGTTGAGTGTGATGCTTGGCTCTGTAACAGAGGGTCTACTACTACCAGATACATATTTTTTCCAGGAACATATTTAGCAATTGTGTTAAATCTCATTAGCAATAGACATTGGCATCTCAGCAGTGCTTGATCCAAGACTTTTCCGTTGATGAGGGTTACAAGTGGTTTATAGTCTGTTATCAGTGTAAATTAATAGGCCATATCTACTTGCATTCACACTGAGCATTATGGGATTGTTCATGTCATAGTACTTGAGAACTGGAGCTGTTGAGATAATTTATTTTACCTTTTTGAAGGCAATTTCTTGATTTGGCCCCCAGAACCACAATGTATTGGACTTTAACAATTCATGCAGTGGTTTTGTCACTGTAAGAAGGTCTTGTAGGTATCAACCAAGGTAATTTATCATCACCATTACACATGTCAGTTCTGGTACATTAGTTGGTACCTTCAATTCTCAAATTGCTTTTATTTTCTCAGCTTAGGATTGATTCCAACTTTGTGTATTGTCTGTCCCAAAAGCTTGATTTGGTGTAGGTAGAAAATGCATTTTTCCTTGTTTACCTTCAGTCCAGACTATGTGAATAGGTTTAGGATTTCGTTAAGGGTTTTGTTGTGTTCTTCCATCAAAGATCCATATACCAGAATATCGTCCATGAAAACAACAACTCCATTTGTGTTTGTTAACAATTTTGCCATATGTCTTTGGAAAATTTGAGGTGCACTGATGTGACATTACCCAGGGTACAATCTGGACTGTTGAACAGGATGGCCTTAATTCGCTAGCCTGGGGTGCCTTTTACATTATTTTCCTTTCAGAACATCCAGTCCTGGCCTGCTCACACAGCCTTCAGCATGCAGATTCACTCCCAGCTAAATATATGAGCACCCTGACCAGTCACTCATTAATTAAACTGCAAAGCAACACCCACAAATTCTTAGTCCCAGCCTTATCTGCCAGAAATGTGCCTCTTGTACTGTCCAGCACACTACTGAACAATGCAAGTTCATAGAATGTCTGTCATTTCATCAAAAGAAAATGATATATGTACCATATATCCCAAATGGAGTTTCCCACACACTTTAATCCAAACATACTTGTTAAGATAAAATAATAAGATAAGTTTATTAACTACAGAAAGATAGATTTTAAGTGATTACAAGTAATGATGCATAAGAGTGAGGATTGGTTACAAAAGAAAATAAAAGAGTAATACGCAAGCTAATACCTAACTTATCAAGCTAAATGAATTTAAAAGCAAAAGTTTTATCTCACCATACGCTGTTGTAAATTTCACAGGCTGGGTCTCCTTTCAGTCAATAGTGAAGTCAATTGTTTTCCTCCTTCTTTATACTTCAGTTTTTATGCTAGAAACATCCTTGCTGAGTCATGGTGTCTTGCAATCATTGTTGATGTGAGGTTTGAATTGTCCTTGTGATGTAAATTTTTTGTTTATACCTTCCCTCATGCTGGAGGATGGCCACTTACATAGGTGATGACCCTTTAACACCTGTCTGCGGTACTAGTGAGTCTTTGTCTCTGAAAAACTGGTTTGTGGATGTCACCCAGAATTACAACATATTTCAGTAACAGTCATACAGTAGAATCGTATAACTGCATATAGTGTCGCTACATATATTTTAACATGATAATGATATTCAGCAAATTATGACTTTTCAAGAGATACCTCACAAGGCATACTTTATATAAAATGTATCATAGTCTTGTAAAAGTGGTGACCATAATAGTATAGAGTGTCACAACTGTTAATTCCAAAAGGTAATCTATGCAAGGAAAATCTCCCTAACGGTGAGATAAAGGTAGTCAGTTTAGCATTTTCTTTGGCTAAAAGAATTTGCCAGAATTCGCTCCAGGCATCCAATTTGGAGAATACTGTCACTCCTTTCACATTGGAAAGGAAGTCATTCAGTATTGGAAGGATATATTTTTCTCTCACAAATGTTTTATTAAGTCTTTCAAGATCCACACAGATTTATATTTTCCGTTTTTCTTTATAACTAGTACCATAGGGGCACACTATGCTGTTAATTCAGAGATTTTCTCAATTATGCCAAACTGTTCCATTCTCTTTAACTCATTTTCCACTTTATGAAGTAATGGGATAGGAATCCTGTGAGGGGTGGCACACTAGATAGTTCAGCATTGTCTCTTACGGTTATTTGTACTCAATATCCTTTACAAAGTCCAGTATCGCCAAATATTCCATTGAGTTCTTCCACCTTTCTCACTGCCATTCTGTGGCTGAGAAGGCTATTGTTCTGTGGTCCTTTGATCCATACACTCTGATTGCCTGACTTTTGTCTTTGTAAGTTGTTTCTGTGATAAACTGGACCTTAGAGTTCAGAATACCTCCAGGGCTAGTCAGATCTGTGTCTGACTTCAGCTCTGGGAGGGGTTGAAGGTGACTTTAAGTCCCTTCTGAGATTATTGTGACATCAGCTCCTGAGCCAATTTTAAAGTCAGTAGTCTTGCTGTGTATATTTTGTTTTACTCTCGAGGTAGACACTATGACATCACAAGTGATAGGTCCCAGAAAAAATGGATCTTGACTGTCTGTAATATGAGTCAATTCTTTGACTGCTTTGGTGTGGCAAACAGCTGCAAAATGTCCATATTCCATGCATTTATTACACCATGTGCCTCTGGCTGGACATGCACCATGCCTTGATATGATTTTTTTCCATATTTTGCGCATGTAGGCTGGAATTTGTCCCTCTTATCCTGGGCATTCTCTCTCCTTGCCTCAGGGGTCTTATGAGTAATGACTTTTAGCATTCAGATTCCATCTGTTAAGAGCTTCTAAGCCAGTTTCTTGTATTTCAAGTTTGGCAAGTTGCTCTTGGTTTTGCAGTCTCATCAGCTCAGACTGCTTTGCCTTTTGAATTGCCATGGCTAGGGTTAAATCTCTCTTTAGTTGTAGCTGCTGTGAAAGGTTTTTATCTGTTAACCCAATAACCAGCCTGTCTCTGATATTTTCATGTTTTACATTCCCCAAATCAAATTTTTTTAGCCAATATATGCAGAGCTCTTCTAAAACGTTCAACATTTCCGAATCCTCTGGTAGAAACATGCACTGTCATAAAGCACAGTTCTTTGAGGTATAAAGTATGCATCATACATAGCTAAAACTATTTCAAAGTCATCTTTGTGACGATCTTCAGTAAAGTCAAAGGATTTAAAGATATGCTCTGCTTGCTTCCCCTTAGCATAAATTAAAGAAGATACCTGTATATCTCCAGTTTCTTTGTGGAGTTTGTTTGCAATTTGAAATCTTGCAAAATAGTGGTTCCAGTCTGTCCATTGTAAAGGTTTGTCAAAGCTGAAGTTCTCTGGGGCATTGAAGAATGGCATGTCGATGAGATCTTGCAACCTTTGTTGCTTTGTTACTTCTGTCTCTGTTCTTAGTTTACTCCTGACACTGTGTCATGTCCCTATACCAGATATGGACTGGCTTCAGAACTTGCTTATACATACTAGATGTGCTCATCATAAAATCCTGTAATGCTCTGCCAGGTATGAATGAGATTTGTTTGAATAAGGTATTTTATTCACAGCACCGTCTAGTGGCTGAACAGTATAATACAGTTTAGCATTCCAATACAAAGGGAGGGCATTTGTCTCATGATGACCTCGCCTCCTCTTTGCAATCATGTGGCTCCCCTCCCCTTCAGTTTGCAGTTGCATAGCCCTCTCTGCAACAGCTACCACAGTTGCTCTCAAGGAAAAGTAAAGTATTAAATATATTTTAGCTGCCTTTTTAATGCAATTTAGCAGCTGGAAATAAGGTGAGCCAATGCCATGTGACCAACCAGCTCTCCACAGGCCACCAGCAAGTGCCCTACCAATGGTGTTAGGACCACAGTTTGAGAACCACTGCTTTAAGAGAAATATCGGTAGTGTATTGCCTTCCAGAAGTACTCCAGCATAAACACTGCACTGGAACATTTCATTAGCCTTTGGAGAATAATAAAAAAATGTAGGGTATAATAGGCTAATGTGTTTAAGTGGCCTTGGTAGAACTCTACTTAACACAGTGGGATTTTCTGCATCACACAGAGGTAGGAAACTGTACTGTACACATTTACTGTGTGGGGCTTCCTCCTCCTGGGCTGTCTGTGGTTTAGAGCAAAAAGAAACAACTTTCCTCCTGTAGTTCGCCAATGAAAGAAGCATTTTTAAATACATTATTTGGAAAGATCTATATTTGTCCCTGTGAAGGTCAGGGACCCAGCAGCCCTTGTTGTTTGTCTGTAATGAGGACTTCCACTCAAACAGGAAAGAGCTGAGACTATGTGAGTGAGTTACAATCCTGAATTAGATTGGAGCTGTGTTTCATAAGAGGGAGAGTTTCTGCATTGCCCAATCAGGGGGCTCAGTCATGATTTGAAAATATAAGGTAATAATATGTATAGGGCTGCAGTAAAGCTCAAAAGGCTATGTCAAAAGAGGAGGACAAGAAAATGGGAGATAGTGTGGTTGAATGGTTAAATTAGAGAACTGGGAGTTGAAACTTCTTGGTTCTGTTCGTATGTCTCCTACTGACTGACTGGGTAATGCTGGGGAAGTCATTTAATCATTCAATGCATCATTTTACCCATCTGTAAAAAAGGGAATGCAATTATAAAGCACTCTGAGAATACTGGAGGAAAGACTTTGGTTGTAGCTGGCCAATTTGTTCCATGTTATTGTGCCCAGTTGATTTTAGTGGGGCTAGCCGGTGTGTAAATGAGGGCAAATTGTGGTCCAGAAATTATAAAGTATTTTATAGTATTATTTTATATAGTAATATTCTTTTGACTTATTTTTTGTTAATTTAAATACATATGCATAATGAAAGAATGTTGTCAAGAACGTAGGCAGGAAGAAGGACACATAGATGCCAGTGCGTAATTGGTTAAGATTTTTGTTATTTAGGAGTGTGGGATAATGTGATAGGTTTAGTAAATTTGAAGGAGGGAGCTAGTTTTATCTATATAATGTAAATGAAAAGCAATGCTCTTTGGGAACCATTTCCGGACTGCAGTTCAACATCAAGCTGCTGGAACTCTGAACCCTCTGCACGACTGTGACGTGCAGAAGCATTGCTGGGAACCCCCAGATAAATGAATCCTGACTGGCCATCAGGTGAAATTTATCTGTCTGTTGGAAGTGGTGCGCAAAGAGATTTGCTTGGTATATGTATTCTGTGTGTGTTGCTAATGAATAGATGTTTAGAGCACAACTGCGTAAGGCTCTTTCACTGGGAGAAGGTTTCTTCCTGAGCCCCGGGGTCAGGATAGGTGCTTTACACCCTGAACCCTCGGGAGGGAAAGGGTGGGGGTGCCTAAATTGATTGGGTCACGCCTTGAGCCCTTGGTAGGGTATAGGTGGGGTGCCCTAAATTGAGCGGGTAACAAAATAGATGTATATAATATATGGATGCTGGTATTTGCCTTCTTTTAAACTGTCATCCCAAAACTTACCAATGGTATCTGACATCCTAAAATTACATTTTTTCCTTGATAGATCAAATAGCAATACAACAGTCGTTAGAGAGACACTTTGGATGGGTGGAATAGAAAATTCAAGCCGTTAATGTAAGATGTTTGTATCCTGGCAAGCTCCTCCTCTTTTGCAAGTGCATCCACAATGGATGTAGGTCCAGATTGTGTCTCATGGGCACTACTCCATATTGGTGGTGGTGTAATGTGGACCTGAATCACACCAGAGGGAACTCCAGGGAACATTGTGGAGTTCCTGAGCTTGTGGGGGGGGGGGGGGAAGGGAGCTTCTGTCCATGGCTAGCGAGCTCTGGCCAATCTCATCTTTATGGTGAGCACAAGGACTGCAATTGTCAGCCCCACCTGAGTGGGAGTGAAGGGAAGTCACCTTGAGCCCTTGCCATCCTTGTCCACCCTTAAAAGTAGTAATTTTAGCTCCTTCGCTATATCTTTGGATTAAATTCTTTCTAGTTTAGCTTTTTAGGTATCTGTATAAAAATGATAAACACATCAAAACTTGTCACATGGCTATAGTTTTGTCTCAGGGTTCTGGTGACATCATAAACCTCTGAAATATCACTACTGATATTATACCTACAGCACCCTCAATGGAATAAAAAGCCTGGTTATGCAATATGTACGTGCTTACATTTTATCAGTGATTAGCACCCTCATTGCATTTCCACCTTGCTCTTAAATATTTGCCCTCCACTTAGTGTTAGTACAGAAGTTTTAGGTCAGGAGTGTTCAAAAAAATCAAATTGGCTGCTATTTCTTTATACCCACACAACTGAAGGTTACCGGTTTTAAAATGCTTTTTTGTTGCTCATGAAATTCAAAAACAGCTTTGATTTCAAACATGAAACTTGGCAAGTGACTGGTCCATAATGTGTTCTAATCACTTCTGGTATTTTGGAAAAGACTTGAAAATGACGGAGTTATTATTTTATTTAGAAATCTAGCCACCATGCATAGACCTTAATTTTTCTCGCCCTGCCATGATAAAATTCAGACAGATTTTTAGCATATGGCTTTGTTGTCCCTGCCCCGGCATTCACACTAATATGACAAATCTTAACTTTGCATTTTCTTGCTTTTCATAGTTCTTGCTTGTCACAACTTTAATATTATTTAAAAATGCTAGGCTGGTTCTATCTCTGTGGTTTCATTGATCACCAGGGATGAATTTGATTATTTCTGTTTTCTTTAAATTAGGGCTGTCAAGCAATTAAAAAAATTAATTGTGATTGATCACGCGATTAAAAAAATTAATCGTGATTAATCGTGCGATTAATCACACTGTTAAACAATAATAGAATACCATGTATTTAAATATTTTTGGATATTTTCTACTTTAAAATATATTGATTTCAATTACAACACAGAACACAAAGTGTACAGTGCTCACTTTATAATTATTTTTATTACAAATATTTGCACTGTAAAAAGCAAAAGAAATAGTATATTTCAATTCACCTAATACAAGTACTGTAGTGCAATCTCTTTATAATGAAAGTTGAACTTACAAATGTAGAATTATGTACAAAAAATAACTACATTAAAAAATAAAACAATGTAAAACTTTAGAACCTGAAAGTCCACTCAGTCCTACTTCAGCCAATCACTCAGACAAACAAGTTTGGTTACAATTTGCAGGAGATAATGCTGCTCATGTCTTGTTTACAATGTCACCTGAAAGTGAGAACACGCTTTCGCATGGCACTGTTGTAGCCGGCATCACAAGATATTTATGTGCCAGATGCGCTAAAGGTTCATATGTCCCTTCATGTTTCAACCACCATTTCAGAAGACATGCGTCCATGCTGATGACAGGTTCTGCTCAGTAACGATCCAAAGCAGAGTGGACCGACGCATGTTCATTTTCATCATCTGAGTCAGATGCCACCAACAGAAGGTTGATTTTCTTTTTTTATGGTTCGGGTTCTGTAGTTTCCGCATCAGAGTGTTGCTCTTTTAAGACATCTGAAAGCATGCTCCACACTTTGTCCCTCGCAGATTTTGGAAGGCACTTCAGATTCTTAAACCTTGGGTCAAGTGCTGTATCTATCCTTAGAAATCTCACATTGTTACCTTCTTTGCGTTTTGTCAAATTTGCAGTGTAAGTGTTCTTAAAACGAACTTGTGCTGGGTCATCATCCGAGACTGCTATAACATGAAAAATATGGCAGAATGCAGGTAAAACAGAACATAAGACATATAATTCTCCCCCAAGGAATTCAATTACAAATTTAATTAATGCATTATTCTTTTAACAAGCATCATCAACATGGGAGCATGTCCTTTGGAATGGTGGCCGAAGCATGAAGGGGCATATGAATGTTTAGCATATCTGGCACATAAATACCTTGCAACTCCGGCTACAAAAGTGCCATGTCAATGCCTGTTCTCACTTTCAGGTGACATTGTAAATAAGAAGAAGTCAGCAATATCTCCCGTAAATGTAAACAAACTTGTTTCTCTTAGCGATTGGCTGAACAAGAAGTAGGACTGAATGGATTTGTAGGCTCTAAACTTTTATATTGTTTTGTTTTTGAGTGCAGTCATGTAACAAAATCTACATTTGTAAGTTGCACTTTCACGATAGAGATTGCACTTACAGTACTTGTATGAGGTGAATTGAAAAATACTATTTCTTTTGTTTATCATTTTTACAGTGCAAATATTTGTAATAAAAAATAATAATATAAAGTGAGCACTGTACACTTTGCAGTCTGTGCTGTAATCAATATATTTGAAAATGTAGAAAAAATCCCAAAATGTTTAATAAAATTCAATTGGTATTCTGTTGTTTAACAGTATGATTAATCGCAATAAATTTTTTTAATCACAGTTAATTTTTTTGAGTTAATCGCGTGAGTTAACTGCGATTAATCGAGAGCCCTACTTTAAATATAAAGTATAAAACAGGTAAGGTTGGATATACAACCTTAACTCTCTGATATTGTCTCTTATATTTTAAGCATGGTTCTTTTTGAGGTGCAAGTAGATCCAAAGTGATGTTCAATCTCAGCTGTTCTTAGTATTGATCAATCAGTCAGGGACAGCAGACTTACTGGGTCAATTTCTTACCTTCCTTATATCCTCTATAGTTATCCCACATGTTCAAAGTGGGTAAAAGTTGCATAGGTGTAAGTGATTGCACAAGATGCAAGACAGTGGAGAATCAGGACCGTGGTTCGTGGAATATATGCAGGAATCGTCTCAATGGGATCAGTCCAGCAAGATGCAGAGCACTCTGGTCCCAGTCCTGCAAAGCTCTTAAGTATTCCATCCTCTCTGCCTCCAGCAAGAATGGCCCTATTTTACTCTTTCCATAAACCTATTAATTGGTCCTTAAATCTAGTGATTATATTGTTGCTTAACTGAAGTGGTTAACTGTTCCAGGGAATGATTGTCAATCAAAAGAGTTTTTGTTTGTTTATATGTTTATACTAATATCTGAACTCAGATGACCATTGCCCCAACTTCAGCCTATTATTCTGTTTTAACACTGGTGACCAATATGAATGCTTGCTGGTATTTTCTCTTTTCTGTTTTGTTTCCCCTGAGAAATGTATAATAGACCTGGGCCCAAGCCAAAGCACAAGAGCTAAATTTCCCCAAACTTTTGGGAAGTTCAAAAGTGGATCTGAATTTCACCACTTATGGGTGATTGCGTCCATGTGTGTGGAGTGTGCTGGAAAATATAAGGGGGCTCATGTTGGTGGGTTACATTTAAAGATTAAAGGTCAGATTTTCCAGACTGTCTAGAGGATTTGGAAGCCTAATTCCCATTAATTTCTTTGAAAAGCTCACCCAAAGATCTGTGAGATGTATGAAAGTGTTTTTATGCTGACAGTGTCACTGTAAGATTGAGTCTCAGTCTCCTAATACAATAAGATATTGTTCCCCAGGTCTCGAACTCTAATACTGCAGTTATATAAACTGGAACAATGCTAAATCTCTGGGCATGGCTCTTTGTATTGTGCAAGATGGAGCTGGCCTCAGACTTTAGATTTAATGGCCTAGTGGCAAAAGAATATGTGATGTGCCCAAGATAAAGCATATATCTGATTTGTGTTTCTGCCTGTACTAGGACCAAAATGCAGCCCATGTGTAAATGAGAACAACTACACTGTCTCTGGTGGAGTGGCACCTGTCTATCCCTGGTCTGAATTCTGCATTTGGCCCAAATCTTGATTTACCAAAACAATTTTTGTGTGATTTTATTTTTTATTAATTTTCATAAATTAGAAGTACAAAAAGGACTTACAGCTTGGGTATGCGTCCGAATATAGCATGCTTCATGGGCTCGCCAAAAGAATTATGCCATTTTACAACTTGTCAAAGCTGCAAGACTAGACCAGTGGTTCTCAACCAGGGGTACGCCTACCTCTGGAGGTACTCAGAGGTCTTCCAGGGGGTACATCAACTCATCTAGCTATTTGCCTAGTTTTACAACAGGCTACATAAAAAGCACTAGTGAAGTCAGTAAAACCAAAAATTTCATACATACAATGACTTGTTTATACTGCTCTATATACCATACACTGAAATGTAAGTACAATATTTATATTCCAAATGATTTATTTTATAATTACATTTTAAAAATGAGGAACTAAGCAATTTCTCAGTAATATTGTGCTGTGCCACTTTTGTCTTTGTAAATTAGCCAAATTTAGTTCTTGCAATGACTGTTATACTTTTAAGATGTCATATAATTTTAAATGACCTTTGAATCTTCTCTCTCTAGTCAATGTAATTTTGGAAGTCTGGTGATCAGCACTCTAACAGTATTTCATTTGTGAACTTACCAAAACAATATGAAATGGTAATATAACCATTGTCTCTCTAACCTCTGTATAATCCCAGAATGGATTTTTTTCTAGTGGCGTTTGCACTAAGAATTGTTGTTCAGTTTATCAATAGTTACTCCCAAGGTTCCTCCTTCATCATAACTATTTTCCAGATAACAACCCCTTAGTTTATATCTGGTCTGTGTATTATTATTCCCTAAGCGTCTTTTCTCACACTTATGTTTGAGTTGACACTGTCTCATGCTTGTTTTCAGCCCAGAGATAATTTTTTTAAAAGTCTGAAGAAAATCAACTCAGCTATTTTTGAAGATAATTAAAAAATAAAGGAAACTAAATGCAAATAAATAAAAAATGTTGGTGCACATGTTCTAGGGGATACAACTAGGATTAAATTAAGGATGAGAAAATTTGGGCTGAATCTCAATCATGAACTGCTCCCAGACACTAAGTCGTTTTAGGCTTAGAGCTTTCCCACAAAGGGAAGTGATGGAAGCCCAATCGCTTGTTGGGACATTTTAAAACTAGACTGGATGGAACGCTAGATAATGTGCTATAGAAGGGAACATTCCCGCATTGGCAGGGAAAATGGAATGCCTGGGACCTACTAAGTCTTCTCCCTATCTTACTTCTCTGAGTTTATTCTCTGAATGTTAAGGTTTAGAGTTTAATTGCACAACACTCAGGGAATTAAGATTCTTGTTTTGACCCTATCTATGTATGCATTGCAATAGGGCCTTTCATTACACAGTTATAACGTTTCTAAGTCACCTTTCATCTAAGATCTCAAACTGGTTCACAGACGTTAAGGGACAGATTGTGCCTCTTGGAGGCAGAACTGTAGTGGGGATGGAAGAGGGAGGAGTACTCTCTGTGTAGTGATGGCTGGGGGTATTGCATCCGTTTAAGATACAATGTCTCTAGGACACTGGGGAAAACTCATCGAGCAGCAACATGTGATACATCTGTAGAAAAGCGTAGCAAGCACTACCGTCAGCACTAGCTGACGCACAGGGCGTAAGGCTAGGGGCGTGCCCGAGCCCCACCCATACATGCTTCCTCTGGGATGGCAAGCACTTCTGGCAGCTCTACTGCCCCCTTCCGTACTGTCCAGAGTGCTTGCAGCCAGTTTATCTCTGTTTCCTACATGGGGCTCCCTGTAACCTCTTAGGCCCCCACAACAGCACTAATTGATTAAGCTTCACAATACCCCTTTGATGTAAATAAGAGATAGAAAATGAACACATAGAAACGCAACCTCCTATGGCATGAAACAGCAACTAACAGTACCCAGCCGTACTACACAACAGCTTAACAAAGGAAGTAGAAAAGAATACTGTATCCAAATGAAACTGCCAGAGAATTTAAGGAAGTGGAATGGAATTACTTGAGTTGAAATTTGACCATGACACCAGAGCTAACATCCTATTGTTAGGAAAAATGCCTGGGTATCTTGAATGCCCACTAGTGGTCAGGACCCTGGTGGGAAGTCATTTGATAAAAATTCTTGTAATGTTCATTCACAAAGGAGCAGAGTTTGTTTGTTGTGGAATCCTAGATTCTAAATTTCTGGACTTCTACAGTGTCTATATTTAATACAGTTTTTTGCTTTTGATTTACATTAAATATGATTCCATTCTAACCCAGCCACATCTCAGTTATGCTGAACTCAGTGTAGTTTTGATCTGTGTTCTCTGTCTGTATTTGGTATATGTCCTATTTTTGAGTCATCTACCAATCTGATCACTACTGAATTTTTAAATTCCTTTCTTGGTCTTTAACAAATCTGTTTAATAATAATAGTCCTGGCACCTATCACTGTGGCATCTGAGTAGATTCCTCCCTCCATTTTCATCTAACATCACTGATTAATAACTCATTGCTTCCTTTCTGTCAGACAGTTTTTATCCACCTTATTGTATTATTATCCAGACCATAATTCTGTAGTCTCTCTATGAGCTTCCTGTGTGGTACAGTGTCAAAGGCCTTGCTAAAATCCAAACAAATTATATCCGCCACATTTCCTTTATCCACCCAGTTTGTCACTGCACTGAAACACCCGTCACAATGAAACATTTATTGATGTAAGTTTCTGTGTTAAACCAGAGCAAATGTGAAGGTGCTGCTGTGATTATATGATAGAACCTGCTTCTTAACAGGTATTATCATTTTATGCACTAAAGATAATTTGAGCCATGGGAGATGATATCATTCAACAGGAGCAGTGGGGCTGTGAAGATCAGAGCATTATGAACCTTGAAAAGAACGGGGAGAGGCTTATATGCTACAATGACTTGTAAAAAGTATAAGCAAAGTCCTCAAGCTGTGTTCTGAGTGATACTCAGAGAATATCAGCATCAGAGCTGCCTTCACAGAGAATTGTATCTTTATAGAAAGAATTGTTTGGGCAAGGCCTCGCAAAAGCTGCATGCTGTCACTATTCCTGTTCCTTGGGAACATAAACAGGATCTAGGGACAGCTTGTGCAAGAAAACAGTTGGAATAGGGAATGTCGTGGTTTTCAGCAGCCAGCTTGATTATCATCATCACCCCCGCATAGGAGGAAAGCTTCAAGAGGTATTAAGAGGAATGCTGGGTCCCACCTCAACTGCAGCACAAATAATACTATAGTGCATTTCAGGATGCCAGGTCCAGTCTTGCATTGAGTTATAAAGAGACTTACTCCAGCAGAGTGAGAAGTTCAACTACTACTGTGCTTTAGCAGCTGGGCTTCTGAAGAGCTGCTTTCTCATTCCTTGAATAACTCAGATGCAGGTGGCCTAAGTGAATAATGGGAACTAGGGATCTAGTTTTGACCTGGCAGTGGCCATTATGATTATGTGTACATAACAGTCTCCATGCTAGCCCCCTATTTTCCCACTTTCTGAAACTTTCATTTCTCAGGCCGACATTTTCCAAGATTAGTTTCTGTCCAAAAGTGACTTTTTCCCCCTTAAAGTTTGAGTGAAAACAGTTCAGCAAATTTGCGATACAAGGAAAGTAGGAAAAAATAAACCTTTCCCATGATTAAAATGTACAGGTGTGTCTGTTTGAAAACCTTTTCTGCTGAAACAGCTACGGTTTGAAAGTTGAAATTTGGCAAGAAGATAGTTTTCACCGAGGAGCGGGCTATGACCTTGTTCTGCAGAAAACTGGTTTTGATTTTGACTGAGTTATGAGCTTAAAAAAAATCACACTCCGAGTATGATAGACTTTATTCACTAAACTCACTAGGTGTGCACCAACGGGAGGATGTGGTGTACATGTGTACACAGCTAGGGCATGTCCTCTAAATGACGGTGAATTGGAAGGCAGAACTGGTGCTGGGGGGAAAGCTCCTCTGTACTTTGTAGTGTTCACAGCGGTCTCAGTTCAGGAAAGCAGTTAAGCACATACATAACTTTAGGCACATGTTAAAGTCCCCTTGAAATCTTGCAAGCCTTCACCAAACTGAGTGTTGAGCTGGTAGCCAAACTGTTGAGTGTTGAGCCAAACTGGCTGAGCTTCTTCAGCTAAGATTTATTTTCTTTATTTTGTCTGTATCTATCTATCTACCTACTTTACTTACGTGGCTCCTATAATCATAGTATCTGAGCTCTGCACTATCTTTAGTGTATATTTTCTCACAACACCCCTGTGAGGTAGAGAATCATCCCTACAGTGGTGCTGGAACAATGTGTATAGTAGGGGTGCTGAGAGCCATTGAACCAAACTGTAAACCCTGTATATGGTGGAAGCCACTTCAAGCCAGCACCCCCAGTGCGCCTAGTTCCAGGATCTATGTCCCCATTTTACAGAACGGGGACTGAGGCACAGAGGGACTAGGGGTATGTACACTGCAATCATGGGGTGTGATTGCAGCATGTGTAGCCATACCTGAGCGAGCTTTCATCTTGCTAGCTCAGGTACCAGAGCAGTTCAGCTGCAGCAGTGCAGGCTTCAGGGCAGGCTGTACAAGCCTTCATGAAGTGCAGGGTAGTTACTCAGGTGCTAGCCTGCCCTAGAGCCTGTGCTGTCGTGGCTGCACTACTATAGTACATGGACTAGGTTGATTAAAGCAGGCTCAGGTATAGCTACATGATCTGCAATAACAGCCTGTGACTGGAGTGTAGACATACCCTTAGTGACTGCCCAAGTTTACTCATGCAATCCACAGCCCTACCTGGTTTTCTGGTCATGCCTTCAAAACCGAAATGCGAGAGGAATCATTTTGGGCCATATCCTGTGGTCCTTATTTAGGCCCCAGTCCTGCAATGAGATCAGTATGGGTGGAACGTGGTACATGTGTGAAGCCCCACGGAAATCAATGGTCTTGGTTTTTTACTCAGTTCCTGGACAGAACTCTTTCAATGAAATCACTGGAGTGTTACCTGAGTAAGGAGTAAGTAAGGATTTCAGTATTTGGCCATTACACAGCATGAGCAGCTGTTGTAGGGATCCTGTCATGAAAGATCCACAGGCTCAAGTGCCTTTGCTAGTAACAATAGAATTGGGAATAATAAGTGGATTGAAAATTATTGACTGATGTTCTAAATTGTCCATATGTGAATCCCAAAGCTATCATAGGTGATATACTACTTTGATTGGGAAATTAAATCAATCTCTGATTGCTATTCAAAAAATATTTTAAAAAATCATTGATCAAGGAATATAAATAATCCTGATTAATTTACTACATCAAAATTCGGGAAAATCAAACACTTTCAGACACACCATGAGTATGCATGATACCTACAGCTGAGGAACAGGCTGCAGAAGGAAATGTGCTCTTTGATAGGGAATGATTTTCTTTTTATTTTGTGAATAAATTTAGTTCTCATGAAGGTGGAAGACTTAGAGTACTGATCTGAGCCAAACATAGCAGAGACAGGTGCTGTTTAGGCTTCTACCATTCAAGTATGCCGGTAAACCTAAATCATTCTATAACAGCTCTGCTCTCCCTGTCCTGGGCCTTCATACAGTCTTCCTAGGGCTTAGGAGTGACCAAACAGTAGGGAAAATATGCTTACCTCTGAGATTTTTATTTAAAACATTTAATTGAAAGTTAAAACTTGTTCTGATATCTACTAATGCACCTACCAAGTCCTGGGATTTTCTTGAGCAGAAGCTCACCAGCTGTTTTCTAAGTGCCGTTCCTTGATGTGCAGGTTAGTCACCTGAGTAATTACTCAGGGTTCGATGTGGACTTGATGTGCACCACAAATCTAAAGGTATGTCTACACTGCACACTCCTTTAGGTGGAATGTAGAGTACATATACTACACGACCTCCTAGCCCAGGTATAAATAGCGGTGTAGACAGTGAGGCACTGCTTAGGTAAGTAAAGACATACCTGAATGCTATGGGTATGTACCCTATGCAGCTCTCTACATGCCCAAGCAATGGCTACCCCGTCTCTATATTGCTATTTTTAAAGATGTTGGAGCGATTCTTCACCTCAGGGAGCAGCCAGAGCCTTCCCCCCCCCCCCCCGCCCCCCCGCAGAGAAAGACTCTGGCAGCAGGGAAAGGCTCTGGCAGCTCTGCGTTGCTGAAGCCTTTCCCCACTGCCTCCCCCCGCCAGAGCTTTTCATTGATATGCGTAAATACACAGTGCAGTGTGGACACACCTGCTTTTTACTGTACACATACTGTACATGCTGCTGCAAATGGTGTTCAGTGTAGATGTACCCTAAGCCAACTCCGCCTTTCCTCAAAAGTGCTAAGCATGCTGCCTGGAGAACAGGAATAGTGGCCTTGTGGTTAAACACAGAATCTGGGTTCTATTTCCAGCTCTGACACAGACTGATCTTGTGCAAATCATTTCTCCTTTCTATTCCTTGGTTTCCCCATCTGCACAATTAAGATGATAATACTTATGGCATAAAGTATGAAAGTCTGTATTTGTAAAGTTAGTGGACATTTTTGGATGGAAAGTGGTACAAGATGATATTCCCACTCTTGCCTTCTTTTCTTTATATTTTGATTCAGTTTCACTACCAACATGTAGCTGGAATAACACATCAGGATTTGTAAGATACACTTATTGTATGTCAAGGTTCCTATGTTAACTATAGTTATTTTCCCCAAATTCTTCATGATGGTAATGAAAATGCTATGAATAAAATAGGCTATCATGCAACCTTGCTGAGGCTTCTGTTTCTTGAGTTGGTGGATCCTAGGCACATGACAGAGATCGGGGACTTGGACTGCTTTGGGGAGAGGGAATCCTTTTCACCAATAAGAGTAGACCCTGCTGGTTGATTTGCAGAGTGACATTGGACATTACATTTCCTTGCCCCTTTTCCTACTAGAAAGGTGAGTATGGCACAGGCGAGGACTTCAGATTGGAAACTGACACTAGGAAGATACCATAGAACAAGATGTGAGTATCCCTGAGACCAGCCCTTAGGGATGTTAAGGCAGATAAACCTATGCTTGGATTTACTTGGTAAAGGGGAGAACCCGTACAGAAGAAACAAATATTGGATGAAAATCACTGTGGTGAAGAGGGCCAACATAAAGCCTATGCACCACGTAAGTCCCACATAAACTGTCAAAATAGGGTTTTGGGGTGTTTGTATGTGTGTGTGGACTCTTTTTGCTGTCTCTGTGCACAGGGATACATTTCACACTCAGTGAATATTTTTTGTTTTCTCAGTTGAGATCAGTTTTCAGTTGCATATATCAAAAGGAATAGCTTTTGGCTGCAACTGCCCCATTCTCTTCTCTGCCAGAAAGCCACAATGTGATCTTTGAGATGTTACACGGGGGAAAAAAGAAAGAACTAGAAGTTCAGATCAGGTAACTTTATCTCTCACCTGACAGCTGCACCATTAGCTAGTTCTGATAGACTCACCTTATTTGTCTGGTTTTCTTCACTAGTGCTGTGTATATGCCAGTCAGGAAGGGAAAGGATAGTCTTGTACTCAAAGGACAGCACAAAAGGAGTCAAGAATTCTATTTCCAGCTCTGCCTCTGATTCCAGGGGGCAAGTCATTTAACCTTCAGTTTTTATGTCTGTAGAACTGGGATATGACATGCAACCTCACTGGGGGTTCTGAGGCTTAATTATTAAAGTTTACAAAGCACTTTGAGATCTTCAGATGGCAATGCGAAGTATTACAGTTATTACTGATATGTGACACATTTGTTACTTTCTGATCCCAAACATGCTAAACCCGTGGAAAACCCCCCGCAGAAATTGGGCTTGTTTTTGGCTTAATTGGCTTGTGAGTTGCTCGTTGGCTAGTTTTTGGCTTGTTGCTTGTTTGGCTTGTTGCTTCTTCTTTTTTTTTGATCGGTTCCCGGCAAGCAAAGGCAAGGGAGGGAGAGAGTCAGGAGTGCACAGCAGGCCCACCACAGTCCCAGACTGCACACCAGGGGGATCTAGTCATATAGAGTGTTGGGGTTCTTAGGGATTGGCTTGTTTTGGCCTGTTTTGAAATGGGATTAGCTTGATTTTTGACTTATTGGGAAAGTCGTGGTGCTTATTTACCGCGTGAAAGTTGGCAACTGTGTCTGATCTTGGTTTACTTTAGTAAGTTTATCTTATGACATTGTATTGCACAAATATGTGGATTCCCTTTCCTTTCATTTAATTGTTTCTGCCTAACACATCATAATTTTTGGTCTTCTGTCAACTGATTTGTTGTCTGCTGAGTCGAAGTAATACTTTAACTTCTTAGAATAAATTGCTGATCACATTCACATATGCACTTTGTATATGTGCATGCAAGCGCGTGTGGTGGGATGAGTTTGTAAAGTATATGGATATGATGGATACAAAAGTATACACAAATGTCGTCTTGTATAATATTAGCACACTGATAGGTGCCTTAACAGAATCGTAGATAGGTAGGTAGGTAGGTAAAGAGACATGACATGGAAAACACCTTTATTCACATAAAATCACATTAAAAACTACTTTAAAATGTTATAAAATTACAATATATACACAAAAAGATACGAATAAAATACAACAAAACACATCTTAAATGAACAATAAACACAAATCACTAAAGTAGCATCATCATCAAGTTTACTCAAAATATTGTTTACACACCAAGTGTAAAAGTGTCCAGATTACAAGAGCATTTATCAAAGGTGTAATCAGTCTGCAGCCTGGCCACAGTGTGCAGAACAGCCTTACCACATCACACCACTCCACCCCGGCCTCATTGTTCTGGTGAGATTTCAAAATGGCTAGTTTTGCCTGACCCAGCAAAAACTTAGCCAGGCAGGAAAACAGCCTAGTGCGAGCATTGTATCTCACTCTGAAAACAAACAAGGGCTTGGAGAAAACCAGTCCCAAACCACTGAAAAGTTGCTGCAAAAAAAACCAAAAAGAGGAATTAAACAGAGGCAAGATAGATAAAAATGAAACATCATGTCTGACACCAAACAGAAGGGGCACTGTGCAGGCACCTCAGAGGCAATATGGTGCACCAAACGATTAGTTGCTACAATGCTACGCGGGACCCTCCACTGTAAGTCACCAGGACACTTAGGAAGAGATTTGTACAACATCCTCCAAGCCAAAGACCCAGAGTCATCCTGGGACGGAGGCATCCTCCAAGACTGTATCAGGGAGATCAGAGAGGGTGGTAGCCTAATCTCACACTTTGACACACATACCACAGACCTGCTTGTTGGTCATGTTTGCGAAAGGAACATTCACCAAACCCTTGCAGGACAACAATCTGCCTGGCCGCACAAGGATCTCATCCACAGAACAGCATACAGCTAGTGAAGGGATCAAGGGATTCCCCCCTGGAAGAACCATCTCTGAAAAAACATTCTGCAAATACTGAGCAGCCCTCTGAGGGAGTTCCGCCTGGAATTCAGAGAGGAAGTTATCCAAAAAATGCACAGGGAAGATTTTGCTCTGAACAGCAAATGCTGTTGCCAACTTCTAGCTTGACCAACTGGGAACAAACCAGTGGGACAGCTTGGTCAACCCAGCCTGAATAAAGGCAGAAAACAGGCTCCTGGAGGAGAGAGCTTCAGTGGAAAAAAGTGGGCTAAAAAACAGTGGCTCTTCCAAGAGCCATAATTTGAAAAATGCAGATTTCACCACAGTCCCTGGGCATTAAAAAGATAGAATAGAAACAAATCTAGATTCTGTAATTGACCAGTTGCCAACAAAAATAGGTGAGAATTAAAGCCCATCCCACCAGCACGATGGAGAAGAGAGAAGGCAAGGGATTTCCAGGCCGGGGGGAGTCAGAGGACAATAACTGCTAAACGGACCAGAGGTGAAAGGCTACAACCCTGCTGACTAAATCAGTGAGTCCCTGACCCCATTCATCTAATGGCAGGAAGAGCAAAGCAGGGCACAATCAGAGGTACCTATTCCCCAAAAATATAATTAATATGCCTCTGAATTTGGTCCAGGGGGAGAGTCCAGACATACTAGCTGGTGCCACATCATTGAGGACACATGGTTATTGGCAATCAAAACCTGTCCCCAAATAGAGAGCCTAGGAAGAAGCCACTGCCCTTTCTCATGTGCCCTTGCACCATCTCTTCAGCCCCCTCCTGGTTCCTTTATATATATTGTTCAGATGCAAAAAGGTCCCCCAACACCTAAATCCCAGAGCTGCCCATATGCAATTGTTAGGGCAACAAAGGGGGATTGCTGCACTGCCAAGAGCCCAGTAAGATTGAATTGCTTTTAGCCCAGTTCATGCAAGCAGATGCCTATTCATTGTGATACAGCAGGACTAGAAGGCAGCGACAAGGTTGCCATGAGGGTCCACGATGTCTCATTCCAGGACACTCGTGGCCAAAGCAAGGACTGTGTGGCAGCCTGGGTATGCTTATGGCAGAACAGTTGGAGCTGGATCTTTCTGACATCCCTCCACTGTCTAATACACTGCCCCACCACTGTTTCATAGAGGCTTATGCTGCTGCCAATGTTCCCAAAACACAGCAAACATCTCAGTGAGATTCAAGTCCTGTAATAATTTGGTATTAAAACACCAGTGGGCAGTACAGGAAGGAAGACGGAGAGACACATTGACAGAGGCATAATGATGATCAGAACAGGGAAGACCACACTGGTCTTCCTGGTATAAAAGTGATCCAGTCTAGCCCTTGAGACCTGCTTGGGAGCAGCCTTCGGCCAAGAGTACTACCTAACACTGGGGTGAGAGTACCTCAAACATCTGCTAGCCCAAAGGGCTGCAGGAGACAACACAGTTCCCTGGCTGACTGAGGGTGTAGTTCCTTCTGGTTCTTGTCTAAAACATAATCTACAGTGCAACTGAAATCCCCTCCCAGGACAATATTACCATCAGGGTCACAGCCAAGCATGGCATGGACAAGTGTCTGCAGAAAGGAGACATGATCTCGCCCCAGAGTAGGGGCATACACAGTAAAAAGATTTAAAACAGTAGTGCCAATATGTGTCTCCACCTGGAGGAGCTGGCCCTGCACACTCTCATTCACAGAGAAGATCTGTGTCCCTGTGTTCTGGGGAAAGAGAACAGTTCCCCCAGCTGTGACATTGGAGCTATGGCTCAAGAAAGCTTCCCCTTTGCATTCCTTTAACCAGATCTCCTGATTATCAAGGTCTGAGTGTGTCCCTTGCAAAAGAAAAACATTAACCTGCTTTTGTCTAAGAAATTCAGAGTTGTGCCCTTCTGTGACCATCCTGGCAGTCATTAATATTGAGAGCCAAGGGTAAGCAGCATCACAGAGATTAGAAAGAGAGAGCCAAGCAGCAGAAGGAGACAAATGGAAAGTGGAAATACTGTGAACAAAACAAGCCACGGGGAGGGCTGTGTATCTTGAACAATCCCAACACACTTCCTCATCTTCCTCAACAACTTTTTGAAACAGAAACGTTTCCTACAGTCAACCGAATTATCTCTCAAGACAAGGGCAGCTGAATGAATAAAATGCTGTAAATCAACTCCCCATTTCCTTTTAGGGCTATCAAAAAAAAGTCACTAAGCTCCTTCACACTGTACCTCCTTTCTTATCTAGCTGACTGGCTGGGACATCAGGAACCAGTGAGGAGTAAGAGAGATTATCATCATACTCTTCATCTCCCTGAGACTCCACCAGGTCAGAAGAACATTCAGCCACCATTGTAACATTCTCATAATTCACGAGGGAGAAAGATTCAGTGCGGGCAGATAGCATATCTATAGTCTCAAGAGGGGAAGGCAGTGGGTTGGGACTCAGCATCATCTCTGCAGCATACGGGATTGGGGCTTGAGGACTCACCATGCCAGAAGAGGACAGTATCCCACTGGAAATGCCAGGCATGGAGCTATCACCCAACACAACACTATTCTCCTTCTCAGGGCACACAGCTCCATCCTCAGCCACTGCCAGTGGCTCAGGCGCCGCCAACGTCTTAGTCCTTTTAGAAATAGTGCTTCATAAATCCATGTCATTGGTCTGTTCTCCACCCCCATCTCTAGAACCTCTCTCTGCTTCCTCTGCAGGGATGTGCAGCTCAAACTCTGAGACTCGCTTCTGTCCAGGTACAAGTGATGGGGTCACGACAGAGGACACCTGTGGTGGGGAGGCTTTTCTCTAGAGGATAGCAGATACATATGGCGGTGGGGGAGGGAGACAGAATCTGGCAGTGCAGATGTCCCTTGACGTCCCAACCACCCCCACTATCCTGGGGTCCCACATTCTTACCAGGGATCCCCAAGCTAGCAGTGCATGGGCAAGATCAGGGTCACCACATAGGAAACATTTCACATTTTCAAAGGTAACAAATACTGTAAAAACTATGCCATCTATGTGATGCTTTAAAACGTAGTTCAAGGGCTGTTCAGGGGTATTTAGAACCACAGAAACCTGGCACCAGAATGACATAACATGCCCCACATTTGGGTTCTTGCGGACTAATGGAATCATCCTAAGAGCAGGAAATACCTTTCCATCGAGAGAGATCAGACACTGGTGTCTCATTATGAAGGAAGGGGGGACATTGGTACTTTAGTAGCAGGAGTAAACAAGGGGAAAACTTGAACAAAAGCCTCCTTGACCCAGAGTCCCTCCTGTACCAAACGATTCACAAACTATTCTTGGGCCAGGAAAATTACTATAAATTTGCTCATTCGAGAGGCAGATTTTGTATTAGCATAGTCAATCTTACCTACACTCAGCAACTCATCCTGCACAGTGTAGGAGACAGGATGTACACACTGAATCCCATGCTTGTGGATTAAACTGCTAAAACCCTCTGAGGCAGAGAACCCCACCAACTCCTGCAAGGAAAAGGAGATGGGGGACCAATAACACCCCTAAAGTAAAGAAGCAGCAAGAAACAAAACAAAACCATACACAGCCTAACAGAAACCTGGCTAGTGCACAGAGCACATAAACTCAGCCTCACTCTCAGAAGCTCCCACAATCCCGAGAGAGAATCCATCTCTCTTTCCTGTTTTGTAATAATGAGGACTGGAGAGATCCATGAGAACGTAAGAATGGCTATCCTAGGTCAGACCAGTAGACCATCTAGCCCAGAATCCTGTCTTCTGATAGTGGCCAGTGCCAGATGCTTCAGAGGAATGAACAGAATAGAGTAATTTTAGAATCATCCATCCCCTGTCCTCCAGTCCCAGCTTCTGGCAGTTGGAGGTTTAGGGACACCCAGAGCATGGGATTGCATCCCTGACCATCTTGACTAATAGCCACTGATAGATGACATTATCCAATTCTTTTTTTTTTACCCCAGTTTTACTTCTGGCCTTCACAACATCATCTGGCAATGAGTTCCATAGGTTAACTGTACGTTAGGTAAAGAAGTACTTCTTAATGTTTGTTTTAAACCTGCTGCCTATTAATTTAATTGGGTGACCCCTGGCTCTTGTGTTATGTGAAGGGATAAATAACACTTCCCTTTTCCTTTCTCTACCCCATTCATGACTTTAGTATAGTCCTCTGTTGTATCCCCCCCTTAGTCATCTCTTTTCCAGAAGTTCTGCAAACTTTGCCATTACATTAGCTATGCTTCAATCATCAGGTACAGAGGCTGATTTATGCGATAGGTTACATACCACAATTAGTATTTCTGCAATTTCATATTTGAGTCCTTCAGAACTCTTGGGTGAATACCGTGTGGTCCTGGTGACTTCTTATTGTCACCTAACAATATTCTCCCTCACATCCTCTGCAGTAAAGTCTGATGCAAATAATTCATTGAACTTCTCCGCAATAGCCTTGTCTTCCTTGAGTGCACCTTTAGCACCTTGATTGGCCAGTGTCCCATTGATTGTTTGGCAGGTTCCTGCTTCTGATGTACTTTAAAACAATTTTGCTGTTATTTTTTGAGTCCTTTGCTACTTGCTTTTCAAATTCTTTTGTGGCCTGCCTAATTATACTTGACTTTTCAGAGTTTATGCTCCTTTCTGTTTTCATTAGTAGGATTTGACTTCCAATTTTCAAATGATGTCTTTTTGCCTCTATCTGCCTCTTTTACTTTGTTGTTTATCCATGGTGGCGTTTTTTGGTCCTCTGACTGTTTTTTAAAATTTGGTTTATACATTTAGTTTGAGCCTCTATTATGGGGTTTCTAAATGGTTTCCATGCACCTTGGAGGTATTTCACTCTTGTGACTTTTCCCTTTAATTTCCATTTAACTAGCTTCCCCTCTTCTGTGTAGTTGAAGGTATCTATCTCCCCCACTACAAGGATATTAAATTACATTACATTATGGTTGCTATTACTTAGCCATTCAGCTATAGTCCCCTCTTGGACCAGATCCTGTGCTCTACTTAGGACTAAATCAAGAATTGCCTCTCCCCTTGTGGGTGCCAGGACTAGCTGCTCTAAAAAGCAGTTGTTAACGGTGTCTAGAAAATCATACTTTCTATTAAAGACAGGCCTGAATTAAAACTCCACATTTGAATAACCCCAAAACTCTGGGGGTGTTCAAAATATGAATCTGGATTCAGAACCAAAGTGTGTAGCTTGGGTCTTTCTCTGTATTCTGCTAATGAAGGGGTCAGCTTTGACTGAATTTGTACATTCTAAAAGTTTCACTGCCATATTTTCAAAATAAAATATTTTAACCAAGATATGTACTTGTTCGTTTTTATTTCCTCTTATTAAAACATTACATATATAAAAATATGAGTTTTGTTACTATGAGTCCCGAACCCTGGCAGCTTAATGTCAAATTGTTGTAATGTATTAATAATTTTTCTCATTTGGATTTCTGGGTTTTCCCTTTTTTTCTGTTTTCAGAGATTTTACATTTGGATAGAATTAAAACCATTGATTTTAAATGCTCCTATAACATTTATACTCAGACGTATGTTGTAACCCTTGGAGTTTTTAATGCCATTCCAACTGTTATTTGAAAAATAAAAATTGTTTTTGATTTTGCATCTGTTCAAGTGGTATGAATGTCTATAACTATCACTTCCTAATCTACTATTTTGCAAAGTAAAAGGGCATTGATTTTACAAGATAAAAACTTCACAACTAAATCAGCTATTTTGTATCCTTTAGCAAAAGGATATATAGGTCCTGTACTTTTTACACCTTGCACAACACATTTCCTCTTTCTAAATTTGCCTGTCTTTCTTTTCCCGTCTGTGCAATTGTCTGAAAGTACTACGTGTTGTAGAACGGATTTTAAAAATATTTTTGGCTAGCATTATTTAAAATCATATTTTCTCTTTCAGTTTGTACATTCTGGTCCTAACAGTTTCCTTATTTGGCTGAAATTAACATCTTTTCCACACTCATCGGTATGTGATGTTGTCTTTCTGTCATTTTTAATTGTTATGCCTGATTTTTCTTTTAGAAGGTAGATTGTTGAAATTAAGGGGCAGGAGGTTTCTTTCCATGTTAATCTGAGATCCTTTAATGCAGAGGCATATTTTGCTTTTGTGAATTGCTTTTTTCCCCCCTCTTTCTTCATTACAGACTACTCAGGAAGAGCTTTTTTTAACCAAAAAAAAAAAAAAAAGGCCACGCTTGACTGATAATGCATTGCTTTGGATGGTGAAACATTATGAAAGTTTAATTTTTAATTAAATCTGAAATACCAATTATAACTGAAAGAGATTTTAACCTGTTTCTTTTCAGACTGCCTGAAGTTAAATTTTAGATGCTGAAATCACTGCACCTTAAAAACAAAAAGATTAAGCTGCACTGCATTCCTGTAAGTAAAAGCTTTTCCTGTACCTTTTGTCAGTATTTCTCTGAATACATTGCACACAATAAAAGGGTTAGCACAGTAACTGGACATGGATAAAGGTCAGAGTGCCCTTGGATGGGATTTACAAGTTTAAATGACATTTATTTATTTTTTTAAAGGAAGTTGTGCTAGATCTTTACCAGGTTTTATGTCAGACCCCAAATTGCTAATTCTTTCCGCTGGCTGTTTCAAATTTTATTAGGAATGGTGTGTAGCTTTGTCCCAATTGACATACATTTCCTGTCATCCTGTCACCAAGGATTCCTGCACTTTGATGCAGGGATAATGGAAAATAGCAGAGATTCCTGATGGCATCAGAAATAGAATTAATTCTCCTTTGTGATGTCATAGGACATTTTTGTCCTTTGTTATAAGAAAAATTGAAAGAAAGAGAAAGTTTCTGGTGACATCACAACAGGAGTCATCTGCCTGAGGACATTGGATGGGATCAGAAATGCATAATTCTTCTATGTGTGTGTATGTGTGTTCCCTATTGTGCTAGGAAACAGTCAAAATAACATATCTTATGTTTTCGAACGAGAGATGAGACTGTCTCTAAGAGCCCCATTAGTCCATAAATGCATGTCAGAGTCTACATCAGTCTGGTCTATCCTTATTTAGAAGCTGTTTTGTCAATGTACTCGAGAGAACAATTAATACTTGGGATTTCAATGCATGAATAACAGGCAAGTGAATGACCAGACAGTGTAAAAGATTCAGATGCCCCGAGTTTAAAAAGAAAAAAGAAACAAAACAAAATCTTAAAGATGATAGGGGGAAAGGGATTTTAGTTTCACAATAAAAGGTTGTGAAATACTACAAAGCAAAATCAATCTGTTTTCTCATTTAAGATGAAAATGTAAGTTTGGTAATGAAATCCAGAAGCTTATGAATTCTTCCTAAGTGATATCTTTGTTTTATAGCACAAAGTGTTTCAGTGTTTTAACTGTTACATAAGGGGGTTTTCACCCCCTTTCAACTCTAATGAATTTACTTTGGAGACTAGCTGAAGGGTACAGCATACTGCGGGTACATAATACCCCTTCCAGGAATGGAATGCCAGGCATGAGTCAGTGAGGCAGATTGTGCCATTCTGGCACCAATCCATTGCATTTTTACATTACTGGCAGGGGCATGCCATTGTGTTGTTAAATACTATGCATTAACTGCAGACTGTGGCCAGTGAATTGGGTTTAAAATGTTCTGCTCATAGTTCTTAACTTCCTACCACAAGCAGTATCCCTGGCCACCATGGTCATCAGTGTAACTCTGAGCCTATGACCTAGGTTAAAGGTACTAGTAGATTTAGTGGTACCAATGACATAACATTTGGGGGGGGGGGGGCAGAGAGGTTGGGTTGGGGGGAAAGCCTTTGTCATGTATGAACACTGAATCTAAAAGCCCTTTTGTAATTCCCTGTATATTATAAAATAATAATGAGGAGAATTTTGCTTGGAATGCATTAGACATTTTCTTACCAAAATTTAATAGATCTAGGAGTGAATTAAGGTTGGTTCTTTGGATCTTTGGGATACAGATGGTCATTCGGTCCTTGATGGAGCAGTGAGGCGAAGTACTATGTAGCAGTATATGGCCCTGATGATTGGCTGCCAGCTGGGCTGGGCTATATGACTTGGTAAGGAGACAGGGACTCATTGGTAGAGGAAAACAACTTCAAATGTAAATTGTTATCCTAACATAAATGTGGAACCGACCTGCAGAAAGAGAACCTTAATATCTCCATTTTACTGATGGGGAAACAGAGATACAAAGGTTAAATGACTTGCTCCAGGTCACACAGCGAATCAGACCTAGAGTTGGGAATAGGACACAGGATCCTGACTCAGCACAATTCCATCCTTCCTTTTGCTCTATCAAACTCTCTCAGCTGGACCTCTGCTTTATTGCATGCATTATCTCCAACTTACTTCCATCATTCATTTTTCAAAAGTATCCTATCTGTAAACTCCTAAATGCTCCTAGGTTTTGTAGCCTCAGCATACAGCCCCACCTTTGAAATATACCAGGATCGTTAGTGCTTTATGATTCTTTATGCTGTGAGTAGCATGGTGGAGGGACTTTTATGGTTGGACATGCAAATCATAATAATGAAATCTGGATATTGCTGTTACATTCGAGTGTCTATGTAGGCAGTAACACAAAACAATTATAATGCATGGTGTTTAGCCATAGAAGAAAAGATGCTTTGAAGTTTTGCGTTGTTTCTTACTGAGGTTCACTGTGAACAGTGGCTGCTAATTTCTGAGATCTGGGATGAGATTAATCCCAGTATATGGCTTTCCTGTAAATAGAGAACTACCTATTTTTTTAAATTATTTTTTTTAATTTGGAGTCTGAAGAGATCATTCCCAGAATGTGATGTCCCTACATCATCTGATTGTTCAGAATCTGGGCTATCTCCTCAGCTGGTGCAAATCATATACGCTGTTGACTTGGGAGCCAGATCTTTGCACAAAGGAAAGATACTGTACATATAAGCTAAAATTGTCCAAAACATATACGGGTGTGGGATAAATTTTCAAAGCAGTGTCTAGGGATTTAACCATGTTTCCCTTATCTAAGACTTATAAGAATTGCATATAGTAGATACATTTTTAATGTATGTGCTGCCTTGAAAAATTCCAGCTCATGTGTGGCGTAGTGGCCTGAGTACAGGATTAATAGCCAAGAGATCCTGTGTTCTTATCCTGATTCAGACACGCATGGCATTGAGCAAGTCACTTAACCCTTCTGGACCTCACCATTCATATCTATTTTAAAGTGTGAATAATACTGACATACCTATGTAAACATTATTTAGTTAGTGTTTGTGAAGCTCTTGAAAGTGCTAAGCATTGTTATTATAAACAAACACCTTGTGTGCACAAAACACCTGGGATGGAGATATAGTCACTCACTGGGATGATCTTTCACAACTCACTTGTGCCTTTGTTTTGTTCCATCACTGAAAGGTATCCAGGCCAATTGTAATTTACAAAAATACTTCCCATATCACTCTCCTCACTGTTGAGTATTTTTATTGCAAACATTCTTTCTTTGTTCGTCTGTCTCCATACTTTCCTCCATGCTGAATTAACCTTGCTTACCAAACTTTATCCCCTCCTCTGCACTATACAGCAGAGACATTTGCATAGCCTCCAAATTACAAAGAACAAATTCATTTTGTCTACTAATTATGTTTGCTGATGATGTATGAAACAGACAGAAGACAGTTTGAATTTTCATAAGTTCAATTGAGCTTGCAGGCATAAGGAAACGAACTGGCAGAACCCAAGCCAATGTGACATGGAATGCAGGCATCCCAGAGTGCATGCTGCATGCATAGCGTCAGGATGTCAGGGCTAAGAAGGGCCTCTTCCATCAGAGGAGTGCTTTTAAAAGAAAGAAATATTTTGAAGCAACAAACAGTCCACCCTAACATATCCTTCAGGTTCTCCTTTACAGTGCATTGAACATCATAGCGCTTGGGGGACATGGGCATCTGCTCACCAATATTGTAACTTACTCTTTTAACCAGAGTTGCATGCCTGAGACATGTTCTGTTTTCCCCAGCAGTTCTCTAACTCCGATTCCTCCCATCAGCTCCAACACTGCTCACAGAATGATGGCAAGCTAAGCTCTTTTTGCCAAAGTAATTGTGGTAGAAAGAGGTCTGCTGGAGAAGACGTTTGTATAAAAAAATTGTTTGGGATTCTGCCTGCCCTAAATAGAACTCAATGTCTTGGGGCCATCACTGAAGAATTATATTAGCACTAACAAAGGGAATTAATTTTGCCTTCTCTTTCTCCTACAATGAGGCATCAATCCAGAAACTCCTGGGGATAAATTCTACCCTGATTTTTACTCATGCAACCCCATCAAAGTTAATGCGGTGGTACAGATGTAAGTCAAGGCAGAATTTGCCTCCAGCATTGGATTGGCTGAGAAGGCAGAAGTCTGTTTTGCTGCATCATCTGACCTGGAGTACAGGTTTCAAAAGTGTGTAAGTGACTTAAGAGTCCAAGTGCCATTGGATTTCAATTTAGGCTCCTAAGTATATGTCACTTTGGAAAATGGGACTCAGGCTTACTCACTTACGCACTTTTGAAAATTTTATCCTTGGTTATTTATATTCTCGGCAAGGCCCCCTGAAGATAACGGGCCGGTACTCTGTGGGGTGCTGACAACTTCTTAACCCTGTTTTTGAGACAAAGATGGTGAGAGTGTTAATGTAGACATTTGGGTCCAGATTTTAGATGATGATAATCTGCACAGTTTCACTGAAGTCAGTGGAGTAATACTGATTTACGCCACTGGAATATCTGGTCCTTAAACTTCAGATGAAATGAGAAAATCCAAGATACTTGTTTGTTTCTTTAAAAAATCACCTTATTTTAGGTCTTCTGACATGGGACATGGTCACAGTTTAAAGGTGCAAATACAGCGGATGATCAAAAGAATAAATATGCAGCGGGGCTTATGGTAATCCTTTTCTACAAAAAGCAAATTTCTCAGGAGATTATGCAACTTCATGATTGACTCTTTGTTGTCTTTGAATCTCCAGCTAAACATCCTCAAGAGAACAATAGTGAGACCATTTTGGGTACAATAGTCTTGGAACTCTGATAATCCAGTAGATATTTTTGTTTGCTCTTAGGTTGGCTTTAATCAGACCATCTGCAAGTCAACTGATAGCAGTTAGGACTGAATGTTATTTATGTCCATCATGCATTTTTTGTTTTAGATATCTGGCTGTACTTTAAGTGCAGGCTAGAGCACTCACAGTGTAGAAAGTATATTGTAGCATGCAGCTTTTGTTTTAGTGGTGTGTTTGCTACATTAGGTAGAGAGAGGAAAATAGCTCTCTGGTGTACGGTTGCTCTATTAGGCGTAGGGATATTGGTCGTGATTCATTCATTTTAGAAGGTGCAGGGATTTCAGTGTTGATTCCCTGAGCAGTATTGCTTTAATAAGTTATAAAATACTGTAGCATTTCAACACTTAAAGAGGCTACAGTGAAACGAGATAATCTTTCACTCCACTTATCAAAGCATTTGCTGGTCTCACTTCAAGGGAGATGAAAGACTAAAGAATATTGAGCAAGGAAAGTTAATCTATAGCCAGAGATGTCATTAGATAAGAAGTTACAAAAAAAAAAAAAAGAGTTGACACAAACATGCTGGCTTTTGCCGGCCCTTGCTATAAGTGTATTTCTTCTCCTCAACACATAGAGCCAAATTCTGCTGCTAGACTAGTGTAAATCAGGAGTGAATCCACTGAAAACAGTGTGGTTATTCTGGATTTACATTGTTGCCAGCATTTGGCAGAATAGACTGGAGATAGTTAAATACATCCCTGGAAATGTCAAAGCCTCAGATATGTGAGATACATGAACCTTCTTGGCAGGACCCTCCACTGGTGTAGGTCTGACTCACCCCAGTACATGATCTGGTCCTCTGTGTCTAAGGTGACCAGACAGCAAGTGTCAATAATTGGGACAGGGGTGGGAGGAGGGGGTAATAGGAGCCTATATAAGAAAAAGACCCCGAAATCAGGACTGTCCCTATAAAATCAGGACATCTGGTCACCCTGTCTGTGTCTGTATCTCTTCCATCACCACCACCCATCCTTAGATAATATCACCTCTGGGACAGATTTTTATCTCAGTTATGCCAATGTAAATCCATCAATCTCAGTAATTTGCGCTGGTGCAATGAAGATCAGAATGTTGCCCTCTCTCTTTTTCTAAGAGTCCTCTGGGGGGTTCAACTGTGGACACATTAGCAGTTCTGGTGCCAACACAAACTCTGCCTAGTCTTGTGCGCTCTGACAGGAAATGTTCTCATTGAACACGTCTTTAAGAAGTGCTGTATTTTCTAATGACAGAAGAAGTCTGCTTCCAGAATACTTTGTGCTCATCCCAGAGCTCCCCATATCCTGCATTTAAATGGAGCAACTTCTTCCTCCCAACCTGTTGCTTCTGCAGCTCTGCCCATCACTGAGCCTGCTGGAGGTGGCAGCGGGGAAGCACAAATGGAAATGGAAAGCACTTGGCAGATGCTCTGTGCTGTTAAAGGCCTTTGGAACAGGGTCTGGCTTTGCAAGATGTTTTCAATGTCAGTAATATTGATGGCATCCCTGAATCAGAAACTGCATTAACAAATCTTTTGAACCAATTGGTATCCGTGGTAGCCTTTTTTTTTTTTTAAAGAGGCCTATAACATATTGTTAAGCATCTCATTCCAGTTCCACATACTGTTCTCATGGAAATTTTGAATAATGAAAGCCTTTTATAAGATGGAAGTAGCTTATCTAATCTCTTTAAGACTGGCAAGAAGTAATCAGGAGTCCTGTGACTCTTAGCAGCAGCACATTTTCAGGGAATTAGGCATGCATTTCCCAGCAGCAATGATGGGAATTGTGTGCCAAATTACTGCAAGCCCTTGCTGAAAATGAGCCCTCTTAGGTCATGATCCTGGCTCATTTGTGTAGGCTTCATTGGAATCATTAATGAGAATAAAGGCTGCAGGAACAAGCCCCGAATGGAAGAATTGCCAGTATCATTTTCATAACGTTCACCTGTGGCAGGCAGCTTCCATGTGGCCTTGGGAAAGATAGAAATGGAAGAAGATCAGTTTCCCATTTGGTCCATTTTCCTAGTAGCTCTAGCGTGCACTCCCTGTTTCATTAGCTGCTTAGTAGAGCTTCCGGTGGCTAGGGAGGAGGGGAAATCTTATTTACCAAGAATACAATCTTTTGTTTTCGCTCACATTCTTTCTCTAAAAAATGCTAATAGTCACCCCCTATTGAGAAATTTCTCCTCCTGCTACTTCCATGTGGGAGTCAAGGCTGAAGGATATCTGTGGAATGGGCTTGTTTTCATTTGAACTGTCACTGCTCAGAGTGTGCCATCCCCGAACCCCTGTCAGGGGCAGATTAGGAAGTGAGCCTTGGATCCTTGGGTTCTGGGACCCAACTTCCCAGAGCATCTAAGTGAAAAATGATACAGAATAGCAGGGGGCAGTACAGGGCACAGTTGTTTGAAGACAAACAGCTGCCTGCCGGAGTGGGCTCTAGGAAGAGTCAAGGACTTGTGCATGGGAGGAAGAAAAAGAGTTCAACCTAGGTTTACAGGAGGGAAATGAGCTGGGAGAAGTGATAGTCTTAGAGGGGAAAGGAGGAAAGAAGCCTGAAGTGTTTTTTTTTTTTTTTTTTTTGCTGTGCACCTCTTTGGAAATTCGTATTCCATGCATGCCCCCATCTTTCAAAAAAACAGTATTTCAGTGGTTGCCTCGTGTCCAGGAGCTCATCCTGGCTGATGTGCCCCACTGCTCTCCAGCCCCTGAGCATCCCCTGCCAGGGACGTGCTCCAGGTGGGTGGCCCCAACAGAACACAGACAGCTGGGCTGCTCCCTCTTTTCCTCATGTCCCTGCCCCTAGGACCTCACGGCCTCACTCAAGCTCCTCTAGCCTTGAGGTATCCCCAGAGCTTATGAGGGCAGGGAGGAACTACCTCCCAAGGTACATGTGCATCAGCTTGTGAAGAGGTGAGCGAGCAGGAACGGCCCACCACCTCCTGCCCAGAGAGGGGCCATGCCCCCTTGCTCCTGGTCCTTCCCTCCTTGTTCTTCCAGCCTGGCAGCAATGGCAGGAGCTGGAGCAGAAGAGTCAGACAGTGAGAGTACTGTCAGGGCCTTGAATAGGGGCGATGAAGATCCAGGAGCCAATAGACTATACTATTTTCAGTATGTATCCACCATGGCTGTCGCTTGAGCTACGTACATATAAAGTTATAAATTCTTATCACTTTATTTGTCCTGCAGGAAGGAAGTGTTTTTTGTTTTGTTTTGTTTTGGGGGTGGGGGTTGGACAGGAATTTGGTGTTACTAGAATTTACCCTGAGACTTTTCATGGCACATGGAGTTTTAAGGCCCAAGGACTGTTGACTGTTTCTTCCGACATCATGAATTAGTGTAAAGCTTAGATGTTTCTCCTGCCTGTTTTTCCCATGGTTTTTAAAACATCCTATGCAGTTAAATCTACCCTTGGGACCTGTTGCATTCATAGTGTCATGAGACATTTGTAAGTGACGTGGCAAACTCCCCTTCACTCTAGTGATGACTTCGTCATGTTACTAGCCCCACAAGTGTGTGTGCTGACTCCAGGTCTGGGAATGCTTTAAAGGAAAACTTCAGTGATTAATAATACCTTAGATATCTAGTAAATATTTAGTTTCCTAAAGATACCTGTCATGTCACCTGAATGTTTTGCTGCCCTGTCTTGGGTGTATACCTCTTTGGAGGAACTTAGAATAATTCTTTCTGCAATAAGGTGACCAGGACTACTATGTATGATTATAAGGTATAACAAATATGATATTATTATTATCTGGTAGTAAATATTAACCCTTTTAGTCTTTGTCATTCTGTATATTTGATTCATTTATATATTAACTGTTCTTTAGGGTATTAACAAAGAGTATGTTGAATTCTAAGGCCCAGCACACTGGTCCTTGAACGATAAGTAATCCTATTCAGGAATTTATGTGTTAGACTACATATTATAATCCTGGGCACTCTATGTCCACAGAACTCCAGATAATCTGGGAAACCATTCCCTTCATATATATAATGCTTACATAAGCATATATAAACCTGGGAAACTGATAAGGGATAATTGTCGCAGCAGATCGGGAAGAATAATTATGGGAGAAGAAAGACCCACTGAAATATATTATCTTGCTAATCCTTTTAGCTGTAAATAATCATGCCTTCTCAGTTAAATCACCTAAACTGAGAATGTATAGAAATGATATCAAAACATGATTCTTTTGGCAAAGAGGTTTTCTTTGTTTGGAAACCCTATATAATGACACTGGTATGGGAACTTAGTTGGGGAACGAATCTGCTGCATCCCTCCAGGTACAGTGAAGGACAGACATCATCATCAGTCATCATCACATCAAAGGATGGTAATGTATCTATTCTTTCTGTATTCTATATAGTGCTGTATTAATTTCTGATTGATAATCTTTGATTAAATAATTCCAATTGAACCTATTTGACAGTCTTGAGTGGTAATTAACTTAGACATGCAACAATATAGTTGATTCATAGATTCAAAGGCCAGAAGAGACCATTGTGATCATCTAGTCTCTATGCTATGAGTGGTCCTGAACCAAATCCTTGCGTCCAACCACTCCCTGAACTTCAGGAGGTTTCAGAATCTGAACCTGGCTCCAAATTTCATAATTGACTCTTATTTCTATAATGGGCCAAACCAAAACCACAGATAGGAAAATTGGTGGGGAACGGGAAGGTTTACTCTCATATCAAAGTCATGTTTAGAACCACTTGTCACTCTTTCAGAATTTCCATTAATTAAATGTTATGCTGGTGTCTCTCAGCGGGAGCTGACGTTCTACAGATATTTCATTGGACAGGATTTCTTGCTACTAAGTGGATTAAGACACAGAAAACACATTCTCACCATTGCAGTCAGTAGCATCTGGGAGAATTTCAGCGCTGTATGGCAAATTATACTTTTTGTTAATATAACAGCAGGTAAAACTCTTTTTAAATTCTCCTCTAGAATTTACTTTTCAGCAACTCAGGCAGTCTCAGATTTCCTAAGTATGCCATTGGTGAGACATATTTCTTATGGCCCTGTTTTGTCAGATTCTCATGGCCACAGCTCTCTATATGATTATTACATTTAATTATACTTTAGACACATTTTAATTTTGGAGCATACCTAGATGGACTTGGGGTATGGCAGTGACTCTGTTGCCTTCCCCTCTTCCTTCCACATGCATTAGCTAGCAGCATGAGAACAGTGTTGAGGGAGTTCATGACAGCTGTAGCAACTGGTGTAACTGAACAAATTCTCCACGGTGTTCTCACTTCTTGAACACAACTCCAATGTCACTGGATCTTGGGTACTGACTGTACTTTCTCTTGTGCTGTCAACCTCAAGGTAAAGGAGGAAATGCAGGCATTTCCTGAGTTGACGTAGAGGAAAGGAATCTACAGGGTGAAGATAAATATTTGATGTCCTTTTATAGATTTCAAAAGAAACACTTCTTGGCACAATTACATTTGCCCTTTAACTATAAAACAATGATGTATAGATCACTGTATGTGTGTTATGATGAGAGAAGAGCTCCTAGGGTGATTAGGGGAATGGAGGGGCTATCTTATGAGAGGAGATTGGAGGAGCTTTGCTCGTTTAGTCTTGCCAAAAGAAGGCTGAGAGGAGATATGCTTGCTCTCTATAAATACATTAGGGGAGTAAATACCATGGAGAATGAAGAGCTATTTAAGCTAAAGGACAATGCTGGCAGAAGAACAAATGGATATAAACTGGCCATGAACAAATTCAGGCTGAATATTAGAAGGAGGTTTCTAACCGTCAGAGGGGTGAGGTTCTGGAACAGGCTTCCTATAGGCGTTGTTGGGGCATAAAATTTAATTAGTTTTAAGAGAGAGATGGAAAAATTTATGACTGTGATTGTATAATGGGATTACTTGTGATGGTAGGGGGCAGGCTTGAACAATCCTGGGTCTCACTTGTATTTTATGTCTTACATTTATGTCTAAAGATCATGCTTCAGGGTTTCAGCTGGCCACTGGTAGGGATCAAGCAGGGATATTTTTCTCCATCATTTTCTGGGAGGTTTTTATCTCCTTCCTCTTAAGGATCAGGGACAGCCATGGCTGAAGATGAGACTCTGCATGGGGTGGCACCGAGCATTCCTTCTTTCACCAATGCCTTGCCATGCACATTCACCAAGTACATCAGGAACCTAGATGCCAGTTAGAAGAGACTCTAGTCGTAGGAACCATCCATGCCCCAGACCTCCTGCGGACCTTCCACTGGGCCTGCCCTGAGAAACCTGGTCCAATGTCTCTTCGGAGATCGCTTCAAACAGAGGCGAATGATGTGAGGGGCCAGTCCAACTAGGACCAGCTGCTGGCCTGCTCCCTGACTAACTTCACTGCTAGGCAACCAATGAAGCCCAGATGCACTGCCTTGGAATTGACAGAGTAGTTACAGCATGATTGGTTGCTGGTTTAGTAGCCCTTCTTATAAGCCTGGCACCAAGAGCAGATCAGCAGCTGCTCAAAACGTACCATGCGCATAGCTGCACTTGCCTTGCTCTTGCTTCTAGTTCCTGCTCCTGCCCTGATCCAGCATGCTTCCAGTCCCTGCTACTTCTCTGTGTCCAGCCTGCTCTGGCCTTGATTCCAAACCTGCTCCTGCTCCACTTGCCGCCTGCTCCAGCGCCAGCCCCTGTTCTCCTGGGGCTTCTGACTTCTGGCTTCAATCCTCTGCTCCGCCTTTGGCTTATGACTTTGGGTTACCCTCTGGCTCTGGCATTCAGCTTCTGTCCCTCCAGTACTGACCCTGAGCTTGTTCCTGGACTCTGCCCCCGTGGACCCTAAGTGGTATGCTGAACTCTTGTTTCAGTCACTAGGCCTGACTGTCCATGGCCTGGTTGGTCACATCACCATATGTGGGGTTGAGGAGAAATTTTCCCCTAGGTCAGACTTGCAGTGACCTTGAGATGGAGGGGTTGCCTTTCTCTGCAGCATGTGAAGGTGAGTCCCTTGCCAGGATTATCTGGGTATATCTCACTTTATCATTTTCCTGCCGTGGCAGGGGTCTTGAGCAGTGGTGCACCTTGGTCCCTCCTATTCGCTGCCTGTGAAATATAATAGTCTAGTCTCCCATGGGCTGTAATAATTTGGTCTCATTTCGGTTGTTGGGTTTAGTGTGCAGGTGCTGGGTAGTGTCGGAGGCCTGGGATATACAGGTCAGACTAGATGATTTAGTGATCCCTCCTGGCCTAAGCTCTGTGACTCTGTCACCTAATTTTTGTTTTTTTAGGGTTCATAAGACTATTTTTCTTACAAAGCATGGCCCCCTTCTTTGTCTTTCCACTTGATAAGACTCCTGTGTTCCCTTGCCTGATTTATTCTTTCCAGCAAAACAATCCTCTCTTATGGGAACTGAAGAGGCACTAGTCAATTTTATCTGCATTTTAAACACACTGGTCCTGTACTAGCTCTGTGGCTCTGCACTGACTCCCATTCAGATCAGTGGTAAAACTTTTCTCTTTCTATAGTTGATGCAGTCCAGTCCCCAGATCTGCTCTGCTCTGGTACTTCCATGCAGGGCAGGTCTGCAAGCCCTCTTCATGCACTGAGGTTTTCGGATGTTGAGGGCTTGTGGATTGGACCCCTGGTCTGTATTTGGTTAAATTTAGTGAAATAAACAAAGCACATTCTGGACAATTCAAAATCTCAATTTACTAGCCTAATGTCAGCTCAAGTGGTGTGTATATTTAAAAGCTAAATTTTACCACCAATTTGGCGGGGCTAAATGGGAGATGGTGGAGATGTGTTAAGGAGACATGTGAGTAAAGCCCCCACTAACTCTCGTTACTCGGGTACTCTCGACACTAACTATAGTGGGAATTTTACCTGCCTGAATACTTGAAGGTTTGGATCCTGCATTTCTTCCCACACTTATAAAGCTGAGACATTTGTTTCTAATTCATTTCCAATATGAGGTATAAGCTTAATCCACAAATCATTCTCAGAAACCTGTTTGTTAGCAGCTCTAGATTATAGTACGTTTTTGATTGGCTGGAAGGGGGCAGAAACAGGAAAAAGAAAACAAACAAAAATTCTAACCCAAACCTAACTTAATAAAAATTACAGGAATTGGTGTTGCATATAATTGCTTCCTCTGTGGCTCCTGTGTTATGTTTGTTCAATTTACCAGTCCAAACAAGATTTTGCTCCTCTCTGCCCTGAAGATCTGTACTGGTACAGAGGAAAATAAATTGTTTTTCTTTATTTCTGCTTCATACATCATACCCCCAAACCCTGTGACATTGTCGAGGTAGGAGGGGGAGGCATTTATGGGAAATAGGTATGTATACACATAGACACAGTAACTGTTGAATGTAGCTCTTGCTGCAGGACCAAAAATAAATAAAGACCTTTTGGTTTGGCTCATCTTAAATCTCTGTTAAAATAGAATCACCTTGAGTGATGAGCCAGCAAAATGTGTAAGTAGAAGTGCATGGCAAATCTATATACGCAGTGGATCAGCGCAGACAGAGGGAGAAGGGACCTATTAGGTCACCTAGTAGGACTGATGGGTTGCCCCAGGTTTAAACTCCTGGAGACAGAAAGTGTGGAGCTTTGGAATTTGCTTCTTCATGTGGGTCCTACAACAGCCAAATCTTGTGCTCTTTACAAAACAATGCAAGATGCATCTCTGTCTCAATTTCTGATGTACCTGCCATTTTTGTATCTAGGTGCCATGTATATACATAAAGGTCACATCTAATTCTCACTACCCCTCCTCTAGGACTAAAGTGGAAACATTTTGGTGGTCACCTGGCTTTTTGCTGACCTGGTATGGTCCAATAGCAAACTGAGTTTTTGCTGTGAGTGATTGGGGGGGGTGGGGGGGCGGGGGGGAAATGGCAGAGAACTGTCTATGTTGTGGACAGTTATTACTGGACATAGGTATTTCATTGCGATAAACACTGTTAGGTATTGTTTCATTGGGTACTCTCGACACTAATAAATAAATAAACCCTGCAGAGAATGGTTGTTCCCTACAGTATACTTCCCATAGCTAAGTCCAGTGTAATTTTATCTGTTAAAGTGGGTTTCTACCACTTCCTGAGGAGACTAGGAAGATAATTACAACATTTTCAGCCAACTGTAAAATTCAGTACTTGGTGTGGGTTCAGATTCCAAACCACCCCCAAATCTAGGGAAGCTTGGATGAAGCTGTCTTTATTTTGGACACACTCTGTTTTCATCTGACACTATTCAAAAGGTACTGGCTCCACGCCCCTAATTCTTCATTGCTTTATTGTCATTCTCATCATTAAGCAACTCATCTTGGAGAAGTCCTGACAGTTCACAGTAAGTAGGAGCATCTTCTGACTTGGCAAATGGAGTCTCAGCATAACCTATGGAGCAGCTGTTACTCATTTTATCTACACGATGATGACCTGATCCTGGATTATTTTTGGGTGATAAAGGAGATTTCACCTTTGTAAGCAAACTTTACAATAGCTTTGTAGTATGCAGGCTTGTTGTAGCCATGTTGGTCTCAGGATATTAGAGAGATAAGGTGATAAGGTAATATCTTTTATTGGGCCAACATCTGTTGATGAGAGAGACAAGCTTTTGAGTTTACGCAGACTCTTCTTCAGATCTTTGTAGTAGGAATTAAAATCAAAACCTGGATCCGTACCCCCATGCAGAGGTGGATTAAGACAAAATGGGGTCCAGATTCACTCCTACCAAAGGCCCTCCGCACAACAAGTCAAATTTGTTTGTGATGCTCCTGGCTCCTGCTCCCAATGTCCATGGCAGATCCCAACGTACTGTGGTGGTGGGCCCTCACCCAATAGATCCTGCTTTAATTCAGCCTCTCTCTCTCACAAACTTTGTGAAAATGCAGATCCAAACTTTGTAACTGTAGTCAGCAGTCTCTTGCTTAACTGTTTAATGCAAGTCAGGATTTAGAGAGCTAAAGAGAACTGCAAAGTCTGCTTGTTGAGCTGCTTCAGTAAGGAATGCCTCTTATTTTCATTACAGCCAGTCCCTTCTCTCCTCTGCCATAGTGGCAGCTCCTATCTGTGCTGGGCCAAGCCATCTTCAGATATTGGATGTTAGACATTTGCTACCGTAGAAATGCATATTCCTTTTAATAGTTGGTGCCTCATTCCTGTAGCTCCCCAAACTCAGAAGAGATTCTGTGGATTTCTGTTCCTCAGTAATTGAGCAAAGGCCACCAACCTTTTGGCCCTTGAGCTAAATCACCATCCCTTGTGTCAGGCACTTGGTTTTACCTCATGGAAAGAATGTTCTTTCCAGCTCTGAGGAGTTCTATGGGACATTGTTTCTTTATTTCTGTCAGCTCATCAGATGGAATTATGTTCATCCAGTTTCTTTGGAAAAGTTGTCTTGCGGTGTCCAGAATTTTCATACATTTTACTGGGATTCTGTTAACATTTTTGGGATGGAATTCCCAACTTTTTACAGTACTTAAATGATGGAAGCTTTGAATTAAGCTGAGCCCTAATGTAGTGCTCTTGACTTGATGGTAGAGATGAGTTTCAACTGCAGTTTGAATCCAGATTGGCTCCCCCGTATTTCCAGGAAAAGGAAGAAATTCAGATCCAGTATTTGGATTTGAGCTCATCCATACTTTCTGCCAATCATTTATTATCCAGAGCTTCAGTCCAGTATATGCCCATAAGGATCACAGTAGCAAAATATCTTGTACTGTCAGACCTCACCCATGCAGACGTACATCTAACATGCTCTATCCTTTCCCATTAGAACTCGCCACAGTATTTCATTTGAAACTTTTTTGGGTCAAATATGGCCTTTTTAAAAAATAGATACATTTTTGGCAGAAATTTTCCTGGTATTGAAATTTTGATTTTTGAAAAAGAAAATGACAATAATTTTTTTAAAGTGTTTTTTTTTTTTTTTTTTTACCATTCCCCCTTTTTTCAGTCACGAAATGGGCTGACAGAAAGGAAGGGAAGGAGTAGAAAAATAAACTAGAGAAAGCAAGGGGGAAAAACTGAACCAAAGTTCTCATTTTTTTCCTCAAAAATTTTGAAAACATTCACCAATTTTCAATAAAACAATGTTTTTAAAACAAAAATTCATAAAACATACTTACCATTTTTGAACAAGCTCCATTTTTGCTCATTTTGAAGACCTAAGTGGATGTCCAAGCAGCGCCTACTGAAGGAACAATTTCAGGTTACATGATGTACATGACTTCAGCAAGCTGATCAGATGCGCATTTTTCCTGTTTCTAAGGAACAGAGACAATAAGTGTGAAATGAAACATAACAAGGAGGCACAGGAGTGCAGATCTGAAGGTGGAATTTGCATTGGCTGCACTTCAGACAGATGGTGAAAAACTTAAAACTACTCTCGGGTCCTGAGACCTTTAGTCCCCTCAGGTTAGTAAACATATCATAAAGAATGAAACTAGAGAGTCTAATTCTTCAGAGAATCTAATGATTCATACTCCCTAAAAAGCAGGAGCCCTGGGAAAACTGCCTGAGTTTTTCTGTGTTCTTGGATGCACTGGGATGTTTGTTCAGTGCAGTAGATTTGATAATCATAGAATCATAGAAGATTAGGATTGAAAGAGACCTCAGGAGGTCATCAGTTCAACCCCCTGCTCAAAGCAGGACCAACACCAACTAAGTCATCAGATAATGAATCACATGCTTGATACAGTAAAAATCCTCCCAATGTGCAACATAGTCATCCTGAGGTTTACATCCACTACAGGATGGAATGTCTCATTTATTGCTCTCATCTGGCAGCACAATGTCCCAAAGAGTGGCCAAAGTCCGAAGCATTCTGCCTGCTGTTCTTTGATTTTAAGCGGCAAAAAGACAGAAAGCCAAGGAGCTCTTCCTCAGTAATTAAAATGGGAAATCTGTGGTTTATTATGCATTCTCTCTCTCTTTCTCGGTTCTTTAATCACAAAAGGACTGATCTTGAGAGATGCAGTGCGCCTGTAGCACCCATTGATTTCAATGGAGGCTGGGAGTGGTTTGCACTTACGAGGATTAAGCCAAATTTCTAGTATATGCTACAATTCCTGGTGATGTGAACATAGCTGATTTGTTGTTTTTTTCCTACTTTTAAACTTGCATGTGTGAACACAAACATGCATACGCCACCCTCTGTCCTGGAGCGGTCAATTACAAGGGTGAGAAGAGAGTTCTGTCTCCATTGCTGATTCACTCCTTGGTACCAAAGAAGCCAGTTAATGATCTCTATGGCGGTGATGATTTCTGTGATGCAGGCTCTTGGCCAGCAGGAATTGGACTGAGTCATAAAAGTCATCTCAAACAAGCCACAGAACGGCCATCAGAAAGTAAAACCTCACCTGGGCTGGATTTGAACCAACCAACAAGAGGTGAATGGATCTGTTACTATACCATTGCCAATTTTCAGAGCCAGCATACGTTTATGTGCACGTGTATGTGTGTATATATTTTAAAACTTGAATTTTTATTCAGTGAATCCATCATTCAAAATCAGATTATAAAAAAAACCCAAATCTAGATGAAAGTTCCCCTCCCCCACACCTCTCACTACTCAGTTAACAGCATGGAGGATTGATTGAGAGAATGATTGTTGCTATAGTATGATGATTTCATAAGAGAAAATCTGATAGATTTGACATGCTTCATAAAATATGCAGAATGGTTATTCTTTGGCAAATTGCAACAGTTACTTGCCTGCTCTGCAGCCATCATTGTCCTACGCTTTGGCATATTTCCCTCTTGCACGTGCCTCACTGTGATCCTTTTCCAGTTGTAGTCTCTGCACTCCACATTGCGTTACCATGCTTGCTTCTCTATGGCTGGCTTCACATTTCCAGCACCACCTCCCAACACACACCTAGTGCATCCCTTGCTCAGTAGGCCATTGTGACACGTTCTACCCCCATCTTGAAAAGCTGAACTACAGGACGCCAACCCTTTTTCCCAGTTGCCAAAACTTTCCCTGCCCACATCCACCCCTTGCCCTTCTGAATATTATTTGTTAATTACTTGATGCTGACAATGTGTTTGATGCGGTATAAGACACAAAGTACAGTCTGTCTCAGTCCAAAGAAGTTTGCGTTCTACAAGGCAGATGGATGAAGAAACACTTATGATGCTCCCACCTCCAGTAATGAGCTCTCTTCTCCCTATCTTTCTTCCTAGAATTTACAAGCATCTTTTTCATAGTCATTTTTTATTTATTAAGGGGGAGGTTTTCAAAAGGGATTTGTCCTCCTCAAGCCTTTAGGTCTTTATAAAAATCCCAGCCTAAGAGTTATCAGTGTGCTTGTCCTTGTGTAAAAGCCAGAGAGTGATACACTCCAAATCCAGATAATGGTGAGCACCCTGACCCTACACTACTGCTATGTCCTGCCATACCAGACATGCCATGTGGATGACAGAAGTCTGCCTAAGTACAGTCTTCTACTTAGCACACAGAAATGTAGGGCTAGCCCTGGTGAGTGTACTATACAACTAAAAAAAAAAAAAATCCTGGAGTCTGATTATAATTCAGATAAATTCCCCAGCACTCTCTGCACTGAACCTCTTGTAGTGTCACAGAGCAGAATGTAAAATGTCTGAGAATGGTTCTTCAAAACAACAGCAACGCCACAGTGCGATCAGGCACTAAACATGTAAAAACAACAGCAAAGAAACAAAACTGGGACCAAGCATCTGAAACCAGGGACAGTGTCATGAAAACCCAGCCAGTGGTGTGTTTCTACTATGAAAGGAAAGGGGGGTAGTTACTTATGAATCAGTACAACCGTGCTTTGTTCTGCATGAGTGTTTTAATAGAGCGAGTGTAATATAAGGATCAGGTGGGCTCGTGGGAATGGAACAAAAGGTTTTGTAAAATTAAAGCAAAATAATTATAGCTCTAGGTGCAGAATGAGCACACTCCAGCAGTTGATAGCAGGTACCTGCTCAGAAGGGAGGAGGGGGGAACGAAGCTGGAAGGTTGTTTTTTAGTGAGAGTGAGAGAGAGAGAGAGTGTGCGTGTGTGTGTGTATGTGTGTGTGAACAAAGGCTTTTAATAAGTGTCAGTTGTGAGCATCTTTTAAAGTAATTAATGCACCCACACAAAAATTGTTAAAATGAAATTTTAAGGAATTGTCTCAAATGAATTAATTAACAACAAAAAATCACTGCAGAACATTGTGTCTTTTTGTATTAAATAAAGGAGTAAAGACTAACAGGAGGGGATCCTGTGATATGGCATTTTAAGATGTTCTTGCTGTAAAAACTTAAGGTACATAGACAGGCTGCCAGAAACCAAATACAAACAAGGATACAAATGTGGGAGCAGATCCTCCCTCAGCCTGTGTGGGATGCAGAGGGGCTTTGAGCGGCATATCAGGTATTGGACAATCTCCTGCAAAGGGGACTAATCCATCTGCATCCTGCAAAGTTCTCTGCAGAACAGTGATGTTTGCTCATCATATTCACCCCAGTTTTGTCCATAGGGGCAAAAGCGTTTGAATGACCAGGGAGGGGTCTCCTTAAGCAGGTCATGTACCCCTCAAACTCTGCATATATATAAACACCTGAGTGCACAGGAATCATTTCTCATATAACTAGTTACTTCTCCATTGTGGGTGTAACTAAAGGTCAAGTGGCAGTGACCAGGATGCAGAGTACGGATGCCAGGTGCTCAGGGGTCTATCTTTCCCTTTCTCCATCTGCACATTTCCCTTAGTTTCAACACATGCAGAATCCACCCCATTTTGAGGGCATAAATCTAGCAATAAATACAAAGCACGCCTGGCTTTTTGCATTGCTGATTTGCTTGTATGTCCTGGATCTGCTCATTCTTTTTGAAATTTCCAGACAAAAGTCCTGGTTAAAGTGTAGTCTACTCAGAAACTGAGCTTTGGCATTGTTTGTCTCTCAGTGACTCCCAAACAAACGTGCTCACTTTATACATATAAAGAGGCTCTGTCTAACTGCCAGTGCCAGCAACTTGCCTTAGCATCTGGAGGTGTCAAGCTGGGTTCTTGCCTACTTAATAGCCATCACCAAGAAACCTAGCTCAACTGAGTGTAGTGCAGGAGCAATTGAGGAGATGTAATAAGACTACTGGAGATGTTGCTCAAGAGGGAATGAACCCAGCATGATTACAATCTGGTTTAGATATAGGTCTAAAACCTGCCCCCAAGGACATGTAGGATCTGATAGGTGGAGTAATTCCACTGCACACTCAGGTAGGTTATAGAGCCTTTAGAAGGTGAGTTATGTGGATACTTCTACAGTCCCTGTGTTGCAGTAGTGGGGATAGAGTTGATGTGTGGGTGCTAAGAGGCCTTAGAGAGAGAATTCCATCGTCCCCCTCTTGGTCTCCCCTCCAATTTCCCTTTAATCAGAGACTAAGAGGATTTTGCTCATAGACACTACAGTTTTGTACCCATAATAGAATGAGAGAATGGTTCTCACTTGAAGCAAAGCAGATAACTTAGGTTGTGGTCTCTGCCAGAATGTGGAGGCTGAGATCATACTAAAGCTTTGTGAGCTCCATTTGGTGCCTTTTACTTCCGTCTTGTTTCTCTCTCTGCAGGGGATGTGAAACTAGATTTGTCCTGTTTCCACAGCAGGGTTTTGGTTTATTTTGTTTTTCCATAGCATTTCATTCCATGGCCCAACTCCAGATGAGAGTGTACTGCAGAGACAGATTTGAATGTCAGCTAGAAAATGTCTTGGGTATGATACACCCTTCATTGTTGTAAATTATGGTAGCTAGAAAATTACGGTACATTTTCAATGCATCAATACAATCGCTAAATTATCATGTTGACTATTTATCCCTTAGCATAAAGCAAAACTATATCAGACAGGTTTGCTGAAGGATGTTTAGTGGTGTAAGCTTCAAGATTGAAACTCCTTGATTCTGTGTAGTCCAGGGCCAAATTCCAACAGCCATTCATCTCTTTATACCTCTGTGAAAGGTAAATTGAAGTTCATGCAATTTATTTTAATGGTTTTCCAGATGAGTCCTTAAAACTGAGGTCCGGTTAGGTCAGGATCATCATATAAAAGAGACTGGGGCAGTTTGGGAAGAGGAGGAGTCGGCTTTGCTGTATGCAGCCACAACTTTCCCCTTCCCTACTGTTGTGCAGTATGCTGTGCTCCATTCATCTCTCAGCTTGATGTTTTATCACAGAGGTGGTTGCATTTCTGGTAGTTCTGGGTGTATGTATAGCACATTGGGCTCTTTCAGAATGAAAGGTCCTGTTTAAGTATAATATATTGTTTTAAGTTTACAATCTAATGTGGGCTATTGACCATATAGCTCTCATTAAATGTACAGTCATGGCATTTACTCATCTGCTTCCCTCACCAACTTCTTTCTGAGTGTATCGTAGGCAGCACAGCTTACATATTTGTGTTGATCTCATTCCCAAGTGATTTGTCGGCATGGTGTGTTATGAAATACAAGGTCAATAACAGGCCAAGCATTTGACAGCATGGTATTGTGTTGTACACTAGGAAAGGAGAGCTCAAGAGTAGCTAGGCAAATCCCAGGTCTTTCGATGTGCCTTGAAAGCAGTGCAGTCAGCCTTCAGGAGTTGGAGCATGGTGAGGTTCCTGAGTTGCTCTCTGTCATTCATAGCAGGACAGAGTATGGTTCTGACAGAGGCAGAGTGCCCACAATGCTTATTAAAGTCAGAGAATTAAAGGACTGGTTTCTTGGCATCATTTACATTCAACGCCTGTCCTCTTCTAGCACTGTCCAGTAACACAGAGCCAAACAATATATATTGGCATATTAAAGCCTTTCCAAAGCATGAACTTGAGAAGGTAGGGCATAAAAGCATCATTCTTCATTGGCCTTTCTTTCCCTTGGTAGCTATGAGCTACTCCAGCTATACTCCATTATAGTCCCATAATGTTTTCCCCCAATCCGCCACACTTTTCTAGTAACAAAAAACAAAACAAACAACAACAACAACAACAAAATAAATAAAAGTTGAGTGAGCCAGAAGGGGGGCACTGCTCTAAAGAAATCACCGCCAGTGGAATTTTTACAAACACTCAGCGTTGGTCTAGCTCTGCTCCGATTGAAGTCAATAGGAGTTTTACCATTACGTCAGTGGAGCAAAGTTAGGCCAACGCTGAGTGCTTTTGACAATCCGATCCCTCTTTTATAAATTTGGCTATTACAACTGCACCTTCCCTTTAATACATATTTCTCTGGGTCTGACTCTGGGGTGGGGAGATTCCTCCTCTAAATATCAGGTAAATGTTCTCTATTTTTACTGTTTGTCTTCAGCACAATCAAATGCAAGCTTCTGCCTCTCCTTGCATCCCATTTAGACTTAAACCAACACAAACACATTGGCTTTTCTAAAGATTGTTTCCACCCTGTTGCTCTTTCATCTGACCCTTCTTCTGTCTGTAGGAGAACTAACTTAACCTGTCTGGAAAGCTAACACCTTAATTTTCAGAGAAGGGAGGTAATGATGACTAAATAAGATAAGGGTCAAATCTTAGTCCCATTGAAATAAATGGCTGAGCTCCAATTGATGTCACTGGGACTCAGATTTGGCCTTAAGGTCTCTTTCAATCCTAATCTTCTATGATTCTATGATTATCAAATCTACTGCACTGAACAAACATCCCAGTGCATCCAAGAACCCATTGTCCAACGGACCTGAGAGAATCCAGACAGCCAATGAAAAACATGACTAAGTCAATCCAAACTAAAATGGAAGCTTGTTATGCAAGATCATCTGTCTCCCCATTTATTTTCTCTTATTTGTCTATACAGTAGTGTCTGAGGCTATGCCTTTGGCCAAATTCCCTCAAACCCATCTGTAAAGGGCATGTACCACTACATTCCTCAAACTGCAGTGCCAAGCATTGTGAATGAAACACGATGAAAGGAGGAAGGAGGTTCATTCTCAGGTACCCTTTAAAGGAAATGAACATATTTGGGGCAGTCGGCTGTTAGCTTGCACTAGGAATCCATGTCCTCAGAGAGCAGATTTCACCTCTTTGAATTCTAGCTTTTAATGAAAAGATAAAAAAGAAGTATTGCCTGGTGGTTACAGCAGAGAACTGGGTGTCCAGAGAGAGCCAGGACAACAGGGAGTGGAGGACTAGGAGGCAGGAGAGGACTGGGATGACAGGGAATGAGGGACTGTGAGTCTGGAGAGGACTGGGTGATGGTATGGGGGACTTGGAGGCAGGAGAGGGCTTAGGATGACAGGGAATGGGAGTTGAGTGGACTGGGACAACAGGGAGCAGGAAACTGGGAGTCTTAATTCTATTCCCAGCTGTTGATTTGTAATCCTGGGCTATCCTCTCTGTTCCTCAGTTGTCCCCATCTGTAAAATGGGTAGGATAATACTTATCCATCTTTGCTAAATACTGTGAGAGCCTCTGTCAAAAGGTACTACAGAGGGCAAAATAATCTTAAAAGAATAACAGTCAGGCCCCTAATCTAGTATCACTCACTCATCTTGTTGCAGATGTGTGCAGTCTCTAAAGCATAACAAAGGATACCTGACTCTGTGTGTGTGTGAGGTGGTAGGGCAGGCAGAATAGAGATTCTACTTCCATGAAGCTGGGGGTGCATTTGAAAACATTTCCCTACACACTGTTGTAAACCAGAGTTTTCCCTTTCCACATTTCTTGTAGGAGTTGAATTTTCCAGTTGGCTTGACTTTGCTGTCAAAAAAGTCAAGCTGATTTTTTTCTTTGCTCTGATTAAGTTAATAATGGGGTGAATAAAATGTTAAGAGCAATTAAGCCAGGGAGAGTTTTTAATCTGTTTAAAAACAAAACACAATAAACCAACTTAATATATCCAACGTTACAGAGATATTTTGAAGCCTCTCCGTTCTCTGTTGAAAGCACCATGTAAAATCAGAAGTTTCCATTCTATGGAAGTCTTTTTTTTTTCTGACCTTCAAGCCATGTGTGTTGAAGCCACAAGTACCAATAATGTTTTTCTTCCTTGTTGTTACTTCAACTTCGGGGTTAGGGTTTCTCATGAAGATGAAATGGCATTCATTTTTTGCTGTGTACATGATCACTTAGGCCCAGATTATGCTCTTCTGTAAAAATACTGAACAGAAAACTCCATGGCCTTGAAGCAAAGAGGGAAGGTTTTGTACTTAGGGCGCACGACTGTGACTTAGGAGATCTGGGTTCTTTTGTGTCTCTGTCTGCGTGACCCAGGGCAAGCCTTCTCTGCCTTCACTCCCCACTTGTAAAATGGAGATGATAAGACTTCCCTACTTCACAGGTGTCTGAAACTAAATCTATGGATATTTGTGAGGTTCTCAGACACTGGTAATGACCCCAGTAACTAATAGAAGTATTGGTGGATTTTCCACTGTTCACAATGGATAGTGAGGTGTTTCCCTCCCAGCACAAAGATGTCTTGAGGTTTGTTAGGAAATCTGGTATAGAATGGGGAATGCAGATTGGAGCTCCATACTACTTTCTGAGAACATCCATCTCCTTGCCAGCATGTGCTTGAGACAAGCTCCTCCTTTTCCCCACTTTATGGGCAGTGAAGTTTGACAGCATAAGATGGGAGTCCACATAACAGGTCAGCATGATCCCCACACGTCTGAAGAGGGATGCTGCTGCAGCAAGTGGTCTTGCAATCTGGCCAGTAGTTCGGACAATGAAGCAGATTTCTTGCTCCTTCATTCTCTTCCACTGCAAAAAGCAGTGGCTCCTAAGCTGTGATCCACCAAATGTCATGTAGCAGTAGTGATCTGCCTGTTATTGATTATTCACTGGTTTATTGGTGCTAAAGAAGCTTATCATATATGCCCTGGGCACAACAGAGGGACAGAGCTGTACCTGTGCATATGTGCTGACGCCTTGAAAATTCTGTTGCCCATTCACCCAGGGCAAGCAATTCTGTCTGATGGGCAAGCAAACTATATGTTATATTAATACTGGGACAGGCTATCACATTTTTGCCTGTAGTGTTAGATTTTCATGCCAGATTTGCAAGGATGATATCCTGCATGAAGAGCAACTGAAGATCTATATTTATTAATACATTAAAAACTCAGTTAGGAAATAGTGATGATTGACAATATGTATTGCTGGAGCCTACTTAACATCCAGAAAATGTATTATAATTTCCATAGAATAATTTTTCTGTCTGAAAAAACCCAAACCCTCATAACAGTGAAAGTCTGCGCATATACAATTATGGGACGCGGCCGTTAATCATTCATGCCATATCTTCCTTTTTCACTTTCTAACACCTTTTGCATGTTACACTTCCCCACCTGATCCAAGCTATACTCTATTGCCACGTTCTGAATAATATATTGTTGCATATGTACAGAAAAAATAGTATGTTTTTTTATTATTATTATTTAGGGAGAGCTAGCAAAAAGCCTATGTGCCAGTTAGGTCCCATCCTGAGACAGGGAAGCACAGTTTCCTCCCTGATCCTTTACTTCTTGTCCTTGTCTGTCCTGGTACCTCGCCCCACTCCATTCCTTTGTTCTGTACACTTTAAGCAACATTAAGCAAAACATTTCTTTACAAATGGTAAATTATGGCATCTGTAACCCAAGAGAATAAAAACCCAAGGTTGCTAACTTTGTGCATTCTTCCAATTAGCCCTGTCTGAATGGGTGCTAATATTTGTTTCTTAGCCCTGTCTGAATGGGTGCTAATATTTGCTTTTTTCTTCATTGATGATTAGAGTTGAGTTTGGGCTGCAGAATTTAGAGCCAGATTTTGGAAAACATCAACGTTTGAATTGGGTTTTGTTTCATGCCCATGTTTAGTACTGATAGCGTTCAACTTTGTTCTCTAAGGCTGAGTCCTGCAACTTGTTCTGCTTGAGTAGAACTCTGTGCTCAGACAGAGTCCCACTGACTTCCAGAACAGGTTGCAGGAGTGGAGGCCAAGTCGTTTTCAGATGGCTTCTAATTTCAAGTTCTCTGTATGAAATCCTAACTGCCTTACTTTTTTTTTTAGAGTCATCCTCATCCAGGCAAAACCCCCAGTGGACCAGAATTTGATCTCAGTCACACCAGCGTATATCTGGAGTAAACTATTGATTTTAGTGGAGTTCCCCCAGTTTTACAATGTAATAGACAGAAACTGGCTCATTGACTTCAATAGGAATGTGCCTGGATAAGGACCTCAGGATTTGCCAACTGATTTTGGCCACCTGGGCCATATTCATCCCTCATTTAACTCCAGTGATATTAGTCAAGTTACACATGGGATGAATTTGAACTGCAGTGTCTATGTAATTACACCTTTCCTTCCACCGCTTACATTTTACTAAAGTTTAATTGCTCTGTATTCTGAGTGCAGCTTACTTGTTGTGGTTAGGGATGCTCAGATGTGGTTGATACCAGGGCGATAAGTATGCTATTATAGCTTAGATGGATAGATGCTAATAGCTAATTCAGTGGGGAAGAGCAAGATTCTGTGGTATATAAAAAAAAAGCATTGAGACATTTTGAGAGAGATCCATTTTCTTACCAGACATGACTTCAGAGTGTCTCTCCAACTTCTGAAAAGAAGTATAAATTTCAAACTGAAAACAAATATGTGTGGTAAGAGCTTCTAATGGGAAAAAATACAAGCAAAACTTAGAAGGGACATAACATGGACCAGGTGCCCCTTTTATTTTGGACAAATTTGGAAGGGAACCCTCTCAAAACATGTATGTTTAAACAAGCCAAGTTCATCACTGCTGATAACACCTCATGCCACATCAACACTTGTTCCCCAGTCCATGCAGGAAGGGGGGACTCGCCCACTTTGCTGTCATCCCTCAGGAGATGAATGTGAGAGAACTAAGCAGTTCAGAGTGTATGAAGTCTGAGAAACGACAGTGTTTTGCACTAACAGTAGCTGCACGAGGTTATCTGAGGACAGTGCCTGGCTCCACTGGCTGATTGCTTAAAGTGTTAAAAAAAACAGGTAATGGGGACATCTTTTAAGCAAACCAAATATCCATTTTTGCTATGCAGTCTCTGTTGGGAAGAATGTAATTTTACGTGAGTTGCATTGGATGAGTAAGAATTTGTTGTGTTTTGACTTGATCCAGTAAATTCCCATTTAAACAGTTGTCCCTAAGAGTGTGTCAACTCTTTTTTCCCCAAGCTGTCTTGTGAAAAGAAAAACAAGTACATTCATGTTAAAAGTTTAAGTTAAGTCAAAAAATTTAAGAAACTCTTGCATTAAAGGAACATTATGTTGAGAATATTTTTTTCAGACACAAATTTCTTTTCTGACAGTTTTTGCTTTGATTATGTAAAGTAAATTTTAAAAAACCTACTTTACTTTTCATTATTTTAATACCGTTTATTTCCCTTCTAAGTTTGGACCATGGAAACAGACTTGTCAGTTTCATGTTTGTTTATAGTTGAAAGTTTCACTTTCAAAGTCTCATATATCCTTCATATTAATAGTACTTAGCACTTACACAGCACTTTTAATCTGTAGAGCTCAAAGAAATTTAAAAAGGAAGGTTAAATTATCATCATTTTACCGTGAGGGAAACTGAAGCTCAGATAGGTACAGATGTCCATGGTACTACTTGTGATATTTTGACATCATGTAACATTTTTGTTTCCTTGTGTGGAAATAAACTGTTGACAACAACTACACTTAATTATTCTTATTCAGAGAATTCAGGCAGAATGGACTGTAGTGATGATATGCTCATATTTAAAGAAATCTGCATCACAGTTGATAATACATATTCCGCTGAATAGCACTAAGGTGACCACCTCCAATAGCACCATTTGACTTTCTGTAATGTTACACTTTGGAAACACTTGCTACCATGGTATCTATCTAAGCACCAGCACCATTAGCACAATACTGGACTGTTTGTGTTACACTCACTGAATGATAATGGGTTTATTTGTTTTGGAGAAATGTTATGAAATGATGGAAACATTTTTATTGGTTTTAAATGTTATAAAAGTCTATTTCTACACAACTGAAATAATGAAGAAAATCTGACCTGAGCGCATCCCTTAAATCTGATCTACTGGCCCTTAATTTATAGGTGTTGCACACTGGACATCAAAGTCAGATTTAATCCTAAATTTCATTGCATGTGTGAGACCCTTTATAATTTAAAATTTATAACTGTTTAATATGCAATTAATATACCAAAATGTTCTTAGCCAAAAATGGCTCTATTTTTCAAAGGCTTTGCCCTCATAAAGGGCCCTCATCTTTGACATCAGTAAGAGTTTTGTTGTTGTCTTCAATGGGAGCATGAATGGACCTAAGCGAATACTGAAAATCTACCTGTCTTGTTCTGCACACACTTGCATAGCTGGTTAATCTATTAACGAAACATCTCCTATGAACCAATTTCAGAGGAATTTTCAAAGTTACAGATTTGAAGGTCAGATGAGACCATTATTATTAAGGCTGTAAGAAAATCACAGGTAGCAATTTTGTTGCAGAAACTGCAACTTTGAACACAAGCCACAACTTTTTGTAGTTGTCAAAACTTTTAGAGGTCTTGCGACCCTATGCACCAGATCACAATGCCATTCTCTCAAATTTGGCTTGGCCACCCCTCCTTCATGTTTACCTTTTAGAGCCCGATGGGACACACGGTATCTCTTCTGCACTGCTGCCCTGCTTTGGAAGGTAGGCTGCATGCCTTGAGCCCGAACTTTAACAAACTAGCCGCAACTTTTCAACCAAAATATCACAACTTTCTTATAGCCTAGTTGTGATCATATAGCCTGATGTTTACTCTTGCCATTGAGATATGCCACACTTCCTCTCAGTTCTTTGTCTAATCTTTCTTACTATGGCAAATTGCCGGCACTATTATGAGGGGTCCCGCGCTTTCTCCTCTTGTGGGAGTTCAGGGCACCATTTCTCATCCCTGAACTGGGGTATCAACTGTCCCACTAGTGTCCCAGAAAAGGGGAGTGGAGAGGGAGGGACCCAGGCCTGCCCTCTACTCTGGGTCCCAGCCCAGGGGCCCTAGGGATAGCAGCGAACCACTTGAACTAGCAATTCCTTCCCCTGGGCTACTTCCCTCTCTGGCCCTTCAGCTTGTGGGGCTACCTGCCCTCTCTCCGCTTGGGCCAAGTTTCTCCCAACTCCTTGTGTCTGTAGAGTCCCTCTGCTCTGCGCAAGCCGGGTTTCCCTTTACCTAGGGTCTTGGTCTTCTGGCCCGCCACAGCACTTCTTCAAACTGCTCTCCTCCAAACTGCTCTCTGCTCCAACACCAAACCACTCCGCTTCAACTCCTTCAAACTGCTTTCCTCCAAACTGCTCTCCACTCCTACCCCAAACCACTCTGCTTCAACCCCTTCAAACTGTTTTCCTCCAAACTGCTCTCTGCTCCAACACCAAACCACTCTGCTTCAACTCCTTCAACTGTCTAATTGAAGCAGGGGGGTTTATCAGGTGACTGGTTTCAGGTGCTCTAATTGGCTTAATTGGTTTCAGGTGCTCTAATTAATCTGTAACAGCCTCTCTTCCCTCTACAGGGAATAAGGCTCTCCTCATCCTGGGGCTTACATATCTCCCATCGATCACTCTCCTGCTGCCCTCTGGCCATGCTATATCACATTACATGGAAGGCATTGTATGTGCAGAAGATGCCCAGGACCCTTACAAGGTTCAAGGATCTAGCTAGTCCTTTTTTGCTATATTTCACATTGGCTGCTTGGTATATTGATGCAAGTTAAAGAATTCCTAATATCTTGTCTGCTTTTAAACAGCTGATATATATAGTGCAAAACATGAAATCAATACATTTCATTAGGGAAGATTAATAACGTAGATACAGTTCATCCATCCAAAGCACGATGCTTTAAATTCTATATTTATTCATAAGGAATTATTGTCGTAACCTGGCATATTTTATCATCTTGAGGTTGAGTGATATCAAAATAGGTAAATTCCATAGTTCCTAGAATCTGACCATATCATAGGAAACATGTTCAGAACTTCCAAATACAGCTTGTATCAAAAGAGCAAGAAATATAAGGCCTTAATTGGCAACTTTGGTCACACAAGTTGCTCTTACTCATCTGAGTAAGAACCCAGACCCAAAGTGACTTTGAAAACAGGGCCATGTTTTGCACTAAGAAACAATCTGAGTGATCGAAATTGGGCTCTTTGTCCTACACTTATCTAGATACGTTACTTTGCAAGGACCAGATGGAATAGCTACAGTATCAGTGCGCTATGGGTCACATTGGAATGTTGTTCCTTGAACCTTGTAAGGATATTCCTGCTTCTGAGTCCAGACCCTAGATCTGCATTTAGCAATTAATATGGGTAATTCACATCACTCTTGCTGTATTTTATTTATTTTTCCCAAATATACTATTTCTCACCCTCCTCTTAACTGAGCAGAATGGAACTTAGCTATATGAAATTTCTAAGGAAATACAATGTGCACATCTAGATTTCTTACTATACCCACTTGACCCATTATTGCAAGATGCTAATCTAGTTGTGTGATGCTGCTTGCACAGATTTACACCCTCTTCAGAAATTGGTTGTGTGCCTAAATTGTGGACAAAGAGACTGAGACTCAATGTGTATGCCCAAATGCTTAGTTTTTCAAAGCATGGGTGCAGATGAATATTTAGCCCCTACAGTTACTACAACAGTTTTTGTGTGGGCATTTCCTTGGTTTTTTTTTCCAAGGGGTTCTTTAGTAAGTGGATTACTGATTTAGTAGGGAATTGGTCCTGCTTTGAGCAGGGGGTTGGACTAGATGACCTCCTGAGGTCCCTTCCAACCCTGATATTCTATGATTCTATGATTCTATGTAATAGGTCATAAAAGCTGCTTTGTATCAAAAGTAATTACTCCTTATTTTAAGAATTAACTTTAAATTTTTAACAATGCTGGAGTAAATTTTTGCAGTCTGGTTAAAATAGAGGCTCACAGAGAAAATGTTCCTGGTATCTTGGTGCAAATGAGCTGTTCTCTAGTGCATGGAGGAACATATGTGCCCCCACCTGAATACAATCTGGATCCAAAGCAGTAGTTCAGCTGAGTTGTCCCGAATCTTGTAAACCACATGAATGTGCTTGAAAGTGTTTATTAATGGCATGTGATCCCCACAGCCTGAGTCACTGCCTTCTAGTTTCTTGGGCTGGAGGTGTAAGGTTATAGAAAAACGATCAGTAGGGGAAAGTTCTTAATTAAAGCTACAAAATAGCTTTTTGCTAACTGAGGCTTGGCATAGTTGGAGAATGATTGGTGAACGTGTTTTGCTTTGGAGAAAAGACTTTTTGTCCTTGTGACGCAGCAAGGGACGGATTATTGAATGTGCGAGTTAGGAGAAGAAAAATCACAGAACAAGCAAATGGAGTATTTACTGGCAAATAATTGCTCTGTTAAGCTATGGCTCTCTTCCTAAATTCTTGGCATTCCCAAGCACTAGAAACATAGAAAAAATGCATCATTACAAAGTACATTTTAAAAAAAAATACAAAGGCTGATGTTACAGGCTCATGCAGGTATGAATGTGTGTATTAATGTGTATGTTTCTCAAGATTTAGATTGTGCTGTTGTTTACTGGAATACTGTACTGTTTCCAAGGAAATTGGAAATTTGGTTTCAATGCTATGTTTGTTGCAAACGTTGGGGAAGCAGAAGGGTCATCCAAGGCTGTTGTGTGTGCTTTGTATCTGCACCAATATGTCTATGTTTAAAAAAAAATACTTCAGTACAAACTGAATGGGCCTAATTCTACTCTTAGTTAAATTAATACAATTCCTATAGAAATGCCTGTAAATAACTAAACTGCCTTCATTGGGAATAAAACGGGGAAGAATCATCAGCCCCTCTTTGTCTACATCTAAGGCTATCTAATTTTATTTAGGAAATACAGTAGAACCTCAGAGTTACAAATACAGTACCACAGTTACGAACTGACCGGTCAACCACACACCGCATTTGGAACCAGAAGTTCGCAGGTAGCAGAGACAAAAAAAAAAAAAAGGCAAATACAGTAGAGTACTGTGTTAAATATACACTACTAAACAAATAAAGGGAAAGTTTAAAAATATTTGACAAGGTAAGGAAACTATTTCTATGCTTGTTTCATTTAAATTAAGCTGGTTAAAAGCAGCATTTTTCTTCTGCATAGTAAAGTTTCAAAGCTGTATTAAGTCAATGTTCAGTTGTAAACTTTTAAAAGAACAACCATAACATTTTGTTCAGAGTTACAAACAACTTCCATTCCTGAGTAGGGTTGCCAACCCTCCAGGATTGTCCTAGAGTCTCCAAGAAATAAAGATTAATCTTTAATGAAAGATTATGTCATATGATGGAACCTCCAGGAATACATTCAACCAAAACTGGTAACCCTATTACTGAGGTGTTCGTATCTCTGAGCTTCTACTGTGGCTATAGAGCTTTGCCTATGTATGGATCTTTTTGAGTGGCTCTGAGAAATGCCCCACTTCAGCAGTAACCAGGACATGCCTGGGTCTGACTCTTTTTGTTTGTTTGTTTGTTTTTTGTTAGTTTGATATATACATTCCATTTCAGAATAGCGATAAGGCACTCCAGGCCAGGAAGTTCTAAATGTGGTTAAAAGTAACTCAGCCTTAACATATAATCATCAGTTTTGTCTTGGTCATCATATACATGATATATGTAGAGAAAAATAGTGCTATCGGTATCTGTGCCTAAGATCATTATAATGTTCACACTATACATTTTGTATATGAGCACATGAGACATATATTTGAATTTATGTCTACGTGGACAGAACCATGATTAGCAATTTTTGCTAAGCCTGTGAAATATTTTGCCACCAAAAAAACAAACAAACCCTTTAGTGACTCTCCCCATGCTCACACCATACTCTGCATTAATGTGAATGATCAAAACAATCTCATTTTGAATGCGTAAATAGAGGTGCCATGTATTCCTGAATACCCTGGAATGCCCCCATGTCCCTGTTGGTTTTACAGGAAGCAGGCCTTTGTGCTCTTTTTTTTGTAAATGCCAGCAGACTGGCCACCTGAAGGGATCACTGGGCACTGAGCTGAGGAAACTGACAGCTGGCTGGTGAGCGCATGTGCACCTTATGGCCCACCCACAGGTTTGTCACATAATGGTAGCATACCGGCTCCCTTGAAGCTTCCCGATGAGCACCACAGTAGACAGCATCACACGCTTCAGAAAAAAGTGCTAGAATCTCCCATAATGAACAGTTATAGAATAACCCGCCCATAGGGGAAGTTTCTGCTCAACAGCTATCAATTAGAGATTGGTTTCTGCCCTGAAACCATGAGAGTGTACAGTCCTTATATGTATACTGTATTGTAATGTAATTCTGGAAGTTCTGTTTATCCATATGAATAATTATTTTTGTATTTCTTATTCTATTATTTAACATGTTTATTACCACAGTGCATAAGGGCCAACAAAGTTTGAGGCCCCATTGTGCTCAGCACTGAACAAACACAGAGAAGCAGACAGTTTCTGCCCTGAAGATCTTACAGTCTAAATAGATAAGACAGACATAGGGCAGAAGAAGGGGTAGAACACATAAGCAGAATGACAAATTTCCATGGTTTTTTGGAGGGGGTGAGGGTGATATTTGCTTATAGAAAGGGGTCAGCTAAATAGAAAGAAAAGGGAATGGTGGATAAGGGGGACAGAGAAGGGGAGAAGAAGGTGAGAGGAGCATGTGTGGAATGAAACTTAGGTGAAGAGACTGTGAGAAAGGAGGACTAGGAGGGAAAGTGGGAGAGTTGGAGCAAATAGCCAGTCAGCATGGAGCAGACTTCTCCTTTTTTTTAATCTTAGTAAATTCTTGGCCTTTCTTATACCTTGTGACAGTGAGTTCCCAATCTTTTCAGCTTCTCTTCAGATGGACGTGTCTTCAGTCCTCTAATCATAATTATCACCTGTCTCTAAACCTCTTTTATTTCTGCTGTATCCTTTCTGAGATTGGGTGACATAACATTGAGTTATATAATGGCATTACAGTATTCCCACAACTATTTTCATCCCCTTCCTTATAAATCCTAATATTGTTTCCTTTTTCAACTGCCACTGCACATGGAGCAATTTTTATTATGCTGTCCACAGTGATACCAAAGTTATTTTTCCTGAGTGGTGACAAGGAATTTAACACACAACGTTAAAATAGAGCAAGCCCTGGAAAAGGCTTGAATGTCGAAAGTAAGATCCAGTAGAAAACATAGCTGTACCTCGTGGTAGACTAGAAAGATTGCATAAAATGGTGCTGGCTGGGATGAGAACGAAGTACAGCGTGTCCTGTGGCTTCTGGACCATCTGCAAGTGACTTGCTACAGACATGAGGATGCCAAACAAAAGCATAATTGTGATATAGTGAAAGTATGAATCAGTCATTGGTACACCCTTCCTGGAAAAAACAGGCGAAGTTTGAGAATATTCCGAGGGTGGCACTATGATACTTGAATGATCTGAATTGCAGGCATTAATTCAAGACTAACAATCACATTAAAATGTCTGGACCAATCTTCTTTCAGTCCAGAGTGGCAGATTTTTTATCTATACCTATTTACAATATACTGATCAAGAAGAGCAGCATCAATAAGAAGGTGTCTTGTTTCCATATAGTGCAATTGCATGTTGAGTTTTGCTGGAGGTAAATGAGTTTCACTCCAATCTCTTTCCCTCCTCCCCCTAGTCAAAAATGCAGAGCCTGTCCTGGTATTTTTGAACTACAGTGTAAAAGATCACCTTCAGCAGTAAGGTGATAAAGCATACTTACTGCCTTCTTACTTACCCAAAAGGTAGCAAATATATGTCAAAAAGGAAATGACTGAATAGAAAGCCCTGAAGTACCACAGAACTAATAGGTGCAGCTTCCATTTTAGATTCTACAACTCAAAGAAATACTGTTTCCCAAACAGATCAGAGACGATTTAGTGATGAAGTGGACTTAGAGTCCAAACAAAGGGCTAGGTTTTCAAAGTTACGTTTATGTTAGATTATGCAGAAAGGGCATTTACATATTTGAAAGCAACCACTGCTAAGAGGGAAGATGAGTATGTGGCTAAAGAACAGCACTGAGGCAGGACATCGGGTTTGAATACTGTCTCTGTCATTGATTTGCTGTGTAATCTTGGGCAAGGCATTTCACCTTTGTGCTTGTTTCCCCATTTGCAAAAGCAGGGTAATAGCTGAGGAGTAACTAATTAATGCTGCTTCACTACTTTGTGAACTTTGGATTGCAGGGGATAGAGAAGGGAAAGTGTGTTGTTATTAAAAACAGTGTCTGCCTTTTTATGTATTTATGCTTATTCTCTGTGCTTACTGCAACTCTAAGTACATTCCAAAAATTTGTAAAATACACTTTTTAATAACTAAACACATTCTCAAGCAAGACAACACATCTAGACCTTTAATAAGGAAGGAAAAAAAACTACTACTACCTGTACCTATTTCCAGTCTAAGCATCACTGTCCAGCCCAGCTCCCCCATATCCTCTGTCAGCCCAATTTCGCCTTCCATAATTCACCTTCCTTGGTGCACACTAGGAAATATTTGGGGAGACAGGTGGCTCTAAGAGCATGTCTAGAAGTTCACTGCATCTAGGCTATGGTGGACCAAGGAGGGAAGTGAGTTCTCTCCCCTTGCTTACCTTTTCTCAGTTTTGATATGGGTCTGTCTAACTTGGTTGCTCACATTCTGGCCTTTAAAGAACACAGTTACTGTTGTCTACAGACATATTAACTTATCCTACTCATCCAGTCTTCATCACACTTGCTTCCTGTAATCTATTGATGATTTGGGCATAGAGCTTTGATCCACACTCATGCGGCCATAAAATCCAAGCTGAGACAGAAAATGCTTGGAGAATACAACTACCATATGCTAATAGGCCTGATCTAGGCCCTGATTCAGCAAGGTACTTAAGCACATACCTTACTTTAAGCATGAGTAGTCCCGTCAAAATCAATGACACATGCTTGCTGAACCAGTTCCATACAGTGCTGAGAGCTCTTCAATGGGCCTGTTTATAATACCCTTTATCTGAGGATGTCAACGCACTTCAGAAAGATGTGTAGGTATTATTACCCCCATTTTATAGATGGAAAAGTGAAGTCCACAGAGATGGAGTGACTTATGCAAGGCCACACAGTGACTCAATGGCATGGCTAAAAATAGAACCCAGGTATCCTGGCTCTTAATCCTCTACTCCGAGTACTAGAAGCCTGTATCCCTTATTTCAGTGCAAAAGAGAGGTTCAAGAAGCAGAGAACCCAGTACCTCTCAGAATCCTTGGCTAGTAGTGAGAGGCTAGAGAGATGGGCAAATAATGAACAAGGTTCCAGGCCCTCTCCTCATACTTTTCAAGTGTTAATATCAGTCGGTAAACTTTAAGTTACTAGGAAAGTACAATCCATTAAACCCTACCAGGAAACAAACTCTTAATAACCATCATCAAGAAATAAAACAGGAGTGGGCACAGTTCACTGTGGGTCATTAATTTTATGCAGACAGTTTTCCTAGGGGAAAGCCACAGTGTCTGCTATACATATGCAGGTGCCTGGAACATCATATACATGCAGTTGCTCTGTAAAAGACAATCCTCTAGTTCTAGGACTGGCACAAAATTTATAAAAATTGAGGCAGGGGAGTTGAAAAGACTACAAAACAATTGGAAGAAGTTTAAATAAGAAAGAAGATTGAGTTGAAAAGTCTGAGACTGTTAGAGGGGTGGGGAGTAAAAGATCAGGAGATGTTTGTAAAAAAGAGAGTGGGTGAGATGAGGGTTTGATCACAGAGCAGTCTTGATGGAGAGTAATATTGTGAGGAGAGTCCTCTCTAGCCAACTGCAACAGAAGCCATTGATATACAAACATCCTTCTCCTACTCCTGCACCTGTGAAGTGGGATATGAATCCTGGCCTTCAGTTCCGGGGTCTTCTGCATATTGAGCTAAAGAAGATCTCCCTTAGCAGTAAACTGTAGTAGGACCCTTAATCTCTCACTGGCCCCACAACTAGTGGGCAACGTCACTCACTCATTTATATGAACAACTCCAGTTCACTATAACTGAATCACCGCTGTCCTGCCTATTTCAAGCACTGCTCAGATAACTGCAGAATTAATTCACCTCTACAAGCATGTCTACACTGCAAGTGGGGGTGCAATTGTAGCATGGGTAGGCAGCTAGCACTGGTAACTATAATGGTATAGATGGGGCAGCATGGGATTCAGCTAGCAATCTGAGCACATACCCTGGCAGGTTTGTACTCAGGCTGCTAGCCCGTGCGGAAGCCTGTGCCTCCATGGCTTCACTGCTGTTGTTACCCATGTTAGATTAAAGCTAATGCCCGTTCTCCTACCTGGGCTGTCATCAACCCTTTGTTTGCACAGAAGATGTCCCTAAAGCAGCAGTTTGTACAAAATGACCCAGGGAGACCCTTTGGCCTGGAATGTAAAGGAGGTTTCAGTACTGTGGAAGCAGCAGTGAGCAACACTAGCGAAAGCAAAGGAAGAGTTCAGTTAGTTTTATTAGCAAAATACTGTAAAAACTGAACTGAGAAACTTGCAAAAATTTCAAGGACTTTTCCTGATTTGCCTTCTCTCTGTGACAGAATGGGAACTACTGTCAGGTGACTCCAGTTTTGACAGCCCTTTGAGATGACATGTGAAAAGTACATAGACTTTAGCCTGTGATACAGTGTCTTTTCATGAAGTGATTTGCCCCTACCATGCTGCTTTAGTATGGTTGTTTTTTCACCACACCTGTTCACATAGTCTCACTTGTCCCTGATCTGATATGATCTCAGAGAAATGCAAAGAAGAATAGAAAGCATGTGGGACAAAACAGGTATTACCAACGGGGCCAAATTACCCATGGCAGTTTGTCAGCCCTCAAGAAAAGATGGAGGAAAAGGGAATTAGCTTCATGAGCTGCTGTGATGTCAGGGAGGTACTGTATGGCAGACTTACCTTTGATTTTAGTGTTGTCAGTAGGACAAACTGTGGCGTAGGGAAGCTTCTTATTGTTATAGTATTTGTTGTATATACATAAATGATAGGTGGTGGTGAAATGAAGTGCAAAGGAATTGATTCAGCCCTTTTCTGTTAGTGCCCTAAACCTCTAGACTCTGATGGCCTAAATTTTGGCCTAACTTGCACACTCTCTGACTTTAGTGGAGGAGAATTTAGCCCAGGTAACTGGGGTTTTGGTTGTTTTCTTCTTCATATTTGCCCAGTTTATTTTGTGTAATGCATCTTTTCCGCAACCTTATTTTCTGCTGTTTTATGTCTGATGCTTTGAATCCCACCACCCATGCCACTGGTCTTGGCATTTTCCTTCCTCCTCTAAGGAAGGGAGCAAAGAAGGAGGATGGATTTTACTTGAGAGGAAGAGTGAGGTGCTGGTTCCCGGGGAAATAAAATATGCCCGAGGGGCCTCGTTGGGAGGAAATATTGTTCTGTTGTGGTGTGGTGAAAAAATATTGGCCGGGAGACTTTGCGCTAGTCATTCCAGTCCTAATTCCAGCTCCTACTGCTTCCCATCCACAGAATTTCTACTCCTGGTACTGCCTGTAATACTATAGGAAAACCCCATCCAAATTCTTGATCAGAACTTTGGAACATATGAAGGAGACTCCACCCCCAAAAATCCTGTTTTATATAAGACCCAGCCTGCTGTATGTTGGGGCAGGACTGTGAAGTCTGACTAGATAACGATAATAGTTCTTTCTGGCCTTAAAATCTATGAATCTAGTCACTTCTTCATAGATCCGTAATGTGGATGTGTTCAATGGAGCTGATAGCTAGTTACTTTAATTCAGACTATTAGTGCATTCATTCAAGAACCTCTCAGTAAACAGAGGATCAGTCTCCTTTCCCTCCCCCTTCCACAGGACCTCTACTTCTTGTGGCTTTGACTCCGATCCCATGTGCTCCAAAAGTACTTCTCCTCATGGCTTCTTTCTTGGCACTTTCCTTACCTCCCCTGCTTCTGAGGCCTCCCCAACCTTATTGCTGTTTTTCAATCTACCAGCTCCCTGCCAGCAGAGAAGTTTCACAGTGCACACCCGCAGCACTCACTGTTAATTTTTCTTTTTGATGTTAACCTGGTGTTGGTATAGTGCTCCTTTTCAAATTTTAAAAAAAAAAATTGAAGGCATCTCTTGGAAAGACTCAGTAAAAATCCCTAAAGGAGCAGCAGTCATACTTATTGCTACATTTTAAATTCCAGCCCTGTTTCATGCATGTCTGTTTGCCTCAGCTTTCCATCCCCTCCATATTTTTTTTCACATTCAGAAATCTTACATTCCTGAGGAGTTTTCATTCCTCCCAATTAAGCTTTTTAAATAAAAAATAAAAGTTAAAAGCAACTGCCACGTAGGATTAGCACTAAGTGAGCTGCTGCCGGCAGGTAGTTCCCATCTAGTGTAAATGGCTCTGTACTTCTGCAGCACTAAACAGTGCAGTTCACACTTGTGAATTGCGGGGGCTGGTGATGACAAACACATGACTTCTAATAAGTAGATGACAGAGCTATGTTGGTGTCTCAGACCTATGAGTTGCTGAAATCAAATAATGCCTCACTTTTGAATTCCAGTGCCATTGTGCCCATGAAGTACTGTAGGGAGGAAGTGTTGTCTAATTGTTAGAAACGGGAACTGGCAATAAAGCACATGGATCCTCTTCTTGGCTCTGCTCTAGACTCTGGGTGACCTTGGGCAAACCAATTCGTGACTTTGGGCCTCAGTTTCTCCATCTGTGAAAGGGGATAACAAGAAATCCCTATTTCACAGGGCTGTTGGGAGACTTCAGTAAGTGTGAAGCACTCTGTTGTTCTTACATTTGCGGGTTGCACCTTTTATCTGAGAATTTCAAAGTGCTTCATAAACAATTGATGAAGTGTCGCAGTACCAATGTGCGTTGGGGAAATGTTATCGTCCCCTGTACAGATGGTGAAAGGGATGTGTAGAGATATTATGTGATACTTTGTATTTTAACAGTTAATACACAGGACAAAGCAAAGTATTATAACAGGGATGGGCAGCATTATGGGAATTTGGAGGTGGTTTTTAGTACCTTTTGACTAAATCCCAAAATTCAAGAGGGTCAAGAAGCTTAAATAAATGGTTCTTTCTTACCTATCTCTGCTTTAGAACATTGTTGTGACAGATATTTCTTTAGAGCTTTTTAAAAGAGCTCAGCACCCATTGTATCCCATTGTGAAACACGTTGAGCTGTTTCAAAAATCTGAAGGTGTCTAGAGCACTTTACAAAATCTGGCCCTTAATGCTTGCGTCTTTACCAGTGGTACTGTCACTAATAACCTGCCCTTGGCTGGGGGCTTGGCCTGCTTTGCAGAGATGAAGAAATGGCAGGCAGCTGGGAGAGGCTAGGAGAATCAATAAAGGCAAAGAACTCTGGCTATCATAGGGGAAACCTGAAAAGCCCAATTCCTTCATTCTGAGCATATTCTGAGCATTCCAGCAAGAGGTGTTGAAAAATCGGCCAACTCAGACTAGAACTTAAGAACAGCCAGGCTGGTTCAGACCAATGGCCCATCTAGCCCAGTATTCTGTCTTCCTACAGTGGCCAGTGCCTGAAGTTTCAGAGGGAATGAACAGAAGAAGGCAATCTTTGAGTTATCCATTCCCTGTCACCTAGTCCCAGCTTTTGGGAGATGGAGGTTTAGGGAAACCTGGAGCATGGGATTGTGTCCCTGGCCATCTTGTCTAATAGACATTGATGGACATATCCTTCATGCACTTATCTAATTCTTTTTTGAACCCTGTTATACTTTTGGCCTTCACAATATCCCATGGCGACAAATTCCACAGGTTAACTATATGTTGTATAAAAAAGTTCTTGTTTATGTTTGTTTTTAAACCTGCTGACTATTAATTTAATCGGATGACCTCTTGTTCTTGTGTTGTTCTTGTGAAGGGGTAAATAACACTTCCCTATTCACCTTCTCCTCACTATTCATGACTTTATAGCTCTCTATCATATCCCCTCTTAGTTGTATCTTTTTCTAAGCTGAACAGACCCCATCTTTGCACAGTGTCCAGATGGGTATGTCTGTAAATAATTAATAGTAAAATGGAGTAAAACAGGAAAGAAAGATTTAGTACTGAAATGTCAAGTGTGTACCAGAAGCCAAGAACTTGTGGAGGAGGGACTATGTGGGAGGGGAGTTGAAGTCTGCTTTTCACTGGCTAGCCCCTGACCCTGACATGAGACTGATGTCTGACTATAACCCCTTTGAGTCTAACGGCCAGTAAGAACACTGCATTGATAAGGGCTTCAGTTGTCTTTTTATAGGTATCTGTTTTCCTAGGGCACTCCTATCGATATAGGCTTATTTCTAGAATTCAGGAAACCCAAGCTCCCAGTTCAGTTACGTATTTAAGTGCATACCTAATTTGAAGCATGCAAATAGATTTAAATGCAACTAGTTGTGTGTTTAAAGTTTGGCATATGCTTAAGTATCTACCTGAACCAGATCACTAATCAAGATTCTCTAGTATGGAGCTAGTCGGGAGGTAGTAAAAATACTGTTATCACATTCCCCAGGTTCATGCCCATTCACCCTGCTGAAACATTGCTCGCAAAAAAACATGTTCTGCAAATTTCTTACTTCTGTTTTCATGCCCCTGAGATGCTTGTGTTTTGTGAAAATGTTATCATGTGGTTTCCCAGACATTCAAAAATGGGGGAAATTATTTCGCTTAAAAGTAAATGAAAATGTTGCAAAACTTTTGTAAAAGTCAGAGCAATTTCAAATTTGCAATAAGAATTCTGAATATTGTTGTGGATATTTTGCACAGCTTTAACTAAGAACCTCTTCACATACATTATTCTTTATATCTGTTTTTAATAATATTCAAAAACTTGGCAAGGCAGTATCCAGTCCTGTGAATGGGAGTATACTATGGTCATAGTAGGAAACTGACATGGAATGGCAAACTGTGGTTGTGAGATGAGAGGAAGATACTGTGCTAAATTCTGCCATCATTTACATCTCTGGATAGTCAATGTGGTTGCCCAGGGCATAAGTCAAGATAAAATTTGGTTCATTGTGTTGAATTACAAGGCTCATATCCAATTATAATTAATTTTGGATTAGATATAGTGCATACAGCAGCATGGTACCGTAGTCTGATGTATCAAATAAAGTGATTAAATGGAAGGATAAATTCTCTTTGCTTTCACATCAACAATAATATTGTCACTTTTCATATGGAGATCTCTAAGTGCCTGTAAACAATAATATATTACAACATCTCTTAATGCTTCTGTGTTATGGATAATTATCTCCAGTTTACAGGTGGAGAAAATGGGGCACAGAGAAATGAAATGACTTGCTTAAGGCCACACAGCAAGTCAATGGCAGATGTGGGAATAGAATCCATAAGCCCTGACCCCTAGTCCTGGGCTTTAAGCAGAAGATCAATAGCATCAGTAGTGTGCACATCAATTCAGGCTGATTTCAGCTTGTGCAGAATATGCTTCCCCTCCACTGGCCCCTCGGAAAACAGATACCTATAAAAAGACAACTGAAGCCCTTATCAATGCAGTGTTCTTACTGGCCCTTAGACTCAAAGGGGTTATAGTCAGACATCAGTCTCATGTCAGGGTGAGGGGCTGGCCAGTGAAAAGCAGACTTCAACTCCCCTCCCACATAGCCCCTCCTCCCCAAGTTCTTGGCTTCTGGTACACACTTGACATTTCAGTACTAAATCTTTCTTTCCTGTTCTACTCCATTTTACTATTAATTATTTACAACACCATCATTGTTGTAAGATCCTGTCTTCCAATCATTGATTCTGTACATAAACACCGGCTCAGTAGGCAGCTCTGCCTTTTTAATTCTGTAGCAGTTTATAGTCTGAACACATAGCAAATAATATCTTTTAAGCTGTGTTTAACTCCTGTTATTGGCAGACTGTAATTATATAGATCTCTATATAGCAGTATACATTGAATATTTAACTGCAATATGTATGGGAAGCCCTTCCCCCTTGAGATTTCTTTACCCATGCATATCAATATAGGCACGGTATCTAAGTGCCATTGCAATGAAACCAAGTACATTATGGAAGAAGAACAAAAGAGAGACTTCAGCTGAGGAGAAATGAAAATACTTGGAGGAGAGCAAAGTGAGGAGAGAGGACTTGTGTGACAGGTATATACTGGCACAAAATATTAATATTTGATTTCTGCAATATCTTTAGGGTGGGCTTTTCAAAAGCTCTCAACACTGGCCTAATTTTGCTCCCATGGAAATAAATGGGAGTTTTGCCATTGATTTCAGTGGGATAAGAGTTAGGCCAATGCTGAGTACTTCTGAAAATCCCATCCTTAAATAGGATAAGGTTGGCCCATATGAGAACTAAATAAACCCACCTCATCCCTTACATTATTTTTTTTTAGAGACACAGATAAGTAGAGGGCTGTGGCTTACTTCACATACAGAGAGAGCTGTGGCATCCCACCTCATTGTCTTGCTTTCCAAATTACTGCCTCCTCAGTTAATTCTGCTGAGCTATAGGAAGCCATTCATCAGTACAGCCAAAAGGCTAGGCCGCTGGTCTTTTTAACTCCATGAAGTTGTCAAATCTCTGAGCCAAGGACTTTTCTCGTTGAGCTTGTCCGTGAAGCGCCATGCACGAGTATCATGCAGTATAAATAACAGGAGATTATTAACTATATAAGGTTCTTCATGGGGTGGGGGGGGGAACACTGTGTAGTATTTAGAGCTGCAGAATGACAGTGTGGATTGTGGGGTTAATTCCCAGCCCTTCCACTGATTTATGGTATAACCTTATGCAAGTCAGCTAACCACTCTCTGTGTCTATTTCTTTATCTGCAAAAAGGTGTAATAATGTTACTGTAATAATAATAATTAATCATTAATAAATGTTGGTAAAGTGCTTTGAAACCCTGGATAAAAGTTGCTAGATATACATGCAAAGTTTTGTCATCAGGCCAAATCCTAGGCCCAGTTTATATAGGAGCATTAGCCCAAGTCTGGCATGTAATCTGATTTAGCATCAGATAGGTCCTAAAGATGGTTAGTCTAGTGTATAAAAAGGATGGAAGGGATTCATCTCTGCTGTGTGCACAGGGCTACCCATGGAACTCAGGATCTAATGCAAATGAGCTCCCTCCTCTGCCGAGTAGCCGTACATCAATCCTGGTTCTGTTTCTTCCCCACATTCTGGCTGCAAAGGCTGCTCCAGCCCTTGATAGCAATAAAAGACCCTGTGTATCTTCTGGAGGGAGGAAGGCAGAAATGGTTGGTGGTCACTCAGTGTGTTTTGGTTTTGAAGGGGCATGGGAAGAGGTCAGCAAGGGGGATCTATTGGCTAATCATAGGGTTGTGGGGGTGGTGATGAGTTTCTTGGATCTGATCACCCCCTGTTGTGCCTCTCAGCCTGACAGCTCTGTTCTGGATTTGTCCATCGAAAAATCTGTCTATGGACTGTGCATCCCAGTCAGTCTCCCTGGCTTTTACGATGGAGAGCTCTGCAACTCACACATCCCACCAAGGGCCTAGCTGTCATGCATGGATAGGAAGAGTCTTGTTCCTATGAAATGGGGTTGGGTTGGATGCATAAGGGGTACTCAGTCACTTGGGAGTAAGAGGGAACTCTGGTTGCTTTACGATTCTCGTTGTGCTTTGTGGCTATGGAGCCCCGGTGAGACTTGGTGCCCCAGTGGGCCCTACATCATGGAAGCGGTGGGGAACAGGATTTGGCCCTTTTACTAATAATTCTGGTAGTGTAAATTCACAATCTGTTCTCCCACAATGTGGTCAAGTTGTAGTCTGGATCCAGTAACAACTGTGAATCAATAGCAGCCTTAGGACAGAGAACATATGGTTTTTAAATGCTGTATGCTCACTGGAACTATCTGGAGATTTTATATTCTGTATATCCCCAAAGTGTAAATCATGAGGGAGGGTGCATCATGAATGCCGTGCTTATTCTCAGTATGATTGGCATGGTGATGAAGGCATTCAAAGGTGGCATTAAGACTGGGATAACATCAAAGAAAACTTCTTCATGTTCTCTTTTCCAGACTAATTAATGCAGAATGAGACACCAGATTATTTGAAAAAAGAACTTTAGAGTGTGAACTCAAGGCAGTTTATCTGATAAAAAACTAAAGTTAATCTGAAAAACTTCCCATGTTGACAAGCTCCCGCTTCCATTTCCTCTACACTTCTTCTCAAACTTACTGGCGAGCTCACATGGCTAGTTTGGGATTTTTTACTGCACTAGCTCACTTGCTTGGCTCATAGGTCCATAACAAATTACTTGGCTAGCATTAGTATCCACTGCCATTGCACTGTGCCTGGCCTGGCAATGGGAGGGGATGTTACTTTTTCCACCAAGCCTCTCACTATGTTTTGAAATAAAAAGTTGAAACAGAGTCCCCACTGAGATTTTAACAAGCTGAGTGATGGTAACCATAGGAATTTGGGAAGCAAGAACTCTTCAGGCGGAAGGAGTCTTGGGAGACGATCTCAGTCCACCCCCTCCTTTGATTTAGCACTTGCATGCCAAAATATTCTTTACATCCTAAAAGCGTATGTCTAATCCCTTTTTTCGTAGCTTTCTGTTGTATTTTTCAAGGACTACGCACCGTATGACAACATCCTGTCCAGCGTGCAAACATTACTGCCAAGTACAATCCAAAGCTCCGCCAAGCCATTCCCACAGTCCAGACAGAGCTGTCTCCTCCCTCAAGACACACTAAAGCAGTCATTATATTAAATTCCACTCAACCGGAACTGTGGGATGCTTTCACTATATGAAATAATCCCAGCGAATAACTAGAGGAGTTTTCAAATCAGAGTCAGGATAAAATATATGTGTATCCAAGATGCACAAAAGAAAAATGCCAAGAATATACCGTTGAAGCCAGTTGTCAATGACAGCTCCCTTTTCACACATTCAGGGAGGAAATTGTTTATTAATTGTTTAACTAGTTAATATATGTACTGATACAGCATGGCCTTATAGTTTGAGTATGGACTGTATTACTGACTTGCTGCCTGGCTTTTGGCAAAGTTATTGAACCTCTTTTATTTTCCATCTGTAAACTAAGGATGCCAATACTGACCTGTATCACAGGGAGGTTGTGAAGATCATTGCTATATAAGTGGGCCAAATCACATTAATTTGAATTGGAGATTTGCGTGAATGAGATTAATAATTAATAATTATTAATATTATGCATGACTTTTTCTGTGGACTCCACCCCTTCTCCCTCCCAGGGAAAATACACCGGTCTGGGAATAAAGCAACATTTCAAACCTGGAGTCATCCAACTCCAGAGGAGCATAGTAATTCTGTGTTACTAACCACAAAGTAATAATCTCAATAAAAATGTCCGTTGGTGTTTGTGGCAACATTGGTTATTGGTGTCACCTGCCCTCTCAAGCCAATAGGGAGAGTGTGATATATCTCTATTGCTAAGAAAAATCTGCCCTATGAAAGAAACTGTCTCTCAATCTTATACCACATATTCCATCCCCTTGTCAGCTTACATTATAAATAAATAACAAAGCAATTTGGCATATGCCCATTGATTAAAAATAAAAGTTGTCAGAGTGAGAGGAGAAAGACAAAAATATGAATTATTAATGATAATATTAAACAATGCAAAAAAGATGCTTAAGATGCAGGAAAGTCCCTAAAAAGTCACCTGGTGAAGGGGAAAGAAAGGACAACAAAAAAAAGTCCTTTTATCCAACTCCTCTCTGGCCCTTTCTTTCGCTACTTGGGTCAAAGAAGTTTATAGTGGTAGTGTGATGGGAAGAATGCTTATGTAGGCACCAAAATAAAGAGTCATTCTGTTATTCTGTGTATCTGATCTAGTTTACCTAATCTATGGCCTTTCTAATGTGCCCTTCCCACAGCATCTAGGCATTGCGCAGGATGGAATGGGCCCAATTTGAAGTACATCTGATCCCATCATGCTCTGATTGTTGTCAGTGCCTGCTCTATTTATGGCCTTTGTTTTACATTTTTGTGTGCGTTCAGTGCAGATGACAGTTTTATTATTGTTATTACTACTGTGGGGCCGAGGAGCCCAAATCATGGACCAGGACCCCATCGGGCTTGGTGCTATACAAACACCGGACAAAAAGACAGTCACTGCCTCAAAGAGCTTACAATCTGAGTATAAGACAGTTGAGAAGCTAGTCAACAGCAGTGGTAATAGACAGGCACAGTGGTGGAAGACGCTGGACAAACACTGCCACATTTGCTAATTTCAAGTGCTGTGCACACATATGCTACAATATATACATAATATGTACATTTATATTTATTATTGTTGTTGCTTTTATTACAGTTACTTTGTGTTTTGGGGTTCTAGCTTTCATTTATACAGTGAGCTACATCTTACTCCTTTTGGTACTTCTGCATCTGTCCCACTTCTTCTGGCTCTTTTGGTTGCAACCACTTTAAATACCTTCTTCATCATGCCAGTTTGGATGGCTGTTTGGTAGCATCAGCTTCGAGATAACACTAATTAAGGGCACGTCTTCACTGGCAATGTTAAAGCGCTTTAACATGGTTTGTGTAGTCGCGGCATCTCCCAGCGCTCTGAAAAAAACACCTCCACAGGGGGAATGGTTCCTAGCACTGTCTATACTGGCACATTACAGCACTGAAACTTGCAGCGCTCAGGGGTGTGTTTTTCACACCCCTGAGTGAGAAAGTTGCAGCGCTGTAAATTGCCAGTATAGACGAGCCCAAGGGGCTTTCCTCTCAACAAGTTTGTCTGTGAAGGATAGATTTACTTTTTGAACAATAAAAAAGCAGAGGCAATTGTGTAAGTAAAACAATACCCTAAAACAGTGGTTCTCAAACTTCGTTTTTCGTGGACCACTTGAAAATTGCTGAGGGTCTTGGCGGACCATTTAATGATCTTTCCAAATGTTGTTTGTACCATTAGCTAACTATTGTAAAGTGCTTTATATAAAAGCACTATATAAAAAAAACTTAATAATAATTAACGTTTTTTTGTTCTACAATAAATGCACACAACTCATATTTTAATATTAGTAGGCTTACCTTTCTAATGCGATGAATGTGCCGTCTCTTCCCCACCGCATCAGCCCCCAAACTGGGGCTGAGAAGGAGGTAGGTAGCTTCCCTGCCACTGCAGCCCCTGAGCTGAGGCTGGGAAGGAGGGCCATTTCTCCCCGGCAGCTACAGCCTGGAGCTGGGGAAAGTCGCCTCTTTATCTGGCCACTGCAGCCCTGCACATCCCAAATCCCCACTGCCCCCTCCCACCTACCCCTAGTCTCCCCACCACCTCACCTTACATGTGCATCTTCTCCAGGGTCCAGGCACCTAATTAGTGGAGCCACACCTGTGCAGCTCCACTAATTAGGTGGGTGGCCCTTCATTCTCTCATGTGCAGCTGCCCAGGCGCGCATCTTAGAGGGAACTAGGCGTGGACTACCTGAATTGAGCTCGTGGACCACTGGTGGTCCAGGACCACAGTTTGAGACCCTCTGCCTTAAAAGTAATCCCACCAAGGCAGTTTTCACACTAGCTGAAGAGGACTTCCAGTTTAAAGCAAGAGAGCTGTACCTATGAACTGTAGTCTATTTCAGTGAAGGTTGGTGGTGAAGAGGCTTCTAATCAGGCGGTGACCAAAGTGCAGCCCACATCACTCCCAAGTGTGGCCCGCTGCTACCTTCTTCTTATCTGTCCCATCTTTAAAATGATGGTGTGTGCCATGCAAGTGTGGGATTACATGACCCAAATACCTGTTTCAGGATTGTATCACATATAATTAGAGAGGTTGCATCATCTAAAGAAATGGTCACAGGAGTTCTGAGCTCTACTCATGGCTCTGCCACTCACTGGATTCATTATGTGACCTTGGGCATGCCATCTAGGTCACATTTTTCAAAAGTGGCCTCTCATTTTGCATGCCTCCATATTTGGAGGCTCAGTTTAAAACATCTGGGAGAGGTCTGGGAGGGAGTTAGGGTGCAGGAGGGCGCTCAAGGTGGGGGGGTGGGGTCTGGGAGGGAGTTAGGGTGCGGGAGGGCGCTCAGTGTGGAGGTTGGGGTCTGGGAGGGAGTTAGGGTGCGGGAGGGTGCTCAGTGTGGGGGTTGGGGTCTGGGAGGGAGTTAGGGTGTGGGAGGGTGCTCAGGGTGGAGGGTGGGGACTGGGAGGGAGTTAGGGTGCGGGACGGTCCTCAGGGTGGGGGTGCAGGAGGAGGCTCAGGGCTGAGGCAGGCAGGAGGTGCAGAGCACTTACCTGGGACAGCTCCTGTTTGGAGCAGGGGGTGTGCAGGTGGCTCTGCACTGCACAGCGCAGCATCGCCCCCATAGCCGCGATTCGGGGGGCCACGATTCGGGGAGCTGCCCATCCCCCGGCATGCAGGGCCACCTGGAACGCAGGGGCTTTAGGTGCTGGAGGGCCCTGGGCGAAGGGGGCCCCAGGGCCCTGACCTGTAGCTCTAAAGCTCCTTTCGGAATGTGGCCCTGCGAGCACGGGCCAGAGGACTCAGGAGGAGCAGGGGCAGCCAGCGGCCGGAAAGAAGCGGCGCTTTCCCCTTCAAAGCTGGCTGGAGAGAAGCCCTCCCACACCCTAACTCTCTCCCAGACCCTGCACCCCAGCCCTGAGCCCCAGCGGTAAGCCAGGGGCACCTCCCCACCACAGTACAGTACTGTACAGAATATAAAGCCTTTTGTCTGCCCAAAAAAATTTCCTTGGAACCTAACCCCCCTCATTTACATTAAATCTTATAGGAAAATTGCATTTGTTTAACATGTTTCACTTAAAGTTGCATTTTTCAGGAACATAACTACAACGTTAAGTGAGGAGTTACTGTACATTGTCAGTCAAGCTTAGCCAGGGACTAAGTGGATACAGCTGTTGAGTTCAATGGAAATAACGTATATCAAAGGCTGAATTTGGCTTTGCTTGAGATTATTGGACTTTCCTAAATATTAATTAATGTAACTGAATTCCCTTCAGTATTTTAACCTACTGCACCTGACCCTCAGCATTTTGATTAGCAGTGATTTGTGCTTTGAATGACCAAATCTCCTAAGCTATCTCACTGGTTTGATAATGGTATATACTCTATATATTTTCTTAACCAAAAAAACAACAACAACATAGAACACAGTGAACACACACTTTCAAGAGAATGGCTCCCTACAAAGAGAAAATTCGAGAGACTCTACAGGGACGGAATGAATGAAAAGGACACAGAATTCCATCCATACATACAAGCAGAATTGTAAACAAAAGTCAAATAGAGTTATGCAGAGAGATGCCAGCAAAATATCCCATTCTCTTCTTCCTGTGCAATCAAGACTTGAAGACAATCCATTCATAACTCTTTGTATTCTGCTGGCACTGCAAATGACCTTAGGTCAACATCTCATATACCTCTAAAAGAAGTGCACACTAACCATTAACAGCATTGCCATCTGAAAGGGAAACTCTTAGAGGAAGAATAGTCTTGAAAATTCAGACGATGACTTCAGATAGGGAGCTTTAAAAATTCAGAAGAAGCCACAATAATATTCCTCCAATAGCACTTTTCATCAAAGGAACTCAAAGCACTTTAAGTCAGGCTTGCTACATCCATATGCAGTATTACAGGTCAATAAATGGATGCATATTTATTTTAAATGATTTGCCTGAGGTCATGGAGCGAGTAAGTAGCAGAGCTGGGAATAGACTCCAGGAGTCCTGACTTAGTTTCCTGCTGAGCTCCTAGGCACACTGTCTGTCAAAGAGTTGCACGGCATTGAAGGCAAGAAAAATGCTGAAAAACATGGTAGTTTCTCATTGCACAAGGAGACTCCTTTTTCAATTAATTTGTGGTTATAATATGTCTGTACTCCACTGACCAATGTCCCCAAGGTTGCTTCCAGTCCAAACCCATGTCTCCTTTGTGGGTGCACATTGCACTACTAAGCCTTTCAGTGCTCTAAACCAAATGTCTTGTATTTAATGTACAGATGGGGGAAATATAGCCACCTAAAAAGCAGCACTACCAATGAAGCACAGAAAGCATGGATAAAATAAAAGGAAATCTATGGAGCCATCAGAATCTATGCTGCAGCCTGAGTGCTTCCACCAATCTTAGGCTTTTTCATTTAGAGCAGCGAACAGAAGATTGCGCTGTTAGCAGATGATATTATTTTTATCCAAACCCCAATCTAGTATTTGCCATCTCAGTGAGCTCTTGAATAAATATGGATTGGTCTCTGAGTTTTTAAATGAATATTTTCAAGTCTGAGAACATGCCAGTATGTGGTCTTTGGAGAGATACTCTTTTGGAGAGAAGCTTCTTCATGTCAGCTGGTTTTCCCAAGGGCTTTAAGTATTTGAGGAAGAAGGGGCGGGAACAAAGAAGCAAAACTCCCTCTTTCAAAATCTGGCTAAACATTTTAAAGCCAGTGAGCCAGAAATTTGGCTGGTGTAAATGATTTACACCAGCTGAGGGTCTGGTCCAGTGCATCCAATGCTGCAGTCCTTACTCAGACAAAGTTCACACTAAGGTGTAAACTGAGTTATTTGCGGTTTGTTCAGACAAGAATTTTACCAGATAATTTTCATCAGGATTGTGCCCAACGTATTAGAAGCTGTAAGGGCTGATATAGTAAGACAATACATGCTTTCCTTCTTAGAATCCCAAAGCCTTTACTTAAGGGGGAAATCTGAGCCCACATGCAATAATTACATTCAGGTACAAACAAACAAAAAATCACGTACTGGATGGATAAAGAATGCCAGGTACTTACAGAAAGCCTAACTGGCATTGATACAATGAGCAAGTTGATTATGTACCACTCTCCTGACTATTTAGGAGTTTAAAATTGGGACTAATCTCATTGAAGTCAATGGAGAAGCGGCAAAGAGTTGTTGAGAAAGAGAGGGAATGACGAGGTAGAAAATATCCAGAGAGTGCTGCTAGTGAATATGCCTTAATAGAAGAGATTTAGGGGCAAAAATATTATATATCTTGTGGATGTTCTCAGGAGAGGAAGAATTCCCTCCCATGGTTGTTTCATGAAAAGTGCAGTTGTCTCCATGAGGAGTGTTGAGATCCCTTGCTTCCATTCAGTTAAAGAAAGAGAGACTTGGTCTTTCTGCTTGCATAGGAAACCTATTTCAAAGATGTTCTAAGCTGATTTTCTCAGGCACAATGGAATTAGGGTGTCTTCATCTAAATTGAACAGGCTCTGTATGGCTGGTACATGGATGGGAAAAATTAGAATTTGAGATGTTAGATTACAAGCTTTCATGTCAAAGGGAGGGTATCATGACACAGAACCAGAGTATATGTGTGAGATGTCAATGTGGGATACATCTCTAATGGTATTCTGTTGATTTAGCTCAGCAGCATCTTCCTAGAGACCAATAATATCTATAAAAATGTGGTTTGGGGGTAAGCAAAGAATGGGCATTGAAAATGCTTGTTAGACATTTGCTAAATCCTAGTCCGGTTTTCAACCAATATAGCAAGGCTGAACTTCTCATCCCATTTCCCTTTGGACATAGCTGGATTGGTGTGCATATAGTTTCCGAGCCATGAGTAGCAATGTTAACAAAATTAGGCTTAGTCCCAAAGTTGGTTAACTGTGTCTTCCAAAGATGACAAGCTGATTCCTGTGCTTTGCTTGAGGATACGGTCTATAACATCTTGCAAAAAGGGAGTTGTGAGTCTGGGAGTTAATATTCATTTTTCACTTGGGGGATACTCGGAAGCTTATTTTCTGTAATATTTCTAAAGGAATATTATGAGTTTCCCCGAGTTTGTGGATTAGGCACAGTTTGCCAGTGCAGGAAGGTATTTTCCTTTTACATGCAGAATAAATCTTGTAAAGATAAATGCCATTTTTGATGCTGTATTTATTACAAGATTAGCTCATAATTCTCCCCAGCTCATTCAAAAAGGAGGTGAATAGATCTGCAGCTATTTTAGTTAGCAGGACCAAAGACCTAGGTCTGGTTTGGTTAGGCTGCAAAATAGATATATAGAAGTCTCACTTTCTCAAACTGGAAGCCTTCAATTGAGTGATAATCTTCTGCTACAGTATAGAAGAGATCTGGATATGCACAGATATCTTAATAAAAAAGTTCTTATCCATTGAGCTGTTCATTGAAAATGTTCCCTAATGAACTGGTATGGATAAGCCATACACTAATGGAAAGCTAGCTCATAGTGTGTACATGCCCACAATTGCTTTGTTTTTTTCAAGTCAGTCAGCTGGTGACCATCTGGCACCTCCAATAGGTCATGGGACTTTCTTACTAGCTGCAGCTAGTTTATTTTGCACAGATCAGCTGGGCGTGAGTGTTCACAGCCAAGGCATGGATGGTGCATACTGGGGTTTAGGAAGCAGAATTTTCTGTTGATTTCTTCATTCCGCTTTCTTGTTTTGCCAGAAACAGATGGAATTTGATTTTCTTGCAATTGCTATGGACCGAGAATAACAACTCTGAAATCGATGAGGATGTGGAAAGGTACAACTACAAAAACACACAGGCACTAACAATCTGGACACCGAAAGCATAAAAATGTAACTTAACATGCAGAATTACCATGACTGGCGCATGATTTATTGTCTACACGCCAATCATATGATAATGTATGAGACTATGCTCGCCTAGTAGCCATTAGAGGTATCTTTTAGCTCGCCATTAAAATTATGTAGAATGTTCCATTTACAGGTAAAGGCTCAGATCCTCAGTTGGTGTAAATTGACTCAGCTCCACTGAAGTCCTACACTGGTTTACATGAGCTGAGGATTTGGCCCAGGATCTTTACCTACAAGTGCCAGGTCTACCTGGGGTACGTATTGCTTGTGTGGTGGGCAGTTAAAAGTAACTAGGAATGCACGAAACATGTCTTTCCATTTGCTTCATTGATGGTCTTCTGGACCCTTTTGCTCATCTTGATAATAACCAGACAAAATCTGAAGTCCTTTACAAATTTTCTTCTCAATCCTTATTTACTCAAAGCTCCCATTGACTTCATTAGGTATTTTACGCAAGCAGGGACCAAGTAAAAAGTTAGTAAAGTATTACAGGGTTTGGTGCATTCAACTGAAGGAGAGATGAAGGGGCAGATTGCTTCAATCGCAAAATCTGAAGAGCTTTTGAATATTGCAAATCCTGTTGTGACCTTTTCCTGAAGCATTCTGTACATATCTTCAATAGAAACATTTTGTTTTGTCAACAATCAAAGCTGAAAAATTTAGTTTCAAGATACCTCACCTGGAATCGAGCTTGAAAGAACAGAAATTCTCAAAACAGTTTAATTTCTTTCTCCCCCTCTAATTTATTAATCTTGTGTGCTGGACAGTCATACTGTTTCCTGTAAACACCACGTGGGACAGAGATATTGTAAATCCTTCCTAATGCTGATGCAGTGGGAATGAGGCACTGAGTTATGCAAGCAAAGCCTGTGTTGATTAAAAAAAAATACAAACTGTTTTTTGTTTTGAAAACTGTATTTCTTACATGTTACTAGAGTTGATAAAGACAGGGTGCCTTAAAGGTGAGGATCATTGGTTACCTTGACTAACTATTTATAACCATGCTCAGTGATAATTGGATTGTGGAAAGCCATCGATGCTTTTGTAAAACACAAAAACAGTTTTACAATTGAAGAATGGATTTGTGGTTAAAGCCCCGGTCGGGGAATCAGAAGCATTCCCAGATTTGCCAGGAGTTGCTGTGTGACTCTGGTTCATGTCACCACTCCGTGCCTCAGTTTCCCTATCTCATAAATCGGGTTGTTAATGCAGGGGTATTGATTCACTAATGCTTGTAAACTGCTCTGGTTTGGATAAAAGGCACCACAGACATAAAGTATTATTAATTGATGTTATATTTGACACACAACATAATATATTAAATATCTTTTGAGGGTATATATGTTATAGAAAGTGTGGGTGACTCAAGTGGAAGTAATTATGGATATGTCTTTAATTGGGAAGAACAGATTCTTAATCAGTGCATCACAGTCACAGCCCCCAGGATATCTTCCTGTAGACTTATGATTTAACTTAGTTCATCTGCCTAACATATGAGCTAAGAACTAAGAGCTTCTCCTGAGTCTGGGGAACATATGCAGTTACTTTTGGCTTAGGTGTCTGGGTGTTCTCTTCCTCTCTTTCATGGTCTTGTCCAAGCATTCATCTGTGACTTAAATTTCAAAAAGCAAAATAATTCTGAAAGGCATGTTGGTAGGTTTTTTTTTCTTCTAAGTGGTTGGTGGAATGGAAAGGAGTATGGTGGTTCCTAAGTATCTTTGATCACTTAGATTTTCAACTATTCCCAGTAAGTGTAATACTCGTGCTAGTCTTATTACATTGAAGTTTATCGGAGTTTTGCCACTGAGTTCATCAGGATTTGGAATTTTAGGGCCCCATACTACAAGGTATAGAGTATTGCTATGAAGGGTTTTGCATGCATAGTGAAGTCACTGCCTGCTTAGGGTGCTCAGCGCATCCACAGAGCTGCTCAGGGTCATGTGGAATCGGGCCCTTAATGTGTAATCTCAATGCTTGTATCTGTTATGTAAACCCGTGACTCTGTCCTGGACAGAGGGGATATGTGTGCATTGTTTACAGTGTTGCCAACTGTCACCATTTTATTGTGAGTATTGCAATTTCTGTTGTTGTTCTTAAAGCTTCAGTTCTTGGAGTTAGGTGATTAGATGAGAATCTCAGCTTCCATTTAAAAAAAAAAAGTTGTGGAGGAAACCTTGAATATGTGATCCCAAGGTAACCTAAAGGCTCAGAAACTAAAAGGCAAGAAAAAAGAACCCAACACTGATTTTGTTTTAATCTTATGATTTTTAGTCAGTCTCAGGATTTTGGTGGCCTGATTCATTCAACACTTGGAGTTGGCTATGTTGCACTTACATTATATTTTCATTTTGGCCAGGGGGTGGATTAGTGATCTGAGCACCAGATTTGCAGTCCCTTGCCATTTCTGCAAATGAAGTTCAAATCTCCACAGCAGCGACTTAGTCCTTTATCCTGTTGAGGTATATAAATTAACTGCCTGGTAGTGTACTAGATGTTTGTATTTCAGCTGAGGTCGTAAAACTGTGGCCCTCACTGCTTTTGTGGGTGAAATTAACCTCTCTGCAGAGGGCTAGTAAAGCAGTGGGACTTCGTTAGGCATTGTACTGGCCCTCTGAACCAGCGTGAATTTCACCCTATGTGAATATTGAAGGGACGCAGATTAAAAATTTGCTTTTTCTGCCTATCTATACATGCATATGCACATATAGATAAATGATCTTTGTTACTAATGACTGGCTGAGCAAAGTGAGCTCTAACAGGCAACTTGATGGCATTTCTCTATTTGTCTGTCTGTTTGCTAGAGGTTTAGCTCGATGTCCTTGGGAAAAATTTCCTCCTTCTTTCCCCACTTTAGTGCAGCATGTTTTGTACAGTCTGTCTGTCTAGCTGGCTCCAGAGGTGGCTTCACTGGGGTTGTGGGCTGATGGAATATTTCCTTGCATTTAATTAGAAATTTGGTTGAGAATCTTTATATACATAACATGAGGTCTTTAAAATGAGATTTTGTTCACATACTATGGTTATAGTTGGATTAGGGGAATTGGGGACTTAATCTTTTGTCTGTAACAGTATTAAGGACCTTGAACTGGTCTATGTTTTGCCAGCAGGGCTATCAGAAACTCTTCAAACGAACTCCATACAGTTTTCACAATACTGTGATGAGAAAGGGCTCTCTAAGAGCAGACAGTAAACTAGAATAAAAGCATAACCACTGGACCCAGGTTTTTTGCTTCAGCTGTTCTTTTCCTGTCTTCTCTTGGTCTCTATATCTTCATCTTTGTCTCCAATTCTTCATGTCATTTTATTGCAACAAGCATGCACATTAATTCTTAGTGTATATTGATGAACTAAAAGCCAAGCTTTACGCCCTAGTTTCAGAGAATCACTGCCCACTGACCTCTGTGTCTGATCTGAGGAAACAGTTAATCTCTTTGGGCATGTAAACTTTAGCTAAAAATGCTGTCTGATGTAGAATGTAATAGGCTTTTGCTTGCTAGATGATTCAGGAAGAAACCTTTTGATCTCCAATCTTGTGAGAATCTGAGGTGAAAGCCTGGCCCCAATGAAGTCAATGGGAAAACCCAATGGAGGTTTTCCCATTGACTTCAGTGAGGCCACAAGTTCATCCCTGGTGGTCCTGGCTAGCTAAAAACCTTCACTGCTAGCCATCTCTGCCATCAAGAGCAGGTGAACTTGTTCCTCAATGAAGAGAAGTCTGCAGATATTTAAATCATCTCAAAAGATAGAGGGCAAAGGATGCCAGACTGTGAGAGTCTATGTCTAGTAGGCTGATCCGAGCCACAGAGCAACTAAAAAGCCTGCAACAAGTTTATATATAAAGTTTTACAGCTTGAGAATGCTCTTAAGTCAGTTAATGGGTTTAATTATTATCAATTAAACAGACAGTTGTTTAAGGAGATCAATGCAGGTTAAAATAAAGGTGTTCTTAGAAATACCTTTCTAGCTGACTGGGAGAATTCCTGACAACGGTCTTGAAAGCATTCTCCTAGGATGCGTGCTTGAAAAGTCCTTATCTTATTTACAATGGAGCTACACTAAATCCCTGTCTCAAGGCTGAATTGCCTTGCAGTGAAAGAGCAATGAGGGATTTGGATAAGGGAATGTCACTCATTCCATTCATTATTGATTACAAACCCATTTGCTTTCCCTGTATTTCTGTATTTTTATTATTTTAGTAAACCTGGATTTTTACAATGGATATTTTCAGGATCACGAGTGACTTCACATGCAGGACCTAAAATAATGGATGTTGATAGTTGAAACTAGAGATGAGAATGAATCACAAGCCCAGATCTGAGCCCCTACAAAATTCATGGGTGTTCAATATATGAATCCAGGTCCAAACATTGCAGTTGATTCTTGTCTTTGTAATGACCCAACTGTTACATCCAAACACCCCTGAACATTCGGACATTCACAAACCAGATAGATCTGATAAACACCTGAATTTTAGAGCTTGGATCCATCCCTAATTAAGATTTTTTTTAATTGATCAATAGTTCTGCTAATAGTGAGTTTGGGAAGTGAGAGTAACCACTGGAACAACATACTAGGGGATGTGGTGGTTTTTCTGTCACTTGAACTCTGAATCAAGATTGGATGTCTTTCTAAAAGCTACGCCTTAGTTCAACTACAAGTTAGTGGGCTCCATGCAAGTATCACTGAGTGAAATCTTATGCCCTGTGTTATGCATGAGGTCAAACTAGATGATAATAAAGCTCCATTCTGTCTTTAACATCTGTGAATCTTTGAAATTACTTTCTGGTCCTTCAAAATGAACAGCTGTCTATTAATTCTTTTTTCTATAGAATCCATTTAAAAAATAGCTACAAAAAGTTTTACAAATAAGATAACTCGTTTGCCTGATCATTTCTTTAGTTTATTATTATTTTAGTTTATAAATTATTTGTATTGTAATAGCATCTGGAATCCCCAGACAAGATCAGGGCCCCACTGCAGTAAGTGGTATGCAAACACTGAGTAGGAGCCCATCCCTGCCCTAAAGAGTTTACAGTCTAAATAAATGAGGCAGAAAAACAGTGATAGACAGTGTATAAACAAAAATGGCAAAGGATGTTTCTGAGATTTTGAGTTGGCCAAATTACAGAGATGGGGCCAAGCAATGAAGTTCTAATCCAGATGCAGAAACCAATTCTTCACACTCAGAACCCCAGGGGTTTGATTTGTGCTCATTTCTAACATAAAATGAAACCATTTCAATCCTAATTGCATACACACTGCTTGCCCCATCGCCACCCTGCCATTTTGAGTCTTCATACTCATATAAGTTAGATATAGAGCGGATTGGAAAAAAATTTCTCTGTGAAAAGTTTTGATTTTTTTATTGGAAACACACACCTGCACACATTCCATGAATATTCAGATGAAAACTTCTTGGCTGTTGATTGAAAACTTCTGGGTTTTCAGCTGAGAATTTCCTGACAGAAATGATAAAATTTTCAAGGACAATAGACACTTCTGGGGAAAAAATCATTTAGTCAAAACCCCAATTTTCTGTTGAAAAATACAGTTTTGAACAGACCTAGTTGTGTTTGGTATGGCTTGAAAAATACACCCAACATCTGCAAACCCAAGGACTGAACCTACTAGCCAGGATGAAAATATTTGGTTTTGTTTTTTATTACTTGCTGTTTCTTTGCTTTAAGAGTGTTGCTGGTCTCCCCCGCCTCCATCCTTTTCCTTGTGGGTATAGAGGGGTTTTCCCCTTGGGGTCCACTTCAGAGGGGTTAGGATTTTGATCCACAAGCATGGGGTTCGGTGTATGCCTGCTATCTCCTGCACTGGAGGATGTGTTGCTGAGTGTAGGTAATGTTATTGGCTGTATTAATATAAAATCTGCCTCTTGAATGAGCAAATCTGTAGTGATTTTCCTGGCCCACAAGTAGTTTGTGAATCGTTCAGTACAGGAAGGACTCTGGGTCAAGGAGACTTTTGTTCAAGTTTTTCCCTTGTTTACTCCTGCTACTAAAGTACCAATGTCCCTCCTTCCTTCACAACGAGATACCAGTGTCTGATCTCTCCCATTAGGGGAAGGTAGTTCCTGCTGTTAGGATGATTCCATTCATCTGCAAAAACCCAAATGCAGGGCATGTTATGTCATTCTGGTGCCTGGTTTATGTGGTTCTAAATACCCCTGAACAGCCCTTGAACTTAGTTTTAAAGTACCACATAGATGAGGCAGATTTTACAGTATTTGCTAAAATATGAAATGTTTGAAAATATGAAATGTTTTCTTTGTGGTGACCCTGATTCTGCATATGCACTGCTGGCTTGGGGGTCCCTGGTAAGAATGCGGGACCCCCGTATAGTGAGGAGCAGGTGGTGTTGGGATATCCAAAGGGCCAGCAGGAGACAGAGCCTGCATCTGCACTGTCAGATTCTGTCTCCCCGCACCACTGCCCTACACGGTCTGCCATTGTCCAGGGAAAAGCGCCGCCCCAGGTGCCCTCTGTCGTGACTCCATCACTTATACCTGGACAGAAGTGAGTCCTGGAGTTTGAGCTGCACCTTCCTGCAGAGGAAGCAGAGAGAGGTTCTAGAGATGGGGGTGAAGAACAGACCGATGAGACGGATTTATGCAGCACTAGTTCTAAAAAGACTAAGGCTACATCTACACTACGGGGGGGGGTCGATTTAAGATACGCAAATTCAGCTACGCGAATAGCGTAGCTGAATTCAACGTATCGCAGCCGACTTACCCCGCTGTGAGGACGGCGGCAAAATCGACCTCTGCGGCTTCCCGTCGACGGCGCTTACTCCCACCTCCGCTGGTGGAGTAAGAGCGTCGATTCGGGGATTGATTGTCGCGTCCCAACGGGACGCGATAAATCAATCCCCGAGAGGTCGATTTCTACCCGCCAATTCAGGCGGGTAGTGTAGACCTAGCCTAAGACTTTGGCGGCACCTGAGCTGCTGGCAGTGGCTGAGGATGGATCTGTTTGCCCAGGGAAGGAGAATAGTGTTGTGTTGGGTGATAGCGCCATGCCTGGCGTTTCCAGTGGGATACTGTTCTCTTCTGGCATGGTGAGTCCTCAAGCCCCGATCCTGTATGCTGCAGGGATGATGTTGAGTCCCAACCCACTGCCTTCCCCTCTTGAGACTATAGATATGCTATCTGCCCGCACTGAATCTTTCTCCCTCGTGAATTATGAGATTGTTACAACGGTGGCTGAATGCTTTAATACCAAATTATAAGACTTGAATTTCATGGAGATGTTTGCTGTGTTTTGGGAACATTGGCAGCAGCATAAGCCTCTGTATGAAACAGTGGTGGGGCAGTGTATTAGACAGTGGAGGGATGTCAGAAAGATCCAGATCCAACTGTTCTGCCATAAGTGTACCCAGGTTGCCACGCAGTCCTTGCTTTGGCCACGAGTGTCCTGGAATGAGACAACTTGGACCTTCATGGCAACCTTGATATGGGAAACCCAGTGCAGATTCACCAAACCTTAACTGAGAAGTACCAGCTCCTGAGATGTTTGGTGGAAGAGACGGGCAAGGAGCCCTGATTCAGGTCCATTATACTCTGCTGCATGCTATTGGCACTCCCACCATGTTCTTTTTCGGGTTTGAAAAAAACTCTGTGGGCCATCAGCAGATTTTTTTCCCTACGACTGTCAGAGGATCATCTGATGGCTGACGCTGCTGAGATCCATAACACAGCAGGTTCTTTTTATGGTACTCTGTGATGTGCTGGCAATGGAGGAGCTGCACCAAGAGTTACCCCATCTGACTGGTAAGGAACAGCGGTGTCTGGACACCCCACTGTTGCTGCAAGAGCTCTCTGTTTCAGTTCACCAGTTCTCTACAGAGAACCCTAGCTGCCCTAAGTATTGATGGTTTACTAGTATTTCTGTTATATTATCAGTCCTTGCTTTTTTCTGGTGATGCTGGAGCATAACCAGGAGAAAGAGCTGCCCCTCAGTTGCTGCAGGATAGTGTTCACCCTGATGCACAAAAAGAGGACTTTTGTGACTTACAGAACTGGAGACCTATTTCCCTTCTCTTATCTGATTATCAGATTTTATCCAGAACCTTAGCCAATTGACTGAAGGACTGTCTGGGCCTTTTGCACACCCTGATCAAATATATTGCGTTCGGCTGTATTTTTGATTATTTGTTTTTAATTTGTGATTTTTTACTGTTAGCAAACTTTGTAATCTGATGTGGGGCTTGTTTCAATGGACCAGGGGAAGGCCTTTGATAGAGTTAACCATAGTTATCTTTTAAAACATTAGAAGCTTTGAGGATTGGGCCTGTGTTCTCTTCATATATTTCTTTACTGTACTATAACATTTTTATTGTCCTAAAAATAAATACAGCTCTTAGCCACTGCTTGCAGTTTGCAGAGGCATTTGTCGGAGGTATCCTCTGTCTGGGATGCTGTGTGTTCTGAGTTTGGAGCCATTCCTGCACTGCCTCCCCCGCGAAGCTGTCTTACTGGCCTTTCTGTGCCATGGTGCCGGATGCTTCCCCGGTTCATCCGTCTGCCTGTGCTGATGATATCTCCGTTTTTTATCACATCTAACAGTGACGTGCAGGCACTTTGTGCTTGTTTACAAGTGTATGAACAGTCATCTTCTGCCCACACTCATTGGGTTAAGAGCAATTCGATTTCACTGGGCTCCTGGCAGTGCAGCCCTTTGTTGTCTCAACAATTGCCATGGGGCAACTCTCGGATTAAGGGTCTTTTTCAGATCAACAATAACAATATATGTTAAGGAATTGGGAAGGGGCTGAGGAGAAGGTTCGGGGCACTTGCAGAAATTATACTAGCTCCTTCCTGGACTTTCTTTTGCGGGGGTGGGTTTTGATTGCCAGCAGCCTTGTGACCTCCATGTGTGGCACCGGCTAGTGTGTCTGGACCCTCCCTGGGCCTTTAGGACTGGATTCAGAGGCATATTTACCATTTCTTTTGGAATCATTACCACTGGTTGTGCCCTCCTTTGCTGTTCCTGCCATTAGATGAAAGGGGTCAGGGGCTCAATGATGTAGTCAGGATTGCAGCCAGTGCTTAATTTGTGCCAGGGCTTGCCTGGGATGAGCCCCGGCACCTCTAAGCTTGGCAGTTCATAGCTCCGGCACCTCTGGGCCGGCCACTTCAGTTATGAATGTAAAAAAATTGCTGGAGCCCTGGCACCTAATTGCTTGACCTCTGTCACGTCTTTCATTACAAATTAAGCAGTCGTTGTGGCCTTTCATTTCTGGCCTGCTCAACGGTTGCTGTACTCTGACTCCCCACTGGCCTGGAAGTCCCTTGCCTTCTTTCTCCGCCATCATGCTAGTGGGATGAGCTTTTACTCACTAATTTTTTTGGCACCTGGTTGATTACAGAGTCTATATTTGCTTCCATTCTATAATACTCTTTTTTAATGCCTGTCATGTGCTGCGAAGTGTGCATCTGGACCAGGCCTTTTCCAGTGTATGGCTCTTGGAAGAGCCGCTGTTCCTCCAGTTTCCTCCAGGAACCTGTTTTCTGCCTTTACTCAGGCTGGGTTAACCAAACTGTCTCATCTGATGGCGCCTAGCTTGTCAAACTGGAAATTGGCAATACCTCTTACTGTTTAGACCAGAATCTGGTCTGTGTATTTTTTGGATAAGGTCCTTTCTGAACTCCAGGCAGTGCTACCTCAGCAGGCTGCTCAGTATTTGCAGAATGTTTTTTTTCGGGGATTGTTCCTTCACGGGGGAATCCTGTGTTCCCCTCACTCCCCTTCTGTGGATGAGATCCTTGTGCAGCCAGGCAGATTGTTGTCCTGCAAGGGTTTGGTGAATGTTGCTATAACAAGCGTAACCAAGAAACAGCTTTGTGGTATGTGTGTCAAAGTGTAGGGTTATGCTGCCACCCTTTTTGATCTCCCAGATACAGCCTGGAGGATGCCTCTGTCCTGAGTAACTCTATGTTCCCGGCTTGGAATATGTTGTACAAACCTCCTTTTCCTGAGTATCGAGTGACTTGCAGTGAAAGGTCCTGCATAGCATCATAGCAACCAATTGTTTTGTGCACCATATTACCTCTGAGGTGTCTGCACAGTGCCCCTTCAGTTCGATTTCAGACACAGCATTTCATTTTTTCCTACCTTGCCTCTGTTTGATTCATCTTTGTTTGTTTGTTTGTTTGTTTGCAGCTGCTTTTCAGTGGTTTGGGTCTGGCTTTCTCAAAGTTTCTGTTTGTTTTCGGAGTGAGATACAATGCTTGCATTTGGCCGGTTTTCTGCCTGGCTAAGTTTTTACTGGGTCAAGCAAACCTAGCCGTTTTTGAAATCTCATCAGAACAGAGAGGCCGGAGTGGAGTGGTGTGATGTGCTTGGGCTGTTCTACACACTGACTGTGTCCAGGCTGATTACATCTTTGATAATCTGACTTGTAACCTGGACACTTTTCAGTTGACTTGGTGTGTAAACAATATTTTGAGTGAACTTGGTGATGATGCTACTTTAGTGATCCATGTTTAATGTTCACTTAAGACATGTTTTTTTCTTTATTTTATTCATATATTTTTATGTATATATTGTAATTTTGTAACATTTTAAAATAGTTTTAATGTGATTTTATGTGAATAAGGGTGTTTTTCATGTTATGTCTCTCTCCCCATCCCCACCCCATATCCTCCCATTCCAGAGTCTCCTGACTGCTGGGAGGAGGGGGAAAGCAGAAATTTCCATCACTGCCCCCCATTCCCTTCCGTTTTTGGGTTATCCTCCCCAGTAAATATCCTCAGTGTCTGCCTCTACTGTTGTTTTCCCAGGTAGCAGCAGAGTGAAATTGACCTGCTTCCTATCAATTTCACAGCTGCCTGGCAGATGATAAATGGAAATATTGGTTTGTTTTCACTTTGGTGCAGCTGGGTAAAGCTATGGGCAGAACCAGAGGTACTGGAGCTGTCTGTTTGCAGACTCAGAAAGACAGCATCAGTTTTCACTTAGTTCATGGTTGGACAGGTACATTATACAACCATAAAAACTAGAAACTTAGGGCAAGCTCCTCAGCTGGTGTAAATCAGCATAGCTCTATTGGCTACAAAGAAACAATGCCGATTTCAACCATCTGGGAATATTACCCTTTCATTTTTTAAATGAAAATCTAGGTATTGTAGAAACCAATGGCACTCGTCCAGGAAAGCTACCTACCTGTCACAAACAAGTGGATTTTTCAAACCCTGCAGATTAAAATTCAGGCAACAGAGAAAGTGATGAGTATATCCTGCAGGTACTGTAGAGTGTGGCACTAGGGGGAATTTTGTATTAACAGGTTGTTTAAATGGTCATCCACAGACCACCAAACAAAGTGGCAGAAGTTGTAATGCTTTAATCAATCTGCATTTACTTCAGCTACAAATAAAATAAAGGGAAGGGTATAACCTCACAAATGCTTCTTGATCTGATGTTATTTTTTGCAAGTTAGACAGCTGTGCATGCCCCGTCAGCTGGTGCTCAGGACTAGCTATCAAATCGTGAATCTGCGGACTTGCTCTTCAAATCCCAGCACTAATCGCAATGATAAAGAGCTACCTTTCGATTAATCCTGCCCTGGACTTTAGACGAAAGATACTGCAGTTTAATTACTGAGTGAAATCCACTTTGTCTGATCTGCCAGTCTGCACTGTAATGTCATAATATAATCACCACCGCCCCTGTCTGAAGCTCTAGGGCTGTGGAGTCCAAGGACCTGTTTGCTTGGAAGGAATAAAATGATATTCAAACAACCACCAGCTTCAGTGTTGTAATTACCAAAACCTTGTTTGCATCTGTCTGTCATTATTGCCATTGGTTTCTTAAGACACTAAGAGACAGGGAGAGAGAGTGATGGAAAAAGACAGCAACCTGATGGGTACTGAGTAAGGTGTGGGAGGGCTTGCTTCAGAAAGTAATCTGTGTAAAATATTCTGGCTAATTAAATTGGGGCTCTTTCTAATACATTTCCCATTGACTTCAGTGACTCCTACAGGTTCAAGCAGAGCCAACCATCTGTTGTGTGTCTCCTTGCAATTAAAATCTAGTAACTGAATTAGATGAACACTCGTGGCTTCAGCTGATGTTTCTGGGGGGGGGGGGGGTTGTGTGTGCATGTGTGAATTCACTGCTTGTGATTGATAGCCCCAGAGCGTGAAATCAGCTCTTTACCCACACAAGAGTTACAGCATGGTTAGTTTTGCCTCACTGCCTATTAACAAGACTCATCGCTGACTTGGAGGGACCATTTCTTTGGGCCAGGGGAGAGCTCATTGCTTGGTGAGGTGAACTGCTGATTGCTTCTTGCAAGAGGCTAAGTGCCCTCCAGTTCCACGGTAATGAACGGGAATAGCGGGTACTCAGTATATCTCAGGATTAGTTCCCCAATCTCTGTGGCCTCTTTACTGAGACTGCCAACAGGAGCACCAATCAGTGTCAGCTGGGACTTCTTTTTAATGTGCCATGGACACCTGTACTCTGGGAAGTGTACTGCAACCCCACACTCATTTCACAGAGGTCACTGAACAGTCACCAGAGAGCAATGACTTTTGGTCACTACTGAGCATGGTTTAATTTGGACCAGTGACCAAGAGGTGAAAGGCTTCAAATATCCTAGTACGAATTTTATTTGGGTATTTTTCTATCCATTCCAAAGCAGCCTCTGAAAGTGTTAGGGATTGAAGCCTGCCTATCTTAGCCCTGGAAAATAGTTTACTCCAATAGAGCAATAGGGAGGTTCTCCTCCTTGATGGCATCTCTTGAACACTTGGGCTCTCTTCTCTCCTTCCTTTCCCTACCACATCTGTCCTTTCATCCCTTTTCTTACCCTCCCCTCCCCTCCCCTCCACTGATTCTCTTGCACTTCATCATCTTCCCATTCTCTGTTCTCCGCTCCAGCTCCCCCTCTGTGCCTTCACCCGTTCCTTCCTCCCTTGCTTTCTGACTCTTCTCCCTCCTTTTCCCATCCAGATCCTAATTAGGTTCCTCCTTCCCTAACATTATGTTCCCTTCATCCCACACCTTGCAATTTGCCCCCCTCACTCTCTATTTTATGCCACCTAACCTTCTCTCTGGTTCCTCTACTGGCTCTCCCCTGCCCATTCACTTCCCCTCATCACACCTACAATTTCCATCTCTGTCCCTCTGTTTTTACAGAGTGGGCACAGTGGATCCCTACCCACAGTTTGATCACCCTCCCCATGCTGATTCCACATCAGAGGATTGGCTTGCTCGGCACTTTTGACCAGCGAGGCCAACCACAAGGGGAGTAAGAGTCAGTCTTGAGAAGTGGACCCAGATGTGCTGGATTACATGCCATTGGCAGATTTCAGTGCAGTGACCTTCCCTTCCCTGCCCTTAAAACCAGAGCAGTATCTTTTGATTGAGACATGGGAGTGGGGAGAAATATCGGACAGCTCTGTGTGTATGTGTGTTTGTGTGTGTGTGTCTTAAGCTGGCAATACATTTACTTTCTTCCTTTCCCTTTTGTAGCCTGTAGCTGACAGCAGTGCCAAGCATTGCCTGTCAACAAGGATGGCATGTAGGGGTGTTTTGCAATGGAAATCTCGCTTTTAACCTAACTGGGTTTGTCACTAGTGTTTAAACTTCGGAATGGTATTTAAACATTATAGTGTGCAAACTCTGCAGCATGCACCCACAGGGACTTGCCTAGGAATCTCCCCTGACCAATCTTTGATCAGCAGCAAAGGCCCTAATGCTTTACATGAACGTTCCTTTTGCCCTCGGTTTAAAACAGAAATGTCAGAAATAAAATGTGCAGAGCCCCATTTAAATCCCAAGAGAGTATTTTTCAGCATGAAGGAGTTCATGTAGTGGTATGGCCTTCCTAGTGCCATCCCGCTGCTGTCATGATCTTGCTTCTCAGGGGGAAAATATCTGATATCTCTGAGGCCTGAAGGGGGTGGATGGGCAGTTAATACAGAAAAGATCACATCACCAAAGCACCATGTAGAGTGCAATGGAGGGCAGGAGGAGTCCATAGCAGCACCTTTTTTAACAAATGAAATTTGTGCAGACAGATCTGAGTGAATTATGCTCCTTTGCAATGAGACAGTGGTCCCTGCGGGCTCAGCATGTGGCTCAGTAATAGTGTACACAGTGTGGGGGAGCCTGCCCTGCACTGCTCAGTGCAAACCCTGTGGGTATATGAAGGAGCCTTCATTCTTCTTCGAGTGATTGTTCACGTCCATTACACATTAGGTGTGCGCGCGCCGCGTGCACGGACGTCGGAAACTTTTCTCCTCAGCGGCTCCCGTCGAGCCGGCAAGGTCCCCCCTCCCGCCAGAGCGGCGCCTCGCTCCAGCGTATATATTCCCCTGTGGGCCCGACCCTCCCTCAGTTCCTTCTTATCATCCGTGGCGGCGTTGGAACAACTCTGTCTCTCGTCTGAGAGTGTCCCTTAGCGTAGTAGTAGTTAGTGTTATCTTAGCAGTTATCAGTTCTTTAGTAACTAGTGTTAATCTTAGCAGTTATCAGACCTTCAGAAGTACTTAAGCTCCTTTGTGTTAGGTGTTTGGACAATCCCGACACCGGCCTTGGGCGGCGGGGCATGCCGCACGCCCAAGGCTTCAAGGCTTGTGCCACGTGCTGCAAGCCTATGCCGTTAAGTGATCCACATGACTCGTGTCTCTGTTGCCTGGGGGAAGCACACCAAAAAGAGCGCTGCAAGATCTGTAAGGCCTTCACGCCCAGGACTAAGAAAGAGAGAGACTTTTGCCTTAAGCAGCTGCTCATGGAGACGGCATTACAGCCCTCCACTTCGGCGGCACCGTCAACCTCGGTGTGGAGTGCCCCGGCATTGGTCCGTGATCCAGCACCGGCGGGGCACCCTAAGCCTACGGCACCGAAACAGCCGGAACACCCCCGGCACCGATCGTCTTCGCCGGCAAAATCGAAGGGCCAACCCAAGGCCCGAGAACGCTCCCCGCATAAGAGGGTAGCGCCCGCGAAGACATCGAGTGCGCCTAAGGGCGGTGAGGCCCCAGCACAGATCCCGGTGACAGTGGCTCCGGCGCCGAAAGGCCCGTCGAGCCCCGGGATAGGCGCATTGAGTGAGGAGGAAGGGCTGGAGGAGCTTTTGGAACAGCCCTCCACCCTGGACACATTTGAGGCAGCAAAGGACCTCATTGAATTGTCCGCTGAGGGCCCCCTCCAAGCTAAAGACAATCTGCCGAGACTGCCATCCAGAGGCAAACCGGCAATGGTGCGCCCATCCTGGTCACCATCTCGGCACCATTCACAGCGCTGGTCCCGGTCGAGCTCTGCCTTGGTGGACTCCCGGCTTCCCTCTGCGCAGAGAGCCGCACAGCCGTCGGGCCCCAATAAGCGCCCGGCACCGACCCAGCAGCCCTACTCGAGTAGGGACTGGGATGAGTCAGTCACACGATCCCCGAGACCAACCACCCACAGTCGTTCCCGGTCCCAAGGTCATCGGTATTGATCCAGGTCCAGGTCGGCAAGACGCTACTCCCGGTCCCGGTCACGGAGGCACTACTCTCTGACCCCGAACCTGCACCATCCCACGGCACTGCCGTGGCCTTCCAGGTCACCGTCTGTGGTTTCCGAGGCAGACTCGGGACGGTCCAGCAGATATGCCCACAGGGCACAGGCCAGCAGGGAACACGAAGCCGCTTGGCACCCACAATGGGGCCAGCCAGGACAATGGCCATTCTGGACCCCTTGGGCCTACCACTAGCAAGGCCCCCCATCCAGGACCTCGAGATCTGGCTCCTTGGGACACCGGTCCCGTTCTCCGCAGTGGCGCCCACCCTCTCACAAGGAGGCCACGGTCTCCAGACCACCGGAGCGAGAAAGGGCGGACTCGGTACCGAGCCCGGCACCGTCTCAGACCCACATCATAGGGCAGACTCCAGAGGAGCACCCAGTCGGTGAGGAGTTGCAGGAAGAGGAAGACGCACAAAAGGCCCTAACCTCTTCCTCCTCTCCAGACGAAGCCGTGGTGGGCACGACAGTGTCCGGCCCTCCCCCGATTGACCATCGGGCGCACCAGGAACTGCTACGCCAAGTAGTCCTCAATCTGGGGTTGCAGGCGGAGGAGACAGTAGAGCAGGAGGACCCCATGGTTGACATCCTAAGCTCGGAGGGTCCCTCCAGGATTGCGCTCCTGCTCATAAAAACGGTTCAGTCCAACTATAAAACAGTATGGCAAACACCGGCCTCCAGTGCACCAACTATGAAAGGCGTGGAGAGGAAATACTTCGCCCCCTCTAAAGGGTTCGACTTCCTCTTCTCTCACCCAACACCCTGTTCGCTGGTCGTCTCTGCGGTCAATGAACGAGAGTGACATGGCCTGCAAGCCCCGGCCCCCAAGGCCAAGGAGGCAAAACGATTGGACTTATTTGGGAGGAAGGTCTACTCGTCCGGGGGCCTCCAGTTGAGGATCGCTAACCAACAAGCGATTCTGAACAGACACAACTTCAATTCTTGGGCATCAGTGTCCAAGTTTAAGGAATCCCTGCCCCAGGGTTGCGGCTATAGTGGACGAAGGGACGGCAGTAGCCAAAACCTCTCTGCCGGCCTCCCTTGACTCCGCGGACGCAGCTGCTAGGACAATCGCGTCAGGAGTAGTGATGAGGCGCTTGGCATGGCTACAGGCTTCCGGCCTTCCCCCAGAGGTGCAAAACACCTTGCAAGACCTTCCGTTCAAGGGGTCAGGCTTGTTTTCGGACCAGACGGATGCCAGACTGCATAGCCTCAAAGACTCTCGAGCAACCCTCAAGTCGTTGGGAATGCACACCCCAGTGACACAGAGGAAACCCTTTAAGCCCCAACCACCGCAGAGGCAATACAATCCTCGTCCTAGACAGGAACCGTACCGCAGAAGGGGCAGGGATAACAGGCGTAGACGTAACAACACGCCTAACCAGGGCCAAAACCACGGCCAAGGCAAGCCGCAGCTGGGAAATAAGCAAGGGTTTTGAAGCTGCGATCGAGGACAGCGTACCAAACTCTATACCGGATCCCCCTCTATGTTTCAGGAACCGCCTGTCCCATTTTTACCGTGCTTGGTCCCGTATAACATCAGACCGCTGGGTCCTGCACACGGTGGAGGCGGGCTACACCCTTCAGTTCTCCTCACCCCCTCCCTCCCAACCCCCATCCCTGTCCCTCTTTAGGGATCCGTCTCACGAGCAACTCCTCATGCAGGAGGTGCGGGCCCTCCTCAAAGTAGGAGCAGTGGAAGAGAACCCTTTCCCTCCAGACCTAAGGGGGAAAGGGTTCTACTCCAGATATTTCCTCATTCCCAAAGCAAAAGGGGGCCTCTGTCCCATTTTGGACCTACGCAGACTAAACAAATTTTTGGTCAAGGCACATTTTCGTATGGTCTCCCTTGGCGCTATTATCCCATCTCTGGATCCGGGGGATTGGTACGCTGCCCTCGATATGAAAGATGCGTACTTTCACATCGCCATCCGCCCGCCCCACCGGCGGTTCCTGCGCTTCACCATCGACCAACACCATTTTCAATTTACGGTCTTGCCCTAGCAACGGCCCTGCGAGTGTTCACAAAATACATGTCCGTGGTGGCAGCCTTTCTTCGGAAAAGAAAGATGCACATATACCCGTACTTGGACGATTGGCTCCTCGCGGGCAGGTCGCAGGACGAGGTCTGCTTCCACGTGACACTGGCACTACAGGTGTTCTACAAGCTCGGTCTACTGGTCAATGTGCCCAAGTCCTCACTGATCCCCACGCAGAGACTGGATTTCATAGGGGCAGTCCTGGACTTGGTGGAGGCACGGGCAAGTCTTCCGGTGTCACGGTTCTTGGCCATTCAAAGGGTCGTAAGCTCCATCCAACAATTCCCCACGACCACGGCCAGATGCTGTATGCAACTCTTGGGGCACATGGCGGCTTGTACACATGTAGTCAGACATGCCCACCTAAGACTCAGGCCGTTACAGTTGTGGCTGGCCCAAACGTATCGCCCCAACAGAGACCCCTTAGACGTAGTAGTGACAATCCCAGCTCGGGTGGCGAACTCCCTCCACTGGTGGCTCGATCAGCAGCAGGTTTGCGAAGGGGTCCCTTTCGCCACCCCGCAACCCACTCTGACGTTAGTAACAGATGCGTCGGATCTGGGCTGGGGGGCGCACCTTGGGGACCTACGGACCCAGGGCTTATGGACCAGGGAGGAAAAGTTGCTTCATATCAATTTGAAGGAGTTAAGGGCAGTTCGCCTCGCCTGCCAGACCTTTCACGCTACCATAAAATGCCACAGCGTGTCAGTTCTGACGGACAACACTACCGCCATGTTCTACATAAACAAGCAGGGCGGGTCCCGATCCTCTCCCCTCTGTCACAAGGCGCTCCGCCTATGGGACTTCTGTATAGCCCATTCAGTCCACCTACTCGCAGTATATCTCCCAGGGGTCCAAAACGGGTTAGCAGACCGCCTCAGCCAGTCCTACCACATGCACGAATGGACGCTGAGAGAGGACGTCCTGCATTCAATCTTCCAGAGGTGGGGGTTTCCCTAGGTGGATCTCTTCGCCGCCAAGGACAACAGCCAATGCCCTCAGTTTTGTTCATTCCAGAACCTCAGCCCGGGCTCGTTGGCAGATGCCTTCGCAATTCCGTGGGGCGGGAGCCTGAGGTATGCCTTCCCTCCATTCCCGCTCATCCACAGGGTCCTGCTCAAGACCCGCAGGGACAAGGTGGCAGTCATCCTCATCGCACCGGCGTGGCCACGCCAGCACTGGTACACGACCCTGTTGGAACTGTCCATGACCGCCCCGATCGCCCTCCCCCTCCATCGCGACCTCATCACACAGGACTGGGGTCGCCTACTCCACCCAAACCTACCGTCGCTACATCTCACGGCGTGGTATCTCTCTGGCTAAACGATACAGAGCACAGGTGCTCCCACCAGGTCCAGCAAATTCTTCTTGGTAGTAGGAAGTCCTCCACAAGAGCGACCTACCTTGCCAAATGGAAGAGGTTCTCCCACTGGTGTGAGCCTCATCACATACAGCCTCTGCAGGCCTCAGTCCCATCGATTCTGGACTACTTGCTGCACCTCAAGCATCAGGGGCTCGCCCTTACCTCAATTAAAGTGCACCTAGCTGCCATATCGGCATTCCACCCTGGGGAGTTGGGTTCTCCAACCCCACAGTAGTCCGATTCCTCAAGGGGCTGGAGAGGGTGTTTCCCTACTCGCACCCGCCGGTCCCTGCATGGAATCTTAACCTGGTCCTAACTAAACTCATGGGGCCGCCCTTTGAACCCCTAGCCTCTTGCTCCCTCATGCACCTCTCATGGAAGGTAGCATTTCTCGTGGCCATCACATCGGCTAGGAGGGTATCAGAATTGAGAGTCCTCACTTCAGAACCTCCTTATACAGTTTTTTATAAGGATAAGGTGCAACTGAGGCCGCACCCCAAATTCCTTCCTAAGGTGGTCACGCAATTTCATATGGGACAGGACGTTTGTTTACTGGTGTTCTTCCCTAAGCCCCATACGGACCCAAGCCACTGCAGCCTACATATCCTCGATGTCCGTAGAGCCTTGGCATTTTATCTAGAATGGACCAGGTCATTCCACAAGTCGACGCAACTGTTTATTGCCATTGTGGAGAGAATGAAAGGCCAGCCTATCTCGGCACAACGCTTGTCAGCATGGATTGTGCTTTGCATACACACATGCTATGAGCTCACCAACGTAGCAGCCCTGGAGATCAGGGCTCACTCGACTAGGGCCCAAGCGTCCTCGGCGGCTTTCTTGGCTCAGGTTCCACTCCAGGAAATCTGTAAAGCGGCTACCTGGTCGTCGGTGCATACATTCACAGCCCACTACGCGATCCATCATCAGACCAGAGAGGACGCGGTGGTCGGCAGGGCTGTGCTTCAATCAATTGTTCCTTGACTCCTACCCTCCTCCAGTGGTAAGCTTGTGAGTCACCTAATGTGTAATGGATGTGAACAATCACTTGAAGAAGAAAAACGGTTACCTACCTTCTGTAACTGTTGTTCTTCGAGATGTGTTGTTCACGTCCATTACACTTCCCACCCTCCTTCCCCTCTGTCGGAGCCACCGGCAAGAAGGAACCGAGGGAGGGTCGGGCCCACAGGGGAATATATACGCTGGAGCGGGGCGCTGCTCTGATGGGAGGGGGGACCCTGCTGGCCCGACGGGAGCCGCTGAGGGAAAAAGTTTCCGACGTCCGTGCACGCGGCGCACGCACACCTAATGTGTAATGGACGTGAACAACACATCTCAAAGAACAACAGTTACAGAAGGTAGGTAACCGTTTTTTATCCAGTATTCTAGAAGCCCTGAATTGCGGTCCAAGTGATCAGTACATTTATAAATGTTCACCCAGGGTAATTCTTATCTTTCACGTATTGTCTGATAAACACTTTGATGTCTGTAGCCTTGTGGCTTTTTGTACAGTTGTGGAGTTCGGCATAGGCCAAGTGATCTCCAGAGTAGCAGCGTAGTATTGGGACGGCTGTAGTTGCTCGCCAATAGGCTGAACCGAACTGCTTATCTCTCGCAACTCAGTTTCTGCCTCCCACTTCCTCCCCAGAAAGGTGTCATTGTTTCTATAGAGTTTGCAGCTGGTGTCTGCAGGTCTTAGGTTAACTGCGCCATCCTTTGGGATGACTGCTGTGGGATTTCCATAGAAGCCCTGCTGTGCCTGGTGCAACAGATTCTGTGGTATCTTCAGAACTAGCGGTTCCCACTCCAAGGGATCAAGGACATGCAAGGATGCTCTTTAGTCAGAGGAAATGGCACACACAGGGGACCAATGGACGGGGGGAGCAACAAATAAGGGAGTGATCTGAGGAGACATCAAATCCCATTCTTCTTCAGGCACCAGTGCAACCTGGACTGGCCCTCTTTGCATATTTACTTTTTGCCATGAGTTGCCACCTCTATCATTCTCTCTATAGCTTAAAAGCCAGATCCTGTAGCCATTTCTTTTGTGAGCCCCATTGGCTTTAATTGGACTACATGTGAGTCAAGGCTACAGGATCAGGCCCTCAAGCAATGACAACAGCAGCAAGTGCTTCTGCCCAGCTCATCTTTGTTTTTTATTTCCCAGGTTAATGTACAACTGGGCAGACAGCTGTTTACAAATGTGGTGGTAGATAATCAGGATATTGTTTTTCCTGGATTAATAAGATTAGAGGTTAATTTAAGGGGACAGCACATTGAAAAAAGAAGTAAATGAAATGATTAACCCAAGGGTTTCTGTCAACCTGTTCTCATGCCCCAAAATGGAATTAGTGAAATTTGCTGGTAGAAATAAAGGGTGTGATTCTCCCCTCACTGACACTGGCACAAATCAGGAACAACTCCAGTGAAGTCAAGGGAGCTGGTAAAACTGGCGGAGAATCAAGTACCAAGGTTGTACTTCAGGGGCTCTCAACCCTGCCCCAGGATGTGTGAATAACTAGGACAGAGCATTTTTTAAAATAGAGGATTGTATCATTGATTTTATTATCTTAATATTAAGAGTCAGCCAAAATATTTTTGATTAAATGGGCTGTTTCCTCAAAACTAAAGTGGTTTGCAGAGATGTATTGGTTTTCACAGACTTTTTGATGAGAGGGTTTTGAGGTCTAGGGCTCTCTGGTCACTTCTGACGAGAGCAAGAGAGAGATATTTGATCCAAACCCAGCAATTTTGGCTCAGTTCTTTTCCATGAAAGCTTTTGAAAAGTGTTATTTTCAATTCAGTCAGATCAAAAATACATTCTGAATCTTGAATTGCTATCCTCCGGCTAGCTACAATTAATATTATCCCTCCCCATCAGCCCTGTGTCAATTTGCAGGCCCTTGTTCTACACCTCATTCTGTTGTGAGTGTTTGTGCAGTGGGAAAAGGTCCTGGACTGAGAACCTTGGGGCCTTACGTTCTCCATTTAGCCATAAAACAGAGCAGGAGCAATAACAATGCAAGTTTCCCCCGTACGCACCTGCTAATGAGCCCTAAGGTGACCAGCGGGGACTATCTCTAGTGAAAGAGAAGATTTGATTTCTCTCTGGCCCCTCTAGTGATACTGCCAACAATGTGTGTGGAGGAGAGGGGGGTAATTAGTGGCAGTCGCGATGTAACTGGAATTGGGCCATCAACTCATGTCACACAAGACGCTGGACAACCCATCAAACACTTTTGGGTCACTGCTAACCTGGCCTGGATTCAAGCTAGCAAGGTACATTTAAAAGTTCCTGGGCCTGAATCTCCACTGCCTTGCCCCTTGTGTAGTAATTTTCCCCTAGTCAGAGTGGGTATAAAATGATCTTACCCAGGGCCAGCTCCAGTGTTTTTGCCGCCCCAAGCAGCGGGGTGGGAAAAAAAAGCCGCAATCGGCGGCACTTCGGAGGCAGCTCTACCGCTGCCGCTTTATTCTTTGGTGGCAAGTCCTTCCCTCCGATAGGGACTTAGGGCAGGTCTTCACTACAGGGGGGGGGTCGATTTAAGATACGCAAATTCAGCTACGCGAATAGCGTAGCTGAATTCGACCTATCGGAGCCGACTTACCCGCTGTGAGGATGGCGGCAAAATCGACCTCCGCGACTCCCCGTCGACGGCGCTTACTCCCACCTCCGCTGGTGGAGTAAGAGCGTCGATTCGGGAATCGATTGTCGCGTCCCGACGAGACGCGATAATTCGATCCCCGAGAGATCGATTTCTACCCGCCGATTCAGGCGGGTAGTGTAGACCTAGCTACCGTCAACGGAGTAAGCGCTGTCGACGGGGAGCCGCGGAGGTTGATTTTGCCGCCGTCCTCACAGCAGGGTAAGTCTGCTCCGATAGGTCAAATTTGCGTATCTTAAATCGACCCACCCCCCGTAGTGAAGACCTGCCCTAAGGGACTCGCCACCGAATTGCCGCCCAAGAGCTGGACATGCCGCCCCTTTCCGTTGGCCACCCCATGCACCTGCTTGCTGGGCTGGTGCCTGGAGCCGGCCCCGATCTTACCAGAGAGAGATGGTAGTGTTTTACTCTCATTTTTCACAGGAGTAAATAACTACACAGGGGCAAGGCAAGGGGGAATCAGGCTCTCCATACTCGTTGCAAATCGTTTGAGCTATCTAGTCCCCCCAGGGCCTACTCCTCTTCTGAATCTTGAAAGGTTTGCTCCTGGTTTATCAGCTGAAGGATCCCTTTCCTCTTCCCCACATAGTGCAGTGGAGAAACTAGGGGGACAGCTTATTTGGCTGTCACCGCATCTATTGAAATCATCCAAAAGTCTAAAGAGATCAAGATCCTTTGAATTGACTCTTTTTGTTACCAGTGTGGAGAGAAATCCCTTAGGCCTTTGGCTTTCTTGTCTTGTACAGTCTCCCTTTGTGAGTTCAGGTCCAAGGTCCCTGTTTTCATTTTTCCTGGGGATAGCAGATGCACTGTGTCTGACTTTGTAATCCCTGCAGAGAGATAGAACCAGCACTGGTGGTGTAAGGTGTACGAGGTGAGCAGATGAATAGAGCCCTGGGTGGATACAAAATTTGTATCTGCATCCGATCCGCGATCTGCAAACATGGTCTGCGGATATCCGCAGATTTTCAGGGCTCTACAGATGAACACGGCATATCTCACCCCGCCTCGAAATACCGCTTCCTTATCAAAAATCAAAGTATGGCCTCAGTGATAAAAGGTGACAATGATGGTGGCTTCCCCTCAGCAATTGATATTTGGCGTTTTTCTTTTAAACATATCGGGGCAGGGATGCAAAAGGAAGGAGGGACACAAATGTTGCTTTCTAGGGCCCTGCAGACTGAAAATGATTGTGTTTCTAATGCTATTGATTTTTTGCAGCAGCTGATATTTCAATCTGGGTGCAGCGTGTCTGTGAGTCTACGCACGCTGTCAAGAAGAAATATGATAGTGTCTTAAAAGATTAATAATATCGCTGGTCCTCAGGAGGCCTGTCTTAATTCACTGGCCTGTTCCTTGGCATGTACTGTAATTTATCTAGTCTGATTTGAATAGCAAATGGCAATCGGCTGCCATTAGGGAAATAGGCATCATTCTTATTGATCCAGCATGGGCTGAATTTTATTTAAGGAGAGCTGCAAAATGTTATTAACTTCAGGGTGAGAGGAGGATTTTTTCCAAATATTTTCAGGAGGGAGGGTGGTGAGAAATACTGCATCTCAAAAATAGTAACATGGGTTGTAGGAAGAGCAAGGGAGGGGATAATCACTCTCACTGCGCTTACTAGGACATGGGTTATTTTCAACCCAGCTATTTACAAGTTGTTACCTTTCCTCAGCCCTTTGCATGCTGAATGGCTTCGCTAGTGATGTACGGAGTTGTCTCTTGGTGAAGGTAAAGGGACAGGAATGGCACTTAACATTTTGGAGAAAGAAAATGTGACGCTTGTTCTTCCATTGACTCGGGTACAATTAGAGGTGACTATTCACTGTGATGCATGAGTAGTTGGTCTCCCATTCCCCATTAACCTTAATGGGAGCCATGCCGTTTAATCACCACACATCATGTGGTATATGTGCCCCTTGCTGACAGACTGCGTGCTGAGTATTTGTAACTGCAACCATACTAGATTTTGGTGGAGAGGCGGGAGTGGTTGGTCCAGGTGGAAGGGAGGTAATTTTGTAACAAAATGTTATAGAATTGCTGGCTGGATTACATATTTATACTAATCCCTCAAGAGAAGTCACTGTAAAGTAGTGTAAGAGCATTATCACAGCTGCTCTAGTTCCAGTCTCTTTCAGAGACTGTGAGAAGACCTTGTGATGGGAAGTACTGCAGGGTATAATGCTGGAGCTATTGCTTTAAGGGAGTTCACAGCTAATTCAGTCCGAGAGTCTACCAGCAGGAGACACAATAACAAATGTTACAGGATTATTAAACACGTCCGTTTAATAAAATGAAATTAATAAAAATGCTGATTATCTGGAAAACTTTCTCACTTTGTCACTCACTATTACGCTGTGGAATTCTCCCCCAAAGGACAAGATGAAAGCACTGTGACATGGCACATTTAAAATAAAATTAAACAAAACCGGAGAAAAATATTGTAAGGAATACCCCTGCTTGGGGGTGGGAGAAGGAGGAGATGATTTAATACAGTGGGGCTTTCCAACTTTAATCTTTATGATTCTTTGATACATCAGTCTCTCCCTATCAGAGGTCACGATAAAGAAGGGTCCAGGGGTACTACCTATTAAGGAGTGCACAGATACTCCAGTCCCAGCTCCCTCAGTCCCAGCAGGAGGCACTGTGGAGAATGGTGCAGGAGGGCTGGATATAGGGGAGTTCACAGCTATTCTAGGTGAGCTTTGTAGACACTGGTACATGAGGATCCCATCTATCCCACCCTCTACCTGAAGGAGTCACTGTAAGGAAAACAAGATGTCAGAATGTGCCATGGAAACAGCTCCTAGCTGGTGCATTTCTTTTTGATTGCACCTAAAGCTGCTGTAGGGAAAGACAATAAAGTGCTCTGGGAAATAGCCAAGTACAAAAGCAATAAAATAAATTGAAAACAACTTTGTTTTTCTGAGCGGCAGTAATTGCTATACATTGTGATGTTTGCATAAGAAATTAGTTAATGTGTAGGAGAATGACATGTGATACTTTTTATGTGCCTGACGAGTATATTCTCTGAGTGAATGACTTATTAAGGTTAATAAAGAAAAATTTCCTTGTGACTTGTAATGATCCAGTTGCTAGAATTTAACATCCCCTTATGCATAGTTGCCAATAGGGGGAAAAACAAACTGCACATATATTCTAATAGCCAACTGGCTATGCTTTTATTTATTATTTAACGGTGGTGTGAGAACAAACTGTGTGTTCTAAATTGTCGGTCTGTCTGTCTTTCTGCCTGCTTGGGCAGGAACGTTATGGCTTTCTTAATTCTCCTGTGTGATTTATCATCCCCAATTCATTGTTTTGCATAACTCTGCTCAAAATGAAGAAATGTCATTATTTTGCAGTGAAAAAGTTGTCATTTGCATAATGCCTGCCATTAATTATTGTGAGACTAATGCAGTTGTTGATATTTTTAGGGCACAGTGGTACAGCCTGCACCTTGTATAATGTCATTCTGAAAACATTGGTAGTTAATAGGTGCCACAACATTGCACAAAATGCAGAAAGGAGGAGGAGGAGAAGAAGAAGGGGACATAATAGAACAGGCTGTGATCTTTATTTAGCATTTTTTTCTGAAATACTTGGTGAGAGACGACTATAAAAGGAAGCAAAAGGAACAGGAAGCTGTGACACTCAGGAGCAAGAGGGAATGGAAAAGCAGAAATTTTTCTCTTCTGCATTTATTAATCAAGATGGACCTGAACTAAAAAGCCTCAGATTGACCACCCCTAAATTATGGGGAAATTCAGCATGCTGCAGTGGCTAATTGTTCTACTCTCATCTCTGGCACAGACTCCCATTAATCAAGTTGTTTGCTCTCTTTATCTTAGTTTCCCCATTTGCAAAATGGGGACCCTTTGTAAAGCACTTTGAGACCTACAGATGTAATGTGCTGTATAAATATCAGCTGCTGTTGTTATTATTTATTATCTGGCACCTGCCTCTCTAAAGGGGGAGAGAAAATTCCTGGCTCCGTCCTCTCCCACAAAACTTTGTACAAACTTAGATATGGTTCTTGGTATGAACTTTGCATCTGGGTTCATCTGTGTTTATTAGTATGACCTAGGTTCCAGTCAGAGGTAGTTTGGAGAAAATAAAACAGTCCTGTCCAGTTGGATTTACGCATATTGGATGAAATTCATCCCTTGTGTACCTTCATTAACTCAAAAGGAATGGATTTGGCCCATTGATACTGGAAATGGACAGAGACGAGGACAAATTTCTGGTTAAGCGTTAATGGGTTAAGGCCTTGTCTGATATCGGCTGACCACTGGAATTTTCATTTTTCCCTGACTAGGTGAGAGCTGCTTCTGTTTCTTTGAGCAGTGTGGGTGAAACAATGGTGCTATGTAAACAGCAATAGTTTCCTGAAATAAGTTGATGGGCTCAGAGTCGTTGGATGAGACTTTCTTACTTTTATAATTTGCATGCTCAGAGTTCTGCTCATGTAGTTTTCATGTAATAATTCCATGGTATGCTCACAGCTTGAATACTGCATGCAGTTCAGGTTGCCCCATCTCTAAAAAGTTATATTAGAATTGGAAAAGGTACAGAGAAGGGCAACACAAATGATTAAAGGTATGGAACAGCTTCCATACAAGGCGAGATTAGAAAGACTGGTATTGTTCATCTTAGAAAAGAGATGACTGAGGTAGGAATATGATAGAGGTCTATACAATCATGAATGGTGTGGAAAAAGGGAATAGTGTTATTTACCCCTTCACATAACACAGTAAATAGGGATCACCTAATGAAATGAATAGGCAGCAAGTTTAAAACAAACATATACAAGTACTTCTTCACACAACGTATAGTTAACCTGTGGAATTTGTTGCCATGGGATATTGTGAAGGCCAAAAGTATAACTAGGTTAAAAAAAGAATTAGATAAATTCATGGAGAATAGGTCCATCAATGGCTATTAACCAAGATGGTCAGGGATGCAACCCCATGCTCCAGGTGTCCCTAAACCTCCATCTTCCAGAAGCTGGGACTGGATGACAGAGGATGGATAACTTGATGATTTCCTTGTTCTGTTCATTCCCTGTGAAGCATCTGGCACTGACCACTGTAGAAAGACTGAATACTGGGCTAGATGGGCCATTGTTCTGAACCAATCTTATGGCTATGGTAGCTAATTCTCTGCTTTATTTGTTTTAAATAGTCAGCAAGGGAATGACAATGGGGACTGTTCAGGTTATATTTGTGGTAGAATGCTAGCTGGGAAACATGGGTTTTGAATGCCACCAAATAGAGATCAGAGAGCAAGCTGTCCAGTTCATTCATGATGCAGAGTGGAAGCACACTTTTCCTAATGTGTGGATAGCTTTGAGGATTCTGCTTGCGTTGCTGGTCACAGTCGCAAGTGGGGAGCACAGCTTTACAAAGCTCAGGCTAGTGAAAACTTATCTTCAGTCGACGATGTTTGATGAGAGACTGACATCGCTTGATATTTTATCACTTGAAAGTGTCATTGGTCAGTCTTTGAATCTCTCAGACGCTGTGCGGGCAAAGGTGAGAAAAGTGAGCTTTTGAACTAAAGGACTAAGGTTAACATTCTAAGGCTGTCACCTACTGTAACACTATTTAATACTGGTCCACCTAGTGTTGGTGCACAGTTCAGTCTCTTGATGTTAGTACATTTCTGTTATTCTTAAAATTAAAAAAATTTCTATAAGCTGAGAGGAAATGAATTTTTTTATTTGCTTATATGGCATGAATAAATACAGATTTACAGATCCTAGCATGCAAATTTATCGTTTTATATGAGTGGGATAAATCATGCATGCAAATCGTGCATCAAAGTCGTGAAATGGGCTACAAATGCAATAAAAAATTAGGTATTCAAAAGTTTAACAAATGGGGGGGAGGGCGCCAAATATGCTTGTTGCCTGGGGTGCCATTTGGTCTAGAGCAGCCCTGGCTCTGATGCCAGTTAGGTGGGGGGGGGGGGGCATTTGCCCCTTCCCCAAGGTTTTTGCACTTGCTCAAAGTTCCATTGACAGTGGAGCTGCAGGGGCCATGGTCCATCCACTTATAAGCAGTGGTCTCATACTAAATCAGTACTGCTGCTTCTGGAGCAGTCCAGTGTTGCTTTGGCTGCATGGTCACAACACCACTCAGTTTTGACTCTGTAGAGATGGAGGGGAAGGCAGGCCAAAGTTCAGTGAGTGGCATTGTGATCAGGCATACGGGACCATAACACCACTCAAATTTGTCCTGGCCGTCCCTCTGTCCAGATAGGAATTTTCCTCCTTCCTTCCCTGTTCCCCCCCCCCCCCCCCCCCCCCCCCAGAAATATCCGAAATGGCAACACCGCTTATGCTGATAAGCATCAGAGAAAAGCAAGTGAAGAAAGAAAGAATGTCTTCTTCGGTGCAGGGTTTAGATAGTGTTCAGTAAATAAAGCATGGGGCCACACATTGAACAAAGAGGATAAAAAAAATTTGAATCTGTCTCATTCACTGGAGTGCCATCCATTCTGCAGAAACCCTAATGAACGATCATGGAATTGAAGACTGTACTGTAATGTGTACAGTTTCACAGGAAGACTGGATTTTGTCATTTCAACTGTTCAATGCTTCACTTTGCAACCTTAATGTTAGTTATTTATTTTAGATGGGATCTGCATATTTAACTATTCACTGTGGGCTAAATCCTGCTCCCATTGAAGTCAGTCAGAGTTTGGCTATCAACCAGGATTTGGCTCTGAGTGCCTGATTCTGATAGGCGCTGAGCACTCTTGGCTCTCACTGAAGACAGCGAGTGTCGTGTGTGCTCAGCACGTCTTATAATCAGGTGCTATATCATTGACAACATAAAATACATGACTGACACATTGATTAAATTCTTCTAGAATTCTGCCTGTTTAGAAAAGCTGCTATACATAGACCCCAAACCTTATGATTGTTCACACACTTCTCTCACCAGGCATATTTCACTGTAACTCCCACACTCTTTGGTTTTAGGGGAGGCTTGGTGGAGAGGGTATACTAGTGTCGCTGTGTTTGTGCATGGAAAGATTAGTGTCTTGATAATCAACATCCAGCATGTCAGCAGAGCAGTAGCAAATCAACAGTAGCAACCATTAAAGCTGGAGTCTCTCTCTGAAATAGGATAGTCAACTGTATATTAGCCGTGTTGTGACTGCTCACCTATGGCTGGTTATTATGACAGACTGGCCTATCTTAATATCCAGAGATTTTTCAGGAGGGCCTTCCCATTTCTGAACCATTTCTGCTTCTGCCTTTCAGCACTAAAGGCTAAATTGTTGTGAATGGTACTGTGTGGGTGCAAAAGGAGGAGTAAAGTGTACATGGAGCCAGTGCATCCACAAAGAAGTCACTTATTGGCTGTAATGGAGAGCATGGGAGAAGGGATATGCTTCTACTCATCCTCTGCACTGGCAGAGTTGCTCTGGGAGAAGAGTTGGCTATACCTTTTCCTGACATATTAAGTCCTGTTGCCCAGTGAACTCTTCCTAGGCATACTATCTCCAGGCACAATTGCTCAGGCAGTCAGCCTCCTTTTTCTCCCCAATATGTCTCAAGCCCCCTAGGAGAGAGACACTGTTGAGCCCCCATACCTTAGTAGTCATTTTGAGATAGAGCAACCCTGGACTGCAGACCACTTTTTCCTTGCAAGAGCCATCAGAATGAACACTTAATACCACTGGAAGTTTTGTCCTTTTTACATGCCCATTAACTTTCTTGAATAGAGGTAAGACTCAGGAAAGAGACAATTTAGTATAAGATCTTACCAGGTAACATGCCACTGCAACAGTCAGTCACTCATTCATACTAATACACTGGTGGGATTAGAAGTTGTCAGATTGCACTCAAGACATAGCTTTGCTTTTGTTCTATGTACAAAACACATAGACGTTGTTGTCTGTTTACTTATCAAGAGTGCTGCCTCCCAAAGTCGTGGGGATGCTTCTACCCCAGAGGACCTACAGAACTCAAAGCCCACCCAGTGACATGCTGTAAAGGTTTTGTTTTGTTTTTTTAACAAATAATTTTCAGTGTACATCAGAGTTTGAATAAAATGGGAAGGACACTGAATAAGTTTTAATATAAAGTTTACCAATAACCAAAATGCCTTGCATGCCTATGGCTTTGTGGAAATAATTAATAATAGATTCAATTTACCATTTAATTAATAAATGACAGAGAATATAACCTTGTTTGGGTTCACTGAGGTTTGGATAATTGAGGCTTTACCGTATTTTAAAATGTGAAAAATCAATCATTATTCTATATGCTTGAGATGATACTGTTTTTTTTAAAAAAAAGAAAAAAAGAAAACTCCATCTGGCCCATATAAAGGATCAGAGCCCAGTGAAGTCATTGCCACAAAATGAATGACTATTTCAGAATGCATTGAACAGGAAAATATTTGTTCTGTGCAGAAAAGGTATCTCCCTTTTTAACAGGTGTCTTGTATCTGTGACTTGTAATACTATAGCCTAATGTGGGCCTTGAGACTCTACCTCTGTCCAAACATCAGTGTGAGTGGTGGATGATCTTCTTACTGCACAAAGGAGGAACCGACATGGCACTGCATCAAGGGCCTGACTCTGATCTTAGTTCTCACAATGTATGTTTGAGGTCCAGTGTCAGGTTTACAATGGTGTAACTGAGATCAGAATCAGACTCTGTCATGAATGGCCAATAGGACTAGAGCTGGGTGAAATTTTCTGGCTAAAACTCTTTTTGGTGAAAAATGCAGATTTGCCAAAACTTTAATTGTTTAGAACATTTGTATTAATTTAGCTGCATTGTTCATTTTGAGGAAGAAGGGGGGAAATTGTTTCAACATTTTCAAAATGAAACATGTCAAGTTCTTCTCAATAAAGAAACTATAAAGTAGAGATAGGAACTTCTTTGATTTAGGTCACTCTCTCAATGTATCTTTTAATCTGTTATTCTGGAGTTTTTGCTTTAGTGACTATGTCTAGAAGGTATTTACCTTGTAGCATATAGAAATTCCAAGAAGATAAATTCAATTCCATTCTGAGCTATTCAGAATTTAGTAGTGCTATGCCCTGGAAAAAGTCTCCCGTGATTGATAGTCTTTTGGCATCCCATCTTTTAAAGTTAGCATCTTTCTCTACTGGAAGAAAACCTGGTAGCCTGCATATCAGGAGAGTTAAGAAGGATTTTGGTTCTGTACCAAGATAGCTGTTAGTGTCTATTCCCATATTTCCAGAAGGATTCATAGGATTTGATGTTGTCTGTTCTTCTCAGGGAGCAAAATAGCTTTGCCATAAATGAGATTGTAAAGAACAAAAAGGAGAGCAGAATGCTTCTTCAATGGCTTTGCTATGTTGGGGTTGCTTTGAGTTTCTGTTCAATATAGCTAGTTCCAAACATATCAAATGACAGCTGACCAGTTTTGGAATTTCCACTTGGGAAGGTCATTGCCTCCTTTTCCTTTCTGTCTCCGGAGCCTCAGCAAGCTGATTCTTGGTCTCTTTTCATCCTATATACAATTTCTGACTATTCTATGGAGTTCTTTTTTTATATACCAAAAGTGGAAGTACAGCACTTAAGGAAGGACATTCACTTTTATCAAGCTGACTCAGTCAGTTGTAAATAGTGGTACATGGTATCACCTTAGAAGTTTGACTTTAGGTATGTAAAAGGGGTTGCAGATTTAGTATTAATGATCTAATTATACTGGGTGAAATCTATACCCCCAGGTCTTTGAATCTCTCAAGTGGTCATTGGCCTAGAAAGTTAAATAATCTCTTGTTGGATGGGTGCCTAAGATCATTGCCTCTGATTAGTCATATTTACATAAAAAACAGATATTGAGCTGTAGACGTCTTAGACTTCTTTGAAGCATTTAATGAAGACTCACATTTCACTGAGATAAAGCAAGATGAAAAGAGCAATCTTATATTATTTATTATGGATTATGATGTCCCAAATCTCTGGAGAATCTGCAGTAGCTATTACAGCAATTCAGTGGACAAAGCAAACAGAGGAGTTGACAAAAGACATCCATGCCTTGGCTCTTTAGAGCCCCCTGAAGTCAATGGGAGTCTTTCTATTGATTTCAATGGGCTTTGGCTTAGGCCCTAAGGCTCCGATCAGGAATCTATCAAATAAAGCAATACAGATTAAAATATTAGATAAGTTCATGGAGGATAGGTCAGTCAATGGCTATTAGCCAGGATGATCAGAGACGCAACCCCATGCTCTGGGAGTCCCTGAACCTCTGACTGCCAGAAGCTGAGACTAGGCGACAGGGGATGGATCACTCAGTAATTGCTCTGTTCTGTTCATTTCCCTCTGAAGCATATGACACTGGCTACTGTCAGAAGACAGGATACTGGGCTAGATGGACCATTGGTATGACCCAGTATGGCCGTTCTTAACAGTTAGATGGAGATTATAAATTGATGTCTGAAATTAAAATTCCCTATTGCTTCAAAAAGATAGCCCCAAGAACCCTACCTTCTCCACACTTAATGCTAGGAAAAAGGTACTTGTTTTGGTTTGTTTATTGTGATGAATGATGTTTAATGTTTACTGAATATTATGGTTTATATCTCTCCTTGAAATAAAGCCAGATTGGACAGTTTGAATTAGTAATAGTAGGACTAGAGATAGCTGGTTTGCTAAGATTGTTAGTCATATTTTATTTTCTGGGCTAATAAAAGATATTGGCCGAAATGATCTACCACCTTCAGGATTTTTATGTGGTTATACTGGCTTCCAAACAGGAAGAGGGCTATTTTCCCAGTTCAAGGGAGTGACAGAACATTTGAGTTATACAAAGCACTAGAAACTCCTGGAAAGACTGAGAGAACTCACTGTTAAAGCCCTGGAGATTTGCCATTTGGAAGGTCCCATATACCATTTTGAACTTCATCTGTCAATATCTCTGCTTCAGATATTACATTTTGTTCTTAAATAATCCACAGGATTTGGGGTTCTTCAAAAATTATGCCTTTGTGCTATACAAGGGGTTCCTGAGGGTGTTCAAAGTGGGGAGGCAGGTTGGTACAACAATAGATGTTTCTGTTGTTGCTTTCTTATAAAGTTTTTCTTCTGTTGCAATTGGAGGTATAATGGTTGGGGCATTGGTGGAATGGCATGTTTTTGAAAGCATACGGCTGGCTCTTTTTCCAAATTCAAAAAAACGTTGTTGGGCATATGAGAGAGCTGCTATTGCCTAGAGATGTGATAATGTTGCCAAGTTGCACATGCATATCTACAGCTTAAGCTTTGTTTTTTGGGAAGCGCCAATGATTAGTTGTTGATGAGATTTGAGCTTCTTTTCTAAGATGATCCGAAATGCCTCCTTTGGTTTGCAACAAGTATGTGTCACGGTCATTCCTCTAATGGATGCTTTAAATGTCTCCCACAAAACCTGTGAAAAGAATAGCCTTTTTGTCCTTTATTCCAAAACACCGTTGTTTGTTCATTGATAACTTAGATAAATGCTTTCATTTTTAGCATATAAGAGGGGAATCTCCATCTGGGTATCTGGTTGTGGTGTTGGGCACTGTGCATTTAAGAGCTGAGCTTCCCGGACAGAGACCCTAGGAGGAGTGCAGTGAGGGTCTCATTATGCCCAGTCAGTTGGAACCAAACACAAAATAAATCAGAGTTCTGGCAAACGCCTTGAGCACTGAGTAATCACTGAATACCATACTGGTCTTTGACATCCTGTGCTTCTAGCAATGTGTATGCTGGTGCATGATCTGAGATAAATATCACACTTATCTTAGAAGCTATATCTTTTGGGGCTGTTTCAGCCTTACTGAAATAATAGCTCCTCTAGATCAGTAGGCATGGAAGTTGGAAAGAAAATCTTTACCACTTGAGTTTAACAGCCTGATCTACACATAGCTTTTATACCAATATAACTATTTTGGATAGGGGTGTGATCTTTTTGCCAAAATATTTATGCCAGCACACCCCCTACTGTGGACACAATTATATTGGTATAAAAGTGTGTTATACCCATCTAGTGTATTCCTTTTCCATTACAAGAGTAAGCTATGTCTGTACAAAGTGGTCCAACATTTGTGTTTAGTTGAGGATAATACTGAACGTTTTAGAGTTCAGTTCAATTGGAAATAGAGGGGCACTTTGTCTAATTTGGATTCTACCAGAGCATTAAAATCTTCTCCAAGTAATAATTTATTATTTGTTAGTGTAATTCCCAGTGGCTGAAATGGTCCAGAGCCACCGTCAAGCGGTGTGTGGGTAAGCTGGTAGCTAGGGGGTCGATCGGTATTAGACACAGTCTGGGGCAAGGTCAGAATTCTCACAAGGATCGGTAGCTGGGAGATCCAATCCAAGGGGACCGGGTTGGCAGGAGAGGGAGGCAAGGTCAGGCGAGGTGGCAAGGCAGGGTCAGGTGAGGCAGCAGGCAGGATCAGACAAGGCAACAGGGCAGTATGGCAGGGTTAGACAAAACAGCAGGGTGTCAAGGCGGTCTAAAAGGCAGCAACCAGCAAGCAATGGCCTGTTGCTCAGACAGCTTCCTCTTCCTGTTCATTATATAGTCCAGATATCCAATGGGAATGCTGTCTGTCCAGCCAATCAGGGACTTATGGTGCGGCTGCTGTGGAGCTCTAGATCTTTAGCCTGAAGGCCACTGGTTAGAGGCAGTGATTCAGAATTATTGCCATAGCATGGAGGCTAGGGTTGCCATCTGGGGACCCAGCAGGCCTGGCTTCAATGCAGGGGGCCTGAGGGTAAGACTGGATTAATTGGTTTGTAAATCTGAGAGAAAAATTATCATGAGGTACTTACATGGACCAGACATTGATACATTTCCAGACAATGTGCCAAGAAGCAAGAGGTATTTGTTTATGTATTAACATTATATAGCTACTCCCTTTCAAACAATGTAGGATGCATTACATGCATGTCCCACCCAATATTTTCTCAATGTACTGTATACAGAGGAATTTCGATGCATTTCCTGAATTTGAGCAATATTCTCCTTCGTTTCATAAAAAAGGATAGAACTTTCTTACATTTTAGCAGGTAGTAGATACTCATAATGTTCTCTGTACAGAATTTTTAAAAAAGCAGGATAAATGAGGTGGGAGGTTGCACTAGTCTCCTTTATGTATAAATGTTGCTTTGTAGGACACTCTCCAAAGGTAGACTATTGGGTAATCAATAGGGTTACCAACTGTCTAATCACACAAACTCAAACACTCTTGTCCCACCCCCTGCCCCGCCTCTGCCCTGAGGCCCCACTCCTACCCCATCCCTTCCCGAGGCCCCGCCCTGCCCACTCCATCTCCTCTCCCACCCTGTTAGCCAAATGGGCTCGTTTCCCCCTGGAGCTGCCCAATTACCCCAAAGAGGCACGGGAGTCTAGAAGACGGCTTCAAGTTCTTTATTGATCAGTCAGCTGAGCGAGTGTCCCCCTCAACTATTGCCAGAGGGAGGAACACAACTTACAAGCGCAGAGCAAGCTTTTTTATACACAGTAACAAACAACTTAGCGTGCATACATTCTGCTAACCTATGGAATTTTTAAATTCCTTTCTAGGGGTAAACAGGATACATCTGTTGGACTTCCTTGATTGATTGTTTTGTATACGTATAGGCGGAAGGCAGCTTCGTGCATGTGGGGAGCGGCTGGGAAAATAGGCAAATAGTTGACCTTTGTTCTAACAAGGTTCTCCCCCCTTAAAAAGCATTTTGAGAGCTCTATGGCTCCCAATTCCTCATCTTTCACCGGCTGGTACAGTGCCATCATTTGTTGGTATACAATTTGATTAGTCATTCGTCGGATCAATGCAACTATACAGGGAGCAAAGCAAGCTAGGATTAATAGGGTTATAATAAAGAGTACAAAGAGGGGGAAGCCTTTTCGAAGCCATCCTAGTTGCGGTAACCGGGAAGTAAACCAGTCCATATTTCACCCTCCCCAGGTCTGAACTGGGACATGGGCTAATTTCCTCATTTCCTTCGTTAACTGTTTTACCGCTTTTCCATTATCGTCGATTTGTAAACAGCAATTAGACTCATTTAATTTTGCACAGACTCCTCCTTCCTCCACCAGTAAATAATCGAGGACTATATGTTGCTGATAGATTGCATTCCTCATCTGGGTTGATTGATCGGCCAAAAGGTCAAGAGTCGCGGCAGTTTGGTTGGTTAAGATTTCCAAAACAGCCTGTAACCTAATTATTCGATTTAGGTTATAAATAGGTTCTCTGGCCCCGGATATTAATTCATTAGGATTCCAAGTGGCCGGTCCATAGTGTTGGATAATTCTCTTGGGGGGCCACTCCTAAGCTCCCCACGTTTGGGAGCTTCCAGCGGCCAAGGTGGAGTCCAGATCAAATCGTCATATACTTTAACTCCCAGCTTATTTCCCTGTATTTGGGGTAATAGAAAGAACAAGGGTCTGATATAGCCGATGTAACATACCCCTGACCAATTTGGAGGCAATCTGCGGTAGGCATAGGATCCACAGATCTAGTAATGGCCTTTTAGGGCCCAGGTTCCATTAGCAAAGGGACCATCCCAGGTCTCAGAGTCCTCCGGTTGTTCAAAATATAAATAATTACCTGGCCCTAAAGGTCCCCCTCACAAGTCCATCATTTGAGTCGCAATAATTACATTTCCACGCCCCAGCTCCCGTCTTCCAGACACAATCGCAGCCCCATTTTGGCTGATTGGTGTTAGACCAGAACTGTTTAAAACCTTCGACCCGGGTCCCATTATGATGCTGCCATGCCCACTGATGCCACCGCACTACGTGGTCCTTGCTAGTGGTATTGTCTTGCTGGCAACTCGAAAATAGGGCATCGAAGAACCTATCCTGTCCTACCACCTTGCAACCTTCGCCCGAAGGGTGGTGTTGTTTGGAGCATTTCACCCAACTATTATTGGTAAGCCTTACATGGGTCTGGTTCCATCGCCCCTGATATTTAGAACAGTTATACGGATGACAATAGGGATCCCAGCAATCAAACCCTGGGGATAGAGTCCAATCACACTTGCTTTCTCCCACGTACACTCCCTTCTGCCTTGTCCGATTAAGGCAAAGAGTGCCCATTCCAGAAGAATAAAGTCACCAGGGACTGCTATCCTCAGTCCAAACTCCCGTTCCCTCATGGACTATACTTAAATTACTGAGCCACCATTTGGGCTGTACCGGCTGGGCTACCCAAGGCCATTCATTTAATTCTCCTGGGCCTCCACACACCCAACAGTTACTGAGATTAAAGGAGTTTGCTATTGTCTCCCCCAGCTGTAAAAACCTATTTTCCCAACCATAATAGTGGTGGAAGTATATAAACAGAAATATCAACAATAATTTCATTATCTTTTCTGAAACAGTCCCTTTAGTCCGTCCAGCTGCTGATACTCCCAGATGGAGTCTTCACCTGTGCCACGCCGGGCGTCCGAAGCCGGGGCGGGCAGAGGGCTGATGTCCTCTTCCGCTGACTCAGTTTCCAGGTTAGGGTTCAGAAACCGTTTTACCCATGTATGGTGTGTCCATTTGTCACTCCCAAGAACTTTAACTGCAGCTTGGCTGATGAGCGAGACAGTGTGCGGGCCGTCCCACCGTGGTGTAAGGGGGTCATGCTTCCACTTCTTGACAAGGACCTGATCACCGATCTGGAACGGGTGCACGGGCTGATCCAAGGGAAGGGCCTGAAAAGGCACCGCGTATCGATGCAGCTGTAACAAAACAGATTGCAGCCCAGAGACCTGTTTCCATAAGGAGTCCTTCCCCATTTCCCAGTTTACATCCTCTCAGAACCCTGGGATAAGGATTCGGGGAGGGAACCCGAAGACTAGTTCAAATGGTGAGAGCTTAAGACCCTTACGCGGGGCCCTTTGAATGCGGGTAAGGGCGAGCGGCAGCACATCAAGCCACTTTAAACTAGACTATGTGCATAGTTTAGTGAGGGTATCCTTGAGAGTTCTATTCATTCTTTCCACCTGACCCGAGCTCTGCGGTCTCCAGGGTGTATGCAACTTCCATTGTATACCGAGTGCCTGGGACACTTGTTGGACCACTCGTGAGGTAAAGTGGCTTCCCTGATCAGACTCAATCATTTCGGGGAGGTGGAATCGGGGAAATATTTCATGCAACAGGGCCTTAGTAACAGCCCGGGCCTGACAATGCCTGGTGGGGTAACACTCTACCCATCCAGTAAGCTGATCCACAAATATGAGTAGGTATTTATAGCCCTTGCAAGGGGGGATTTCTGCAAAGTCAACTTACCTCCTCTGGAAAGGTTACGTGGCCCATGGCCGGCCTCCCATTGGGGTGGGAGGGCCACACCCCTTTTGGTTGGTTCGTTGACAAACAGGGCAATTGCTAACAATTCTCTGGGCTTCCATGTGCATGCCCAGCCCCTTAAGGGATCGGGTGGCCAAATTGACCATTGCCCCCGACCCCATATGTCCCTCTTTATGTATGTGCCGAAGAATTTCCTGAAGCACAGGTCAGGGGACAAAAATCCCCCCCCCCCGGTAATTTCCACCATCCAGAGGGAACCTGCCGGGCCCCCGCAGCCTACGCGTGGCATACTTCCTCAGCTGTGTATTGGGGAGGGGGGGGTTTAGCTTCTGTAGCGTGCAGCCTCCTTTGCGGCCTGATCAACCAATTGATTATATCTACGCTGTTTGGCCTCCGGGCCCTTCCATGGGCATGCACATGTATTACGGCAACCCGGAGGGGAAGCATCAGGGCCTCAAGAAGTATTTTGATGAGGCTCTCATGTGCAATTCTCTGGCCTGAAGCTGTAATAAATCCCCTTTCTCTCCACAGGGTCCCGTGAGCATGTACCACCACGTAGGCATAGCGACTATCAGTATACAGGTTAATAGTTTTCCCAGTCCCCAACCGGAGAGCCTCAATAAAAGCCACTAGCTCTGCCGCTTGGGCGGACAAATTAGGGCTAAGTTTAAACTTGTGTACGCCTTTGTCCTTAATTACTACTGCTGCTCCGGTATACCGCTTGCCATCTGTCACATAGCTGGACCTGTCAACGTACCCTTCAATTTCAGGGTCGGGCCAAGGCAAGTCCGAGAGGTCAGGGCGGGGTTTGGTTTCCTGTTGCAAGACTTCAATACAGTCATGAGTGGGGCTGGTCTCCTGAGAAACCTGAGGGTTGGGCAATAGGGTAGCTGGGTTGAGGGAGCTAACTGTCCTAAAGGTTAAGTTAGGGGCTAGCAAGAGCCCTACCTCATATCTGGTATGTCGACTGGGATTTAGATGCTTTTCCCCAGCGCCTGTCCCCAGTATTTGAGGCACCCCGTGGGGGACCACAACCTCAGTGTCCCCCCCAGGGTCAACTTTTCAGCCTCCTGAACAAGGAGAGCAGTGGCTGCAACAGCCCGTAAACAGGCAGGCCACCCCGTGGCGACCGGGTCCAGCACCTTTGAGTAGTATCCAATGGGTCACCAGGTTGGTCCCGACCTTTGGCACAGAACTCCAGCAGCCACCCCTCCCCTCTCGTGAACGTATAGGGTGAATGGTCTCCGGGGGTCTGGGAGGGCTAGAGCAGGAGGCTGGACCAAGGCTTCTTTTAGCTCTCGAAATGCTTTTTCCATCTCTCTTGTCCACGTCCAATGGAGCAGACCTTCTTTAGTTACGGATTCATATAATGGCTTGGCTCTTCCCCCGTAGTCAGGGATCCAGAGCCGACAAAAGCCAGTCAATCCCAGAAAAGCCCTTAATTCTCGGGGGTTCCGGGGTTGGGGGCTATCAAGTATAACCTGGATTCTTTCTTTACCCAGACTACAACTTCCTTGGCACAAATGATACCTAAGAAAAGTGACCTGCTGCTTAACCAGTTGAGCTTTTTCCTTTGAGATCTTATACCCCTGTGCCCCAAGGTAATTAAGGAGCTCTATAGTTTGCTCTTCACAGGCTGTCTCTGTTTCAGTACTTAAGAGCAAATCATTGCAATACTGAACTATGTTACATGAAGGGTGTTTAGCCAGGAATGGGGCAAGGTCCCTTCTTAATTGGCTGCCAAAAATCTCGGGTGCACAGGTAAGTCCTTGTGGGACAACGGTCCAAAGGTATTGAGCTTTGTAGTGGGTATCTGGGTCCTCCCACTCAAAGGCAAACAGTCTCTGAGACTCCAGATCAAGGGGGATGGAAAAGAAGGCATCTTTTAAATCTATGACAGAGAACCAACTGTGATTTTTGGGAACTTGGCCCAGAATAGTATGGGGATTCGGGACAACTGGATAGGGGGCTTCTATTAACTTGTTAATTTGTCTTAGGTCCTGGACCAACCGATACTGCCCATTAGGCTTAGGCACCCCCATTATCGGAGTATTGTATGGGGACGTGCCTTCCCTGAGCCACCCACTCTGCAGCAACATTTGAATCAGAGGTTTTAACCCGATTCTAGTGGTCAGCTTAAGAGGGTATTATCGAATTCGGACCGGGTTGCTTCCTTCCTTAAGGGAAATATGCATTGGTGAAGCATTCCGGGCCCGAGCGACGCCTCCCTCCTCCTCCCAATCCTCAAGGTTAACCCCTGACAGCTGACTCCCTTCATTCCTCCCCTGGCACTCCGGGGAGTGATTTCTAGCGCTTATCAGGGCCATCTGGTAGTTGGAGGATTGGTGCTTAGGAAGTCTAACTTCCATAACTTTGTCGAACGAGATTTCCGCCGGCAGTTTAGTAAGGATATCTCGTCCGAGCAGCGCGATGGGGCAAGAGGGGCTGCAAACAAACTGGTGGGAAATTTGACGGTCCCCTATTTTCACTAGGAGAGGCAAAGTTTTTTCCAAAGCTGTAGTTTGTCCCTCTATCCCCTGGACCATGGCACGTCCCCGAGCTCTACCTCGGGGAGCCTTATTAAGGGGGAGCAAGCTAAGGGTGGCCCCAGTATCAATAAGGGCTTCAATTGGGCGGCCCTCCACTTTAATTTTTACCGTGGGATCCAGGCTGGCAGCTTGCGCTGCCAGGAGGGGCCGCTGGGTGCCCCGGCCTCCTATGGGGAAGATCCTTCCCCCGAAAATCCTGTATTGTTGTAGAGGATGGGAAGGGACGGGATCCTATCTTTACGTTCCTTTCCCATGGCCTGTCGCCGGGGGCATTCATTCTTCCAGTGCCCCTCTTCCCTACAGATAGCGCACTGATTTCGACCCAGGCGGGGGCCCCGCCCCTTCCCCGGTGGCCCTGGTCATCCCTTAACTTTGTCCCCCCTTTCTTCATATCCTTCTCTTAGGGCCATGGCTAAAACACGGGCCCCTTTCTTCCGCTCCTCATCGTCCCTTCGATCATAAACTTTCATGGCAATTTCTAAAAGTTCCTCTATATTTTTGCCCGATGTCCCCTCCAACTTCTGCAACTTTTTTCTAATGTCCTCATAGGACTGTCCAATAAAAAGGGGGATTAGTACCCGTTTCCCGATATCCTCAGAATCGAGGTCTGTGTATCTTTTACAGGTATTACAAAGCCGCTCATAAAAAGCAGCGGGGTTTTCATTCTTTTCCTGTCTTATATTATATAATTTGGCCCAATTTGTGGTTTTTCTAATGCAGCGTTTCATCCCCTGTACTATAGCTGTGGCGTATCGGCCGTGGCGGGCTCGGCTTGCCGTGTCATGTGACCAGTTGGGAGGGCTTTCAGGCAGCTGCTCAGCCACCATGTTTGGGTCTCTCTCTGTTTCAGCTACCCACTCGCGGGCCCTCGAGAGGACTAAACACCTCTCTTCTGCGGTTAATAGAGTGTTAAGAGTGACCCTCATGTCGCCCCAGGTAGGGTTATGGGCCGTGATTAAGGTTTCAAATACTGCTGTTAGCGGGGCAGGATCTTCCGAGAACGGGGAATTTTGTTGTTCCAATTATATAGATCACTAGTAGTAAAGGGGACGTATATCATAGTGAGCTCACCACCAGGGGCTACAGTCTCCCACAGTGGACACAAATAGTTCCGATGCAGGGCCCTTGGTGTACCAGGTCACCTTCGCTCGTCGAGCGAGTAAGGGTAATCTTAGTGTCCCCAGGGCGATATTTGGATGACACGTTCCACTGCCCCTCAGAGCTCTGACCTTTCACGGGGCCAGTCTTGCTTCTGGTGCGATCAGACACCGAGGAGCTCAGAGAGGTTGGAGGAGACTCCTGTTTGGAAGAGCCCTGGTGGCTTGGCCCACCCTTTTTAGTGGAGGCATTATCCTCCGAAGAGGGGGTGGGGATTTCAATTGAGGGTACCGGAGCCGGGAGGCCGGGATACAAAGGAGGAGGGGGCATAGGATCAGGGGCAGCGGGAATCACAGCCTGCGGACAAGATTTCTTAACAGGGGGACAGGGTTTCCTAACAGGGGCACGGGCCATTAAGGTCTTAATAGTTTGTGATCTACATTTCTGCAACCATGGGGGAGGATTGGCTACGAGGTCCTGCCAAATATCTATATAGGGATATTGGTCCCAATGCCCATCCCGGGTCACAATGCTATGTACAGCTTGTACAATCCCTGGTTTGAGCGTCCCTCCCTCGGGCCATTCCACCCCGAATGTTGTCCATTCAAGAGTACAGAATTTTACAAGATTGTCTTTACATAATACAATTCCATAATCAGCCTGGCGTCTAAACACCTTCCAGTTAGCCAGCATACATCTCAGGGGCGTACCGGAGAAGGTGCTTTGTCCGGACCCCATTATGCTTTACCCAGAGTTTTCCGAGACAGAGGTATCAAGAGGGGGAAGGGGTAGGGATCTAGTTCTAACTCAAATATCCGCTGGGTCACGAGGTTCAGCTGACCCCCCCTTGCAATCAAGATATCCTGGTCACCGGGTTTCCCCTCGCAGGAGTCTTGGGGTGGCTGAAGTGAGCTTAAGCCTCAGGCCTGTCAGCGGCAATCATTCATCTTTCACACAGATCCCTTAATCAGTTACAATCTCGGTTTCCAACTCACCATTAAGAGGAGAAACAAGATTACCCCTCCCAGAAACAAGAGTAATCCCTGAGGTTGCTCCAAGTCCCAATAATTGTTAAAAACGGCCCATGGACTTGTGGAGTTAGTGACGTTACTCATTGGCCGTTATTTGCTTACCCTTTAACCAAAAACACAACAAGACATTTACAAAGCTACAATGATGTTAATATACCTTCCCGTATACAGGCTGCCTAGGGGATTTCCACTGTCCAACCCACACCTCGGGGGCGTTATTCCTCAAACCCAGGAGGTAAACGCACTTACCGCCCGAAGTGGCCGCGTCCGGCAGTCAGACTTCCCCTTCTTCTGAAGCCATCTTGCTTCCGTGTCCTTCAGAGTTCTCTTCAGAGAGGACGCAGCCGCCCCGGCCGATTGTGACAATCCGAGGCCCGAGCAAACCAACAGCTCGAGGTGGCCACTCCTCGGAATCGCTCTCGGCCGTCCCCCTCAACTATTGCCAGAGGGAGGAACACAACTTACAAGCGCAGAGCAAGCTTTTTTATACACAGTAACAAACAACTTAGCGTGCATACATTCTGCTAACCTATGGAATTTTTAAATTCCTTTCTAGGGGTAAACAAGATACATCTGTTGGACTTCCTTGATTGATTGTTTTGTATACGTATAGGCGGAAGGCAGCTTCGTGCATGTGGGGAGCGGCTGGGAAAATAGGCAAATAGTTGACCTTTGTTCTAACAACCCTCTCTCACTTTCACCGGCTGGCGTAGGGGGTTGAGGTGCGGGGGGGGTGCGGGCTGTGGGCTGAGGGGTTCAGAGTGTGGGAGGGGGCTCCAGGCTGAACCTGGGGCAGAGGGTTGGGGTGCAGGAGAGGGTGCGGGATGCAAGCCCTGGGAGGGAGTTTAAGTGCAGGAGGGGGCTCAGGGCTGGGGCAGGGGATTGGGGTGCAGGAGGGTAGGGTGACCAGATGTCCCGATTTTATAGGGACAGTCCCGATTTTTGTGTCTTTTTCTTATATAGACTCCTATTACCCCCCACCCCCGTCCCGATTTTTCACATTTGCTGTCTGGTCACCCTACAGGAGGGGGTGCAGGGTGCAGGCTCTGGAAGGGAGTTTGAGTGCGGGAGGGGGCTCAGGGCTGGGGGTTGGGGTGCAGGAGGGAGTTTGGGGTGTTGGCTCCAGGAAGGGGCTTAGGGCTCGGGCAGGGGGATTGGGGTGCAGGCTCCAGCCGGGCGGTGCTTACCTTAAGCGGCTCCCAGTCAGCGGCGCAGTGGGGCTAAGGCTGCCTGCCCTGGCCCCGCACTGCTCCCGGAAGCATTCAGAATGTCCCTGCAGCCCCTGGGAGAGGATGGGGGCTCAGTGCGCTGCCCCTGTCTGTAGGCACCGACCCTGCAGCTCCCATTGGCCACGGTTCCGCACTTGGGGCGGGGGCAGTGCATGGAGACCCCCTGACACCCCGTTTCCCCCTCCCCCCTGCACAGGCTGTAGGGACACACTGGCCGCTTCCGGGAGCGGTGCGGAGTCAGGGCAGGCAGGGAGACTGCCTTAGCCCCGCTACGCCTCCGGACTTTTAGCAGCCTAAAATCTCCCGGTTTGGCTTCAGTCGCCTCCGGGAGATAGAGCCTGATTCCACAAGAGTCCCAGCGAAACCGGTCGGGGTTACCAACCCTAGTAATCCATCTGTTGCAAAATGAATAATTAAATAAAATTTCTCAATTTAACAGTGTTCTTAAATGCACTAAAACAATAAACAACAACCTGCTGGGGGCAAAATGAATAGACTGGTTATTATATGACCACAGCTAAAAATAGTACAAATGTCCAGTCATTACAGTTATCACACAGCTAGTATTATTAGCTAATTGTTAGTATTCTCATAGTGGTGCCTAGCTGATAGTGCTGAATTAACGTAGCATGCTAACTAATGATCATCTCTTTTTCCTCCTTTTAAACCCTTATTATTTTTCTAGGAGAGGGAGTTTTTCAAGCACTATGAAATTTGTTTATTTTGTTTAATATTAATAAACTTTACCATGGCAAAATGTAAAGTATGCCATCCAAACCTCTTAAATTGGCTATATCAGACATTAATCAGTGAGTTAAGATGTGTCCTTGAGTGTGTGAAGGACTTTAGTTTACCCCTGTTTAGCAGCCTTAGTCAAATATGAGGATCAAGAATTGGGACTGTCAAGATCATAAAGAAAGAAAAGAATAATGAAAGACTGTAGGTTCTATGTACATGAAAAGGATATAAAAAGGTATTTCTTATATGCACCTTTAGATAGTCTGTAGATTATGTGGGAAAAGACTGCTTTCAGACAGGACCGTCAAAGACTAGGTTGTTATAAAATTATTATAGGAGATGTTTTCCAATAATTAACATAGAACATTAGGCCATAGACGTAAAAAAAATTTAAATATCTTTCATTTAACAAATAGTATTGCCATCTTAGTTACACACACTAGCCTGTGTAATTTACACCAAAAATATTTTAAGGTCTTTTAAAGTTATGTTTGTTTGTTTTTATTTCTTAATTTTTATTTTTTCTTGACTCTGCAAATTTCAGATCTTGTTTGGGGTTTTTAAACATGCTATAAAAGTTTGTATTCTTTGAAAAATCTTCAGGGTCACTAGGTGTAAGCTATATACCTAATACCTTGGATTCTGAGTACAGTCCTTGCTGGATTGAAAGCAGTTCTTTGCTGCAGTAAAAGGGAAGAAACATCTTGATAAAATCTCTACATTGTCTGACTTTAAAGTTAAGTAGGCTGATAAAGTACAGATTGGGGTGAAGGCAGAGTCTTGCAGCTGTCCTTGGTGCCCAGTAGGATCTAGCCATTTCTATCTTATTCCCTTTTACCTGTAAATCGAGTATTCTGAGGATCTGCTCAGAGGGGGAAAAAAATCATTGGATCAGGGTTATCCACTCCTGGAAAAGCCAGGAGTTACATATTGAGTCTGTAACCTCCGTTTTCAATGACTTTTAAGTAGTTGGGAAGCCAAGATGTAGCTCTTGAAATGGAGATCTTCACAGGACTGTGCAGCAACTTGTAATTCTTCCGTATCTTGAGTGCAACAGGGCTGCATACGGGTGCTCTTGCCCACCTCCCTCTCACAAAATCATGGAGAGTTTTGTGTGTGACTCAGGGAACTCTTGATGCCCACTGGCAGCAGGCATAAGGGGTACAGAAGGGTAACAGGAACTTCTTGGGCCTGGTATTTATATTCTGGTTCACCAGAAGGGGTCATGTGAGATCTCTAATAAAAGCCAGTGTCACACTGGTCATCAGTATCGATGCAAAATGTATGTATGGATATTATGTAAAGAGTTATGTATATACACTGAAAATCATGTCCCTAAGGTCTATGTATAGGGACTGGTGACCAGCAAATGGGAAAAACAGATTTTCTTTCAGGCAAGAAATGTTTGTTTATCTGCCTGTTCACATGTAAATTAAGTATTGTATGGTTCACAGTGGGCCTTCACTAACCAGTCTGAATGTAATGCTAATGAAGGATTGTGAAATCTTCAAAGTGAGGAAATTATCTGGAAGTGGTACACCAAGGGGGGGAAGAGGGGGACCCTAACTTGAAGTGCACATCAAAGATCCATGCTGGTCTACTTAGGGGTGCAAAGAATTACCCTGGCATCCTTCACCAAGGAAGTAAGTGAGTTTGTTTAATGAAAAACAGGATCTCTGCTGGCCTTGGTTGAAAATGCTGGAGAGAACTTTGGGTCAGATTAGCTTCTTTAGACTGGAGGATAACACGAGTTAAATTTTGTGTCGAGGAAGCATGTTACAATTTTGTTTTATATATAAGCATTTGTTTCTAATATTCTTACTATCACTTGAATCTCTGTTCTTTGATAATATACTTGTTCTTGTTTCCACTATAAATATATCTACATGCGGTGTGTTCAGCAGAGCGGTTTTGTGAGGTATAACAGGTAAGCTGTGATGTACTGTTCCTCAGGGAACAGCAGGCCTGGTAATTCTATGATAGTTCTGTGGATCGGGGGCTGGATGCTACAGGAGTGCTTGGAAGACTCGGGCGGGTAGTGTGTGCCTATTGCTAACCTGTACTGAGAGAGCAAGGTCTGCGGAGGCCTGGAAGGCAGTGCTTGTATTGCCGGAAGCTGGTGGTTTCAGGGAGCTAATCTATAGTAGGCACAGACAAGACTGTTTCCACTCAGGGAAGGTAGTGGTGAGGTGCCTCACAACCCTGGGTAACCCAGGGAAGCAGCATAGCATGCAACCGTGATTCCTTTCTATTGTTGTTTTGGGGCTGGTGGGCCCTGTTATCATTGAAGTCCTGGAGGAAATACCCTCTCATGAAGGTTCTTTTGTTACTGCTTGAGTGAGACCCCTTTCTAACACCTTGTCTAACAGAAGGTGAGTTGGCAAGGGAAAACCCCACTTTGTGGTTAGGGCCTAAGGGAAATGTGCTACTGACATTATGTCCCTTCCAAATTCCTCATCAGCCTGGGTCTGGAGTCATCCCTTGGTCTCTCATCATGGGGTACCACCCTCTTGGACGCAGAATCAGTCTCGGTGGCTGCTTTCTCTGATCGTCTTCACAAAATTTCCTGCTGTAGCATGGGGGCAGTTCCACTAGTGGTAGCAATGGTGGAAGTGCTAGTGTAGACTCAACTTTTTAACTACTGTGTCACCCAGGCATCCTCAGGGCAAGTCTGTGTGGCATGGCAGTAAAAACACTGGTGGGTGCAAATGCTTGCTATACACGGATGTTCCCAGCACTGCTACCACCAGCAGAGCTACAACAGTGGAGAAACTAAGGAAAACTCAATGTAGACAAGGCCTTTGATTCTGTAGCCCAGTAGCTAACAAAGCTTCCAAAGGCCAGCGACCATGAAGACTTATTCAGACCCCCAGTATTCAGCTGTGTATCGCTCTGTGTGTTTATATACATTTCTATAATGCATGTGTTATATATATTTTGCACATGTTTATATTTATACGCCTGTGCTGTTGCTGATGGAAATTCATGAGCATACAGTACATTCATGCATATTCTTGGGTGTATCAGCATGTGTTTATATATATATATACACACACACACATAATTTTGTGTGTGTGTATATATATATATTATGTATGTGTGTAGAGAAACAGATGCACTGTAGGCAGATAGAGCAGATAAATATAGATTCAAATAGAAGCATAAGTGTATAAATATAGACACTATATAGAGTGAAAGCAAGCAGATCAGCACAGTTTCATTATTACTTGTATTCCATATAATAAAAGAGTAGCTGACATTGAAATGATTGCCTGGGTGACACTGTCAGATTTCAGAAGGCATAGTGTAAGGTAAGAAAATAACCTCTCTCTCTCCACTATCAAGAGCATTTCAGTAGGAAGAGTTATTGCCTTTAATTATTTGCGTGATAAAAGTTTTTGCATGATCTTTTTGGGGGTGATGAAAGAAGGTGGAAGCAAGGTACAAATATGTAATTTTCCCCTAAAATAAGTAAATGTAAAAATCTTGACCCAGATTCAGTGGAAGGGGAACCATTCCATCTAGCACACACTACGTCCAATTTCTATTTCTATAGTGAGCCACATGCATGATTGTCAACTTTGTTTCTTCTGGTGCTGGCCAGGTCTGCTTTGCTTCATTTCTGCCTGTCTCTGCAAATGAGCTTGGGGGGCAATGAATGAGGAAAGATTTTAAAGTGCAAAGAAAAAAATTAATCATGGCTAATGGTGTGTGTGTGTGAGAGAGAGAGAGAGAGAGAGAGGGAGAGAGAGCATGCACATCTTTGTCTCCCATTTGTTAATCACATTGCGTCTGCTTTTACTGGTGAAAATCTTTTTTTTTTTCTTTAGTCCATTTAGCCCTGTCAGACAATCTAGTTTTGACTAGTCTATTCTGTGGTTATAGTGATATATATATTTAGAAACAAGATGTCAGGTGCTGTCTCCCAATAGTTAGGCCTAGTAGGATGGGGACTGGGCTGAGGGTAGCGGTGGAATTGACATCCAGGGACAGGCCGGGGTCAGAACTAGGGTTGCCAACTTTCTACTCAAACTCAGGGTGCACAAAACCAAACACCCTGCCCCTTCTCTGCGGCCCCCCACTCACTCCATCCCCCCGCCCTCTATTGCTCGCTCACACCACACTCACTCACTCACTTTCACTGGGCTGGCTCAGGGGGATGGTGTGTGGGAGGGGGTGAGGGCTCCAGCTGGGGTGCAGGCTCCAGGGTGGGGCCAGAAAAGAGGAGTTCAGGGTGCAGGAGTGGGCTCCAGGCTGAGGCATTGGGTTGGGATGCGAGAGGGAGTGAGGGCTCTGGCTGGGGGTGCGGGCTCTGGTGTGGGGCCAGGGATGAGGGATTTGGGGTGCAGGAGGGGGATCTGCGCTAGGGCTGAAGGGTTTGGAGTGCAGGAGGGGGCTCCAAGTTGGGACAGGGGGGTGGGGTGCGGGTTGTGTGTGAGGGCTCCAACTGGGGGTGCAGACTCTGGGATGGGGGTGGGGATGAGGGGCTTGGGGTGCAGGAGGGTGCTCTGGCTGGGACCGAGGAGTTCAGAGGGCGGGAGGGGGATCAGGGCTGGGGCAAGGGGTTGGGGCACAGGAGGGGGTCAGGAGTGCAGGCTCCAGGCGGAGCTTACCCGAAGCAGCTCCTGGAAGCAGTGGCATGACACCCTCTCCAGCTCCTACGCGGAGGCGCAGCCAGGCGGCTCTGTGCACTGCCCCATCTGCAGGCGCTGCCCTCACAGCTCCCATTGACCGTGGTTCCCGGCCAATAGGAGCTGTGGAGCCGAGGCTTGGGGCGGGACAGCATGAGGAGCCCCCTGACTGCCCCTATGCATAAGAGTCGGAGAGGGGACATACAGCTGCTTCTGGGAACTACGCGGAGCCATGGCAGGCAGAGATCCTGCCTTAGCCCCGCTACTCTGCTGTCCGGACATTTAACAGCCCAGTCAGCGGTGGTGACCGGAGTTGCCAGGGTCCCTTTTTGGTCAGGTGTTAAAGTTGTAAACCAAACACCTGGCAACCCCAGTCAGAACTGAGATCAGAGTCTGTAGACGAGCAAGTATCAGTACCATAGACGGAGTCCAGATGCAAGCCAAGGGTCAATGCTGGGTAGTGAAAGTCAGTGAGCAAGCCAAATCAGTACTGTAGCCAGAGTCCAGATACAGGCCAAAGGGTGAAGGAGTAACATGGTTGGAGCAAGCTCAAGGTAGGGCAAGGACAAAACTGGAACAGTGGTTCAGGCAAGACTGGGGCAGGAACTGGATCAGGCTGGGAGTCTGGAGAGGCTGGTACATTGTGAGGCAGCAGGAGGGTTCCTGGCCAAGTAGTGATGTTGCACAAACTGATCCCCAGCTCTGGCGGGGCTGGGGAAGTACCTGAGCCTGGAGATCATCTGACTCAGGCTCTCCTCAGTGATAGGCTGCTGCTACAAGCCTGAAGCCTGAGTCACTGCAGACTCTGTGGGAAGGGTAAGTTAGTGCAGCTGACCTGGTTTGCTTGCGGGTTCTGCCTCACACAAGAGGGTCCTAATCTTATTAGATTGAAATATTTCTCAATGTCTATATTCAAGTTGATCTGAAAAGGCAGAAAATTTGTCTTCCTTGGTGTTTCTATTAAGACATTGGGAGAGCTTGGAATTACTGGGGATTTCCAGAATATTGTCAATAGCAAGCTTTGTTTTTCTTTTCTACAGTAAATATGATAGTCAAAGAGGCAGTGTAACATGGCTTGAGAAGGGGACTGGCAGCCAAGTCTCCTGAGTTCTGCTTCCATCACTGACCTTGGCCACATCGCTTGATTTCTCTGTGTTTGTTTCCCCATTTATAAAATAGAATTGATAATGGTTTTCTCACAGGGATGGAGTTGAATAGTGCCTTACTCTGTAAGTAGTCACTTTGAGCTCATTGGGACTACTGATGGAGTAAGGTACTATCCAAGGTGAGTAGATAAATTAGAATATGGCTCTTAATGTTTTCAAAGTGCTTTGAGATCCTTGAGGAGCAAAAGATACAAAAATGCAAATTATTAATTATTATTATATACCAGGGGTCAGCAACCTTTCAGAAGTGGTGTGCCGAGTCTTCATTTATTCACTCTAATTTAAGGTTTCGCGTGCCAGTAATACATTTTAACGTTTTTAGAAGATCTCTTTCTGTAAGTCTATAATATATAACTAAACGATTGTTGTATGTAAAGTAAATAAGTTTTTTAAAATGTTTAAGAAGCTTCATTTAAAATTAAATTGAAATGCTGAGCCCCCCGGACCGGTGGCCAGGACCTGGGCAGTGTGAGTGCCACTGAAAATCAGCTCTCATGCCGCCTTCGGCACGCATGCCATAGGTTGCCTACCCCTGTTATATACTATAAGCAAGCAGCCCATCTATTTGTCACTTTTTAATTGTTTTCAAACAGGCCCTATTAGCTGATGAGTATCTTCAGTTTTCTCTAGTTGGACTAACTGAATAATGAAGCAGAATAGAAATAAACACCAACATACACACACACTCAGAGTATAAGCAACATTAAGGGTGTAAGAAAAAACCCAGGAAATTCAAACAAGTCTGGCAATCCCTTAGTAACATTCGACCCCTTGTGTGTAGGCATTGAAACGTTTATGGTATAATATGTCACACCACCAACTGGGGCCTATTCGTCCCTTCTTGAGGACACGCTCAGCTCCCCTTAACGTTACATTTTGCAGGCCAGTGTATATTTGTGGAATCTAATCTAAGGGGAGTGTTTAGTAGTAAAAGTAAAAGAACTGGAAGAACTCAGGACTCCTGGGTTCTGTTCTTGATTCTACTGCTGAATTGCTATCTGGCCTTGTGTAAATCACTTAAGGACACAGTTTTCAAACTTGTGTGCCTATAGTTAAGTATCCAGATGTGTATTTTGACACTTACATACCCATATTAGTCATCTAATGTTAATGCTGATTTAGGGTCAGATTTTCAAAAGTGTCCAAGGGCCATATTTTCAAAGGTATTTTGGTGCCTAAAGATGCAAATAGGTGCCTAGTGGGATTTTTAAAAGTGCTTAGAAACCTATCTGCATCTTTAGGTGCCTAAGTACCTTTGAAAATATGGTCCTAAGTGACTTAGGAGCCTAACTTTCAATGGGATTTAGGTGCTTTTGAAAATGTTGTCCTTAGTGAGTAAATATGGATTGGTGTGCCTAACTTTAGGCAGCCAAGTTTGAAGATAACCATTTCCCTCTGTGTTCAGTGAGTATTACAATGCATATCTCACAGGCTAGTTGTGAGGCTTAATTGCTATTTGTACAGTACTTTTGATTACTTGAATGGAAAGCAGAGAAGGTTTGCACCAACAGTGTCCCCTTGTTGCCAAGAAGGCTAACGGCATTTTGGGCTGTATAAGTAGGGGCATGGCCAGCAGATTGAGGGACGTGATCGTTCCCCTTTATTCGACATTGGTGAGGCCTCATCTGGAGTACTGTGTCCAGTTTTGGGCCCCACACTACAAGAAGGATGTGGAAAAATTGGAAAGAGTCCAGTGGAGGCCAACAAAAATGATTAGGGGGCTGGAGCACATGACTTATGAGGAGAGGCTGAGGGAACTGGGATTGTTTAGTCTGCAGAAGAGAAGAATGAGGGGGGATTTGATAGCTGTTTTCAACTACCTGAAAGGGGGTTCCAAAGAGGATGGATCTAGACTGTTCTCAGTGGTACCAGATGACAGAACAAGGAGTAATGGTCTCAAGTTGCAGTGGGGGAGGTTTAGGCTGGATATTAGGAAAAACTTTTTCACTAGGAGGGTGGTGAAGCACTGGAATAGATTATCTAGGGAGGTGGTGGAATCTCCTTCCTTAGAGGTTTTTAAGGTCAGGCTTGACAAAGCCCTGGCTGGGATGATTTAGTTGGGGATTGGTCCTGCTTTGAGCAGATGGTTGGACCAGATGACCTCCTGAGATCCCTTCCAACCCTGATATTCTATGAAAAGTCTGAATATGGACAATCACTATGGGGAAGTCAGGACTGGATATTGGCAGCGTAGTCCAACTGTTAGGACAAGTGCAAATTATGATACTATAGTACTTCCTCAAGCTAGCAAAAAGGGTAGAGAACATGTTTTCTGCCTGTATTTTGAGTTAGTGGGACTGTATTACATAGTTTTCATTGTCTATTTTAGGAGTAGCATTAAAGGGATACCATATCAATTTGTTACATTTCTTGTAAGATGTAGTATTTTAGAGACTCCTAACAACTATTAATGACCCAGAAAGTTCTTACAAGTCCTCCTGGTCTCTTTTTTGCAGCTGTAAAACTACAGATCCATAAAATGTTTAAAACTCATATGGCCAGATTTTGAGCTGGTATAAGTGAGCATAGCTCCAAGGAAGTCAATGGAGCAATGCTGATTTTCACCAGCTGAGAATCTGGCCCACAATATATGGGAAAGCACCAAAACGCTGGGTCCAAACATCCCTTAATTTTGGGGCCATCGCTGCTATGTACCAGTTAATCCATAACTACTTACTATAGTGTTATCCAGTTATTTTTAACAGGTATATTGATTTTCAAAATAGAACTCCCCCCATAGGAACCAATCCAAGTCTGAGTGAAGTCATCAGAATGCCTTTCCGTTGACTGGGACGGGAGTTGCATTGGGCCCTTAGTTACAGGTCACTCACAGTACAGTTTCAGAGTCTGGCGTGGAGGTTATCCTAACAAAGTACCAAGTACCAAGACCATTTATCTTGGTTTCCAAATGTTATTTGCGACTTCCCTCTTTCCCTCCTTCTCCAGCACTCAAAAAAAACCATATAAAGGGATTGAACTGTGCTGTTTTCTATATTTGCAAAGAGAAATTTTAAAAAGCCTTGACCCGGTCTGAGACCACGTTCATGTTGTGTTTCAGCTCATTACAGATCAGATCATTACAGCTGAGTTATGAAGTCTTAAACAATGAGGTTTATAATGGAAACACTGACACAGCCTCGATTATAGTGATTCTGGCAGGATTGGCCATAATATCCAGAGACACTTTCCTGACTCTAAGTTCTCTGCTAGTATTCTTGGACCTTCTTTTCTGAGTCTCTGCCAATTGCACTGCATTTCGTTTTGGCTACAACCATCTTGGAAATGTGTCAGTGTGTATCAGCCATTGTAAACCATACCATTACACATGGTGTGATTTTTTTTAATAGCTTCTGCTGTGTCATGGTAGTTTCCAAAATGGTGGCGCCTGGGAAGTTCATATGAAACAGAGAAGCCCGTGGGAGGAAAATAAAGGTAAATAGCAAAGTACAGCATATTTATTGCCAGCTACATCACTGTAATGAAAACAGTTTTAATATTTGTGTGTAAAAGGTTCTAGTGACTCTCAGTAGCAGAAACAGTTGCTGTATATCTCCATAGTTATTTTTCTGTTGCCATTATTTCTGTTCTGTACTATTCATTTTGTCACTGTCTGCCCACAGCAGCCTAGCACTACACTTGTCCCTTCCGTTTATCTAGCGGCTCTCAAACTGTGGGTCGGGACCCCAAAGTGGGTCACGACCCTGTTTTAATGGGATCGCCAGGGCTGGTGTTTAGACTTGCTGGGGCCCACGGCAAAGCCTGAGCCCTGCCGCCTGGGGCCAAAGCCAAAGCCCGAGCCCAAGCCCAAGCTGAACCACTTGGGGCCGAGGCCCAAAGGCTTCAGCCCTGGGGAGTGGGACTCAGGCTTCGGCTTCAGCCCTAGGGCAGCAGGACTCAGGTTACAGGCCCTTGGGCTTGGCCTTTGCCCCTCCCCATCTAGGGGCTGTGGGGCTCCAGCTCAGGCTTCAGTCCCTCTTCCTGGGCTCCTGTCATAATTTTTGTTGTCAGAAGGGGGTCGTGGTGCAATGAAGTTTGAGAATCCCTGGACTTCTATTCCATTAAAAGACAAACCCTATATTAAGAGAATGTTAAGATTGTGCAAGTAAGCCCTCAAAGTCAGGAAATGCCAGAGTTAAAGTTGCTTATAAACTTAACTCCGTCCCTAGTACATATACCTAATAATTCAGTCTTTAATTACAGGACTACATATTATTTCTAATAATAAAATATCATACTTCTTTTCTGCATCCTTAGATACACTCAGATTCTATTCACATATTACTCTAAGTATATCAAATCCAAACAAACAGCTACAAAAACAAACAAACAAAAAACATTAGTGGAAATTATGTTATTCATATGTATCTAAGGTTGTAGAAAAAATGGTCATACTCTATTATCAGCGAAATTAAAGGCTGTACCATAATGCATATGCACAAGAGGGCAGTTTAAGTTTGAATGTGCAAACTTAACTTTTGGATTTCATGACTTCTGAGTACTTAACCATGCAACTGTTAATATGTTGTTGTTTTTTTAATGAGATTTCTTAGGTTTGAAAAAAGAAGAAAAGAAAAGTTCAGAATCTGGAATTATTATTTACCTAGGCCCCCTCCTCCTTCCATCCCAGAATGTTGTATGCACACGAGGAGTGCATTCTGTGAGACAAGGATGTCTGCGTTTAGCTGCTTCCCTCATTTCATAGCTTCTCGGTGAGACAGGCGCCCTTGATTCATTTAAGGCCCGATCCTACTCCCATTGACTTCACTAGGAGTACGCCAACCCCAAGCACTATTGAACATCCTACCGAAAGTTTTCATTGTTGTGGAAAACCATTTGCCCTTGGTATATAACATTCTCAACTGTGTGAGCCAATGCATACTCAGTGAGGCAGGGCTCCTGGCAAAGTTCATCTTTCTACCCACTGATCCCACCTGCTTTGGTACTACAGATGTTTAAAACAAGTTTGCAGTAAAGTACTGTATAATGGGTAAAGTTAATTTTTTCACTCTTTTTATATGCAAAAACAAATGAACTTTGTTCAAGCCTTCCTCAAAATTTTACATTTAGGCAGCGACCAGGTCTAGAAAATTGCAGTCCAGGAGGCAAAACTTTCAGAAAGTTAGGAACAACTGAAAACAGGTTGGTCATATTGGAAACTTGTTATCTAGCTTTGCCATAGCTAGATCAATAGCTCTCTACCCATAAACTATATTAGAGATGGATCTGAACTGTATAGGGTATGAACCCCCACATTTTTGGACAAGTTTAGATCCTGATCTGTATCTCAAATTTACAACTCAGTACTCATCTCTAGATATAATACATCTACGCATTCTGGGCCAAGTTCACTGCTGGCGAAGCAGGCATAATACCTCTCACTTGGAATTGCCCTCGTTGAGTCCAGAGCTGAATTTGTCTCAGTGTATGTGTTCTTCTTTCCTCCCACTACATCTCTCCTGGACATGAGATGGCAACATCTCATAAGATTAGATGCTGCGTCCAAACTTTTAAGTACCGAAATCATACTGAAGTGTTTGGCCTAAACCTTGACACACATAACCAATATGGGATGGTGAAGCTGTTACATTGTTTGCTAAGTTTCTACTACTCCAGTTCAACCTGCCAGAAACAGTCATCCTACAAGGCATCACTGAGAGCTTCTTTGTCAAAACTTTTGCCAATGACCCATTGACTATGAGGTAGTGTTTATGTCCTCCATAGGTCATTCCTTTCATTAGCATTCTCCTATTCAAAAAAGGAAATGCACCTTAATACACCTTTTTTATCAGCCCACTTTATTTAATCTGTGTGCCTAATGCAAATTGTATGCCTTATTACTCCCTTACAAATAACTTTCTCTTTAGTTTTGTAAGGATCAGTTTCATTTTAAAACAATTCAGAGAGTTAAACAGGAAGCTTGTGACTTTTTGAGCAGACCTCTTCCAGAGGAATTTCAGTGCATTTTGCCCTGCCCAACAGACAACAAAATGAATGAGTATGTGTGAGTGAGGGTGGGAGAAGTGTGCTATCTTTCTCCCCATCCCTATCTAATCTATCTAATGTACTGACAGAGAGAAATCCAGGATGGACAGTAGTGGGTAGTTAGTATTAGTCTTGATGGACCTGAACATACACTCTGTATTCAAATTCCCCCAATCTTTTTTTGTGGGAAGGATTAATTAAATAATGTTCTTTAAACAGGTAAAAGACTATATATATGCTGAGGCTGTAAGCTCTTTTGGGCAGAGGAATGTGTCTTACTCTATTGTGCTCCTGTTGAAGTCAAGGGGAGTGTTGCCACTCAGTTCAATGGGAGCTGGAGCAGACCATAGGGAACTTCAACAAGGAAGTGAATGGCAGATCACACATGAATGGCTTGAAGGATCAGGCTAATAATAATAATAATAAATAGCTTGATATTATCGCTCATTTCTTTACAGAGGTGTTCTGTATCAGGCAACTTGTATCTCAGCTTATGCAATTTGGATTGCCCATAGTGATTTCCCCTTTCACTGACTTCCAGAGTATTTAACAGAATAAATCCCTGCCCTTGGTGGGTGTGCCATAGGAGAAGAATATTCATGGGCATAGACAATGAAGAGTACTAGAGCCTTACAGAGCAATACCCCTACTTGTGCCTCACACCAGGTCACAGAAAAATCCCTGGAGAAAACACATGCAAATATAGCTCATTAACTGATGTCAGAAATGTTGTTGTGTGCATAACTGGGCACCACCTGTGGCTTTTCCTCACAACAGGTTAACCAAGTCGGTGATGATAAGGATTGGTTTGTTTCTTGAATTTTGCAAGCCTGATTGTGAGACCTGGAGACTAAAGTGCTTTATCCATTACCAGAATACGCAGTGGCAGTGCATTCTTCCCCAGCATTGCCCTGTGAGGGGCCTGTACAAGCTCAAAAAATGCTGGTAGTTCATTCTCTTTACAGTTTGCATGCTCTGTGTCTCTGTTGAGACCATGTTAACCAGGGAGCCGATTAGTGCTCTTGGCAGTTTTTGTGATGTGTTCACTTGTTCACTGGGGACTGGACTCAGGACCAAACTTATTTCACATAGCACCTCAAATAGCAATCAGCTCAGAACAGCTTACAGTCACTACCAACCAGGACTGGGTCTCAGCTGGTGACGTGGTAAGAAGCTTTATACCCCATTGAGCTATCCAGTCCCCTTCTGAGTATAATTCGGTATGTATCTTCACTTTAAGGATTTAGCAGTGATATTGAAGTGCCAAAGAAAGAGACTGGCTTTTTTTGCCTAGTCCATAAACCCCAGGAAATAAATCAGTGAATGGCCAGGTGGTCAGTTTTGTGTCTTTCTCCTATAGAGCAGTTGACTCTGTTTTACAGCTCTTATGTCAGGTAGGGCATTTGGGGCCCCAGGACTGCAATAACGCCTGTCACACATCTCAAATGAAGGGATGGATTTCACAACTTGGAAATGAGAGCACTGAGCAGTAGGGAGGATAGGGGAAGGGAGGATTTCACCTGCTGTTAGAAGGACTTGACTTATCATGCATGTCATTATAGGGTGATAGAGGTCTGGGTATCCAAGTGCATCTTTCAGAATATGGGGTATGAGAGTGGGAAGATCCCAGCAAGTGAAAGAGGCAGTAGGTGTGCGGGGAGGGGGTAATCAGAATGTCAAGTTCTCCCCCATCCCCAATAAAAACCAAACAAATATGCATGGAGCAGCGTACAGGTGTACAACTGGTGACTTTAATATCCTTGCAGCCCTTCTTGTAGTGGGTATAAGTCAACCTGCGGCCTATAGGCTGCTTGCGGCCCGATCAGCGCAGAGCCACGGCCCATGTGACATCCTCAGGGCCATACAGCTGGTATTGGATGGGGCCCACAACGGTAAATAGGTTGAGAACCACTGGTATAAATCTACAGTTGATGTATTATGCAATGTATAATGCCTTGGCTTCATCTTCATGACTGATTGTAAGCTCTGTGGCAGAACCTGGGTCTTCCTCTGTTTGTATGCCTACCAGAACTGGCGCCACTCTTGACTGTGGCCTCTGGGTGCTACTGCAATACAAAATAATAATAATAATAATAATAATAATTAATAATTAATTAATAATATTCCCAGTCTTGCATAATGGGGGATGGCGGTTGGGGTGCTCACATTAGACACACACTAGGCATGGGTTTATGGTCATTGTGTCAGGGCTGGGCCACACATCCATTCTCCCAAAGACCTAAACAAAGAGCAATAGAACAGAAACGTTGGAAAATGAACATTGTTGTTCTAGGCAGGTGGAATTCTTCCTTCAAATGGATCCTTTCCCTGCCCTCTCTTGAACCCCCCTACCCCTCTCTCGCCCCCTCTGTCTTTCCCTATGTGTGTGTCTCTCTCTCTCTCTCTTTTAGTGCTCTGAATTCATTATATGGAGTAGTGTAAATCAATAGTAAACGCTAACCGCCCACTCTGTACTCAGTTACGCAACATCACATACCATGTACACAGAGACAAAAAGGGAAAAAGCACACACAGCCTTTACATTCAAGAGCTCTTGCATAATTTTACTTTTCTACAGCCAAAAAAAAAAAAAAAAGGAAATAACAGATGGGGAGACTTACAGTTTTTTTTCCCTCTTCTCAGACTGTTGAGAGGGGAGTTAGTTTAACATCCATGGCCATTTCTAATTGCCCTAGGCTGCAGCTAAACAAGCCAGAATTATTAGTGCCTTAACTTGCGTTGAAATAAGACTTTCTTGACCCTCCATGATGTGGTGCACTTTCCAGGTAATATAAGAAAAACTATTGTGAAATGTGTAAGGCTGCTTTGGTTATATATAAACATATATATGTTTTAATGGAAAAAGAAGAAAAAACACTTAAAGTACTCGATGAATTTTAAAACGGGAAAGGGGTTGAGAATTAGAGGAGGCTGGACTGATTTCTCGTGTGTGTGTGTTGTTGCTTTTTTTCCCTTCTCTGAAAACAAACTCTCTCTTGATGTAATATTTATGTAAAAAGCCAGTTATGTAACCTTTGTCTGCCTCTTGCTTTTGTTACCTCAACCGACTATATAGCTTTAATGTTTTTCCTCACAACAAACTATATTCAAACATGCATATCCTGAGGAAGGGGCAGAATGCCTGGGTGCCCACAGCACAGACTTTAATTTCTAGCCTTTTTAAAAGCTTCAGACCGGGAGACAATGGATCTATTTAAGATCTCTTTTTGGCTTGTGTACTTCTCATTGAGCATTTTCCTGTTGCACTGTTCCCTGGAACATCCGTGACTTCTGCACAGTGTGTGTATCTTTCTCTGTCTCTCTCTCTCTCTCTCTTTTTTTTTTTAACTTTGGATGTATACAATGGAAGCTTTCTCCCCCTCCCCACTCAACCTAGTCCCCAGTGTTAGGTCACTCTCCACATGATAGTGGCAAGTGCAGACACATAGTAAAATTTTACAGTGGATTGGATTTATGGTATTTAGTTTTTTCCTGTATAATATTTCATTTCAGTTAACTGATTGATGTCCACAGAGATCCAAAAATTCTTCTGATAAGAGTTGTTTTATTTTCTATTTTTTAATGAATTTCTGCCTGACAGATAGGTGTCTAAAGGGATGCTTTGTACATTTGGATAAACTGAAATAGATATCCTCACTAAGAGAAATTAAGATAATGGGTTCTGGGGGTTGGGAAATGGAAGGGGCTGTAGTGAAAAATGTTGATATTCCTTGACTGATTGTATTTTAGGAGCAAAAATGTTTCTACATTTATTGAAGTCATTGGATCTTCACTGATTTAATCCAGCTGAGGGTCTGACCCATTGTATTTAAATCCATTATGTTTTGATCAGCTTTCTTCTTCCCTTCATAGATAGTTCTCTGCTGGGTGCAGCTTCTTGATTGTATCCTTCCAGGGTGTAATGCTGCTGATTTTGCTGGAGTAACACAAGGGATGTAGTTGGTCAAATATAAAGTCACAGGGCCTGAATCTCAGTTATACTAAGACTCTTTATGCCTCTCTGGCAATGTAAAGGAGCTATAAAATGAGCATAAATGTAATTTATATCCACTTTAAGGCCCTGTTATACTGCTTCAGCAGTTGCTGGAGCAGTGTAAAAGAGCCTTAGTGAAAATGAGAATCAGACCCAAAGAATCCACTTTCACATTATAACTGATCACCAAAGATTTTACAGAGGATTTCATATGAATAATAAGTAATATGGTTTAATGCTAACAGACAGAGATCTTTGAAGCGTAGACATCTTTTCAACAGTTGTCCTTGAGATAGAAACTTTAAATGAAAATAGACATTTTTGTGAAAGTAGGAAGAGCTTTTGAACACTGTAAGTCTTTATAGTTCAAACTTGGAGAGTATATACATAATCAAAAGTCTATTTGAATACCTGGGTTCCCTTCCTGATTCTGATGTTGCCTCCTTCTGTAGCCTTGGCCAAGTCACTTCAACTCTCTCTGCCTCCATTTCCCCCTCTGTACATTGGGGATAATAGTAGATGTCTGCCCTATTGTAAATCACAAAGAAATTATAAGGCCACTTCACTAAGGTTAGTAAAGCGCTTTGAGGTCCACATGTGGAAGGTGCTAAAATCATATTCACTAATAGCTGGTTAACTGCTTTGAAGAGGCAGAGCTTTATGAAAGTGCTAAATATGATTATTAGCATTACAGTTAATATAGTGTTAGCTGTTGGAGTGGCCCAGATATCTCAAAATGAAATGTCTTTCAACAAATCTCCTCAGGGTTTTATTCGTAAGTGTTCTAGACTGTACTAATCAGAACAAAAGATACACAGTCACAATGGGTTTTCAGAAGTAGAGTGTCTGTAACATTGGCATGCCGTTTTTCCTTCTCAAAGGCCTTTCCCTTCTTTCTAAACCACAAAGTAGATGCTTTGTAGGATGTTGTGTTACCCACCCCAGGGCCTGATTGGGCCTTCACTCCCCAGCCTTGCCTTGTTATTCCACAGTGTACACTTGTGTGAGGTCTAAGCAGGGAATTAGCCATTGTACCCTGTCACACATACCTATAATTATTTTCTTTGCAATTACTCGTTAAGCAAGAAGTAGGATCCCTGGAAATACATACTGCAAAGAATCTGGCTGTAATACGCATTTAGGTGGCCACCAAATTTCATGTTTTCTGCAGAATTCAAGTTCTCATTTCAATTTTTAAGCACATTTTTGGTCATTATGTTTGCAAAGAAATGCCTGGGAATTTGACCTTATGTAGTGCTGTAGGCAAAGAGAGTGGGGTATGAACTGCTCCCATTCTTATCAACAATGTTGTAATACTGAATTCTAATGACTGCCAATTCACTTTGCATCTTTATTAGCTAGAGCTTTATTTAAAGGAGTTCTCATTATTGACGTATCTTGTGATTTCTTCGTGAGTCTCTCAATATTTGCTATTTTGCTGAAAGTCTCAGTTCCTCAAGTCATGTGATTATGTGAGACTGAACATTCATTCGTTTAAAAGGTAAGCTTCTGGATCTTGATGTTGAGGAGAAAAGCTTGACAATATGACACCCTAGAGTCTCAAAAAACAGATGGAAAATAAAAGGAAACGCAAATAGATTCTGTTTTTTAAAATATCGTGCTTTTAAAGCCATTCTCAAGATTTTTGTGGCCTGCCTCATTCTTGGGGTTGGCAAGGCAATACTGTAGAAATAGCCAGTGCACATGCTTTTGCTTTATCCAATGTGGTTGAATTGATCAGAAAAGTCATTCATTACACAGGAGTGAGGTGGCAGGATTTATTTTTATTGACAGAAATCTGAAGGAGAATATTTTTTCTACTGACTGATGATTTGGGTGCACTTTTATAACATTTTTTTGTCCTTCACCATCACTAAGGTATGACTGGTGAGCAAGATAGGATGGCTGTTTTTTTTTCTCCTCCCCCCACCTTATCTCCATTTGATTAGGAGATTGCAACCATTTCTTTGGGATTTGGACCTTGCTGCATGGCACTACTTGAATCGATTTGGAAACTCAGACTTTTGCTAAGCTGTGTGTTCAACCACAGGCACATTACACCAGTACTGCATAAACTGAATTAATTGCCTGCTGGAGTTTCCAGATGGAGTTTATTTGTGTTGGTTTTGACCTATAAAACTCTAAATGTTTTGGGACCTGCCTAGCTGAGAGGCCCCCATTCTCCCCATGTGATACCTCTACATTTTAGATCAGCAGAGACACTTAAAGTGTCTGGGGGGGATGGATAGTTCAGTGGTTTGAGCATTGGCCTACTAAACCCCTTGAGGGGGCCACCTAGGGATCTGGGGCAAAATCAGTACTTGGTCCTGCTAGTGAAGGCAGGACTCAATGACCTTTCGGGGTCCCTTCCAGTTCGAGGAGATAGGATATCTCCATATATTATTATTTATTTTATTAAGGTGAAGCTTTCTCCATTGAAAGAAAAGAACTGAGAGCAGGGCATTCTCAGTTTTAGTTTGTCCCCCTCTTTTGTTGACTTTCAGGGCAAACTGCAAACTCATCTCTTTAGCTATACTCTGGAGGAGGCAGGGATACACCACGAGCTGGCAGTTGTGGGCAAGGCGTTTGTCATTGAGTATTTCTGATTATGAAGGTTGCAAGAGGATGCTGATCTCACCGTTTCATGACTGTGCTCTGAATAAGTGTCAAAGGCACTTTTTGTATTTACTCCTTCTCATAACACAAGAAATAGAGGTCACCAAATGAAATTAATAGGCAGGACAAAAGGAAGTATTTCTTCACACAACACACAGTCAACCTTCGGAACTCTTTGCCAGAGGATGTTGTGAAGGCCAAACTATAACAGGGCTAAAATATAAACTAGATAAATACATGAAGGATAGGTTCATTGATGGCTTTTAGTCAGGATGGGCAGAGATGGTGTCCCTAACCTCTGTTTGCCAGAAGCTGGGAATGGGCATCAGGGGATGGATCAGTTGATGATTACCTATTCTATTCCCTCTGAAGCACCTGGCATTGGCCACTGTCGGAAGACAGGATACTGGGCTAGATGGACCTTTGGTCTGATCCAGTATGGCCATTCTTATGTATGCAAATAAAAACAAATACATAATAGCAATATCTTTCCACAGTGAGAAATTATTTGCAGAAAAGGGTTAAGAGAAAAGGGTAAGGAAGTAGCTGAAAACACTCTGGTCCATGATTTTGACTACAGTTATTTTTAAATGATTTTTCTGAAAAGGTTTTCGTTATGTGCCCTGGATTTGCTATGCCCCTGTCACGGACTCACAGATTGTGCCCCCTTTTGGTCCCGTGCGGTCTGTGGGGGGGTGCCCCTTTCAGTGCGACAGCCCTTCTCGGGGGTCCACTCTCTCTCGGGGTCAGGCCCCTCCACATCCTGGAGCCGCACCTCTCTGAGCCTTAGCACATCTGTCTCTCAAAGTGGGCCCCCTCAGGGAGTCCACTCGCTCTGGAGCCCCTGGGCCTCCACCCCTGAAGGGGTTGACGCAACCCTGCTCTGTCGACCGGAGTGACTCTCAGCCAGCATAAAACAGGAGGGTTTATTGAGAGTTGAACACAGCACAGGAAACTCTCAGGGCCTCAGGCCTGGCCTCCCTCAGCTCAGCACATCCCAGTCTCTCTGCATCCAGGTGGGCTCTGCCTGCTCCCCCTCTCCAGCCCAGAGCCCCCCTGCTTCCCAGCTGGGCATCTGAGATCACCGGCCCCAGGCCCCGCCTATGTCCATTGTCTTCTCTCCAGGAAAACAGGGTCGTAAACTGGGGCCTCCTCTCCTCGCTTCTGTCCTCTGGCTGGAACTGGCTGGTTAGGTCACTGGGTCCTCACTCTGCAGCCCATTGTCCGCCCACTGGCCAGAACCAGCTGCGTCTCCTCAGCTGGGCCTCCGGGTCACCAGGTCGCCAGGTCACCAGTTGCTGGGATATCCATCCTTCAGGCCATCGGCTGGGTCCCCAAGTCCTCTCTCTGGTCCTCTGCAAAACAAACTCCCTTTCCCCTCACCTCGTTAAACCAGTAACACCCAGGGAAACTGAGTCCCACACACTCCGCATGCAAACCATTGAAACTCCACACAAAACAAGAAACCCCCGCACTTCGTCACATCCCCTTCCCCTGACTAGAGAGGAGTGCAAAGTTGGGGTCCAATCCAACTCATTCCCCTGTCCCTCAAGTTCTGGGATGCATTTGAGTATGGATTTTTGATAAAGGAGTGTCAATCCTATAGTTTGAAACTTGATCTGCTCTGTTTGGTGGTGTACAGATCCATGATGTTGGTTCAGGCCCATCTCTGCTTCTAAATGTCAGCTGCTTTTGCTTTGTACTGCAAAAATTAAACAGGGAATGTTAAACATTTCCCAATTTAGCATTTATAATGGAAAGCGGCTGCAGTGCCACACCACTGCTGCAAGGGCAGACATTCACATCAGGAGTGCTTTAAAACTACTTTTGTTTTCTCTTGAGGCCCACCCATTCCTCCTCCAGCCTGGCTGCTTTGCTTTGCAGGCAGGTGTAGGCTGTTTTAAATTTTACTTTCACTTAAGTAGGAACTAGTTTATTTTTGCAAATGAAGTTTAAAGCCGCCCAGCCATCTGCAAAGCAAAGAAGGAGGCAGCAGGTTTCTTTGACATTCAGATGTCGGTGATTCTCAAACAGCTCTAACATGCAAGCAAAAATAGCTCCCTTGGCACCTATGATTACTAATATTTATTATTATAAATCTAGTGTCTTAGGTCTAAATCTGGACCCCAACTTTTTAAAAGTTTCTTTGTTGCTTTTGTTCAACCAGTTGAATAGTTGAGGCCACCTCAGGGGTGTTTTAATCAGGAGATTTGGTTCAGATCTAGTCTTGGAGTGCAGTGAAATTACATTCTTGACCTAGTGGCAATACAGTCCTTCCAATAACTTGGTTGGTGATGTCGCATGCAGAATTGTGACTTCCCTCTTTGGACTGCAAAAAGAAGAAAGTCTGGGAGCTCTTAAAGGTGATCCATAAAGGAAAAAACAAAAACAAACCAGTCCCCTCCCAACCATCCCCCCCCCCCCCCCAACATACAACAAAACAAAAACAGTTGTGCCCTTTTTGGTAGGATTAACATATTTCAGGTTCCCCAAAAGAGGACACTGCCAGAGGAGGGGGAAAGGAGGGGGTACTTGTGGTGGGGGTACTCACTGGAGGTGGGGGTCACAGTGTCAGGGTGGCTGGCACAAGCCCAGGGCGCAGCGACAGCTGTCAGTCAGCGCCTTTCTTCAAGACCTCCTTCCCAGGCCTGGGAGCCAGGTCCTGGGTGGGTGGGATCCAGCAGCTCTGGCTGCAGGGGAATGGACCAATCAGTTGTGGATGCAGGGGAGGGACCAATTGGAAAACGGACCATTCTGGGCTTTTTCTGAGCTGCAATGTCTGCTCTGCAAAAATCCTGGATATTTCCTGTTGTTTGAAAAATCTACCCAGAGAGAGGACGGAGCCTCAAAAAAGAGGAACTGTCCAGGAAAACCTGGACGTATGGTAACTCTATTGTTTGGCAACTTTTGTTGAATAAGAAAGGCCTGAAAGTTTTTGCACCACTTTCTGGTTTTGTTTGAGGGCTCATTGGTGGTCTCAAATACGTATTTCGAGCTTTCTTAATTGAAATACTAGGGGCATGTTGTATCTTTTGCAAAGTTATCTTTTGTCCCAAGCATTTCTTACGCATTGGAGTTAAATACATGTCAATAAAATTGCATTTTAAACAGATTGACTAAAAAACCCTTTCTTTTTCAAGTGTTCAGCTTTCAAACACTTCTCTCTTATGATATCAGAACTTCACTAGTTCTTTGGATAAAAAATGTTCAGATCTCCTTTATAAATAATAAAATAACAGAAAAAAGCAAATACCTGGGTTGTTCTCCCCCCCCCCCCATATGCAGGTAACTTTTAAGCACTACTTTAAACTGAGCATATTTACACCCAGATCTCACAAACATTTACATACGAATACATTTACGTACATGAGAAGTCCCTTTCAGATGTATGAATTTAACCATATGTGCATGTTTGCTGGACTGGGGCCTTAAATTGTGATTTTCTTTTTTCAAAGGGAAGCTTTTTCTTTTGTTTTATTGTCTCCCCCCCCCCTTCTTAGCATAAAACAAAGTTTTCGTTTTCAAAACATTTCATCCTCTTTTGATTGCATCTGCTCAGGAGGCTGGAATTTTTGAATTGTGCATTTATTTAAGCTCATGGAGAAAAGACAAGCCCAGTATCTTGGCAGACATGAAACTGAGGGTGAATAATCCATAGTTTGTTCTCTCACCATTGCTACAATTTATACCCAGAAAACAAGTAGTAAACAAAACAAAACAAAATCTAGTTAGCTTTTATTTATAAAGTGATTAATGAAAAGTAAAGTTCAGATGAGGCTACAAATCCTGGTGGTGCACAATGGGTTGATTTATTTTGTAAATAGACCATGGATAATTAACCATAAAACAACATTTTTAAAAAAAAACTTGCATAACAACGCTGGTTTCTTTTAGTTCCTGAGAGTTGCACAGAGGGATAACAACTTATTCACAACTGGTTACGACTGGTTACAGCCAAGCAAGAAAAACCCATGAGCAGCTAGAGAAACAAGTCATTAAAACCCTGCTGCACATGCAGTTTTATAATGACGCATCCACTTATAATTACATGATGGCCAAAGCTACAGTCTTCGGGTAACGCTAGAGGGGTGAATCTGTATTTGGACTGTGTTGACGCTTGCCATGTTTTGTAGCCATGCTTTAGCTCAAACCCTGGCTACAAAGGACAACCCAGCAGCTGGCCTGGGCAGCTTTTCAGAGACTGAGGTGGAGAGGAGTCCACCATTTAGCATTCATTGCTGAATAAGCTTCTGAGGTGTCTGTCTATGCCTCTTTAGTCTGACTTAGGGGGAAATGGGTGATGGATCATTGTAGCCAAAGATATACTTGCCCTTCTGCCAAGTCCCTCTTTGAACCGCAGTGAGCAGAGTACTTCCATGGAGTTGAGATCTGTGGTATGTAAGATGTGTGTGTGTCTGCATGGCCTCTCCAAATTCTGCCTCTTCATGTTTCATGGAGTAGGTCACATTAGTCATGGGGAAAGGGCCATTCATGCTCAAGGAGGAGGAGGCAGGATTTGCCTGTGGGTACATTTACTACTGGGTAAAGATGCTGCTGTTGTAGCCCTGGAGACTGCGTATGTACAGCTATAGCAGGGACCCTTATAGAGCAACCAAGGAGACATCTCAGGCTTGTCTTCACTGCAGTATTAACTTGAGTCATCTACACTCAAGTTAGCTCCTTGCACGTTAGCTTCACTCAAGTGAGAGTGGTTGCTCTGCAACATAACCCTCAAGAGGCACAGTGTTTCTATTAGCATCACAGAGTAGCTGGGTCACCACTGCATGCTCCAACTTCTACCCACACACCCTGACCGACCAGGTAGCTTGAGTATAAAGCACCTCTTAACTTGAGCTCGAGATTTTTGTGAGTGCATGGGAGCTGGGTGAGGGGTATATTTGAGTTATACCTAAAGCTAACACTGCAGTGAAGACAAGCCATAGATGTGAGAGGAGTGTTCAGTTTCCATGAATCAGTCAATCCTTAGCGTCTCTGCTGGAAAAGGAGCCAATTAATGCCCATTGTGGTGGTAGTTTTTCTTAAATGGACATGCTAGTCCACTAGGACCTGGATTGAAACCACCAGTTATCAGACATTTAATTCTGGAAGTAAATTGTAGCTGAACCTTTTGAATAAGTCTGTGAGTTTCTTTCATGTGGTGATAATTTGTTTGTAAAAATACACCATACATTTTTTTTGTCAAACTCCACCATCCGTCTGTCACACACATACCCCAAACCTTCCCCTGCGCAGCTCTAAGACTTTTACATAAACACAGTGATGATATTTCTTTTCACTACAGTTCTTCACTAGAAGTTCACAGTCTCTGTTACACAGAGGGTGGCATCCTACAGATCAGTAGGTCCAAGTACAAGTTAGAAATAGTGTTCTCACAGAGAACTAATCGGCACAGTTGTTTAATACCTTAGATGTTCAGTCCAAGGGGGTTGGATTCATAAACTCACTTTGGTCAGAAGTAAAATTAATTTGGTGTCTAATGAGATTTTATCCACGTTATAAAAAGCTCTTCACAGAGTGACACAGGAAGCAACCACTTCTCATGAGAGTCTGAAGACTGGACTAACGGAGGAGCCGATGATGGGGACTGTGATGCTGTCATAGTTACAGGCTAGCTGCATTTCAGCCTGCTTTTTGGTCTCTCTGAATGCACCCCCTCAGTTGTTAGGTCTCTAGCTCTTACTTGTCTGTGGGTGGATGTGGTGGGGTGGAGGTCACCCTGGCATGCCCCCTTTCAATCAAGCATGGTACTGCAGATGAGCCCTGCCTCAGTTTCCCTTCACCCAGGTTATAAACAAGTCCCAAACAGATCTTTTTATCAAAGAGCTCCCCCTTCCAAGGGTCTCATTTATTAACAACAGACATAAGCATAAATAGGACCTTAGATACACGGAGGGGCATTCCTTGTCCTGGGCTCAATCCAGCTGGCAGTCTCTGGCTCCCCATCAGGAAACAGCCTCTTTTTCTGGAACCCATCCCAGGTCCTTCTCTGGATTACTCCTTTTCAGTCCTTCCTTAAGCAGGGGACCCCAGATATCTTTGGAACTGGGCTGTATCAATTAGTCCCTCATTCTCTCCTTAAACAGGTGTCTCCACAGCTTGATCGCTCTTGGCCCTGTCTGGGGGTGGAAATTTGGCCCAGCTGCCCCTCCATCATGACAGAGGGGTGGCTGGACCAAATTTGAGTGGCACTCTGAGCCTGTGTGCCTGGTCACACACACCCCTCTTCCCCCCCCTCACACACACATACTTCCAGTCTTTCAGATGCCCATGGGCACTGGGCACCCCTAACCCCTGAGGAATAGCAGAGCAGGTGGCATTGGGAATCTCCTGGATATGGGAGGATTGGAACTGGGATTTAGGTGCTTTCTGGGGAAGCGGAGATGCAAAAGGCGGATGGGACTGGGTCTCCCAGAACTGCCTGGCCCCTGTGGGGATGGCATCTCTGGGTAGAGCTCAGAGCTGGGAGTTGAGTGGGGACACTGCAGGGCTGGGTGCAGGTCAGCGTGGGGGGAAGCATGCAGGGCAAGGCATGGGGCAGTAAGAGGTGAGTGTATGTAGGGCTGGGTGCAGGGGGAGAATGCAGGGAAGAGAGCTTGAGGCTAGGTGTAATGAGAGCTCTGGGCCTCCTCCTTAGGAAGATTCTGGTTGCTCCCCTGGGGGTCCTCAGCAGGCCGCCTTTCACTGCTGATCTCTCCTGCTGTCTGACCTGCTATGGGGGAGGAGGCAGCCTTTACACTGGTCCCCTTCTTCTACTTCATCCCCAATTGGTTGGGGAAGAGAAGACTAGATGATGATAGTGGTCCTTTCTGGCCTTGGAATCTATGACTCTACTAATTTTATCCTTTTGGAAACCTGTGATCAGTGACCAACAGCCATCTTAAAACAAAGTATTTTTACTTAGTTGGAACAGAGTATTGGCGAAAAAGGAATTTTAAAACACCAGTCTATACGCATATTTAATCTTGTGCTTCACTACCAGCTAAGTTAGACAGTCTTTCTTCTTAAGTTGCAGGAACAAACAGAGATATACATTCTCCTGACCAGCCCACATCCTCCTGTGTGGTTCCCAGTCTGGTTCTCTTTTCTGTTCAGACTTGTTTTGGGTGCTCCTCAAAATGGCTAGAGCCACTAAGAGTACTTGCTCTGGCAATGCCTCTTAACTTATGTAAGATGTGAGGTGAGGGCCTCCTCTCTCTTTCCCTAGGTGGGTAGGCTTTACTATCAACCCCCTATATGGTCTAGAGGGGTTCTCAACCAGGTATATGTGTACCCCTGGGGGTACGCAGTGGTCTTCCAGGGGGTACATCAACTCATCTAGATATTTGCCTAGTTTTGCAACAAACTACACAAAAAGCTCTAGCGAAGTCAGTACAAACTAAAATTTCATACAGACAATGACTTGTTTATTCTGCTCTATATACTGTACATAGAAATGTAAGTACAATATTTATATTCCAATTGATTTATTTTATAATTATGTGGTAAAAATGAGAAAGTAAGCAATTTTTCAGTAATAGTGTGCTGTGCCACTTTGTATTTTTATGTCTGACTTTGTAAACAAGTAGTTTTGAACTGAGGTCAAACTTGGGGGTACACAAGACCAATCAGATTCCTAAAAGGGGTACAGTCATCTGGAAAGGTTGAGAGCCATTGGTCTAGACATACCACACTAGTCAGAGATCCAGTTGCACTGTTGATAATTATTACAGAGCACCCCACCAATTGTCACTGTTGCATTAGCAGAACGATAGAGCTATTGTATGTGAAGAACCAGGGTAGGCTAGCAAGAGATACTGAAGATCAGGATGAGAGCTGGTTGAAAAAATCCATACAAAATGTTTTTCAGCTAGAAAATGCAGTTTTGTCAAAATCGCAACACTGTAGGAACATGTTGATTATGATTACATTTCACTCTGGAAAAAAAAACTGAAACGAAGTATTTTAACATTTTTAGAATGAAATTTTTTGATTTTTTTGTTTCAAGGCGACTTTTTGTCTCAAAATATATTTAATTGTACGTAACAATGAAATGATTTTAACAAAACAAAACATTTTGATTGACCCACAACAATTTTTTTAAATATTTATTTTGTGGGAAATTTTGAAATTTGATATTTCATTCTGATTTGGAACAAAACCCACTTTAGAAACAGCGAAGGTTCCGGAGAAATGGACATTCTGTTTCCTGCACACTTCTGGATGGGACTTTGGAAGAGCTGTTTGGGGGCCCAGAATTGGAATATTAGGGTTGCTGCAAAGTAGGATTGAAGAACACAGTCAGAGGTATCTGGGGATCCAGGAGTATGATAGCAGGATATATTGCAGCCAGTCAGAATTGAGAGGGTAGCCATGTTAGTCTGTATCTACAAAAACAGCAAGGAGTCTGGTGGCACCTTAAAGACTAACAGATTTATTTGGGCATAAGCTTTCGTGGGTAAAAACCTCACTTCTTCAGAGACACACTGATAAAGCTTAGGTAGGGTGTGGAGAACCCTTAGACTGTGTATGAGTGTACTGCATATTGAGTTGTTGTTATTCACATTCATGAACCCCAAATGTATTCATATCTTTCAAAGGAATGATACTGTTGACCTCACTTTCTATGTATGTATATAAAATGATGGACGTGTCTTCTTGGGGTAATTTAAGATCTTCTTCTTTTAACAGGACTCACCATCTCCATTACACTTACTCAGAATTTGTCTTGGAATAACTACACTTAGTTCCCCTCCACCAAATGATCTGAGTCTCTGTTCTTATAGTCATCTAGCCAGTGAACTGGGCAAATCTGTTTGAGCATTTCAGCTGCTCTGGCCTCCTTACTTGTGCAGTGGGTTAGGCCTGGGCAAAATCTGCAAAGTTTGTACCCAGAGCTGAATCCAAATATCTTCAGTGTTAAAGGTGTTGGGCCATATCTGTATTATGAAAGTGAGTGTAAGCAAGCCAAATAGAGTGTTGTGCATACACTTGAGTTTGTCATAGTCTGAGCTGTTGGTAAAAGAGACCCTTAATGGAGGAGTCCATGCTTGTTGTAGTCAGCCTCTCCTGACTGTATCCAGCACCCAGAACCTCACATCTTTTCTCCTCAGTATACTACATATCTTTTTTTCTCTTTGCTTGTACAAGCCTGATGTGTCTGAGTAGTAAAGCCCATCTGACAACTCTGTGAGTCCTGAGACAACGGTACGGCTACAGTTATACCACATCAGGCAGTAATCTTGTCAAAACCCAGGTTAACCAGGATTGGGACTGGACCAGTAATTGAATGGGAGACCTCCATGGAAAGCCCAGGTGAATTAAGGAGTGGTATCTGTGACTATTAGGGATGCTTTCCTTCCTGAGTAATACTAACTCGGCGCCAGAGCAGATTGCTGGGGAGTGCTACTCTACAGGTGCCATTTCAGATAAGACATGAGATTCATAACTACATCTCATTCTAAATTCTGAGGACACTTTTTGCAAGAACTGGAGCATTAACCGTGATGTCATGCACAATTCCAATTTGGTTAGTCACATTCAGTGTTCCTACATTTAGCTGGTACAATAAGGTTCTTCTTAATAAGAATAAAAGTGTCAGAATCTAGGTCCACATAAATTACAGAGGGGAATGATCCAAAACTCCAGATCTTAGCATCTCCTCCCCCCAATTTAGGGGAAATTTATGTTTGCAGACTTAGTTTGTAATTTGGGCCCATCTCTCATAAAAATGCAAATCCAAAAGGAGAGGGTTTTGCCTTCATTAAACTACCTGCTTTATGGTTCTGTTTTTCAGACCTTGCTTCTTACTTTGTTAAATAGAAAAAAAAAGCCTTTGTTAATCAAAAAGATGCTGTAGAAATGATGCTGTGCAGTTTCAGTGCTTTAGAGTTACAGGCTGGTGACAATATAGTCAGAATAGATGCTCTGTCCAACAGGTGTCTCCTGTTTTCATAAGAAATTTGGTATGTGACTAAGCATGTAACACGCTGTATCAGTATAAAGTGAATTTATTGTTAAGAAGGTTGATTTAATCTGAAGAATAGATTTTCCATCGGCCTTGAAAGTGAATACTGGAATAGTGATGTGTTTAGACCTTAAAAAAAAAAAAAAAAAAAGCTCCCCCACTTCAAAGCTGTAAAAATAAATAAATAAAATAATAGTTTACAGTGTGGACACAGTCAAAAATGTTTCTGCATGCTGGTAGAGCAGAGCACATGAAAATGGTAATAATATAAGCAATAAAATATCCCAAGCAAACAGAAAGCATCTGTAGATCTTGCCTGGCTGTCTGGTATAAACAGTGAGAAATCTCTTTCTCTCTGTTTCTTTCTTTTCACCTGTTATATTTGTAGTAGATGAATGCTATCACATCTCTCTGGGCCTCAACTCCAGGTTCTATTATCAATCTTTCTGCAGAAAGCAAAGGCCATCTCTGCAGTCTGGAGGGGTGAGTGTTCCAGTGGATATATTCATGTAATGTGACTTCATATGATTTTTAATTAAATGTCTTTTGCCATATGCTGTGTGTCTTGTAGTAGAAAAGAGACAGGTAGGCTGCAATGCATATAGAGCAATACCACCCCTTGACTTCAGTGGGCTTTGGATCAAGTCTGTAATGGGGATTGTGCATTCAGGCTGCTGGAGACAGACAGACCCTGTGGTACCCTCTGGCTCTCTAGCTCCCAGACTGACTTACACAGCTTATGCTGCCCACTGTCTCAACCCATAGTCTCCTTAGTCTGTGCTGCTCTGGCTGTTAATAAAAATATGGCCCTTCTGATGTTATCACATATCATGTGTTGCTTTGGGAAATTCCTCCCTGGTCTGGAGTTCTCCATACCCTTGCTGGAGCACTGAGGATTCCTCCATCTTATTTTGCATCCTTTCTTATTCTCCTCAAGCTACCAGGTAGGCCACATTGCTGGGCAGTTGAGGTTGTTAAGTGTTGTGCCAAAGGTAACCTACATTCAGCTCTTAGTTGGTGGCTAACAACAGAGAAAGTCAGAAGTCAATCATTAGGCAGCACTCTTCCCTCTGAGTCAATGTTGGATCAGTGTTCTAGGGATCACAGTGCTGCTGAAGGCATCATCTTTCACAGGAGACGTAAAAGCAAGAACCTGACCATTTGTGACCATTGTCATTAAATTTCCCACTCCACTTTTCAAAAGAGTGTGGGTCTTAGAAACAGTGCGCTGGACAAAATTCAGGTAATTTAGGGTTACCATATTTCAGCAAGCAAAAAAGAGGACGGGAGGAGCCCCGCCCTAGCCCCGCCCCTGCCCCTCCCACTTCCCGCCCCCCAGAACCCCCAACCCTCCCCCCGTTCCTTGTCCCCTGACTGCCCCCTCCTGGGACCCCTGCCCCTAACTGCCCCCCAGGACTCCACTCCCTATCTAAGCCTCCCTGCCTCTTGTCCCCTGACTGCCCCAACCCTTATCCACACCCCCACCCCCAGACAGACCCCTGGGACTCCCACGCCCCATCCAACCACTCCCCACCCCCTGACAGCCCCCCCAGAACTCCCAACCCATCTAAACCCCTCTGCTCCCTGTCCCCTGACTGCTCCGATCCCTCTCCGCACTCCTGCCCCCTGACAGCCCCCCCCAGAACTCCCAACCCATCTAAACCCCTCTGCTCCCTGTCCCCTGACTGCTCCGATCCCTCTCCCCACTCCTGCCCCCTGACAGCTCCCCCCCAGAACTCTCAGCCCCCCACCCCGCTCCTTGTCCCCTGACTGCCCCCTCCTGGGACCCCTGCTCCTAACTGCCCTCCAGAACCCCACCCCCTACCTAAGACTCCCTGTTCCTTGTCCCCTAACTGCCCCCTCCTAAGACCTCTCCAACTGCCCCCCAGGACCCTACCCCCTACCTGTACCCTGACTGCCCAAAACTTTCTCCACTCCCCCCCAAAAGCCCCCCCCCCGTTTCTTGACTGCCCCCTCCAGAACCTCCCTGCCCTTCTCCTGCCCCCTGGCCCCCTTACCCTGCTGCTCAGAACAGGGTGTTGGGCTCTGTGCGAGCCGGACACGTGGCTGAGCTCCCCAGCGCAACAAAACCTGGTCCCTGGCCCTGCACAACAAAACCCGGTCCCTGGCCCGGACCGGGCTGCAGGGGAGAGCTGCCCTTGTATCAGCACAAAGTGCTCTCGCTCCCGTTTTGCTACGCTGCATGGCAGAAACCGCTCCCAGTTGCAAAAGGGGAGGGCTGCACTTTGTGCTGAGACACTTGCTCAGAATGCAGGGCGGATCCGGCTCCTCTACAGCTGCTCCGGAGTCCAGCCCGGGACTTTCCTGCAGCCCTCCCAGCCGCTCGCTCTGCTCTGCCGGGGGAGGGGGGAAATCCCGGACATTTTGAGTGCTTTACAAATTCCCCCCGGACGCTATTTTTAGTACAAAAAGGAGGACATGTCCGGGTAAATCCGGACGAATGGTAACCCTAGGTAATTATAACGGGCCACGCTTATCTTGTTGTATCTCCTGTTGGGGCTACACCAGTGATAGATTTGGCTCATTTCTGCTTCCCCTGTAGTTTCAGGTTGATCTGGGATCCTTCTTTACTTCATGTCCTAAACTACGTTGTAGTGTTGCTGTTTTGTAGTGTTGAGGTTAAAAAGCTGCTGCCTTCCACCCCATAGGTGACTGCATTTCAGAGATAGCTGCTGTGATCTCTTGTATTCAGTAGTTTTGTATGTTAGTGTAAGGCCCTGATCCTGCCATTTGTGCACAAGCAGGCAGGTTCCTGCTCTTGTACAGAGTCCCATTAAATTCAATGGGGATCTGCAAGGAAACAGGCAGCCTCCAATGCAGAGTCTCTTGCTGGACCAGGCCTTTAGTTTGTAAATGTATTTAGGATTCTTTAGGTTGAAAGGTTTTCTATAAATGTAAGATCATCATTTTTCTTAGGGGAATCCTGATTTTGGCCACGCTGTCATAGATCTAAAAAAACATCCTGAAATACCTTTGCCGCTGAAACAATATGAGGTTGTTGACTTTGTGACATAACAAGGTGAAATAATGTCATAACAAAATGTCATGGTGGCAACTATAGGTAGAGCTGGGCAAATAATTGGCAACAAATGATTTGGTGGTGTATGTAGCCTTTTTTTTTAATCTGCACCAGAAGTATCCCAAGTCGATCAGTCTCTCTAAATTCAGTAATCACTGGACTTTATTTCATGAACATCTTTGAAATGTGGATTCTGTGGATTCATTGTGAATGGAGGTAGCGGAGGAAAGGTTACAGATTAGGGTAAGGAACAAATTATGGTTGGTCCTGCATGAATGGAGTGAGGAAGAGGGCACAGTCACTCTCCCCAGTGCCCCACTACCTTTGAGAGCCAAAATGCGGCCCAGTGATGCACACAGAACAGTTGAAGAGCTGAAAATAGAATGCAGGAGTTCCTGGCTCCTAGTCTAGTATTTAGACCATGTCTTATGTGAAGCCTGTGCTCTGTACCTGCATCTGCAGGCATCTTCCTTTGAAAATGTGTGCCTCCCCCTGGCATGGAGATCCCATGGATTTTGTGTGCCATTACTAAAGAGAACCAGTCACCAAAGAACTGCTGATTTGCCTTAGCCTCTAAGACTTTTTCTCACAATTCTGCCTGTGGCGCCTGTCACTAGCAGTCAAATAAGGACAATTTTACCATTCTCTCCTGCTGCTCTAATTTTTTTTCAGTGCCAGTACATGTATTTGTTATTCTTTATAACTCCCTTTGAAGTTGGGAATCCAAGGGGAATCTAAAACCGACCAGATGTTTCTGCTGTTGGAGAGACAGAAGACAGCAAGGATTAAGTTTAACTGAAACTTAGTCCTGTACAAAAAAACAGTACAGCTAGAAATCTTCCTCAGATAGATTTATTTATTTATTATTTATTTATATTTGCACTTGCCATCCTGGGTAGGTGATACCTCATCTCATCATGCCCAGGAGAAAAATGAATGGTTTATCCAAGTAAATAGTGTATCAGCGGCTGCCTGTGTTGATTTCCCTTATGGGATTTCAGTTCCATTACGCTGCATATTTCCCACCCACACTTTTTATACTGCATTTTTTCTTAAGGAAAATCACTCCCATGTCACTTTAAGTTTGGAGGGTAGACATGCGGATCCATCCGGCGGGAGTTCAACGTAGCCAGCGGGTGGGGAGGGTGATGTGCATAGAAGGGGGGATTGGCCAGAAGGCAGGGGAGGGTGATGTGCATAGAAGGGGGGATTGGCCAGAAGGCAGGGATCAAACAACATTTATGTTGTTTAACTCTTTCTCCCTTCATCACTGTTGCAGGGGGGAGCAGGGAAGTGGTAGGGAAGCAGACAAAGGTGACTGATTTATGAACAGAGAGAGGCATGTTAATTTCAGCTCCCTGGGCATAGGGGAGGAAAAGGTGTCTACCATAGAGAAAAGGACAAATTTGTTCAAATTTGAAATGCTATTTTCAGCGTCTAAGATTATATTACAAACCATCGTGGGTGCAAAAAAAGTTCAAAACTAGTTTTTTTTTAAAAGTTACAGTAAAATATTATGAATCTGCAAACCCTCCAGGACCTCTTAGATTCCAAGTCTGTGATCTGAGATGGAAGATTCTCTCAGTCACGGCCAGGAAAGAGGAAGAACATAGTCAGAAATCTCAAGGCTCCCAAGGGTGTTTAGAATGGGAAGACAGCACACAGAGCACAGGGCTTTGGGGCATTCATTATCGAGGATAGCTCAAGCCATAAAATCTTGATCCAGATCCTCATTTAAAACACCACAAACTTAAGGAGTATTTGGATGCCAAATATTTTTGGTTAAGGCCCATCTCTCTTCTTTACTGGTATAACTCTAGGTGCTTTTGTTTACCTTCCTTTCTGTTATGGTGGTGATGAAAGCTTCTCCATGTCCTTCTCGAGGAGTCCCCTTTATTTTTTCCCACCAACCTTCCCTGACCCCACCATCAGAAAGGAATGCCTTTGGGTTCTCTCAGAGCCACTCCTTAATTGGCCCACAGGGTTAGTGATGACCTCCAGGATGCACTGTCCTCCCTCTTCCACAACAGACTGGGTGTGCTGCCGCCTTAGTACCCCAAACTCCTGTGCACCACCCTCATTTGTTTTTCAGTAAAAAATGGGAGCCCTGGATAATTACGTTAAGCCTCATAAGCAGCAAATATAAAGTGCATATACTGTTACAAGCACTTCTCAGTGCATGAGAGAGAGAAAATCATTTGGCTGCTGATTCACTTATTTTAAGCTGCTTTCCCCCATCTTAAAATATAAAAAATTCAGATGCTGGAACACTGGATGATGTGAATGTTCTGTAAGGATTTGAGAAAAGATACAAAAGAAAAATTAATCAAATGTATGATTTTATGTTCTTAGGGCCTGAATTCTCAGCTTTGTACCAAGGGGAAACAGTTTGAAATTGGAGAGTTTGGGACCCAACCATTTTCTCTTCTTCCTTTTCCTTTAATTATTTATTTATTTATTTATTGTCAAGACAGATGGTATGAAAAGCATTTATATTGGTCTCGCTGCTGACGGAGCTTAACCTAATAATTCAAGACTTGGAACTGGGTGTTTCAATAAAGAAAACACTCTGAGATTTTTCCATTCAAAATGCCATTAGAAGTTTTTAATTTGACAACATCAGAAATCAGTGTCCTGCCAAGACTGAATTTCTGTGCCATCTCGCTCTTGGGAGCAAGACACTAAGAGGGACCTGTTCTGAACGTTAGGGTTTTTAATCATGCGCCCCTCCCTCGCCCACCCCCCGCAACTGAGACAGTTTCTGCTCCGTGTTGTACAGCAGGATCATGAGCTCAGGAGATTCTACATCGCATCTTCCTGTGTGTTTTTTCTGGGCACTTTCTTTTTAATATTGTGATGCTTTCACCACATAATCCCAGGTCTCTTTCAGACCTTGTTTGGCTACCCAGAGACATTCAATCGTGCCATAGAGCTAAGCAAGTAAAAAAACACAAACAAAGGGTGGAATAGAAATGTGAATCTAGTGTTCCAAAGCAGCAGTCAAGGCTCCTCAAGGGAGGTGGGATGGGCCCTGCCTATCCTGTTTTGCGTGAGATTGGGTGTGATCTTTGCCATGCCAGCTGCTGTGTACTCGTTTTAACACCTTTATGTGTCATAGAATCATAGAATATTAGGGTTGGAAGGGACCTCAGGAGGTTATCTAGTCCAATCCCCTGCTCAAAGCAGGACCAATCCCCAACTAAATCATCCCAGCCAGGGCTTTGTCAAGCCTGACCTTAAAAACCTCTAAGGAAGGAGATTCCACCACCTCCCTAGGTAACCCATTCCAGTGTTTCACCACCCTCCTAGTGAAAAAGTTTTTCCTAATATCCAACCTAAACCTCCCCCACTGCAACTTGAGACCATTACTCCTTGTTCTGTCATCTGGTACCACTGAGAACAGTCTAGATCCATCCTCTTTGGAACCCCTTTCAGATAGTTGAAAGCGGCTATCAAATCCCCCATCATTCTTCTCTTCTGCAGACTAAACAATTCCAGTTCCCTCTGCCTCGCCTCATAAGTCATGTGCTCCAGCCCCCTAATCATTTTTGTTGCCCTCTGCTGGACTCTTTCCAATTTTTCCACATCCTTCTTCTAGTGTGGGGCCCAAAACTGGACACAGTATTCCAGATGAGGCCTCACTAATGCCAAATAGAGGGGAATGGTCACGTCCCTCGATCTGCTGGCAATGCCCCTACTTATACAGCCCAAAATGCCGTTAGCTTTCTCTGCAACAAGGGCACACTGTGGACTCATATCCAGCTTCTCGTCCATTGTAACCCCTAGGTCCTTTTCTGCAGAATTGCTGCCTAGCCATTCGGTCCCTAGTCTGTAGCAGTGCATGGGATTCTTCTGTCCTAAGTGTCAGTCCCACCTGTCTTCTTTCAAACAGTATCAATGTCCACTGGAAGGGAAAGTGCGTGCCTCCTCCTGCACATCTGAAGTGATCTGTTCTGGACTGTGTCCCCTCTATGGCAAGTACAAGGACATACTCCAATTCTGTCTGTAACACATTATCTTACCATCATAAACAAAATCAAACAGCAACGCCAGACAGATGATAAAATGAAATTATTCTCTTGTCATCTCTTGCAACCCCGAACACCAGAGACTAAGCAATGACTGCAAACCAACAGGGAGCAAGAGGACAAACTGCAGCCCAAACTGTGAAAGACATCACCAAATCCAAATACTTGTACAAGCGATTTCTCCTTTTGTTGATGAAAACGAGGCTGATTTTCTACAGTGGTCAGGCTTGTTGGAAAAGCATCTACTTTCTCAGAGGTTGGCTTGGATTTTAGATTGAGGCCCAGATTATGTTCATCCCCGCATGAATGCTTTTATGGGGAGAGAGAGGGTGGGTTTTGCCCATAATATGGCAGTTGGTGCTCTTGAGCACATGGGGGCAACTAATGCTGCCTGCCATGATGAGTCCTCCAGGGCAGAGAATATCTGGATGGGGTGTACACTTGGATATGGTCCATGCCAGCTACAATCCAGCTCAGAACTTTTTCAAAGATGTAGCAAGGACCTCCATTGAGTACAGTCTGCACTGCACCCATGGAGGCACTATATGTACTCTTTGTCTTGGCAAGCAAAATGTCTCCAGCCACCACTTTTCAAGCCTTCCACTTACTTTCTCCACTCCTAATGTCCCTGTGTCTCAAGGGTATAACTGGGCCCTTGCAGCCCTGGATTCCTTGATCTTCCTTCCACAGACCCCTGAATCCCTCTGAATCCCTGGATAGATACAGGGTGTCTCATTGACTTGCTACTGGTCCATATTAGCCCCTGAGATTGCTGGGCCCAGATCCCAAGAATGTAAAGATTCTAGCTAAATCCTCCCTGCGCAGAGGAAATAATAATTCTCAGTTGCTTTCTTAGCATTTACTGTGATATCCAAAGACAAATGCAAACTCATCTCTAGAATCATTATTCTCTTTGAAGAACAACAGATTGTCAGGGGAGACAGTTTACTGTGTATGGATTCACTTAGAAGTTCTGTCCCCCAGCGTGGTTCTCCAGCTGCCCCGTCACATCCTGAATTGTTGTTTATACAACTCTTAATTTTCTTTTCATTCTAGCAAGGGCCTCGTCATTTTCTGTATGTGTGCATGTATTTTTGTCTCATTTTTAATGGTTTCAATTCACAATATACAAAATGGATAGGAAAAAGGCAACTGTTACATGTAGATATATGTAATGTATATGTGAGTCCTTTGTATATGTATTAGTTTATATTTCCAAAGGTGGCTAGTGATTTTTTTGTCTCAGTTTTTGGGTGCCCAACTAAAGACACAGTGAGGTCCCTTTAAGGTGTATCTTGGTCACCTAAAATAGCTAGTTACTTTTGAAAATTTAGACCAATATGTCTATATCTATGTATGTACATCTAATCTATATCTATGGATCTATATGCAACCACCTATGTCTAAACAGTGAGGTGGAGAAGCCTGTTTGGACTAGTGATTAGAGCAGTGGACTATGAGCATTGGTTCTTTAGTGACTCAGAAGAAGAGTGACACCTACTGAATTACCAACTTTATTGCTGGTAGCACCTAAGCATTCCATTATTTATTTAGATTTTCAACACTGTTAGAGGCACCTATCTCACATCACAGTCACACTCTGTCAGACTGGTTAATTGGGTCTGGGTCTGCTTTTAACCCATCTCTGTTTCAAAGTAAGCAGGACAAAACCAGGATTGGTGTGGAGCCAACCCTGAGTTGACATTAAAATTCATAGGTTAATTTATTTTTATTAATATAAGTTTCCATTAAAAATATAAAGGCAAGAGATCAACACAGGCTGATCCCACAGATATTGAGAGCAGCATGTACACTTCTGAGGGTGGAGTATGGTTCAGAGAGAGACCACCATGAAAGTCCAACAGGCAGTGCAAAATGTTTCCTCACATCAGAATAACAATAACGACGTACCCCATAGCAGTAAGAAATGGAAACAAAATGCTTTCAGTTTTATCTTTAGATTTAACTATTTTCAGCACAATACTGTGGTAGGTAACAGCATCAGATTCTTTTTCTTTGCATTCTTTCCTGCTGGCCAGTGTTGTGTAGCTCAGCTAGCCTTGTAAAGAAAATGATAATTTCCAAAAAACAAACCCCACATACCACTTTCAATTCTATTGTCTCTGGAGGGAAATGTAGAATGGAAACAACAAACAATGTTAGAGATAATCATCAGGGGTGAAATCCATGCCCTACTGAAGTCAGTGGGAGTTTTGTAATTGACCTCAACAGGACCTGGATTTCAACCACAAAGCTTTGAAAGAATTGGGATAGCATACCTGAGAGAAAGGAAGGAAGGGCCAGTAGTTAGGGCACTAGCCTGAGACTTGAGTTCTGGATTCAGTTCCCCATCTGCAAAATGGGGATGATAGCACTTCCCTACCTCACAGGATCGTTGTGAGGGTAAATACATTAAAGACTGTGAGCTGCTCAGATAGTACAGTTATGGGGCCCATATTATTAGCTAAAATAGGCATAGGGACTCAATATGATGAGTCAAGTATGAGTACAAGATAGAAACTTGGACCCGTGCTAGGAAATACTTCTTCCTTCCTCTTGGGGTCTGTTGAATATCCATGAATTATTGTTTCTGCGGACCCCACGTTACTACACAACTTTTCTTTGTAACTTTCCATATGTAATTTTCATGGCCAAAGGCCTGTTGGCTCAGTTGTTAGGCTACGTGTTGGATTATATGTTGGTTTTGTCCATTAAAGCATTTAAAATATAGAATATAGTATGTATAATACTTAGACAATTTGTATTATAAGATTGATGATCTTATTAGATTTATAAAATGATGATAATTGTAACATAGTAATGATAAATATCCATTCCAAGCCATTTATGTACTTGTGCATGTAAATACATGTGTGTGTGTGTGTGTGTGTGTGTGTGTGTGTGTGTGTTGTTTCCGTTGCCCCACCTTGTCACAACTAGACTGTATAAAACAGCAATGAACACAGCTGTGTATATGGAGATCCTCAGGATTTTAAAACCAGGCCCTCACATTATGCTACATTTGAACCACTTCAGTAAAGAAAGAGAAATCTACTATGTGGCTGAGCATGAAGGAACATGAAAAGGTGCAGTAACCTTATCTGCGAAAAGAATATGATAATATTCATTGACAGGGGAGCTACAATGAGCAATTATCCCAAGCTGTGTCTTTCAGACAATGCTGTCAGTTTTTCCTCTTTGATGAGTACAGCTGGGCATGTGATGCCAGGGCAAGAAATTCCTCAGTGTCTGGAAGCCTACTGTATTGGATGTGGGTTTGTCCCTGAGTGCTGGCAGTCAGGAACAAAATGTGGAAAAGAGGACAAGGTTCTGCAGCTTTGGGATTGTAAGGAATTGCTAGTGGCAGGGCCAGGAGAGATTCTTTCAATGACACCCCACTCCCATAGATGTGCACAAAGAATACAGCTTGTGCTCCTCAAATATTTCCAGTTGCACCTTGAGGGCCAGACCTTCACCTGTGTAAATTGGCGTAGCTGAACTGATTTCACTAGAGCTGTTGATCTGGCTCCAAATTCCTTAACCAGCACAGCTCACTTCCTTTATAGTTTAAATGTGTGTGCTGGACGTTTCTTCCATGCATAATAATTGGGACTTTTTACAGAGTTTTTTTCATCTTCAAAGCACTTTACAGATATTAACTAACTAAAGCTCCCTGATAGGAAAGTAAGTGGTCCACAAAGTTTATACACAATTTTGCACTCTAGCGTGAGGTTTATTTGGATACAGAGTTTCAGTCCAGTCCATCATGGGGTCAGCCAACAATTTGGATCTGGATCCAAATTTCTCCAAGATTTAGGGATGTTCATAAGCAGTGTTATCATTTGGGTCTGGTACTAATAAATGTTGTTATCCCCAGAGATACAGAGACAGAAAGTGATTTGTCTAAAGCCACAGTTGGGCAGCGTTGGTGACAGGACTGGAACTCCCTGCCTCCCAGCCCTGGGCTCAGACCACTTCAGGCTGTTTCTCTCACATACATCAGATCTTGTTCTGTATGGTGGTATTTGAAATAAAAATTAGTACAGCCACAGTGTGTTATGCCTTCTCTTGGGGACGGTATATACCGTTCTTAATAGCCTTTTACTTTGTTGGTTGTTTTGGATCAGTCCATTGATTACAAGTTACAATCCCTTTTGATCATCTTTATACAGTATCACTAGCTACATCTTTTGTCCAGTACATTTGATTACTTTGACTTTTACCTGCTGTTTTGCTGTAATGAACCCATTCTCTTTCTTAGTCTGTTTTTTCAGACAGTCCTTTCTAGGTACTGCTTTGTAATGTTTTCTACTTTCTCCCTTGACAGCTTGAAGATTCTGGGTAATTCACTGATCAGTCAAATAGTTCAAATAATGAACCCCAAAAATGTAGGTTGTTAATTATTTTTCAGTATGATGGCAATTTAATGTGTTACACTGAAGCCTTTTGGTAATACCTGAAATAGCTTTGGACATACTGAGAACCAGAATAATAATTTGCACTTACATAACGCCAGGCTTTGGAGGATATTAAAGCACTTTATAGCATTTAATGAATGAAGCCTTCCACACAGGAGGTACTAAACTAGTATAATCCCCCTTTACAGATGCGAAACTGGGGCATGGAGAGGTGAAGTGACTTGCCCAAAGTCACATGGATAGTTAAGGGCAGAGCCAGGAATAGAATCCAGATCAGGGTTCTTGCCAGAATTGGACATCATAAGTATTTGTTCCAGTCCTGGGCAGGAGAGTGACACTTACCAGGGAGGTAGTGTGCTCCCCAGTCAATAGGTCTGATCTGTGTTGCTCTACGTAGCCAGAATACTTGTTTCTCCTTCCCTAGGACACAGCTGTGCTGACCTGATGTATAGTAACATGCTCTCTGGCTGTCCCACAGGTACTGCTCCCAGTGCCTGATTCTCTGGTGCAAAGAGCCTGACGCACTCCCTGGACTTCCTCATCCCCAGATGCCACAGGAGTGACTCCGCCTGGGGAGCTAGAACCTCTTCTGTGCTCCTTTTGCTCGCTCTCTCTTCCACACAGGAGAGGCCCTTTCACTTTGGAGTGTGCTCTCTCCTTTGCTAGTCAACTCCTACAAGAACAGGGCCCTGTCTTCTCCCCTTTGCCCAGAAGGAGCAGCTCTTTCTGATATTCTGGACCCCAGCTTTCACTAGTGCCTGCAGTGAGTTCCTGTGACTACCCCCTCCTCCAAGCCCACGGGGAAGTTGACTGATGGAAGAGAGTGAGTGAGGCCCGCCCGGACTCTGTGTATTTGTTTGGGTGAAGGTGAGTGTGGTTGGGTGAGAGAGAGAGAATGACTGTGTTATAACAAATGAATGGGTGCCTGGGTGATGGAAGGAGAGAATGAATGAATGTAAGAGTGATTGAGAGCATACAGGAAAAAATAAGTGAGCCAATGTGTGGGTGAATTAGAGAATAAACAAGCATGAGAAAGAATGGGCAAGGGAAAGAGTGATGTGGAACAGAAACCATTCCTTTATTCTCTCAGTAGCCAACCCATAGAGTACCATTTTGTTCACTGTATTTCTTAGTATGAACTGTGGAACTGGGTATTTTCTTGAAGCATTATGAGCTTTCAACTCTACAAAGTAACATCATCTACTTATATTTTGCTCCCTCTGTTTAACCTGGACACACATAATCAATGTCACCATGCAGTGGCCAGCAGGATTATTTTAGGATAATAGTCATCTTGAAAATCCTGGCCTTCATGTTAAAAGGAATGAGGACATTGGGTAAAAACTGTGTTGTGGCTAATCTTTGTGGCAATATAGGATACTATGTAATGAGCATCTCCACTGTGTGTTAAGGCTATCCCTGAGATAAGGATATCAGACTTCAGAGTCTGTGTAAAACACTTTTGTAAACAGGTGCACGTAGCTATGGATTTTTTCCTCAGTAATTGGAGCAAAAATGTTACTGCTTGAGTGTTACCTGTAAGTTATATCAGCTATTAGTGCCTTTTTCTGTGCTCGTGTCAGTAGTATTTTTGAGTTGGCATAGGAGTTGCTTTTAAATTTAAAAATAACACCCTCTTTAATTATTATTATTGTTGTTGTTATTGTTATTTACTTATTTATTATTTATATCATAGTAGCGACTAAAAGCCCTAGTCATGGACCAGGACCCCATTGTGTTAGACACTATACAAACAGAACAAAAGGATGGCTCCTGTCCACAAGAATCATATAGGAATGTAGGTTCTAAACTGCCATGTGGATACTCATGCAGGATTCCCTTTAAGTGGCCAGGCAGTATACATCAATAGCTAGAGGCAGAATATGGCCCGTAGGATTGACTATCCTAAATTGAACTAATATTTCTCTAAATCCAGTATTCTGCTTTCAGTAGTGGCCTATGAAGAAGGCAAAATATCCTCAGATTTCCTCAGAATGGCATTTAAAAATTATGTTACAATATACTTGCAAAGTACTATGTCATCCTTTAGGTTATATTTTCTGGTTACAGTACATACAACTGATCATTGAAAGGATCCATTTGAGGATTATAAATAATTATACATACTGTGATCCAAGCAATCAGATGCTTTAGGTCACCAAATGATTCTCACTGGATTCCAGATTAAATTAATCTATATATTTTTTAGGATTTTTAAATAGATCATTTAATCCATAACTATCAGGAGTTCTTTGACTAGATCAGTCAAGATAAATATGCTTAACAGTAATAAGACTTTGCACTACTCAAGCACTGCCTGAACAGGTATTCCAGGTGCTTTACAAATGAAGAAACTGGAGTACAAAGAGGTTGAAAGACTTGACCAGTGACACACAGTCAGTTTGTGTCAGAGTTGGCTGTAGATGTAGGATTTTACATTTTATGTTCTGGTTCTTGAACAGGTACAAAATGTGAAAAAGTTTATAGATGTGGGAAACTGACACTCCCCTATGATAATGTAATATGGAATAATAAAAGACTGATTTCAGACTTTTAGATCTATTCTAGTGATTTTACAGTAAGCTAGAAATGCCCAAACAAATAAATGATCACATATGTTAATAGCATACAAATCCAGTCAGCCAACCAAAGACTACTTTTGATAGCCCACATATTTATTAAAGAAAGCACATTTTCAGACAGAATAATAACATGTTTGCTTGATTCAGATCCTTCATGTCCTGCACGTCTTTTGACTCTTATGAGGAGGTTGTCCTTGGCCTGACTTCATGTTGTCTTGGGCTACTAAGCTGTGGGGTTCTTCATCCCTGATAAACACTAGACATGCAGCAAGAAAATGTTTGCAGTTGAGTACCGACAGAATTTCATTTGAAGCCTGTGGAAAACTAACATTTCTCATATAAAGGATTCATCTGCACAACTGTGTCGGATTCTATTTTCAATATCAGGCTGCATCATCATGCTTCAAAGTTGCCATTAGTGCACTTGTGTTGCTCCTGACTAGCTCCTGAGACTTTTTTTGGCTGTATGTTTTATGGTTTTTATTTATTATTTCCGGTCTTATTACAATTTTCTTTTTAAACAGCAGGCTGAGCTGACTCACTGCTGTTGACTCCATGACCTGCTTCCCATTTCAACCGCCACCTGTTTAAAAAGTTTAGTAGCTGACATTATATCCCCTGAGATCGTCTGAGCAGTGGACCAGTAAAAAGCAGACCAAAAGGTAAAACTCCTCCTTGCTTGTGAGGCAGGAGCTCTATAGTCACATAAGTAAATCACTGCTTTGCTGATTGTTGAACCTAGGGAATGGGAGAGAAAGAGGAAACCTCATGGCTGAGCGAAGAGAGCTGCTTGAAGTAAAAAAACCTGTTTTTTGCTATATCAGCTGCCTGGAGTGTTAGGGGAAGAATACTTTCCTGTTCTTGATATAAAATACACTGAAATGGAAGGGAGATGCAGAGCAATCTAGTCAGTAGTCAGTGAAGTAGTAGTTAGGATGCTATTCTTGGTTCTACCATTGACATGCTCTGTGACTTATTATTTAACTTCTCTGTGTCTCAGTTTACCCACGTGGTAAGTAGAGGTTGTAAGGATAGGTACTGTAATGGTTGCTGTTACTATTTTAATTGCTTGTATTCTGGTAGTGCCAGCAATGTTCTAGGCTCTGTGCACACCCAAGGAAAACATAGTCCCTGTCCCACATAACTTACAATCTAACTAATTATGTGACAAGAGTGGGAGTGACTGTTGAGAAAGAGAATATTAGTATATATATAATGGTAATTAATCATTGTGATAAGCCTCCGTGCATGCTTATTGTGAGCTAACTAGATATTTCTAGAGCTCTGAGCAGACTTTGACTGAGCCAAGTGTATTTCTTAAATGTGCCTTCTCTCCTGACAAGTCAAATTTCTGTATGCTTATAACTAACCTTTAAAAGACCAATAAGCTCACCTTTTTCATGGGGGTGTTGAGGCTAACAGGAACACATTGTTAGGTTGCTTTGCACCACAATCTAGGCTTTATTTTTGTTAAATGTCTTACAAATCTCATATTAATAGAAACATTTGGTTTAATTTTTTTAAATGCACATAGAAATGGGGGGAGGGTTGTTTCGTTTTTACAACCCCAAAGGAAATACATTGTTCTAGCATAGGAGAATCTCCAACTGAAACTTACTAGAAACAAAAATAAAGCTGAGAAACCGATTTTCATTTCCCAAGATAAGCAGCATGTAAAAATAAACCAACCTCAAAACATAATAATAGTGGAACATTAAATTAGTTTCAGCTTAATAGCCCCAAGTGTTATTAGTAACACAGGTAAGGAAATTACTTAATAAAAAATATATGATTTTTAACTTGACAGTGTCCCTCTTAATTAAGTTATGAGATCCTCAGATGAAAGATGTTATAAAAGTGCAGTGTGTAGCTTCTATTATTTATAAGAGAATGCTAAAGGTCTAGCTCAAACCGATTAAAGCAAGGAAAATCTCATTGAAACCTTTCATTCTATTATGGGTATTTCTAAAGACACCTATCTCACCATGGTATCTCTAGTACTGTATCTGACTAGCTCCTTAAATCACCCTCTTTTGATGCAGGAATTGCAGATATTTGCAGTCATTTTGGCCAAGTCATACTTATATTGGAAATGCAACTAAGAGCTTCTGAAAAAAATGCATTATTTTCAAAGGTGGTGACTGTGATGAAATAATGTTTGAAAGTGTGTATCTACTGCCCACCTAAATTACAAGTTTCAAGTTATACTAAATCAGCCTCTTGCTACATATTTAGTTTTTCACAGAACCTTCAAATATTTGTGTCAGTCTGTTAGCTGAGCATCCTCCCAGCTCCTATTATACGGCCAAATCCTGCTTGCTTTATTGAAGCAGGTAAGTCCCATTGACTTCACTGGAACTAATTAAGTGAATAAATTAAGCAGTATTTGGCCCATATATGCAATTTAACTTATCACTGGTGTCCTTTTCCACAGTATTTATCCCAGTTCTCTGGTACTGAGATACTGTAGACATTAAATTATTTATAATATGAATAGACTTTAAGGATGAAGTCCTGGCCCTGTTTAAGTCAATGGAAAAATTCTCATTGACCTCAGTGGGGTCAGGATTTCATCCTAAATATCCAAATTATAAGCCCTTAGGGGCAAGGATCTACTAGTAGCATTTCTTACCTTGCTTTAACTGCTTGTCAGATTCTTGGGCACTGTAAAAACAATAAACAATAAATGATATTCAAAATGTTTATGGCATGAGCATTTTTGTAATGGCCGGAAGTCAGGCAGGTCAAAAGGCTGTCCCAGTCAGTAGTTAGAGTTTGCACAAGAAGCCCGATTTCTGGACAAGCCAATCCAAGGGAAAGGTATGGCAAGGTAGCTGACGGAATCTGGCGAGGCAGCAAGACAGTCAGGTGGGTCTGAGTGAAAATGAAACCTTCCTGTAGGTGGCACATGCCTTCTTAGCTGCATCAAGATGTTGTGTTAGCTTCTCTTGGATTTGTTGGAAGTGGTGTATCAGATCTAAGACTGCAGGGACAGCAGGCACCATGAGAAGAGCAGGATGAAAATGGGGGTGAAAACAGTAGTTAGCAAAAAAACAGGCTAATATAGGTCAAGACATGGCCCATGTTATTCTATGCGAATTCTGTATATAGAACCAGTGAAGAGCAAATGTTGGTGGAAATTTGTGAAGCATTGTAGGGACTGTTCCAGTACCTTGTTCACTCTTTCTGATTGACTGTCTCTTACAGATGATAGGAGACTGGGGTATGGAGACGCACCACTAGTAAGTGGAATACCACTCTCCAAAACCATGACATAAACTGGGGTCCCTGGTCTGAAGTAATGTGTCTGGGAGGCCATAGAGGCAGAAAACATGGGAAATGAAGAGACAGGCCGTGTCCTCAGTGGTGGGGAGTTGTGCGCAGGGAATGAAGTGTGCCATCTTTGTAAGCTGGTCGTCCCCGGGCCGGATCCTGACTAGATTGTAGGCTCTCAGGAGATCCAGCTTGGTGAATATCTGGGCTGTCCTTACTAGGTCTAGCAGCTCCGGGATCACGTCTGCACGGTATTTTATGGGGGGGAGAAACAACTGACCCAAGAAGTAACAAAGCTCTTTGTGCTGCTTGAGACAGTGCACCCTCCGCCACCAGACCTGAAGGATGGGTGGGGTGTCTGGCTGGGGATTCTGGAAACCTGGACCTGGGGCTGAAAGGCAGTTGGTTCAGCAGTACTCTGAGCTAAAAGTCACAATATGGTACCACCAGAAGATACTCGGATATTGCTTGGCCAGCCAGGGGCTTCCAAGTATCACAGGGAAGTGTGGGGCCCAGATTAAGCTGAATCAATTGAGTTCATGATGTTTCCCCAATTACTGTTTCCAGACCTGTGATTTCCTGACTGACATGACCAGAGGTCAGCAGTGAGCTCTCAGCTGTCTCATCCAGGTTGGGGTAGCCTGGGGGTGCCTGGGGAGACCAAGGAATTGTGCTACAGTGGTATCTGTGAAACTATCCCTTGCCCCAGAGTCAATAAAAGCCTGCCTGAGAGGAACAGCTTGTCTGGAATTTTAATAAAAAGAAGAACAGGAGTACTTGTGGCACCTTAGAGACTAACAAATTTATTAGAGCATAAGCTTTCGTGGACTACAGTCCATGAAAGCTTATGCTCTAATAAATTTGTTAGTCTCTAAGGTGACACAAGTACTCCTGTTCTTCTTTTTGCGGATACAGACTAACACGGCTGCTACTCTGAAACCTGGAATTTTAATGTAAGAATTGGAGCTGTAGGTGAGGGGATGATCTTAAGGGAGTGGGGCAGATACCTGGAAGGACTTGGCCAGTGAGGTTTTCCTTGTTACCCAGGTTTGGTCCCCCTGATTGAGGCTGGGCAGCTCAGCGATGCTACTCCTGTGGGTTCCATGCCACTTTCCTTGGAGCAGGGGCGAGACCAGGAGATTGAAGAATTGGTCTGAGCAAACTATCATGCCTGGGAATCAGGCTGGTTAACTGGCAGTCCTGATCAGCGGTAAGAGTTTGCTCAAGAGATCTGATCACTGGGAGATCCAATCTAAGGGAAAGGTACAGTGAATTGGCTGGCAGGATCGGGCAAGGCAGCAATGCAGGTTGAGGTGGGTCAGAGTAGTACCTGTGAGCAATGGCTCATTGCTCAGACGGGTCCAAAAGGGAAGCAGAAAGTTTATATATAGTCACCAGCCAGTGAGGGCTAAGACCCTGTTGCAAATCAGAAAGTATCTCGTAGAACCCTGGAAGCTGGCCCACCCAAGACTGTGAATTCCCTGATCCAATGCTCCTTTCCAAAAACCTACTAGGCCTGAGTTTGAGAGCAGCGTCTTGACAATTTGAAAGAGAAGTTCTTGTAATATATTTAAAACTCTTGCTGCTCTGCCTTCAGATAAACTTCTAAGTAACACAGATAATAAAGTCATTTATTTTAAATACTTCTTTCTAGGAATATTGCCAGCCACATCTTCAAGGGAAAAAAATGGGCATGATATCTTAACATGATTATCATTGTAAACCAGTTTTCTATAGGGGTTCAAGCTATAGCTCCTAGAACTGATAGAATATAATTTGTCTTATGACAATCAAGCTTGGCATAGAAAATGAATATAGAGAAGGCTTCTCCTTAGATTAACTTTGTGCTGCTGATGTATTCAATGAGCCTGTTTCCTGTTTTCCTTTGTAAGGATCCCCCTTATAATCCCATCCCTTAGAGGCATTTTATCTGCTAATATGTGTAATGACAGACATTCCTGCTGTATTTATGAAATTAGAAGACATTTATTTTTATCAGTTTTGGGGTTCAAGTCTGCTAAAGTTTCTTGACTGGAATAGAAGTTGTATATACACGTTTCTGGAAGAATTCACTGGCACACCTGGTTGTCTAACTCTGCCCTCTTTTCACTTATCATCAGTCAGTGCTGAACAAGTCACAACTCACTGCATGCGTGGATTTTCATCATATTTGAAAATGCCCTGTGCTTTTAATTCCTTGCACTTCATCTTAACAGTACACTTATGTTTGCAGCTACTTAGTCTCCTCTCACTCACACTGGTGTGAGTCAGGAGTCTGAAGTCTATAGAGTTACACCATTGTAAACTTATGCAAGAGGAGACTCAGACCCATGGCATTTAAACTACAGAAACAGGGCACCATGTTTTGCGTATTTAGCCATCGATATAAAGGGTTTTGGAGAGCCTTCTAGGGTGTGTGAGAGTGGCTCAGATTTTATAAGGTACTCTGAGAACCCTCTGTCATAAATTACTCTTGGCTGGAGGGACTTATGGGGAGAGCAAACCATCTTGCAGGCGGTATGCCGCTGAATTTAGCCAATTATGCTGTTTCCGGCTCCAGCCATTGTTTCTCCTTTAAAGCAATAGAAACCTCCTTTGCCAATCTCCAGCCATCTTTTTAAGCTGCAAACAATCAACGTAGTCATGATTTAGAAATCTACCATCGGCTCCTGGGACCAAAGTGTTTCCTTTGGACACCAACAGCAATAGTTACTGAACTGGGTCGCTTATAACCTTTTCATCCTTGCTTAGTTTTACCAGTGTTTGTCAAAAACAATAAATAGATTTTATGCTTCTTAACTCTGCAGATAATAAATAGCGGCGATTGCTGCTGCCTTAGTAGGCATCAGACATCTGCAAGTCAATTATCTGAATACACAGGTGCTCACTATTTGGATGAAGGAAACCCAAGTTTAATATATTTTACAATCAGCATGATATTGGACCATGAAGTCTGTAAGAAGTAGGATGAGCAGGTGAGTGTGGTGACCTTAGGACATATGGAGTCTTGTATACCTCTACCCCGAGCCAAAAAATCTTACCGTGTTTTAGGTGAAACTGCATTATATCGAACTTGCTTTGATCCGCCGGAGTGTGCAGCCCCATCCCAACCTCCCCCCCCCCCCCCCCCGGAGTGCTGCTTTACTGCGTTATATCCGAATTCGTGTTATATCGGGTTGCATTATATTGGGGTAGAGGTGTATTATATTCTGAATTCTGATGTTGTATCTATAATATCTGATATGTCTCATCAGCCAGTCCCTAGTTCCCTAATCCAGGGCACAGGCATATTCTGTCTGAAGTATGAATTCAAGCAGTACTGGCCCTTGGTTTAAAGGAAGATGTGTTCCCACTGTGGAGTAAGTACATATGTAAAACAGACGTAGTGCAAAATCCTAGGTTTTCCAAAGCTTTTGGGGGGTATAATGTGCTGCTCTGGGGAGCTGCAAAAATATTGAGATTAATCATCTGGACACAAGGTTGTGACTCTAGAGGCTATTTAGCATGGAGTTAGCAGAAGCACTAAAATCACAAGCAAAATGTTAGGCTAGGTCACTCAGTTCTGCTAGGAAGAAATATTCTGCTATCTAAAGATGAGCCTGTATAGAATAGCGCAGGCAGGGGCAGCACCAATAAAACCTGTAACTGTCACTAATTTCACCCTCACTGGTATTTGGTCTATGCAACTGCTGTTTCCTCTTCCTAATTCACATTATAGCTGAGATTTTTTGTTTATCCACATGAGTAGACAAGCTCATGAAATGGTCTCAAGCAGCAAATGGCTTTGGAAGCCAGACAAAGTGAACTAATCTCCAGTTTATGAATGTTTTGCAGTTCTGAAGGAACAAATGCTGCAGCAAACAACTTTAAAGAGGCACTGGGGTGGGGGGTTGCCGAGGAGAAGTATTAGCGATGGAAGAGCAATAATGCCCCAAGAAAAATGACATGCTGGGTAAGGAAATTTACGTTAAGGAGGACAATAGAAGGATCAGCTAGAAGGACACAGGATTTGAGATGAGGGAGGAAAATAGAGGAGATGGACTATGTGACCATGGAGAGAAAGGGGGCAGTAAGACCTAGTAGGCTCCCACTAGCCACACTTTGGTTTGAAAAGGGAGATCTGAAGTTTTTTAAAAAACGAACTTCTTCTTCAGATTGATGAGGAAGGGCAGTGCAGGTGAGAATCTTCTCCACTATCATACTGCTTCAAACTGCTATCCAGAGTAGCAAATAATGCTTTGAGCTCTCTGGATGAAAGTCTCTCTAGAAGTCCAAAAGATTGTTTAAAGGCCAGACCAACAGTTCTTAGTCCTTATTCAGGCCAAACTACCATTCAGAATTGAAAACAATCAAGCATCCATTCCTAACCTATTGTTCTTATAAGCCCAGCAACCTTGCCTGGTGCTAAATCAGGTTAGAATGTTGCCCCTGGTTTCTTTGTGGTTGCTTTTGGGGGTAAGAAGGAGAAATGTGGATATCTTCCATTTGTTTGTGAACAAATTTTACCTAAGGTTGGTAATCCCTGGCCATTATCAAGTAATAACTTGGGCAGTTCTTTGGGTATATAGTCCTCAGCTCTTAAGATGCTGAACGATCCTTGCTGAACATTCCCATGAGGTGCTGAGCACCCTCAACTTCCATTCAAATCATTGTAAGTTATGAGAGCTCAATAAAGAGTTCAGCACAGTGCAAAAACAAGTCTTTAATGCTCAGAGGCAGTGCTTACTTGAGCAACACTCCCACTGAAGTCAGTTGAAGTTTTCCCTGAGTGAGGACTGAGTTAAAAACTTAGGGCATAATTCTGATCTCACACTACCTTTTACCCAGGTGTAACTCTCATTACTTCAGTGGTGTTTCTCCTGATTTACACCAATGTAAAGGAAACCAGAATCTGGCCCTGCATAAGGACTTCAAGATTTGGCCCCACATCTGTAGTTCTTTTTTATTTTATTTCTTTCTTTAAAAGGACAGTTACGCTGGACTATAATAACCCTTACCTCAAAGTTCACGTGAAATAAGGTTTTTTTATTTAAAAAAAAACCACCTAAAAATAAAAGTTGAGCTATGCTCAGCCAGGGTGGGAAATTCCATTGTGGCTGAAAGCCCATGGCAGGTAGAGTGGAATTTAATGAAGGAAACTGCTGTGTTTTTGTGTCTTTCTGTATGTTTTTCCTTTAAAACCAAGAGCTGGGCAGGCTTCCCATTTGACCTGATGTGACCTAAGCAAATTACTTCTTATATAAAAACAACTGCAGACTTGGAGAATGTGAAAATGCACTGTATCCTCTTTCCAACTCAGGGAAAACGAAAGCCTGAGAAACAGGACGGCCCTGTCAATACTGGTTGAGCAAAACTATCACTCAAGCCCAATAAAGGGAGATTAGAACAGGCTTCCTTATGCCAGAGGGATTCATTATAAGTTAGATCTCTTTATGTTTTTTTTTTTTTAAAACAGACCCATTTACCGTCAGTAGGAGAAAAAAATCCATTTTTTGAATTGTGTGTTTTGTGAGGGGAGGAGAAAGGAAGCACTGATAAAAGAGGAAAAGAAATGTTTGATCTTATATTCCAAAACTAAAAGAGGTAAAATAGTCATTTTAAGAGAGAAGGAGGAAAGGACAGCTTTTAATTTTTGCTGCAGCTCTGGAACAGCCTAGTTGCAGCGTTTCAGGGTGTGTCCATTGATATTGTATTCAGATGTCTTGCCTTGGCATGTGTACTGACGGATTTATTTAAAAAACAAACCAAAAAAAAAAGCATTGTGTGCTCGTGAAATTACTTCATGAAATCCTTCCCTTTATGAATTATTTTGATCACAGGCCTGTTGTTTAAATTTCTAAAGTACTGTGTTTTTTTAATTGCCTTCTTTTCAGAACTATCTGCTCTAAAGTTGGCATCTTCCACATAACGGCATTCAGAGATTAAAGGCGGGAGGGGGCAGAGAGGAGGTATGGAGGCTTTAATCTGACTAGAGGACTAATGTAATGCATAATCAAATTCACATTGGCTGTGGGTCACAAATGAAATGAGTTTAAAAGTCTTGACTGAATATCTAGTGTGCAGACAAATGTAAACTGGAGAATTTGTTCAGTTGAGGAACAAATAAACACTCTTTGATGACTGTCATACTCTGTCATTGTATGGGAGATGAGAATAGAAATTGTTTTCAGTCTCTTGCTGAAAATCGAGTTAAAGGGCTTCCCATTCAGGAAGGGACCATGTGGTAGTCTGTTGGAGAGATACAACCTTGTGGAGTGTATACAAAGCCATTAAGAACCACATTTCCAAAACATGGCATTTGTACTCACACAATTACCTTCAGACACAATTTTTTGCACACTGTCACTAATGGTTGTGCAACTGGTTTTGAGCGTGTATATTTCATCGCGGTGTGTACAAGTGATGACTGTTTTGAAAATCTTTCCCTAAAAATGAAGCTGGCCAAGAAAGTTTTGATATTTAGGATCCTTGTGAGGACCTGCATTCTTGATGCTAGTAACTTGCACCAGGAAACACTCTCTGTCAGCATTGTCATTTATTAGGTCCTGTGTTCATTCAGAAAATGAAAGATGATACTCTTAAAGTAGGCATAGAAGGAAGCATGTTCTAGTGGTTAAAGCATTGTGCTAAGAATCAGAAGAAAAGGGTTCCATTTCTGCCTGTCCCCTGGACCTGTTGGGAGACCTTGGACAAGTAACTCTGTTTATTATTTATTTATTATTTGTATTTATTAGCATCATGGTATTTGGGAGTACTGTACCATTCTAGTATCAGAGGGGTAGCCGTGTTAGTCTGAATCTGTAAAAAGCAACAGAGGGTCCTGTGGCACCTTTGAGACTAACAGAAGTACTGGGAGCATAAGCTTTCGTGGGTCAGAACCTCACTTCTTCAGATGCAAGACATGTACCATTTATACATGTACCATTCTGTGTCTCAGTTCCCACATCTGTAAAAGGGGAATAATAATGCCTACCTCACATGTGTTTGGTGAGGCTTAATTCATGAATGTTCTTTAAGAGCTTCAGGATCCTAGGACGGTATCCAATATAGCTCTTGAAAGTACTAGTATTCGTATCATGTGTAAGTAGTGATACACAGAACTGGTGCCATTATTAGTGCAGGGGGCTTGGTTGTTGTTTGTTTGTCAATACCCAGCCTTCTGAATTTCCTGATTAGCTCATGATTTCTAAGTGTCTTGCAAGACCAAGGAAAAGAACAAATGAAGAATTCCAGACTGTTGTGAAGGAGATTTAAGAATTGCCATTTGGCTCCCTGGCCACCATGCTAAGCAAAATGTATTTTGTTCTTTGCTATGTGGCAAGTCTCTAAAGGCAGTATAGATCTCCACCCCTGGGTTATTTGTATTCAGATGGATTCAGGAGGGTTAAAAAGAGACAAATAGTGCAAAACCTATTACCAGATTCTAGAGAGATTTCACCAAAGCCTAGTGAACCTCTGTTCCCAGAAATTCCTTGCTGGAGTCTTTTACATCTAGTTCTGGTTTATAGAAATGGGATCATGTCTAGAACTCTGCTGTGGTTATTACAACAGCCCTTTCTCTTTGCAGATTATAGAGGTTCTTGTTTTGTGTTGTATTAGGACAGCTTGAGATGCAGTGGATTGAGTATTGCTGAGCAGGCGTTGCCTGATGCTTTTCAGTGCTCATGCTCTCACATAGGAGGCAGTGGCATATTGTACCTGATGTCCTGAAATCTATAACCACATTAACCTCTATGTTCATTCTTTCTTTCTTGCTTGCTTGCTTTCTTGTTATAGTCATATTCTGAGACAGCATATACACCAACTTTGTTTTATATATTCTTTTAAACCTCTCCTCCCAGACCAACTGACTCAAAACTCATTCAGTTAGTTGTTCATTTAACATGTTATTTTTGGAAACATAACCTCTTTATCACAGTTTTTATAACTAGTCTATGAAAAGGTACTGGAGGAACAATCAAACCATCTGCATTAGCGTGATTCAGACTCTGGACTCTTTCTGTAATAACAAAATTAACACATTTATACATGTCACCAAAATTTTGTGACACTGTGAATACCTGGCCTCGGGCAGTGCTGCTGAGAGTTACTGCAGTTGGGACTTGTTGAAATGTGCAAAGGTTTGTGTAGAAAAGTTCATTGATCTTTAAGGAAAGGCCTAAGCCTTCTGTTGCAGTTTTAAATTTGCCTTCTCTGTCTATTATGGACTTTCAGAAAAATATAATTACAAAAGTAGAATGTAACCAGTGTCTTGAGAAAATAAGAACTTCTCAACATTTTACAGTGCAGGTCACACAGCACATTGATGAGGGCAGTATAATTAGACAGAAATTTTCTGAGAAAGATAATTGGGATAGGTATTGACTAGAATTGTAAAGGTTTTGTAATGGACACTACCTTTTGTAATACATTAATAGCCAGGGAAGGAGAGCTTTGTTTTGAGGGATCTGGTTGGGAGGGTTCATTTGTTTTTGAGACGTGAGGTTCAATTTGTGGATTGTATTTATAAATATTATAATATGTCCAGATCACTGACTGGATGCATTTTTTTTAAATCAAAATAATTAAGCTTTTCAAACATATTCATTTTTATAATATTTTGCATTTATATATCTACTGTGACCTCAAATGTTTCCAAGGCACTTTCCAAACTTAGGCCCAGATCCTGCATATACCTATGCATGCACTTTAAGCACATGAGTAGCCCCTTTGAACTGGACAACATTCGGTGGTATTGCTCGTGTGGTTAAAGTTAAACATATGCATAAGTATTTCATGATATGGGCTTTAAATTTCTACACACACTATGCAAGTATCTTATCATCCACCATAAAAATATGGCCATTTCTGGAGCAAAATACAGCAGTGGTTTGAGTACACAATAGCTTAAGACAGAAAGCAAAGAATCTTATGCCTAGTTGAAATTAGAGTGGATATACATAACCAAAATGTAATTACCCAAGTTGGAATTTGTCCGGGACACTGGAATCAATGTACTAAAGTCCTCCATAAATTCTAAACATCTCATATTTTTGTTTCATATAAAAGATGCTGCAGATTTCTAAGTGGGCTCTAGTGACAATCTAAATGTCATGACTCACTCAGGAAAGATAGCCTTCTTCAATCCATGAGTGCATATAAGGCATTTGACAGGGTTGAGTGGCATGTCATTTGGTATTTCAATAGTGTTTAGGTTTGGGGTTTATACAGTATGGAGCTGGCCTCCCTGTAAGTAGCCTAATAACTGTAAACTTCCCAATTATTTGAAGCTAAAACAGGTGCAATATATGGTAAAGTTATTCTTTTCTTACCCTGCTCTTTGATGTAGCATTTAAGCTGTTTGATTAGTCAGTCAGGAATCAAGATGATATTGACATAATATCTTTCCCTTTAGTGTTTCCCTTTAGGCATACAGTGCACCGCTGAACCCCAGAGATGCATCACCATTTGGACACACCACAAACTATCTGTGCTTGTATGCTGTCCTTCTAATAAATGAAATGAGAAAAATTCCAATTATCTCTAATAAACTAGTCAAGGGGACTTACCATTGACCTGAACATTTTAATAATCTCATGGGGTAATAAATTATTGTGGAGCATACATGCCTAGAATCCTTCCCCTACGGTGTGACCTGAACTAGTACTTCTGAGTTCAGTGTAGGCTGATCTGACTGGACTGTAACATGGTGATCTGTGTCAGCTAATTGGAGATACTTGTACTATTTCTGCTATGTTTAAAATAAAATGGGTAAACATTGGTTGTTATTGCTCTTCCATGTACATCTACTCAGTTTACATAGCTTTGTTTTCTGAATGTTTAAATAACTCATAAGGAAAAGCAAATCCTCCTACATGTCTAGCTCGAAATTATTTCTGCTGCTGGATCAAGGAGACTTGGATTTGCCAGGCTAGATGTCCTTTTACTGTGAAGCTAAGCTCTGCTACATTCTCTATTCTTTGTTTTCCTTCATGGCAGGGGGCCCCAGATGTCTGAACTTTGAGTCTGTTTAAACTCTGGGTCATATTCTCATCTCAATGCATGGATGATTTCCTCAGAACACTCCTACTAATACTAATGGAATTCATGCATGTAAATCCCTTTTACATCTAGGGAAGAAGGGATCCCAAAGATTTTATCCTCCCAGCTGTGCATTTGGAATAGTCTCAGTTGGAAAAGATGAGAAATATGCCACTTTACAAAAAACAAATATTTAGAGGAAAAGTTTTATTTTTTCCCTGCAGCGAAATAGAATCAAATACATTTGAGCAGAAATAAGTCTGAGCTGTGAAGTTTGGTTCTGGATTTAAACTTCCCCAAAGCTTGAGAGAATTAGGATCCAAGGTTCTGGTTCAGGCCCATCAGTACTTTATGAGCAGAGAAGGACAGAATTAGGACTAGTTTTGGAAAAGCAAAACTGAGGGTAGTTCATGTCCGGCTCTCAGTTTATCCAGACATCCAAGTTCAGTGTATTCAGATAAATGACTGTGGGTTTGCTTTGTTTGCTTTGTTTCTTCTTTTGAGCCCTACTATTGCTTGTTCCATGAGCCTGTATGTAAATTGATTAAATGGACCTTGTAACCTACAGGGGAGAGTGTTATTTGCCTACGCATCAGGTCTGGCTTGCGGGTACTTAGACTTCATGCAGCCACAGTTTTGAGTCCCAATAGGGTTGACTCAGCCCTCCATCTTTCCAAGATAAATGATTATGGTAATTTTTTATTGTGCGACATTCCCAAAGGCCTTTAGGTGTCTCATAAAGCATGTACTTAAACGAAAAAGGGAACATACCCTAATAAAATCTAAAAAATGTCCCATTTAGGTACCATGTGTCAAGTTTGACCACATCATTGTGGAATTTAGACACTGAAGTTAAAACATTGGGATCAAAATCTGTGGGTCTTTTTTGTGATGGAAGTAAGGAGATCTTTGTGTTAAGGCTCAGAACTGGGAGTAGACAGCCTCAGGTTTTTTTCTTAGGTCTGCCACAGAGTTGTTGTGTGGCCTTGTACAAGTCACTTCACTGCTTTGTGATTCAGTTTTCCCATCTGTATGATAGGGTTAATGATACTACCAGGGATGTATGTGAGGCTTTATTCACTGATGTTTGTTAGATGCATGGAGATCATCTGATGGAAGTGTTAGAGAACAGTATTGTTATTACTGTGTATCACTGCACTGTAAGCTTTGGGTGGGCCTGTAGCGTGCTGTTTGTACATCAGAAAATGGCTTTCTTATTCCAATAGCCATTGAGTGGCTTAAGTGTTGAAAATTGAGAATTAGGGAATGAAGTTTTGTACAGATTTCAGAGGTCAAATCACTATAGATAGTCTGCTGAACCAAGAAGATGTTGACTGTCTAGTTGCACAAATACACTGCTTAATAATATCTAATGTAAAAAAATGTTTCTTAGATAGAATGGCCATGCTGTTTAGTTTTCAATAGCTGGCAAAGTGATCTCTCATAGTAATTCAATAGCTCTACAGCAGGGCTCGGCAACCTTCAGCACGCGGCGCATCAGATAAATCCGCTGGTGGGCCGCGGATTTGTTTTAAGTTGGCCATCTGCAGGCACAGCCGCCCGCAGCTCCCAGTGGCTGGGAACGGCAAATCGTGGCCACTGGGAGCTGCGGGGGGCCATGCCTGCGGATGGTCAACGTAAACAAAATGTCTCACGGACCACTAATAGATTTCCCTGATGGGCCGCATGCCGAAGGTTGACAACCCCTGTTCTACAGTCATGTTTATGTGTTGTTGATTTTTTGTTTTGTTTTGTTTTGCTGTTAGATTTGAGGATGGGTTTTAGTCTCCTGTCCAGCTATAATGAGCATAAATGCAATCCCACCCCACTTGCCTTTTTATTTCCCAAAACTAATAAATATTTTACATTTATATGTTGTACCACTTACTGAAGGGACTCAGAGCTCTTTATACATATTAATAAATTAACCCTCACAGAGGTAGGTCAATATAGTTATCTTCATTTTACAGATGGGGAAACTGAGGTACAGAGATGTGTTTTGACTTGGGCAAGGTCATGTAGCAGAGCTGAGACTAGAACCTATGACTCCTAATTCTGTTTCTTAACTAGAGGGACACATCCCTGATCTCACTTTATTAAAGGCAACTGTAATTTTCCTTTCACTGTCTAATAGGGAGACTAGAAAGCTTAGTTTTCTCAGGACCATGTGCTAAGCAGCTGTATGGACTTCTCTGGAAAGAATTGCTAGATGAGGTTATGCAGCTGTTACTGTTCCCTTCAAGATAGCAAGAGTGACACCTTCATGCTTTACAATCACTCTTTGCTAAGCCTGGGAGAGCGTGAGTTGAGGCCACTTCTGGCCCAAGTCCCACGTGTGTTTTGCTGCCACCATGCCAACCAGTTTCATATTGTTACTTCTTGTGTGTATATATATTACATATATAAAAATATAACTATATACCCTAGGGATGCACTGGATATAGCAGCTCCAGTCCCAGTGATCTGGGACTTAAGGCTATTAGAACTGATTTTAATTTCCCATAGCACTCCTTTCTTCTTGTGTAAAGCAAGTAGAAATGGCATGTGCTCTCCGTGCAGAAATTTTTTCCCAACCACATCTGAACAGTAAGGTCAGGACCTCACTTGTCTCAGAAAATTGGGAGAGACAGCTTTCTAGGAAGGGGTCCCAAAATAATCAGTGTGGGAGTTAATGATAGTGTAAATTGAACAAACTGCTTGGAAACTGCCTTGCCTTCTCTGGTCTTGTGTGCCCTCAGACTGGAAAAGGGTAATGTGGCCTTTAGGGTCTTTGTGATTAGGGTAGCCTGTTCTTAAATCAAATAAAAACTTAGCCCTCTCTCCTAAGACAGCAGGGTTGGAAGAAGGGAAGTAGAGTTAATCGAGGGGCCAGCGCAGTTATTTGTACATTACTGAGAGACAGTGATTTAGGCACAGGAATAGCGATCAGGTGGGCCTACTTCCGAATAATCCGGGCTCTAGCAAGCATCTCCCTCTGTGGTCTTGGTCAAATCACTTTACCACTTTGTTTCAGTTTCCCCATGTGTAAAATAGCAAAGATGATACTTACCTATCTCAAAGAGTTGTTGTGAGAACTAACTAGATAATGTTTGCAAGAACTATTTGACATGAAAATTGGCTGCATAAATGCATGGGGGAGCAGGAGATTAAACCCTCTTACATGGCCTTGATGATTTCCAAGGAAATTCAGATGAACTTTACCTGAAATTTGGGACTATATTTGTAAGTAATCCAAGGAATGCACACTTATTTACTTTTATTCCTTGTTAATTAAATAAATGTTTGAAATACATGGGATGCTTAGTTTCAACTGGCAGCCTGCAAGCTAAATTATCTTTTTCTGGGCTTCACTATATGACCAAAGCACTGAAGTAGGGAGCATTAGATTTTTTCTTTTCTAGTTATCTTGTGCATCATATCCTACAGTTCATTTATATTGCATGGAGCAAATTCAGAACACTGCACCTTTACTGACTTGGAAATTGACAAACATTTGTCATCTTTGTTTTCTTTTTGTCTTTTTCTACCAAATTATACGTTTTGTATCCTATGGGTCTTAGATTCAGGGCTGGCTCCAGGCACCAGCTTGGCAAGCAGGTGCTTGGGGCGGCCACTCTGGAGAGGGGCGGCAGGTCCTGCTATTCGGGGGCAATTCGGAGGATGGTCCCTCACTCCCGCTCCGAGCGAAGGACCTCCCACCGAATTGCCGCTGCAGATCGCAATCGCGGCTTTTTTGGGGGGGGGGGGGGGGCTGCTTGGGGCGGCTAAAACCCTGGAGCCGGCCCTGCTTAGATTCATTCTTGCTACAGAGCATGGAAAAAATCATTTTTACAGCAGAGTTTAGAAGAAACACATTGCCACTCAGGTCCCTGTCCTGGTTTTCAATACCAAAGTAATGAGTACCTGAGTTCCATGAAAAAGTTTGTGTCTGTTGAAATGACCTTTTAGAACCAAATTAACTCACATTAACATTGATTTAGTGGACTACAGCCTATAAGAAATTGTCCATAACAAAAGCTTGCTTACACTTACTCATCCTTTGATTTAAGGAGTCACATTATTACTCAATGATTCAACCTCCCTCTTGCGGTTACTGGGAAATTGAAGAAGAAATAAAAAAGACAAAATATATTCCAGCAGCACAACAATGCCATGCATTGTAAATCAGTGCCAGCCAGAGAGATATCAGGAAGCAAGGTGAACTCAGCACATATTTGTTAATTCCAGGAATGTTTCAGATATTTGAGAGCTGTTTCTGGACAGAACAATGATGCTGGAGAAACTTGGAGTTTCAGTTTGTTAGAGAAACAATAAGTCTTGTGTTTGAGGTTTTTTGCACTTGGGCTCTCATCTAATTGCACTCTAGGTGATTAAGTCTATCACACTGTTTCTGCAGGAGTGGCAGGAAACTCTATAGACAAATGCAGCAAGTAGTATTTCTTCTCAAAGTCCCTTCTGGGAACTGAGAGCTTGCTCCCTCCATTTTCTCTCTCTCGCTCATTCTTTGAACAATAATTTAGCATGGAGCAGGAGGCCACAATTCAAGCATCACAGTTCAGATAATTTCAACTAACATGTATGTATTACAATTAGTTTGTTTGATCATTTCTTGGTACACCTTTATCTTTTCCAGTATTATATCTCACTCTTATTCCTTCCTGTCTTTTCTCTGTGCCTCTGTTACTGATTTACCAGGTCCTCCATAAATACCTAAATACAGTAGATAGGCAGCTATTTGCAACTCTACTCTCTTCATTGCATCTACTTTACTCATAGATCTTCCTCAGTGCCTGTTCTAGCTCTCTTGTTTCTTAGATTTCTACTCTCTCAGATTTTTCCCTTCTACTCCTACAAGTTTAAGATGTCTCTTATCTTATGAACTTTATGCAAAAAATACTGGATGAAATTATGTGCCCTGTTTTATGCAGGAGGTCAGATTAGATTACCACAATGGCCTCTTCTGGCCTTAATATCTGTGAATATGTATTTTTTGATACCATGGGTCAACTTTATCCATCTTGACTTTAAAACCACATGTGCAGGTTTTGCAACCAGGCATTTGTACATGCAATATTTTAGATTTGTTTAGGCAAACTAGGAATTTAAATGTCACTCTGCCCAAACTGTATGAGTACAAATTCCCAAACCAATCCAAGTCTTCCATGTGAAAAATGTATGAGTAGAAAGGGGGGGAAAAAGAGGTATGCAAGAAAAAAATATATGCTTGAATCCAAAAATGTGACTGTTCTGCTTTTTTCTCTTCCCTCTTCCAGGTACATCACCTGATATCCAGCTTTTACGATGTTCCCAGGCTTTTCTCTTTCAGAATTACTGTACCTTTCCCAGCTCTACTTCTAGTCCTGCTATTTCTTCCCATCAGAGCTCTCCATTCACTCTATCCACACAGTTTACTCCCATTCCAGTCTCAGGGCTTGTCTGCACTACAAAATCGAGTTGAAGGGTATGTTTATACTACCCGCCGGATTGGCAGGCAGTGGTCGATCCAGCAGGGGTCGATATATTGCGTCTAAAGATGCGATAAATTGACCCCTGAGCGCTCTCCCATCGACTCCTGTACTCTACCGCTGTGAGAGGCGCAGGCAGAGTTGACAGGGGAGCGGCAGCAGTTGACTCACCACAGTGAAGGTACCACGGTGAGTAGATCTAAGTATGTCGACTTCAGCTATATTATTCACGTAGCTGAATTTGCATAACTTAGATCGATCCCACCCCTCCCCCCAGTGTAGACCAGGCCCAATTAAGTTAAGTTGACATACAGTCACCACATTAATTAAAATGGTGGTTCACATCCACAGTATGCTCCTTCTGTCATCAGGGGCGCATCTACCGACTGAAGTGGGGCCTTGTGGGGTACTTACAGCTGGAGCCCTGCATTGGGGCTGTCAATTACATAGACTGTAACTCCAATATGTTCCTTACCACATGTAGTTCTGAATCTCCCAACAACTTTAAAGGTGCTCGATCTTTTTCTTTCATTATGGACAAAATTCTCTTTGTTTATTTTTCATATCTACTAGGGCTGATATGGGGCCAGCCCTGCTCCTCCTCATAGCTGTATGGGCAATGTAGAAAGCCATGCATCAGTCAGCTCAGAGGTGATGATGTATCCAAGCTTTGCTGGTGAGCGAGATGCCTCCTATCCTTTTATCTCTAACCTCTGATGGGATTTGGCGAGCACCTGTTGTTGCATCCCTGTCCACAAATGATGGCCAAGGACAAATATGTCCTCAGCTACCAGTTATGTTACAGGCTGACATGACCTCATGTACTCCTCTCTCTTCCACCTTCTAGTATAAAGCAATTAAAGTTTAAGATAATTTGCTATCTGGAGATCTGCACTGTCATGCAAGAGTCCTGAGATAAATGCCTGTTCCTTTTTCTTCACAAGCAGGCATAAGTTTGGAGTAATGCAGTTAGGGTGCACAGTGCCACCAGGGGAGGAACTGCTTCATATGTCATATCATATAACAGCAATCCATCTGACAGTGAAGGAATGGTATTGGCAAGGTCTGAACAGAGTTCTCTCCAATAGTGGTAGCTGGGACTTAGGACTTCAGTGGTTGAAGCTAGATTTAGAGCTGGGAGAAAATGAGTGATTCTCATGGTTCCAGTCTGGACACAGAAGATACCACTGGGGAAAACAACTAAAATTCAGGATAGTCATAGCTTTAAGTTTTGGGGACTTTGGGACAACACTGGAAGTTCTGTGCTAGTAGAGAGTTGGATGCCTGTACAGTGTGGGAATCCCTTCTGGATCTATATGTAGGTCTTGGTCTGTGACTGTTCTCTCAGCAGATTTGTTCCTTGTCATTTTAATGCATGAACTGAACATGTAACAAATGAAAACTACACAACAAGCAGGTTCTGCCCCTCCCCCTCCTCCCCGGTCTAATTTGGTTGGATGCACAAACTGTGAAAGGCATGTAATCAATCCCAAGGATACCTCACTTTTATGTGTTCTATCCTGACTGGCAGCCTACAGTCATATCTAAAAGGATGTTCTTTAACATGTATATATATAATTTGTGTGTATGTAAAAAAAACCTCCAGTAAATAACTGTGGAAAGAAGGAAAAGATAGTTACAAAAATAAACATTCTGTGCAACAAAGAAGCATGCTGTACTGCTAAAGGAAACAGTGCAACTCTCAGGAATCAGTCCTTCATAAAGGACTAAGATTGTTCAAACCCTATGTTTTCCATGCACCAGGGAGAATGCTTTAATAGTTTACAACTGTATTTGAACATGGAAAACCTAAAATTAGCCAGCTTTTTGGAGGGATAAAGATTGACACCAGTCTTTCTAGACAGTAAGACACTTCTTTTCATCCAGAGCTAGTAAGTGAACTCAATTATACAATTTATGGGATGTGTTTAGGGAATTGGCCTGTCTGTGGCTGCTAAGCAGAGCTGAATACAACTCTGTGCTGGCCCTTTCTTTGCAAGCACTCTCATGAGGCATTGTGGCCTCATGGCTAGAGAACTGGGCTGGGACACAAGAACTCTAAGTGCTAGTCACTGGTCTGCTGGGTGACCTTGGGCAAGTCACTTCCCCTCCCTGTGCTTCAGTTTTCCCATCTAACCTCCTTGTAAAGCCCTTTGAGGGCTACTGATGAAAAGCACTGTATAAGAGCTAGGTATTAGTAGGTTTGATCTGCCAGGGTCTGCACCCCTTTCTCACAAAGCTTCAATTTGACTTCTGTGTTCAAAGCAAAACTCAGGTGAGCTTCCAGGGTTCAAAGGTCCATGTGGAAATTGCACAGAACTTCAAATCTTGCCTGCTATCATGGCAACGGCCCCAGGGTCACTCAAAACTGGGTCCGGATTCACCTAAAGGGTTTGTGAACCTCAGCAAATCTCTCATCATCTGCTCTGAATTATTGCTTTGCAATGAAATCAGAGTCTTCTGCTGAGCTGTGAAGGCTTTGTTGATCTGTGTAGCACTGTCACCACAAAAGCTAAATTCTGATCATGCAGCCCTGCAATGCCATCTTTACTTTGATGCACGCCCCATCCAGCCACCAGCTCTTCCCTTGATGACAATACTTGGATCCTTCTTTCATTGTTCTATTATATATGGCCTACATGGCAATGCAGCCTTGTTTTGTGACCTTGTAGGATGCTACTGAGCATGTTCAGGCATCTTACCACCATACCCTGCTCTTCAATACTGACATGAGGGCGGGCTCTCTGACTGAGAGGCCTTCACATTAAGTTACCTGACATTTACTGTGGTTTGGGTTCAAATAAATTACTGGGTTTAATCATGTTGTGTGGCAGAGTCACCTGACCCTGCCAAATTCTCTTGGCTTGAGCATGAACTCCATGAAGACATAAATTGGTTCCAGGTTCACTTGATAGGTTTACAGAGCAATGACCCTTGGGCTGAGTTTCAAGTTTGTAACAAACTCACGATACTATATTTTGTTGTGTGAATACTTATATGGCTGTAGCTGGGAGCAAGGCGCTGGTAAAGGTCTTGCCCCCAATAGAAGGAGAGAAAGCACCTCACTTTGCTTAACAGCAAAGTATGGAGCTTCACCAGAATCCTTATCCAGGTTTCTTTTCTGAAGTGTGGTAAAAATGCACAAAAGTCTGTCAGTGTATCATCTCCTTTAGTAACTAATTCCTCTCAGTATCTGCCACAAACCATCACGTGATAAACATCGAACAAAAGTTTGAAATGTTAAAGGAATAAAACTGCTCAGGGAGTAAATTATCTTTACAACTGGCCAATATAAAATAATACAGTGCAAGCATCTTAAAGTAGTAATTGATAAAGGAATAAAACTGCTAAAAGAATATATTCTTCATGCACCGAGGCTAAGTGTTTAATAGTGTTCAGCTGTATTTAATCTCCAAGGGCCCACAGAACAGGCACAGAAAATGAACTTACCCTAAAGAAAATAAATGTGGGTGATCTTTCATGAGATCTCACATACATCTGCTTTACCTGCTGTCTGCTTTCAACAGCCATGGAGTGCTACAGCAAAATCAGTGTGAGGAAAAAAATCGATTAACATCATAGTAATACTTTACCTTTCTATAGCTCCTTTCATCTGAGGATCGGAAAGCACTTGATGGAAATTAATGAGCTATGCCTCACAACCTCTCCCCCCTCCAGTGAAGTACCTAAGAATTTTTTGCCTCAGTTTCCACAAGCAGTTTTATGGTTGTGGAAACTGAGGCACAGAGTGGTAAAATTACTTGCCCAAAGTCAGACAATGAGTCAGGGATAGAGCTGGGAGTAGAACTCAGGAGTTCTGACACCCAAGTCTCCACTCCCTTTGTAACTTGTGTTTAAATAGTTCATCTCTGCTATGAAACAGGACATCTCAGGTGACTCATTTACAACAAAGTTATCCCCCAGCATGGTTATAGCACAGCTCAGTTTTTAACTATAGACTAGATCCAACTATATTTTATCTAGGTGCCCAGTTTTGGTGCCATCTTGCAAAGTCCAAGGCCGTAGCATACTTTGGGTGTAGAGTTAAAACATGGTTTGCTTCCAGTAAGGACTGCAAAACCGAATGGCATTTCAGTTGTATAGGTCTCTCTCATCTTACGCTGGGGTTACGTTCCGTGGTCAGCACGTAAAGTGAAAACCATGTATAGTCAAAATTACATTGAGTGTAATGACGGGCGGAATTGCCCGCACTACAGGAACAGTATTTAAATTGTTATTTTTCTCTTTTTTTTGTTTTGTTTTTGTTTTTGCCGACCGCGTAAAGCTGAATTCGCGCATGTTAAATGCGTGTAAGATGCAACAGACCTGTAATTGTGTTGTAACTGGGTCCCTTGACACAGTAATTTTTACAGCATAGACTATCCCAAAATTTCACAGTGAGCTGAAAGTGTTAGTTTTACAGAGATAAAGGATTAAGGAGCTATTGCACCACATTGTGTATAGGTTTCAAAGGTTGACTCCCCTGATATTATCTGACAAAGGGAGTGCATTCAGAGACAGGGTAGAGTTCTCCCAGGGTGCACTATGGTATGATTTGATTCCTGTTTGGAGATATTTCTGTCCCAATCTGATATTTTAAAAGATTGCATTGGGAGAAAGGAGAGATCTGCTTTTGATTTTCAGGTGGAGCCTTAAAGAGTGTTCAGAAGGGATGGGGGGACAGATTGGGGTTGAAAAGTATGAGTCAAAATGCATTCAGATAGCACTTTAGAAAGGTGGTACAGTGTGTGCTGTATGTCACGTCCTAGTAGAATCTCTGACCGAGCTCTGTGGCGATCACAGCTGCCGTGATCACAGCTCATGAGTCGTGCAGAATGCATCCAGCAAGGTTCTCCCTAACTCAGGGTCATTCTGAACTGTTTATCTCCCTTTCTCCCAGTATTGTATTGGCTACTCAATCAGTTCATTCTCTTACGGCTCAGTCTACCTCCATTGAAGCTAGTGGATGGTGCACCTTGATTTTGATGGGAGTTGTACTGGGTTTTTAATGTCTCTCTCAACTACTTTTATGTATTCTCTCTTTTCTTATTCTTGGCTAATTCTCAATTAGCTTAATTAGAAATGAACCCAAACCAAAACCACAAAGCCAAACACCCTCAGAAGTGAGTCCAGATTTTGCAGCATTTCTGGATTTAATCTCTTCATAAAAGCTTGAAAAAAATGGCCCAGATTTTCTGCCTTGCTCTGCTTGCTTTGCTCAAATGGAGGGGATGTGAAAACCTTCAGTGAGCAGGTATGGAAGAATAGAAGGTGAGTGGGTTTGGAAAGCAGCACATCAAGAAAGCCACTCATAATCTGTGTTCTTGGATCACAGAATACTTTCATTCCTAACTTATTCATTGCATGCTGACCATAATAATTAATTCAAACATAATAACATACTCTGTAGACAGTGCTAAAATGCAGTTTCCATTTTTATTCCATACTTTCATGTGCTTACAACTTTCTCAAACTAATTTGGGGCTGAAATTTTTCATGCTTAACTCAGAGGTAAATTTGTCTGAAAAATTAGTGAAAAAATATAATTCTTGAATAGTGTTTGTGCGTGTGTGTGTGTGTGTGTGTGAGAGAGAGAGAGAGAGAGAGAGAGTAAATTATGCTCTCTCCAACATGTTTCAGTAACAAAAGTTTGTGTCTGCATAATTAAAAATAAGCTCAAAACCAATGTTGTTCAAACTTTGCTTGTTTTGTAGATCTCACTGAGATCTAAGTAATGAGCCAAATTTTGTTCAGTAGTTTCAAAGTGTGACATTTTGCACATTCATAGTATGTATAGACTTGGATAACTGTACTGCTGTAACTTTTCCATTGAGACCACTTCTCATACTCATGGTGACCAACTTGTGATTGTCAGGAAATCCATAAGCTTCCGTTTATTAGCTAACGTATTTTCACCAGCTTTCCTGAAAAAGGGGAGCAGAGTTTTTCAATATGGAATATTCATGGAATAAAATTAAAATGAAAGATGTCTTGGGGTCAGCAGGAGGGAGGCAGTGGTGGACAGAATCCATATTGCCTGTACAGGGTCCAAGAATGTGTTTTTATTGGTTCAATGGATGAGTGTCTTTTGTGGTTGCAATTATTACGTCTACTTTTGAAAGATTCACCATAAGTCTGCTTCTCAGTCACTCTTCACTTTTGACCCAAATTTAACCTCTCCTCCATCAAATCCTATTATTTATCCCTCTTTTCTATTGGGAACATTCTCCCTGACGATCCATGTTGAAGGTTTTTTCTCCTGAGTCTAGAGTCTAGAGTCTAACTCAAATCCTGATTCTGAACATCTTTTATTCCTTATCTGTTCTTAGCCACTGATAATCTTCATGCAGTGAATTTTACATTGCACTGGGTCGTTGTTGACAATGATGCCATGTAAGTAAAAAAAGTTGTCACCCCTTATTTTTGATCTTTGTCTCACATCCAGCTTTAAGATCTTTAAGTAGGTGAAAATTGGGGCCTAAAGTACTTGAATATCCATTTAACATATCCTGACAATTTCCTTTTAATCTATCAGATACTTTAAAAGTCTAATCTCTCTTGTTCTAGCATTAGCTTGTCTTATTTGAGTGGCACCTTTGGGTCTAATGAATCTGGATGTTGGTGACTCACCTCTAACTGTGCAACAGATCCTGGGGTGAAAGTTTTTACCTGTCATGCACCTCGGAGTGGGAATTTTCTGCCAGTAGCATTTGTGACATTGACACTATTTCACTTTCCTATGTCAGACTCAGGTCTTACTTGTGGACTTGACAGATTTCAAGTTATGTGAACTGTGTCTGTTTTGTAAAAGCTTTTTAGGAACAGGGGCTTGAGGGGTTTCGTTTTTGTTTAGCAATGAGCCTGAACCAAAAGTTTATATGTGCACCACCCTAGGGCTTTGGGGAGTTTTGAACACAGGTCTGAGCTTTGCAGCGTGGGCCCATCTCTAGATTTTTGTTGGTAGAAAATGTACTGCATTTATTGTAGGGTAAAGGTTCTCAGGTTAAACATACTGTTATTATGAATACATGATTGTTAAAGATGGACTGTAGATACCCTGAAGGGCTAAATGTCAGATCATAGAGGCATAGCATGCTTGTACATGAGGGACACAAGTTTGGAAGCTTGCTACACCTTCTCCCCAGGCTGGTAGAACTCACCTCTGAGTTAGGATGAAGGCTGGATGCTTCCTAAGCATCTACTGATGATTTATATACAGGTCTATAGAGGTGTCAGTGTTGGAAGAGTTCACTCCTTACCTGGTGCATGCCGGCCTCCCAGACAAGTGGCTCATGATGAAGTGGAACTGTGGAAAGAGGAGGTGAGAAAGGAGTATTGCAACGGGACCTATGAGAAGCCAATACACATTAACCAAATGTCATGTGCCTTTTTAATATGGTTTCAGGACAGGAATCATTACAACAAACAGTTTGTCAGGACTCTGGTGCAGAGCTCCCAAAAAAAATCCACAAACCCAAATCTGTGAGTCATGTTAGGTTTGTCTCCTGGTGCCTGAGAGAGAAATCACCACCCACTGCAATCTCCCTGGCTTCTACTCTCTATGCCTCCCTCCCCTGTCACTTCTCAGTTTCCTATTCCTGTGTTTAAATAGCTCAGCCCAAGGGCAGGATGGGGCCTCCTAGATTATTGCCTGGTTGTCCCTTAAAGGGGTAGTACACTTTTCCCCATACACTGTTTCCAACGATGATTATATGCAATGCCTTTTGTACACAAAGCCACTATGCTAAGCTGGAGGTGCATATCCTGGCCCTCTAAATAGAAATGATTGAAATAATGTATATATATTGGGAGGAGGGTGTTGCCTGAAGCTTGTTCATTAGTTAATAATCCCTTCTGCCCGCCCATGTCTAATCTTGTAAGGAAATTGAGTTAATAAATCCAAGATATTATTAAATAAAGTAAGTATTTAATATCACTTGTCCTCTTTGAATCCAAGCTGCAATACAACAGAATTTCATTTTATAAATAACACCTTTCGTGCTTGCACCACAGGGCATGATACAAAAGAATCTAAATAGAACATGAATGCTGTAATCAAATGCAGACCCCAGGAAGGCAGATTAAAAAGGCATGTTGTTGGTTAGAGCAGTAGACAAGGTAAGTGTAGTGGGTCACAGCAGAGAAGCTAGTTGCAAATACAAGGGCACAGTCAAATGAAAATTATTTGCTTGCCCACTCCAAATCATGAGTGACTGTTCCTGCATCCATGATCTGTTTTTTTTTTTAAACACAGGAATATTTTGGGGGTTGTTACATTTTAATAGTTTCTGCAAAACAAAAACAAAAAACCCCCACAAACAAACCTGTGTTTGCATCAGGAGAAGACTAGCAGAATATCTATATTTATACATCTAGATACTGCATCGGGAGGAAACTATTGGAAAGATTGGTTTATCTGATCTAATCTAATGTAGCGCTACTGCATCCAGAACCACAATATGTAGGCATCAGATTACAAGAATTAAGTATAAGAGGGGTCCGGATGCTACCTTGAGACTTCAGAGATCTGAGTTCCGCTCCTAGCTCTACAACAGATTTTCCTGTATGACATTGGTTGTCACTTAGGGCCATATTTCCAATGTATTTAGGTACCTAAAGAGGTAGAAAGGTACCTAGTTGGATTTTTAAAAGCACTTAGGTGAATATTCTCCCACGGTATTCTCTCTGCAGTATAGTGGAGAGAAGTGGTCTGTGAGGCAGGCATGTCCTGTTCCAGTAAAGGTTCTAAAGATGGACACCAGGACCTTATTGTGAATCCAGAATTGGATGGTGAACCATTGCAGAGCATAGAGGAATAATGTGATGTGATCCCAAATATGTCTCTCACTCAGAAGATAAGCAGTCCATCTGGAGGACCAGATTAAACTTCCATGTGACCATTCATAAATGTGGACAGGTCTGTAAGGCTCGTCCATGCAGCAGAATTTTGAAGAGTGGGTTAAGTAAGCAGTGCACACACCTCATTCATAAATTCATTGATTTTAAGGCCAAAAGGACCATTAGCATCATCTAATCTGACCTAATTGAATGGGACAGATCTAGAACGTACCACGGACATTTCTGGAGGCAGCTTTCTATGCAAATGCAGGCTTCATAGGGTTCAGAAATTGGAAAAAGAGAGTTACAGTAGTCTCCCTAATGTTCCGCAGCATCCAAAGGGCAGGAATAACTATCTAGGTATCTATATGGCCTCAATCACCATAGTATCATACAGATTAATTAATTTATCCTTGCAAAGCCCCAGTGTCATAGGAAAATATTATTAGTTCCATATTACAGGTAAGGCGGTGAAGGAAAGAGAGAGAAATCAGACTTTAAGTCTGTGTGGAACTGAACCCGTCTCCTTAGCCTAATTCAGTGTTCTGAGCACATGCTCCCCATTTCTCTAAAATAACAGCATTGGCAATAGCCACATGTCATAGTCTAGTAGTATTTGTGAGCTGCAGCATATACAAGGTCCAAGCTTAGTGACAAACGCAGAGATGTTGTTTGATGCGTGAAAGGAGGATTATGTTACTGAGGTGAAAATATGCTAGAATAGATTATTTCCCTGGGGGTGGTGCTGTTGGATGGAACATGTTCTAGTGGTCAGAGCAGAATATGAGTACGGGCAGTCCGGAATCCTGGGTTCTGATCTTGGGTCTGCTACTGATTACGTCTGTGACTCTTAATTTGTGTGTGCCAAATGGTAAAATAGTGAAGTAATACTACGTACGGTGGTTGACTGGGGTGTTTGTAAAGCGCTATGAGATCTTGAGAAGAAAGGCTCTGCAAAGCAAGTCATTACATTCTTGAAGCTTTTGTTTATTTTGGGCACATTGCACCTTTCAACACACACCCTCACACATGGAGAAACATACAAAAGGGGACAAGGGTACCAGGATGTTCCACAAGCTTTGTAGAGTTTCTAAGAAGTGTTCTCACCCTGATGAGAAACCAAGAAAATAGTGTCTAAATCCAGTGGATCCCAAGAATCCTTGGACGGAGGTAGCGCCAGCCACGTTGCGTGTCAGCCTTTCTGTAGCGCTGCCCAGCCTATGGCCTGTGCTCTGTCATCTCAAGACCTTTCCTCCCCACTGGGTTACAGAGGTTAATGGAAATAAGAGTTGAATTAACGTCCACATGGATATCTGCAGCTGATCCCCAGTGTTGTCCCCAGCATGCATCCTCCAGACCCACAGAACCCTAACTGCATGGAGAGAAGGAGAATACGCAACGGCGTCTGCATCACTATCCTGCACTCCCTCCTACTTCTAATGGTTTTTGATTTCCTTTGCCTTGCATACAGGGTCATGAGAGTATCAGGCTCTTTGAGAACTATATATTTTGCAGCATACATCAGACAGCCAGATGACCCCTGAGTTGCTCTTGTGTTTCTAAACGGACATTGTTCAGTAATACTGTGAAGTTGTCTAAAAAAAGATATACTGGCACTAGAAAAGGTTCAGAAAAGGGCAACTAAAATGATTAGGGGTTTGGAACGGGTCCCATATGAGGAGAGACTAAAGAGGCTAGGACTCTTCAGCTTGGAAAAGAGGAGACTAAGGGGGGATATGATAGAGCAGGGGTCGGCAACATTTGGCACGAGGCTCGCCAGGGTAAGTATCCTGGCGGGCCGGGCCAGTTTATTTACTTGCTGACGCGGCAGGTTCAGCCGATCGCAGCCCCCACTGGCCGCGGTTCGCTGTCCCGGGCCAATGGGGGCGGCGAGAAGCAGTGCGGGCGAGGGATGTGCTGGCCGTGGCTTCCCGCCACCCCCATTGGCCCGGGATGGCGAACCGCGGCCAGTGGGGGCCGCGATCGGCTGAACCTGCCGCGTCAGCAGGTAAATAAACTGGCCCGCCAGGGTAAGCACCCTGCATGCCAAACGTTGCCGACCCCTGTGATAGAGGTATATAAAATCATGAGTGATGTGGAGAAAGTGGATAAGGAAAAGTTATTTACTTATTCCCATAATACAAGAACTAGGGGTCACCAAATGAAATTAATAGGCAGCAGGTTTAAAACAAATACAAGGAAGTTCTTCTTCACGCAGCGCACAGTCAACTTGTGGAACTCCTTACCTGAGGAGGTTGTGAAGGCTAGGACTATAACAGCGTTTAAAAGAGAACTGTATAAATTCATGGTGGTTAAGTCCATTAATGGCTATTAGCCAGGATGGGTAAGGAATGGTGTCCCTAGCCTCTGTTTGTCAGAGGATGGAGCTGGATGGCAGGAGAGAGATCGCTTGATCATTGCCTGTTGGTACACTCCCTCTGGGGCACCTGGCATCGGCCACTGTCGGTAGACAGGATACTGGGCTAGATGGACCTTTGGTCTGACCCGGTACAGCCGTTCTTATGTTATGTTCTCATGTTTGTGTATTTTGAGTGCACCTGTAGAATCACAGCCTGATGTTCCAGTCTGGCAGACTCTAGTCCCAGAGATAACAGGCAAGACAGGCTGTATCAGTAAAGCTTCAGTGGTGATAGTATATATATTAAAAAAAAAAAGAAAAAATGTCTCAAGAAGGAATCTCTGAAGAGACCTCACTAGAACATATAGTACACACAGTGGAGATGTTTCTGTGGCCAACTGATTATTTTTGCTTAATTAGCTATGAGCAAACGAGTCTAATAGTGAAGAACAAATCCCTAGAACCAGTGTGTAAACAATGTCAGTGAAGAAAAAAAATAAAAATAAAGTCTTCCAAAGCGGCCTGCTGCATTGAAGGTAAATGAAATATTTAGTGGCGGCAGCAGCAAAAAAATGAAATATGAGCTCTTGCATCCCAGGTTATTAGTGACCTGTTAAAAGACAGGCTGCAAAGTGCCTTTACCAAATTAAAACTTTGAAAAAGGGCACAAATGGGAAATGTCAAAATAAAGAATTGGAGGAAAATGATTGTCCTCCTGACTCTTATTATTTTGTGATGCTGAGGCTGTGGCCGCTGGTAAAGGAGGTGAAATAAGAATGGCATGATTCAGAGTTGCTCCTAAAATCTGTAATGGAAAGAATCTGCATTGACTGGCAACCAGTGGAATTTGCTGAGATTTGGATCATGGTCTTCATAATGCGTCTGCTGCATAAATTGTTTGTTTAGTCCTAATTTTGGGAAACCTCGTAGGCTTTTTTAATGGAAGGTTTAATTCGGCCTTCTTTTCCCTGTTCATATTGTAGGCTTCCCTAATGCTCCATGATACTAAATAATCCAAATGCCAATATGCTTAATTTAATACCTACTACTGATCTCTAATTTATTAATCACAGAGGGCCAAATAATGCCCTCACTTTCATCTATGCAAATTCTTTGAATTCAGCAAATCATTGGGAACCCAAGGTGAATTGATCAGCTTGCAGATCTTATCTTCTGCATGGAAGTGTTGGATGTTTTACAAGGCTTGGTCAGGAATTATTTTCTCAACTTCTTTTCAGGTTCTTGTATCACACCCACCACCATGCTACCTGAGCACCTACTATTTCTGACTTTTCATTGACTTCAGTGTGGCTTCACTGAAGTGAGGGTATAATTTGGCTCAGTGTTTGTAAAGGAACTGTCTCCTCAAAACCCAAGCAGAAAACATGTTATTAAGTGAGGAATAAATGTGAGGATAATCCAATAGATGACCAAACAGATGAGAGGTTCTGGGGAGCAGATTAGAGCAGTGGGCTGAGTTCTGCATTCTATTCTTGGCTTTCTCCTGATTCACTCTTTGACATTGGGCCTCTCTGTGCCTCAGTTTCACCGTCTGTAAAATGGGGGCAGTAGTACTGGTCTGCAGTACCTCACATAGGTTTTGGGAGGCTGAACACATTAATGCTTTTGAATCATTTTGACACCCTTTGTTTGAAGGCTCTACAGAAACTATCAAGTGTTTTTACAGTGGGCTTGAAGAAGTGTCCTGCAGGTGTATGGAGGTTCCAACCATGTACAGGTAAATGAATGACAGAAAGAAAATGCAGTGCATTATCTGCAGAGATTCCTAGTAAAGTGATAGGGCCAAACTAGGCAATGGTTATTGAGACAACAACTTCAACCACGACCCACAATTAGAAAAATCTGACTGTATTGAAACTGGAGATCAATTTTAGTGGGAAAAAATACATCCCAGGAAGGGGACTTGGAGGAGGTTGGCCGTGTAAGGGAAGAAACTGAAATATGACCATTTTTTTCCCCAGCGAGTCAGATTAACAGATTGATAAACTGACCTTGGGTTCAGGGTGGTCATTTACTGTGGATGGTGCTGGAGAGGATGTACATTTAGATTTGGATTACACATTAATAATGCTTGGTATCACCATGCATCAGCCAAGTGGTCAGATCTACAATTAATCAATTAGACTGGCATGATCAATTAGAGTAAGTTTTCTCTTTCCCAAACCTCGTCATGTGATATGTTGCTGATGTCACTCTGACTTTTCTGCTTTTGGAGGAGCCTTTTAAAATTCTTCCTTGTTTTGTTTTGGTTTTTTTATGGTCTGCTTGAGTTTTATACCTCAAAATGCTTTAACAATAATAGCTTCCCAAAGAGGCCTGAGCCTGAAAGAGCAGTATTTATCCATAACTTTCATCTTCAATTCACTCAGCTTTTATTTTTGATCTTACCTCCTATCTAAACATGCCTCTGTCTGTCTAATCTGTCTGCATTTGTAAAGCGCTATCATGGAAGGGAGTCCAGAAAGGGAGAGCACCACTTCACCAGCAGGGCACCATATTCAAATATGCATTTTTAATTTTTATCTGATGAACACATTGGTGCTCAGGGAAGCAGTATGGGTGAGCTGTGCAACTCTTCCATTAAAACTCAGTCTTGAATGACAGAGCTCCTACTCTTTTAGTAGTGGCCACACTTTCACAGTTCTGCCAGTGGACTCACTGCTATTCCAACACCCCTTTTTGTTCCCATCCTATGTCCTCCTCCTCCCTCCACTGACAACTGACGTTTAAATTGCAGCACGCCCTGCTGTTCCTGTCCTGGCCCAACACCCAACTTTTCAGTGCACCTCATTCTGACCAGCAGCCTATTCTATTCTAGCCCTGGGCCCACACACAGCTTTACCAGTCTACCTGTAGCATCACCCTGCTCTTGCTGTCCTGGACCCTCCCCCAACATAGCGTGATATCTAGTCTTCAGTGCCTCTACTGTTGCAATCTTTGGCCTCTCATGGGCAGAGAATTGTGACTCACACTGTATTGTGCCAAGCTGTATAGTTGTTTTGGTTTTAGACAAGAGTCTAGGGACTGTATTGAGATCACCATGCTCACTTCACTTGTGACCTATGATAAGATAAAACCTATCTATAAGTAAATATGAATTCTAGTCTTCTGGGATGAGAATCATGGCATTAGCTTACTAGCCCATAAATCTTCTCAGAGCAAGGGGGTGGGGGGTGGAAAGGGAGAGCAATAGTACCTCCCTTGCAATGCTCATGGCCTATCAATGCCTCTATATATTTTATTTGACCTTCCTCCTTCTTCCCCTTGCCTTGAACTTCCCTTCTGAAACTGTGCTAATGGCGCAGTGATGAACAGAGCTAAAGAAACTTCGTTAATAGGCTGCCACAAGAAATCCTGGAACAGTGACATCTGTTGAATTTGGACAGTTTTGTTTGTCTACTGGGAAATTGCATGAACGTCCCAATAACTTTTTTTTTTTTTAAGTTCACGTTGTGCTTTTTTTTTTTTCAAGGGAGGTAGCTTCAGGAGACATGGCTGCTTTTTTGCTTTCTGATGTAGTGTAAAGTTTTCCGTTGAGAGACAATAATGTACATTCCTCTGGCAGGATGGGATGGATTTTTGTGTTTCTCTTGCTGTTGTTTATTTATAAGACATTTCCTCTTGGTTAGTGGAAGTTTGATCGTAAGAGACTCCAGTGATTTTCCTTCCCACCTCTCCCCTCCCTAATTTCTCTGCCTCGGCACTCGCTCTGGAACACAGTGAACTCAAAAAGCCCATCAGGGCAGGGGGAGTTTAGCAGCCAAGCCTTACCACTCTCAAGAGACTGTGAGGTGATTTTCCTTCGTCACTGCTTGGATCAGAACTGCAGCCTTGGTGAGTGGTGAGGTTCCAGAATTTGATGTGTCAAGGATTCTATTCTTGGTGCCTTTGAAGCAAAGCAGGAAACAAAGTTTTTTTTAATTATTATTATTATTTTAAGTAACAACAATCACGCTGGAAGATGGAGCTTTTAACAGTTTTTGCAGAGCTGAGGAAACTGCTCTTTATATTCACTAGGCAGTGACAGACCAAATAGATCCTGTGTTTAGGATGACTTAGCCTGTATTCAGAGTAGCAGCCGTGTTAGTCTGTATCCGCGAAAAGAAGAACAGGAGTACTTGTGGCACCGTAGAGACTAACAAATTTATTAGAGCATAAGCTTTCGTGGACTACAGCCCACTTCTTCGGAGAAGTGGGCTGTAGTCCACGAAAGCTTATGCTCTAATAAATTTGTTAGTCTCTAAGGTGCCACAAGTACTCCTGTTCTTCTTTTAGCCTGTATTGGTAGGCTTTCCTGCTGCCACCAGTGGGTGTCAGACTTAGCAACAGCTAACAAGGCTTGTAGGAGACAAGAGGACTGGATGAGCTGGTAAGGGGGAGGGTTTGTGGGGGAGAGAAAAATGTTAATCCTTCACTTGGAGTTTCTGTCTGGCAACTTTTCATGTCTCTGTGTTCTGAGCATTTACATTATGCTCTGAATACCTGATTGCCCAGCCAAGCAGAAAAGAAACTCTACAGTGGATGTATAGGAAAAGAAAGTCGTTCTGTGAAGGCCACCTCTGGGAATAGGAAGAACTAGTTGTTTTTTAGTTTCTGTTTGTTTGTTTTTTCTACTTCTCTCCCTTGCCTTGTTTTCTCTTTGAGTCCATATAGGGAAGTGGCATATCAAAGCATTGGGGAAAATACTAATTCCTTTGATGAGATTTCTATCCAAGTGCTTTACAGACATTAATGACTTAAGTATTACAACACCTTGTGAGGGACTTAGGTGGAATTATGCCCATTTTACAGATAGGGAAAGTGAGGCAGAGAAAGCTCAAGTGATTTGTTCAAGGTCAAGGGAGAGCCAGTGACAGAGCAAGGAATAGAACCCATAGCTTCTCACTTCTAGTCCCAAACTACACCCAGTCCCTTTCCCCACCCCATGTTAAATAGATATCATTTTTCCTAATCTCATGATTGTTGTGCCAAGGCAGTGGGTGGGTTTTTCTGATTCTCCTTTATCATCTCCCATTTTATCCGATTTCAAGGAAAAGGCACATTTTCTACAGTTAATAAAGTAGGAATAGGGAAAAAACACAGGGTAGGAGTCAAAATATTTGCATTTTTAGGTATTACTCTGTTCTCTGAAACATGTTGTCCTTGGCAGAAGAACAAAATCTTTAATGGTGCCAACATAACTCACATGGGATACTAATTGTGGAGTGCTATCCTCTCCCACCCCCCTGCTTTTGAACTGGATGCTTTCAGTGGGTGTATCAACACATATGCATCCCCTACCTCCATGGAGACTTAACTCCTCGAGCCATTGCCATTGACCCATAAGTGCATATTAGTGAACTTCATAGAGAAAGTCAGCCACCTCCTACCAGGGTTCTTAGGCTGGGTGGAGCATTTATAAAGACTTTGGGCCTGACTCTTCTCCAGCTGAAATTACTAAGAGTTTTGCCATTGATTTCAGATGAAGCAGAATTGAGCCCAGTGTGAAAGCAAGTATTTTAATTTAGGGTTGGACTGGATATTTCTTTATAACCAATAAGTAAGATTTGGTGATTTCACTGTGTGGCTACTTCTGCAAATGTTTTCTGTGGTTTTGATCCTTGTGGGGTTCTCAATCCCTTCCAGAGTTTCAATTTCAGCTTTACATTTGACTGAACCTGAAAACTCCGAGTGGAATGCTGAGTTTCATCTGGTTTTGCATCAGACCAAAAAGAACAGTGACTTCTCATGTTTTTGACATAATACCATACATTGGCCCTAGGATTTCTCAAAACTGGGCTTAGGTTTGCTCTTAACGTTCCTATGAACCTGAACTAAGTGTCCAGCTCTTAACAAAATCCACAACCAGGTGAATTTTGTGGTTTGGTTGCTCTCATTTTGCCTGGTTCTACTAGTAATGAAGCTGTACATATAAGTAAAATAATTTTCTGGTCATAATTTTCTAGAGATGGGCCCAAATCCAAATAGTCCCAAACTTTGAGGCGGCTGAGATTAGGATCTAAACTTGGCTGCTGGCCCCCCAGCTCTCTAATGTGCCGAAACAAATCGACTGCTCAGAACATCCCCAAACTTTGAGGAAGTTTAGATCCACATCCAAACATAAAGGCTGCTCTTTGTCTATATAATGGGCTGTTCTAGACACCCATATACTTTAGGAGAGTTTAGATTAAGATATGACTTTGAAGTTTGTCCTTTATTTACTCGCTCCCTCCAGATAGAGTAGATCAGACAGACGTCAATACTTCTGAAATGGAAAGTTGCTTAAAGCTCAGTGCTTCTGTCTGAAACTTCTGTTGCCCATGTAGTTCTTGTTCGGTGGGTACACAGAAGACTTCAAAGGCAAGGGCTGTCACTGGTATCTTTCACCAGCAGTCTGCAGATGAGAAAGCAGTGCTTAAAACAACATTTAGTTTAGTTTTTAAGAACATCTGTGTTGTTCTAAACCTCTTGGAGTTTAAATTATTGAATTAATGTATTTATTTTGCAAGCCTTGGAAGTAACAAGAGAAAATGATGTTGTCTTTCCTCATACTTATATACAGTACTGTGGAGAACTTCCGTAATCTTCCTCACTACAGTTTCAACTGTATAGACTACAGCTCAGGATTACAGTGGAAGAGGCCTACCTGGGGGTTGAAATATATGGGATTAAAATCTGTGATTTCAAGGAGTTGGAAGTATTTTAACTCCTGCTTAGACTACTGGACCATCCCCTTCAGCTATTGCCTATGCACTACAGAAAAGTTAGATAGTAAATTATCTCCTTTGTCAGCTCTGTAATATTTTATCACAATTGCTTTCATAGTCAGCACAAATATATATATATATGTATTTTTGTATAAGTCCAGAGATTTGCATATGATAGTTAGCACTACTGTTGTATAGCACCTTCCAGTTGAGGATCTCAAAGTGCTTTGTAAAGAGTTATGAATTAAATCTCCCTATTTTACCCAGGGTGAAATTGAGGCACAGAAAGGTACAATTACTTGCCCCAGGGCAAACAATGAGACTATGGCAGCCCAAGGGCAAACAATGAGAATAGAACCCAGATGTGCTGACTGCCAGACCTGTGTTTTAACCACTAATCTGTACTTCGTTTTGCATAGAGATGTGTTGCAGAATGAAAGCCATCATCAGTATCTTCACAGTGCTTTAGAGTTAAATGTTTGCTGGTCTGTAGCTGTTAACTCCACATCAGTCATGAACATGACACAGACAGGGATTCAAAATAACTAATATTTCTCATCATAAACATCAGAAGTACAAAATGTTAAACTGGATCCAGAGTCTGATTTTGCAAATGCCCCACATTTGTTTAATGGTCCAAAGAAAATGCCTCAGTTCAAGCACCTTGGAATTTTGAAGGTGTCCTAAATCTAGATCTAAGTTTTGTATCTTCAGCCTGCCTCTTTTGAAAACGTAACAATAGCCTTGACATCCATTCTTGTCGGATTTGCAGAGCAATCCACACTTTAATGGCAACACCACCAAATTCCTTCTTGTAAATCAAAAACAAAAAGTGAAACTAGATTTCATACAATACACATAATATGACAGGAAAAAATTACTGAAGTAAAACAGCAAGGTTTCATTATAACTAGTTAATTATTATAATGATATAGTTCAACCTAAACAGGACAAAGCACTAGGAAATACCACAAAAAACATTAACTTTAAATTAAGGTTACTTAAGTAATGTAACCGTATTAAAAATATGAAATCATAGCATTACCTTTAAATAAAACATTAAAAATTGAGATAAAGGGCATTGCACTGCATCCATACATGGAAAAAGGTTGTGGTTAGGTTGCAGTTAGTTAAAAGACTTCAACCTAACTTTGACCCATTTTTCTATTGTAGACATACCCTTTGTGTACAAAGTAATGGAAGTCTTCTCCAACCTGCCATAGGCCTGTGGGAATGGGGTCTCCTCCAGTTCTGCACACATACTAAGGTCCACAGGAGCAGGGACACTATGGTCTTTGAGCTTTGCTGGCTAAACATAATCATTTTTTTCTCAAAACACAGGCCAAGATTTTCAAAAGTGACTAGTGATTTTGGTTGCCCAACTGAAGATGACTTAAGGGGCCTTTAAGGTGTCTGAAATTGGGCACCCAAAAACTGAGGCACCCTTGAAGTTACTAGTCACATTAAGGTCTAAAATTGTATCTACCAAGTTTTGACATGTAGACTTTCCTTCTACTCATGCCTCTAAGTGAGACATAAAAAAATGGCCAGATGCATGAGAGCAGGCACAAAGGAGGTCTTTTCTTGTAGTAGGGGGTGTTTGTTGTTTCAATTCAAGAGGAAGCTGCGATTCAAGAAATCTGAGTTCTAATCCTAGCTCCTCTCTCTCTGGGTGACTTTGGGCAAGTCACTTAATTCCATCCTGTGCCTCAGTTCCCAATCTGTAAATTGCAGATAATGCTTCCTGATTTCACAGGGATGTAGTGAGGATTCATTCCTTAGTGTCTGTGAGAGGCTCAGATACTACAGTGATTAGTGTTATAGAAAAGCCTATCAATACAGCAAATAAGATACCCCCATTGCGGGATTGTTTCTTTTTCCTCTGTGCATGTTTCAAGTTCCTATAATACATGTCAGTTCCAGAGCTAGCATGGGTTTATACTGCTGGCAAAACAAAGCAGGTGCAAATTACGGTGGAACTGAAATAGCCTGGTGCTTTGAAGCAGCGGATTGCCCAGTTCACCTCAGGGCATATGTCTGAGTTCACAGAAACATGGCTATCAAGCGCACCCTGAGTCATTAGATGTGTTATCCAGCAAACAAGAAGCCTAATAATATTTTAGTGGAAATATTCTTATGATAAACTCTGCTTTAGTGAAGCTCCATATATACAGCAATTTCTTCTGGCCGCGTATATTACACAGCAAAGAAAAGCTACCCTGCTGCGTATCAGAAGGCTGTAATTTCATTTAGGGGTTCTATTGACATCGTAAACTGCAAGAGCAGAGCTCAAGTGGCTATTTAAGTCATAGGAACTTCAGGCTGAAATTACTGCCTAGCAGTAATTGCCCCTCCCCCCCAGGGTATGCATGCCCATATGTATGTACTTAATGTTTTCATCTATGTGCCTATAAATAATAAATCTCTTCAGAGGCTTGTATAGTGAGCAGTTCCATAACATGACAGTTATTTGCCACCCTTGCAATCGGTACTAGCTTAGTGGTTGGAAAAGCCAGCACAACTTCCCGAGTGGTGGGGGAGAAGGATAAAAGAGGTGAGAATGTCAAGCTATAAGGCAAGGCTTCATGCACAGGTATACCTAATGCTCCAGTGGAGGGAACTCTGTCTTTTCTCCAGTGTGGCTCAGGAAGCTGAAGCGCACTGGGAGCAGCAAAGGAAGAACATGCCCGTGCTCACTAGTGAAGCTGTTTGTTGCCATCGTAGCTGACATATCTGACCTTTCCCACTTGTAATTTACAGACGTACATCCTTGCACATGTGAAGATAAATGTACTGTGCCATCCTGTGATCCACCCCAGCACAGCGCATTTCCTATTTATACCATGCCTCACTAAAGTCATTCCCTGGAGTCCCACAAGTGACATGCTGCTGGGGAAAGAGACAACAGAGGAAATAGAGTGAGAGAGAGAAAATATGAGAAAAGGATTCATAACTAAACCGAGCGCTCATAGAATCAAAGACCCATACGGTTAGAAGGGATCACAAGTGTCATCTAGTCTAACCTCCTGCCAAGAGGCAGGATTTGTTGTGTCTAATCCATGAAACCAGAGCTTCGCAGGAGTGTGACCTGATGCACCAGAGAGGAAGGAATTAAACAATTTTTTCAAGTGAAATAATGCATAGGGCCAAAGTCAAACTGATGGATGTTAGGACGTTTTGAGCTAAGATTTCTCCTCTGTTCATCCCCTGCCTCACAATATCAATCCTTGCATACTCTGAGAGCAAAGATTCCTCAAATCTTCTCAAAAAGAGATGGATGGGGCAATGACCAGGCTATGATCTGCCTGTTTTCCCTTTCCGCTGCACAGGTGACACTAACCAAAATAAAGGCTGTTCAATGGCCTCTCTGAATTGATTTTATTGGTTTCAGTCTGTCTCCTACTGGACAGCTATCCCCAGCTGAAATCCCCCTCCACCACCACTAATGGGCTCTCTCTCACTGGGAGACTCAACAAAAATTCCAAAAATTGAATGGTCCATTTAATATGAAATGTAGTCTCACCCTTAGGGGACTGAGGGGAGGGCGGGGGCGCAGGGAAGTGAGGAAATGTGCATTGCTCCTGAATCCCTGTTTTCCTAAGAAACAGAAGACTTCCTAGTCTCCCAGTCTGTCAATCTGACACATTGCGCAAGTATTAAAATTCATGTTTGGGGTTATTTCAAGGGGTAAGTGAAGGTTGAAGGATATTTGTTATTTTTTATCAAGGAGGTGAAGTGGGCCATTGGTTATCACATAAGTCAGGAAGCCTGACTGAGAATCCTTGATTGATCAATGACTATGCGACCCTGGGCAAGTCACGTCGACCAAAATTTTCACAAGTGCCTATTAATTTTGTGTGCCTCAGTGTTCAGGAGCCTAATTTTGGTGTCTTAAGTTGGGCACCCAAAAATTAAGGCACCCAAAATTGGTGTACACATGAAAATTGAGACCTTAGCTTCTCTTCACCTCAGTTTCCTCAACTGCTAGGACAGGGATAATTACACCATTTGTAAGTCTCCTTGAGATCTCTGGGTGAAAAGTAGGTGCTAATTGTTACCAGTAGGAATACAAGTCATATTTATTTATTTTAAATGGACTAATTTCTCCATTCTTAAATTTCATTTAAATTAAAGAGAATGACATCTAGTCATGTAAAACTTTACGTAAAAAACACTCAGTTAAGTTAGTAACACTTCCATCATTTAAAAATATTTTTTTATTTTCCTTCTGGTGCTATCTATGGCATCCATTGGCCTGGAAAATCAATTAAACTGATGTCTCTGCTTCTTAAAGTGACACCTGAGACAGCGGCACAGTTTAAATGAAGAGCAGTGTAGAAATTAAATAAGCAACTTTGTATAAACATGAGGCATGAAGGTCTGCATTGAAAGGACAGACTTCTCTCAGGGCCGGGTTTAAGCTCCGCATGCTTCCATTTACATGAGAAAGGGTTATACCTAGTAGTGTGTGTAAACATATTATCCCAGTGCTGTCTGTTAGGTATTCTCAGTGAATCCATTAGAGCAAGCTGATCTGCTTGTCAGTGGGTGGGTGTATAGGTCCAAAAATTACTGGGCCAGCTTCTTAACCCTTTCATTTTGAGAAGAACCAGGCAGCTGCGGCTGTTCCTTTCTTTCACCCCATTATTGGTGTCTGGTTCTGATCACTGGTGTTGTCAAAGACTAGGTTGTAAATATAAAGCAGATGAAAGAAAATTGACGCCCTTGAGCCAAATATGCTCTGTGGCTGGCCTCATATTTAATGTGGAGGTGCAGCCCATGGAGACAGCAGGCCCCCGCACACAGTGGGATCAAGATAATGCAGTGCATGCTGGGATCTGTAGTTTCCATGGGCTACATCTCTACCTTTAATAATGATGGAAGTGGCCAAAATTTTTTTAATTTTGTGCAAAATAGGCAACTGCATCGGTGTAGTGCTGAGCATCTTCTGTAAGGTGCTGAGTCCCTGAAGATACATATTCTCTATTCAGCACTCCAGCTCCCTGAGTGGAGCCTTGCTCATGCAGAATTTGAGTGCCTGAGATGTAAAGTTATGTTACTGTATTGGTGTCTATCCAACAAAGATGTGTGTTCTACTTGTGCCATGTGGAAAAATGAATAAAATATCTTAAGTTAAAAAACAATTTATAAACACCATATGCGTGTACATACCACACACACAACTTCTCATTGAAAATATCACAATGGGATAACCTTCCAGATTCTGGATGTAAAGAGGCTGTAGAGGCTGTAACTTACTTTGTCGGGAAATGATGTGAGGCAAAGGCTATTTCCTCTAAAATCTGGTGAAAATACAATAGATAATACAATGGGTTTTACAAAATTAAAATATCATTCTGCCTGCCTAATGTATTGCATTGCTAATGGGCCCATCATCTTTGTTTCTGGGCTCTGCAACATAATGTTTAGCCACTAACTTGTGTGACAATGGGTGAGTCACTTCACCTTTTGGTGCCTCCATTTCCTTCATTTTCCAAAGAAGGTTATGATAGTGACCTACTCCCCTGGGAGATTGTGAGGCTTAATTCATTAATGTTCGTGAAAGATTCTGATGCTTGTTTTAAAGATGGGGAAACTGAGGCAGAGATTGGTGAATTACTTTCTTAAAGTTATACTGTGAGTGCAGCACACAATCAGGAATGGAACCAAAGAGTCCTACCCACCAGTCCCCTGCTTAACCATTAGGCCACATAACTATAGTTTTAATAGCAGACAGAATCACAGATGATCATTCTGGCTTTCAATGTTTAGGATTTTTGTTTCTTTTTTTAGTAACTTAAAATGAGCTGTGATGGGTTGTCTTTAATGTATACAAGCTCATCAGTATCATTTTGTGACTTCAGTGTGAGACTTCCAGCTTGCCTGTGAGAGTAAGTAGTGTGAACATTTCCTTTCCATCCTTATTGGAGTCTCCATTCTGAAACGCTGGTTGGGTTGGGCAATGCTATTGCTGTTTTCACTGTATTAATATTAGTATTTTTATTCTGTTCAGAGAAACTTTGTTATTCTATAACATTTACCCTCTTCTATAGGGGCAATATCTGGGTGCAAGAGAAAGCTGAATGACATTTTGATCTGTTTTCTTTGTGGGGAAGAAGATGCACCTTTGACAGGGGAAAAGGCAAATTCAGGTCTTTTAAAATCAGTAGAAGACACGTGTTTTAGTGAGCAAGATGCTGAATGGGCTTGACTGTATTTTTTAATTCTGAGCATATCTAGGAAGCCGGTGGAGCTGAGTGATGTATAGAGAACTGCTCTGTCACTGTGGAAAATTAGAGATTTGAACAAGAAGATGGGCTTACTCGTAAAATGAAAGCAATAGCAGTTTATGATTAATGGCTTCTGGCAGAGGCAGCACATTTTATATTTTGTTGAGAATTAGGAATTGATCCTGGGACAGTTATGGATCGGAGTGGCATGCAGACTAGTAGGGAACCCCAGCTGACTCGTGTGCTTTCACTGCATCAAACATTTGTTAAGTTAAAGAGGTCGTCTACAATTTGGGAAGTTTAAAACATGTTTTGAAATATTTTTAAAGGCTTAACAGCTCCATTAGGAACACAGTATTTGCCCTACTGGAGCAGACGGTCAGTCCGTCTCATCTGGATTCTACCTTTGAAGCAACCTGTACTGGGTGTTTCAGGGGAAGGTGTTCCCTCCTCAATAGTGCAAGGAGCGAGTTGTGCAATAGTGAAACTCTGGCATGTAGACTAATTCCTTCCTGACCCTTGCAGTGATCAGCTGCAGCCTGGAAGCTTGCTATAGGATATGATCTACCTTAAAATGCAAAGGTAGATTTATCTTAGCATGTGTAGCTTCAGATATGACTCATGGTCATTAAAATTAGTCACCAACTTGTGAGGAAAACAAAAAACTATATATTACAGAAACAAAAAGAAAAAGGAGATTTGCAGAGCCCCCTTGTTGTCTTTGTTCTCTACAAATAATTAGTCATTTCAATACATTGTGAGGAACTTTACAAAAGATGTTTTTTCCCCGAGGATATGTTCAGGGTCGTGTTGTTTGCCCCTCCCACTGCCATTTTGGCATTTCCTTGAGAACAAGAATCACTTTTGCTTTGCACACCATTTAATTATTAAACAAAGTACTATTTTCAGATTGATATTTTCTCCCGTGTAAAATAAGCAAATGTGTAACAACACCTAGTTCTTACATAGAATTTTTCATCTGTGGGTCTCACAGCACTTTACAAAGGAGAGAAGTATCATCATCCCCATTAATAAGAGATGGGGAAACTGAGGCACGGAGAATTGAAATGATTTAGCCATGGTCACCCAGCAGGCCAGTGATAGAGGCAGGAATAGAACCCCACTCTCCTGTTTCCCAGCCTAGGGCTCTATCCATTAGGCAACACTGCCTTTTCCAAAGTGATTTGTTTATGGCTAGCATAGCTTTTCATGCTTTATCGTCATCTCTCTGCTGAAACAGAGAGGCTTTGAAACAATATAAATGGTAGTGTCCACATCCTCTCTTCATTAGAGATTTCAATATTGCTGTTCAAATATTCTATTATCAGGACATCAATCCCATTCTACCAGTTCCCCAGCAGATATTTTCTCCTCTGGGAACCGATCCCAAATCCCTGTGACATACAGTTCAGAGACTCTTCCCTTTGGGAACGGATTCCAAATTCTGATTATTATTCATATGCTTTGCTATTGGGGGAATTAATCACAGGCTACTGTTCTGGGACTATCTATAATTCTATCTATAATTAAGATTTTTGTACTAAATAGAGATTGACAGAGAGCACCTGTCTACTGACTGATTTTTCTTCTGGCTGGTAAACTGGATCCAGGCTCACTGAAGGGTTAACACAAACTATTCTGACCACCAGTGTTTCTAGAAGGCCTCTGAGAGCTCAGACATCTGGCTGAAGCCCATGGGATAGTTGAAGTGTTCTCTAATGCTGAACTTCTGCAGAAAGTTGTGAAAATTGTCATAAGAAGCAGAGCAAAATGGAGCAAACATAGTGTGGGTGAAACAGCAGGAACATTGCATCAGAAAGGAGGAGATATAAATGAATGCCTGCAGCCTTGCTCTCGTGAGCAACCCTACAATAACAAACCAGTTTGCACATGAGATGGCACTTAAAAGAAAAGTTCAGGAGAGCTGTCATGGGAAACAGACTTTTTCCATTTTCAGAGATGTTCACAACCAGCACTACCATGCTGGAAGTGACCAAAAAAATTGTTACTGTTTGATGGCCTTGTGAAATGAGTTTGGTGGGTCTCAATCCACTTCCCAGTCAACAGGTGTCCACACCACAGTTGACACTTAAATTCATGGGCATTCTCAGAAAAAAAACCAAGGATTGAAGGGTCAAGGAGGCTGATCTATGCCATCTTCCCAAGATATGGTCTCTATGTAGCTGTGCCTAGTGACAAAGCAGTACAAGGAAGTTTGCACTGGCACTGTGCGTAACTTGTGAATATAAAAGCTTCATTCTCTAAGGCTGTCAGTCCAGTGCCTTTCGCCAGCACAAAATTAACACCACTTTTGTTTAAAATATATAAATTAAAAATTTCAATAGGGAAACTGTTTTCACTTAAAGCTTCCAAGGAATCATTTAAAAAGAACTGTGGGGAGAAAAATGATAAAACAAAATATCTGAAGAAAAATACCTTGACATCCAATCTACTTCTTTTATGATTCCATCACCAGAAAGTAAGCCATTGATAAACTTTCAATCCAAAATGACTGTTAGATAAAGGAAAACAATAACAAGGAGAAACAAAAGCAGTAGAATGATGAGTGGCAATATAAAACCCATTGATAGGGTGTGTGTGTGTGTGTTCGTGTATGAAAGCTGCAATAACGCTGAAGACAAAACAACTGCTCTCTCTCCACACAGGCAGAGTTCTTACAACCGTAAAGGTGCAATACAGAGAAAACAAAAACAACCCCCCACAGTACCATAGCTACATAAAGACCCCTTTTTATTCAATCTGGAAAAAGCTGGATCAGAACACCCCCAGATTTAGCAGTTATTGGGATCTGGACCTACATTGTGTGTCTCAGGCTTATCTCTACTGTTACTAGAAACAGTGTTTCTAGTGGTGACAGTTGGCTCATGTGTTCTCTAACACTTCAGAAGAGATCCCAGGTTCCTTTTTTCCCTCTTCTTTAGCAGTGGGCAGTCCTGCAACCTTTTGATCATGCCGACTTTGTACATTACATGACTGAACTCAGCTATGCCAAACATCCTTTTAGGAAGTTGACATTTGTGTGGTTTAAAAAAAAAAAGAAGAATGAATCCCAACTGCTTCCTCCTGCCCTTTTGATTAAGAGAGCGGTAAGTCAGCAGGAGAAGTGCAACTTTTAACAAGCAGGGGTGTGCACAAATTGATTGAGATCTTTCTATAGCAAAAAAAGGGGCGGGGGAGGAAAAGAAAAAAGATTGATATTAAATACTCTAATCAGTGCTGATTACAGGGAATGAATGAATTCATTGATGGGAGAGATACAGAGACAACAAAAGAGATAGATAGCTAGGCAGGGATAGCCCATGGGATAATCCTAAACTAGGTGAAGGAGTTAGAAATTAGAGACCTCATTGGTCATTAAATTCAATGATTCGGTAATCCTTTCTTTCCTGCTACTTCCTGCACTGATTGTCTTGCATACATATCCTGACCTGCTGCACCCCATACTACACTTTGGCTCCACACAGCTCCACCAATGCACCTCAATCCTGACCAGCCTCTGCTATCCCTGTCCTAGGACCCGGACACCCTTCTGCTGATGCAGCATTTTAGCAATAGGGATGGAGAAGTGAGGACTGATTTTAGCACTGTTATTCAGAGAAAACAGCAATAACATTTAGCGAGAGCTCATCTAGGGGTTTGTAAGAAAGGACTGGGACCTGGCATGATGTTGGGATCAATACGAGGATATGCCAGTGATTCTTTGCACGAGCTTGGATAAGTCACAAGACTTATTCCAGCCCTAAATTGATCAAAATGCCAAAAGCTCGTTGAAAAATCATACACCATTTCTGAAGTGAGTTAAAAAGTTGCACCAATCACCCTTTTCTGACATCCTCACTTCCAGTTCTGTTACTTTTTAAAATCCGTTTAACCCCACTTTATGATGTTCCCCTGACGATGCAGACAAATTTCCCATGGATGTTTGTTACAAACAGCTCTATCTGAAACCCAAACCTGTACAACTCCATCATTGAGGAGACAGAGCTTGCATTGCCCGGTGGTATATTCAACATTTGTGATGACAGAGATCATCACAGACTGGGTTTTGTGATAGGCCTGTCATTTCGCAGCACAGGTTTGGGAATGAAGTGTGCTGTACTGTTTGTAACACAGCCTCAGACTGAGCAGAGTTCAGGGAAAATACATTTCAATGCAACTGATTGAGAGTGAGTGAGCGAGCAAGAGTCAGAAAGGAATTAAACATCTCTTTGAATAACAAGAATACCTAGAGTTACAATAGTTAATGCTACCAAATTCTAGACAGTATATTAAACCTCCTGCTTCAAAGCAGAAGCCAGTCTCTGTCAGGGAGTAGGATGAGACCTTCATAGGGGCATATGGTCTCTTGCACCTTCCTCTGAAGCATCTGTTGCTGGCCACTGCTGGAGACAGGATACTGGGCTTGTGAACCACTGGTCTGATCCAGTATAGCACTTCCTATGGGAAAGAGAGGAGAGATTGAGAGAGAGAGAGAGAGAGAAATGGAGATAGTTCAAACGACCACTCAAAAGTCCCAATGAAAGAATATTGAAGTATATTCTATCAGGGCCCAATTTCCTACCATGTGTTAAATGGATCCCTTGTGAAAAATCTGTATTTAATTTGTCTGTAATGATTAATGAAGTATTTAAAGAGGAACACCTGGACACATTGCCTCCTCACCTATTGGAGTGTTCAGTTATCTGACAGCCATATGCAAATGCATGCTAGTGTAACCCACTGCTCCATGTGTGTTACGTCTCCCCTCTCCCTGGCTGATCCACAGAGGAGAGCTGCCTGCTACTCATCCCAGCTCCTGGATTTAGTCTTTAGCTCAAGCAGCTGAGGTTTGTGAAGCATTGCAGAAGATCCTGGTTTAAACCCTGCTGACAGCCAGTGTTGGGGAGGAGGTCAGTACATTGGCACTTGGCTGCTGTGAGGTGCTGCTACATTGCCCCCCCCCCCCGCCCCAGTTTTGAAACCTCCATGTGCAACTTCACCAGTCCCTGTTTGAAATCTAACCAGCTTCACTAGGTGTCAGTAAGTGGTTTAAATGCCTCCCTTTGGAATGGATGATGGGAATGGATGGATGGACTGTGGTAAAGAGTTGGATGCCATTCCAGGGAAATTTACTTGGATCAGTACAACAGTAGTTGAGAGGTACTCAGGAGTGTGGGCTGCAGAACTGAGGTGGTAAGGCTGCAAACAAACTGTTCTTAAGTTCAGAAGGACTTCAAAGGGCCACCATGCTACTTACAAGTGAGGCTGGGATGCCAGTAGTCAGAGTTCAACATGAGAAAGATCATAAACCAATTTCCACCTGACTTATCAAAAGAAGAGCTTTGTGGTTTAAAAATAAAATATTTTGCTTTGGCAACAGGATGTGCCAGTCCTTTCATGTTACTGCCCAGTATAGTGTGTGTGCGGGGGGAAAGTAAGTCACAAATAACCTGACTGACAAGATGATGTGACAACAAAATCTCATTTGCATATTTTCCTCTTCTTAAAATGAACTTGTACGTGGCCAAGAGACAGAGGATGTTGACATTAATATTTCTGGGCAGAGAGTTAACTTTTCCCACAGTTGAAAATGGAACTGGAGAACTATAGGGTCTTGTTGTGTTAATTAAGCTTATATATTGCTACTTGCTAGCTTGCTCGCTCTCTCTCCTCACAGAAGGGACTACTCGCCAGTCTAGGATACTGTCCACTTGCTGGGCCTGTGTGTAAATTATATCCAGCTACCCAGCTTGTAGCACATGTGACTAAGCCTACCCCCCCCCCCCAGCCCGCAGTGTGTATGATATAGTTACTTTTAATTACACAGCACACCAGAGTGAGGGAAAACTGCCCTTCACAGACAGGTGGCTTTTAATACAGAGCTTCAGTTGCTTTGGAAATACACTCTGAGCTTCTCGGGACCTCATTTTAAATCCTGGTGATTCTGGCCTGGGCAGCACCTCATTTCTTGTGCAAGTCTTATCAAGTGACCCTGCAAACCGGTTGGGGGAGGGAAGAAGCTAGCCCTTAGCTGAACAACTCTTCCCACACCCCACTAGGTGTCACCACATTCAATAGAAATCTACAAGGAAAGTTTTGTAGGGGGGGACATGAGGACAATTCAGCCTGACAGGAATTAACCATCTGTGCTTCTGTAAACAATGGAACAAATAGCATGTGGATCCGCGACTCCAACGTACTGTGCATAGAGGGGCTCATTAAAGCAGTATTTTTAATGTAGTTTGGTTATAAATGGCCCATTTTTACCTTTGCCTGTATTATCCTCTCACTTTCCCCTTCTTTAAAATGATGTCTCGTGCATAGGGTTGTCATTTATGTGCTGACTGCATTTTGCATTATTACATTTTAATGGTGTTTGAAATTCTTTCATTCGTATTCAGCTTCACTGGTATAAATTCAGAAAGAAAAATAATCAGCATATTTGTTATCACATGACATTTCATGTCATCAGATAACTTTATACAGCTTCTTGGTTAAGATCTAGCATAGTACTTTTAGTAAACAGGGGCTTCAACCAAAACTTTCTCTAACAATGCCCCGAACTTAGGGCTGTCTGAAATTCAGATGCAGATTTTGCAGTTTAAGCCCTTTTGACCCCAAATGGGAACTGTTTAACTGAACCTACTCCTTAGTGGGTTTGGATAAAGGGAGACCCAGATCTGTATGATCCCTGATTGTGGTTTTGCAAAACCATCATCATCTCAAATCCTGCCTTTGCATTAAGGATGTATGGGATGATCTAATACACTGTTTCTCAACTATTGGTCCGCGGACCAGTGCTGGACCCTGAGATCTTCCTCACATGTTTAGGAAGGCAGTAAACTGGTCCCTGGTATCAAAAAGGTTGAGAAACACCGATCTAATAGATCTTTGGGTTTTTCCTTCCCACAGCCTCTCTAACTATAATAATCCTATACTATCTAATAGTGATTTCTACCCTTTAGAACAGAGTTTTGTGTTGGGATAAAAGTTGCTTTAATGTGGATGCTGTGGGATTTTTTTTTTATTCTTTTTCTCACTCTCCATTTCATGAAAATTCATTAATCTGTGACATTTAAAGACTCTGTCTGAGAGGTGTCTGGAGCAGCGGCCGGCTGCATACATCAATAGTTTCTTAGAATCTGGCACTCTGTCAATATTTGGGGGCCTCAGTAACAGCACTTAAATGCAGCGCCTGCCAGCCGTCACGCTCTTAGCGTGTCTGTAAGAGTCTGAATGAACGGATATTAGCACGTCAAGTCCTTTCACGACTGGCAACACTTTAGAGACTAACCGCTTGGTAGGTATCTTACCTTCCCACCCCCCTCCTTTCGGGCTTCTCCTCTTTCTTTGTCTGATGTAACTCATATATTGACACACAAATATGTATCCCGCAAAGAGGCTATTGTAAAACCTGAGGTCAAAGGCGGTGTTATGGCACGCTGTATGTGGAAATGGGTTGAGACTAGGGCTGGCTCAAAAACAAGAATTCTGTTTTGAGAGAAATTTTGAGTTTTTGGAATTTGTTTTCATTCCATATTCAGTGAATCAGAGCAGGGATTTAGACCCTAGTCTCCTGCATTCCAGGTGAGTGCCCTAACCACCAGATTATCGAGTCATCCTCTTGCTGTTTCCTCAGTGAATATTTAAATATAGGTGTAAAGAGGACCCACTCCCACACGAGAGAGATTGACTGTATAGCCAAGTAATCAGGGCCCTCATCTGGAATGTGGGAGACCCACATCCTCAGTTGTCCTTGGTCCCAGTCAGGCAGAGCAGGGCCAGGGTCCTCTCCATCTCTCATTTTCTGCTTTCAACCAGAAATTCAATCCTGGACTTGAGCACCCGTCTCAAAAAAAGTTTCCTCAAACCTGCATGTTTCCATGAAAAAGTTTCAGTTTCAACAAATGTATTTTCCAACCAAAAAAAAAAAAAAGTTGCTCCAGAAAATTTATAACCAGCTCTGGTCAAAACTGTTGGATTCAGAACAAAATTAGGCTTACAGTGGAATCTGGGCTGGATGAATTGGAAACAGTTTGGATTTAGATTTCATGGTGCCAAAAATCTTGTGAGAGTTCAGCTCCAAATAGTGAAAATCTTGGACAAAAAACTCATGAGAACTGCTGCTGTGGCAAAATTTCAGCCAGCTCCAAACTGGAACTGGAAAATGGGCCATTTCTGAGTTTGAATCACCCTCAAAATCAAACCCGTAGGAGCAGGTTCAGAATCCACACCTTCCCCTCCTCTCTCCTTGCCTCCCCCACATTTCATAAAATGGATTTGAAGCTCAAGCCAAATGCTCCCAGTCACCTTTGTAACCCTATTGACATAGTGGAGAAGTACCAGGGGAGCAGAATGTGGGCCATCATTTTTAAAATTTATTTTTGGCATGGGTGAGAAATACAACAAACAAACTGATTCATAAACATCTATTCTATTGCATTTATTCTCCACTTCACCCCACCCCACCCCCTTTGCTTTGCTGGTGCACTATGAGCAGGCAAAGAGCCTTCAACAGCTGTTATTATTAATCATGTTTCTTACATGACCGTAAGGGTCAACCAAAAGTGAAACTCCATTTTGCTGAGCATTGTACAAAAACAGTAGGAGATAATCCTTGCACCAAAGAGTTTACAATCTAAGTAGACCAGACAGACCAGGGCTGGCTCTAGGATTTTTGCCGCCCCCTCTCCCCCCTGCCCATTTTTTTCTTACCCCACCCCCGGCCCCGCCTCAACTCCACCCCTTCCCCAAATACCCAGCCCTGCCTCCTCCCCCCCAGGCTCTCAAGCCTAGGAGGGAGGGAGGAAGGGGGAGAAGTGGCGCGCGTGCCGCGGCCACTCAGAGTCTCCCCCTCCCTCCCAGGCTCTCAAAGCTGGGAGGGAGGGGGAGCAGCGGCGTGTGAATCAGCTGTTTCGCACGCCACGGCCGCTCGGGATTCCACCCTCCCTCCCAGGTTTCAGAGCCTGGGAGGGAGGGCAAGCAGCGGCGCGCGAATCAGCTGTTTCGCGTGCTGTGACGTGCAGTGGCAGCAGCAGCGGAGGTGAGCTAGGGCGACTGGAGCACATTTTTAGGGGCTGCAGGGGCGGCATTCTGGCACCGGCCATGCCGCCCCTAAAAATGTGCCGCCCCAAGCACCAGCTTGTTTTGCTGGTGCCTAGAGCCGGCCCTGAGACAGACGCAGGGTGCGGGGAGAGGTATAACACACAAGTGGAGTGAACTATATGATGGCAGTAAACTTCACTTTAGTGCCGCAGTTGTTGTTTTATGAGTTGTTGTTGTTGAAGGGTACTTCAAAAAAGATCTTCAAAAGAAATCAGCTAAATGAGAAAAAAAGGAAGGTGGGTGGGTGAGGAGAATGGGGTGGGGGAGAAGATAGTAAGGGAGCAGCTGTGGAGTGAAGAGACTGTGGGGAGGGATTAGAGCAGGGGTCGGCAACCTTTCAGAAGTGGTGTGCCGAGTCTTCATTTATTCACTCTGATTTAAGGTTTCGCGTGCCAGTAATACATTTTAACGTTTTTAGACAGTCTCTTTCTATAAGTCTATAATATATAACTAAACTATTGTTGTATGTTAAGTAAATAAGGTTTTTAAAATGTTTAAGAAGCTTCATTTAAAATTAAATTAAAATGCAGAGCCTCCCGGACCCGTGGCCAGGACCCGGGCAGTGTGAGTGCCACTGAAAATCAGCTCGCGTGCCGCCTTCGGCACATGTGCCATAGGTTGCCTACTCCTGGATTAGAGCAATCAACCCATACAATTCAGAGAAAGTCCAGTCAACACTCTAGAAAGTTCTCTACCTGACCATATGCCTCTGCTTTGCTGCGTCAGCCCCTACCTACTGGAGTGTCTTTGGCTTCTCACTGAAGTTTTCCCTTCAAGGTCAGATGGTGGGTAGGAGGGGAATGAGTCATGCCACCTGGAACTCACCTCCTTTTCAATACCCCCAAATCACCTCTAATAATCCCTAGTTCATCCTCCAATAAGAGCAGCCAGCACCCCCTAACCTGAAATCACATCACTCCTTCCAGTGATAACTAGAATCCATAACCTCTGCAACCCCTCAAGTAACATCCCAAAACACCCTTCATTGAACTTCCAATCCTCCTCCAGTTACACTATGAAAGACTCTACATGACAATCTGTTACTCTGCTGTAATGAGCTTGTGAGAGCGAGCCAGCACCAGGAGTAACTAACTACCCACTTCCAAATGTTACTCCCATCACCTCAGCATTGTTCCTAGACACCCACCCAGGTACTATTTTCTTCCTCCAACCAGAATTTCATGTAAGCCCAACTTTCTGTTTTATCCCCAGAACACCTGAACCTGTTTATTTTTTTTTTCACTTGCCTAAAACAATCCTGATACACCCTAGAAGGCTTTTGAATAGGTCTGCAGAGGTAATTAACCACCTGGTAACACTGCTTCAGGCAGGCAAGCAGCAGAGGGAAAATAAAGAGGCTCAGGAGCTCTGTGGATACTGGTGGTGCTACTGGTAAGGCAGCAGCAGTGGCCAATAAGTATAGACAGCCAGCAGAAAAAAGCTTTATTTTGAATTATAATAATTGCTCTTTTAGCTTAAGCATGGGCGGGATGGATGGATGGGTGGGGGAAACTCGCATCTTAAGAGGTTTGTTCACTGTGAATGAAAACCCTGGATGTAATATCACATTGCCAGTGATCAGCATCATTTGTAAACTTGTAACAGTCCACTAGCAGGTGGCTGGGTGTGAGACTCAGCCTCTGGGGAATGGAGATTCAGAAGGGTGAGTTGTCTCCTATTATTGAGAGCAGCAATATGCATTTGCCAATTATGGAGTAGCAGCCAGAGGAAAATACAAGCAGGGTGGGTTTAAAACTTCAATGAAACTTTTAGGTGAGTGAAGTATGCAGGATCAGGCCTATGCCAGTAGACGTGTCCAACATATGGGTTGTTAGAGGAATTGTCTGTACTGTTCTTTCTCAGTCTATGCTTTGTTCTGCCTTATTGTCTCTGAGAAATAACACAGGAGCTTAGAATAACCATCCTTTTGTACCCAGGGAGCTTCATCTCAACATGTAATGGGCATATTTTCAGCACTGTTTTAAAAACATGACTAAACTTACTGCCAGTGACAGACATTTATGCTCTGAAAATTCCCTTGGCCCAGCCCTCAGTGCTATGTGTTGCAGGTGAAGAGTTCGTGTTGTTGCTTCATTTTCTATTCTTGTATTGTTTATTTTCTATCCAGTTCTAAGGACTTCCCCCCTGAAACAAGTAGGGATCCTGAGATCCATGGGGACTGCAAAACAAGTGCAAAGAGGCCTCTTTCCTTCAGTCACACAGACTTTCTGTAGTGCTTTAGAGACATGCCTTAGGCTCATGTTGGTAACTGAATGGGCTGCAATTTAGCCATGCGCTTCTCATTAACACTAATGAGGGTTTCCTGGCTAATGCCCTGTGCAGAGAATTGGGAATACACCTGTTAGCATTCTGTTAAGGAGTTCTTCCTCTTTTAATTCAGGTACTTCTCTCTAGCTGGGAGGGCAAATGGGGTTGGTCCTTGGAAGCAGGGGCCCAATAGTGCTGAGAGTATCTTGGGATCTGCCTTGCCACCGTACAAGACCATGCTGGCCACTTGTTTTCTACCTTTTAAAACTGGGCTTGAAGAGATAGAAACAACAAGTTTACATTTTAGTTTTATTGTAATAAATTAATAAGACCATTGGTTTCCCCATGATTGTCAAAGATACAAAACTAACCTATGGCCCCTACTTTAAGATTGGACCACCATTGATGATTATTTGTATTGCAGTAGACACTAGAGGCTTAAGCTGAGATCGCGGTCCTGTTGGGATAGGCACTGTACAGAGACACAGTAAGACCCTGTCCTGAAGAGCTTACAGTCTAAGAAGATAGGACAGACACAGGATGGGAGGGCAAATAGAGGCACAGAGAGATGAAGTATGTTGCCCATGGGCAAACAGCAGAGCCAGGAACAGAACTGAGGCCTCCTGACTCCCAGACCAGTGCCCTAGGCACTAGGCCATACTGCTGTGATGGTTACACACTGTTGTATGTGATTGAACGCTGTTGCATGCCTATATTAATTATACAGCCAAACGCTGACTGTGTTGGGTGAAGGCATGTGGAAAAGAGTACAGGAAACCTTTCCGTCTGAAGCACTACCAGAATTTTAGTACTTGAAATGCCTGAGCACAAAGTGATAAAGAGAAATTATGGTTGCGTATATCAGGGGCTCAACTATGACATCATCCTTCTTCAACACCTCTGTGGACCTCCCTAGTGTTCCAGGAGCCATTCTGGTGTCCTGAGCTTCACAGACAAATTGCCTCCAGCAACTATTTCTGGTGCGATACCCTTTGCTCTGTCCCACCTCATATGGTAGTTCCTTGGGGCACAGGCTGTATATCCCTGTACAGTAGATGTGTACAGTGCCAAGAACCCAACATGCTATTCAACAATAATAATAGCATGCAGTACTGTACACGGGAGAGTTGAGTAGAGTGGGGAAGATCTTATGCCTCGGGCTCTTATATTTTCATTTTCAAATGTAGTAGTATTTTGAAAAGTATTGCTTACAAGTTAAAATTTGCATTTATCAGAGCTGCTCACAAATGGGATTTACAGCAAAGCTATCATTAAAGGGAAACAAAGCAGGAGAAGGAACAAAAGATACATTCTTAGCAAAGTTTGAAATGCAGACACTTTCAGCGTTCCTTGCTGCCGCAGGAAAGATGTCTTCCTCCTCTCCTACCACTCTGTCTCCCTCCCAAAAAAATAGGCAGGCAAGTGAGCAAATACAGGTTTCTCCCAGGAGACTAAACTGCTGATGCTCAAACTCCTCTTTATCTCTGGTGGTAGCATTTCCCAGTGCTCCACATCAAAAATAATGATTTAGGGTTTCCTGCATAATCATTCCCACCCTGACTGAGATTTCCCCTAGTTCCAGTTCCAAATCACAGTGACTAGTTAGCTGTGTATTGCTGACATTATGAAGGGGACAGGGCCAGCTCCAGGCACCAGCGTAGCAAGCAGGTGCCTGGGGCGGCCAATGAAGAGGGAGGCGGCACCTCCGGCCACTCGGCGGCAATTCGGCGGCAGGGCCGTCACTCCCTCTCAGAGTGAAGGACATGCCGCCGAATTGCCGCCGTAGAATGAAGCGGCAGTAGAGATGCCGCCGATCGCGGCTTTTTTTTTTTTTCTTTTTCCTTGCTTCAGTCACTGTTACTTAATTTTTTCCCATCGACATTTGTCCATGAGAAATGAAACCAGGACATTCTTAAGCCTTCATTGTTGGGGAAGACTTGTGCAAAAAGATGGGGTTTGCATCATGCGCTGAATGTGCTCCGTCTAGTGCACATTCTGATGCTTTCTGCAAAGGAGAAGAGACTGTTACCTGGATTGCATTGACACTCACTACCAAGAGCTTCATCCAGGGATTCGTCAGCCACAGTGCTCTTTTTGGGTGAAATTCGCTCCAGTGTTCAGTGCCTGCACAATCCCTTGGCTCTACTCAAGCCCCACATGAAGGGCTCAGGTGGATTGGGCCTTGTGTGGTTTTTCAGTAATGAGATTAATTTCTCCCTTTGAGCTTAGCTGTCTTAGTGAATTGCGGATGGAGAGGGCAGCCTCTAGGATAGTCAGTCTGTATAACCAATTAAGGACTTTGAAGAGTAGAAACAGACTCTCTAGCATATGCAGAATTCTTCATCATTCATTTCCCTCAGTTCAGTTTTTAAAATCATAATTTTAAAAAGCACTAATGCCAAACCTTGACCCAGTAGACCAGAGGCAGATGGATCGTCAAGCAGGGAGCAATGAATAAAATCTAGGAGACGAGGCTCATCCACATTCTCTCCAACCCTCTCGTCTCCTTTCTGATGTAGTAAGACTAGCTTTCTGCATAGTGGACTGTTACAAGTTTACAAACCATTTCCTCTTCTATGAAAGTCTCTCTCTGTCCTGTTGTTACCTCTGGTGTACTCTGACATCTCTGACCAAAGCAGCAGTCCACTCTGAACCATTGGCTTCCTCCCTCCTTTCCTTCTATCTTACTCACCCCAACCCCCTCGTGATAAATCTGTGGATGGGGGTGTTCACCGTATCTTGTTACTCACTGTTTCTTCTGTCCTGCCTGTGCAGCACAATTTGCTAGGTCCCAGATAATGGTGGAATTAGAGTCCTGAAGCAAAATCCAGATCCAGACACTTGAATTGACACAATAGTGTGCAGGGGGGAAGTTAGTTGATATTCATTCACATTTGAAAAGGAATTTTGATATGACTTTGTTCACTTTCCATGAAGATTTGCATGCTCAAGCTTTTGTAGCTAAAACACTTTTCATTCAAATGCCCAGCTATTCACCAAAAATGAATTTTGAATTATACGTTTGCAGTTCATTCTCTGTCAGTTAGTGTGTGCTGCTAATTTTAACAATACATTATGCAATTCTCAATTAGCTTTTTTAGGAGGTTGGTTGGTTTTGTAAATCACCCAATCGGAGACTCAAACCAATACCACATGACTCACCAATGCAGCACAAGTTGCAATTCACAACTTGAACAAGCCGCAGACTTCCTTCACTGAAGAAAATCCCAAATAATTTAGTATAAGAGACAGACAATGTCACCATCTTTTTGCTGACCATTCTGGGAAGTAGAAAAAAAATGTAAAATTTCTCAAATATTTAATTTATTTCAGATTATTCACTCAGCTCTACCAAGCATCCTGAATATTGAGGAGATTCACATCTCTTACCGAATTTCTCTGTTGTCCTGTATCTCTGTGCCAGGTCAGTTCAAAACTGGATCGGAACAGTCCCAAGCTCTAGGGAAATTTAGATATGGTTCTGGATTCAAACTTAGCAGCTCATGCCGATAGAACAGGATCCTATGCACTCGGCACTTGCAATTCTTTAAAATAAACAAATCAGTGGAAGGAATGTCTAAAGGCCTTTCAGGCATGTGGTTGAAAATAGGCCTATTAAACCATAACACTAAGTGGGTTCCCATAAAACCTCTTGACATCTCTGAGGCAAGAAGTGCCACTGCAGTGGTAGAGGATCAGTAAAGCAGGGTCTTGTGCTCTCACAGCCAATGACAGAGTTAAGAAAATGTTGTCATTATACTCGCCGTGCTGGGGAACTGCATGGAACTGCTGTTTTATTGGTGGTGGTTGCCCCCATTCCTAGGGCACCTGAATGTGTGTTTGCACTCCCTGCAGCTGGCCCCAACAAAAGGTTGGCCTAAATTGGAACCTGAATTGTGTAGTTCTGGGCTTACTTATTATACCCTAATCCATTTCCTTCTGCTGGCCTTGGGTATAGTGCTCATCTTCCTCTTATGCCAACAGCAATGACCTATGTGGATTAGTCAGCAGGGAGCTCTCATACCCCCTGGGTACATCTATGCTGCAATTAAAAACCCATGAGTGGCCCATGCCAGCTGACTGGGGTTTGCAGGGCTTGGGGTAAGGGACTGTTAATTGTGGTGTAGACATTTGGGCTCAGTGTGAAGCCCGGGCTCTAGAACCCTGGGAGGTGGGAGGGTCCCAGAACTTGGGCTGTAGCCCAAGCCCGAACATCTACATCACAATTAAACAGCCCCTTAGCTCGAGTCCCATGACCCCGAGTCAGTCTAATTGCAGTGTAGGCGTACCCTTGTACAGCCATCATTCCTGTTCCTTCAATCTCCATCTACCCCTGAACCATTATCTTGAGATACAAGTTGGTGTGTTTTTGCTCCAAGAGCAAGACAACCACAGTCTCCTCTGAGTGCTTCTCTCAAGCAAACAGTAAGACTGAAAATTGGGAGTTTGCCAGAAAACATTAGAAGGAGTAGCAGTGACAGGATAATGTTGGTATGAGTGGGAAGAGAACTTTGCCGTCTTTTACTGCTCTTAAAGATGCTCCAAACATCTAGTATCCAAGTGCCGTAGATAGATTAGGGTTGGAAGAGACCTAAGGAGGTCATCTAGTCCAATTCCCTGCTCAAAGCAGGACTAACCCCAACTAAATGATCCCAGCCAGGGCTTTGTCAGGCTGGGCCTTAAAAACCTCTAAGGATGGAGTGCTTCTCCACCCTCCTAGTGAAATAGTTTTTCCTAATATCCAACCTAGACCTCCCCCACTGCAACTTGAGACCATTGCACCTTCATCTGTCACCACTGACAGCAGCTTACCGCTGTCTTCTTTGGAACCCCCCCTTCAAGTAGTTGAAGGCTGCTATTAAATCCCCCCTCACTCTTCTGCAGACTAAACAAGCTCAGTTCCTTCAGCCTCTCCTCATAAGTCATGTGCCCCAGCCCCCTGATCATTTCCGTTGCCCTCTGCTGGACTCTCTCTAATTTGTCCACATCCCTTCTGTAGTGGCGGGGGCGGGGGGGCAAAACTGGATGCAATACTCCAGATATGGCCTCACCAGTGCCGATTACAGAGGAATAATCACTTCTCTCGATCTGCTGGCAATGCTCCTACTAATGCAGCCCAATATGCCATTAGCCTTTTTGGCAACAAGGACACACTGTTGACTTGTATCCAGCTTCTCGTCCACTGTAATCCCCAGTTCCTTTTCTGCAGAACTGCCACATAGCCAGTTGGTCCCCAGCCTGTAGCAGGACTCTGCACTTGTTCTTATTGAACCTCATCAGATTTCTTTTGGCCCACTCCTCCAGTTTGTCTAGGTCACTCTGGACCCTGTCCCTACCCTCCAGCGCATCTACCTCTCCACCCAGCTTAGTGTCATCCAAGAACTTGCTGAGGGTGCAATCCATCCCATCATCCAGATCATTAATGAAGATGTTGAACAAAATCGGCACCAGGAGCAACCCCTGTGGCACTCCGCTAGATACGGAGCTGTGTACAACGGTACTCCTTGATATCCTCCATGCACACCGTGTTTATGTGCCTCAGAAATGTGGGCACATGGATATGGATATCAGCTCTTGATGCAATCCAAGTATGAGGCATTCAGTACACTGTAGAATCTCCAATTACTCTTCAGTATATGCAGTGTTAGTACACAGAGCCAAGTACTAAGAAGGAGTCACAATATTAAATGAATAGCATGAATTATTTAGAAACAGTTAAAGGAACTATATTTTCAATAACATTGGCTTTAAGCATAAGTAAGTCAAAGAGCTGCTTTTCCTTTGCAACCTCAGCAACTCATGGGCCGGCCATATCTTCCCCTCTAACAGTGGAATCACGGGATCCCCCATTTCTGATCTCTCACTTCTAGTGAGTTGGAACACAAATCATGAGGCCACCCTTATTGACCACTCAGAATGTAGTGGATTTTGCTTATGCAGGAGCTGTTGGTATCAAATACTGTGGCTGGATTTTTAAAAGGGCTGGTTAATTTTATGACAGGAAGATATTTTTAACCTGTGGATAATGCTGTTCAACTGGCAATGTGTTGTCACAATTGGGTTGTATTTTCCCTTCCTCTCACCATCAAGTATTGGCTGCTGTCTGAGAAAAGATACTGTTATTGTTATTACTTGTATTATTGTAATGCCTAAAGGCCCCAACCAAGATCAGGGCCACAGTGTGTTAGGCAGTTTACAAACACATAGTGAGAGACAGTTCCTGCCCTGGAGAACTTACAGTTTAAATAAACAAGAGGGCAGGCTGGGAAATAGAGGCACAGAGGGGGTGAAATGACTTGCCCCAGAGCAAGCTGCAGGTCAGTGTAAGAGCCAAGAATACAGCCTGCCAATCAGTCCAGTGCCCTGTGCATTCTCCCTTCCTGACTTGGCTCCTCAGTCACTATTAGCGCAGATGCTTTGGTATGACCTAATCCGGCAGGGCTATGTTCTGTAGGTACACTGGTGTGTGGAGCTTCCTAAAGGATCATATTTTCCATAATTGCCAGTCAAGGGAAGTTTCTCACTGCTCTTTATGATCCCACTTTGTGGACTGAAGAATAAGGCCCCATTATGTTGGCTGGTGGCCATATTGATTTTGTACACGTTACTACTCCATTTTGTCACCAGAGAGGAGAGACATGCTTCGTTTTCAAAGCCTTGATCTGAAAGGCATGGTTTAGCTGGCTTTTCTTTCCTAATCATTGTTCAAAAGGGTCCAACTACAGAATACTGTGATATAAATGGACATTCAAATCTACCAGAGGAAACATTTTAGATTAGTCTTTTTCTAGTCCTGATTTCTTTTGGGTAGTACGCTGCACTCTGGCGATCATCTCTTCCAAAATATCTCTGAAATAAAATATTTTTTCTTGGTTCCAAAAAGCTCATTTTGCAACTTAGGTTTGCATTACATGTATCACTCTGTAACAGACACCAGTTCCTGGGAGATTGTTGTAATCAGATACATGTATGGGGTGAGATTTTCAAAAGTACTCAGCATTAGCCAAATTCTGTTCCCATTAAAGTCAATGGGAGTTTTACCACAGACTTCAGTTGGAGCAGAGTAATGCTGAGAGCTTTTAAAAATCTCATCCATGTCATAGAAGAGGTAGATGTCACTAGTGTTTGGCTTATGAAAATAAGACATGCACAACAAGAGGTGGCAGAGACAGAGAGCAAGCTATAAAGTTCAGATCCAGACTTTTCCAAAAAACGAAGGGGGTTTGGAGCTGGAATTATATATAGTTCAATCTGTTAAAGTTTGGATCTGAATCCAAATTCTTCCCAATTTTCAAGAGGCTTCTGATTGAAGGGTTTAGTTCATGGCCTTCAGAACAGGTTAACTTCTTGTACTAGTCTGTTTTCAACTACTGTGACTTTTTTTTTCCCTGAGAAAACACACACATGCACATACACACACACTTTTGGGGGTGGGGGTATAATGTTTCTGTGTATACTTTGGTTTAGTGACTGCAAACTCTATTCTTGTAATAGGTGTATTCTTTTAACAGGTGTCCCTTTAAGTTTACTGTATACTTCCCAAGACATTGTGTTTTTTAAAAAGTATCCTATCATATTAAATAAAGTCTGGGTTCATTTTTTGTTGTTGTTTTTGTTGTTCATGCATAAATTGTTTTTGAAATTATCCCTCTAATTGTCAGTTTCAGGAAAACCTTTGATTGTCAGACTAGCAACTTTTTTATTTTTGTTTTCTTTCTGGTGCTTTTACCTTTTTATGCTATTTTCTGTAGAAGTGGTAATTATATATTCTGATTGTCATGTATGCAAAACTCAATTTGTGTATTTTATTGTTTCTTCTTTTCCCCCCCTTTTCTTTGCATTTTCCCAACACCTGCATTGTGGATTGATGGCAAGAGCAGCAGTGGCTGGCACTTTTCCTCTACGTTGCAAGAGGGAGAGAATTGGTTGGAATTGCTTTCCATATAGCCGACTTGAAATGCAGCATTGAAAAGGTATCATCTCATTTTCTGTCCTGAAACCAGAGGTGAAACCCACAAGGAAATAGTCATCTTGGTGCCAAGCCACCTGTTGATTCACACCAGAAAAGCCATTGGCAATACATTCCTAACTGTATCCAGTTGGAACGGTTGAATGCCTGACATCTGTGTACCTACAGTATCTGTCTGTACCTATGCATCAGGTACACAGGCTAATTCAGTAGCCTTTTGCCTGAAAAAACCTGGGTTCATATTTAGGTTAAGGCAGAAGGGAATAGAGTTTTCTGGTCTCAGTCTAGTCCTTTGATTAGTCTATTGTATGTCTGCTTCACATCACCAGTGCACACAATTTGGCATGATTGTCAGTCATGTCTCAGTGAAAGCCCATTTCTGAAATAGCATAGGGAGTTGTAGGACAAACTGAGTTTTGTCGGCAGAGTACTGTGTGGCGAGTACAGGACTGAAATAGCAAGGGGTGCTGCAGAACAGGATTGATTGAGATGCATTAGCAGAACTGCGTGAATAGCCCAGGACTGAATAGCAGGGGAGGCTGCAGGTCAGGACTGAGGTGCATTGGCAGAGCTGAATGATGGAATCTTGCATAGTGTCAGCCTGCACAATGCCCAGTTCCAACCAGTGCTATTGGTGCTTCAATTTCTGGTGCACTAGAATTCACCATATCAATTCAAAATTAAATTAAAACAAAATCCTTTTCTCAGACCATCATGCACACACCCACTTACCCAGTGTGGTATGTATGTAATGCAGACGACGACAGTGCATTTAAATTACATTAAAGCTCTGAGCTAAATCTACAAAAACTAATCAAATTCTGAGTTAAGCGATTGCTAGCTCAGCCTTTTTTGCGCTTACACCTTTTAGTATACATGTTCCTATATGTGGGTCCCCCAAAGAGCAATAGCGCTAGAAATTATGGGTAACTTGATATATAGAACCAAATTCTGTGCTTGCTTACGTGCTGTACAGCTCTGCTGAGGTTTATGGGAGGACATGAGAAGGGGCATAATTTGGCTCATGGTATTTATATTTATCCATATTGCTTTGTGCTTGAGAGATGAGTATTTCCTGTGAGTCTGAAGCATTGTCCAGTGTTGTGCAGCCGTCCCATACGTATCCTTGGTGGGATATCTAATCTGTTGCGAAACAATGTGGCAATGAGAGTGAAGCTGCACAGTGATTGGGCTATCCTGGGCTTTCCAGACCGAAAAATCAAGTTAATATGGTTATTGTCCTCCAAAGCCTCCCTAAGGCTGAGGCAAGACACTCAAATGCATTAAAAAGTGCACTATTCATTTATGAAGTTTGCCATCACAAATATTTTATGACAGAAGGACTTCATAGCCTGCACTCTAACATGGGCTATCCCACATACTTCAGATCCAGATTTCACAAATGTTCACAGATGGGTGGGTAGGATTAGATCTGGTAGGAGTGATAAGGCCCACTGAAGTTCGGGGATGTCCAGAACTAGGGTTTTTGATGGTCACATTTCTAAAAACTAACCTCTAAATTCTGTTAAGTGCCCAGTCAAGTTTTAACTGCACAACTCTTATTAATGTCAGGGAGTCTCTGAGCTAATCAATCCCCAAACAATTCTTTCACCATTTTTCTCCTAAGCACCTTCCTTTCAAAAACCTGTGCCCTGCTGTTCAGACTAACATTTGGCCTATGGATTAACTTCTGTGGGTGTGTCATGTGGCAGCTGCTGACTATGCTTGCTGTGTTGACAGGAAAAAATAATAGTAAGAACATGTTTTGTCACTAAAATAAGCCAATGTGGTATGGGATACATACATGGGGCAGTCATGTTTTAACTCCATTGAAGTCTGTGGATAGGCAAAATTCAGTGGTTTTGACTTCAGTGGAATTACACCATTGATTAATTTTTAAAATTGTTGGGTTTTAGGCATTTTTTTTGTTCCACGTTGTGTGATGAATACAACACGTGCTTTATTTTGCTGATGTCACTTTGCTCATACCAACCACTTCCACAAAATTAATGCCTAGTGTATTAATGAATTGCATTTCTGAAATTCTTCCATTCAGTTTATAATGTAATCCACTTGAAAGACTGTGCTGCTTGCAAAATTTGAAATTTCAAAATTGCTGTGTACCTTCCTGACAACCAATATAATTTATGTCATGTTGATGAGCCTGAGATATTTCTCAATGTTAGCCTCCCGGGAACAAGACAAGGAGGAGGAACTTTTGACTGATCTTGTGGATGCTGCTGGTTCTAAAACCTCTTATTTGCTGGAGTTCTTAGAAGTTTTTGATTTGTTTTTCCTCTGTCTCTGACCTAATTAATTTTATGGGACGTCCCCATGGACATAATTTATATGACAAATGAATTATATTAGCAATTGCTGTCGTGGTATGAAGCCCCTCGTTTATGGTAAATTTAATGTGCTCCTCTGTTCTTTTCTTTTGTAAACTGTGATCTATCAGCGATCATCTGTTTTCTTTATTTTTCAGATAATTTTGATTGCATAATGTCTTTATTGCCAATATAAAAATATGTAAATTTATAAATGCAACGAGCGAAATATTACTGTAATTCAGAATTGGCTGGCACAAAAAGCCTCTGAAATTGCACTAGCTCTACATTTTTGGTTGTTTTTTTATGGCTGATCCAGTTGAAATATATCTTTGTAGAAAAAGAATCAAATCGTATCTCCATTCTCAGCCTACTTGCCAGTTTTCAGCTTGGTGCAACATGAAAGGATGATTATTAACCCCCCAGAAGAGAGTTTATTAAGGGAAATGCTGACATAACCTTAACTAAGCCAGTGCCAACATGAGCTGCAGTCATTTCATTTGCCCCATTCAAAACTGTCCCACTTACAGGGCTCCTATTAGTGGTATTGTTTAACTCTTTCAAGCCAGTGAATCTTCACAGCCTTTTTCCAGTAGCAGTTGTGTGGTAATGTGTTTTGAGCCAAATTCTCCCATCTTATACCTGTGCAATTTCACTGACTTTAATGAGGTTACATGGATGAAACTGAGAGTCACATTTTAACATTTCTCCCTAAGTCCCAGTCCAACTTCTGAAGGATTAAAGGGGCACCGGGTCTGCTTCTGTTCCTATTGAAGTCAACTGAAGTTTTGCCTTTGATATGAATGGGATCAGAATTGGAGCAAATGTTGTGCAGTTTAGGGCCAAAATATATGTTTTGTGTGGGAGTTTTTTTAAGGGCAAAGGGATTTACAAAACATATATAAATATAAATGTTTTCATGTTTTTCTAAAAATACAATGAAAACAGTTTTTCTTTGGATTTAAACATTCCCCGGTAGCGCTGCCACATGGTGCTTGTGCGTGAGGGCTGGAAAGAGAAACTGGCTAATCTAGTTCCTCTTTCCAAGGTGAATGAAGGGCAGAAAATAAACAGCTTAAATGTGGAAAAAGTAAATTAGGTCTGTAGCACTCCTTCACTTTGAAATATCTACAGTAATATATGTAACACAAGTAAGGAAATTTAATTCCTAAATGAAAGGACTGGTCTACACTGGGGGAGAGGGGGGAATCGATCTAAGATACGCAACTTCAGCTGTGAGAATAGCATAGCTGAAGTTGACGTATCTTAGATCGACTTAGAATCACTTACTTCGCGTCCTCGCGGTGCAGGATTGACAGCCGCCGCTCCCCAGTCAACTCCGCTTCCGCCTCTCGCCATGGTGGAGTTCCAGAGTCGACGGCAGAGCGATCGGGGATCGATCCCTACACGCCGATCTGGCGGGTAGTGTAGACGTATGGTAAAAGTGTTGAACAGAACTTAAAATGCAAAGATACTTTGGAAGATAACAGTAAAGCCAATCCTGGTTATGAATCAGGAAATCACCTGAGCACATGCTTAAAGTTAAATGCATGCGTAAGTGATGTGCCATATTGGGGCCTCTGTGATCCATATCATGGAGCTGGGCAGAGCTCAACAAGCAGGCCTGATTCAGTGACCATGGACTGTAATATACATCCTCAGAAGGATTCCTGGAAAATGCCTTGGCAGTCGTATACTAGTTAGATGGTTTGCAAAACATGCTCTGGAGGTTGATAGCCATTGGGACCTTGTGCATGGAACATAACTGAAAGGACAGGATGATGTCTAGTAGTTTTCAGTTCTATGTGTGGTTAATTTTTTATTGATTTTCATAAAGAAATAGACAATGAAAAGTACAGACAGTTTTGTTTCTTTTTTTCTTATTTTCTATTGTTTATAGAGACCCCTAAGAAAGCTCAAAATAAAATGACTTTCACTAGCAGGTTTGTGGCCTGTAATAGGGTGTTCAAAAGGCTGGGCGGCCTAGTGATTGGCGCACCTGACATCTGGCAACTTGCTTCCCTGGCAGAAGCGCCTCACTCCTTCTCCCAGGTCCGCCCAGGCCCTCCTCCTTCTCCAGGTCCAAGCCCAATGCCCTGGGTGAAGCAACACTGGCAGGATCCTCCCAGCAGAGAATCTAAGTCCGCTGCCCTGGACTACTTCCGACCTCTGTTTCTTCAGTTTGGGCCCTGGCCTCTGTAGCCCAAACAGTCTGTAGTGGCTCGACTCGAGTGACACCCCCTGGTGGACTTTTTGTGGCATCCAGCCCCAGCCTGATGTCCCTCTAGGTGGGAGCAGATGTAATATTGCAAGGTCTTAACTCCGTAATGTCTCTGTGGTTCAGTCACACAGTTCACTCACTGCTGGGTGTTCCTTGGTCTCCTCAGCAGTCTCCCTCAATCAGGGACTCGGCGCTTCTCCCTGGTGGCTGGCCTGGTTGTCAGCCTCCTAGTGATGCTCCCCTCATCTAGAGGGGCAGAGCTGTCTCCTGCCTCTTCACCAGTCAGCCCTCAAGTGAACCAGGTTCTCTCGCTTTCTTCCCCCTCCAGGCCTGGCATTGGCTGCAGGTATAGCGGGGCAGGGCTAGCTGGGCCCATGGACTCTCTTTAACCCTTTTTGTGCTGGTGTGAAGTTTCTCAGCCTCATCTCACTGCCCTTTTAAATGTGGTAAAGACAGATTGCTCCCTGATCTCACTTTTTCTAATAGTGCTTAACAGTCACATGATGACTAGATGACCTCCTGAGGTCTCTTCCAACCCTAATCTTCTATGATTCTATGACATTTTAAAAGAAAGCTTCCTTATTAAGATTTTCTTTCTTCCTTTCTTCCTCTCTCTACTGTTGATTCAGAGGACAAGATAACAGTATTTTTTTAGGCCCTACACAAATATCTGTTCTGTTTTGAGGTGGTGGGTTATTTTATGTTTTCAAGATTGAATTTCAGAACCTTTTGCTCTCCACTTGGCCCTGCATCCCTCCACCATCCTAAGTTAAATTTTAAAATTGGTGAAAGGTTCTGATGTTCTTGGCAGAACTTTAAAGCAGTTTCTGAGTTATCACAATTTCTCTTTCCCTTCTTTGGTAGAGTCCATAGTTCAAGATATTCTGTGGACTGCAGCTATTGCCTGCTAGCATTTGAAGGCCTGTGGGAAGGCATAGGACATGCCAGCAGCTGTCAAGCTTGACCTAACATCTATATTGTTTCTCAGTTCACGAAGGGGGATGAGTGGAGCAGATTGTTGAGCTTTGCAGTATAAGAATGTGGTCATGATTTCGAGGAACAACTGCCCATCTGTCTCTGGAGTCATTTCTGAGTGCAGTTTGTACTTCCTTTGGGATGGTGGGGAAGAGGAGCTTTAGAGATTTTTAAATGGAAAAAAAATAAGTCAATGGGACAAAATCATCTATTGGGTAAAATCCATTGACTGCAATGAAGTTACACCAGGGATGATTGTGGCCCAGTAATTCCATGGTGTAGAATTGTACACCGGACAGGCTCTCACTGTGATGGCCTTATGTAGTCAGTGCTGTTGTTTCTTGAAATCTCTTGATTGTGTGTGGTCCCAGAATTGCAGTATTAATTGTACTTGTAGCATGATAGCATTTCCTCCTGAGTAGGATTGCTACTGAACACCTATCCTGAGATTGCCAACATTGTCTCAGTTTGTCAGGGTGACCGCAGAGCCCATAAGCACAGTTAGAGATTACTTTAGGGAGTCCTGAAACATAATTAGAGTGTTGATGTGTGTGACACCTTGGAGTGACGTTTGAAGCATAGCTTTTTCTGTCTGCCAGGCCAATAAATAATATCCAGTGTTTCCATTCATGTAAAACATAACAAGTAAGCAAAATACACAGATAAATGTTTTTACTTCAACTACATGGTTCAAAAATCTTTGGGCTAAATTTTAAATATGACATGGTGGTGTCTATGCACCGAGAACTGTCAAATTGCATGTCAAATTGGGCAGGTAATTTTACTAGTACACTTATTATCACTTCAGTAGGTGGCACTTAAGAGCATAAACTTTATTGCAGGCTAAATGAGAGAGCAAAGATAACTTGGCAATCTTGGATCATGGTGATCTAGTGAAGCAGGTAAGTATGTATTAAAGATAGAGAGAGGAGTGTCAGCTAGTAGGTAGCAAAGGGCCAAGAAGCCAAGATTTTGGGGTTCAACTCTTGGCTCTGGAAGGGAGAGAATATAGCTTAGCGGTCAGAGCAGGGGACAGGAAGTCAGCACTGGAGCTGTGTAAATCTCAGTATTTTCACACTAAAGGGAATTGTGCACAACCTTCTTGGTTTTTATTCACACCTCCTGGGGTTTGCTGTGAGTTTCAGGTTCAGACAAACCTAAAAGCCCAAATTAAAATGCAGTTGAAACCACCAAAGTTTTCTTTTCTTTTCTTTTTTCCAGGTTGAAGCAACTGAATTTCACATAGTTTTGATGCAAATCTATACCTTTTTGCCATATTCATTTGACACTGGGCCTAGATTTGCTTGTAAGGTTTGTGATTCTCTATAAACCTGATCTAAGAAATATTCCCATTGATAATGAAATCCCAGACCAGGCACATTTCACCAGCCTTTGAGTTTTGAAACAAAAAATTGGTCCAGTTCTACTTAGGACTAGCCATGGTTCTGCTCCAAGTCCCATCTCAACCCCCAAACTTTGGGAAAGCACAGATCAAAACTGCTCAGCTTGGCCTATCACTGCAGTGACCCCAAATGCTGGGAAGGTCAGATTCAGCTCCAGCTTTCTGCAGCTCTGGCCCATTTGGACTTGGAAATTCCCCAACCCCCTGACTTCTGTTCCCGCTTCTGACACACTAACTGTTAGTATGTCCTTGACCTTTGGCCTGGTGCTCCTCAGTTTCTCCCATCTGGCAAAGGAGGATAATGCTTACAAGTAGCTCATCATGTAGTGGTGAGGCTTAATTAATGAATGTTTGCATAGAGCCTTGAGATCCTTGGATGAAATTGTATAAGGGCATTATTATTGCTATTGTTATTAACTATGTGCTTAAACCTAGACAATGTATTTGCACATGTAAGTAATTATGATGCACTTCAAGGCATTCTGTTTGTAATGCTTTGCTTTCCATTTCCTACAAATCAAATTACTGAGGGATAGATTTGATTTCCACATCATTTTGAAAATATTTTCTTTTTCTTTTTTTAATTTCCTTTGTATTAATTTTTGTCAAAGTTCAAAACACAACCCACTGTGACTAAATGCATAAAACCAAACAACCCCCCCAAAGTATAATAAAATTAAAGACAGCATAAGATGATATGCATTCAAACAATATAAATCATACCTAACAAACATGGTTGTAATAATATACCTTAGCCATGTCTGATCCACTAATAATAAATACTTATTCAGAGTACAAATAACTTATTCTTTTTCCTAGAGAGGGAGGGAGAAACAGACCCCTCATTCAAATTATATCTTGCAGTCTAAATAAATATGAAAAAGTTGCCAAATCTTATAATGAAAATATGAGATTGTTGGGATTTTTATATCTTTTAGCAATAATAAGACTGAAGAAAGAAGGGCAGCTTTTACTGCTAATACGGGGACCGATCCCATAGCCTTTCCATGAGTAGGCCTGCTTCCTTCAATCAGACTGCTCATGTGTTAGACCCAAAGGCACAGGCTGAGGTTATTTTTAATGCTTTTTTCATAATACAAAGTATTTCAGAAGTGTAGGTTTGACAAGCAAATTATAATTAATATCTGTGGCCAGTTTAAAAAGATTGCTACTAAAGGAAAAATTGTTACTAGAAGGTAATTAATATTTTCATCACAGCATCAAGTACAAATAGGTTTTTGTCTTCTTCTCATTTTCTTTCTGATTACAGAGGCAATTATTGTTTGTGTAAAGGAATAAGATCATCTTCCCTGTCCCTCACTCTGGCTACATCACCTCTTTTTTTTTAATTCCCCCTCTGCCTCCCTCTGTTTCAGTTCAATTCATTTCCATTCCAGGAGGATTCATTGGCATGACAAGTTATAGAGGTGCTGCCAAAGTAAAAGAAAGTCAGTCAGCCATCCACCCCTCCTCCCCCATATATCTGTGGAGGATAGTATGACCCAGGGTAACACCCCGTGCTTGGGGTTTGATTCCTTGTGTCCCTTTATCATTAGTGCTCATTCCTGATCTGGGAGCATAATGCCACCTTTGCCATCTCTCTCCTGTCTCCCAGGCTTAGGCACTGTTTTGCCTCATTGCTTTCTGATGAGAACTTATCTTTTATGGTTCCTGATAATTGGAGGAAATATCTTTCTCACACTTCCTCCCATTAGGGACTTTGGAGTAGAAAGTCTCCCTTTGTGTCCATCTCTCCTTTGTCTCAGTAGCTGAACAGTCTCTCATCTCTGATTTCAGACTGTGGTTTGTACCTGTAAGTTTTCACCTCTAGATTGTGGTTGCTGATTTGGTAAGTGTCTGCTCTAGTTTTGCATATTTCATTATGGTGAAGAATCTGCTATTGTGATAGCCTGGGAGGTAAGCTAAGAGCTGCCTAACTAGGCTCTAGTCTGCTATCATTTGATCCCTAATCCTTTTAGGATTCCTTGACAAGGGGGTGGGGCTAACTCAGGGAGAGCAGGGTTTAAAAAGACAGCTCCTAGTGACCAGGTGCACTAATGAACAGGAGTAGCAAATGGGAGTTTTGTGAGGGAGAGTGAGAGTCAGATATGCCTAGCAAGCATGTGCTAAACTTAGGCCAATAAACACCCCATTCCCCTCCAAAAAAACAAAACAAACAAAAACCCCTTCAATAGTAAAAAGAATACAGGCAGAAGTCCAGCAGCAGAGTGGGGTCTATACAATTTATTGCACTCAATGCAGCATGTATGATTACTTGCTTTATGGGCAGATGGGATATGTGTGCATTTCAGTTCAAGCAACTCATGGCCCTCAGAAACCGAGTACAGGCTCTTGAGACCAGAATGGCTGAACCGAAGGAACTAAGGAAGACAGAGAGGTACACAGAGGAGACTTTCAGGGACATAGTAAAGGGGACCCACCCTCAGTCTGACAGCCTCTGTGCTGTTGAGGAGGAAGAAAGTCTTGAGGATGGAGAACATCAAGCTGGAGTGCAGTGAAACAATCCCATAGTTGGGATCTTCCTTCCATATGATGTCATGGTATCCTCTTGCACTGAGGATACCCCTCATGGGTAGGGGAACCAAGTTATTTGGAAGAGAAAAGTAATAGTAATGGGGGATTCAATTATTAGAAATATAGATAGTTGGGTTTGTGATGACTGGGAGAATGCATGGTAAATTGCCTGCTGGGTGCAAAAGGTGTGTACCTCTCAACACATGTAGATAGACTTATGTGCAGTGCTGGGGAGGAATTGAAAGAACTCAAATATGCAACTGCAGAACTACTAGCTGTGATCTGTAACCTATCGCTTCAGTGAGCCTCTGTACCAGATGACTGGAGGATAGCCAATTTAATGCTGATTTTTTAAAAAGGCTCCAGAGGTGATCCTGGCAATTACAGGCCGGTAAGCCTAATTTCAGTACCAGGCAAACTGGTTGAAACTTTAGTAAAGAACAGAATTATCAGACAGATGAACACAATATGTTGGGGAAGAGTCAACATGGCTTTTGTAAAGGGAAATCAGCTTCACCTATCTATTAGAATTCTTTCAGGGGGTCAACAAGCATGTGAACAATGGTGATCCAGGTGATATAATGTACTTGGACTTTCAGAAGGCCTTTGACAAGGTCCTTCACCAAAGTTTGCAGACGATACAAAATTACTCAAGATAGTTAAGTCCATAGCTGACTGAAAAGTGTTACAAAGGGATCTCACACAACTGAGTGGCTGGGCAAAAAAATGGCAGATGAAATTCAATGTTGATAAGTGCAAAGTAATGCACATTGGAAAACATAACCCCAACTAGACATACAAAATGATGGGGTCTAAAGTAGTTGTTACCTCTGAAGAAAGAGATCTTGGAGTCATTGTGGATAGTTCTCTGAAAACATCTGTTCAACATGCAGTGGCAGTCAAAAAAGCTAACAGAATGTTAGGAACCATTCGGAAAGGGATAGATAATAGGCCAGAAAAGGTCATAATGCTGCTATATAAATCCATGATATGCCTACACCTTGAATACTGTATGCAGTTCTGGTTGCTTCATCGCAAAAAGGATATATTAAAATTGGAAAAGGTACAGAGAAGGGCAACTAAAATGATTAAGGGTATGGAACAGCTTCCATATGAGGAGAGAGTATACTGAGACTGTTCAGTTTAGAAAAGAGATGATTAAGGGGGGATATGATGGAAATCTATAAAATCATGTATGGTGAGGAGGTGAATAGGGAAATGTTATTTACCCCTTCACATAACACAAGAACCAGGTTCAGCCAATGAAATTAATAGCAGGTTTAAAACAAACATGAGGAAATACTTCTTCACACAGTGACTGCACAGTCACTTGCCAGGGGATGTTGTGAAGGCCAAAAGTATAGCTGAATTCAATAAAGAATTAAATAACTTCATGGAGGACAGCTCCATCAATGGCTATTAGCCAAGATGATCAGGGATGCAACCCAATGCTCAGGGTTTCCGTAAACCTCTAAGTATCAGAAGTTGGGACTGGATGATAGGGGACGGTTCACTTGATAATTATCCTTATCTGTTCATTCCCCCTGAAGCATCAAGCACCCGCCACTGTCGGAAGACAAGATACGGGGCTAGATGGACCATTGGTCTGACCCAGTGTGGCCATTCTTATGTTCCAGCTTTGTGTAGGGATCTTTGGAAGTCTAGAATGTTATAGTTTTCGACTCTCCCTCAAGGCCCTTCACAACTCTACCCCTCCCCGTCTGCTTTTGTCTCTTACTGTGCTGCTACCCCAGTTCTTTCAGTGATGGCCACCCATTTCTCAGCTTCTTACACAAACATCTTGGTGCCTTCTCCCATGCTGCCTCTTACACATGGAACACTCTCCCTGACAAAAGGCAGCTCCCTCTCCTTCTTCAGATCTCTCCTTAAGACCTACCTCTTTTGTGACAATTATTAAAAAAAACCCAGCCAATTAATAATAACTGGATTTAGGGATAAATGGGGGTAGTTGGCACTTATTTTATCTATATACAAGAATAAAAAGAGGGGGAATTGCAAGTGTGTGTGTGTTTCGTTGTGTCCTTTGCCTCTCTATTCATCACATGAAACTTGTCTTTTTATAGTATAAAAGCAGGGACCATGCCTTCATATGTGTTTGTACAATATGTAACACAATGGGGTACCGATTCTCTCTGGGGCCTCTGGGCACTGCTGTAATATAGGTACTAAATAATAATGTGCATACTTCTATAATGCCTTTCATCTGTGCACCTCATCTCGTCCGGTGTCCTGTCTCTGACAGTAGCCAGTAGCCAAGTAATTTACTTGTCTCTGTTGGATACCTAGTGTCTTGTCTTGTTTTCCGATGCCTCCCAGCTTGTCCATATTTTAGTTATTTAAATAGTCTTGGGCTTTAACCTTGTTGGATCTTCCTTGTATAAGTTCCATTCATTTAATCAGGATGGATACAGGCTCTGATGGGGCCCTGTGTGGTATGCATTGAGCATCTGCTTTTAGGATTCTTGTCGGGTAGCAATTGTGCTTTTGGGAGTTGTTTAAAGAATGAGTATTCATATTCAATCAGCATACCTAATATTGCACTATGAGAGCATGGACCAATCACAGTTCTGTTTACTTTGTGAGAGAGAAGTCCTGCAACTCTTACTTTCACTAGTAGTCCCATTGAAGTCAGTGGTTCAACTCATTTAAGCAGGGACAGATTTCTCATGTGTTGCAGGATGGAGACTGTGACCTGTGTCGGTTGTCCCACCGAGCTGCTAGGGGGCGGTGGGGAGCTACTGTCCCACTGGCCGGCCTGCGTCATGCCGTCTGTCACTAGGGAATTAGCAAAGGGAGGGACCCCGGCAAGGGTCTATAGCACGCCCCTGAGGCAGGGGAGTGGCGGCGAGAGTCGATAGCACTATCGGGATTCTGCTACCCAAGGCGGGTTGGCCGGGGTAGGGGAACGCAGGCCCACCCAACTCCACTGCATTCCAGCCCAGGGCCCTGACAGTAGCGGTGCGAGGGTCCCACCACTGGGTCAGCGGGGTCCCTCTGCAACATGCTGACCAAATAGACTCACCGCACGGTGCAGTTCTGTCCCTGGGCTCCTTCCTACCCGGTCGCTCGAGCGAGTCCCTCCGGTCCTTCCAGCTTGTCCGGGTACTCCGCTGCTGGCAGCTCCAGCTCCCCCTCTGCCTCAGGCTCCTCCAGTTCCTCCGGGTACTAGGTGGCAGGCAGTACTGGTAGCCCCAGTCCTTTCTCCAGGTCAGGTTTCTCCTGGTCCAGGGCCTCCCTTGGACTGGCAGAAGGGTCTGAAGGGAACAGCCAGCGAACGGTCCGCATCTGCCTCCCCCTCTGGTGCACTTCTGACTGGTCTAAGGGCCCCGCCCTTTGTACTTCCTGTTCCACCCCTCCCCTTCCCAGGGGTGGAGTAAGCTTGGTCTGGCCCCGCCCCCTCAGGCTGAGAGAGTGGCTCTTTACCCTCAGGTTTGAGGGAAGCCACCCTGGCTCCCTACAGAGACCTTAAACTATAAGACCTCCTGTGCAACATATCCCAAATAATGTATCCTCTTCAGAGACTGACAGGAGCAGGTGCTTAGGAATAACAGCACCTAGTCTGTGGTTTGATCAGAAGGCATTATCAGTGGAAATTTCACTTCATTTTGTCCATGGCACATGAAGCACCATTTCTGTATATGACCAAAATGTTTTATTCCAGTGGACGGTAGAGGGAGAAGTACACTATAGTGAAATGTCTTTCACTGGCAGCACAACCAGTGTAACCATCACACATACACAATGTCTCAAGCAGCTTGCCCATTGGAGAAAGTACACTCAGACAGTACTTGATGCAGTCCCTGTACACTATGGAACATATGCCCCCTGTCACGGAGTTTGGGGGAGACAAGGCCCTGCACCCCCGGCTTCCTCGATTCACCACGACTCTCAGCCAGCCAGTAAAACTGAAGGTTTGTTTAAATGACAGGAACACAGTCCAAGACAGGTCTTGCAGGTAAAGACAATAGGACCTCCTGAGCCCATCTTGGGGTTAGGGGGGCCTATCTGGCCCCCCTCCATTTCCCCAGCCAGCTCCAAACTGCAACATCCCCAGCCCCTCCTCTGCCTTTGTCTCTTTTGTGGGCCAGGAGGTCATCTGATCTCTTTGTTCTCCAACACCTTCAGTTGGCACCTTTGCAGGGGAGGGGCCCAGGCCATCTGTTGCCAGGAGACAGGGTGTCAGCCATTGTCTGTGCAGACAGCATCACACTCGCCCCCTAGGGCTCTGAACAATCACACACCCCTAGACACTTGAGAAATGCAGTGGGGAAACTGAGGTACCCACACAGCACTCAGAGAAAACATTAAAAACATTCCCACTTTGTCACACCCACACACACATTATAGCCCAGAACACCTTCTGGGTGTGGTGTTCTGTCCCATCTAGTGGCACTGAGACCACTTAGAGAGAGTTAAATGAATTTGTTCTACAGCCTTAGCTAAGAGCCAGTTGGCTTTTAGCTCATGCAGTAGAGGCTCATGCACTATGCTCCAGAGGTCCCAGGTTCAATCCCGCTTGCTGACAACCGGGGTCTATCAGTGTTACACAAGCCTCACGCTGGGAAATATATATAAATGTGCATGTTTGCACACACCCACACAGTACCCCCCTGAATGCAATCATCATGCGTTGGGGAAGTACAAACGGACACAATACCTGGTGCAGCCATCAAAATGGGAAAATTCACTCTCTCTCTCTCTCTCTCTCTCTCTCTCTCACACACACACACACACACACACACACTACTGTTGGCACAGCCACCACTGTTTGCAAAAATACACATATGATGACACATCACACATCAGGGAGAAATACAGACTACACCCCATCCAGCCATTACACCTTGAAAATAGATATAAAATGCCAAGTCAGTATGAATACACAGCTCATAACAGCCTAAGAGAATAGATCACACCACAGCCAGGTACATCTGTTCTTGGTACTAACCATTATCATTAGCTTAAAACACTTAAAATCACTGAGCTTCCTCAGGTCTAGGGACAGATTATTCTAAGAAGAATCTGCTAAATAGATTTAGCAATGCAGTGAGTGGGGACCTCGACTACATTAAAGTGATACATTTTGCATCTCAAAGGCTGTAGGCTGTTTTCAGAGGAACAGTCTGAATGAAGAACGACACTAACACTGTATAGCAATTTCTTTATCTCTGTTTAAATGTAGAAGTGAAACCTTGGATTAACGATGATGGTGCCAAGCTGGAAAGCAACTTGTTAGTAAAAAATCATATTTGCCTTGCATCATGGGCCACCAAATAACACATACCCTCTCCTCAAACTGGTCTGTGAGATGTAAAGATCTCAGTGAGGCTGGACTTCAAATTATCCAGTTCAGCTAAAGAAATGAAAGCTACAGCCCGTGGTTTCAAGGAGCTCTTTGCTTTCTAAGAAAGAAGAAATTACCAATGTTTCCTTGTCTCATTCTCTTCCTGTCTGGGCCTGTGGTGTTATTGCAGTGCTATGAAATTTGGATTACAAGCACCAATAGAGCCAATTACAGTGGCTCTCTGATGAAGGATCCTAAGAAAGTGTCTAGAAGACGGGTGATGCTTTGATTTACGTGCTTCAGTTACTTCTGGTGTGATGTGTTTCTCCTGTGCAAGAGGTGTTCCACCCAGGCTTGGGAAAAAAGGATGTATAGCTGTTCTCCGGGCAATGGGAGAGGGGCTGTTTGGCTGATCTGTGTAAAGAGGAATAGAGGAAGTGGGCTAGGACAAAATGATTCTGATGGAAATAGATTTATTAAATAGCATCTTAGACAATTTTTACAAAACTGAGAGATCCCATTACTCAAGTCATTCTATATTGGTTCAGAACAGATCCAAGGAAAAGGACAGAGGTTTAACTTGTGTTCCTGGGAGTCACAACAAGGTAACAAAATCCAGCTGCACCTTGCAACTGACAGGACCTAATGGCTGACTAAGAGGGCTAGGGATCTGGGACAGGGCACAGCAGAGGAAGTTCAAGCATGGATTCTGCACGTCTCCACCCAGACTCTCAGCTTTGTCAGGCAGAGAAACTGAGGTGTGCTGAACCTCGAGGGAGCAAAAAGCTGCAGATGTGCATGGGGGACAATGCCGATTTCACAGCATATTCTCCCTGAGAAGGCACTTTACTTTAGTGATTAGCCTGTGCGGTTAGGAAAGAGGTGGAGACAGTTGCTGCCACAGTATCACCACCCCACAACCCTGCAAGGGTTTCTGAGGTGAAGCAGTTCTGACCCTGTCAGCATGAGCTTTTATAGCATCTTCCCCACTGTTGAGTAGGCCTGCTGGGCTGGTTTGGTGGCAGCTGAGCATTCTGCCTCAACACTCTGGTGGTGCAAAGTGACTTTCAGTGTGGACCAGTATCTGATCTGCGGTTACTTGAGCTACTATTCCTGATCATTAAAGGCCAGATTATCATCTCCAATGGAAAAATTCGAAGGAAGGGGCTGGTGAGGAGACCTTTGTGGAGTTTTCCAGGAGCCAGCCCACCTGATGGGAGGAGTTTGAAGCATCATGGATTTTGAGGCCCTTTGGGAGGGAGACCACTTTCACATGGAGACAAGAGCCATCCTACATGGGCAACTGCAGCTCCACTGGCTCTGGGAGCATAGTTCCAGCAACAGTAGCACTGCCTTTGTCTGGGCACCCACCCTTAGTGCTGTACAGTTGGTGGGAATCCGGAGGGAGGTAATATAACTCCCAATTGTGTTACCTCCTGACTGCATGTACACATTGAAATTCTTGGGCTCTGCATGGACAGTATCCTAAAGAGCGGCATCAGCCCCGTTTTTCCTCTGCCCCAACCTTTGAAATCCACAGTGCTCCATCTCTGCAAAGCAACACTGGAAAGGCATCCGCTTGAATTAAGAGGTGGAGGCAAAGTGCTGCAGAGGTGACAAATCTTGTATATCAGCCGGGGGAGATGGAGACACTCTGCAAACAAATCCCAGAGGGAAGATCTCTGCTTCTAGTTCGTGTCATCAGTACCCACAGCATATGCCTAATACAGCAATTTAGGGTCAGGGTAGGGGAAATAAACTTTTTGCAAGAAAAAACAGCTAATAAAGTTGCCAAGAACAGATATTTTATAATCTGTGCTGAATCTCTGCTGGAAAACATGAACAGCAATGAAGCTGAGAAGACACTAAAAGAAATTCGGGGCAAAGTGCCAGACGCCCAGACGGAAGCAGAATGTGGACCAAAAAGATTGCGACAATCGGGTAATTATGGTTTATGAATTTCAGCTTTAATCTGTAGTTCAGTGAGTCCTGATTAAATATCTGTTAAACACAATTAAAGTTTGTTTTTGTATTTCACCGTCTTGATCAGAATAATTAGAGACTGCGTGTTTCATGTCAAAAGTAGCAAGAGGAATTTTAGTGAATGAACATCGTTTTTAAAAGCCATTTGTAGCACCAGCTGTTGGCATTATTTTATATTTTAGTGTTATCAGCATAAAGACGGGTCCTCTTGAGGCTGAACGCTTTCCAGCAGGACCAGGATGTTATTCTCCTCTATTGAGCCCAAGCTGAAATTTTAAAGGCACAAATTGGGAACCAGGCTTGACCAAAGGGCTGTTTGGAGAGTGGGGCTTTGGAATTATGATGTTAAGACCACACACTTAAATGGTGGAGGATGAGAAGTGCTGTAAATAGGTCTTGTAGCATCCTGCATGTGCTGTTCTGTCAGAGATGCTTCACATAGATTATGTGATGAGTGATGGGAAAGAACTGTGCAAAGGGCACATATCTGATGATCTGAGTTTGAATTCCCTCATGACATCTTGGCAGAAGCTCGGAGAGTCCCATGGCTTAGGTGTTAGAGTGATATCCCATAAAGATAATTGTGGTAGCATGATAAATGCTCTTGGGAAGGAAGCATTAGATTCTACCAGTGATCTTTAGCCAAGGCGACAGGCTGAGGTGATGAGCCCATGCAGAGGCTGAAAATGATTGACACATTCATTTCCATTACTCCAAGAAGTTCACAAGTACATTGTTATTCCACAGTGGGAGTTTCACCTGAGTAAGGAGTTCAGGATAAGGCCTTCTAAGCTCTTCCATCAAAGGATAAGAAGTGAAAATCAGGAAAGATTTGAAAGGGAAAATAGGAATGAAATGGGAAGAAGACAGGATAATGGCAAATAAAAGGGAGACCCATTTGGATACAAGTTCTGTATATGGGGGATTTTTTCAAGGAGCTGAAGTTTATCTGAGTGCCACCTGCATGTGGCAAGAATGTATAAAGAAGTCTTAGGATTTTTGAGCCCTTTGGTACTTTGAATATTTGTGATGCTGACCATGATTAGTCTTAATCTGTCCCTTCTTACCACTGGAAGTGAATTTTCTGTCAGATTCAGTTGTTGCTGAATGCATCTTTGAGATGTTTTTGTCAAGAGGATAAGGAACAAGTCTCAGAGAATCTTAGAATTTAGAGATGGAAAATACCGACTGGAGATACTTGACAGCCAATGCGAGTTTCTTTCCTATAGTAAGTACATTTTTACTTCTGTGGAGTCTAATTTCAGATTTCCCAAGTCATGGGTTTTCCACTACTGTCTAAGGGGAAATATCTCCTGCTTTGAGACTTTAACTGATGTCAGCCCAAGGAGAGCAGAAGTCATTGGGTTGTGTATAAGATGAATAGACAGAGTCTTCAGTTGTTCTTTGAGTAGTGTCACTTGGGTGACCCACATCATGATGTTTGCATGCCCTTGTACTCTTGAGCAGAGATTGTCAGTGTCTGTGGGTCTACACCTTGCCTCTGACACCTTAATGTCCCGGTGAAAGGGTACATAGGGAAGGGGCAGACCTGCTGCCACTCTAGTTCTTCTCAACTGGCTGCAGCTTGAGTTGGAGCATCACAGTATCCATTAGCTTCCTATGCAGCTCGTTACCGCTCTCGCTTTATCTTTTCTTTGGTATTTTCTTTATTTTCTGTTATTTAACATTGATTGTGCTTTTGGGCGATGTGCGTGTGTGGGGGGGGTTGTTCCTCTTACCTTCTTCATTTGCTCATTCTGGGCCTTTGGGGTTTTTTCCCACACGTCTTGAATAGGTTGTGCCCGAGACCCCGGGCTTCAAACCCTGCCAGACTTGCCATAGGTCTTTCCCCCACAGTGAAGGACATTCAAGCTGCCTCTGCTGCCTGGGAAAGACGCTCATGCCCTCCAAACGTAAGATCTGCTCAGGTTTTAAATGCAGACCTAAGAAATTGAGGGAGGACAGACTAAAATTCCTGCTAATGGAGCATTTTCTGAGACCCGCAGGGTCCAATTCACCCCCTTGTACCTTGGATCCAATTGACCAGAGAGCCCTGGTAACAGTGTCTGCTGCAATGGTAAGGAAAGACCCCAGGGGCCCTTCAGTACCATCCAGACCCTCAAAGAATAAAAGATCCCATTCTCCAGAATGGGATAAGACAAGGGCAATGTCACCCTCCCCCCCAGTTGATCTCCGGAGATCTCACATATCACACAGTTACTGCTCAGCTTCCATCACCTCTGGTATCGAGACCACGGCACCAGCTAAGAAGACCATGCCATATACTGAGAATCATCAGGTAAACAACTTGGAGCAGTACCAGCACTCTTCTCAGTGCCTTCAAAACACAAGAACTCCAGACCCTATCCAGAGTCCCTGGTACCTTTCAGGCTGCTATTCCATGAGGACCTTTGACTCCTATAACAGCCTGAATCACTGTTACTGCGGGGTTATTGAGAGACACTCTCCACTGGTACCAACTCACCTTCTGAAGCCTATTTATCCTCTGATCCTGCTTCAGTGGTGACTCATCCTCCAGAACCAACACAGTCACGAGCCCCACACAAAGTCTTTGAGGTTACAGAGAGACATTTCCAGCTGGTAGCAACACTACATCCTCCTGTGCTGTCTCACCAGCCAACCAACTATTGACCTCCAGATACCGACTCAATTACAGGACCCTCTCCAGACCCAAGTACTAACTCAACCATCTGTACCGGCACTGCTTGCCCCTCTCATAGACATGGGTGATGATACCTCATTCAATACAAGGTGTCTATACAAGGTTCCTTGTCCTTCCAGCCTCCATCCCTTGAAGTACACCCTGAGGACAAAACTCTCAGCAGGAGAAACTCTCACCTGGCTATCCTGTAAGGACAACTTTGGGGCCTTGCCTCCTTCCCTTATTCATAGATTCTAGGACTGGAAGGGACCTCAAGAGGTCATAGAGTCCAGTGGGCTTATTGGAAACCAGGGGTCCCTTATGGTGACCAGTTCTATGGGGTCCCATCTCGTAAGAGGGCACATCAGGAACCACAATCTCAGCTCTTGGGTCCTGCTCCATAGGAGAATTTTATAAAGGAGCAAGAGCCAGCTGAGGAAGAAGAAACACCACCTTCCCACAAATCATCATCATCATCATCATCATCAGATGAGGCTGTCATGCCTCCCCCACCATCTTACACTGATTTATTACAAGGCTTATGAAACATACAGCAGAGACCTTACAAATTCCATTGGTAAAGATACAGTGATCCCAACATTCCCTGCTGGACATCCTTCATACATCTCCTCACAACAAAATCGCCTTGCCCATCAATGATTCTGTTTTGACCCCGGCATGTGTGGTGTGGCAAACTCCAGCTGCTATACTATCTACATATAAACTGGCTGACAAAAAATGGCCCAATCCACCCTTGGCACTTTTCTGCAGAGACTGGGGGGAAAGTGCAGTTGTTTCTCTTGTGAGGTGAAGATTTGTTTACTAGGAGCTGAACTGAGGCCACCAAACAGTCATCCTCTAGTAACAACTTAAGCCACACCAAACCTGGACAGGATTTGAACCCCTGATATACTAGTGAAGGTCTCTATGGTTCATTACTAATCTCTAGAGCCATCCCATCTGCCAGCAGCTTAATGTTTTAACAAGCAAGTTGTGAAGTTAGATGGAAAATGTTGACGTGGAAAAGAATCGGCCTACCAATAGTTTCATGCTGAAAATTAATTTTAAACACTGACCACTTTCTTGTAACCTCTCACTTAGGTCTCCAACTACAGAGAAAAAAAATAGTGCAAGAAAAGACAAGATTTCTAAATTAGCTTTCCAAGAAAACTGTAGTTACTTTAACTCCTAAATGAAATCAAGGTGAATGGTGAAAGAGTTGAACAGAATTTAAAAATCAAAGATACTTTAGAAGATAACTTTAAAGGCATATCAAAAATATAGTTGTCTTTTTTTTTATAAGCTACAAGCGCTGAAGATACAGTGCCCCTAAAAGAGCTGAAGGAGAAAGGATCAAAGCAGATGATCATTTGAGTCTGTTTAAGCTAGAAAGGATATCTGGAGCAAATCTAGGAAGAGACGTGTTTTGGATGAAACTTTCATAGCGTTGGGATCATTTACCAAGTTTTGAAGTCGAGGTATGATAAAAATGATCGGATCGCTCTAGGGAAAGAGGAAAAGGATATTCATTTCAGAGCATGAAAATTAAGGCCAAACTTGTCTAGCTGTGGAATGTGGTAGAGTATGGACAGAACATCCATGCTGACCTACTTTTAAAAAATACTAGAAAGTGTAGTTTCCTTGTTTTCCTCATAAGATGGTTATTGTGGTGAGGCAAATGGCATTCGCGGGATGTTTGGATGAAAAGGTTGTTTTTGCTTTTTGTTAAAAACAAAAATAAAGGCCTGAGAAGTCAGTGAGACTGCACATGTGAAAATGAGAGAAGAATTTGGACCTCTGACTCTTCTGTTATCTTTTGATGTATTCTGATTGACTCCGAGCTGATATTCAGCACCAGTTGCTTAAATCCATCCAGCTGGATGAGTGAACTAGTCCAAATCTATTACTCCCATATTTGCGATCATTAAAGTCAGTATGGTATGTGGTTCTGAAACATGGTCTCCTTTATAAGAGGTGTGAACAGTAACTTATAATTCAGTAGATGCAGGTCTTTCATAATGCATGTAGAAACCCCAGTGAAACAGGATCACTGTATTCCCTTGGCAGTAGCATTCGTAGGTCTTCTATAGCGCTTTATCCCATGCCTGGGGCTCATTTCTCTTTCAGAGAAGCATTGACAGCTGTGATGAATGGGAGTAACTGGGAAGAGGCATGTCTAGGTGTTTAAACAGATCAGATTTCTTTTTATAGAACAGTAAACCTTAGGTCACAAATCGAACCATCCTATCTTCATGGAAAATCTGGATCAATTCCATGCTACTTAAGTATGAGCTGGAAAAACTCAAGGGTAGTTACACACTAACATTAACAAGGGATTGTTCTTTATAGTCTTTCTACGTTGTCACAGCTCTAAGCTCACATGAAGCTGTGGATGAGTGCCATTTGCCCATGGTGAGTTGCCTCCCTTGTCAGGAGGAAAGATTGTCCATCCATCGCTATTATTTACAATGAAACTCATTACCTGCCAGCCACTAAACATCTCATTCACACCATCTTCAATTAATTACAAAGTGACTAGAAGAATCAGAATCAGTTTGAACTGGAAAATGATTGTCAATTATCATGAGAATGGAGTGTAGCATCCAGAGACTACAGGGTGCATAGACCAAAATAGAGAATCATGGCATAGTAGGTTGTGTAGTATCTATGGAACATAGTTTCATAGTCCAAAGGAGGGATGGCTGTTGGCCACATTGTAGCATATTGTAGGTTCCATTTGGCCAGAGGTCTTCCTATGACCACGTGTTTTTTTCACATACAGAGCATCCTCTGCTCTGGGGAGCTGAGTATAGCAGGCTAAATTTTCTGAGTTGTTTAGCCTAAAAATGCAGGTAAGTGCCTAGTAAAATTTGTAAAAGCATCTAAGCAGGTTTGGCACCTAACTCCCATTTGAAATTACTGGGAGGTAGGCACCTAACATACTTAGATACTTTTGAAAATCTCAGTAGGTGCCTATCTGCTTCTTCAGGAACTTAAATATCTTCGAAAATCTGGCCCTGGGTTACCACACCAACTAATGTCACAGAAACAGACACTGGTAGAATTCTCAGTACCTTCCAGTCTTGTCCCATGTAAACCCGGGGTCAGCAAAATAGCTCCAGTCTGCTGCTTTTGAACTACAGCAAAAGCTTCTTCACCAGCTCTGCTTTGAACAGGGGAAGTAGGCTGTAGCACTGGAAGGGGCTTCAACCCATTAAAAAAGGGCTAAAGGAGCCTTGAACAATGAGGAATTGACCCAAAAACCACCAAGGAAGAAGCTGAACAAGTACTAGAAGGAGAAAGGGGAATAAAAGGGAAGCTAGAAAATATGAAATTACTATTGACTTCCTAACGGATGGAGAAAAATGTGTACAATCAGCACTGCACAGAAAGCCAGAACAACATACTTATTGTCTTCATGTTGTGCTCCCTAAGGAGGGAGGAAACTGATCTGAAGAATGGTAGGCTTGTTGGGTGTCATATTTACACTAGAATACTGTACAGACAAATCAACTGCAATTTGGACTTCAACCAGCCAACAGTGAGCATGGCTTGGCTTGATAAACAAATACTCAGCAATAGACCATATTCCACATCACCGGTCCAGTTATAGAGAGAGCCTATAACAATAACTGTCCACTGTACTGTGTTTTCACTATCATAGATTGGTAGATAAGGCATTCAATGACACTGGAAGAGAAAAGATGGATCAAGCTCTCAAGCAAAAAGGAAGCACAGCTACCGAAATATCAATTCAAAACACACCTTGAGTGACCGAAAGAAACAACTGGCCTCATCCTTGGGTGATATAAATCATCGAAGCTCCATTAATCTCAATGGAGCTATGGTGATTTATACTACCTGAGTATCTGAGCCATTGTCCATACTTAGGCACTAAATAAGTGACCTGATGTTCAAACATACCGAGCCTAGGAGATTATTTTCACTAGCATTTTTGAGCCTAACTTTGGGCTCCCATTTTTTTTAAATCTTAGCCAAGAAGAAATTTCTCTCCAAGGTACAGTCCTCTTTCTGTTGCTTTTCTGAGTCGTAAAATACTTGAAGGAAAGGAAAACAAAATAACCTGTATTTCTTTTGTGCTTGAATCTATGAGTTCCAGGGCCTCCTAATGAAGGAAACAAAAATACAGGGTTTGTCTGGCAAAGCAACTGTGCCAAACAGCAACATTCCATATTTGCAATGCTCTGAGGAAGCTAACAATAAGCAGGCTTGACCATGGTTTAGGGAATATTGTAAATACCATGGTATAGGAAATACACAAACACCATAGTAAAAAAAATATCATGGTTGCATAAATGTCCATTTTTTAAAATAGCACTCACTGTAAGGATCTGATTCAAACCTCACTGCAGGCAATAAATTACCATTGACTTCAGTGGGCTTTGAATCAGGGCCCAGGGCCTAGATCCTCAAAGATACTTAGGTGCCTAATTGCCATTGATTTCAGTGGGAGTTACGTGCCTGAATAGCTTTGAGGATCTGAGCCTACGTGCCTAAATGCCCAGTAAATACTGAGAAAATAATTTAGTTGCCCAGTCTACATGCTCAAGTTTGAAAGTTCTTCCCATCGCTTAAGGATTCGGGTTTTTTTTCCCCTGGACTTGGTCCATCCAGTTAGTCAAATTGCAGATCCCTGAATGCTCTAAAGAAAACATTTTCCAAGGAAAAACTTGAGGTTAATGTTCTGTACCCAATGAAGGTTAAAGAGACTGTGAGGAAAGACATTCAAGGGGCAGAACGACTTTTGGAACAAGTTAACAAACCACTGGCAAAAGACTCTTTGAAAGTAGGATTTGAAGAGGACCTTGCTTGAACTGAGGGCTTTATTGGTTTAATGTTAAAATGATTGTGGTGACTCTGTTCACAATTGCAACATGCATTATGGGGATTGTGGATTATTTATCATGTAGTTCCTTTCCTTTTGTGCAATGTACTGAGTTCAGCAGAACATGGCAAGAAATGATGGCCTTGTGTTCTTTAACAGCAGCTTTGTAGTTAAGACTGAGATGGCACATTAATTTTGGAGATCTGATTCTCCAGAAGTACTGGGAGCATAAGCTTTCGTGGGTAAGAACCTCACTTCTTCAGATGTCTTGCATCTGAAGAAGTGAGGTTCTTACCCACGAAAGCTTATGCTCCCAGTACTTCTGTTAGTCTCAAAGGTGCCACAGGACCCTCTGTTGCTTTTTACAGATTCAGACTAACACGGCTACCCCTCTGATACCTGATTCTCCAGGCTTCCTATATGCAAATCTCCCCTTGACTTCAGTGAGAGTAATGTTTAAGTGACAACTGCAGGTCTGGGCTCTTCGTTCCATTCACTTACCATTTTCCCCACAGCTACCTTTTGGGTTGTAATTTCTCAGAGGTGTGGGTGCGGTGGTTTTTTGGTGAGAAAAGTTTTATAAAAATCCATTCAATTGCTTTTGAGTTAACTGCAGGAGAGGAAAAAGCATTTGTCAACTATTGACTTCTCAGATCTTTGTGACATGGATAGCTCCATGTTATAATTATAGTATAACATACTAAAGATGGGCTGAGGAGGCCATGTTCAGATATGGATTAAGTGTGATTGAGATTTGGGGCTTGGGTTCAAGGTAGAATCAAGGCTAGAGTTTGGGTTCAAATTTGAATTCAACTGCACTGATATCTCATGAGCTCTTTTTGTGAAATTTTTGCCATCTTGAATGGAAATTATGCAAGACCAGCTGTCTCACAAGATTTCTGCTATATTGTGCCACAACTGCCCATGAATGGCTTGTTCTTAGGAGATTTTGGCTGCATTTGGACTGGAACCAGGAACAAGCCCCATCTGGCTTTCTATACAACTCAGCCAAAACTGTGGTTGCAGCTTTGAAATGGAGAAGTTTAATCCATTTTGAAAGTAATCCACCCTCTTTCCTTCCTATCCCTGAAATTCAAGGGGGTTGTGCCAGTGTATGTAGATGGACATAATAAGAACTTGTGCCTAGCTTATGGTCGGTGAAGGTTGAGTCTGAAATAAAAGAGTTAACGTTATTTAAAAGCAGCATCCTGTTTAACCTAGTGAGGGATTGTTATATTGTGGGGTGCAATGCAGACCAGTAAAGAGGTGTGTCACCTCTTACACTGTAACCCGAGTGCCTCACAATGCCTTTCCACTGTGGCTCTCTGCCTGGGATGCCAGCAGTCAGCCACAAGCATGCCCTCTATGTCTATGTACTGGGCAGCCCTGGTGCAACACTTTGGATCCTGGAGCATTCCTGCAATACCACAGCCTTCTACTGGCCTCCACCAGCCTTGGCTAATGACTGGTAAGGTGACGCCACACTCTCCCAAAAACATGTTTTGAAGTGTTCAGCCCTGTTCTGGAACAATCGGAGGAATGTTAAAGTTTGTTGCTCCTTTAAGGAGTCAATATCCATCAGTTTGTTACTTTAACTGGAGTAATCAAACAGTTCAGTTCAAACACCACACTGGATTGGTTTAGATTAAAAATAAAGCAAGTTGATTTCATTCCAAAGAAATGGATTTTAATGGAGTGCAGCTATAAGGCTTAAAGTCAGAAATGGTTACAATAGAAATAAAGATAAAATGCTTTCTGATAACTAAAACTTAACAAGCTAGACTTGGTTCAAGTTAAAATTCTCATCACATGTTTTCATGAAGATGACTGACCAGACCTCTGGGTCAGGATCTGTCCCCCAAAGTCAAAGGGCTGGTACCTTTATTGTCTTAGCTGAAAGACAGATAACATGAGGTTTCCTTGCCTCTCTCTTTTATAGTCCAATGAGCCTTTTAAATGGATTCTTCTGAAAGATACCTCCAGACAAAAGTTTATTTCCAGCTGTGAGGTGGGCAACATGGTGTTTGCCTTGTTGGAAGTGTCCTACTGCTTCTTTCCCCTCTGGAGTTGTCTGCTAAAATGCAGATTATTTAGTTTCTGCCCCCTCCAGTGCAACTGAATGAACATTAGATATGTCATCATCAGTCTCTTTCCCTTGCCATGGTAGTGTGAGGGTGCCTCCACCTCTTGTTAGATTGATGGGTCTGTTTACAAGATAGGTGAATACATTTTCATTGTCTTTCAAAATATTTTGGAAGTAACTCCCAGGTGGGAAACTACATTCCTTTATCTAGGTTAGACGTATTTAACAGCTTTATCTAGGCAAGGGCATCTAGTCTTGAACATATGTGAGTGACATCCTACAAGGGGAGTTCATAACCTTATGTATAATATTGGTACATACATTTTACCATTATGTTGTTGACAAGCGAATTCTCAGTTTTCAAATAATACCTCACAAGGCATATTTTGTACAAATATTATTACAATAATGTGTAGGATGTGAATTGAGGTGCTTCATATCACACCTCACTCTCTTACAAAGGTGCAAAATCATTAGCCACTGGTTGACCCAGAGGCAGCAGGTTAAAGCCCTTTTCCCTGGACAGGGCATCTGCCATCCTGTTCTCCCCCACCCCCCTTTTCTATGTACAGTTTCCATATCATATTCTTGGAGCATCATGCTCCATTGGAATTGGAGCCTTTAGTTTTATGCAACTACACTTGTAGATAGTGATGAGTTAGGACCCTGAATTTCTTGTTAAAGAGGTAGGGCCTGAGCTGTTTAACTGCTGACACTATGGCATAGCATTCTCTTTCTATAACCGAATAATTCTGTTCAGCTGGTGTCATTTTCTTGTTTAAGAAAGCAGTGAGGTGTTTCTTGTAACTCTCCCATGATTGCATTAGTACAGCACCTAATGTGATGTCTGACATGTCTGTGCATAGCTCAAATATTTTGTCAAAGTGTGGACTAGCCAGAACCGGCTTTTCAGACAAGATTTTCTTTACCTCTTGACATGTATTTGACCATACTATTTTGTTTGGCTTTGTCTTTTTCCATAAGTCTGTGATTGTAGCTGCAGTGTCACTGAACTCACACACAAACTCTCAGTAATAGTTTACAAGACCTATGAAAGATTGGACCTGCTTTTGGGTCTGAGGCACAGGCCAATTATCAATAGCTTCAACCTTTAATGGATCAGGTGTGATTTGACCACCACCTACCCAATGTCCCAAATAAGGAACTGTGGCTCTTCCAACTGATCTTTGACAACACAATCCCCAAGTGTTTCTTGTGATCAAATGTTGCTAAACACTGTTCTATCATGGACATAGGCCCTTGTGAAGTCCTGTAATCCATGTAATGCTTGGTTGACCAGCCTCTGAAAAGTGGCACCTGCATTAATTAATTCAAAATGTTACCATTTGGGTTAATTAATGTGCATCATTATCTAAAGAAATTTGCCAGTATCCCTTCACTAACTCAAAAGAGCTGAGATATTTAGCTTTGCTTATGCTATCCAGCATATCATCAATTCTAGGCATAGGATAAGGGTCTAGGGGTTTGGGGCTTTTGACAGACTGCTGAGGTTAGAGCTGTTGAACCAGAGCTGTCTAGCACACAGACACTCAGGTTGTCGCCCATGTGCTTGTAGGCTGGTTGTGAGTGTCCCAGGCGGGAGCTACATCAGCAGGGCATTGTAAGGCACCCAGGGTTGCAGGACAAGTGGTGGCACAGCTTCTCACTGGTCTGGATTGCACTCTGAGTGACAGGATGATTTGAACCTGGCAATCTTTAGAACCTGGAGATATTTCTGAATACCTTACAGCAAACATATATCTTCTAAGAGTTTGGCTCTTTGTACCTGAGGCAAAGCAGTTATAACTGTCCTAAACTTTCCAGTTTGTCATCTGTACAATGCAGAGTTTGTTACCTAGACAATTCTAAAGCTCAGTGATATAACAAAGTCAAATAATGATACTGAGGAGATGTAAATACTTCCTGAGATAACTAAACTGTGAGTCACAAAGAATTGCGACTGAAGAATTGGTAGTTGGATATTTGAAAGTGTAGCACTGGTACTGGTTTGGGCACAACAGATTCTGGAAGGTAAGCAGGAGAAAGTCTTATCATTGTTTGGATGAAGAATTAACAGTTTGAGTAATAACATATGTATCTTTGATGCAGTGTTGCTAACAGGCTCCAGATAAGACTGACACTGATAGGAAAAAAAGATTTTCTTCTAGCTTAAAAAGTAACCTTACTGCTTTTGGATGCAGAGGTCCTCTATTGAATTTTGTGCTGAAATGAATTCCTCCGAAAAAAGGATAATCCTTCATTTGACATTTACTCACTTGGTTACCTTCCTGTAGTCTGTGCAGTGCACATCAGACTTTGCAAATGTTTTTTGTTCTTGCCAGACTGCATTTATTCATTAGCTGTGTTTATTGTAGTAATGGTTGAGACAGCGCTTTCATTGTAAGCCCCCTATCTTCAGTGGTTTATAACTTTCTGAAACAATTATCATTTTGGCTGAAATTGTTCAAGCTTATTCTAAGCTCAGAGATGAATATTGTTGCAGAAAGTTTTTTTTTAAAAATCCATTAAGCCATTTATGAGGACAAGATGTTCCAATAAACATAGGTGTGTTTATTTTTGATGACCCACTTATTCCAACAAAGTATATTATTATTATTTAATTATTTCCCCATTTTAAATTATTTTGCCTTTTTAAAAAAGAAATTTTTTAAAAAGACATATTGTAGTGGATTTTTGCATGTAACGTTGTGTGCACAAGTCATATGCCCTCTGTTCCTTGTGCACAAAAATTTACAGGTGCAGAACCCATTGGTGTTCAACATGAGGTTTTGCGCATGAAAATTCTGTCCCTTGTGGATGCAAGTGATAGTTCATCTAGATTGTCTGCAAATGTGACGGCGCACTCAAGATTTTGCGGGCTAGAATGGAAGCCATGCTTGGAAAACAAGGCTCTAGTTGTAAAAATATATTACTTGAGTGTTAAGATTGAGATTTTACTTCAACAAAAGCACAATCAATATAATTCCACTCCTTTGCAAGTGTGGGTTATATATCTTTCATGATATATGCACTGGGCAATCTGAGATACTATCTGGCAAATAATACAACATAATGTAATTGAAAGGTATTACACTTTTTCTGTACTGATCTTTCAGAAGCTTATCCTGTGCATGTTTTATAACTCAAATACACTCCTTTATGCACATATGTAGTGTTTTATGTCTGTTTTGCTGTGTACTGTGTACATACTGTCAATGTGATTGAAGTTCTATTATGCATGTACATACAAGGGGTCCAGTTTTGCTTTTGTTTACCCCAGTATAATTCTAGAGTAATTCCAGTGAATTCTGTGGGAATACTACATATTTACATCAATGTAACTGAGAGCAGAATATGGTCTAGTGCGGCAGGATTAAGATAGTGTGTGAACTTTGACTCTGAATTCCTTGACTTTTGCACAATTAAAACCTCAACTTTAACATTGCATTAACCTCGCTTTTTTCATTTAATTATAGATATTGGGTTAAAAGCTCTAAAAGTTGTTAATATTTTAAGTCTCCACTACTGTTTGTAATTGAACATTTTTTTGTATCATTGTTTTCTATCGTAATCAAGAGGACATTGATTTCCTGTGCATGTTAATCTGAAACTCAAGAGATTAATATTAATCTGCTAATGTCCTGTCCTAATGTTCTCCGGAATCCTTTCTTCTATAGCGCATTATGGTACTATAGTCATCAGCTGTTGGGTTAAGGTTTTCTCATATTTGAACTCTGTCCTCATATGTCTTTCCCTTTTAGTTTGCTAGGAAATGGTGGTTATTCCCTCATAGACATAAAGCAAAAGTATCATTGTCTGTGTAATAACAAGAATGCTTTAAAAAATATGTAGCTTGAGATTCAGCATTACATACATGAATGATCTTTGAGGGTTACCATTATGGATATTAACCATGGTCTGTATTTCTATATGATATAGCCTTCATTTCTTTGTGTTGAGTTAATATCCTGGTCCGTGTGCCAAGTCTGGGTAATTGGGCTTGGTATAGGTAGGTTCTGTAACAGCTCTTTACATAATTCAATGTAGTCACTAGTCCCTTCCACAACTGCTTCGTCTAGGCCAGAGCTTGTGTTGAACTGTTAGGCAAGAGTCAGAGAAAACTACAGAGTCACGCTGTGTCCAGCCACCTCAGTAAAGAATTCCCTTTATATTAATTACAGCCCACATCAGTCCTACTGGGATCCTACTGATGAAACCCTTCTCCCAGCCTGTGGACTGGCTGAAGCTGTTGCAGAAACTATTTCAAATTTAGGGCTGAAGTAGTGCCCACAGGTGCTGATCCATCCTCTATGGTTAGTGGATCTATATAATCACAGCTGTCCTAGCCATGCTGCTGCTTCTCACCTAGCCTTCCTCTAACTCCTCACTCCACTGCAGATCCAGACACATGGGACAGTGCAGCTCTGTGCAGGAAAAGCTATGTGCCACATAGACTTTCCACCCTCTGCCATTCTCATATGCACAGCAAAACTCCACCAGTTTCACAATCTTTAACTCTGTGTAGAGCTGGGTGGCGACTAGATTTTCCATTTCATGGAAAATTCCACCATTTGGGGGGGAAAAATGTTCTGAACGAACACAAACAAAAATGATGAAACTTCTCAGGAAAGGAAATTCTGGGGAAAAATATTTTGAGTCAATCAAAACATTTTGTGTAGATGAAATTGAATGTTTTGTTCAGATTTGCACTTCTTTATTTTATATTGTAGAATATATCATTTTAAAAATTGAAACAAAATGTCATTTCAAAATGGAAACTGTAAATATTTTGTTGTGACCTAATTGGAACTCTCTGCTCTGGTTTCTTTTTTAAACAAAATGTTACAAAAATCTACATGTCCCCCTGTAAAACATTTCACTTTTGACAAATTGGCATTTTTGATGTAAATGACGTATGTTCAGGGCCAGCCCTCGGTGTTTTGCTGCCCAGAGTGCCCACTCTCCTCCAAATAGTGGACCAAAAAAAATGGCCAAGAGACTGAGCAATTTGGTGCCCCCAAAAGTCGGTGCCCAGGGCCTATGCCTTGATCGCCCACCCCTAAGCTGGCCCTATATATGGAACACTGATGGGAGAAGGGGTTGTCAGTATATGCCCTATTATACTGTGTTTAGCACAAAAAGTAAAACGTGGGGGGCGGGGGAGAGAGGAATTGCTTCAGCAAAAAAAGAATTGAGGCCTGGACTTCCACTTGAAAATGAACTGGAATCCCATAGGATCAGAGTCAAGGGGTTTTGTATCACCATCAACCAGTGTTATCTCAAGCACCTGACTTTTATGAATCAATATTAGATGGAAATATGAACTGAACCAAATGTTAGACTAAGGGCTTGTCTACATAGGAATACTCAGGAAAATGAATCCAAATTAACTAAAGATGTGAATTTAAAGTATATTAGTTAATCTGCGTTAAGCCCCTGTGTGGATACTCTTATTCATCATTAAAATGGCCTTAATTTAGTTTAGGTTTATTCAGTTTGAAATTGAATTAAGGTACACCAAATTAAGGTCACTTTCATTCTGAATGAAAGCGTCCACACCAGGGGATGGTGCAGTTTAACTAATGCACTTTAAATTCACACCTTTAGTTAATTTGGATTAATTTTCCTGAGTGTTCCTGTGTAGACAAGGCCTAAGAGCTGCTAGGATGAATATTTGGGGGCAACTCTATTTTATGGGGAAAAAGAAATCTCTGTATAGTTGATCTAAAGAAAGGAAAGTTCAGTAGTGTCCATTTCCATCTGTGACTGATGGAGAATATGGAGACTTATAAAGAAGACAAAATTAGCAAAGAAATGTGGATGATTGTGTGGTAGAAACTACAGAATGAGATGAAAGGATCATTGGATTTTTACAAATATAATAATTCAGAATATAGAATAATGTTGATCAGCTGTAAATTCTATGAAACAGTCATGCCCCAGGATGCCTACTTGTGCCAATGAAAATTTCCTTGGTTATCTGAAATATCGACTAGCAGGAACAATGCATGCATTTGGCATGATATTCAGATAATTGATGTTGTGCTATACTGATCAAATAATAGATAAGGAAGGTCCATTTGATTATAACAGCACATGAGCCCGGGATAGCCTGGCAGAGAAACCAAGGACACAAAGGGAATGTGGTTAATGTGAATAAGCTGTTTGTGGGAGATATGTGTGAAACACAACAGACTTTACCTTTTCCACCCCTGCAGATATTGATTTGTGTTTGGGGTTTATATGGGGGAGAAAAGATTGTCTGGTAGTTAAGGTGTGAGCCTTGGACATAGGGTTCAGTTCCCTGCTCTATTCTATTCTTTCGGTGTGTCACTAGTCTCTCTGTGCCTTAGTTGTCCATCTGTAAAATGGGAATAGTAGCACTTCCTCACCTCATAGAAGTGTCATGGGGATAAATACATTAAAGATTGTGATTGTGTTCAGATACTATGGTGATGTGGGTCATATAAATACATGAGAGAAAGAGAATTAATTTGAAATCTCAGGGTGAAACTCCATCAAAGCAGCCAAAGTTTCCTTGGCTGTACCAGATTTTGCATGACTTCAGTGTTGTATCTCAAATACAGAGAGGGGAAGTGACTTACCCAAGCTGGGCAGACAATCCCCATCTCGTGACTTCCAGTGCCACTGCTTTAGTGCTTTAGCTTCAAGATCATACTTCCTGTCATAGTCTATCCTCCTTCTGCTCAACAACAATATTGATCAAAGCAGGTGAAAATCCGATATTTTGAGCCTACTACAGTATATCCACTTAACTATGAGACACACAAAAGACAATGGCTGTGAAAGAGATCCACAGAGCAGGCATTTTTACAGCTTAACCTTTTAAAATTTTGAACATTCTGTTTCCAGAGGCTACATAAGGAATGGAAGTGAGCAAGGCTACTTTGAACTCTTTTCCCAGACCTTGCTCTCTATATCAATCCAGTTGCACTTTTTCAAAAGATTCCCAATTCTTAGAAATAGGAACAGAGGATTTGAGTATGTTCATGACAGGCACAACCTTTATGCTAAGTTTCTGTTTCTTGCTGAGATATTGAGTAACTCTGGGCTGATGGAACTGCAGAGCTGTTCTACAGTTTCTTAGGTGCCTAGCTTGTACTTTTGATTCTGCAGTGTTCTCATTTCTTTAAAAAGCACTTTATTTTACAACGGAAGATATCCTTTTGGCAAAGGGAGAAACTCAGAAACAGATAGATGAAATGATTTGCCAAACGTCATAGAGAAAGTGAGTGAGTGACAAAGTTGGGACTAGAATCCAGGGGTGAAATCCTGGATCCTTGAAATTAAAGGCAAAAGACTCAGTGACTTCAGTGGGAACCAGATTTCACCCCAGCTTTCCCAGCTCTTTCTTGTGCCCTGTTCACATAACCTCTAGTAATGATGGTCAAAGAGTTGGGAGGGTCTGTTCAGATGAGCACCCAAAAGGATAGAAAATCAATGTGAAGCTTTTGAATCTGCAGAGCTATGTAGAGAAGCTCCTGAGAACTGTCTTGTGTGAAGTTTGTTGGCACTTATGCTTCCAGGCCTAATTAGAACCTGGAAATGTAGATGCAAAAAGCAACAATTAATTGACAGTATGGGGAAAGTCAACCGCAATTTTCAAACTTCAGACAAGGTTCAAGGCCCAAATATGCAGCAACTTTCTGCATGGACTTCCTGTTGATTTTGTTGGTCTTCCCAGAGCTATAGCAGTTCTGGAATCATTCCCTCAGTTTGAGTTCTCGGTGAAAGATCAAACCTGTTTGCAGGGCCGGCTCCAGGCACCAGCCCACCAAGCTTGTGCTTGGGGCGGCACCTGGAGGGGGGCGGCACAGCGCTCCGGCCCCCGGGGAGAGCGGGGCCAGGGCCGGGCTCGCCACCCTCCCCCCGGCGCTCTGGCCGCCCTCCCCCCCCGGCGCCCTCCCCCCGGCTGCCGGGGGGAGAGCAGCAAGCCCTGGCTGGGGCTCGCCACCCTGCCCCTTGCGCTCTGGCCGCCGGGGGGAGAGCGGAGCCCCAGCCGGGGCTCGCCGCCCTCCTCCCAGGGCTCCGGCCCCCCTCCCCCCGGCGGCCGGGGGGAGAGCGGAGCCCCCCCCGGGGCTCGCCGCCCTCCCCCCGGGGCTCCGCCTCCCCCCCCACGGGGGGGGGGCGGCCGGCGGCTTTTTTGCCTGGGGCGGCAAAAAAGCCAGAGCCGGCCCTGCCTGTTTGTATTTTCCCTGAGCCCCCACACCCTTGCTGTCCAAACCTCATACCGTAGGGTTACCATTCGTCTGGATTCCCCCGGACATGTCCGGATTTTTGAGCTAAAAATAGCGTCCGGGGGGAATTTGTAAATGTCCGGACTTCCCCCCACCCATGCAGAGCGCGCGCGGCTGACAGGGCAGCCGGCCGGATGGTGCCACTTACATGGGGCTCCGACAGCCAGAGAGAGCCCCTCCTCCCCCCTGCAGCAGAGCTCACTCCCTCCCTCCCTGCATTCGCAGATCGCCTCCGGCAGTGTGGAGCTCCTCCCCCGCTCCTCCTCCCCTGCCAGCCAGCGTGCCGGGACGAATGGCTCAGGTCCTTCCCGAGCAAATTCACAGAGACATTAGGCGAAGGCCAACAACAAGGGGGCCAGGGGGTCGGAGAAGGGGCAGGGAGGTTTTGGAGGGGGCAGTCAAGAGACGGGGGTGGGGAGTCGGGAGTTCAGGGGGGGCTTTCTGGGGGTGTGTGGAGAAGGTTTTGGGCAGTCAGGGTAGAGGTAGGGGGTAGGGTCCTGGGGGGCAGTTAGGGAGCGGGGTCTTAGGAAGGGGCAGTCAGGGGACAAGGAACAGGGAGGCTTAGGTAGGGGGTGGGGTTCTGGAGGGCAGTTAGGAGCAGGGGTCCCAGGAAGGGGCAGTCAGGGGACAAGGAGCGGGGGAGGGGTTGGGAGTTCTGGGGGGGGCTGTCAGGGGGTGGGGAGTGGTTGGATGGGGCGTGGGAGTCCCAGGGGTCTGTCTGGGGGTGGGGGTGTGGATAAGGGTTGGAGCAGTCAGGGTACAGATAGGGGGTAGGGTCCTAGGAGGCCAGTTAGGATGGGGGGAGGGTCTCAGGAGGGGGCAGTCAGGGGACAAGAGGCAGGGAGGCTTAGGTAGGGGGTGGAGTTTTGGGGGGCAGTTAGGGGCAGGGGTCCCAGGAGGGGGCAGTCAGGAGACAAGGAGCGGGGGGCAGGGTTGGGGTTCTGAGGGGGGCGGGAAGTGGGTGGGGCATGGGCGGGGCTAGGGGAGGACGGGGCGGGGCTAGGGCAGGGCTCCTCCCGTCCTCTTTTTTGCTTGCTGAAATATGGTAACCCTATCATACCGTCAACTCTGCCCCCCACCCCTGAGCTCTGGGCTAATACCAAGTGGGCGCTGGTGTAGCTTGGCACAGGGGGCAGCAACAGGATGAGGTGGGTGGGGAGGGACATCAAGGCTCAGGGTCTCTGGCTCTCTGTCCCCTACTCTCTGTCTCTAGCACAGCAGAGTGGTATTGATATCCACATGAACTGTAAAGCAGCCTTAAGACAATGGTTGGCATTGCCTCTTGTTGTAGGTATTAGTCATTTCAGGGAGTTGGGATCAGGTAGATCTTACATTTTATATCCCAGCTGTAAGACCATACAGTATTTACCAGAGACTGAACAATCTAATTGTATATTTTTGTGGGCTCCAGCTACAGCACAATGCAGACACTGCACAAACATCTGTTTAAGGAATGGACCTGTTAAAAGAACATACTGTTACTATAATGTGGTGATTCATTTTAATAGTCTCCTACTGTACTTTCTCATACTCTTTAGATCCCGGTGGAAAACAATGTGCTCCTCTTGCCAGTTAGAAGTTCTCACATACAATTACTTGCCCCAGAGAGTCACCAGGAGAAAAGGAAATTAGGACTCATGACTTCTTGCACCACACTCCTGATCTGGAAATCAGCATCAAAATAGTTCTAACTGTACAGAAGGTGTTGTTTGGGGTTTTTTAAACACAGGACTTAAATATATCTTTGTTGCTGCTGCTGCTGTTCATTACTGTACTAAAGGGCAAACAAGTAGATTTTGTGCCAGGGAGCCCTCATCCCAGTCTATGGCATGGCAAGAAAGCCTCTCTGCAGAAGCTACTGCAGCCTTAGGGCGGGTAGATTTTCATGACAGTTTTGCAAAGCTTCCCTAACCCCTATACCATGCTTCCTTCTCAACTTCTATTTATAGAGCTGTGTGTGACTAAAGTACTTGGTGAGCATTCACTTGCCAACAGTCATGTTTTCACAAGCAGTTTTGGATTTGAGTCACAGCTTTGCCATTTCTGAGAGCAAATGCCAATTTGAGAATGGAAAAAATGGTGAGCTATCACCTTCTTGATTAAATTGTGATTTTTTTTCATACATTTACTCCAGCTATAAATTTGCCCAGCAAATCCAGCTTTTCCACACAAAATGACACTTATACACATACAAAACCAGGTGATTTTATGCTGTCTTTGCCTAGGTGAGGATGCTTTCACACATTTCTGTTGGGGGGGAAAAAAGATCATGTTTGAAACTCAGAAACTAAAAGCTGTGTCCTGCAAAGTGCCCCCTCCCCCACAAGGTGCTGAGGGCTCTCAACTCCCACTGAAATCAGTAGGAATTGAGAGCTCACAGGATCTGGTCTTTGGTTTTGCATGGATTGAAACCTTGGGAGCCAAATTCAGCTTTCAGGTACCCAGTCACAAAGGGTTAATGTAGTTGTAAATGAAGGCAGAATTTAGCCTCCTTGTCTTGCTTGTAGTATTGTGATCACTTGTGTACTGCAGCTTTAATAATCTAGCTGTCTTTCCATATTACACAAACAACATGGGTGTTTGATTTGATACAGCATGTTTCTAAAAGAACAAGTTATGAATGACTTAAGTGGGTAACCATTTGTCATAGCATAGATGTCTTAGTGAAAGAATGCTGACACAGTAGTCCCTTGTAAGGGGTTAATTTAGCATCAGCATATCTGTTTTAATCCTCATTTTTCTGGGAATTGTGACTCAGAAGCTGGCATATACTCATTGCTGTCACTGTTATATGCCCGGCAGAACCCTGCAACTCAGGGATGGTGAAATCCCACCATCCCAGTGATTCCTATACTGAGGCTGTGAGCAAAGTAGGTGAGTTAAGACTTTAATAGGGCCTATCTCAATCTAAATGTTAGGCTACCTAAAAAATGGTAACTTCTAACAGACTATTGTCCCATCTCTGCTCTCAGGGAGATGGGACTTAGCATGGAACCATTGATAAACACTGTGACAGATGGATCTGCACTGCAAGACATCGATACTATGCTGAAATGTGGCAGTTCCTTGGAGTCCAGTGCTCTGTGTTCTCAAATTCAGAGACCTTTTCTAAGCATGGGACCTGGATCTTGTGCTGCAAGATCCTGTCTTAATGTGCTACCAATTAGGCTGTAATGAGGAGACACTCAAAAAGTGCTTTTTAAAAAATAACAAAAAACCACATAGTCAACTTTTATCCTTTGTTACACCATGCCTCCTCATTGAAAGCAGTGGGGTTGCACAGGGCTCACAGAATGCATATTTTGCAGGCAGTTGGGTTACACGTGTGTAGCTAATGGCATAAATTACAGGCAGTCACCTTGCACAGGTGTAGCTTATGTCAGACTGTGTTTGCATTGGTGTGGATGATGGCATAAATTTTAGACAGTGGGTTGCACAGGTGTCACTATGGGGAAAATTTGAAGACAACGGGATTGCACAGGTATAACTGAGGGGATAATTTGGCTCTCAATATTAGGGGAGCACACTGCAGCCATATTGTAGCTTTTATTGTATTAGGTTGGATTTTATATCTGTCTCGGTCTACTTAATCCTGGGGCCTGCCTTGCAGCTGTATCTTACTTTTTCACATTAAGTTCATAGTTTTGAACTAGGATTGATTATTTCACTACATATATTTGAGGAGGGAAATGTTCTTAAACCAGCACATTCTGTTAATAAAAAAAAATTGCCCTTCTATAATAATTATGCCAAGTAATTATACAACTTTACCCTTTGATGTTCACAGCACTCTTGTCAGGTAAGCATAGAAATGAGCCTGAATCAGAACGTTGGATCTGACCTACCCACTCAGTGCCTGCACTTTAAGGGTTGTTTAGATCTGGATCCAGGCTCATTGTCATCTGGACACCAGGAAGTTAACACTGAAACTCTCCAGGAAAGCAAGTCTGTGCAGTCACCAGATGCAGAATTAATTTTGTTATTGTTAAATGACAAAAGTCCTAAAGAGACAAACTTCAGTGGGGAACAAGACAGGGGGGAAAAGGAGGCTGCAAGCTGACCTCTACAGAAGTCAACTGAGGGAGCATGACTGTCCCCTAAGAAGGCTTTGGAAGACCTACTGGGCAATCCTAGAGAAGATTACCAGGATTTGACTAGGTCCTCCTGAATATGTCAGAGGGAATTGGTGTGCTGGTTTGCCCTTTGCACATATCAAGGGGGAAGGAGGATAGCAAGGTACTTGGCCTACATTCAGAGAAGACAATAAAAGGTGTGGGGACCAGGGCTATGTGGGGATGGAGGGAAGGAAGAAGCATTGCATGGAGAGAAGTATCAGGGGGTAGCCGTGTTAGTCTGTATCCACAAAAACAACAAGGAGTCCTGTGGCACCTTAAAAACTAACAGATTTATTTGGGCAGAAGCTTTCATGGGTAAAAAACCCACACCATGCATCTGAAGAAGTGTGTTTTTTACCCACAAAAGTTTATGCCCAAATAAATCTGTTAGTATTTAAGGTGCCACCGGACTCCTCGTTCTTATTGTGTGGAGAGGAACTGTAACAGGGACCGTTACAAATAAGGAGGTCTAGAATTCTGGAACCTCACCAATTGTTTGTGGATTTTTCACAAAGCTAGCTTGAGCTTGCAGTCCTTTCCCCCTACAATTTAAACTCATGGTTTTTCTTCGAGGTTGATTACAATTTAAAAGTATTATCCTAGGTAAAGGGAAATCTCTGCTATATATTCTAGAAGAACCCCCCAAAAGCAGGGCAGGTGCAAGTGGTATTTAATTTCCATTCACTTTTTTCTCTCTCCTCAATATTTAACTCTCTCTGTATTTGATTAGCACTCTGACCCTACTCCTTGCTGTGTTGTATTTTTCTCAATCCACCCAGAAGTCCTGCCCGCACTCATTGCTTCTTAATTCATAAGTTTCTCTGCACATATTTGTCTCCCCTTGTCTGCTTCTAAATTCACAGTCTCTCCTGAGTGGAATGAAACTCAGTAACACTTGCACTAAATTTTGGAGCCTATAGTGAATGGGTGTGAAATCAGGCTGCATGGGGCTCACCGCTCTCTGCTTCTTGATGGTTTGTATAAGCTTCAAAAGGAGAGTCACAGTTTTGGAGGGGTTTACGTAGATTAAACCCAAACCACTGCAGGTTCCTCCCTCAGTAGGTCTTAACAAATTTGACAATTTTGATTTAAATTAAATGACTGGCTTTTTAAAATATATTAGTTAAGTTTGTTAGTTTCAGACTCTCTTTTTCAACATATGAGCCTAAAAATTGTTTTGATTTAAAATTTAAACTTGGCAAGGGATTAGTTCATATGGTAAGAATTTTTTTTAGTTTATAATATGTTTTAATCATTTTTGGTGTTTTCAAAACAAATGGTGAAATGTGTTTTTCCTTCTATATTTGGCTAGCCTCCTCTAAGAGGCCTTAGTTCTCTCTTGTGTGTATATTTTGCTGTCAAAGATGCTTTTAAGTAGACGGGGCCTTGTGCTAGATCTGAACACCCACGCACTTGGGGAAAATTCAGATCCAGATCCTTCAGACCGGGACTTTGCATCTGAGGTCCATCTCTGTTATTAAGCAGATGTCTCAGGCCAGCGGGGCACTGGGTAATGGGGTCATGCCAAATGGTGCAGTAGGTGGTGGGGCTGTGTTAGTGTGGCAGCCAGTATATGGAGGTAGCTCAAATATAAAAATAAGTGTAGAGCTAGCCCCATAACCCTGTTCTAAATAGCCTGTTTGGCTGAGAAGCTCTTTTAAGGGTAAATTTCTATTCTTTATGCTCAGGTTACAGTGATGCAAAATTGCCCTCAAATGGAGCATACTCACTCTTCTCTTTCAGTCCTACTCACACTGTGTGTGATCCTGATATTCCTGCTTTGCCATTCCCATGCAGCCTAGTTAAGTCCTTGTTTTTAAGTTATCCTCCTTGACAAATTGGGGCCCTAGCTGTGCAGTGGAAAGGAAAACAGGGTGTAAGTTAAAACTACATTTATAAGTTTGTTGTGTTCAGCTTAGCATCTCATACAGAATGTGCATGCTTTCAAAAGAAATTTAAGATTGGCCTCTTGACCAACCAGTAGCACCAGCTGTACTGGAGATTCAGGACTGGGTGGTACCATAGGATTAGTAATGGAGTCCATCAGTTTAAAGTCACACATTCGTATTTGCCCCAGGTTAGTAATGCCCAGAAGTCATTAGTGTAGAATAGCTGTTGGATGGCCTCTGGGAAATGAGTTGGGGATTTGAGCCCAATTTCTAGCAGACAGGTGTCCACATCATGCAAAACCCATTTGTACTAAGTGTCCCCGCTTTTTGTGACAGTCTCAGCAAAATGACTAAGTATGGAATGTTAGACTCACGGACTGAATTACCCAGTCTCTCCTATGAGCGATCCCTCTATGAAAAGGCGGAAGCACATCAGCAGGGGCAGTGCTGGGGAAGCCTGCCCTACTCTGTCTGTACTGTACCTGTTCTGTGGATAAACTCAGGCCATCAGTTTCCAGAGCTCTCAATCCAGCTCCTTCCACTAGCACTGAATTTACTTTGAAAGTTCACAGAAAGTATTTCGTAACTGACAGCATGTACAACATTGCATATACATCCATTTGGTTTCTACTTTTGTATCATGAAAAATATAAACAGGAAGACTACATTTTGAATTCATTAAGTTCTTCCTTCGCTGTTTATAAAAGATAAAAACTGCTTTTTTTTAAAAAAGGATTGATTGGTGTCATGTACATATTCATTCACTTCTGTTTCTGCAAGATAATAAAAGTATTAACATGGAGGTGGAATAATGGTGTTTATAATTCCATCACCACTGTTTATATAAGATAAAAACAGTTAAAAAAAATAGAACAAAAAATAGCGAGAGAACATTTGCTGTTACATACATACATTTTTTTCCACTTCTGTTTATAAAGAATGTGGAGAAAAAAGTATAACCAGTTGAAGAGGACTTGATGCTGTTTATAATATGCTCAGTGCTGTTTACCTAAGATAAATTAGTTTAGAGGCTATGTAATGTGGCTAGAGAGAGGGGAATTGAGGTAACAGAGTGGCTACTGGGGCCGTGTCTCATATTCTAAGAGCCTTATAATCCTTTCCTTTATTAAGGAATGTGGAGGTTGTATGTTGTATCATTCCAGTGGGAATATGATACACTCTGTAAGGCAGGGACACATGGACATGCCATGCCAGCTAATGGCATGTACTCTGCCTCAGGGGTTCTGAAGCATTCTCAGGGAACTTGGAAATGAGAACAGGGAAGATACTACAATAGTTTGAAGAGGTCTCATGAACATTAAACCCTTTGGCATCACTGACCATAGACTCAATCTAATAATAGATTTTCCTCTGTGACCTTATTTTGTTCTGCAGCTATTCATATCAGGCTATTCCTGATTTCCTTGAGGGAAAAAGACTCTTAAAATGGCTTATCTTTTATGGAGGCAATGGAATGGCTCCTTTGAGGTTTGATTCTACTCTCAAACCAGCGTTGACTTTTTGATTCTGTCCAACCCATTTCTCCTCATACATAGGGCATATTGACAGATCAGGTAGGCTGCTGTGTATGAATATTCACTGAGGCTGAATAATTATGTCTTTTCTTGATGTGAGCCAGAGGGGCTGTATATGCCTAATAGAAGTAGAGTTGTGTAGACATTGCAAAAAAAATTATTAAAAATTGCTTTGGCCGTACTCACACCCCTTTTGTGTTTGCTTTGCGCAAACATTCAAGCATTTACTCTCATGAATACCTGCAAAAGTACTCTTTAAAATCACATGCTCCTGTACTTTTAGATAGAAACTATCAACTCATTTATTTCCTCTGAAAGAGGTATATTTTATATAGGATGGGATTCTGCTCTGCCCAGGGCTCCCCAAGCCCTTGGGGAGAGCACTGGCACAGAGACAAATGGATCAGACAGGAGTGTGACCTTACCTTCCACAGCTAGCATTGTGTCTCCAAATACAAGTATTTTGTGTGATGGAATGCGAGAAAATTAAACTCTGTCCCTATCTAATCAATTGGACAATATTAGTGTTTTTGGAAGTCATGCATCAGGAAGGATTATGTAGCCTAGAAAGTTACTAAAATTCCCTAAAACTATTTGTTTCCTCTCACTAAACTACTCCCTGCCCTGAGAATATCAAAATCCCAGTGGCTTCTTCAAGACTTCCTCTGATTATGACCTCAGTTCAGCAAAGCACTTAAGACGTGATTGAATCCATCTCTGCCAAGCAAAGCATTTAAACATATGCTTAATTTCTAGCACGCGCTTAAATTCATTCCTATTAAGCAAAACATTTAATTTTAATCACATTTGAGTCCCACTGAAGTCAGTGGAACATAATCAAGTGCTTAAAGGTAAGCATATGCTTAAGTGTTTTATTGATTTAGGGCCTATGGGAGTTTTGCACTAATCCAGTCAGGAAGCAGAACCAATACCATGTGACTCATGAACAAAAGCAACCAACTGTGTTGATTGGTCCAAACTAATTAACCCAGAGTACCAAATATCAAATATTTGGAGCAAACTGTTCATGATCAGTCCATAGCATTGCCCCACAACAAGCAACAGCAACAAAAACGCCAGTTACATTGAAGGTAATTGCAATCGGCTAATGGATCATCTATGAGCAGAGAAAGAGAGCTAAATTAGTCAAGTATACTATTCCTTGGAAATTATTCTCTCTGCTCTCATTATTAGCTTCTACTTCCCCTAATGCTGACACAGAGGTGAATGCAAATATCAGGGACAGATCTATAAATCAACTAGGGATGGAATTTTAAAGGGCTGCAGTCTGAAACTTTTTTAAAACAAAAAGTAAACTAACATGGAATTGAAATTTTATTTCTGGAATTGAGGGACACCTCTACCACCTCTGGGCCTTCCAGGTTGTTTTATTTGTTTTAATAGGGCATGCTGAAAGAGAGGGAACAAAGATTTTACCATTCAGGATTTCATAATGAAGTTGCTCTACCTTGCTATTAGGCATGAATGGCAGCATGTGCTGAAGGGAAGCCGGGGGGAGGGGAGGAGAGCGATTCAGAGCTGTGTGGGGAGCCCAGAAAAAGGATAGCAGGAGGTACTGCAAGTTAGATTGAGCTGGTGGACGGGTGGGAGATTATACAGCATTTGCCTGTGCTGTGACTGTGTCTCAGTGCCCATAATGAGCTTCTTTCCCATAAAGGATTTGGGGAGAAAGTACTGTGTTTGAATAGAGTCCCTTTAAAAAGTAGTTTTAAAACAGCTCATTTTCCATTCCAATCATGTATATCCCTCAATAAGACTGGAGCCAGATGCTGGTAGATCTGAAGAAAGCAACCCAGCCCTTTTCTTATCATATCTGACAGAGATGACAGAATTTAAAAGCCCAGTGGCTTTTTCGATAGCCTCTAACAAGAACTGGGACTTGCCAGGCTGCATCTGTCTGGCCAAGCAAGGCTATATTTCTGTGCTAAATCCCATGAAGATTTTCAGCAGAATCTTACACTTAGTGTCTAAATTAATGATATTCCTTTGTTTTTGCCATGACAAAAACCACTCTCCACTAGATACATAATGTTAAAGTTTTTGTCTTGGACGTATTCTGTAAAAGCTTTTTCAGCTTCATCATTTTGACAAGCTGATTCCATTAAATTATCCACAATTTTCATGTATTTTTTTTTCTTTTCTGAAGTTAGAAAACTGTGATAATTTGTGGGGTTACAAGGTGGCTCCTTCCCCCCCCCCCTCCCCATCACATTTTGGAGAAACATCAGCATTTTCAACAGAGCAATTACTGCTGTACATGTAGTTACTCCTGGGGGAATTCTGTACAATGCAGGCTCTGGGGTGGGGTTGGGGATGAGGGGTTTGGGGTGCAGGAAGAGGCTCTGGGTTTGGGAAGGCTCAGGGCTGGGGCAGGGGATTGGGGTATGGGGTTGAGGCAGGGCTTACCTTGGGCAGCTCCGGGTCAGCAGCGCAGTGGAGGTGCTAAGGCAGATTTTCTGCCTGTCCTGGCACTGCAGACTGCGCTGTGCCCCAGAAGTGGTCAGCTGCTGGTCTGTCTCCTAGGCGGAGGCGCGCAAGCACCGCCGCCCCCAGCTCCCACTGGCCGGTTCCCAGCCAATGGAAGTGTGGAGCCAGAGCTTGGGGTGGGGGCAGCGTGCAGAGCCCCATGTCTAGGAGCCAGACTTGCTGCTGGCCACTTCCAGGGCGCAGCGAGGTGTCAGAACAGGTAGGGACAAGCCTGCCTTAGCTGGGCAGCACCACCGATGGGACTTTTAATGGTCCGGTTGGCAGTGCTGACCAGAGCTGCCGTGACCCAGTGCCTTCCATTCTATGACCCAGTACTGGGTCACGACCCGCAGTTTGAAAACTACTGAGCTAGAGGGTTCCTGGCAGCTGCAGTTCCCAGCAAGCCTTGAGGGAAGGTGAGGGCAGTGCACAGGAAACTCCGTGCAAGCCTGGGACTGAGCATCAGGCTGTTTCTCCCTCTGGATCCCTGGACTCTGGGGGAGAGAAGTGTGTGTGTGTGTGTGTGTGTGTGTGTGTGTGTGTGTGTCTGGGCTGAGGGGGCATGGGTGGGCTTTGTGGGGGAAAGAGTATGATTATCTGGGCTGGGGGGCCCATGACTGGACTATGGGGGGAAGGAAGTGTGGGTATCTGGGTTGGGGGGCTCTGTGGCTGGGCTCTGTGGGGAGGGGTTTGGGATATATAGGCTAAGGGGAGGGGGTCGTGGGTGTCTGGCCCCTGGCTGGGCTTGGGGGAGGGCAGAGAAACAGGAACTGGGTTGTCATAGGGGTTTCTTTAATTCTCTACTCCAGGGGGAATTTTTGTGTGTCTGTATTGTTACAGACATACTTGCTGACAGGCATTTTGAAATAAATTACCAAAATAATTGAAACTGGTGTAATTATGTAGTGTTATTTTGACAAATAAAATTTGCAGAATTTTGCAAAATTTTAAAATATTGTGTGCAGAATTTTTAATTTTTTTGGTGCAAAATGCCCCCAGGGGTAATGTAGTGTCTACTTGCTGGACTGCTCCATAACTTCTCCTTGAGCCCTTTCTTAGGACTAAGGCCTGGTCCCCACTAAGCCCCCACTTTGGACTAAGGTACGCAAATTCAGCTACGTTAATAACGTAGCTGAATTCGAAGTACCTTAGTCCGAACTTACCGCGGGTCCAGACGCGGCAGGAAGGCTCCCCCGTCGATGCCGCGTACTCCTCTCGGCGAGCTGGAGTACCGGTGTCGATGGCGAGCACTTCCGGGATCGATCCGGGATCGATTTATTGCGTCTTAACCAGACGCGATAAATCGATCCCAGAACATCGATTGCCTGCCGCTGGACCCTCCGGTAAGTGAAGACGTACCCTTAGACATGATCTCATCTGATAGAGCACCACTGGTGGTTTGTTAAACTCTGATTGTTAAAATGCTCTGGACACAGATCAGGTTTCTTTACTTGGTATTTATCAATGTCTCACTTGCCTTGAAATGGAAACCGCCAAGAATTTTGACAAATGAAGATTTCCTAGTTGCACTCAAACATCTGAGCAGGTGAGTGTCCTCTACTGACTTTCTGTTACAGGATGGTAGTATGCCTTCGTCAATCACTAAAGGCACCTCTCCACCTCCTAAGGCACCAAAGGGCTGTGTGCTGCATTTTGCTTCTGGCACTGATAAATGCTGAAGAAACAGCACAGATATAAACTGGAAAATCAGAAGAATGTTTACTAGAGCTGATAATTTGTGGAGGGCAAGGAATAATGATGCTTAACATTTTTTTCAAATATTAACTTCACAACGCCTCTGTGAGGAGGTGAATTATTATTCTCCCCATTTTACATGGGGAGAAAACTCAGGCTTGACTCCGCAGAGACACATATGGAGTCTAGGGAGAAACTAGACCACAAAACCACTGCTTGAGTTCCAAGAAATACTTTCTATCTGCCACGCAAGGCTTGGTACAAATGAGCATCATTACAAAGCTACCTCCTGGCATCACTCTGGTTGAAGTCAATGGGAGGGTATGATAATCAGTATTTATGAGGTGACTCTCAAAGCAGAACAACCCTTTGTGTCTGTTCCAGGGGAAGGAAAATCTATCTAAGGTATTAATATGGTTCCTATTACTGTAGTATCTAAGCCCCTCAAAATCTTTAATGTATTTATTCTTAAAATGCACCTTTGAGGTAGGGAAATGCTATTATCCCCCATCTTACAGATGGGGAACCCAGGCACCTAGAGACTAACCTGCCCACAGTTATGCAGAAAGTACATGGTGGAGAAAAGAAGCAAACCGACTTTTCCCAAGGTAGCACTCAACTACTGCACCATGTTTCCTTTCTTCTGCCTTAAATCCCTGCTTGTTGCCACGTATTCTCGCATTGCTCAAATTAACAGCTTCCTGATCCCCAAGACTGAATAGCTGGCTAGCTCAGCTTCCCAGCTTATGCACAGTTTATTCCCCTCATTTAAAACAGCAGAAGCACTGGCTGCATGCACAGACCATTATCCTAGTTGAGTTGTTAAAGTTACCTTAATGCTGGCTTTATTTTCTGTAGCGGTACTGAAGGAAAATGTTTCCTTTGAAAGGTCTCAGACCTCTATCCTCCCAACTCCTGATCACAGTAATAACCAACCTCAAGGAGTCATTAGTGAAGACTCAAACAATATCCTGTAACAAGTCAGCAATGAAGAAATTGGCATAGTTTATCTCTTGATTCATGTTCTTATGGAGATAATGAGTTGCAAAATAAAGCCAACATTTCTCTTGTGCTGTACAAAATCTTTACGAGAGACATTGGGACTGATTCTCCTCCCCCCCCCCCAACTAATGTTGAATATAATCCTGCAAGAGGCTGTAATAGCCAGAGCCCATCTACAGAAATGGCATGCTCTTATAAAGCGGTGCCGCTTTATTTACTGTGCTGATCTTTATGCTGACTTGGCCTTGGTTGGTGTAACTTCTTGAATTGTTTACAGGTGCTGGGCAAGTGGTTTAATGATTATATTCAAATCCAACCCATATTAAGATTTTTTTTCATTCAGGAAATTAATATGATGAGCTATATAAACTGGGTTTGGATAAACTCATGGATTTGTTTGCTTCTTTGTTGTCATTGTGAATAGACACCTATGTTTCATAGGAAAGCTGATAAATAGATAACAAAAATGGTAACTCACCATTCAGTGACTTGTAAAATCTCTGGCTCTGCTATTTGGTTTGGCTTCTGCCATCAAAGGTATGAGGTTTTCTTCAGCAAAAGGAATGTTCAGATAGATCTTCTTTAAAAATCTCTAGTGTCATTTGATGTGGTTCAAAAACTGGGCATCAGGAGATTTGGGTTAATTTCCTAGTTCTGCTGTTGATTTGCTGTGTGACTTTGGACAAGTCACTTTACCTTGCTGCTCTTTGGTTTCTTCCTCTGAAAAATGGAGATAATGATAATTGGCCAAAAGAAGTGAGGCCTAACATTCAATTTGATGGCATTTCTCTGTTTGTCTGACAATATTATGCTAAGATTTGAAGACCACATCTGATCAATTCCAAAAATTCAGGGAATGGTCTAGGCATCTATGGGAAGAAGAGACCTATTGAATTGGTGACAACGTGGGAAAAGCCTGATTTCCACACGGTGCCTATTTGGTGCTGGAAGCAAAGAATGGCTCCCACACACATACACACCCGCAGCCACCCAAAGCATCCCAGGAGAGATGGGGAGAAGTTGAGAACCAGCAACCAGTTACGGATCCTTATTCTTTGCCGCAGTGTAGGTCAGAGCCTGAGGGATGCTCTTAGGTGCACTGGTTGGCTGTATTCCCGAAGGATCATCTACTGTTCCAGCCGGAGCACAGCTTGTTCCAGTCTTCTCCTCCAAAACACCCCTCCTAATACCCAACACACCGTCAGCAGACAGGGACTGTGTGAATGGAGGCATAGGAGCCAGCTATCCCATTTGTATGCCTAGTAGGGATTCCCCAAACTGAGGGGATTTTTCTTTTTAGCTACTGAGAAGCATAAAGGGGAACAGAACAAGTAGGAGAATCATCTCCAAAATATTGATTGTGACCCCTTGGCCTTTTTGAAATTATGTGTTTGGCCATCTGGCTGAAAAGGTTAGATACCACTGATGTATAGCCATTCTCTATTTACTGTGAGCTTAATTCTGCACTTACTCATGCAGCTGCATAACCCCATTGACCTCTGTGGGATTGAAGGGGTGTAAAAGAGAGCACAATTTTTCCTGTAATGCTTTTTGTCTAGGTCCAAATATTACATGCTACCATGAGAGCACAGTTTGTTACAGGCAGTACAAATTGTAAAAACTATAGAACAAAATGAATGTCACTAAGGTTAAGATCCCCAGGATTTGCTGCTGTTGTGTATGATGTCTGACAATTTAGCATGTTCCTGTATGTCTGCATAGTCTCATGGTGTGATTGTTTTATTGGGTATACTGATGGAGAAGAAACTTTCGGTCTCTTTTCTTTAAAATTTTGTATTGAATTTTTTTCTGTAGATCTAGGCTTAATATATACAGGCTTTTTCATCATGACTCTGCTTAGACACTTCATCCCTGACTTATAATGTACCCTAATGTTCCAGTCCTAAACCACAACATGGGCTGCACAGCTCTCCCAATATACCATAAATCTGATTTCTAATACCTACTTTTATTCTTGAGTCTTCACAGAGCTCTGCAAATGCACCTCAATCGTCTCCTGCAGCGTCTGCTGCTATTCCACCCCGGGGGTCTCCACACACAACTCTGCCAATGCATCTTAGTTCTGCCCTACCTTCCTCCCTGCTATTCCATTCCTGGGCTCCCCTCACAGCTCTGCTCAAGCCCCTCACTGCTGACCTGCAGTGCCCTTGAGGGAAGAGCATTTCTGAACCCGATGCCCCAAATTGAAAGTGTTAATTATGTCTTGGAGTAAAGGAGATTTTGGGGAGAATTGGCATGTTTGACTTTGGAAAGGAATTACATAGAGCTCATTGGAGTGCCTTGGCTCTTGAGTTGCAAGTGCAATTCAAAAGCCACCATATAAGCAAATTATCAGAACACACTAGATTTTTGGATCACCCTTGGAAGTCTTTAATACCTAGCAAGAAAGTAATAATTATTAATAAAAACTATCAATCAATAACTTTACTCATTTCCCAGGGTCTCTTCCTCACATCAGTAACCTATTTATATGAACTATTGGACTTTTAAAGTAATTACCTAATTATTAACACTAGACAACAAGCCAGACTTCAGTAATTGCTTTTATTAACTACCAATGCATGTCATCACTAGTACAACATTTTTCAACTTAACATTTCAATATTTAGTGTTTGAGTTATTCATATTCAGTTTGCTTAATACTTCAGTATTCATTTTAATTTAACTTTGTGTGTCTTGGAACACCATATTCATAAAGGCTTTGACTTCTGTCCAGGTGAGATAGGGATTTTCCGAAGTGTTCTGGGTCTCTGTAATCTCTGTGACATCCACTGATGGGCATAGAGGAAACCTCTGTTTTCTTAGGCTGTGATTCAGAAAGGCATCTCTATTCGGGATAACACTTAGCACATGCTTGAATTTAGGTACGTGCTTAAGTGCAGTCCTTCATCGAGGTCTTAAAGCTGAGTCTAAATAATGCAATTAAGCCCTCTTTCAGAAATGGCCAACAGAGGAAATTTTTTAAATCAGTTGACTCAAAATCAACTGATTTTAAGCTGTCCCTGTTGAATTCCCTCAAGGAATTGGTTTGTGACTAAAACCATTACAAATTACAATTAGTACTATTTCTTGTCATCTTTAAGTCAAAATATATGCTCTAGATATAAGTAGCTGACTTATGGACAACATAACATTAACCCTTTGTGGCCCTTTGTGAAAACTTATTCTCAACCACAAACTAGCCTCAGCTGCTGAAGCTGTGATGTATCTTCTGGAGAGCTCTACAGCCCTTTCTTTGAACGTGCTTTCTTCAAAGGTGCTTTGTGTGGAGAGATTGAAGATTCTCCTTAGGCAGCTAGAGACTCCTGATGGATGTTAATTGGAGTTCAGTTTTCAGATACCAGAACATCCTCTTTAACTGTATGTATCTTTCATTGGTTTCTATGAAAACTGCGGTTAGGACTTCTTTTTGATGGAGTTATCTAAGGAATGTAGCTCATATACAATTGGAGTTAAGATGTTGATTTTGATTAGCTTCCTGTGTCTTATGTAAAAAAAACTGTATCACCCAATCTTATTGTCAAGCAGCATTTATTCAAAAGTCTGTTTCCCCAAATTGTTTCTTTTATATCTTCAAGTGAAAACTGTATAAACTCCTTGATTTATTAATAGATTCTATGTAATGTTTGTGTGTGTGTGTGTTTATAATATAATATAAAGCCTTATACAGTTAGTATTCCTTAACCTTAACATGTATGTTACATCTTACTAAAAGAGCAAAAAGCTGCAATCAAGGCTGTTTCTTTCATCTGTTTTTAATTACCAAAAAAAAGGGGGGAGCTCTTTGTGTTCCATTACAAGTGCAAAATGCAACCATATTTCAAAACAAACTAACTCATATACTAGTTAAAGGAAAGACAATGTATAGTTATCTTGCATTATGTACATTTTAAAATGCGTAATTAAGAAAACTGCAACTTTATTATCTTTAAGTAGAGAAAAGGGAAATCTAGTTATTTCTCCTATTATTGGAGTTGTCTCTTCTGGAGATGTTTTATAAGCTTTGTCTTTGAAGAACAGGTAACCTATGTATCATCAGTAAATCAAAATTGTTAAGTCTTTATCACACCCTATTATGCAAAACTTACAGAACCAGTAACTTTTTTCACATTGTTTAACTGTATCATACCTTTCTATCTTCAAATTCATTTTTTCGGTTTCATTATAAAACATAATCAACGCATGCATATAAAATACATTTCACTGTATATCAAAACATGTCTTAACTTTAAAGTATGTGTAAATATGGCTTGTTATTTGTGCAACTCTCTGCTACTCCAGATGTGAGACTCCATACACAGCTCTGCCATTGCTGCTTAAGCTAGACTTGCAGCATCCCCTGCTAATATTTTGCCTTGATTGGATAGAGGCTGACAATTGTGAGACCATCTTCTAGGTTCTTTCTGAGTTTTGGCTTACTTAACATTAGTCCATTAGGCTGACTTTCATTTCCTTCTGACTTGTTTGATAGCCCCAGAGCATCAAGTCATTCCCTTACTACATCTCAAGAAGGGATATACTGCTCAACTAGAATGTATTAGACTAAGAAGCTGCCTGTCTGCTAATAGGAACAAATAGAAGTAGAAAGATATGAAAGAAGACTGAGAAGCTGGCCATTTACTCCTTTGGTGTCTGCTTCTGATCCTGTCATTGAAATCTACCAGTATGTCTGCACTGGAGTTGGAAGTGTAATTTCCAGCTTGGGTAAATGTATGTGCATAAGCTTTGATTGAGCTAGCATGCTAAAAATAGTAGTGTAGCCATGGCAGCATGGGCAGTAGGATGGGTAAGCTGCCCAAGTAAGTACCTAGGGTCTTAGACAGGATTGTAGTCAGGAGACTAGCCTGTCCCGCCACTTTTACCACCTCGGCTACATTGCTACTTTCAGAATGCTAGCTAGAGTGCATATATCTACCCAAGCAGGAAACTACACCTCCAACTCCAATATGGATGTACCCAATGAGAAAACTCAATGGACCTCAAAGGGAGCAAGATTGGGCCCTTGAAAACAGAATTTGTGGGAGACCCACCATTTGACTGCCTGCTCAGTTTGTTTCCATGCTGTAACACACTCTGGTTGAGTAGCTGCACAGCACTGAGGTCCTGGTCCATGACTACAGTCCTAGGCATTACAGTAATACAAATAGTAAATAATAATAATCAGTCCACAAGCAAATATCATTGTACCGTGACATCTGTTAATAACAGGCAATAAGAGGACCGCAGGTATTTTAACTGTTAATAGGTAGCCATTTAAGACAGTGTGACAATAAAAATAAGTCCTTTTAGATCAGTTTTCCTTGTGCTTTGCCAGGGCACTTTTCCTGATGCACACCTCTCAATTTAATGCAACGCCCTTTGCCAATGCACTCTCACATTGGTAGGAGGTTAAAAATTATGTTCTTGGAGTGAACCCCTAATATTAAAGAAGGTTCCACCTCTGACCTCCTTCGCAAGCTGATTGTAATATAGTTTATTACACAGGTGGGCAGGTCAGTACATTGCCAGAAGCATTTTAGGTGGCCACCTGCTACACTGTGAGTTAATGTAAAGGAGATAGGAGATCTCACAGGGACTGAGATTTTGCTGGCCATTAACAGAGGTGATTGCAAATAGCAAGAGGTAATTAGTACAGGTTTCACTATACCAGTTTTCCATCTGCTGCTGGCTACTGGTTTTTAAGCTGATCCCTTCACTCTCACGTCAGCTATTTGCATGCTCTGTCTTGGATTCTGGATGAAAAGGACATTTAGTGAAAAGGGGCATAAATCAACAAAATAACAATGTAACCTGTAGAAATATGAATCTATGTAGATTAATCCATGTTTCCCAAATTGCATAGTAGGTCGTAATTCAATCAAGGGGTAGGGGTCTTGTGACGTTTATGAACATTTATGAATAGCATAAGGGCTCAGATTAAATGTCAGCCCTGATATTCAATTCAGGAACACGTATTATTGTTGTTCATTAATATATAAAAACAACAATTATATCCACTAAAATCCTCAATTTAATTTTGCTGTAATCTGTCTCTGCCCGTGTCAGACACGCAATGAACTTTCTCTCCACCTCAGATTCAGATCATTCACAGGGCTCTATTGAATTTCAGCTCAGAAGGGTCTGGTGTGTTGCAGTTTTTTCCAGACATGGGCTTGGATTAGTTTGGGCCCTATTTGGATTGAGAATGTAATAACATTAGGATTTCTCTATTGCCTTGTTTGTCCCATCCTCCTTTGGCACTAAGTTCTATATCAGATATTCTAAGGGTAAAACACATCCAGTGGTTTAAAGGCCTTGGAAAGCTTACAATGCAACAGAACCTTCTGTGGAGTTGGTATACAGCACAGACTGCATGTAGTAGAGCTGTGCTCCATGCCAGCTCCACATAGGTCCTTGGAGAGGGCAGTTGGAGGTAGAAGCATGTCCAGTTATTTCATGATTACCCGGATCCAGTGCCCGTCTTTCCTGTGCAACAGATGTTCAGGAGTTGCACCCTCTATTCCAGTCCAGGCTTTAAACTAATAATAGTCAGCACCTCTATTTATTTTATTTTATTTGCTAGATCTCAAATACATTTTATTTGCTAGATCTCAAAGCACTTTGCAGAGGTAATCAGCATTATTTCTATTTGACAGAATGGGAAACAGGCACAGAAAGGTGAAATGCCTTTATCCAAGCCACATATGATAAACATTTTCAAAAGCTCATTCAGTGACTTAGGAGCCTGCGTCCCATTTGCAGAAGTGGCTTATGCATTTAGAATCCTGTGGGCTTGTCTGCATGAAACAGCAATGTGCACTATGGGGTTGTGATTTCTAAAACACACTAATGTGTTACACATTGATTGGTCAGTATAGACCCTGCTGGTGCACACTAAAAGTTGCCTAGCATGCTTCTAAGTTAAAGCACACTTGGGAAACTTTATTGTGCACCAGCACCAACCAATCTACACCAACCAATTAATTTGCAACATGTTAGTGCACTTTAGAAATCACACCTGTATAGGGCACATTACCCTGCTGTGGAAACGAGCCCAAAGTCTTGTTGATTTTCAATTATAGGTAGGTTCCTAGATGCCCGAGTCATTTTTGAAAATGGGCCTTGGACACCTAAATCACTTAGGTGCTTTTGAAAATTTTACTCATAGGGACAGATTCTGCCATCCTTACTCCTATGGAGTAGTAATTCAGACCACAAGTAGTCCCATGATTTAAATAGGACTAGTCAAGAAACGATGTTAGAGGAAAGTACTACTCAGTGTGAGTAAAGGTGGCAGAATCTGGCCACTGGGAGTTAATGGCACAGCTAAGAATAGAACATGGTGTCCAGATTCCCAGACCAGTATCCTATTTACTGGACAACACTGCCTCGAAGTAGTGGCCATAGAGGCATTAGTGGCATGACCCACATCTTGCTGGTGAGTTAGGAATTGGATTTTATACCCCCTGACCACTACCATCACTGTGCGCCCTTATAGAAAATCCTCTTACATAAGCTTCAGTGAGGATGAGGGTGGTAAAAAGTGAAATTCTGCTAAGGTTAGTAGTAGTGGCTTTTCCTTGGGAACTGTTAAATAGTCCTAGGAACTGGAGAAGGAGAAGATCAGTTGGTCATCTTGTACGCCCCCACCACATATATTAATTTTGGGTTGAAAACACGTGACATTAGAAAGAGAAGGATAACAGTGGCATATGAGTCAGAGGATTATTCCACTTATAACATGGAGTACTGGAAAGTAAATGGTCAATTTTCATAGATTTTATTTTTTTACATGTTATATAATAGCGTGTCCTGGAGAAATCTGCTGTGTTAATGCAATGTAATTAGGTTGTATGTCTCTAGTGACAAAGTGTATCTCAAAGTGCTGTATAAAAAGTTACACCCTATCATTTTAATGGGTCAAATTCTGCTCTTAGTTGCAGTGAAGTCAATGAGGTTGCAAAGGGGTAAGAGAGTAGAGTTTGGCCCACATTGTATATGTTTTCAATATTTATCTAACATGGAGTGAATCACAGTTTCCTCAGATACATTCTGTTTTTTCAATACTTCACATGGAAAGTTTTATTTTTATATTTTGGACATGACTTAAAATCAAGCGCCTGGACCACTTGTGATCATTAAAGATTTTATGGCACTTTTGGCAGAATGTTAGCCCTGGTGACTTGCCAAATTCCAATTTAGGCTTTGTGTAATTACTCATCTAAAATTTCCATACAGTTTTCATTGGGTATAGTGCTCTTCCTCACTTCTTCCACTGAACATTTCTGTAGTGTTGCTATGCACTGTTAAACAGTTGTTGAGTGCCACCCCAGAACTGACTGCCTTTCAATAGTTAAAGTGATTTTTGTATACTCTCTCTGTGGCGTAATTCTGCAAAAGCCGATGAATATGTTCTGCAAATGGTGAGAGCCCTCACTTCCCAATTAAGTCAATGCTCAGTACTTAACTTTATAAACTAAGGGCCCAGTCCAATAATTTGGCATTTTTTGGCATTAAAGTTGTTACTGTAAATGATGCAAGTAGCGACACCTATATTTAAGATTGGCTGATACTTCCCATTATAACACCCTGTTTTCAGTTGCTTATAACTGCCAAACTTTAAGAATTTGGGCTGATATTTTTTCATACTGGGTCCGCCTCCAGCTGATTTTTTCCCCCCTCCAGAAAATTTCAGCAGAAATAGTTCAGCCATTTCTCAGAACAATATTAGGGAAAAAATACATTATTAAAAAATTACCATGTTAAAAGATTCTTACAATAGTTTCATTGAGAAACTCTAGCGCCTCTATGCTTGGATCAGAGACTTGAAACGTAGGTAGTCAGCCTGGTGTCAGGGATGTGCCTGTTGCCACTCCTGTGAAAATCTACCTAACTTTAACCAAGTTATGACACTTTCAGTTCGCATCTATTCAGTGGGGTCTTGTTAGAGTTTGTCAACCAAATGCTCCAAAGATTCTGTCTACACTGAGGATGCTCCATCCCAGGGCTGCAGGGGCTGGGCAGGACTTTAGGTTGAATTACTGCTCCCAGCTACTGCGGCTATTGCGGTACTGGACACAGAAATGGAAAGCAGGGAGACTGTATCTCCTGTGGACTCAATTCTCTCCATGTTGATGCCCAGTCAGCAAGGAGAAGGAGGAGGAATGGAGAGGGGGTGGCGGCTCCAAGCACAGACAGTGGAGACGGGAGGGGGGGAAGGAACAGGTCAGTGCACTGGGAGGGGGGGTCTCCCAAGCCCCCACTGCAAAACAGCATACCCACACCCCGTCGCCAGCAACTGAGATGGAGGGGATAGCTCAGTGTGGGGGGTACGATGTCCCTGATACTCCCCGCTGCAAAATAGCAACACTTCCCGCCCCACACTTTGCAAGCCAGATGCTGAGGAAGGGAGTAGGAAACTTTCCAGCTGTGCCACTGCTGCTTCCCCGACCTCAGCTCCTCCCTCCCCCCCAAAAAACCCTCTCTTCCAGACCTTCCCCCCTGCATATGCTGTCCACACAGGCAGGCTCTGTCAGGTAGGGCAAATGGACGGGGCTGTATGCCCTGGACCTGCGCTAAAGTGCCAGAGTTAGGAGGGGAGTGGAAAGACACAGTTTGGGGGGAGCAATGCCCCATATGCCCCCCAATCTCCACCTTCGAATGCGACGTCACAAATGTTGCTCTTATCTGGCAGCTATGTTGCTGTTACCGGGTGGACAATTCACAGTAGGGAAAGTGTTCCTTGCAAGTGGCGGTTGCTATTACAAGATGTTGTTGCAAATAAGTTTCTACTGTATCCATTTCCCAGCATTCCATTCTGCCTCTGGGAGGTTCCACTTGACCCTTTTACACTCCCCTACTATCATACCAATTTGTTTGATGAAAGGATTGCAGAGCTCCTACTGATGGACCTATAACTAGAGCTGTCAACATTTTTTCATCAAACAGTAATTGAAATAAAAAGTGGGTTTTTCTCTCAAAAATGAAAATTTTTACTCAAAAAATAAATTGGCTTTCAATTTTTAAAAAATTGGTTTTGAAAATAGGTTTCCTGAAAGCACAAATGTTCATGTCAAAAACAGTTTTAGAAAAATAAAATAAAACATTTTTGCAGGGAATTTCAATGAAAAAACAACAACCCTGAAATGGTTTTGGAATTTCCCATGAAAAAAAAATTGGTGTCTGTGAGTTATAGCTTGAATTGCAACCCTTTTTCAGTAACGAAACTCATGCTCCTGAGGTCACTTTGTTCGTGATGCCTATGCCAGCCAGCATGTAGCTGTTCCCGGGATGGCCAACCCAACTGAAGCTGTATGCATCTTGCTAGCTGGCCTACAGTTCCAGTGATCCTTCTCTACCCTGGAATTCTCTCTAGCTATTCCTTCCCACTTGCTAGCCTACCTGCTTTATTGTCCGTCCTCCCCCCACCCACCCACCCACCCCCACCACCACTCTTCTCCCTGGCCCACAATCTGCTGCCCCACCCCTCCTTACACGTAGGGTTGCCATGCATCCGGTTTTTGACCGGAATGCCTGGTGGAAAAAGGACCCTGGTGGCTCCGGTCAGCACTGCTGACCGGGCCATTAAAAGTCCAGTTAGTGGCGCAGCGGGGCTAAGGCAGGCTCCCTGCCTGCCCTGGCTCTGCACAGCTCCCTGGAAGCGGCCAGCATGTCCCCGCAGCCCTTAGGAGCAGGGGCAATCAGGGAAGCTTCCGCATGCTGCCCCTGCCCCCAGCATTAGCTATGCAGCTCCCATTGGCTGTCAACCACGGCTAATGGAAGCTGTGGGTGCAGGGCCTGCGGGCGCAAGCATCGCGCAGAGCCGCCTGGCCCCTTCGCCTAGGGGCTGGACATGCCGGGCACTTCCAGGAGCAGTGTGGAGCCAGGGTAGGCAGGAAGCCTGCTTAGCCCCACTGCACCGCCAACCGGGAGCTGCCTGAGGTAAGCGCTGCCCGGATGGAGCCTGCACCCTGAACTCACTGCCCTAGGCCAGAACCCCCTCCCGCACCCTAACTCCGTCCCAGACCCTGCACCTCCACTTCCATGAAATGATACTTCAAAACATCAATCTTTTGTATAAACCTTTGCTTTCAGTCTCAAATAGGAACAGATCATCCATTTGGAACAACTCATCAAAGTAGCAGGGTTTGACTCATCTTGTTCTTTAATTCATTCTATGTTAATATGTCCTGGACAATAGGTTTACGGTATAGCTCAGATAATCCATAACATAGATAGGTAAATCCAGAGACTCTGTGTTATGCTAAGTACTTAGACTACCAGAAGGCAATAGTTCCCCCAAACATTCTCTCTCAAAGCAGAGATCTCTTTTCTCCTAAGGCTGTAGGTAACACATCAATTTTAGGCCAAAACCAGAAGGGACTGACATGCCACTATTTATCCACAAAACAAGCCGCTGTAGTGTAAGCTTCCTCACCACTCTGCCCCCATAATGTGCCTCACCTCTGACCTGCAGGAACTGTATCTAGGGCCAAGAAGAGGAGTTCGCTCTCTGTGGCCAATTTAATCCTTAACCTCTCTGCTGAGACTACTGACAAGGAGGCCAATTAGTGCCAATTATGGTGGTGGACTTTGTGAAGAGAACACCTGTCCACAGGGACCACCATCTTATTTCACATAAGCAACTGAATAGCCACCAGATGGTAACATCACTGAATCTCTGCTGACTTGGAATGGATTCAGACTAGCATCCTAGGGATGAAAGGTTCCCTAGCCCTATTACCAATCCCCCGAGCTATCCAGTCTCCTGGTTCTGATAATTTCTGAGCTTGCAAGGTTTCTGTGATCCATGAAGTGAAAAATTTGTTTTTTCTGCTGGAATTGCAAGAATCCCTGCGGCTCTGGGGTCTCCTTTTTATTTTGGTGTCATTTAGATTATTTCCTGCTTTATTTCTTCATGCTGTTTTTCTTGTTTTCCCCTCAGATCCTTGACGATCAGTTTGTGCTCTTCTCCTGAAGGAGACCTTTTCTGTGTCTCATGTAAGTACTCAGCATTTTGTACCTTTCAGTGACAAGAGTCATGTGTTTTATTCAGGGCCCATTCAAGCAAATCTGAAGCCCCTGTGAAGTATTTGCTAGGTCTCTCTGGCTGCAAGGCTTGTTATTCAATGTGTATCCTTGTTCTACCCAGTTGTCCCAAACTTCTGTACAGCATCAGTTTGTGATACTCAGAATGGTTCATTTTCACTGTGTGATGGGGAGAATAGGGAGCATGTGCAGAAGTGGTGTGTGTATTTCTAGATTGAATTAGGGAGGCAATGGATGGAGGATTCCTGTTAGATATGAGGAAAGCCTGCCATGATTTCCTAATGGATATTATCCCATCCCAGAGCTCTCATTCAGCACAAAGCAGCTTGTATTCCACATCATCCAGGACTGGAAAAGGTACAGAAAATATTTCATTAGCATTTCAACCTGTGCTTGCTGGGATACAACTTCATGACCTGGAACGCCTGCAACTGCAAAGTTGGCAGCAGTATGTGAACCCTCACTGCTTATATTGACCATCAGCATAGTTTTCACTAAGTCTTAGTGTACGTAATATAGTTTCTTTAGCATGCCCCAACAATAGAGGCGACGCGTGGTGGCACACATGGGGTCACATGCCCCTCCAGATTTCTGCCAGGGTTCATATGCCCTGCCGCATACCACCAGAACCTTTAAATCAGAGGTTTTCAAACTTTGGGGCACACCCCCTAGAGGGTGTGGAGGAACGTTCGGGGTGGGAGGGGAGGGAAGGGAAGGGGAGGGGGAGTGATGATGCCAGACAGCTTGGGCTTCAGCCCGGCAGGACTGGGGAGGGAACGCCATCTCTACCCTGACTCACCTTTTTTTTTCTGGGTTTGGGGGGTGCAAACAAAAACTGTAACTCAAAGTGGGGGGCTCTGCTCAAAAAATTTGAAAAACTGCTGCTTTAAATTGTGGGCCCCCCCACTATCAACAGTTACGGGTCATTTCTGCCCAACAATGCTAGAGTTTAAAAAAAATCTATCAGTGGTTTCCTTTGCAAACCTATGTTATGCATGGCTTTTCACTTGGGCTTGGTCGTTGGTATGTAAGTTGTCAGCTCAGTGATTTTTTTTTTCGTTGAAAAAAATATTGCTTTAATTTAGGGAGTTGTTGTTTGAGATCTGGGGCAGCAAAAATGTAAAATTCTCTCATGGATTGAGGTTTGCTTTTTACAAATGTTGCCAAGTTCTAAGATATGGTGTTTTTTTAATTAAACAAGTTTACATTTTCCTAATATTTCATAATACATTGGCATTGTGAAATCTAGTGATTCTGTAAAACAGTAAGACTTCTTAATATAATATATAAGGAACTTTAGCACTGCCAAGCAGTCATAATCGTAACAGGTAATTAGAGAAAGGCCAGAACTAAGGACAAAATTTTCAAAAGTGTCTGCTAACTTTTTGCGCCTCAGTTTGAGTGCCAGACTTGAGACCCCTTGAACCTGATTTGCAGAGGCATTGAGAATCTGCAGCTCCCATTGACTTCAACTGAAGTTGACACCTCTGAAAATGGGGCTTTAGATATCTTAAATGGGAATGCAAAATTACTGGGTGTTGAACATTTAGGCCTAAAACTCCAGATCCAAACTTTGGGGGTTTTAAGATGTGTTCTACTTTTGCAGCCTAAACCCATGTTCAATACTTGTTCAATGGAAAAACAATTGAATGTTAAAGAACTGTTTGGAAGAAAAACAATGTAACAAGCAGCTCTTTTTTAATTTTCTGGAAGCATTTACATCTGCAAGTTTATACACAAGTTATTTTTGTTTGTTTGTTTCTGGGAATATTTTTCAAAGTAGAACTAAAAAGGGAGTGGAAATTCTTAATTTCTTCAGGTGTGTGCTGAAACGTTCTAGCACCCTACAGAGTGTTGTTTGGTTGGTATCAAACATTACAACATGTGACTTTGAGATTTAAAGTTGACTCACAACATTTGCCATGTTGCTGAGGGAAAAATGGAACATTTTTTCCCATAGGAAAAATTATAGCCAGAGATATGATATGATTATTGCACAAAGTGGTATGACAGTGCCAACTCGTATGCAGATGAATTTGCCTGTGCTTATGTGGTCCCCATATTTCTTTCCTTTCCTCTTTCTCTTTCATTATAAGGTGTCCCGTACTCATAAATTACAATGTCCTGCTCCACTTTCACTCTGGTGTATTTGCTACATATAGGTAGGAGTCTATGCATATGCGTAGAGCTCCTATTTATGTTAGTAGCAGTGCCAGGCTTGTACATCAAGGGGCGCAGAGGCCTTCAAAAATGAAGTATGGCTTACGTGTAATGTGACATTTATTTGACTGAGTAAAGAAATTGATTAAAGTCCACCAGCCCATTGCCATCATGTATTTGTCCAACAGGGGTGGTTCATAATGGCCCCTAACAAATTCTGTTATTGTCACTGCAGAACTTCAGAGTATCGATAGAAAGTATGAATGATGCTCAAAGGCTTCAAATGTGTACATTTATGTTAATCCTTTCTCCATCAGAAGCCATTCATGGAAACACAGGGGACCACATGGCATCAGCATTTATTGTAGTTGACCATTTCATCATTGTTATAGTTCTGTTTTATAAACTAGCTCTGTGCTTCAAATCCCACTCTGTCAATGATTTACCATGTGATGGTGAGCAACTCATTTCCCCTCTCTAAGCCTCAGTTTCCTAATCTGCAACACTAGAGAGTCGCACACTTTGTTGTGTCTGTAGGCGGAGTTTGTTGCACACACTGAGGTTCCTTTCATTCCCTCCTCCCCCAACACCCTCTCATCTCTCTCTATTTCAGGAACATATATAAATATGTAAGCTTGTATACGTTTTAATTTCTTTCTTTCTTTCTTTCTTTCTTTCTTTCTTTCTTTCTTTCTTTCTTTCTTTCTTTCTTTCTTTAAGCTAAATTATTCAGGGTGTAGACATTTCAATTCTGTTGGGAGAATGGGCAGAGCTGAGATGGGGGTGTTGTTATGCTGGAAGGTGTTAATGACCCTTACATCTTTTTGAATGTCCTGCTCTGAAAATGCCATTTATTCCACAGCTTCATGAAGTCCTCTCTAGTAGAGTAATGATGACCTAAAGGAAGCTGAGTGGCAGCCTGTTGACCTCATCATAGATATGAAAATCATCAGTCAGATGGTCAATGATATGTGTGTCAAAGCACAATTGGCAGTGTTCCAGACTGCTAGTTGCCAGTGTCTGAGCATGACTATTCATTATATCAGACAGATGATATTAAAATAGTCTCTGATATCTATATGTGTGTTCCATGCTGCTGGAACTTGCTCATCAATTAATTATCCTATAGTCAGCATGCTGTAGCATAGAGTTTTGTACAAATGTCAACTAGCTAACCCTTTCAACACTCCTGTGAAGTTTGTTAGTATCATTATCCCCATTTTACAGGCGAGGAAACTGAGACATAGCATAAGTGACTTGCTCAGTGCAACACAGGAAGTCAGTGATAGAGACAGCGCTAAAAATCAGGAGTTACTGGTTCCTAGTCCACTAGACCACATTGTCTCTCACAAGAGTCACACAATCTTTCTTGACATGAGAACAGAAGTCCTTACTGTTGCATGTCTGGAGTTAATGATTATTCAAGATTGTCAAAAAACAGGGTCAATATGAATTATTTAATCAAAGATTATCAATCAGAAATTAATTTGGCACTATACAGAATACAGAAAGAATAGATACATTACCACCCTTGATGTAAGGTGAAGAGCTGACTCTGTGTCTCTTCCTCACTGCAACTGGTGGGATGCTCAGTTTCATTCCCCAACTAAATTCCACAACTATTCTGTCTATATAGGGTTTTTAGACAAAGAGACCCTTCTTTGCCAGAAATCCCTTGCCAGAACCATATGTTCTGATGTCATTTCTTATGTTCTGATAGGATTTCCTTTAATATCTGTGAATTCTTAGTTTAAGAACATAAGAATGGCCATACTGGGTCAGACCAAAGTGGCCAATGCCAGGTGTCCCAGAGGGAATGAGTAGGTAATCATCGAGTGATCCATTCCCTGTTGCTCATTCCCAGCTTCTGGCAAACCGAGGCTAGGGACACCATCCCTGCCCATCCTGACTAATAGCCATTGCTGGACCTATCCTCCATAAATTTATCTAGTTCTTTTTTGAACCCTGTTTATAGTCTTGGCCTTCACAACATCCTCTGGCACAGACTTCCACAAGTTGACTGTGCGTTGTATGAAAAAATACTTCCTTTTGTTTGTTTTAAACCTGCTGCTTATTAATTTCATTTTGTGCCTGATTTATGTGTGAAGACATAATTATTTATGGCTGAGAGGACTGATGTTCTTCACGATAATATCTTTCAGTGGATCTTTTTTTCCCCATAAGCATTCTTCCCTATTGATTTCCCAATAGGAAACATCTGCTGTAACAATCATCAGAATATCTGGAGTTCTATGAACATGGAGGTGCCAAGGATTATTAGATATAGTTTAATTCATAGAATTCCTGAATAGGGTGATTTACAGGTTAAGAATCAGTGTATTTAATGACAAACTAACTTTCAGCAAATTCAGGAAATATGAGGCAGACCGAATGCGCCAGTAACAGCCAACAAAAGCTGTTGCAATGGTCACAACATAAAAAACTGCTATAAAGCATCTTTCTGTTTATCAGAGTTGTTGAGCATTTAGATACACTAGCACTTTTCCCAGTATCTGACAGGAGGATATGACCATCTAGGCCAACTAAGAGCATTTGCATGACAAAAGGGCTATAGTATAATAAATCTTACAGTATCTAGTAATTTTCTTCCTGAAGTATCCCAGGTTGCTTAATAAACTGATATACAAACTATCCCCGAGAATCACTCCGTCCACCTCTGAAATTCAGCTCTTTGGAGGGGAAATGGAGCATCTGCTTAAGGTGGATGGTAATACTACACAACATTTTGGGATAGAAAATGAAGAGTACCTTTCCCAATTACTGAATATCTTCTGAAGAGAAAGAATGCTCTGAAAAGGGAGCACATGGGCAGTCTCTCTTAACGTGGCATTTGCAAAGAGAAGAAATGGTGAGACAAGCAACAAATTAGAAACAGTAGAGGTTTTATACTGGTATGTGTACAGAAGTCACATCATATGACTAAGAAGGCACTCCAGAAATGAAGGGCCTTAAATACAAGGGTCATGACCTTAAATTGAATTCTCCACCATAAGATGTAACCACTGAAGGCACTTAAGCAATAGGATTACATGAGAAAACTGAGTGTTGTGAAAAAAATAAGATGAACCTCATGATTTTCTACCTATTGCAACTTAGTAAGACTAGATTCTGATAATCTAGCCAGGAAGTCCTTGCAGAAATCCACTCAAAAGAGGGAACCAATGTATGCTCTAGGGTTTTGGCTATATCATTCGTTCAAGTGTGAATTTTCAAATTGTTTAATGATTGATAATGGCAAATGCTAACTAGAAGTTAATGTAAGGATGAAAAGTAGAGACAGACTCTTCAGTGTATGTAGTTTTATAGACTGTGCTGACTATCACTGTTCCTCTGAAACCCCGGGTTGTGGAGCCCAAAACAGGATCTGATCAACTTGAACGAGACTGAACCTAAGGAGTGGCCTGGACAGCAACTTAGGATAAGGAGCCCTCTGATGGTGCTTCCTTGAGATGTTGTTGTATGTTATCTCTCATCCAAATAATGTAATTGAATTTATTGAAGGTATTTGGATTATAGGGTGCACAGAAACATAATAGGCTACAGCTGCAAAATCTGGATCTGAATCTGGAAAATTCAGGGTGGGTAAAGATTTTAGATTTAGGAAGGAACCAAGGAAGGAAGCAAAGAAAGAGATAGAGGAAGGGAGAAGAGAGAGGAAAAAAATCAGATTTTCTAGTCCTCCTTTATTCCACACTGGTGCATTCTTTTCTAGACTCAGATGGAAGAAGGCCACTTGCTGAATCACTGGCAGTGCTGCTTGCAGCAACCTAGAGATCTGCCATCCAAATATTAAGCCTCGTTTGTTAGAGCTGATGGGATCATAACGCCAGGTGGTTTGACTGCAGGCCGTGTTGTAGTTTTCAGGGTAGTGTCTTCGCTGCAGTGGGAAATTATCTTGGATCTGGCATGCCTGTTGTTGTTCTCTACCTATACTGTCAACCATCGCCCAAGTAGATTCCACACTACCACCCTGAGTACATTGGTAGTGCTGCTGTTACATTTTTACAGACCGAAAAACCCTGTTGAGTGCAGTCAGTGCTGACTAATTCCATATTGTACACCTATCTCTGTATAATTTATACTGTAGACATGAAGCAAAACTGAGGCAGTAAAGATGAGTAACACTGAGTTCTGGTTACCATGAAAATCCCAATTTGCAGATATAACTGCCTTTACCAGAGCTCCAGATCTCACATCTGGGTGTTCAAACTGGCACTTGTACACATACCCACTCAAAGCCCTAAGTGCCAAACAGAGCCTCCACATTTATTCTGGGTGTCCTACATAAGGTACCATGTTTAAAAATTAGTTCTTAAAAGTGTTTCAGCAATTTCCTTTTCCTCTCCACCCCTCTTGCTTTAAAAAAAAAATCCATCTGCCTTCCGGCTGCTTATATACAATCAAACAGATGCACACATCTGTATGGGTGTCACTGATGATCCATTTGCAAACCACATTTGGTGACAGTTGCTTTATTTAGAGGCTGGGAATAGGAATCTTAGAGATGAAAGATCCACAGCATAAGAAGAAACAATGTTTTCTTCTCCCCAGTTTCCTGTTAACTTCCACTTTCTTCTCTTTCTCTTTTTTTCTCTCTCATGTGTGCATTTAGTTCATACTCAGGGAATATTTCAAATTATTAGAGTGCCCACCAAGCAACACCGGATTTTCTAAGGACAACCCAATGGCAATTTTTTCTGGTGGTACCCAGAGGATGCATGCATGTCTGGTTTTCATCCATCTCAACAAGCTGATTCCTGTCTCTTTTATGGCATCAACAATGTCAACCCTGTGGTTCCTATTTTTCAATTTTTGACTTGTTAAGCAGATGATACCTTGATTCTTTAAGCACAACCTCCCATGCTAGAGTAAGCCAAACCCACAAAATAGAAGCCAGATACAGATTTCAAACACCATACAGTTCCGGGTTGTTCATGTCCATAGTTCTGTTTCAGTCACTTGTAAAGTTGAAGGCCATTTGTAAAATTTGAATATGGATCTGGGTTCAAATTCCAACTGCACCTCTTTAGACACCTCACCTGTCTACACACAAAACAAGATGATTAATGTAACTACAAAGCAAACTACTGTAAGAGTGAGATCAGCTTTCAGGTATCTGGTATAATGTAGGGACTGCAGCTGCACTATAAGATTTCTTCTTTTGTTTTTGTATAAGGATCCATCACAACATCTAGCTTTTATGGAACCTGTGTGTCCCTAACAGTAGGATATCTGGTACTTTTCACACACTGCAGCATTTACAAGCGGGCACATTTAACAGTCCTGGTTTCAGGTCTTACTGACATTGCTCCAGTGCAAATCAGGAATAATTCTACTGAAGCTCCTGAAGTTATTCCAACATAAAACAGGCGTAAGTGAGATCAGAATCCGTTTCAGTATCCAGTCTTGCAAAATTCCATTTGTTTGCTCACCTAGAGAAGGTTAATTTTGTTTCGATAGGCAAGTGAAATATCATTTGTTATTTTTCATTGTCTTCATGGCAAAGGGCAGGTGAGCAGATTTTGAGCTTTAGCTGGTGAATGTTCATGATGATTTTGCAAAAGTGTGCCTAGTGTCTTACGATAGAATCAGAGACATCTACCTGTACATGAGAGTGCTTGGGCACTTGCATTTGCAAACCCTTAATGTATGTATCAGTAATGAAAATCTTAATTAAGAAAGCTGCATCATTGTCCATGAACACTCTTTCTTTCTCCCCGTGTGAAGTCCTTTGTGTATTGCAGCATCTACCTGGCCGAGACAGACAGAGCCCTCAAAGAGCTTGTCTGGCAGATCTTCTCTTGATTATTAACAGCTAGCGAATGACAAAGTCTCAGTCTCCTTTTGTCTTGTTACTGAGGCTCAGAACTGCGGAGCACATAATGTACGATAGGGTTGGATGGTTGGTTTGTTTGTTTTCTCAGTGTTTTTTTAACTTGATTTTATTATGTTGTTGGGGCTAAAAATCTGACACTGTCGATCAGAACTAATTTAAGTGGCTCATAGTTGCCAAAATGTGAAAAGACGCCCTTTCACACACACAAATGTACCTTTGCATTTAGAAACAATGCACTGGCTTAGACCACGTGATATGCGCACACACAAAAATTATGCTGATGTAATGTGGAGATTGAGATTTTAATCTCACTAAACTCAGGAAATTCAGAGTTAAGGTTCCCACAGCAACCTTACCTCTGCCCCTGTAAACTGTGTTCATTTCCATGAGGTCTTTCACTACATGATCACATGCTCTGTGCTGGACAATGTGACATATTACTTTTAGAAAAGACGGTAAGGTGGGAAGGAACTGTTGTTTTTTCTATAATCATATTGTGGAGATTATTTATTTGCTAAGCACCAATAATGTGTTTAGCGCTGTTCAGAACACACATACAAAACTTCATAATCTAATGGATATATAAAACCAAAACACTGATGTACATACAGAGACAGATTGTGCCAACCCTGTGTGACAGCACAAATGGGAGAGAGGGCATCAAGAGTCTCTCTCACTCTCACTCTTACACACATATATATTTGCCCCTATGCAACAGCCAAGCACAACTGCACACCTTGTGCCCAGATGGGCCAGATTCTCCTCTCACATACACCTTTTGTAATTCCATTGACATCAGCGATTTCTCATGATTTTCACATAAACAAAAGAAAAATCAGGCTCAGGAAGGACAAGGACTGTAAGGGTCTAGCATCACCAACATCACTACTCTCCTTGAGGTGGGTAGGGAGCAGCTGTATACACAGATTAGTAGAGCTCAACCCCACACCTAGGGCTTGTCTATACTTACAGCTAGATCAGCACTACTGCAATCGATGCAGCGGTGTCAATTTAGCAGGTCTGGTGAAAACCCGCTAAGTCAGTGGCAAAACGCTCTCCCATCGACTCCTGTACTCCAGCTTCCCGAGAAGAGTAAAGTTAGTCAGTGGAAGAGTGTCTCCTGTTGACACAGCATGGTGTAGACACCGCGGTAAGTGGATCTAGCTTCATCGACTTCAGTTACATTATTCATGTAACTGAAGTAGCGTAACTTAGATCGATGTACTGCGGTAGTGTAGATAAGGCCAGAGAGCAGCACATGTTGCATTCTTGCACAAGTGTTGCAGCTGCCATTCACCCTTGGAAGGAGGAATTCCAGCTGAGGCCCTCAAATTGTTCAGTGCCGGAAAAGCCACAATTTGTCCCACATTGTGTATCATACATGTGCCCTTATATTGTAGGAGTGAGAAAACAGGATCAGGAATCAAACCCAAGTCATCTATCAAATCCAATCTAATCTGTTTTAGGTATTACTAATATACCATCACTGTGGTACCACACCATAACCACAGGTTAGTCCACGAGGTAAGAAATCAAAATCTAAAACATTTCACATTAAATTAATTATTAAGGGGCTGATTCTCACCCTCCTGGCACTTTGCTTTGTCATTTATGACTGTATAAAGTGAATGCAAAATGCCGCCAGTCTGATCTGGTACTGTTTTACACCCACCATGCAAAGATGTAAATGACAATGGAAAATGAGTCTCAAAATCTTCAAGAGACGCCATTACCATCACAGAATAGCATGAAGCCTAGAATACCTGATATTTTCTGATCATCTCCAGCCAAAGAATAAGCCTGCTCAGTTTTCAGACAACATCAGGGTTATTCAGATCACTAGGCCGTTTCTTTTCATGCCCTGAGCCACTGGCCTTTTAGTTGCAACTTCTTATGTCAATAATTTATGCATCCCAGCATGCACTCAAAGAATGTACTTATCATTATTTGATTTTTATATGCTAGTTTTAAAATGTTATAAACTCTTTCAGAGATGACACACTGAAAATTTATAGAGGGGTTTTGTTTCAGGAGAAAGGGTGGTGCTGTTGATTGCTCACGTAAGTAACAGTTCCAAGGTCTTTAGAGGCTATATAAGGTTTCTGTATAATAATTCAAATTCCTGGGGGAATTTTGTGCCAAAAAATTAAAAATTCTGCGCACAATATTTTAAAATTGTGCAAAATTCTGCATATTTTATTTGTCAAAATAACATCATATAATCACTCCGGTTTCAATTATTTTGGTAGTTTATTTCAAAATACTGGTGAGCAAGTATGTCTGTAACAATACAGGCAACAAAAAAGATTCAGGAAATGTTGCTGGGTTTTTTTACAAATAGGTTCCTTCTTAGGCATATGAATACAGAATCCCCACTCAGCCACTCCCTGTACCCCTGTCCCATGTGGCCTTGAACCCCCACTCCCTTTCAGCTCCTGGCTCAATGTTGTCACCCCCTAGCTCCTGTGCCGTCATCCCAGTCTGTCTACTCCACTACCCATTCTGAACCCCAGTCTGTGTGACCCCCTGCCAGCAGCCCCGTGTGCCCCATTCTTTCTGTCCCCCCATATCGCATGCCTCCTCACCTGGCCCCGTGGGCAGGACACTGAGAGGAAGACAGCTTCTTCCCCCTGCCTCCCCGCGTCTGCCTGCTTTGGCCTGTGAGACAGCTGCCTTCTCTTCTGGCGCCACATCAGCCTCTGGTGAGTGAAAGGTGTAATTGCAGCTTGCCTTCACCTCCCAGTCAGAATAAATTATTCTGGGGGGAGGGATCTGTGAGGGACATTAATTCTGCACTTGCGCAGTGACACAGAATTCCCTCCGGAGTAAATAGCCTGCAAGTCTAACTTCACACCTCTACTCTTATCCTTCACACAATTCAGTAGATTCACTAATGGCTACAATCTGAAAATCATAACACAGAGCATATTGGAATCTTTAAGGCAGTAAATGCTCACTTAGCTATTCTAAAATGGTAATAACTTTATTTAAAAACCAAATGCTTTCAAACATGGCAAAGTTGCTACTTCTCTTTCAGGACTACGTATATGTCAAGTTTGATGTTTTAAAACAAAGCCATATTTTAATTACACAAGCATGTTTAAGGGCGGAAAGCTTATGGAAAAATTAACACCAGGAAACTATTTTTTACATAATAGGATGACTCAAAAACGGCTAACTGGATTTTTGTGAAACTTTCCTAAAAAGTCACTTTTGGATAGAGACAAGGCATGACAAGTGTCTGACCAAAAGGTAACTGTTTTGGAGTGGAATAAGCAACTAATGGAAGGGATTTAGTATGACAGTCTCATCTCATCTTCAACTATAGCATTGTTAATATGATACTGTAATAAAATGGTAATTTGCACATGCATAACAGCATTGTTCTGTGAATCTCAAAGCTCTTTACAAAAATTTAATGAATTAAGCTTTGTCACATCCTTATGACTTAATGAAGTGTTGTTATTCACATCTTACAAACAGGAAAACTGAAGCACAGAGATGTAAGGGATTTGCTAAAGGTCACATAAGAAGGTAGTAGCAGATCCAGGATTAGAACCCATGTCTTATGTCTCCTTATCCTATACTTCAAAGTACAATTCTTTTCTAAAACACAACTTTCTAAATATGACATAGTGGAGTTCCATATTTATTGTCTCTCACTGATTTCCTTATCATAGTGGTTCTCAAACTTTTGTACTGGTGACCCCTTTCATATTGCAAGCTTCTGATTGTGCCCCCCCTTATAAATTAAAAACACTGTATTTTATATATTTAACACCATTATAAATGCTGGAGGCTGACAGCTCGCAACCCCCCCCCCCCCCATGTAATAACCTTGTGACCCCCTGAGGTATCAGAACCCCTGCCTTATCATATATGTTCAGTTTGAAAGTAAAGAGCTGTTCTTCTTTGAATGATTGTACATGTCCATTCCACTTCAGGTGTGTTCATGCCCAGTGCACTAGTGTTGCAGATTTTCCCTTAGAGTATCTGTCAAGGTGGCACATGTGCCCTCTGCTGCCTCATGCTGCTGTGAGATAGTATAGTTAGCACTCGTTAGCAGTTGATAGTTTATAGTCTTAGTGCAGTTTTCTGCTAGTAGGTTTCTTGTTTTATTAGCGTACTTACTGTACACTTCTGTTCCCACTGGTTTGGGATACTGACATCCAGTGCTGGTGCATACTTCAGACCCCAAGCTTCAAACTGCATTGGATGCAAGGTGCTGGTCAGTGCCCTAATTCCAGGTTTCTGAAGTGCCTAGGAGAAACTCATGTCAGGGACAGGTGCCAAATCTGCAGGAACTTTAAGCCTGAAACTAAAAAGGATAGGGAGGTCACACTAAAGCACCTTCTTATGGAGGCAGCTCTGCTCCCACCCTTAGAGCATTCCGGTTTGGGGAGGGCACCAAGCACCTCTACTTTGATTACAAGTGCTACTCCTGTCATGGCAGAGTCCTGTCTCCAATCTTCTTCTCCAGTACCAAAGAAGAAGCACCAGAAGACTGCGTCGAGGGACCCATCATCCAGAAGATTGAATTCCCCAGCACCAAAGTCCAGGAAAAAGGCTGGGAGGAATGTAGAGTGTTATCCTGCTGAGGCAGTCCCTGGTACAGATAGCACCTCAGGCAGGGTCATTGACTCCGGCACCAGTACCAATGAGATGGATCTCTAAGGATGCACTATCCTGTTCAGCAATGCCGTCATCTTTGGTTCAGAAACAGCTGCTGCAAAGATTCTCTTTGTGCCTTCAACGCCTGAGGCATATGCCATGGCATGCGATCTGCTGAGTCTCTCAGTGCTGGCTTTGCCCATGAGGTTCAAGGAGAGATTAAAAATACTGGGACTTTTCAGCTTGGAAAAGAAAGATAATGTGGAGATAGTGAATAGGAAGGTGTTATTTACTCCTTCACATAATACAAGAACTAGGGGTCACCCAATCAAATTAATAGGCAGCAGGTTTAAAACAAACAAAAGAAAGTACTTCTTCACACAACGCACAGTCAATCTGTGGAACTCTTTGCCAGATGATGTTGTGAAGGCCAAGACTATAGCAGGGTTCAAAAAAGAACTAGGCAAGTTCATGGAGGATAGGTCCATCAGTGGGCTACTAGCCAGGATGGGCTGAGATGCAACCCATCTGGCATTGGCCACTGTTGGAAGACAGGATACTGGGTTAGATGAACCATTGGTCTGACCAGTATGGCCGTACTTATGTTCTTATCTTGCCTGGTACTGACAGATGCTTTCATGGATTTGTTGGCTACCAGAGGTCTTCTGACCGTGGCCATTGCCAGGTGCTTCAGAGGGAATGAACAGAACAGGCAATAGTCTGGAAGTGATCCATCCCCTGTCGTCCACTCCCAGCTTCTGGCAAACAGAGGCTAGGGACACTCAGAACATGAGATTGCATCCCGCTACCATGGACACCTCTGGACACTATAGTATCACCTTCTATGATAGCATTGAGAGGCAAGTTTCCTGGTTGGATGACTCAAGTTTGTCGTCTGAGTTGATCATTTAATCTTATGTGTAAAAGCCATATGATGTTAGCCATCACTCTCTTCCGAAGGTCTTTCACCCCTGGTATTCAGTAGAGCTTCTGCATTGGACAGCTAGCAGGGAGCCATGATCAGGAAAAAATTGGTCTCTTGTGCCATATCGATGGCTGTATTGGAACTTATGGGGGTTTCCTCCAGTCTCCAGATCCTGACCATACCCTCCCCTTCTACATCCTCCACTAGACATCATGAGGCTGCACTGCAAGAAAGCTGCTCCCGGTACTGAGTTTGATACCAGTCATAGGTATTATGCCTCAGTGAATCCCCCTTTAGAGAAATTGGGGGAAGCTCCACCTCAGCCAGCCTTTGGTTCCTCCTCCTTATCGTTCCAGAAGGCAATGCCTGGTGTTTCCTCTCCTCACCTGAATGGTTACAAAGCTCACTAGGACCTCTTAAAGAGGGTGGCGTCCTTCCTAGTTATACAGGTGGAATTAGTTCAGGAGAACTCACACAGATTGGTTGATATCTTGGGATCTGTGGCCTTCTCAAGTGCCACTCCTCATAAATGAGGCTACTCTGGATCAGAGCCCACAAAAGTATTGTGGCAAACACTATCTTCCCTGCCCCCTACAGCTAAAAGGACTGAGCAGAGGTCCCCTCACTGGGGTCTGAACATGATTACACACAAAAGAGAATGCTAGGGTCAGCAGGCATCTGCCCGAAATCAAAAGATGGAAAGAAGCTTGAAGGTATTTTTGGCAGAAAAGCTTTTTTGACAGCTGGACTACAACTCTGGAATTCTAATCAGCAAGCATTGCTAGGACATTATGATTTCTCCTTCTGGGACACAATGTTTTATTATTTATAATTTTTTATAATTTTTTCCAAATACAACAAATATACCAAAATACCAGATTCATCATAATACATAAAGGAACTAGAGAGGGTTAGGATAAAGAGAGGGGAGGGGAAGTGACATATCTTATTTTATTTATATTTTATTTATTTATTTATTTATCTGTCTTCAGGATCTCCTTTAATCATAGACTTCTAAAACAGTCCAAATTGCTTTGAATTTTTCGGGCAATTCCTTTCTGCTGAATGCCAGCCATTCATTAGCTGCAAGGTCAGCCATATCACTGATCGAGGCATCAACATTTCGTGGAGATTGACTTTTCCATTTTTGCAGGATTAATTTTTTAGTGACCAAAGTTGCCCACTGGAACCACGCTGCCTTGTTACTAGGTAATCTCTGGGACAATGTTGTAAAATTTACCAAGAAGTTGCTAGAGGAGGCAAGACAAGAATTTATCACAGTAGTGGATGAGATAAAGATGGTGGCTAGGACCTTGCTTCAGGTTGCATTGAATGGTGCGGATTCTGGTGCCAAAGCCATGGTATTGGCCATTATAATGCATAGATGTTTTGTCGCTACAGTCATCAGGTCTTCCTCAGGAGGTCCAATAAACCATTCAGGATCTCCCTTTTGAGGGACCGATTCTTTTTTCACAGCAGACTGATGACAAGCTTCATAGCCTTAAAGACTCTAGTGCTACACTCAAGTCTTTGGTTATTTACACTCCTTTCACAAAGAAGAAGCAGTTCCATCCACAACTGTCCTGCCATTATGCTTCCTTTTCACCTTCCCACCAGGACCAATCTAAGAGGAAAGGGGATAGTTACAGAAGGAGACCACCATCACCTCCTTTTTCATCTACTGCATGCTCATTCAGACAGACTGGGAAAACTAAGGAGTTAGTTTTAGGTTTTTGTCAAGGGAAGCTTTCCAGATTGCAGTTTTCCAGCCTCTCCCTACCCCTGTTTTTTCTGACAGGCTATCCCATTTCCTAAGTGCTTGGACCCATGTCTCTACAGACCAGTGGGTCTTAAGCATGGTGGAAACGGGATACATGCTTCAGTTTATTTCTACATCTTGCCCCCCTTCCCCATCTCTTCTCAGGGACCGCTCTCATGAGAAAGTTCTCCTTCAAGAGGTACAATCTCTCCTCCTGTTGGGAGCCATAGAGGAAGTTCCTCCTCTGCACAGAGGAAAGGGATTTTATTCTTGTTATTTCTTAATTCCAAAAGCAAAAGGAGGTCTCAGACCCATACTAGACCTTCGAGAGCTGAACAAATACATAAAGTTTTTGCATGGTCACTCTGGAATCCATTACCCACCCCCATCCCCAGATCCTGGTGCCCTTGACTTAAAGGACACATTTTCATATAACAATATATCAATGCCACAGGAAATTCCTCAGATTTAAGGTCAACCAATCCCACTATCAATTTGCAGTCCTGCCATTTGGACTATCCAATGGTGTTCTTACAAAATTAATGGCAGTTGTGGCTTCATTCCTAAGGAAATCAGGAGTTCAAGTGTTTCCATACCTGAACGACTTGTTGGTGAGAAGACAGGACAATCCAAGAGCTCGGTGATATCCAGTGTGGCCAAGATCCAATCCACCTTTGATATACTGGGATTGCTGATCAACGGAGAAAAGTCAGTCCTCTCACCTGTTCAGAAACTAAAGTTTATAGAGTTTATTGGATTCTGTGAGAGGCAGGGCATTCCTTTCACAGACCAGGTTCCAGAAAGTACTGGACATTTCATTAGACCTAAAATCCCATCCTGCCTTGACAGCACAGAATTGCCTCAGATTTCTTGGGCACATGGACTCATGGATTTATGTGGTTCAGAATGCCAGGCTGTGTCTCGGGAAGCTGTGTCTTGGCTGAGCTCAGTATGCTCCCCAATGCGTCATCCACTGGATATGCTGGTTCAGGTGTTCACAGAAGTCTTAGCCTCTTTGGACTGATGGATGTACCCATCCAACATATGTGTGGGAGTTCCTTTTGTTTCCCCACAGCCAACTTTGACTTTGGTTACAGTTGCTTCTGCCCTGGGTTGGGGAGCCCACCTGGGAATTCTGAAGACTCAAGGTCTCTGATCTGGCCAGGATTTAGCTCTCCATATAAACGTATGAGAGTCAAGAGCCATTCATCTAGTTTGTCATGATTTTCTCTCCTGCATCAAGGGAAGGAATTTACTAGTTCATACGGACAATGCAGTGGCAATGTTCTATGTGAACAGACAGGGAGGGGTCAGATCATCGCTTCTGTGCCAAGAAGCAATGCTGCTTTGGGAGTTTTTTTTTATCGCCATCTCAAAGCCTCCCAGCTTCTGGGTGTCCACAACAGTCTAGCAGACCAGCTGAGGAGATCATTCATCAGTAACCAGGAGTAGTCTCTCCATCCAGATATAGTCGGACACAGTTTCCAAAACTGTAGCATTCCCGTTTGCAACCTGACACAACAGGAAATGTCAGTTTTGTTCATGAGCAGGTCACCAGCCCCATAAGCTCACCATGGGCTCTGAAATCAAGCTCTGCTTTCCATCTCACACATTATCAGTAGGTAACATGTTCCATGTGCCAAATTATACCCTCAGTTACAAGTGTACAACCCACGGTCTCCAAATAATTTTGTCCCCAGTTAAACCTGTGCATACGCCTTCCCATCTCCCACCACCCAGCTGAAGGCTAATGAGGTTGAAAAGGTGATCCTGAAGACATGACCTGAAGACTGTTATTCAAGATATCATCAAATTGGTAACTCAGTAACAGTAGTTTACTGGCTGAAACCTCTGCCAGTGATTTAATATAATCTTACCACTCCTTGACTTGGGTGAGGAGCTGAGCTGCAGAAATCTCTGCTCTGTTACTTTACGTGTTTCCTAATTGCTTCAATGCTTTAGTAAAATGGCATATTATTTGCCATTATGACAGGGGTTCTCAAACTGGGGGTTGGGACCCCTCAGGGAGTCGCAAGGTTATTACATGGGGGGTTGCGAGCTGTCAACCTCCACCCCAAACCTCGCTTTGCATCCAGCATTTACAATGGTATTAAATATATTTAAAAGTGTTTTTAATTTATAAGGGGGGTTGCACTCAAGAGACTTGCTATGTGAAAGGGGTCACCAGTAAAAAAGTTTGAGAGCCACTGCATTATGACATGTACATGTTTTCTTGGCAGTCATTTAAATCATGACAGGTCACATCTTTATTTCCAGAAATCAGAAATATTGTCATGACATTTTTAGAAATATAAAGAGAAATGTATTAGATCAGTGGTTTTCAACTTGTGGTCCATGGATCCCTGGGGGTCCGCAGACTATGTTTAAGATTTGCAAAAGGGCCCACACTTCCATTTGAAATTTTTTGGGATCCACAAATGAAAAAAGGTTGAAAACCACTGTGTTAAAGTATTCTCAGGTGATTGTACTGGGCAGACAGAAGAAGAAAAGGTACAATAATGGGAAAACAAACCTGGTTCTAGTAAAAGCAGTATGGTCTTATGGTTAGCTCAGGGGTCTGAGACTCAGAAGACATATATTTTAATCCTAGCCCTAATAGTAAGTCCCTCTTTGATGTTAAACCAATCTCTTCACCTTGCAACTCCATGCCTCATTCTCCTCATCTGTAAGATAATGATAATCATGACTTTGCTCGCAAGAATATGAGGCTTAAAGTTCAGTTATGCTCAGAAAAGTGTCTACAAAACCAGTACCTTCTTACTCCACAGACATGCTCTCTCTGCATATAGAGAGTCCTATCTGCTTTACTGATAAGACTGCACCATTCTTTACTCTTGTTAGCTCTGGAGAACCAATGACTCTGGGAGCAGGTACAGAATGCCATTCTGCCTTATGTATGATCACAAGAATTGTTATCTAAGTTTTGATTTCAGAATCTGGACTCTCAGGATGAGTATGCAGCATTTGGGGGGGGGGACATCTTTTAATGTGTATTTTGAGACCATTTGATCCGGAGTCACTAAGATACAGTAAATGTGATCCCCACAATGCCATTTTTACAGTCACATACTAGACCCAAACTTTAATCAGTTACAGCTAAATTATTAATTTAAGCCCCAACCCCACATCAGGGATGATGTGAAATTGCACACTGTCAGAGTGGGGGTTCAGGGAGGCAGTGTGTCTCAGGGAGGCACATGCCTCCAAGAGCTCTCTGGCACCTAGGGGGAGCAAGGCCACACAACCCCTTCAGAGGCTATGGTGTGTTCTCCCCTCTGTGGCCAGCCTGCTCTGCCAACCATGGTGAAGGGGTGGGCCATGGCTCTCTTCCTCTTCTCCCCTTTTGTAGCGGCTAGTGCTGCTAATATTTCTCACCAAAAGCAATGTGTGTGCTTCAGTGGCGCACAAAGACTGCAGTTAGGGCCAGCTCCTGCTCAGGGATGGAGGATAGGATGCTTTTTGCACTTTTCCAACAACTTCACTTGTGCATCTTTGCAAACAAACTTCTGATCATAACATTCTGGCCCATAACATTTAATTGCTTTGAGATCCATGTATTGAAAGTACCCAGTACTTTAAATGCTGAATGTTGTTATTGCATTGTACTGTATTATGACTGTACAGTACATATATATCTCGCACACCAAGAGGTGTCAGGCTAAGATGCAAAGAGACGTCTTGGCATGTTTTAGATCATGTGATTTGGGGTATAGGTCAACCAGAGGAGATATATTGAGATGAATGGATGGAGAAAACAAGAGAGAGAGAGTAAAAGTTAAAATAATTAAGTTTGCTAATCTGATGGAGATAAATCCCTCCTTGGAGAAGGAGTTGCATCTTTTAAGACCTACTCTGAAGGATCTATAAGCATCTTCTATGTCCTAGAAAGACCGTAGTTTGTGTGACTGAGTAACAGGCTGGCAAATTCCCTGCTTTCCTATTCAGTAAAATCCAACTAGAACTTACAAAACATCCTCCTCCAAAATAAATAAATAAATCCAACCTAGTTCATTCCTCCCAACCAACCCTACCCCCCCCCCCCCGCCCGAAGGAGGAACAAGCCAAAATCTAGTGAGTGAAGCAGCTTAAAAGACACATTCCTACCTGTAACTATAGCACTTTGCACCATACTGTGAGCTTGCTAGAGCTGGCACATTTTTAATAATACAGATGCATAAATGCAGCCTGCTTGAGACAGAACCATTGCAGCAACCTCTTTGCTGCTGCTTCAGTCCAAGGAGTTTTCACTGTGTATAGTTTCCTTAGCAGGGCAACCTTTAGATAAGAACATTGATTTCTTGTGTCAGGAGCAGCAGCGGCCACTATAAAGAAGGTTTCCAGATGGCTGTCATTCTATCCTCCTTGTTTTCAGTCACTAATAACTTCCTAAAACCATCACCTTTTGAACTGAAAGGTGATTTTTTATGTTTTTTAAAATGTTTTTATTTTTCGAAAGCTTGAGCAAAAGTGGTCCGGCTGTTTTTAGTGAGTGGCGAGTGTGTGTGGTGGGAGATGAGGGAGAAAATTACTCCTGTCCCATTTTTTTAAAAAAGCCCAATGACCTTGCAACCTTTTTGAACAGCTTGAGCCATGAAAAGGGCAAAGGTTGTGAACGAGGAAAATATGGCATGGAAATAGCCCACAGTGAGGAGCAATGCATGGCTTTGTTTCTGGGGAAATTTTTGTTGCTTTGACAGTTAGTCAATGGCCATTTGAAAATTAGATACTTGAGCAATGACATATATTTTGTTTCACTAAAGCCTGTGAAGAAAGGGTATGCTCCATACATGCATGTAGCCCACTTGACCTTACAGGTTATTTAGGAGTCGTTGTCTCAAACAATGCATCCGAAGAAGTGAGGTTTTTACCCACGAAAGCTTATGCTCAAATAAATCTGTTAGTCTTTAAGGTGCCACCGGACTCCTTGTTGTTTTTGTCTCAAACTGTTTGCACCTTACAATGTGTTTATCTGAGCCCTGCAATTGCCCACCCATTCATCAGATACAGTGTTAAAATTATTTCCATTTGTACTTGGAACAGAGGGCAATGCGAGGAGTACAAACACTGATCAAAAACAAGAGGAAATACCTGGGTTCCTGTGTGCTAAAATGAGCTCATTAGAGCAGATCTATTCTGAAATTCTAATGTTCCTATTTTCATTAATTTGTTGCGAATAAAGCAACAAAAATACAAATGAAACAGCCATCTCAAGCTGCTGGGTTTCCCAATACTTGGCAATGTATCATCCAGTAATAAGTAACAATAATGGGGTTGCCTCTTGAGTTAGTGACTGTGAGAGGTGTACCTATTAGTAACAAAGCATTGGTCGGAAACCATGCCATAGTTAAGAGTCTATCATTTTTCCCATCTTAAAAATCCAGAGGCAATTTATCCACAACAATGCTGTTTTTCTGACAATTCTAGCTTAGCTAGAAAAGTCTGTGGACAGCTAAAACTCGGCAAATTAGATCTGAGGTCAGGAAAGACTTTCGTTTTACAAATTTAAAGACCAAAATCTGTTTTAGTATTTCCTAAATGTCAAAACAACCCTCTGACCCTGAAACTGATTTGCTGTGGATTCTATTTGTGCTTCTCTAACTTGAATATTAGCCTAATATTTTTTGCAGTGAAATGCTGTAGTCTGTTAGTCATTGATTCAGAGAATTTAGAAATGGAAAAGAGCTATTAGCTCATCTAGTCCTTCCCTCTGCCAAAGCAAGAACGGGCATCATTCACTTCAATGGCAAGTGGAGGGAAGGAGACTTATTAACCTTTAACTAAACTTCCAGTTCATTTTCATAATGTACGTTACTTCTCATCCACGGCTCAGCCCTCTGTGGGTATCATTTCAGAGCACCTAATAATATTTCATAGACGCATAGGACTTGCTACCATATACCAGATCAGACCATTGGTCCCTTGAGGCTGATCTACCCTGTCCAGCACCTGAAGTTCAAACAAATGTTAAAACCATGTTTAATGCACCTGACCAATTGCACAATGCTGTCCCCTAAATGCATACGTCCTTCCTGAGCCCTAAGGTGGAGCCTCTGCAGCATGACATTTGAGTAATTCATCTTAGTTTACATAACTACAATAATACTATTTTCCATAAAATTAGCCAGTTTCCATTGTGGAGGGCCAGTCCGTTGTGGTCCGTCCCTCCTGCTACCATTCTAGCATCGCACCCGACTTTCACCCTTCGCCTCATAGGTGGTGAGCTCACCAGATGGGTCCACATCACCTTTTGCGTGGCAGGCAGGTACAGTATCTCTGGACTGGCAAACCAGGGTGGTGGTCCCAATCTTTCGGAAAGGAGACCAGACGGTGTGTTCTAACTACAGGGGGATCACACTCCACAGCCTCCCCAGCAAAGCCTGTGCCAGGGTGCTGGAGAGGAGGTTACGCCCATTAGTTGAACCCCAGATTCAGGAAGAACAATGCGGATTCCGTCCCCACCGTGGAACAAGGGACCAGCTCTTTACTCTCTCTCATGGATACTCAAGGGGTCATGGGAATTTGCTAATCCAGTCTACCTTTGTTTTGTAGACCTGGAGGAGGCATATGACCGTGTTCCTCGAGATGTCTTGTGGGAAGTGGTGCACAAGTATGAGGTGCTAATGCTGCTTTTGCATGCTATCCAGTCCCTCTATTCTCGGAGTGAGAATTATGTTCATATTCCTGGCATTAAGTTGAGTTTGTTCAAGGTGAGCGTTGGACTCCACCAAGGGGGTGCATCTTGTCCCCACTACCATTCCCGATTTTCATGGACAGGATACCAATGTGCAGCCGAACTGTGGAGTGCATCCAGTCTGGGGGACTCGGAGGTGGCATCTCTGCTGTTTGCAGATGATGATGTCCTTCTTGCTTCTTCAGACTGTGATCTCTGATGCGTACTCGAATGTTTCACTGCTGATGCGAAGCAGCTGGGGTGAGAATCAGTGCCTCCAGATCAGAGGTCATGGTCCTCTCCCGGAAGAAAGCATTACTTGCTCTCTCCAGGCGAGGTGGGGAGCAGCTGCCCTTAGTGGACGAGTTCAAGTATCTAGAGATCTTGTTCATGAGTGATGGCAAGCGGGAGCATGAGATCAATTGGTGGATTGTTGTGGTGGTGACAGTGATGCAGGCACTGTACAAATCCATGGTGGTGAAGCGAGAGCTGAGTTCTGAGATGAAGCTCTCAGTTTACAGGTCGCTCTATGTCCCCATACTCACCTATGGTCATGAACTTTGGGCAATGACCGAAAGGATGAGATCACGGATACAAGTGGTGGAAATGAGGTTTCTCCACAGCATGGCTGGGCTTGCTCTTCAAGATGGGGTGAGGAGCTTGACTATTTGGGAGGGCCTTGGAGTAGAGCCGCTACTCCTCCAGATCGAGAGGAGCCAGTTGAGGTGGTTCGGGCACCTGATAAGGTTGCCCCCTGGGAGGCTTCTGTTTGAACTATACTGGGCACATTCTATGGGGCGGAAGCCCCGAGGCTGACCCAGGACATGCTGGAGGGATTATACCACACAGCTAGGGAATCCCCCAGGAGGAGCTTGAACTTGTTGTGGAGGTAAAGGAGGTCTCGTCCTCCCTACTCTCCATGCTGCCGCCACAACCCTCACCTGGAAAAGCGGCATACAGAAAAAAGAAGAAGCCATAAAATTATCCAGCCTTTCTAAATTTTGCCTTTGATGGATTTTTCCCTTCTGAAAATCTCCCCCATCCCACCTACCCCTTCTTGACTTCCTCTTATTCTTACCCCTTCCAGTTCTTTCAAAGGTCAAACAGCCTCATGGTGACACTCTGCTCAGTAAAGTAGGGAGAAGATATGGCTCCTTCCACTGAATAGAAAATGTCATTAGAGAAAGTATTACAGAGCACTTCTCCCACCCCCAAGACTTATGTTCCCAGCCTCTGCTGGTCTGGAAGCAAAAAAACAAGATCACATCCTTTTAGTACTCTTCACAGGGGAAAGATATATTCAAAAGGTTTATAACTTTCCAAGACATGAGTTCAGAGCCCAGGTTTTCTTCTGCTGCAGTTCATAATTGTAACTAATATTACTTTGCTCTTCTCTAATGTCTTCCATCTGCAGACCTCAAAGTGCTTCACAGCCTTGTAGTACCCATGTTGGGTAGGCAGGTATTATTTTTCCCATTTTACAGCTGAGAAAACTGAAGCACCAAATGACTTGGACCCCTAGTCAGAAAAATACTTAAGCACACACTTCTTTTAAGCATGTGCTTCAGTCCTGTTGACTCAAATGGGACTGAAGCAGATGCTTAAAATTAAGCATGTGCTTAAGTGCTTTGCTGAGTAGGAGTAGATTGAAACTTGAACTTAAGTGATCTGCTGAAATGGGAACTTGGTGCATAAATTAACTAAATGAGCCTCACAACACCATAGGGTAATATTATTCCTACTTCAGAGATGGGGAAACTAAGACACATTATTTGCCCAGGGTTTTGGAATAAGTTCTGAAAGGTGCTGCCCATGGAATTAAACTTCCTTCTTTTCATTATCTTTTGAAGTAGCATTACTTGCTCATGCCCCATAACTGATCCCTAAAAGATTTAACCAGAACCTTTGGATATTGGATAGAATTTGGAGACATTGAATGCACTGTTCCATGGAGACAGTTGCACTGCCAATTCATACTTTAAAATTATTAATAATTAAAGACATTCAAATGTAAAAATTTGTACCTGCTCAGCAATCCACTAGCCTAATATAGAGCAAACACCTACCCATCTGTAGTTAAATCACTTAATCTAGAACTAATCTATCGATCAAACCAGTTTTTAAAATGAAATAGTTATATCACAAGAAATAATTAATAGTTTAAAGTTTAAACCCATAGGGCTAAATTCAGCAGTGATCTAAATGATACAATGAGTCGGAAGCTGGACATAAGTGAGTAGAAAAGTAGGTGTAATTGGCAAAATAGTGTGACTTCCATTTATTTTCCCCTATCCCGGCCATCATCATCAAATACTTTCCTGTCAGTTTCATTTTCTGCTACATGGGCTTTTTGCCCCAGCGTGCAAGTTCCACTTGTTTTATGAGAACCTTCAATGGCAAATTTGAGCAAGTTTATCCTGCTTTGCCATCTACAGTAGAACCTCAGGGTTCTGAACACCTTGGGAATGGAGGTTATTCATAACTCCGAAATGTTCATAACTGAACAAAACATTATGGTTGTTCTTTCAAAAGTTTACAACTGAGCATTCACTTAATACAGCTTTGAAACTTTACTATGCAAAAGAAAAATGCTGCTTTCCCTTTGTTTTTTTAGTAGTTTATGTTTAACATGATACTGTACTGTATTTGCTTTTTTTATTTTTTGTCTCTGCTGGTGCCTGATTGTGTATTTCTGGTTCCAAATGAGGTGTGTGGTTGACTGATCAATTCGTAACTCTGGTATTCTTAACTCCAAGGTTCTACTGTACCTCTAGTTTGTGACCTGACATTTAACTTGCACCATTACTGACCTTACTAATGCATTTGGCTCAATGGTCCTGATTCTGCATTCAGTTACACGATTTATATCCCAAAGTAATTCCATTGACGTAAGTAGAATTGCTCCTGATTCACTCTGATATAAGTGAGAGCAGGATCAGGCTGATATGCTTTGCTGATGGCAGGTATCAAGCCTTCCAGTTTAGGAAAAATAATGAACCTGTTTGAAAAAACTTAACCTCCTCTCCTCCAACACAACCCAACACAAAACGATATATATAAACCAGTAACATTTTCTTCAGCCTGCATGAAGAAAAAATCTCCATCACAAATCAAAGCAAGACAAAGAGACTGAAACCCACAATCTGACTCCTGGAAATCCAGAGTAGAAAGGGAAGATGCTTAATCCTATGCCGTGCATTTAGTACCGTGCTTGGAGCACTGTGATGTGGCACTTAAAGCTCTAGGGGACCTGGAAAAAATGTTACAAATGCAACCAAAACTCTCATGAATATGAGCCTCTTAACAGCATATGAGCTGGTCTGCAATGGCCTCAGGAAATCCCCCTGGCTATACAGGTCCTTTTTATCTGCTACATTGCTTTGACTCAAAGGGAAACCTCACATCACCTCCTTGACCAGAATTGAGCATATATGAAGTCTGCGATGTAGTGCTTTATTATTTCCTTATTTTCAGTTAATTATTTCCCACGTCCGTCCCTGAAAAAGCATGGCCTACTTCTACTTGCCATTCTCTTGCTTCAAGCATATAGAGCCCAATCCTGCAAATATGTGTTATCTGGCATAGTGCTTCCTTTGGAGCCAGAACCTAAACTGGCATAGCTCCATTGATTTCAATAGAGCTATGCTGATTTTTACCAGCTGGCCATGTGACCCATTGGTTGTAATGGGATTTGACTACTCATGGTAATAATACTACAAGTGATTCTATCTTTTTACAGGCTCAGGACCGTGTGTGTGTGTGTGTGTATTATTTACAACAAAGAGCAAATCTGCTTGACATTTGATTTTGTTTTTCACATTTCATCACAAACTTGAAAATGAGCTGCATTTGCCAAAATATTGAGCCGCATTTCACACATTTTTTCACTGAAAATGGACCCCTTGGAAAAACTGACATGTTAAACACAGCAAGAAAATGGATATATTGACATATGGCTTTTCTTCCTGAACTTTGCAAAGAGGTCAGATAACACACATCTTAACAGACTAGACTCCCTATTCTATTACTAGCATGGTCTTATGTAATACCCCAGCACTGATGGTACTTTTTCCAATCCCACTAATGCTAGACTCATTAATGGTTTAGGAAGTGGTGTTTTTTGCCCACAGATTATCCTTTAATTTGAGGGGAGGGAGTGTTAAAAAGTTATAAGAAGGAAACATAGAGAAATGTAGACAGTAATATAAATATTTCTTGTGAATCTACCTTTAACCAGATTTTAAAGCGCTGGGTTAAATTTGTTTATTGAAAACTTTCAAAGTTTATCTCAAAATGAAGATAAATGCATTCAACCTAAAGATGTCTTTGAAATTCATAATTTGGATTTTCACATTTTCTTTACAAATATAGTTGTTCCATAAAATTCCACAGAAAATTTAAAAAGGAAGAGGCATGAAATCATCTGAAGCAGCAAACATTTTTCAGAGAAATTTCACAGAAAAATTGTCTTAATTTTGTACAGCTCTAATGTGCAATGTGCGTATATCCAATTATTTACAGAGTAAATTACATCTGTGTGTGTGTGTGTATTTATATATCTATATAGATATATGCATTCTCACATATATCATTTTTAAAATAGTTAACTTTCTGATGTTTAACTTTTTATAATAATCTTTTAAGTGCTATCATTTGTGGGGAGAAATTCTTTATAATCAAATGTGCTATGCAAGAATGAAGGTAACTGCTCTGGAAATTCCCCTAAACATGTTGGGCCAGATTCTCATTTATACTCATTTACCTCTTTATGTTGCTCTTTATTTCCTCTTTAAGGCCACTTTACATTGCCAGAGTGATTTACAGGGGCCTAAGTGTAAATGAGAATCTGGCCCTAATATAATAGAACTGTAAAAAGTTCTACCTTAGCTGCTATAATTATGGCCCCATCCTATAATTGACTGCACTGAGCCTAATTCTTACTTACATGAAGGCCCCTTTATGCCTCTCCAGTGCAGAACATGTTTAAGGGCTCTATACCCTGCTCCCAGCCCCCAGTGTAAGATGAGTTGTGGACATGTTAAGGCATGATCAGAATGCACTGCACCACGGCTATTCTCTACTTCTCTGTGACCCTAAGGAGCTATTGGAAGCAAAGTGTAAAACAGAGCAGCCTTCAATGTGTTTAATTTAAACTAGGGGCTACGCAGGACCCTGTGTGGTCCCAAAATACAACAGGTGAAATCCTGGCCCCAGTGGAGACAATGGGAGTTTTACCACTTATTTCACTGTGGCCAGGATTTCACCCAAGGAAAGCAAAGATGCCTTAAAGTGGTATAAAGCCCCCTTAACACTCCTTTCTCACCTTTGTTCTTGCCAAAAGGATAAATTAACTGAAAATCAGGCCCAGAGAAACAAAGAGAGAAAGAAATTAAGTGACTTGCCCAAGGATAAATAACAAGTCACTATAAGAGAAAAATAAGATCCCAGAAGTGCCTGCCTCAAAGTCCCCTGCAGTGCTGAGACCACTAGACATGCTATCTCTCCACATTTTATTAGAGAGATTAAAATATTTTGCAAGACAGCTAGGGGCAAGCTTATAGGGGATGGAGGGTAGCGTGTGGTACCCCCAAACTTACTAAAAGTTCCAACCTTCTTCTTATGTGTCTGTCCTAACTGAAGATTATTAAAATAACTACAATCTATATTAAGTGGACTAGAGCTGGAAAAGCCTAAGGAAAGGTGGGGACACAATGCATAACAGTCGCAAGACCAGCATATAAGGTTTGTGAACGTGTTAGCAGGGGAATGAGTTGCAGGAGACACCTAGAACACACTTCACTTGGGCATTTAAAAGAATCTGAGACAGGCTTTTCCTTTAAAGTTTCTTGGAGCAGCACTCTAATCACCTAGCAAGGAAAGTGTGAGTGCAAATTAAGCCTCCTCAGTCACTGGTACCTGGTCACTGGTACCTCAGTCACCTGGTACTTACTTGTTCATAGAGTCTCTTAAGTAAAATAGAGTTAATATAACATGCTGTGCTGTTTAACCATTTTAATTTTTGATCAGAAATAGAGTCTGTTGTACTGGTAATTGTAAATGTATTTTCAAACAACAACATTTAAAAAATGGATTATGGGGAGGAGATGGGTAAGGAAGGAATCTAATGATTTCACTGTCTAAACATCTTTCCATTCCTTATTTGAGGCACAGAGTGCAGTGTTAGGTGTCTTTTTTTCATTCTACCCTGAACAGTGACTGTATAAATGGAAACTTACCTAATCTTCCCTGTGTGTGTTGGAGTCTGATCTGGTTATTTTAGTGATGCAAATAAGTTTTTACTGCTTTTTGACCCTATACATCTAAGAGAAGAGAGGGAGCAGGAATCTATTTAGTCTTGTGTCTCATCAGCTAGATTGTTTATAAAGTCTCTATAGGCTGAACTTTTGGAAACCAATTGAAGCAATAGGACTGCAGAGATGTTGCTGAGGACATAATTTGGTCTTCAGGATTTTATTATTGCTGATCATGTGCAAGAAGGGAATAAAGACTTGACTCCTAGATCCCTGAGTGAGCTTGCAGTGCTGGCAGTTGGAAAAAGCTTAATTTACCAGTAAAAATAAACACATTTGATTTGGAGTCACTAAGAGACAATGAACGTGGAGCACTGATTATGCCATTTTAATTGAGTCACTTTTCAGCATAGAAGCACTCCATAAGATTGGAGAAGATGCAGCAAAAGGCTACCATGGCTATTTTAAGGAATGAAGGCAAATTCCTATGAGGAAATGCTTTGGGAGTTGAACACGACCAATACCAGATGCTTCAAGAACAGGTGCTAGAAAGCAGATCCAATTATGGTACACAAGGGGGTAAGCTTGGGAAGTCTATACGTAGGGTAAAGATGTAGGAATGAACCTGTTCATTGTGCACAAGGGTAAATTCCTTGTAATCAGAAACTAAAGTTAAGACAGGAGAGATTTAGGCTGGATAGCAAGTGTGGCATTTTTCACCTTATTGACATGTGGATATGTGTGTCAAACATAATAGTATGAGCTAGTAGTGATCCTGAATGGATAGGCAAGGTATCTACGTGGAGTCTCATAACTTTTTTGGTAATGCCTGCCTGGAGGCAGGGGATTGAGTATACAGTAGACAGACCTTCATGTCTTCCTGACCAAAAGGTTCCTGTTGTTTAGAAGTTTATCCCTGTCCACACCCTCTCCAACGGGCTGTGCAAGTTTAGACCTCTGCTCTGAATAAAAATCACATTGCATAGACTTAGAGCTCTTTATATCTGAATCAGTCAATGAAGTCTGAAGGAATAAATTTAAACAAATTGTCCTGAGAGAATATAGTTACACCACTTTTGTCAGGTAGACAGATTCCTTAACCTGCTCTTCTTATTTCTTAACTGTCCTTCATTACAAAGCACTTCACGCTTTTTAGAACTAAATTTTCCTCTGTACCACACAGACCTGGTGATTTCCCGTTAATGTGAACTGACATGTGAAATGCTAAATGTCATCAGTGGGCTTATAGCAAAAGTTATATTTATTAAAGAAATGAACGTTGTCATTTCCAGCTCCCTCCTACCCTTCTATTTTTATTGCGTTCCTCCTTTGGGGTCATCTTTGTAACACATTAGGGAGTTGGCAGGTTTAGAGCTATGCTAATGGTGGCTTTTCCTTGTGTAAATCCTGCCCTTTGCTAACAGGAAACCCATTGGCAATGTTCATATGTGAATGTCTTTCCTATGTTATATACTCATTCTGTACCTATAGAATGCATACCATGCATCAGGGCTTCCCAACTTCTGCCACTGTAGCTCACCTGTTTCCATTAGGATAGAAACAGCAAATACTACTCAGGCTGATACACTGGGCTTTCATTTCAGTTCTTTGGCTAAAACTTCAAGGCACCCTCAATGATTTATGTGAAGGAAGAATGATAGTGAGAGTGAGAGACAGAAACAAAGAAAGAGGCCATAAGGGTGTAGCTGAATTAATAACTGTGATAAAATCTCCTGAGATGAAGGTGTTGTGCAATTCTAGACTCGTTCTTGGCCTCTTGCATTTATGCTTCATTTATGCCCTCAGTTATACAAGTGAAATTCTGATTGGTCACACAGCCACTGATTTCAATGTAACTCAGGGTAGAATCAGACCCACTGATAGCAGAGCCCTTAGGGCTGCTTTCTACACTAGGAACTATAGGGGATTCAGGAACCAGTTCATCAGGAGCTCATTGTCTGCTAATGAAATACATGTCCTGTAGGAGAAATTCACCTAGGGTGAAATCCTGGACCCACTGAAATCAATGGTAAAATTCCCATAGACTTCCAAAGGCTTGGGATTTCAACCATAGTATCTAGTACCAAGAAACAACAAGGAGTCTGGTGGCACCTTAAAGACTAACACATTTATTTGGGCATAAGCTTTCGTGGGTGAAAACATCACTTCTTCAGATGCATAGAGTGAAAGTTACAGATGCAGGCGTTATATACTGACACATGGAGAGCAGGGAGTTACTTCACAAGTGGAGAACCAGTGTTGACAGGGCCAATTCAATCAGAGTGGATGTAGTCCACTCCCAATAATAGATGAGGAGGTGTCAATTCCAGGAGAGGAAAAGCTGCTTCTGTAATGAGCCAGCCACTCCCAGTCCCTATTCAAGCCCAGATTAATGGTGTTAAATTTGTAAATGAATTTTAGTTCTTCTGTTTCTCTTTGAAGTCTGTTTCTGAAGTTTTTTTGTTCAATGATAGTGACTTTTAAATCTGTAATAGAATGACCAGGGAGATTGAAGTGTTCACTTACTGGCTTTTGTATGTTACCATTCCTGATGTCCGATTTGTGTCCATTTATTATTTTGCAGAGGGACTGTCCGGTTTGGCCAATGTACATGGCAGAGGGGCATTGTACCAAGAAAGGGAACTGAGAAGTCAATTAATCAGGTTCTTCTGATGAATCTTTTGGGAAAAAATGTTCAGCCACTTCTGAGAATGACTTTAGAGAAAAATATGATGTTTTACCAATGTTAAAATTCTTACAAACATTTCTTTTGGAAGCTTTGGTGCCTCCATGCTTTGGAGCAGTGACTTGCATTTGGCTGGGAGAGAGTCAGGGATGTTCCTTTTGTTTTCACCGTGAAAATCCTTCTGAATATGACCAAATTATAAACCTCTGAAATTAACTGTGTGTGCATGTTCAGTAGAGGTTTGTTAGAGGCTGACAGCTGAATTATCCGAACATTCCATTTGAATGGAGCATGCTCCATCCCCACAGAGCTCCATACTAAGCACACTGAGAATGGTTGACCCCCACTGAGAGTGACGGACATGGTCAAGCCAAGGGCACCGGACACCAGAAGTGAGTGCAAGGAAATTGCCTTTCATGTGCTCTCAGTACTCAATCTGCTGGTGCCCACTGCCCAGGGAGCATGGATGAGAAGTAAAAATCAGACTGATTTGAATAGGGAGGGGCGAGGATGGAGGTAGGTTGGACAGCCGGGGGATAGTAGAAGGGGGAACAGAAAGAGGCTGGCAGGGACAGGCTGGTGCAGGGGGACAGGAGCAGGAGGGGAAGGGGACAGGCTGAGGGAGGCAAAAGGACGGGGGAATGGGATGGACTTGGTTGGAGGACAGGAGCTGAGGGGATGGGAGCAGGGAATATGGGGATCCGAAGGGCCCAGGCTGTGGGGTACATGGTTGGGCACAAGAGCAGTAGAGGACAAGCTGGGGATGGAGGCAAGAGGGTCTGTAAGCATTAGAGCTCCCTCCCTTCAGAACCTGGAATTGAACCCAGGATTCCTGAGTCGCAGCATTCTTCTTCTGTCAACAGATAGCTGTGAAACCCACTAGCAAAATGTCTTTCTCATTCCTCTGTGGTGGCTGGTGCACTTTGAAGATAACAGCGCACAACTGCAACCAGTTACTGTGTCAGTTCAAATGTTAGAGTTCCATGCTGTAACTCTAAATCTTCCAGCCATGTCAGGGTCCGTGTGGTCCCACATGATGGAATTTAATTGTTCAGTGTGCTTTTTTTTTTTTTTTTTTAACAAAACTAGGAAATTATATTTAAAAAATTCATTAAAATAAGATTAATGTTGCAAAGTCAAGAACTCAAAAGTTATGAAATGCCAGTAATAATGTTGCCTGTGCAACCTTCGTTTGGCCCCCTTGTGCCATTATAATATTGCCTAGTGCCACAATGATATTATGTGATTGTCTTTGATTACATGAGTACCTACTATTTCTTCCACTGGACCCTTGACTCAAGTGATCAGGACCTCGCTATATCTCATCAGAAATGTAGCACTTCCATCCGCACAGAGCCAGCTAGCACCTCATTGGATTATTAGTTCAGTAGTGAGCAGAGAAAAGAACACTAGTTTGTTTCATGGCGATTTCTAGAAGCTCCTTTTTTTTAAATGAAGGAACTTTTCCTTCTTTGTGGGCTCTTGACTGCACTGTATTTCGCTGAGATTTTCTTTTGCGCTTCTCTGAAATGACTTCATTTCTGTAGCACAACTAACGGACATTGTTCACTTCTCTATGGGCAACTGTTCTTTGTGTGAGGGAGGGGGACTTGTATGTTTATCAATCTGTTTTATGCCAGGTGACCTGTTTGCTTCTTTAGTGGATCTGTCTCCTTTTGAACCGGATTAGTTTTTTTGATAATCTGTTCTTAGTCGGTGGACAGCAGCTGATTGGCAGAGCTGGATTTAAGAATAGGTAGGATAATGTCACCTAGAGCACTGGATTATAAGTGACAAATGACCAAACCACCCTCTTCCTGAAGCACAGGGCAGTGAGAATAGGTTACAATGCTGTTGCCAGCTGTCAACTGTCCACCTACAGTATGGCATATGCATACAGCTAGCACTAACCCTGTTGATAGGATTATCACATGTAGAAAAGATAACTCTGAATTAATTTATAGAGTATGCTTCTTTTTTAAGCATTACCACCCAAAATATACAGTATGAGAGGAGATGCCCAGAGCTAGTCTTCCAGATAGACAATCATCTCCTCAGAGTCTTAAGTGTAAAGGATTATCCCTTTTTCTCTCTACTCTGTTCCCACACTTCAGAAATGAACCTGTGTGGCATAGCTGTATCTGTGCAAATGGTGATCTACAGCAGATATTCATAAAGTGGAATTTATGGATTTAGTTCTCCAGCCCTACCCCATTTGGAATATCTAGAACATACCATACCTCCTGCACGTAATACATTTTCCATGTGTGTGTTGGGGGGGGGGGGGGATTCCCACCATTTTGATAAATGGATGTCCTGTGTGCATAGTGTCCTGAGGGTTAAACATCTTCTAGTAGCAGCAGTTATGTTACCTGCTTCCCTTTTTTCAGGCAGCTATTCCATACCTGTTAAAAGCAGAGTTTTCAGAAGTGTCATAAATACCTACCCTGCCTGCCATGCAGTACTTTCACTGCACTGTTTATCACTACAATTAATCCATTTTAGCTGCAACTCAGATTGCAACCCAGGGCAGAATGGATAGATTGTTTTGCACCTATTTGTAGTTAGAAATTTTGCCTTTAAGAAGACCCTGTGCTATGCTTAGGACTTATCGATCCATAATACCTGGGATTGCCTTTCTATCTACAGCATTCATCCATCTACAATTGGTGTCTGTGTCTGTCTGTGGCATCTGTCTACCCTACCTAGCCATTGATACCAAAGATATACCCTCATAGAGCATATAGTCTCTGCACCTTAAAAGTCCACCTGATCCATCAGGAAAATTCCTCTGAATAACATTAAGCTCTTGTTTTGAAAACAAAAACAATACCTCTAATAACAAAATCAACCATCCTGCAGGACAGGTAGGATTTGAAGGCTACAGAATTGTGTGTGTGTATGTGTGTGTATGTGTCCACCAATAGAACCTTCGATAGCATATTAATAAAAAAGAGAGAAGGAATCTCCTAGCTTTTTAGGGAGGGCCTCTGTATAATGCCATTTGTATTTGTACTTTTTGTTCGGTGGTAAGTTTTAATAGTTACCCTTTGAGGATTTTCCAGTCTAGCTTATCAGAATACACCAACAGTCTTTTTTGTAATATTCGCATTTCCCCTTTGGTTCAGCCGAGCCCACTGACAGATCATTCAAATTCAATTGTTTTATGTCTAAGCCGAACAGCTAATTAAAGTAGGGATGATTAACCTGACTGGCAGCGTCGCTCTCTCTCTCCCCCTCTCCCTCTCTCTCACTCTCTCGCTTGCTTTCTCTCTCCCTCCCTCCTGTTCCAATCAGTCTTTTTCTCACTCTCTCTCTCTCTCTCTGTCTTTTGCTCTACTGTTTTTTTTTTCTCTCTCTCCTAAACGTGGTCTGCTTGCTGATGGCAGAATGGCACTCGGAGATTTGTGCATTGTGTCTGGTTTCCTACGGGCAGGCTGACCCAGTGCCTCTAGGGACTTATCAATAGACCACTCAGAAGAGACAGAGACAGGAGAAAGGAGGAGGGGTGGGGGGGGGAGAGAGAGAGAGAATCAATATCAAGAATAGAAGGAGCTCCGAAGCCATTTTTTTTTTTAAAGAAGTATCAGGACTTGGGAAGAGGGTGACAAAGAAGGTTTTTCAAAGAGGCAGTGGAGGAGGTTCTAATAAATTTGGAAGGAAACAGTTCCCTGTCTTGGGAAAAAAGGAGAACTCCTGGCTGATTAGCATTCACACCAGGTATGAGATGTTCCCTACCCCTTATCACTATGTCGCAAGCAAGATGGAAAGCTTTTTTTTTTTTTTTTTTTGAGATGGAGCGAGCATTTATTTTGGTATGTTTGTTGTTGGATGGAGGGGGAGAGAATCTGTGGGCATTCGTGTGCTGGGAGCAGGAAGAATGGAAGCAGGGCAAAAGAGGGGGGTGGGGAGAAGAGTATGGAGTATGTTACTGTGTCTCCTCTCTTTGTGCACTCCTGGGGGGGGGTTACCCAAGTTCATTTCCAGCAGGTGGATTTAGACGGGGAGTTACTTAACGCTTGACCGCCAGTTTTGAAAAAAAAAAAGCTTCCTATATCTATTAAAGGAAGCTCCAATTTTTTTTCCCTCTCTCTCTCTCTCTCTCTCTTCCCCCCCCCCCCTTCCTAACCAGACAGCGGGAGGGTTTCTGGCTCTCAGCCAGCCCAAAAGCCTCTAAGTGTTTTGCACTTGTTTCAGGGAGTCGCTGCCCGGGGATTTTTTCAGCATTTTCACTAGAGAACAAAGAGTTCTTTACAAAGGGTAGGGGGAGAGCGAGCTTAACGCCTGAGATATGTTTTTCTATTTTTATTAGGGTGTTTTTTTTCTCCTTAAAGGAAAGTGACAGAAGTAGACCACAGAATATGTGACAGCAACAAAATATATTGAAAGGAGATTCAGTTCCCTTACCCCCGATTTATATTTTGGAATAAATCAAAGGGGAGATGGAGGGGGGAACGGGATCAAGTGAGTTTGATATGTTGCTCTCTTCTCCTTTTTTAAAATCTCTCTCTAAATCCAGCAGCTGCTTTGCTGACTTTACCTGGCTTTTTTTTTCACCATAAAAGTTATACTGTGAGCAGCTTGTTTACTTTTTTAAAAAACAAAAGAAAAAAACAAACCACCAGATTCTCATTGGGGAAATGAGGAAGGAAATGAGGGAGGATGCAATGGAAAATAAATACATGAGTGGAGGCAGGAATCTTTCACTTTCTGCCACTTAGGAAAAAAGTTAGTAATGGCTTGTGGAAGCTGGGTTCCTAAAATACAGATGGGGCACTACGGCATGCATCAATGGCGACAGCTTTTTCCTGGCCATCTTTCTAAAACTCACCTCTCATTGGCAGCCTCAGATGTTTAGTGGGACTTCGGATTTTGTTTTTGTTTTTGTTTTGTTTTGTTCCTCCTGCTAGATGGGACCATCTCCAGAGTGGCTACGTTTCATCTACAAACTGTGCTTAGTTCTCTAATGGAGCCACAGATCATGATTGCACAAGGGATCTATGTGCGTTATAGGTTTGTGTTTATGTATGTGCATTTTGTGTAATGTGCATATTCTTATGTGCACTTGTACATGTAATATACATAGGCTGTCACACATATAATATACAAGCTAATAGTATATTGTGGTAAAGGAGATGCTTGTATATGAAATGTATGTGTGCATAGTATACAAAATATACTAAATCCCATTCACAGTGCTCCTGTACATTTGTTCAGATGTTTGAGTACACAGACCGCTGCAAATTTGCAAGCTCAAGGAAATGCTTTTTAAGCTAAACCTTTCCTTCCTTCTTTTATTGATTTACATTTTCCTTGCTTTGTCAAATTTCAGACCCAAAAACTACATTATTTATCAATCATACAGGAAACAAGGAGGAAAACAATATGTACACACCCAAAAAATCATAAATACACAATATATAGAACTAGATCAAAGGCAGTTCTAACAATTGTTTCTGGATACAAAATATCATTAGTATTATTTTTTTTCTTTTATTCATGCTGCATGCCTCTCTCCCAAGAAGTGATCTTTTATAGCTACATATGTATTGCATACATTTACACGACATTGTTTTTTGGCAACCCGTGCATTTAATAGGTGCATATTCAGAATTAATGCGTTTACAGAAGATGAAAGGGACAAATTCTTCTCTAAGTTACAATGTTTTAAGTACAGAGTAACTTCTTTGCAGTGGAGTTATTCTTGATTTACACTGGTGTAACTGAGGACAGAGCCTGGTCCGAAGTGCCTCATGGACTCCATAGTTGCGTGTGAAATGCCAAAGTAATGAGAAGTTGGGAGAAAGTGGTGGACACTGCAAGAAGTTCAGTGGCCTATTGACAGACAATTAGAAATGTCAAAAATTCCCTTCTGTTTTGTGGTGGTGGTGTTTTTTAAGTCCTCATTTCCTTCAGTATTCTGGAGACTTTTCTCACCTCCTGACTTTTCATTGTTTTAATGTTTTCTATGATTTTGTCTCTTCCCCCCCCCCCCCCCAAAAAAAAATTACCTAGAAAAGTAAACACAAACATGCTGAGAAGGAACTCAGCCTTTGAAGTTTTCCATAGAAGAAGAGATCTCATTTCCCCCCCCCCCGAATATTTTTTCTTTTCTTTTTCTATAACATGCTACATGAGCATTTTGTGTCTGCAACCCCGGAGGTGGCGACAGAAGGAGCAGGGCATGCAGTACTGTAATCTACATAAGTCCCCCTCAGTCTCAACTAGAAGGCATCTTCCACCGGCTATCTCTGTTTCCAGAAGTACAGTGAATGACGATAGCTGTCTTTCTGGGATTCTTCATGGACCTGACCTGAGAGTAACACATTCACAGTAGAAGAGAAAAGAGAGAGGGGGAAAAAAAATAGAAAACAAGGAAAGAAAAGCTCTTTGAGCAGGAACACACTGGCTCTTTCTTCCTGCAGGCAATCTGCTCCTGGCGACGTGTCCTGCACTATCAGATATCATATGACTCCTTATTTGGACTCCCTTTCGTAGAATGGGCCTGTTAGGATTCTGTTTGTTTTCTTTTTCTTTCATTTCCTTCTCCCTTATTCCCCCCAGTTTTTGTGTGTCTATGTGTATGTTTTCCTTTCATTTTCTCAGCTTTTTGTTCTGATGCTTTATTTAAAGACAAAGCTTTAATTATTTCCAAAGGCTGATTATAATCCTCTGCCAAAATTGAACTTCACTGTAGTTTTTTTTTTTTAAATACCTCTTTTGGTTTTATTTCTATCATTTACCCCTTTTATCTCCCTTACTATTCCTCATATATGTGTGCACACATTTTTATATATATATACATACACCTCTTTCTTTTCTACTTCAGTGGGATAAGTTAGGAAGCACCTGTCTTAGTGTAAGGGAGAGAAACACTGGGCCATTGGTAGCTGATTCAAATCTATGCTGCTAATTTCACTTCAGTAAACATTTATTTATTTATTTATTTATTTTATTTGACATCTTTTATTTATTGAATTTGAAAGCTTCATAGATCATGAACTGTAGGCTGAGCTTTTGAGCATCTGTATGAGCAACAGTGGAAGTTCAGAAGGAGGCTGTTAGGAAATGAAAATATCTTGCATAGGAAATATAGAATAAAGTACAGGATACAAATCAGACCTGGGGTGTGTATGTTACAATGGACGATGCCTGTAACAGAGCATTGAGGGCTAATAACTGAGGGGGAGGGGAAGAAAGCAACTGGGAATCAGAGGTGTATGACCATATGAACAATCCTTATGGAAACAGCATTTGTTGTAGGGACCTACCTTTTAGCTAAGTGAGATGACTGTGTTCCCCACTTGTGCTGGTTTTAACAATAAATCACTCAGATGGAGATTATTGTTACATTTTTTCTGAAACTTGATGTACTTATGTCTTTACTTGTGGAGACTTCAAAAACCAGGTTCTGTCTGCTATAGAGAGTCATTAAAGAACCCGTGGCACTCTTTATAAGAAGTGGACGTTTAGCCTTGGTTTCCAAGGGCCAAAATTTCTCCTCCCCACACCGCTCTACAACCTGCTGTGCACTGGCTGGTTGCCATCTTCAAGTGGAAGGAACGTTTGTATTTTGTATATACAGTTAGTATGCTATATTTTGGATAGATGGTACATGTGTGCATAGACTGTGATGTAAGAAATGGGCCACTTTATTATTAGTTTATATTTAAATCAGCAGATGAGCACTGTAAAGCCCATATGTCAGACATATGTCACTAATACAGACTTTGTTATAGATCTAGAGGTAGCTGCATTTCAATGTTACCCTACATATGTAGAACCAAATGCAGAGTTCCCTACTCATTTTTTATCCATATCTGACACAGTTGAACTCAGTGAGAGTTTGCCCAAGTAAGGGCTAAGTGAAAACAGAGTTGGGATTTAAGGATTAGGCCCATTACTTATAAATGGAAACAGAAAAATAATGTCTGTGTGCATAATATCACACAGAATAACATAGATGTATAATATGTAGCATACAGTCTTTGCAGTAGAGATGCTATAGCTGTGATTCAGATGTCCCTTCCATTCTTAAACCTTATTTTTCATCTCCTCACTTTCAGCCTCAATGGTAATTTTCTGAGAAATATTTCATGATCTGTCTCAACAGTTTGAAGCCAACGTGTTTCCCTTTTTTGCAATCATCTAAGCATGAATGAAAAAGAATCTTTAACCACTTAAGACATTTTAAAGATTTCTTTCTGTCTCTCTCTTTGTCTTTCTTTCTTTTAATATTTTGTATTTAGGCACGTACATGGTCCTGAATGAGTAGCTGGGGTTTGTCTTGGAAGAAATTTGGTTTTGAAATAAATGTTATGAACATTTAAAAATTATGTACTGTTCCTGCATGGTACATTATGTTCCTTGTTGCTTTAAGCACGTACCAATGTTCTGAATAGTCATAGCTGCAAATATTTATTTGCAAGATCATTTTCGTAGCCACCCATGAATCTAGTTGACTTGACAATAAGTAGAGGGGTCAAATTATAGCTGGAGACCTTTCTAGATATAATGTAGAAGACTTCTAAGCCCTCTTACAAGCTTTGACCATATGATCAGGGTGAGCTTTGCTCAAATTCTTTATCCTAGAACTATCACCCCCTGAAACTTTTTAACTTGGTTACCTGCAGAGTCGATTATTAAATTGTAATGCTCATGTAAATCCAAATAATGATATTGTAGATGTACAGGTGCATCATGAGATTGTGGAGTCACAGAAAATTAAAACTGAAGTGACAGTAGTTGGATGTTTGAAAGTGGTCTTAGGCTAAATTCATGACTAGTGTAACTCCATTAGTATAACTTGAAGCCATTGGAATTACACCAGGGTTGTGCTTGATTCAGTGTGACTGCTCCCATCTGATTTTTAAAAGCCAAGCAGAGTTGGGCCTGATCATTATTTGGGTGGGTGATTGCCAATGAGAAATCAGTTTGTCTAACACATGTATCTGTAGTGCACCAGAGTGTTGCTTTTGGGCCTCTTAGGATGACTACTGACAATAGACACAGATTCTTCTTTAGCATGATAGGTTACCCCACTGCCTTCAAATACCAGAGATCTCCAGTTAAATTTCTTGGTGAAAACGAGTGCTGACAAGTAAGGAAAAGCTCATTTAACATTTTGCAGAACATGGACTTCCTCTGTTCTGTATTTGCCATATCAGTGCAGGCTTTGCAATTTTGGTTTATTTTTGTCAGGTTTATTTTGCATTTATTTATTAGATGAATTTATTTTTGTTATGGGTGAGATCATATTTTCATCCTAAGCACCAATTTTCAAGAGTTTACCACTTTCACAATAAATAAATAAATTGAAGCTGAAGTGTCTAATATTTCTTCTCAGCTCAGAGGTGAATATTATTTTGGAAGATATGAAAAAAATAATTGTTTTGGTTTTTTAGGACTGGACAATCAAAGACACTTCTGATTAATTACTAAAATACATTATTTTTTCTATTTCTATTTTAATTTTTAGAGTTTAATAAAAATATAAGTTATAAGCAACTAATTTCCTTAAAGTAATTAAATTTATACATTTTAATCTAAAAAAGTCCAAAAAAATCCATGCAATGGTTTCTGTAACCACTGTAACTCTGCCACATTGCAGATGCCACTCTCTTCTTAACACCTCTTATATCCTCCTTTTCATAAGCCTGGGAAAATAGTTAGGCTTCTAACAGGTGCCCAAAAAAACTCAGATCCAAACACTCCTGAACATTTGAAATCATAGGGAATGCAGATCCATATTTTGTGGTTTGAGCCCATCTCTGTTGAAAAAGATAACATTTAATTTCCAGACTTTTGTGCAGTTAAGTTTGCAATCATGGCATTGCATTTAAGATAATAAATCAAAGTGTGTTCCTGATCCTGTTCCCACTGGAGTCAATGGGAGTGGAACTGGATCCGTTGGGTAAGATTTCTCATAGCATTTTCCAAAAACTTATTTTATGTCAGATGGCCTTTACAGTTTTGACTGTCTGGAGAGCAGTGAAGAAATTAGTTACCTAGAATATTTTGTGTGCATTCTCTTGAATAGCATGGATCATTAAACTCTTTCACCTGTTAATCTCAACTACATATCCCATAAAGCTTGAAGAACTAGTATGAGAAACAATTTTTATTCCCTCCCCCATAAAAAAGTTGTGTGATGATTTTTCTGGCCAGAAAACCAGAAAATACCAAAGAAAATTGTGTGTGCGTATGTAGGAAGGTGCCAGAGTCTTCTCCAGTGAGGAGATCAGCTGTTCTTGTCTTTTTCTTTACTTTTTTTTTTAATTTTGTTTGTCACTTTTTTTTTTTGGCTTGCTGAAGCATATCCCCATAATCTTCAGAAGCCACAGCAAATTCCCAGTGCCACAACAACACTGTACAGCTGGAGAGAGGAAAACAGAGCTGATCAGCTGCAGGCTTCCCCACTAATGAAATGAGCCAGCAGGCTGCTCTGCATTTTACGTACTGTTCCTGCCTGTGTGCTGCAGGGCCACAAGGGTGTACAGTACATGGAATTTTTCCCTCTGTAACTAATAACTTTTCCCTTCAGGGTCCAATCTTGCAACCGCTCTATGCATGGAATTCCCACTAAAGTTAGTGGGAGATCTGTGTCCTGAAGGCCTGGTTGAAATGGGCGCTCACTGATCACGTGGCCTCTCCATGCTAACACAGTCGAAGGTCCAGTCTATTTATCTGTCTTTTTCTGAAGGAGATATTCATAAAGAGAAAATATAACATATAATGTGAAACGTAAGCCTGCATTTTGCAGCCATACTACCTTGTATTTTGTTCCTTTCAGCCAGGATCAGGCTTGGCCTGTATTTGGGCTGGAGGACCTTCATGACATACACGTGCACTGCAGAAAGTGGAGTCAGTGACTTGAGTAGGGGACACTGTTGTGTCTGATCAGTATTGAACTAATGCTCCAGCATGATGGTGGGGGGTGATCTGTGGTGCTGGAAGTGCTGTCTTTTGGATGGAATGTCAAATAGAGATTTAGGCCATTTGTGTCCTGTCTCAAAAGCCTCAGTGGGTGCAGGAAATTGATGGGGCTGGCAGTGAAGGGGGGACAGTCCCAGCAGCAAGGGAGGGGACATTTGCTGAGGGAGACCAGGTAATTCCTCCCACCCCCAGGAATCTCTGGTACTAATTGGCCAGCATTCCCCAGCTCCTAGGATTCAACCTGGAGTAGGGACAATGTGTAGTCTCTTTCAACTCCATTGCAGCACCCTTCCCCCCTCATCTGGCCAAAGGGTGTCAGAGAGTCTCGGAGTCTCGGAGGAGAGGAGCTGCCTGGTGTCCCTCAGAGAGTGTCCCCTCCCTCACTATTAGAACTGCCCACCTTCTCCACCGGCCCCATCAGGTTCTGCCCTCGTTGAGGCAGGTGGTTGGCATTTGTGTCCTGACTAAATATCAATTGTGGTCATTGCATTCTGCCTCCTTAAATTCCCCCTGAAGTTTCAATTGGAACTTCCTGATGTGAACTGCTGGAAAAGCGTTGCTGGGTATTGTTAAACAGCTGCCAGGGGGGATATGGTAGAGGTTTATAAAAACATGACTGGTGTGGAGAACGTAAATAAGGAAATATTATTTACTCCTTCTCATAACACAAGAACTAGGGGTCACCAAATGAAATTAATAGGCAGCAGGTTTAAAACAAACAAAAGGAAGTAATTCTTTACACAGCGCACAGTCAATCTGTGGAACTCTTTGCCAGATGATGTTATGAAGGCCAAGACTATAACAGGGTTCATAAAAGAACTAGATAAGTTCATGGAGGATAGGTCCATCAATGGCTATTAGCCAGGATGCACTAGATGCAAAACCATGCTCTGAAGTGTCCCTAGCCCCTGTTTGCCAGAAGCTGGGAATGGACGACAGGGGATGGATCACTTGATGATTACCTGTTCTGTTCATTCCCTCTGGACACCTGGCATTGGCAACTAGGTGAACCATTGGTCTGACCCAGTATGACTGTTCTTATGTTATCTCCCATCTGGAGATTGCTGCATTTCAATGATGAATAAAACGAAATATTTGGGAATCCAATCAGGATGAAATGTAAGCAATAATATTATCATTAACACACTGCACTTCTATAGCATAATTGAATTAAAGATGACAAAATGCTTTATAAACATTAATGATTTAAGTTCCACAACACCCAGATGATGATTGTAAGTATTATCTCCATTTTACAGATGAGGAAACTGAGGCACAGCAAGTTTTGAGTGACTTGTCTAAATTCACACAGGAAATCATTGGCAGAGCCGGGAAGATAACTTGGGAATCCTGGATCACAGGCCCATGCTCTAACCACTAGGCTACGCTGCCTCTCCAAATGTAAGTTGTTGTTAACATATAGTTTCTCTTTCACATGAACTGTCATCTATTATATTGCCACATTTGCTTATAGTTACCAAAGCTATTTGTGTTTTAAATAGTGATTTGCACACTCACAGCTCTGTCTTTATTTAACCATGCAATGGAGCAGGGATCGGCAACCTTCAGCACGCGGCACGCGGCACGCCAGGGTAAGCCCCTTGGTGGGCCAGGCCAGTTTGTTTACCTGCCACATCCACAGGTTTGGCCGATCACGGTTCCCACTGGCCGCGGTTCGCTGTTCCAGGCCAATGGGGGCTGCAAGAAACCAGGGCCAGCACATCGCTCAGCCCATGCCACTTCCCGTAGCCCCCATTGGCCTGGGATGGCGAACCACGGCCAGTGGGAGCCGTGATCGGCCGAACCTGTGGACGCGGCAGGTAAACAGAACGGCCCAGCCTGCCAGGCGGCTTACCCTGGCGGGCCTAAGGTTGCCAGTCACTGCAATGGAGTCATGATGTTGAGATCTTGGCAATAGTATTAATACTTTGTAAGCTCAAAGCACTGTATAAATGTTGTAGAAAGTTACAGCAATGCCATACATCCAAAATTTGGAATGGGTCTAAGCAGGGCTTGAAAAATTCATTCAGCTCGGGCTAGTAGAAAACACAGCTGGGTGATTGTCAAATCTTGAGTTCTTACACTTTTATGTTTTAAACAAAATCTACCCCTTATGGTTATGAAGATAATCTTCCAAATGGAAATTCAGTTTAAATCAAGGTCCTGTTGATTTCATAAGTCCGCAGTCTTACAGGTGTGTTGCTGCTGAAAGCTTTTCCAAGCTGCAGAGGGGTAAAAACTGATCGGTCTTGACAGTTTTTGTAGCTGCAGGTGGGAACCTTTGTGAAGCTGACAAGAATCAGGTCAGTTTCAATCTGAGGCTCTTTGGGAAAAGCTCTGAGTGGCATTGGAATTGTGCACAAGGGAGGAGCATCTAAAAGTGGAGGTTGTGGAGGGGAGTATATTAATGGAGATGCCCATCACTGCCACTCTTTCAGCAGCTGACAGGCTCTGGGGTGGGAGAGGATAGCCAAGAAGTAGGAAAATTCTCCTAATAGTCAAAAGGAGCTGGGTGATTTTTATTTATCAAACACTTACTAGCTGGAGGCTTCAAAAGATAAGACTACCAAACAGAATCCAGAGATAGCAAGTTGGGCAGTGTCTTGGCTTCTCCCTGGGGCATTGGTTGAAATATATTCAGAGATATTAAGGCTAGAAGGGAGCATAATGACAGTCTAACCTGATCTGCAGACACAGGCCATAGAACATCACCCAGTGATTCCTGCTTCAGACCCATATCTTCTGGCTGAGCTACAGCATATCTCTTAGAAAGACATCTAATACATCTTGATGTATAAACTTCAAGTAATGGAGGCTTCACCACACCCCTAGATCATATGTTCCAATGGTTAGTTATGCTCCCTGTTAAATATTTACTCCTTTTTTTCTAGTCTGAATGTGTCTACTTTCAGCTTCCAAACACTGAATCTTGTTATGCTTTTGTCTACTGGATTAAAGAGCCCTCTGCTGTCAGAAAGTGGTTCCCCATGTAGGTATTCATAGTCCTTAGCTTGGTCTTCTGGCTGTTAGATGTCTGCTGAACTTTTGAAGCCAGATGTGCAGTTGAAGGATTGGGGGTGAGTGTGTAGGTAGAGTTAGGTTGTGGGTGGGGAGGAGGGTGTAGAAGGGGAAGGTGATTGATGGGATAGAAAAGAGAAGCAGCATACTTTGAAAGAGATTTTTTTTCCCTAGGTTGGCAAGGTGGAAAAGAGAAAATTTAAAAGGTGGAAGTCCCACTGGAGAGAAGGGAAGGGAAAGGGATATAAGGGGTTGGAGGGAGAGAGAAGCATCGGAAAGAAATAGAGAAAACAATGTGAAAAGAGAGACATCATGAGCTATTACAAGCAAAAAAAAAGCGGGGAGGAAAGTGAAATGAGCCAGTAGTGTCAGAAGGTACAACACAAAAGCATGAGAGACAGAGTAACTTATGTTAAAAATATAGCAAGATGATTAACAATCTTATAATTTGGTAGAGTGCACAATAAATGGCAAAGTATTGTTTTAAAATGAAGGGAATGTGGCTTTACATGTATATTTCAGCCTGGCTAATAGGGACTTAGGGCCATATTTTTAAAGGTGTGTATATATACACCTTAAAAAGGACAGCCTTTAGGCTCCTAAGTCACTTAGACGCTTTTGAAAATGGTGTCTCTAGTGCTCAGATTAGTAGGGGACTCGTACATTTTTCAACCCATGGCCTGAACACAGATGCCAATTTGGGAAAATTTTGGATCTCAGCTTTGTGACTTGGGCCCATCACTGCTCAGGATTAAAGTCCTGGCCTTCAGGATCTAACAAAAGTGAAGCTGGCTTAGAAGGGAGAAAGCATTTCTTAATACACAGCTATCTTCATTAAGAGCAAAGGGACCAAAGAAGTGAGCTCTCCAAGTAAATCTGTCTATGTGTAAATGTTATTTTGATTTTCAAGTTTGTTCTGGCGTGAATACCTTGCTGTAGTTCTGAAATGGTATATTGGCTTTCCTCTAGAGAGCATGTTCTGGTGGTTAGGCTAAAGGATTTGATCTGGCTCCGTTCCCAACTGCTACAGACTCAGTGTGCAACCTTGTGCAAGTCATTTCACCTCTTTGTCTGAGTTTATTTAACTATAAAATGGGACTAATAGTTTTCTACCTCACAGGGGGTTATGACGCTTACTTCAGCAAGGCTTGTACAATGCTTTGAGATCATTCGATGCAAGCTGCTGTAGAAGGGCAAAGTGTTATGAATCTTTGATTCTCATGCAGTTAAGTATAGAGAAATTGGAATACTTAGATCTTTGCCTCTGATTCTCAGGCATGTCTATCTTGTATTTTTATTAACTTGTAAAATAAGTTTGATAACGCCTGTCAGTAATGTTATAAGAGTAGTGTGTGTGAAGGTAATAAATTCCACACATTGAAAGTAATGTATTACCACTCTTCTCTTCTTAAATTTTGATAAGATCATTTGGCCATGGTAGAACTAGGGTTGGCTTCTATTCAGAAAAAAATAGCGTTTTTTTAGAAGGACTTAGATTTCCTCTTGAAATCACAGGCCTGAGTCCTAACCAGACCAGGAAAATAAAGATGTTGAGACCAAATAATAATTTCTAAGCAGCTACTATAGAAGTGGTGGGGAACCTGCGGCCCGCGGGCCACACGCGGCCCATCAGGGTAATCCACTGGAGAGTCACCAAACAGTGTGTTTACATTTGCACAGCTGCCCACAGCTCCCAGTGGCCGCAGTTCGCCGTTCCCGGCCAATGGGAGCTGCAGGAAGTGGCACGGGCCGCAGGGATATGCTGTCTGGCGGCCCACCAGCAGATTACCCTGACAGGCCTCAGGTTGCCTACCACTGTACTATAGGCTAAACACTGACACTGCTAATCTGGACCAATCAGTCTGACTTTTAAGAAGATACGTGCTTTTGTAGTACACTTAAAGGGGTAAAAAGCAACCTTTCAAACTGTCTTTGTATGGCTGACTTGTCTCTGATTTGAATGAAGTCCATGGAAGTAAACTCCACGATACTTATTCCTCGCTAGAAACTCATATCTGGGTTTTCTTGTTGATTGATGGATCACTGAGTGTTGTACTCCGACACTTTTCAAACACCGCTATCCCAGCGAATTTGTGTGAGCCAAAAAAGGCTCAGAAAGAGCAAAAAGTATAACTGATAAAAACATGAAAATCATTCCTAAAACCGTTACTGCCTGTCACTGGCATGGTGAGGATTTACATTCTGCTGAAGGCAATTTAAAAAAAGGAATGATCAATATACTTGGGGCCTAAACTAACAAGGAGAGAACAATGTAATCCATTCCCAGTGCTGAAACCCAACTTTTACCTGCACAAAGTACTGCTCCAATGTTTCCACATACTGTCCAGTGAGAGAGCTAACTGGAAGAGCTGGTGTGGGGAGGGTGAATGGTCAATATTTGCCTCAATTTTTTTTGAAAGAAATGAAAATGATCTAAATATTAGGAGAAATGTTTCCTTTTCTTGGCAAGAAAAAAAAAAACACACTGCACATTTTTTGGTTTAACTAAAAAAACAAATATTTGTGTCAGGTTTTGGTTTTATGTTGTTTCTGTTAATGTTTTATGTGAAAATTAGTTGCTTTTTAATTTTGATTAAATGAAAATTTTCGTTATAAATTATTGTTTGGGAAAAATCATTTTTATAAATAAAGTCAAACATTAATTTTGACCAGTCCTTATGAATGGTCACTTACCATGAATAACTAACAAATAGTGCACCTGACAGAGTAAGCTTGACGTCAAGAAGAGTTGGTAGCAGTGGTCACTTTAACCTCGTTGCTGTAAGGTTGGTTTGGGTTAAGAGTGTGGATTAGGAAAATGACACTGCTTGTGAGGGTCATTCATTGTGAAGCGTGAAAGGAATGTGATAGCATCACTTCCTGTGCTGCTGAATACCATGGTGAAGGGGAGTATCTCATTCTGGGGTGCAATCCGGACCAGTGACAGGTTGTGTCACCACCTGCCCTGCAACCTTGGGTGCCTCACAATGCTTTGTTGCTGTAGCTCCCACCTGCGCTGCTCACAAACAGCCAAACAGCGTGCAGGTCACACTCTGAGCATCTATGGATAGCTGCAGCCCTGGGGTCCAGCAACTGTGACCCAGCAGCAACATACCAGCCACACTCTGGCTTCCAGCAGCCTTGGTAATCTCTTGCAGAGTGGCCCCAACACACTCCCAGTCCTGGATTTTCCCCCAAAATGTGTGTTCTGCACTGTCCAGCCCTCTCCTGGACAGTTCAGATATTATAGGTCCATTGCTGCTGTAAGGGATCAATGGACAACAGTTTGCTACTATAATTGGAGTTATTAAACATAGAATCATAGAATGATAGAGACCCCAGGAGGTCATCTAGTCCAACACCCTGCTCAAAGAAGGACCATCCCCAACTAAATCAAACAATTCAGTTTAAACACAACATTGGATTAGTTTTGATTAGAGAATAAAACAAGTTTATTTAACTACAAAGAGAGAGATTTTAAGTGAGTAGAAATATAAATCATGGTTACAAGAGAAATAAATATAAAACACTTACTAGTAACTAAGGGTATGTCCACACTAAAAATGTAAGTCGACCTATATTAGTAATTACTGCCGTGGTGCATGTCCACACTCCCCTCCTTGGGTCAGTGGTGCGCATCCTCACCTGGAGCGCTTTCATCGACCTAAGAGGGGCAATGTGGGGAGATGAGAACCCGGTCTCTCAGCTCCACTGGCAGCTACCGGGAGCCAGGCTGCACCACAGGCTCCTGGCAGGCTGTCCCCGTCAGCTCCCCATTCCCCACTGGTTCTGGGGGAAGCTGCCCGGGGCTTCTTGCCTCCCTGTTCCCCACTGGGAGTGGGGTCAAGCCACCAGGGCTTCTCACCCCTGAGGAGTGGGGTCCAGCCGCCCAGGCTTCTCACCCTGGCTCCCAGCCAGGAGTGGGGTCCCGCCACCCAGGCTTCTCTCACGGCTCCCAGTTAGGAGTGGGGTCCACCTGCCCAGCTCTCCAGGGGAGCAGGGGGCAGCTGGGCTCTAGCTGCCCGGCTTTCTTGTCAATTTTACAACTCCAGCACTAATAGTTGATATAAGTAACACAGTGTCTACACAGATACTGCATCACCCTAACTATACTTACTTAAGCCCAGCGCCTCTCATGGAGGTGGTATGTCAGTGTAGTAGGGCTCTTAAATTAGCAGGAGCAAGGCTGTAGTGTGTACACTGACATAATTAGGTAGACGTAAGCTGCCTTACATCAACTGAACTGTGTAGTGTAGACCAAGCCTAAAACTTAACAAAGTACACGTGGGTCAAGGTAAAATCTTTACCACGTGATCCCATCAACAGGCTGACCAAATTCTCAGGCTAATGACCATATTAATGCTTTACACTTATATAGTCTCTTTTGTATAAGGATCTCAAACAACTTTACCACAGTTGGGTTCATTAACCCCACTGGGATTCCCAAATACAGAAACTGAGGCACAGAGAAGTTGCCAAGGGTCACACACTGAGTCAGTGACAGAGTCAAGTGCCGAACCCAGGCACCCTGACTCCCAGTTCCTTGATGTAATCATAAAGTGCATGATGTCTCCCAGTTACCGAATGCACCCTATATTCACACCCTACACACTATTGTAGTAATCTTTGTACAAAATATGACTTGTGAGGTATCATTTGAAAACTAACTCATTGATCGATAATATGGTGAAATGTGTGTAGCAACATTATATGTAAAGTTATGAACATAAGCTGAAGTTATGGCTGAAATGTGTTTACCAGACAAGTCTAGGGAGAGAGTAAACCTGTTTCTCAAAAACAAAAGGCAAGCTAATGCCTCTAGCCAGGTGACATCAGAGTTCATTGGTTATAATTCTAGCAACAAGAACAGTGCAGCTGGGTTGATAGTTTGGTACTGAATTCATGATAATTGTTGTATTGAAGGCGTAGTTTAGGTCCAAATGTTGAAGAGAAACAATGAAACCATGATTCTCAGTCATGGTGACAATAAATGCAGTCATTTTTAAATAGATGTAAGCAATGATTTTTCTATACAGTGTATAATCAATCTGTGGAACTTGCTGCCACAGGATATTTCTGAAGCAAACACTTTAGCAAGATTCAGGACAGCAGCAGGCATATAGAGCTGTCATTTTCAAAAATGCTTAAAGGAATTAGCGCCTAATTTCAATTGAAAGGCCCCTTTGAAAATTTCATCCTATATGAATAGCAATAGTATTTGCAATACACTAGGTAGATCATTTGCTCGTTGTTTTTAATGTATTCTAAGATAGAGAACCTGTCGTGGACACCTCCCCTCCTAACTCCTCACCTTTTCTTGCCGCAGCTGTAGTGTGGAGCTGCATGAAAAGACAATAGCATTCTGAATCTGAATCTGAGTCCTTCCCGCACTGCCGGACATTGCTCAGGGCATGAACAACGCTCTGCCATTTCTGTCTGTCATGCTGTTTGCCAAAGTGGCTACCTTGTTGTGTTTCTATAACTTAATATTTTTATGAGGGCTTGTTGTTAGGCTTTTACTCAACCCCCAACCAAGAGGAGCAGTAGACTGCTTTTTGTCTGCTCCCTAGCCTTTGACCTGTCCCGCTTGGGTGGCCCTACCAGAAGCTAAACCTCCCACCCCCATAGCGCATAGGGTCATGGAACACACAAGTCTGCCACCTCATCAAGGTGCAGTCCCCAGGAAAGGAATGCTATTAAAGAGGTAACATTAAAATGAACATACTTTGTTTTGTTTTATTACCTCTCCCTGTTTTGTATCGGGGCTATTTATTTCCATTCCCTGGCTGTTGGACCAAATTAAGCTTTCCCTGCTATGTGTAGCCCCCACTACTCTACTCTCACCAGGCCAGCGTGGGGCTTGTTTCTGCCCTCTGTGTGATTTCTGCCTTCTCCACTAGGAGTATCTGCAGTGTTGATCATAGCTGAATTTACACCAAAGAAACACCCGATGAAAGAGAGATGCAAATCTGCCACAGAGGGGGCAGAAAGGTGTGTTTGTTTTTGAGTTTTCCAGGGATTAACCCACCCACCCCCAGAATCCCTGCATGATCTGGCCTAGTCTACAGCTATCAGGAAGCATCACTCCTTCAGCAGTGGCAGATGCTTCATCGTTGCTTACTGAAGCAGCTCCATAAATCACCTGCAAATGCTCCACAGACGCAGTTGGAAAGCCACTGAGGTTAAGAAAATTGGAAGAGATAGCCACCCATATACTAGTGATCATCAGTAGGCTGAGGAAGACCGTGTAGAACTGAGTAATTGGCTATGTACGTTATTGGGGATTGTCACCTTAAATTGAAGTAGTAGGTGTTGACCACTGAAGCGGGGGAATGATACCAGACCGCGCAAACCACTGGTCTGATGAAACAAGCTGATAGGAGGGATGTGATGTCTGTGGCCAAGCTGAAGGTGAATGAAATAACCACGGAGTAAATTGCTGAGAATGTGGATTGTAGGATGCACTACAGACACGAGGCAGATGGGATGATTATGGGGATCTTTGTGAGACTGTGGACTAGTTCTTCTATTTCACCACCTTGGCATGAGGCTAAACTTGCTGCTGAAGGTAATGATGAATCGTTAATGAAGATCAGACTGCCTGAATAATGGCCCTGGCACTGAGAGCAGAAAGTTTTGCAGATTTCTGTGTGTGCGCGCACTTGCTGCTACTGGTGTTCCTGGTGGGTGGCTGAATCATCCTGATGGCATTCAACAGGAACCAGCTGCTGAGAATATTAAAATGCAAGCATTTATTCCTCTAGAGAGACAGTAGCATCTGCAAAGTTTTCCTGTCTTGATAGTACAGATAATCCCAGGGAGCATTCTCTAGTAGTTTTAACTCTCTATTCATTCATATGTTTTCTTTAAACCTTTGTCTCTGCAATTAAGGCTAACTTAGACCTAGATCAGAGCTCCCAGTTGTCATATGCAGGCGGTTTGCAAGCTCTCATTCCAGGTGAGTTATGTGGGGAGAGGGAAGTAGGACTTTATCCCATCCTGCATGTCTTTTTTTCACCACTAGTTATGGTCTTAGAAGGCAATGCGCAATCAGTCATGGCTGGAGTCTTCCATAAGGCCATGTTCCTACACTATTGAAGTCAATGGGAGACTTGTCATGAATTCCAAACTCAGCAAGGTGAGACCCTGAGGATATGTCTACACTGCAATCAGGCATCCATGGCTGGCCCATGCCTGCTGACTCAGACTCATGCTATTTAATTGTGGGGTAGACAGCGAGTTTTGGGCGGGAGCCTGTGCTCTAGGACCTTTCGAGGTGGGCCAGCTGTCGGGGCCTAATTGCAGTGTAGGCATACCAGGAGAGAATAGACTGTTGACTTGATGGAGCAATATGTTGATTTTGTCCACTGTTTTTCATATTATTTATTATTTCTGGAAAGTTATTGATGTGCATGACACTTAACAGACGACATAAAAACAAGAGCTCCATGCCCCAAGGAACTTAGGCCCAGATCCTCAAAGGTATTTAGGTGCCTAACTCCCATTGGAATCAAGGGGCTTACAGTCTAAGTACCAAGTCCAGAGAGCTGATGAGCACCTGCAGCTTGCATTGACTTCCATCGGAGTGGCAGGCACTCAGCATCCCTCAGGAACTAGCCGTACATTAGACTAAATGGTACCATAACACAGTGAGTAATAACCAAATTTGAGGAGGAAGAGAAGGATGAGGGCTACAATAATAAAAGATCATGAGAGATTCTTCTGTGAATTAGCTTACTTAAAGATATGTATCTATATATTTTCCTTGCTTTGAATATGTTAATATATTAATAGTTTGAAGGAACAAAGTACACCAATAGGAGACGAAAGGTATAGACTCAGGGCATGAAAAAAGGTGCAAAATCATTTGGTGGAGAAGGAGACACAGTGAGTTGGGACAAGGGCAGGCTTCAAGGAGGGCATTAGTAGGGGAAGAGAGACAAGATGTAGACAGTGCCAGAGCTGTGAGGAGCTTTGAAACTGAGGATGAGGTGTATGAATCTGATGCAAAAGGAGACTGGAAGCCAGTGCCAGAGACTCATGGGAGGGGAGTGACATGACCAGGGCATCAAGGCTCCAATTCAGCAAGATACTTAAGCATGCGCCTAAACCTAAACATGTGAATAGTTCTGTTGAAGCCCTGCTCCTCCTGAGTTGGGATATTTGTTGTGTCTGATTTAAAAGAGCAAACCAGCACATTGCAGTAAGCATCCTGGTGCAGCACTCTGGATTTATTCTTGTTTCTACCTTGTTTCATCCCCAGACAGCATGCTATACATGACTGAGTGACAACAGCAGACTCCGTACCTGATAGGATGTCAGCAAGTCAATGTTTTGACAGGATATTACATATGCAATGACGGGGACTGCAAATCTCACTCTGCAAAGTTTATTGATACTCTCTCTTGTGATGTGACAGGCCAGGAAAATTGTTGCAGGAGAGTTTAGATCTAAACAGTAGTGACTTTATTGCAGCTCCTGATTTTTGTCTTTCCTTGTAAAGAGCTGCTGAAGTCCTTCAGATGTGTAAGATGTGAAGTCAGAGCTTAGTATGGCATCATCAGAATGATGGATGGCTTAGAGAGTCGTGCTCTCATCCCTTTGCTTGTGAGTGTTATAATGTTTTATATTTAAAAAGATAATTTTAAGGAACTCCTGCACAAAGGTCTTTGGGCTTTTTAACAAAGAATAATTTAATGAACTAGCCAATGTATTAATCATTGCCTTCAGCTAGTAAACTGTGTTATAAGCTCTGTTCTACAAACAATTAAGTCTCTTTTAGCTCACAAGCTAAGGTCTTTTGCTTTTAGAGGAGTATCTGGTTCTGTCCCACTTAAGCACAAGTGCAATAAACCTGTGGTTGGCTTGTGACTTACTGGTTTGTTACAATAAATAAAAACATGATGTATCCTGAAGAAGGTGACACAACCAAAAGAGATCCTCGAAAGCTCCCAACAATATTCTGCAGCACTTCTCCTAAACACACATTACTACTGCTGCCCCCCCACCCTGTTTAACACAGAAGGGAACAAAAGAAGCTTAAGCCCTGCCCTGAAGGATGCCACACATGTGATTTGGCAACCATAAGAGAAAACAGCCTTCCAGATTCAGGCCTTTAACAGAGAAGTCCCTGCTCTCCCCATTGGATTATGTTTAGGGATGGACTGGTTAGTAGTGACTACATTGACAGTTCCAGGTGCTGTAACAGAACAGAGGGTATCAACATGGTCCCTTGGGTATATTGCTTAATAGAAAGATGTTGCAGTGCACTGGCAGAACAACAGCCAGTGTGTAGCTCTCAAAGCCACACAGTTTATAACTCGCTTGTTCTCATGGACCTGTGTTCTCCTGTGCTGTGCAATCTGTGAGCAATCTGAAGAAAGGATCAAGTCTCATTTTGTTGAAAACATTTTCATTTTTCTACTGTATAATTTTTTGCAGGTCTGCTAACTTCAAACCCATAGTAAGAGAGGCAGCTTTCCCTTACTTTAATGCCTCTATATTTCATCATGGACATTTCATCTCCTCTTTTCACTGCTTATCTGCATTACGTATGTACCACTGCAGAATGATAATGAGACGAGGGTTAAAAAAACAATGTTTTGAGCTGTCTCTTGTCCTCTAACAGCATGATCCTCCAGGGTGATACCCCTCCCACCCAGCCTGAGTAGCTAGCAAAGAGAAATTTGTACACAAATGCAACCACCAAGAATGAAGTCGTAGTTCTGAGCTATGATAATACATTCCATCCTGAGGAGGAGGGGAAAGCTGCCAGTGGAGCAACTGCATTTCTGCAGAGCGATGACCTGGTTCTCCCATTTCCATCCTATGTTTTGAAACTGCATGAGATTGTTTGAGTTACTTACATTTTTGGCGATGGGAAACTGTAAGCCTTTCAATTCCATCAGTGTTGTCCACATTGGCAAATAGCAGAGAGGCAGGGGCTGTCCCTTATTCACCTGGAAATACTGTGTGACAGTTCAAGACAACTAAGTGGTAAACTTAGGGTGACCAGATGAGAGATGTGAAATATTGGGATGCGGGGGGGTGCTGGCAGACCCCCCAAAAAACCCCAAGAGCTGGCGGCGGAGGGGGAAAAAAAAAAGAAAGAAAGAGGCACTGGAGCATAGGAAAAATTGGTGGGGGCTGAGCACCCACCGGCAGCTCCACGCCCCACCCCCCTGCACCAGCTCACCTCCGCTCCACCTCCACCTCCACCTCCCCTGAGCTGGCTGCTGCATCCTGCTTCTCCCCCCTCCTCCAGCACTTGCACCGCCATACAGCTGATTAGCGCAAGCCTGGGAGGAGGAATGCGGGGTGCTTGGGGAAGAGGCGAGGCCAGGGCAGGGATTTGGGGAGGGAGGGGGCAGAGTTGGGGCGGGGGGGGGCATGAGCCCCCTCTGCCTGTGCGCCAGAGCGCAAAATATCGGGACAATTCGCGTCGGGACGGGGGACAAACAAGTAAATATCGGGACAGTACCGATAAAATCGGGACGTCTGGTCACCCTAGGTAAACTACACAATAACTGTGTAATAAATATGTTAATGGTAGCCACTGCAGCATTGCATTTTACTGAGTTAATCCTTATGCAAACATTGGGCCCAAACCTATAGTCTTTTTAACTCCAGTCCAGACAATGAAAGTTTCACTTGAGTAGGGAACTGCATGATCAGGCCTATATTGCGGTAAATAAATGTGCCATCAGCATGCAATACACATCTAACTCCCATCTCATGCAAGTTTATATAAGTCCCTCCCTTGCAAGGGATTGCATCATTGATTCAGTCCATCTCACTCTCAACACCCTGTCCCCAGCTTTTTTTCCCCTTCAATTTCCATTTAATGGGTGAAGAGAATAAATTAACACAACCACTTTCATCTTTAGGTATCAGAGTTAACACCCAATTGAGTTGAATGGAGCAGTAACACCTTTCTTAAAACTGTTGCTGTAAGCTCTTTTTCTGCAGCCTCAGATAGACAGCCGTGTATCTGCTCACACATGGCAGGTTCTTTTAGCCACTTGAAGGGGTAGAACCTTTTTTGTTGTTTTTTAAGGGAAAACTTAAATTCTGCAAAACCACACATTACAGCCAATTGACCAGTGCTGTTCAATCTGTCCACTAAATCAACCATTGAGAAATCACTTGACTCAAAGCTAACACATTTCATACCGCCTGATAACTTTCTCCTGCCTTATCTGGATTTTCTAAACTTCTTCCATGCCCATTTATCATTTAATAGGAACATTTCATTCTGCTTTGCTTTGTCTACATTTTTTGAAGCTTTAAAATATTCCCATTGCAGGTGGACATTGCACTGCCTCTCTATCTGGGAAAAGGAACTTTATTCCCGAATGGAAATACTTTTGCATCAAGGGAAAAGTTAGGAAAAAATTACATTCTCTGAGTGGGGATCCAAACAGCTTTGACTCCTCTACAAAAGTTTATCAAGAATTCCATGCACTCTCGAATGAAAGAGTTGTGGAACAATATCTGTAACATTTCAGAGCCAGACTGAACAAATGGAATAACAACACTGGTGAACTGCTAGCTTGGTGCTTCACAAAGGCAGAGAGAGAGAGATAATCCCCGAGATTAACACTCCTCCACACAGCACTGGTTTAATCAACTCTCAAACTATATTGATGAGATATCCTCTTCTTTTATTAGATGTTGTAGACGATAACACAGTTCTTAGAAGAGTACCACTCCCAAAAAGCATTTTGCATTTCCTCCTTAGAAAAGGCAACATTTTCGCTTGCATCTTTAAAATCAAGAAAATTCCCCCCGGCTGGATGGATTAATGTTTTATACAATGTAGGGTTATAGTTCCAAAAGTAACTTCTATAATTCCCATACCTCCCTCAATGTGATTTTGCAAATGCAAGGTTTTTTGAGCAGATTAAACTCTGCTCAGTGCACACAAGCTACTTCATTTCAAATAAGTTAGTTATCTAAATTGCAGTTGGGAGAAGACACCTGCAATTTTACATGTAAGTTTGAGGACCCTTTGAAAATTTGACCTATAGGACCCATTCACACTACAAGTATAGGTGTGCTTTGGTGACCTGGTCATGACACTTCCATCTGATCCAGTTGAGTTGTAATTACACAGCAACTTTTTCCCCAATACACGTCAAACTTGTTTGTGTGTTCACATCTACTATGCTGCTTAGCCACATTCTGCAAAGTGCATTCTGGGAAATCTGGGCAGCTATTTTATAATGTTTCAGCAGTGGGATAGATTGCTCAGAGGACATGCACACAGAGTGAAACTAGCTGCCTATGAGTCAGTGCACGCTGGGTTATCCAATTGCAAAGAGAACTGTGAGGAAGGAGAACCAACCAATAATGCTGTTTTCTCTCCCCCATTTTCTCCCATAGACAAATTAGCCAAGTGCCATATAGTGAGCTGTTGCATTATTGGTTCCCAGTCACTATCATGATTAGTGCAATAGAAATGCACGGATAGACAGCCACACGCAGAATATGAAGACTTCATTATTTTTACAAAGTTTACTATAGCACATTTACTGATATATTGTAAAGTATTTTCATAAATTAAAACTAAGCAGTTGTCAAAATAAATGAACAAAGTATGTTCTCTGATGCATTATCCTTGATATTTATTTGTATTTGGTATTGTCTGTTCACATTTTTGCTAATTTCCAAAATTTGCTCACTTGTGATGGGTCACTCTCTCGGTCATTAGTGTGAATTAGCAAGATTGTATTTTCTATCCTGACAATATATACAAAATATTATGCTAATGGGAATAACATTATCTGAAGTACATTTATGTTTGTGCTGGAAGTCTAGGGTCACAACAGATAATCCAAAGGATTATTCTGTGATGGATTATCCCAGTCAATGTTTTCCCAAAATGTCTGCTCACGAAAAGGTCATGTCATATCTGTGCTAGACTCTCTGTCAAACCACATCTTACCGTCTGCAAGAGGATAAATTCCAAAAGAAAATGATGGGGGTGACAGAACTGAGTGACATGTGGTAGGCATGTCAATGAAGTGAACGGCATGCCACACACCTGCTTTTTGGCTGTGCCATGCCACAAGTTAGCATTTTGGATGAGCAATTTCCGTTCTGTTGTTTTCTCTCAACACATGGTGTTCAAAAACAGTTACAAGAAAACTGTACCCATTTGCTCATCCCAGAAGCCTGCAGTTTCAAAAGATGATGCCAGATTAATTTTCACATCTACAGTATTTCAGAGTGGATACATTCTGAGAAGTGTGGCTTATCTTTTGATATTGTAATGCAATGGCTGGAGCAAAATTTATGTCCTTCCCTTTAACTTTCATGAAACACTCAAAAGCTGTTTATATTTACCATAATCAAAATCTTCAAGGTATTTCTCAAATCCACATAATATTCTTGAATTCTAACATTTGCATTGAGACTTTAACATTAGCAAATATATGTGCAAAAATACAAGTATACATCAACCTTTTTTGCTAGCTGGGCATTTATAAGGAGGCTGCTGTTTTTCAATTATTCTGCTTGAACCAGACTTCATTTAAGGCAGTACTAGGACAGTAAAATCCAATTTAATGGTGTGCTATGTTAAAACAGTTATTTTTGGCCAAACCACTTCCCCTATCTTCCCCCACCCCCCTTTTGGGAGATGCAGGGGGCGGGGATCCATGATATGACTATAACAAAAAACATTATTTGGAAGATCGGAGGATTCATTGGCACATCACCACACAATTCAGATAGGAAAAAGGCCTGGTTCTTTTCTAATTTACACTGATGTAACTCAAAAGTAACATTAATATAAGTGAGAAGAAATCAGACCCATATACTCTAGTTAAATGTCTTATCTGAGATCCGTAGAAAAGATCTGGTGGTAGATTTTGGACCTTAGAAATGTGCTGTCTTGCAGGTGACTATATCTATATAATTGGAAAACAGAAGAGATTTTCTTACTTTAATCTGATGTTTATCTCCATCCTCCTTAAGGCAGGAATAAAGCTAAGGGACTTAGTATCTTTCTTGAATTCCTTACAACCTATTGATATTGGCTGTGGTTAGAAGCTCCTCATGATGCATTTTATAGCAGGATGTCCTTATCACTAGAAACTGAGCCATTTGTTGCTGGATCTGAACCCATTCAATCCTCCCTTTATTTCTGTGTTCCATTGGAATATCAGCCCATGAAAGTGACATGACTAGCACAAGGTTAGCTTCTGTCATCCCTTAGCCTGTGTATCAGGTACATTACTCAATAGTCAAGCAATTTATAGGCAAATGGTTTTAAATCCCGAAATAGAATTAATTTCAGGGGGCCCTTTTTAAGAGACCAACTGGACTGGGCACCAGTGAAGACAGATCAAGTAGGGCAGGATCGATGTGTTCACTGTATTTTTAACAAGAGGTGTTGATGAGCTCCTCCATGGCTAGGCTCCTTAGGATAAAATTTCAACCTATTACACGGGGATTTAGACACTCTTTTCCCATTAACATCAATGGGAATCATGTGGCTAAATCCCTGTGCAACACATTGAAATTTACTCTCTTGTGTCTTAATTCATTATAATGTGGATACTCTCCTATACGGAGAGCAAATGGAATGAAGAAGCAGCTTTGAGTAGTAAAGCATCCTGCAGAGTTTGTTTTTTGTAGTGAACAGCATTTCTGGTTGTGTGCGGGACACTAGGTTAGAGGCCAAGCTTCAGGACACTGGGAAAATGGATAATAGTATGTCTGTATTACTCATTCATCTATGGGATAAATTGGATAGATGGCTGACTGGCCCTTCATCCATGAGAGTGGGATTTTGTCGTTTCTCTCAATTCTCCACCACCACATACCTCCTGTGGATGCAGCTAGTGTGCTTTTGACTATAAGTTACCGTTTAGGTTCACCGGCTTTCTGTTGATTTGAAGTCTGGATGCCTGCTCATAAATGTTTTGGCCTTCCTGCCCTATCGTGTAATTTCCACTGAGGGTTGGGTGCATGAGATGCTTGGGTGCATCCATGGACAATGGTTATTGGACACATTTAAGGTCATAATACAGTAAAAGCTTTTTTATCCAGCATGCTGGGGGGAATGGGAGGTGCTGGTAAGTGAAAAATTACGGTTAACTAAGAGGGAGAGAATGTGGGTGTGGGGGGGTGCGGGGCGGGGGGTTGGGGCGCAGGAAAGGGTGCAGCACACGGGTTCTGGGAGGGAGTTTGGGTGGGGGGGGTCAGGGCTGGGGGTTGGGGCAGAGGAGGAGGTGCAGAGTGCTGGATCTGGGCAGCACTCACCTCGGGTAGCTCCCCACAAGCGGTGACATGTCCCAGCTGCTCCTAGGCAGAGGCATGGCTAGGCGGCTCTGTGCGCTGGCTCTACCCGCAGGCACCGCCCCTGCAGTTCCCATTGGCCATGGTTCCCAGCCAATGGGAGCTGCAGAGCCAGTGCTCAGGGCACAGGCAGCGTGCAGAGCTGCCTAGTCATGCCTCTGCCTAAGAGCAGCTGGGACATGTCACCGCTTGTGGGGAGCTACCCGAGGTGAGTGCTGCCCAGATCCAGCACCCCAAAACCCCTCCTGTGCCCCAAACCCCTGCCCCAAGCCCCCTCCTGCACCCCAGCCCCTCACCTCCTCCTGCACTCCGAATCCCTCGTGGCCGTTCCTCCGCCTAGGAACAGCCAGGACATGTCGCTACTTCTGGGGAGCCATGCAAAGCCAGGTAGGGATCCTGCTGGCCCCATGCCAGCCAGACTATAAACCAGACTTTCAATGAAGATCAGAAATGCTGGTTTATAGAGCTTTCTGGTTGGTAAAGTGCGGGATAACACAGATTTTATTGTAAGAGGCCACTTTATTATCTTCCTGAGCAAGGAAAGAGCATGTTTTTGACATCCGTTATTTCTCTTTGAGTAGATGCAGCCATGTATTCCACTTAGGTGTGCACACACCCAGTGCACTGGAGCTGGAGAATGTTGCCTAGCAGTACCTGTAGGGGTGGCATTTGTGCCTCGTGGTCATAGCCCCTCCCCTGACTATATGAGATGGCACCGCCCCGACCCCTCCTCAGTTCCTTCCTACTGCCTGTGGCTGGAGCCAGAGCTCTATATGGTTCTTAACCTCACAATTCCTCTATCCTTTTAATGACTTGCTCTTGTTGTATGTAATTAGTTAGTACCATTAGTGTTAGTTAGATTTAATTAAGTTTTCTGTGGTGATGCCTTCATCAGGGTTCCAACACTGTCTATCATCTGGGGGAGTGATCCCCAACAATGATCCCCCCATTTGCTTTGCTTAGGTGAGACCCATACCAAAGAGTGGTGTTTGATTTGTTAATCGTTCACAATATGGATTTAGGTGGCTAAGGACCTTTACGTAAAGCAGCACCTTCTCAAAGAGGTCATGCAGCCTGCTTTGAAACTGAGGACTACATCAGATCGCAGGTCGTCCTTGGGTTCAGAGTGTGTTACTATTTCATGCTCTGGAGTCGGTGCATTTCTGAAGAGGTGGAGAAGCTGTTTTCCCTCAATTGCACCAAGGAAAAGGACTCATAAGACCAATTAAGTCTCATGGAGACTCTTATTCCTCCTTCAGGAACAGTATGGCATAGCATTACTGCAGGCATGTGGGATGGAGCAAGTCCTTCCAACTTCTCCCTGGTATGCATAGGGAACTGAGAGACCTCATACTGTCGACTCCGGTTCTGGCCCTGGAGCATCCGTTGAGTCCGGTACTAATGAGGGTGATGCCAGCACCAGCTGTTTCCTCATTGGTGTCATATCAGGTGGCAGTGGACCTCCTCTGCCTTTCCATCCTGAGTTCTCCATGGGTCTAGGACTTCACCAGGACTATGCTGTTTACAACCCTGCTGTCTGGACAGGCTGCTGAACCTTTGGGTCCATTGGCACCATATCCCAATATTTCCATGCGTAGACTACAGAAGTGAGGCCGGTGATAGGCTCGGCCCAAGGGACCTCCTTGGCGCTGTGACACTGCTCAGCACTGCTGCACTTTGCACTGCCGATGTTACTGTGGCGACACTTTCCACCCTCCCCCTCGGCACTGTCAGCTGCATTGGCACTACCTCTGACTTCAGTACCAACAGCACACCCGGCACCAGAGACAGTGGAGGTGATCTCAGTGCTGTTTCCACCATCAGCACCAGTTCCTCCCTTGTTCTGAGCAACAGATTAGTTGGACTCGTTGCTACTGCCCTCCGTGCTGGCTTCACCCTTATCCCCGGACACCCGAGATGCCTCAGCATCCAGGTCGGGATCCTGCTCCTGCTCTCCATCACCTGACCCACATCGAGGGCTGTTCATGGAGCAGCTTGGCACTCATCTCTCTGTCAGGACAAGGGCCCTTGGCTTGGAACTTACTGGCCACTAATGCCCTACCCTTATGCCCAATAGCTTCCATGGAATCTGTGGGGTTGCTCCTCAGTCACAGAGGTTGCACTGCTCTTCACCATTCCAAGGGAAGATCCCCAGGCACGTCAGTGGTTGGAGCTGTTGACCCACTGCATGTTCAGGTCCCAGGTAATCTTTCCCTTGCGGAGCCTCTGGAGTTGTCCCATTCAAGTCCACAAGTTCAGGAGTGGGATCCAGCCTTGGCACAGTTAACTGCCTCTTTATCATCCCTGGATGATTCAGCGGTGCCTGGCTCTTCCTCCCCTTCAGTGCCTGAGGACTTCAAAGCCAACCAGAACATTTTGTGGTGTGTGGCTGCTTCCCTGGGCATTCAGGCAGAGTTTCTTCAGGAGAATACCCATAAGTTGCTGAACATTCTGCAGCCATTAGCCCCAGGGAGAGTGGCCCTTCCCAGTAATGATGTGATCCTGGAGCCTGCATAGGTTCTTTGAAGCATGCCAGCTTTGGTACTGCCTACTGCAAAGTATTTAGAGAAACACTGCTTTGTACCGGTGCAGGGTTTTGAGGGCTTTTACTCCCACCTAGCCCCTAATTCCCTGATTGTAACCGCAGTGAACAACAAAGCTCAGCAGGACAGATTTAAGTCCATGCCTAACAACAAGGACTCTAAGAGGATGGACTTAATGGGTAGAAATATCTATACTCCCTCTTCCCTGGAAACACAGATTGCAAACCAGCAGGCATTGCTGCCCAAGTATGACTTTGTGAATGGGACAGCTATGTCTAAATTTACAGACCAGCTAGCTAAATGGAGGAATTTGGGGCCTTCATCCCTGAAGGCTGCTTCATGGCCAAGATGTCACTACAGTCTGCGTTAGATGTCGCAGACACTTCAGCCAGAGTGTTTGCCTCACGTGGCAGTGACCAGAAGAAGGGCAACCTGTTTGCATTGGCCCCGATGTGCAGCAGGCTATAGACGACTTGCCCTTTGATGGTTGTGTGCTCTTTTCGGACAAAACGGACAAAACTCTGCACTCCTTCAAGGACTCCAGAGCTACCCTACATTCCTTGGTGGTATATACACCAGCAGTGCAAAGGCACCATTACGGTGGTCAATAACAGCAGCAGCAACAGTACCGCCTGCAACACCACTTAGAGCAGTCTTTCCCTCTGTCCAGACAGCAGGACCACGCTTGAAAGGGGCATAGTTCCCAGAGGCAGAGACATTTGGGTCCTGGCTTTGACCAATCAACACATCCTCCCCTGACATCCACCAAGAGCCGTTTTTGACTTGTTTGTCCATTAGCCCAGCCCCTCGGTTTGAGGATAGGCTAGCTTGCTTTCACAGTGTTTGGGACTCGATTATCAACAACATCATCAGATCGGGATATGCTATCCAGTTCCTCTCCATTCCTCCTCCTCACCCTCCATCCCTGTTCCTCTTCAGGGACCCCTCTCATGAGATACTGCTGCTCAAACTGGTTCAGTCTTTACTTGCTTTAGGAGTGGTGTGGGAGTTTCCTTCGAAGCATCAGGGTCAAGGCTTTTATTCCTAGTACTTCCTGGTTCCCAAATCCAAAGGAGTGGGTAAGACTTATTCTTGACCTCGGCTGCCTCAACAAATACCTCAGATACATGAGGTTCTGAATGGTCACCCTGTCAACTATCCTCCCTATGTTGATTCAGAATGACTGGTTTGATGCTCTGGACCTTCAGGGCACTTGTTTTCATGTGGCAATTCTACCGAGCCACAGCAGATTTCTTTGGTTTGTGATAGCAGACCACCATTTTCAGTTCACGGTCCTTCCTTTCTGTCTGCCTTCAGCCCTCCATGTGTTTACCAAATGTATGGTTGTGGTAATGGTGTACCTCAGAAAGAAGGGAATCTATGTCTTCCTGTATCTAGAAGACTGGCTACTAAGGAGTGGGACCAGAGAAGTTCTTTCTCGCGTACACGTTACACTGTGCTTAATCGACCATCTGGGTCTTATCCTAAACACTGAGAAGTCAACATTTGTCCCAACTCAGAAAATCAAGTTCACTAGGGCCCTAACAGACTCAACAAGTTTTTACCAACCGTTTTCAGACAGTTCGTTGCCTTTGTCTCAGTCTGCTGTCTCTATCTTCCACAACAGTTCAGGTGTGCCTGAGGTTCTTGGGCCACATGTTTGCATGCACACGTGTGGTTCAATATGCCAGGTTGTTTCTTTGTCCTCTTCCACTGGGCTCAGGACAGCTTACCATCCAACTCTTCACTCCATGGATAGGTTGGTCCACCTCCCTCCATTCATCCTGGACTCCTTGCAGCCGTGGACAGTTCAGGAGAATATACAGTAACTCCTCACTTAAAGTCATCCCAGTTAACGTTGTTTCGAGTTGCCGATCAATTAGGGAACATGCTCGTTTAAAGTTGTGAAATGCTCCCTTCTAACATCTTTGGCAGCCGCCTATTTTGTCCACTGCTTGCAGGAAGAGCAGCACATTGCAGCTAGCTGGTGAGGGCTTGGAACCAGGGTGGACCAGCAGCCCCCGCCATCAGCAGGGCTGGCTCCAGGCACCAGCCTGGCAAGCAGGTGGTTGGGGTGGCCACTCCAGAGAGGTGCGGCACGTCCAGCTATTCGGTGGCAATTCGGCAGACAGTCTTTCACTCCCGCTCTGAGCGAAGGACCTTCCACCGAATTGCCGCCACAGATCGCGATCGCGGCTTTTTTTTTTTTTTTTTGGCTGCTTGGGGCGGCAAAAACCCTGGAGCCGGCCCTGCCCATCAGCTCCCCCTATCAGCTCCCCACTCCCCTAAGTTCCCTGTGCAGCAACTGCTTGCAGTTCAGCTCTGTCCATCCTCCCACTGCCATGTGCTGCTCCTGCCCTCTGCCTTGGAGCTGCTCCCAGAGACTCCTGCTTGCTGTATGGGGGAGGGGGAGAAGAGGAGGGCTAATGTCAGGGTGTCTCCCCCTCCCCCCTACTCCTGCACCCCGATTACCCCATCTTCCATAGAGCGGGGGGGCACACGACGAGGGAGCATCTAGGCAGTAGCTGTGGTCTCAGGAGGTCTCAGCAAGCTGATTTAATTAACAAGGCAGTATACTTAAGCCTGGGGCAGCTACTTAAAGGGGAAATGCGCATTTTTTCTCTCACACACAGGGTGTGTGTCTCTGTCTGCCCTCCCTCCTTTCCTGCTGCCTTGTAGAGTGTTGTGAGAGTTAACCCTTGAGGGCTCAGTCAATTGCTAGTTCATTTAGCAGTGAGGCATTCCCTGGAAAATATCCCACCCTCTAACTCCTCCACCTCAACCAAGCTTCACAATCATCATCGCTGTATACCAGTATTAAATTGTTTGTGTAAAACTTATATTGTGTATATATGTGTGTGTGTGTGTGTGTATATATATATATAGTCTTTTGTCTGGTGAAAAAAATTTCCCTGGAACCTAACCCCCTCATTTACATTAATTCTTATGGGGAAATTGGATTCGCTTAACATCGTTTCACTTAAAGTCGCATTTTTCAGGAACATAACTACAACGTGAGGAGTTACTGTATATCAGGGTGTTCCCTTTGTCCAGCCTTACCAACCAGGGCTGTTGTCATAGATGCCTCCCTGATGGATTGGGGAGTACATCAGGGGTCGCTGAAAGTTCCAAATCTGTGGTCAGTGCATCAACCTTCATTTCATATCAACGAGCTGGAGCTTTGGGCCATCCACAATACCTGTCACTCTTTTCTGGACTGCATCGGGGTAAAGTGGTTCACTTACTTACTGACAATACCACCGTGATGTATTATGTGACCAGGCAAGAGGGAGCACACTCCAAGGTGCTCTTCCAAGAGGCAATCAAGCAAGCTATGGTAGTTCTGCATCGAGGAGAGCATCACTCTGATAGCTGACCACTTGCCTAGGATCCAGAATCATCTCACGGACCATCTCAGCAGGAATTTTTCCTGGAATCACAAGTGGTCTTTGAAGCCCAGTGTTCTGCGAGTCATCTTCGCAGCTTGGGGCATACCGACAACTGACCTGTTTGCTACAAGGGACAACAGGAAATACCATCTGTTCTGTTCTTGAGGGAGCTCAGTCCAGTTTCCCTGTCTGATATCTTCTACCTCAGCTGGCAAGAAGCTCTCCTTTTATGCTTTTTCTCCAATATCAGTCATTCCACAAGTCATCCTCAAACTGAAAGCGGATTGGGCCAAGCTCATCCTCATTGCCCTGGCATAGCCAAAGCAGTGTTGGTTTTCCAAACTTCTCACATTGTCAATTCAGCCTCCCATATCCCTTCTTCTCCATCCTATCCTGCTCTCACAATCACACTTTGTGTCCTGGGCTCAGCTCCCTGCATCTCATGGCATGGCTGCTCTATGGTTGAATGAGGAGAAAGAGCAATGTCTGGCAGCTGTTCGACAGGTCCTACTCAACAGATCACTGGGGTATATCCAGGACATCCAGGAGTACTTACTGCATCTTCAGTCATGGGCCTTATGCTTAGCTCATTGAAGATGCACCGTTGGTGATCTCAGCATTTCATCCACCAATTCATGGAAGATCAGTATTTTCCATTGCCATGGTAATAAGATTCTTAAAAGGAATCCTTTGTCTTCATCTGCCGGTGTGGGAACCAGTTCCTTTATGGGACCTTAACACAGTCTTAGCAGCTCTGATGGGACCTCCGTTTATCCTTCAGCATCTTGTCCCTTTCCTCTTTTGTGTCAAAAAAACTACATTTCTGGTGGCGGTAACATCTGCAAGGAGAGTGTGAATTGCAGGCTTTGATGGCAGAACCTCCTTATACACAATTCTCCAAAGACAAAGTGACGCTGTGGCCATGCCCAACGTTTTTGTCAAAAGTGTTCTCTCAGTTTCATTTGACCCAGGCAGTGTATTTACCTGTGTTTTTTCCTAAGCCACATTCATCCTCTGTGGAGCAGAGCCTACAAACGTCAGACAATGTTGAGCCTTCTACCTGGGCAGAACTAAACCCTTTTCTGCTTCACCTCATCTGTTTGTGTTGTATGGAGACTGTCTGAAAGGACAGGCAGTCTCTTCACATACGAGCTCTAAGTGGAAAACTTCCTGTATCAATGCGGCATACAAAATAGCTTCAACTACACCTCTTCCGTTAATGCGATCTCATTCTACAAGCGTGCAAGTCACGTCAATGGTATTAAGTGGTTTCTCGATATTGGACATTTACAGGGCTGCCACTTGGTCGTCCATACGTACGTTTGTGGATCATTATGCCATTATCGTGGCATTCAGAGCAGATGCAAACTTTGGGAAGGCGGTCCTGCAGTCCTTGTTTAAGTAGACTCCAAGCCTCACCCCTATGGGTGCTGCTTGGGAGTCATCTAAGTGGAATACACAGCTGCATCTACTCAAAGAAGAAGATACAGTTACTTACTGTAACTGTGGTTCTTTGAGATGTAATGCAAATGTGTATTTCACGAACCACCCTCTGTCCGCTCTGCATCGGAGTCTAGTCTCCGCATTTGGTATGAAGGACTTGGGGATGGGGGGCGGTGCTGCCTCATATAGCTAGGGGAGGGGCTATGGCCATGAGGCACAAACACTGCCCGCTATGGGTTCTGTGAGGCAAAATTCTCTGGCTCCGGTGCACTGGACACGCACACACTTAAATGAAATATATGTCTGCATCCCATCTCGCAGAACCACAGTTACAGTAAGTAACTTATTTTAAAAAAAGAAGTGACTATAATACAGTAGCTGGCACGCACATGGAAGTAATAGTAAAAAACTTGGAGCCTGATTTTCAACGGTGGCATCTAAGTCCACAGATGCAATTTTGTGTTTATAAAGAATGGTGTCCACCATGAATTGAAGGTGCATTTGGCACCTCTAAATGTACTATCTGTTTGCATCTGCAGAACAGATAGTCAGATATCTAAATGCTATCAGTTGTGCCTATGATTAATTGCAGGTGCAATTATACATGCATGGAAAATTATAGACTGCATTGAGGCCCTGATGAAAGTCATGCCCCTGGGCTCATTTGACCTGTTTAGATCAGCAAGTCAAAAATAAGACTTTTATTTCAATTACAGTCCATTTGATTTTGAACCTAATGATGCAACTAGAAGTCTGTTGGCTTAACTACTGAGACCCAGGAGAAGGATGTCTGGGATCTTGTCTATCCAGCACAAGAGGGGTTCCCATTAAATTCACTCTGAGCTCATTAAGAGTCTTATATTTGGTCAAAAGATCTATTTTTGTTCTTCCTGGTCTTATTGAATCTGTTGTTGATTCATTTGGCAGACAGATGTTAATGAGACTGCCTCACTCAGGCCACTACGGAGGGTGAGATTTTCCATGCCACTATATCTGTGCAATGTGTTGGAACTATGTCTCCCTTGTGAAACTGAATTTGAGAACAGTTTTATTAATATACTGACTAAATATATGAGTGTGGCTAATCTGTCTGCCTCCAATGGGGGGGGGGGGGGCTGTATTTTACTTCCTTTAATAAACAGAAAAAAACCAAGTTATGCCTTTTCTGTACTCTTTCTTCATCCCTATTTTATCATGTTCTTTTAAAGAACATCCTTAGAAAGTCTCCATTATTCCAGCTGCCTTTGGATGTCACCAAATGCTTGGGGTTCTTTCCTGTTACCTAGCACTCAGTAATCAAAATTATGCCCTTCTCTCTGCTAGAACGGAGTTGACACTGTAGGCTTTTCCCTTTCCAAACTTCTAGTTTAGTCAGTTCTTGGTTTTATCCATTAAAGCACTGGCCTTTCTAGTTCTACCTCTTCCAGATGCTACCAACATTCTGATTAAAAATTGTTGTTATAATTAATTGACTAAATATTTTGGTTGGTAGAAGAAATGCAAGTTAATTTTTTTAAAGAGTGCTAGATACGGGACCACCGTTACTGGTTTTGAAGCTCTAATTTTGGGAAGCGCAATTGTACTGTAGTTTGGGATAGATGGATGCATGCATGGAGGAATCCTGTTTACTAGATGGTGCAACCACAGAGTGGGAGGGGTGTCTTCATTCCTTTTTGAATATCCCCATTTCCTCTCTCTATGCTACAGGCCTCTTTAAGTTTAATCAGTTTTTCAAGGACTATAATCAGTCAGTCAGGGGCTGACCTGAGCATCTTAGGGTGGGAGAAGCTGCTTCTTGGCCTTTTGACCACAATCATATGGTACCATCTTTATTTGGGTACTAAAATTTACCCTTAATAGATGATGGGAATGATGTTCTAATATCTTTCTTCCATCTGGAACCATTCTAAACTGCATGGATAAAGGATTGGTGTAATTTATTTTGAACCTTTACCCAACTTATACCATGAAAGGGGTGTCCTGCAGTATTTTCTTTTTTCAGCCATCTGTTGGCTGTACTCAGTGCCATGGATGAAAAAAGTTTGAAAATCAGATATGCTAGCTCCCATTTTGTATAAGCTTTGTTCCCATCTGGTAGGGTCAGCAAGGAAAATAGCACCCTTTTTAACACTATATGGGGAATCCACATTAAAAATTGTACATATGGAATTTTGACATACTCAAGAAATGACTTGAAATTAAACTTTTTCTGTGCCCCTGACTATCTAGCTTGGTTCCCAAAGACTTAAAAATTCTGCCAGAAGCCTCCTGTGACTATGAATATAGAAGTCAGTTCATTTCTTGTATAGGGGGAACAGTGTTAATGGATAGTAAAGGGTGTGAGTTAGAAGAGTCCTGTCATCTTGTCGGAACTAAGCACTCTCTCAGTATGAATCTCGCTAGGCTTCATCCAGTCCAGCTATACAATAGCGTAAATATCAGAATATCACTGGAAGCCAGATGCTGCATCTGTACTTCCTTGTAAAGTAAATTAATAACATAATAATTACACTTGTTAAGATAAAAGGGATAGGGAACTAAATCAGATGCTTGGGATGGTATCCATTGCATAGCATGGTGTTCCCAATTAAAGCATGTCTTTTAGGAACTGGAGTATGCTACAAGATGTTAAGAAATTGCTTCAGGTTTAATGCTTTTATTAATAAGTTCCAAAAACTAACACTATCCATCCAACTCAACTGTAACAATTTTTTTGTTTGTGTTGTTTTTTGGGGTGGGGGTTGATTTTTTTTTTTTTAATGAAATGAGGAAACTAGTAAAGATCCTAATGTCCAGGTGAAGAAATTGAAATTAGCAGAAAGTTTACTTAATCATGCTATAACGGTATCACAGAAGGCATGCATGCCAAAAAACAAGAAAGGAAGCAGGAAGGCAAGGGAAAAACCCAGTATGGTTAAATGGCAAAGGTATAAGAGGTTATTCATGCCAAACAGATATCCTTCAGAAGGTGAAAATCCAACCCAAATGAAGTCATATAATCATAGATTAGGGTTGGAAGAGAACTCTAGTCCAACCCCCTGGACTAGATGGATTACTGTTCTGATCCAGTATGGCAATTCCTGTATTCTTAAGTATTGTTGCAACAGAAGAGGAAATTTCAAAGCATTGAGAATCAGATCTTGTGCCACTTCTTGGCATCTGCTAACCTCTGTGTTGTGTGAAGCAAGCACTAATTGGCATGACAAAATAAAAATGTATGTAAATTCTATCCAGAAACTGGCAGGAACAACTTGGGGTGCCAATGCAAAAAAATCTATGGACCCATTCACCAGCCCTTGTTTACTCTACCACCGAATATTCCTCACCGTTCTTGACAACAGCTCCCACACATCACTCATCGACTCTCAACTTAACACTGCCATACAGATCATTACCAGAACACTAAAATCAACACCACATCTGTGGCTTCCCATACTGGCACACAATCACCCACCCCAAATTCATTGTGATATGAGAATTCCTTGGGAGTCCCATTGTATTCCAGGGAACAAGGATATCCCAATACATGAAGACCTAAATAAAATACTAAGATTCAAAATCAAATCTAGAAAACCTTTTTGGCTTTCAGTGCAAGTGCTCAAAGACTCAGGGTTTCCCCGCAAAGATCAATTGTGAGCAAGGTGGAAGGATTTCAACATCCTAAACAAACGTCTCATTGAGGATCCAGCTGAAGAACCAATGGCTTTTCCCTCCCAAGAAAGATATTGAACTGCATCTGCACATCACATGACAGATGCACCTACCTCTTCCATAAATGGGAACTGAGACACAATCCTATTTGTGACTGCAGGAATGGACTTCACACTGTGGAACATCTTGTCAACCACTGTCCCAAGTGATCATATCCTGGTGGTATCTCTGCCATCCACTCCATGACACCTGAAGCAATCAATTGGATTACCAATTTGGACTTAAACATCTAAAGTTGCAGTTTTTAAGGTATATGAAAAAAGGCAACTGATGGGCAAAATAAACGGGACCATTTATTTCAGAATCCATATCCTTGCATGTAGATGTGGGGAAAGAGATTGGACCAAATGTGTTGCTGGTGTAATTCTATTGAAGTCTAATGATTTCAGCCCATTCTGTGTACATGGCCTTACTTTTGTAAAGGTCCATATCAGACTTCTCAATTCCCTTCGTCAGTTTCCCTCTAAGATGTGCTGGAGTTGTGAAATACTCAGCTGAAATCCATTGTGCTTTGTGTCAGTTCAAGCTTTTCTTCATATTCATCTTCTACCATTCCCAAATTGCAAGTTTGTCTCATCCTGAATAAGATATTGTTTTAAGGGATGTGTACCTGAGAGTAGATCATACTAGGACACTTAGAATATGGCTATTCCCATTATTGTAAAGTAAAATCAACAAACTTCATTTAAAAAAAAAAACAACCCAAAGAAATAAACAGAGAGATGCTTGCATTCAACACACAGGCGTAATATTCTTGTCCTTGCCCCCACACCATGCTCCACCAGGCAGATGTGAAGTTTCATCAATAGTGGGACTGCTGTAGAGATAATCACAATCTCCAAAAGAGAATGGATCCAAGAAACAATGGCTATACAGTTTCCCTGTGACTATGGGGTGGGAGGGAAGGTCCTTCATATGTAGTACTTACACACACACACACCAACAAATGAAATTTACACTTACTATTAACTGTATATGTCAGTCCTGGATGAGTGCCAAAAGCACTGCCAAATCAGGAGACCAGTAGTTATTTAATAGCCGATATATCATAAATCACCAGGCCTAAAAATGCATGCCATATACCATGGAAAGCTGTGGTTCTCGACTTTCAAATGCTTTTCATTACTCACCATGACAGTTCATGATCTATGAAATCTTAAAGCCACATCGTTCTGGGGATCTTGCCTTTTTACTCACTTCAGTTCTGACATGATTTTAATGGGTATCATCTTGAGAACCAGTAGAACTGGAAATCAAGGGTCTGACCTTCTCAGGCCTTACTCATGTGAGACAATGAGACTACTCACATGAGAAAAGTCTGAAGATCAGGTCTCAGTATTTGATATCATCTGAAAGTAGGTTGAGATCCCAGCTTTCAAATAGCATGACCGTAAGAGCAGCCAGAACTGTGTGATTTTAAAGTCTGACATGTAGTATCTACACTGCAGTTAGACACCTGTGGCTGGCCCAGGCCAGTTGATTTAAGCTTATGGGCCTCAGGCTAAGAAGCTATTTAATTGCATTGTAGACATTCACGCTTGGGCTGGAGCCCAAGCTTTGGCACCCTCCCACCTTACAGGCTCCTAGAGCCCAGGCTCCAGCCCAAGCCCGAATGTCTACACTGCAATTAAATACCCCTTAGCCTGAGCCCCTTGAGCCCGAGTCAGCTAGCACAGGCGAGCTATAGGTTTTTAATTGTAGTGTAGACAAACCCCTAGTGACCTGCCAGTGTTAGAAACACTTTTGTGGCCCAATAAAAAAGCTTTGAGGATCAGTAAATTGTTCCTAACACCGGTTCTAGACGATGACACAGAAAAAAAGATTCCCTCTGTCCCCCAAACAACAAAAAGAGTGCATGAAAACAGTCATACAGCATGATGCTTGCTATTCCAAGAAACAACAAGCTGAGCTGGTCTTAACTTTGAATTTGTCTGTCTGTATTCCAACCTTAATGTTTATCAGAAAATACCGCTTTTTTGCTGATCTTCTTCTGGGAGGGATGATATTATTGGTAAAGGAAAGTGAACCCCTTATGAAACTGTTTTCAGAACTCACCAGATCTATATGTAGGGAGTTTTTATAAAATGTGGATTATTGATATGATCATTTGGTGCAATTGCAACCTTTAATGTAAATCTGTAATGCAACAGGGCATTACATGCACAGCATGTGATGGCAAGGGTTGCTCAATTACTCCCTAGCAAAGCTAGAAGAAACTCTGTATTTTCACTTTGCAAACCTTGGCAAGGATATGATGTTATATTTGCCAAATTTTGTAAAATCTAAAATGATGGAATTTTGCTCTTATGCCCAGCAGTGAAACAACACAAGGCATGGCCCTGAAAAAAAGATGCCAGGGAAGTGAAGGCATCAGTCCACCAACCTTACAGTCTACTTTGTGAATGGGCTCTAGCAGTTAGGAAGTGTTGACCAGGAGCAGAAGATGGAGAATCTGCCCTTTTGGATTCTACAAAAGAAAAAAAGAAAAATACACCTGACTTATTTCATATGTTGCTGATAAAAATACATTCATACACTGTATCCTGGTAGGGCAAATCTCAGCTGAAAGTGAATTTATGTGGCTGAAGGATAAAGCCCTGATGAAAGAATAGTGGGGGTATTCTAATGGAATATATATAATCTGCGTTTGTAACTATTAGCTCTGTTATTAAAAACAAGAGGACAAGCTGTTTCTTCTCTTGATACTTGCAAAAGTTTTCCAAATTTCTCTCATTTTACAAAATGCCAGTTCATTGCTGCAGCCTGGAGTGAGGCTGTTTACTGCTCTGTGCTAAGTAGAAAGTTCAAATCAATTATTGTCCATTAGAGTTAGGCATAACTGATGAAATATCCCCAGAGGAGTATTGTAAATGTATCAAGATGTCCTCCCCCATTACAGAAATGGGGAAGCATGGTGAATTACTTACCTTCCCTCTTACACTTAATGCCTCTGAAATGCTGCCAGGCAGAAAAAGCGTTTCTTCTCTCACTGGGGTTTAAGAGAAGTTGTTGCTGTTCTGGAAAACCAACAAAGCTCCAGGTGCTGACCCACCTTAGCATTATTTACAGACAGGAACAAGAATAAAAGATGGGAAAACACCATTTAACAACAGCAATGGATTCAAAATCTAAGCAGAAAAGACCCAACCCAAAATCCAGGACTGGAGACTTGTTTCTAATATGATTGGGAACTTTTTTGCAGTAAACTGTATAATAAAGTCAAGCATTAAAATTACACTGACAGAGCTTTAAGGGTAGAATGCAAAGCCTATAAAAGCCAAGAAATCCATGCTTAAGGATGTGCCCTAGTGCCAAGGAATGCTGGGACATGGAACAGAAGCATGTAGGACTTAACCATTTGTGCCTATCATCAATCTGCATTTTCTCACGTCTTCTTTGTCAAGCTCCTGTATTGTGCTGTACTGCCTAGGGTTACCATACGTCCTCTTTTTCCCGGACATGTCTGGCTTTTCGGCAGTCAAACGCCCGTCCGGGGGGAATTGCCAAAAAGCCGAACATGTCCGGGAAAATGGCGGCTCTGCTCCTCCCCGACTCTTCGGCTCTGTTTAAGAGCCGGGCTGCCCGAACGCTACCGGCTTCGGGCAGCCCCCATGCCTCCAGACCCTGCGCCCCCGGCTGGGCGCTTCCCCTCCCGGGCTCCAGCTGCGCTGGGGAAGCGCCGGCCGGGGGCGCAGGGTCTGGGGGCTGCCCAGCAAACCCTGGCTGGGAGTGGGAGGGAGGAGGGGGCGGAATTAGGGTGGGGAAGGGGCGGAGATGGGGTGGGGCTAGGGGTGGGGAAGTGGGCGGGGCCAGGGCCCATGGAGGGTCCTCTTTTTTTATTTATGAGATATGGTAACCCTAGTACTGCCATATAAAAAGACAGGGCTTCTGCCCCAAGAGGACGTTGTTTTGTGTCAGGCCCCTACTCTGCACATTAATGTTTATAACTGACAGTTTCTTTTAGTTTGTACTTTGAGCTTTACACTGTTAAATGCACATTTCATTTTTCAGTCTACAGCTCTGGCTCCCAGATGGCCCAAGACCTCTTCAGGGCTCAGTTGCAGTGGTCCCTGCTGTATGCGACTGCCAGTGCCATTTAGCCTGAGTCAGCAGTGGCGGCAAAAATAAACAAAGGGAACCTCTAAGCAACAAGGGTTGTCCCTTGCCTGTCTTTCACTGGCCACCATGCGACAGATTGGAGCAGCAGGAGGTGCTGGCAAAGAAAGGAAAGAGAGGAGAAACGGGGGCGGGGAACTGCCATGCCTCCTAACTGGGCTGCAGAAGCGATTCCCATCTATATAATGATGAGTTTATTTAGATTTATAAAAGCCTCTATAGCTGCCCATGCTATGCTCCGAGCACCCAATACAAAAATTAAAATACACAATACGATATGGGGCTGTTTATCCATCCTCAGCAACAGAGATAATGAGTATAATAAAATAAACCCAAACTCATGCAACCCCCGGAATAGCCCAGCCACTAAGCCTGGGGGAAAAGAAATGTTTTTGCGAAATGCCCAGAGGTTAACAGATCTGATGGAGCACAGACAGAAAGTAAGCTCCAAGGTCAAAGACCCTGAATTAAGGTTGCCCTGTCAGCAGCAACCTCTCCTCTGTAGGGCCTCCAACTCAGCTGCCTCTGCTGCTCTCAGCAGTAGGACACAGAAGGACAAGCGGTCTTTCGAGTAGGCCAGTCCCAAACCATTTAGCTTTATGGATTAATACCAATGCTATAAATTCACCCAGAAACTGGGTGCGCATATCCTAGCGCATTGGTGAAATGTACCTGAAATGAGAGCAGAGTGTGGCAGGTGGTTCCTTCTGCTCTGCTCAAGCAGCGGAGCACCCAGGGTGCTTGTTTTTTGCTTCCAGAAGAATACCTGTCTCCACGGGCTCCTCCCCTACTTTCAGCACAATGAATCCTTCTAATAAGTGTAGGGGAGGGGGTAGAAATGGGGTAGCACCAAGGAAGATGAGAAAAGGGCGACAGAAAAGCCAGAAAGAGGACTAAATGAGATGGAGGGGGAAGAATCTGAGAAAGAATGGCTGAGAGCTGAGGGAGAAAGAGGCAAGAAAGGCGAAAGTGGAGACAGAAAAGGTCAGCAGAGATGAGAAAAGAAAATGGGCAAAAACCTTTGGAAGAAGTGACCAGGGCATGGCATAAGGACACATGGGAAGGACACATAGGAAGGACAGGTATGTTTCCAACACAGACTGAGGGGGCTTCAACACCAAAATGGAAAAGAAAGGTTGATCTAGTGGTTAGAGCACTGAGCTGATACTTGGGAAACCAGAGCTCAGTTCCCTGCTGAACCAAAGATTTCCTGTGTGATCTTGGGCAAGTCACTTAGGCCTAGAGTCACAAAAATAGTTAGGTGCCTAAGTCCCAATTTTAGGCTCCACTGCAATTCACAAAACTCCCCATGAACCCTGTAGGTGCCTAAAGGAGATCAGCGCCTATGTTTTTTCAGTAAAAGTTCCCTAGGTGTAATAAATTTGTTAGTCTCTAAGGTGCCACAAGTCCTCCTGTTCTTCTTTTTTCCTAGGTGTCTATGTTTCTGCCTGTGACCATGCACAGTGCTGCCTCCCTCTAGGCACCTGGGCACCTATCTCCTGCCTAAGCCCCAGAGTGATTCATGAACCAGGGAAAAATAGGCATTCGGCAGCCTAACTCATGTGCAGGCCCCAATCCAGTAGGCTCTCTCTGAGCATACCTGCCAGACCACACCTCTCAGATGAGTTCACCCAAAATAGCCAGGGGAGAGGAGAAGAAGGAAGACCTTCCTTATACCTTTTAGCCCAGTGGTTAGAGCACTCACCTGGATTGTAGAGATCCTTGATTTAGTTCCCCCTCCACCTGACGGGGAGAAGGGATTTGAATACAGTTCTGTCCTCTCTCAGGTAAGTGCCATAACTGCAAAGCTGTGGGATATTCTGGTTCAGGTCTCCCTCAGTCTCTCCTATTGAAGCTGTTTCACTATGGACAAATAATGAAAGAGTCATTTGGGCTAAAGAGAGAGAGAGAACAAGCATAAGAATGATTCTATAACCTGGTGGTTAGAGCATTCACCCAGGAAGTGGGATCCAGTTCCCCTGTTCCAATGACTTTTTAGTTATTTGGTACATCAGACTATCCCACAGCCTAATAGTTAGAGCACTCACTTGAGAGGTGGAAGACCCCTGTTCAAATCTCTTCTCCCACTCAGGTGGAGGGGGGACTTGAACTGAGGGTCTTCCATGTCCCAGGAGAGTACCTTAACCACTGGGCTAAAAGTTGTGAGGGAGGTCCTCTTTCCCCTCTACACAAATCCTTGCTTCTTGCAAAAACAGCATAGAGGGGTCCCAGCTGTGAATTGCTAGCAGATCTAGGCGCCTTCCTGCAGCCTGGACTTAGGAGCCTATCTCCATCAGAGGAGCAGGGCATAGCATACACTCTGGTCGGCCACTCCCACTGGCTAGTTAAAGCAGCTCCCTGCCTAGCGTGCTGTCTTTTGTGAATCACTGTCTAAGGTGTGTATCTCCCTGCATGCATTGTATATCGTATCTCCCTGCATTCAAACTCAGGCTTTGTGAATTGCAGTGATTTTCTAGGCACCTAAAAGCTAGGTGCTGTGATGCTCTACATCACAACACGTAATTTTTTTGTGAATCCAGGCCTTAACCTATCTGTGCCTTAGTTCCCAACCTGTAAAATAGGGATAAGTAGTGCTTTCCTACTTCACCAGGGGGTTGCAACGATAAATATAGTATAGATTGCGAGGTGCTCAGATACTGTAGTAGTGGGAACTGTATAAATACCTAAGATAGACAGAAATGCTGGGAACCACTGGTCTGAAATGTAATATGTGAACAGTGAAATGTAGGTTTGGTCCTATGAAGTGCTTTTGTTCTTATTAAAGGGAAAGGGAGAGGTATGGTAAGGTCCTGCTCTCTTCCACTTCTTAGGTGTAATTTTCAAAGCATTTCACAGGGGGTTTAGTTTTATGACTCGTATCAAAGTGAATTAATCACATAGCTAAGTGTCTGACTCTGAGAGATGCTGAGCCACCTGCAACTCCCATTGATGTCAGTGGTGCAGGAGCTCAGTACCTCTCATGATCAGAAGAAATCCTTGCTGACAGCTTTGGGATTTTATCTTCTAGACTTTCTCCTCCCTTCCCCCCCTTTACAGGTTAGTAAGTATAAAAAATGAATCTGGTTGTAATGTAGAAGACTGACAAGAAGCACATATAAATTTGACATTGATTTTGTTTTTGTTCTCCCAGACAAAAAGGGATTCCCTTTTGCTGACAGCTCTGTCCGTGGTGCTAACAAGCAAATGTCTTCTCCTCTTCCATTTTCATTGCTATGCAACCTAGTCCACTAATGCACTACTATTTCACTTCTCAATACATTCAGTTAAGGTGAAAGCATAGCTTGCAGGAAAGCAGCCAGCTAACAGTCTTGCTTTTGAGATGGTGATGGGCTAGTGCATAAATTAATCCATTGACTTTTTTCAGTGGGGTGAGGAAGAACCCTGTACATTCCCTGTACTCCCCACAATTCATTCCCCATTGCCACCACCTTCAGACTCCATGTATTGTAACAGTCCTTTCTCTGACAGACAAGAGCGGAATGGTGCTCTCTGCCATCCCCAGAAGGTTCACTAGAAAATGATATCAATGTTCATGTCTCCCAGCAGCTAAGTCAGCTGCCTCCATATCTCTCCCAGCCTCTCTTGGTCAGGGGAGTCAGTGGACCCAAACTGGAATCCCCATGTAATAGCAAAATGCACGGCCAGGCTAAATCACATAATTAATGTGTAGCTTTCAGTTCGTACTGATGTACTGTGGATAGAGTGTACAGAACAATGCTGTGCGGCATAAAGTCTTTAAAGGCATGAGTTTGGGATGGCCACATTGCTCGAAAGTAGAGAAGCCACCAATAGGTAAGTCATGCAGACCTTCCAACATGAGCGCTGGTAAATCCTTTATTCCATCCCATCCCCTCATGTAATTCATATATGGTTTTTATATATTACAGCAAAACTGCTTACAAATGTGAGCTTGTTGTTTGTATGAGTTGTCTTATCCCTCCACCTTTAAACATACCTTAGTACTAGAGCTGGCAGGGCACTGCAGAAAAGTTGTCAGTGAATATCTGTTCACATTTTTAATGTCTATTTGATTTGACTGTATTTGTGCCTCTTTTTACTGGCATTTCACAAATATTCAGGTGAAAAGTCTTCAGTTAGCGTCTGGATGGATTGATTTAAATCACTGGCTTTAATCGTGATTTAAAGCAGCAATTGGAAAATCTTGATTTAAACCATCTATTTTAATCTCATTTTGCATTTGTACTTTTTAGTTATTTTCCTAAAGAAAGGTTTCTTCTCATAGCTTGGGAATTACTGAAAACAGGATGATTTGCAACGAAATATAGTCTTGGCATTATATTTGGTGCTGCCTTTTTTTTTCTTTGCTAACCGGGCAGATACACTGTATCTGTACACTGTCTCCATATATGTAAGTAATTATTCTTGATGTTTACCATTTTTATTATGTTATAAAATGGTGAATGATGCATTTCTTATTTACTAGGTGATGATTAATTTTTTACTTCTGATTTGTGTCAAGCTCTATTTGGACAGAAATTCAAATTAAATTAAAAATGCACAAAACCAGCATTTTTTTCCTTAAATGGGCTGGATACATAAGGAAAAAAAAATCAGAAAGTTTATCAAAACATGTTTTACATTTAAAACTGAATTGATTTATTAAACAAATGAAGTATTATATGTAGTTATTGAATTAAGCTGATGGTCTCTAGTTACCACATCCTTCAAGATTTTAGAACTAGTAGAATTCATCCTCTTACACCTAGTTTTTAGTCAAATATTGGAAGAGGAAAACAATGTTTTTCTGCTTTCTCAACTCTGATTGGTTTCTTAACCTTGAATGAACTAGTCATTGAACTGAACAAGTTGAATAAACTGAAATTAATAAAATATTCTGGCTGCACCTGCAGAAAAGGCCACTAATAACAAAAGCTGGTTTAGCACTTCAAAAAACTCTGGTTCTAGTGCTTAGCCAGTGACTTCAACCAGCTCAGTGGTTTGACTCATAGAGTATAGTAAGATTAGGCCTTAACATAAACTGTCATAATTTCAAATTTAATTTTAAATAGGTTTATTTTTAAAAAATAAACCTGTATTTAAATTTTAAAATATTTGAATTTAAATTTTAAAAATCAATTTTTTTTAAAAAATCATCGATTTCTATCCCGCCTGGTTAACAAATCAAGGAGCAGAAATCATTCCATGTGACTTAGTTGACCTTTGAATAAAACAGTATGAATAACAAATGGTAAAAGTGAACCGTTCACAAACAGTCAATAGGGTGAAAAACATTCATCCAAGTCAATCAGCGAATACTTAGGAATAGCAAATATGTTTGCAAAATTTAACCTGGCTCACAAACGCTTCCCAAACAGAAAAAAAGGGGTAAATGAGGGTGTGTCTGCACAGCAAAAGCTGTGTATTGGCTAACCTGCCCAAGCTATCTTGAATCCAACTAGTACAGGTAACAGTAGCAGTAGAGACAGAGTAGCACAGGCTTCAGCATGGGTAACACAAGCCTGGCACAGACCTGGGTACTATGTACTTTGTTCATTAGGTCGCTCTAAAGCCCATGCTGGCTTCTCTGTTATTGTTACTTACGCTAGCTGGATTCAAACAAGTTTGGTGTAGGCTAGCCTGTGCACTGCTTTTGTTGCGTAGACATACCCTGAGTTTGTTAATGTATTCACAATGAATACTACAAACAGTTCTATCTTTATATATATTCTGTAGATGCCATACACATTATAGAAAAAATATTTGAGGAAAAATGTAGAGGTTGTTTTTTTTTAATGTATTGGAATAGTTTGTCACCTGTCTTTATCTGCAAAGTCAGGTCCCTTAGGTTCATGAATCCTACAGTGTAGGGCACAGTGGGAGAAAAATATTCAAACTAATAAATATCTAAACCCTACAAATGACCTAAAATAGCCTGTGAATGACATTACATTAATTTTGATCTCTTGGGCATGATCAGGGCTAGAAGTGAGTGCTGCATATCCCATTAGGAAGTTGGGACAAAACTCTCCTTCGCAGTGAGACAAATCTCCTTTGCAGTGGGACAAAACTCTTTCTTCCAGTGCAAATATCAGATGTTAAAGCAGTGACATTTGTATAGATAGGAAACCTGTCACTGGGGCAGAATTGAACCCCCATGCCTTGGGCAGGTGTGATTTTTAAGGAGGAATTGTGTGTTTGTGAGGAGAAATAGGAAATGTTGCTCTAGCTTGTTGAAGCTTTTTAAACGGTGGCTGTTTGAAGATGCAGTGTTTTGAAAAATTAGAATAAGCCTTAGGAGAAAGGATTTGTGCTATGTTGACTATGCAGGCCTATGATAAATTTATTTAGCACATACCTATGCAATGTAACACAAGGATATCTGTTCTAGATATATGGTATATGTTGTTTTGTAAAATGGACATTGTAAAGAATGAATCTGACGAGATGACAAAGATTTATGCTGTTGAGATTTCATCAAAGTGGTTGAGAGCTTATTAAGCTACTTTTGCAAAGTACTTTGAGGCAAATCCTGAGAGGTGCTGAGCACCTGTATAGCGTCTCTCAGGGCATGACTTTTTATATTTCAGGAGGAGATAGTAACAACAAACACTACATTCCTTATGTGTTCAAAGACACCTGATCTCCACCTTTGGTGCCTCACAGCAACCTGAGGTATGTAGATTTCTGCTGTGACCATGCAACTTGCCAGATGCTATTACTGATCTATTTCATCAGAACCTTCCCTAGGCACCTGTGGTCCCTGTGATCACCCTCAGTGGAAGCAGGACTTAAAGAGGCATAATTGTCATGGGCTTTGGGCAAGTGTGAAAGCTTCTGTTTCAATGTTTGTGGGGGGAACAGGAAGCCCATGAGTCCATGGGTCAATCGTGTAAGTACCACTATAAATAGACTCTTGTAAATGAGAGGACAAATTTCTCTCATTTGTGCCAGACAGACATACAGTACGTGCGGTTTATCAGGCAAACACTCTCTCAGTGTATGCAAAATAAGCTTCCCATGAGACCTTGCAAAAATATAGCAAAAAAAGCAACTCTTTGTTATTGCAGTAGTCACGAGCTTCTGAGCTATGTAAGCCAAGGCTACCCATAAAACCACTCATAAACTAAGGAGATTTACTGTCTATATTTTCTGCCTTCTATCAGAACACTTGAGACACCATAGTTCCCAAGAGCTTTAGTGCAGTCTAAGACTTAGATAACTTCTATCCTCAACTTTGCTGAAAAGTGACCTGCCAAAGGACCATCCTATCTTAGTTAAATCCGAGGAAAGGTTACATCTATAGGGTCAGATTCACAGCCTGTTGCAGCTGCTCATCCTGGCTGGATTCCTCAGTTACTCATCCTGAGCAAAGAAAAACCCTTTGGGGCAGGCCACATAGTGTTCATGTTGCTGGACATGCCTCCCCTTTGCCAGAGGTAGTCACAGATTCAATGAGGAAATAGCATTGGAGTGGGTTGCATGATGCCTCCCAAACATCCATACAGGTAGCAGTCAAGAAGACTGAACAGAGCCACATAGCCCCAACAGTAGTCTCCAGTCTGACACCTTTGAAGTGGGCATGGATTCCCTCTGCCAAGCTGGTTACAGGATCATCTGGGTCTCATGTGCCCTCTAGAAGATTTGTTACATATGAAATACTTGACCCATAGAAGATAAAATAATGTATGACTTTAAAGATTTTTTGTGAGTTTTTGCTGATAAAACTTTCTTTCTTTCTTTCTTTCTTTCTTTCTTTCTTTCTTTCTTTCTTTCTTTCTTTCTTTCTTTCTTTCTTTCTTTCTTTCTTTCTTTCAAGAGAGGCCACAGTCCTTATGTGTTTATCATAGTAATTAGGGAACAGCTGGAAAGTTAATCAAATGGGCACAAGTCTGATAATCCATACCAGTGGAATCTGGGTAGCGCACTCTTCATGATCATTGCAGATCTGGCCTGTATTTAGGTTTCTCCTCTGTGCAGGCACAAACCCAATTAGAAAACCTGTGATTTCTCTTCAGTGTACCAGGCTGACAGCCTGGGAAAAGGAAGTGAGGAGGATGCAGGGAGTCATTGGGCTAACAATGATCGGCAGTCACACTCAAAATGTCTGTCCAATCAAGGAAGGCGTATTGGGCACAGAGGTCTCACCTCACTGTACAAACTGTAGCGTCTTGGCACTTGCAGATGCTGTGCTTGCTGTCAGTCAATCTCTGACAGCCAACATTGCCTCTACACGTACTTAATTCCCCTCCTGTGCTTGGTGTGAATCGAGGAGATTAGGAAATAAGAGTTAACTAAAGGTGTGGGAGCAAGGCTGAGAGGGTTTATCATAATAAATGCAAGCTAAAGGTAAACATAAAAATTATGACCCAGCACTTAGATGCTACCCTGATGGATGACATTGACAAATCTGGGAGACATGGACAGAAAAGCAAGAAAATAAATTTAGATGAGAGGATATTATCATCAAGTAAGTAAATCTGAGTACAGAACATAAGTGGAATGTTAAAGAAGGACAAAAGATAAATAAGGGATAACCAAAAGGAAAGAAAAAGAAAAGGGAAAATGAGATGAAGCATCCAGGTACAATTTATAATGCATCCATTCATAAGAATACCTACTCTAAAGGATATGAGAGTGATTTTCAAAACTGCCTATGTGAAATAGGTGCACAAATCTTATTGAAATTAAATGGGACTGGTGCTCCTAACTACTTTTGAAAATCCCATCCTATATTCTTAACAGCACACATTAACGCTAATGAGTGTTGCCTGACTAAACGCCTACAAATCAAGGTTAAAATAGACCCCTGGCACTTCATTAAATGTGAATGCATATATTGTACATACAATATGTGTGTCTGAAGGGTGGTATTTTTCTGGGTTATGGGTGCAGCTGGTAACAGTGCCAACTGTTAAGGTTGCCCATCACTTCCCATTATAAGACCGCATTTTCAGTTGCTTATAATTTTGTCAAATTTTAAACATTTGGGTTGAAATTTTCTATACTGCATATATGTTGTTCTGGAAAATTTCAGCCAAAGTTGTGGAGCCATATCCAGAAATGAAGCTAGGAAAAAATAAGGTGTTTTGCCCATGTTAAAATATTCTGGTGACTTTTTCTCTGAGAAGCTGTACCACCCCCATGCTTTGAAGTAGGGACTTGAAATTTGGTAGTGGGGTGGCCTTCCTTTTTGCATCCTGATGAAAATCTGTACAAATTTGGCCAAGTTATAAGCCTCTGAAACATCACTGTTGCCTGTGCTCCGTAGAGATATGTTAGCCTCGAACTCTGAAGATTCTGTCCCCACTGAGCATGCTGCAGCTGGGAGTTGAGCAGGATTTTCCCTGCAGTCGCAGTTCTGGGCAGCTCCAGACTGCTGGATCTGCATTTGGGTACCAGAACTTAGAGCAGGAAGAGTCTGTTTCTCCTGTGCTCTCAGTGCCTGCCCCCTCCTGCCCCACTGATAATTTGTGGGCCTATCTCTAAAAAAGTAGCAGAGAACATAATGGGCCTGATTCTTAACTGCCCTGCACCTTGTGGAGTTACTATCACTAGTGCAAAGTGGGTGTATGATGCTACCAAACCAGAAATCAGTATGCACCAACACTGGTGGGAATATTTTCCACTCATTTTGCGCGGGTGTAAAGGAGCAAGGCAGTGGAAAATCAGTATGTTTTCTAAATTTGCTGGAAACCAAAATCTCACTGGGACTAAGGCCACGTATGCCAAAATTTAAACCAAAGCAAAACTTAATGACTATTATAGGAGGTTTATTGTGTACAACCTGGTGAGATGCTCACTTAACTGTAAGTGAGCTGCTAAAACAAAATCTATGTTTACCTACTGCTGCCCAGAAGATTTGAAATTGAACAGATCTGTTAGCAGCAATGCAAGAGTTGCTGTGTTCATGCTTTGGGCTTAAAAGCATACCTCCTGATCTGCCCTGGAATATTGTTCTGGGAGGGGAGAAGGAGGTGAAAATATGCTCTGCCTGGGCAGAAAATGTCTTTGGACCATGAAAAGCCCTCTGGATGGGAAAAGGTGCATCAGAAGAGTGTCAAAAGGAGAATTGCAAGCAGGGTCAATAGAAAACCATGGGCAAAATCTGCCAGATTTAACGGAACATTAATTCAACATGCCAGGCTTTAAAACTGTGCTTTTCTTTAGCTAGTTTTTCAAGGATATTAGAGAAGAATGTAAATCAGGGCATGCCTGACCAACCCAGGAGTTTAGGTGATGATTAATTTAAAAATGAAAAAAAAGATGTTTGGCATATTTTAAAAAAGTCTTTGGTAAAAATTAACCCTTTACTTCAGCGTTAAAATCGTCCTTTTCCAGAGCCAGGCGCTGCCTTTCATATGGTGCATGGGGCTCCCATTAGCTTCAGTAGGATCACTTTGTGCAAATCCAAAGGGCAGAATTTGGCCCCAGATGTTTCATAATTAAGTTCCAGTGGCTCACGCTGTAAGTTTGTGTGTTGGATAACTCGCTTAAGGCTGTTAGCATTTAAATAGCCACAACTGGGGCTTTCATGTTAATGCGCCATTAATCCTTCCATTCTGGTAGCTGGGTTTTCCTGCTCTAGCATCTGTTGCTACCAGCAGTAGATGCACCCAAATTGCTGGTGCACAGGAGGTCAAATGCAGGGAAGAGATGGTACAGATCTTTGCTGGAGTTATTTTTGTAGCTGCCCCACAGTCATTGTAGGATAGGGGTAGAGTCTCGCATGCACAATGTATTGCATTGTTTCTGTCTAATGAGGCTTCTTTGTGTAAGATTGTCAACCAAGTCTGATAGTATCATGGGTGTCATAATAAAATGTCCTAACTTTGCATTTGGATCTGATTACTCCTGAGGGAATTCTGCACCAAAAAAATAAAAATTCTGTGCCAAAAAAATTCTGCATATTTTGTCAATACATAAATGTGAAGGTTCCAGCATGGCAGTGGAGAGCACAGGCTACTGGCTGCAAGAAGGTGGGAGTTCATTGTGCAGCACCTCCTTGGAACACGGACTCGGCAGTGAGGCTGCACCCAACCCTGACAAAGTGCAAGGGCCAGGCCTGCCCCAGAAACACTCCAGGGCCCTGCCCCTCCTTGCCAGGTGCACTAAGATAGTAAGCAAAAGGGGTAGAGTCTCGCATGCACACCCAGCCCTGGCCCCTGATCCAGGTGTGGGGCAAGCAGGCTCAGCATCCAAGTGTGGAGGGGTTTAATGTGGGGGGATCCAGGTGTGGGTTGAGAGGGTTCTGTGTGGGGCAATCTGGGTGCGGACAGCTCAGTGGGTTTGGGGAGAGGAGGGATCTGGATGCACAGGGGCTCACTGGGGGGGTTCCAGGTGCAAGGGGAATGGAACTCTGTGGGAAGGTCCAGGTGAAAATGGTTGGGGCTTGGCAGGGAGGATGTACGTGTGGAGGGCCTCAGCAGGGGTGTCCGGGTGCTGGGAGAGTGGGGCTCAGTGGGATGGGGGTCTTGGTGCAGGGGACTCATCAGGGTGTTCCTGGTGGGGATTTGAGTGTGGGTGGGTGGCTCAGCAGAGGGTGGTCTGGGTGCAGGGGTGGGGGATCCGGATGCAGGCAGGAGGGGCTTGGTGGGAGGGTAGGGGAGTGGGGCTCAGTGCAGAAGGTTGGGTGCAAAGGGGCTCTGGATGCAGTGGATGAGGTTCAGTGGGGTGGGGGGTTCGGGTGTAGGGGCTCAGTGGTTGTGTTCTGGGTGAAGGGGGGAGAGATTTGACAGGGGGTCTGGGTCTAGGGCGGGTCTGGAGGCATGGGGCTTTGGCGGACAGGGGAGCAGCTCCCTGTACAGTGACTCCTCCCCTTTGGCTGAGGAGCAATGGGGGCAGGAAGCAGGGGGCTGGAGTGCAGCTTCCTGCAGTTGGGGAGGTTTTGGGTGGCGGCCTTGGCCCTGGCTGCTCCTTGCAGGAGAAGAACAAGTCCCGTCTTTCCCCAGCCAAGCCAGGACTAACAGCTGAGCCCAGCACAGTGTAGGAGCCCCCAGCCGGGGCGTCCCTAGCCCTGCTCCCCACTACCTGCACGAGCCCTGCCCCACATGGTGATTTACCTCTCCATTGGCTGCTCCGGTTGCCCAAAGCCATGCCCTCGCACTGCTGGGGATGGGTGCATGACCACTCTTGCAGCTTGCCTTTGCTTCTCTATCATTTTCTGCAGGGAAGCAAAGAAATCTGTGGGGGACATGAATTCTGAGCACGCACAGTGGTGCAGAATTCCCCCAGGAGTAGGATCTTCAAGATGCCAATTTTTACTTCAGGAGATGTTGGATCAGACATCAGATTGGAGGTTAAGTGTGTAAATACCTATATTGTGGGACTAAGTCCTTAATGGAGAGTCCAAATACAAGGTTTAGATGTCCAGTTAGGTAACCATATTTGAAAATTAGGACCTACATGAGTCTGACTGACCTTTATTACTCAGGTTTGCAAGAACTTGGAGTTCTTGTGCAAACTTGATTCCTTCTGCATATATGTGTGCTTTTTTCCCACTTGTATTTGGCAAGGAGGTTACAACGGGATCTTTCTGGATGTGGGTCCTGCCATGGATTATCTGTGCCATCAGATGGGATTATCCAATCTGCTCTACATGGGACTACACCTGACGGGCACTTGAAAACTTCAGCTGGTGCACAGCCCAGCTTACTTCTTACATAACAATGTTTCCAATGTGAAGCATGTCATGCCAGTGCTCTGGAGATTGCACTGGCTTCCAGGTCATTCCCAGGTGTAATTCTAGATCTTGCTTTTTGACCTAGTAAGGACCTTTATTTAGCAATGGCTTCTCTCCTTGTGCTTTTATTTAACAAATGATTGGGATGCTTGACCTGTCATTCCCTTGCAGCGTTCAGTGTCTCACTGGTGGATGATCAGCTCTGACATTCATTTTCCTCTCTTGGTCTGGGAGAGCACAAGTTTGTTGACTTTCAATAGAAAGGCCTATCTATTTTCCCAGGCTTTTTCTGAGAGGCTGAATTGAGGGGAGGATGAGTGAATAGAGGGAGAGAGGGATTTGGTTTCTGTGGCCTGGGAACATTTTAATGGCAATAGTGGGCAAATTCAGTCACTTCTTTGTATATGAGTTTTAGGTTTAATTTATATATGTGCCTAGTGTTTTTGGATAGGCTCATTTTTATAAACCTTAGCAAATAAAACTGAAAAACATTTTATGGTTTAGGGAGTTGTTGTAAATTTGTCAAAGTGATAAAAATTACATTTCCAAACAGTTACAGTCACTAGTGAGTTTTGTAATTCTCTGCTTGAGTGTTTAGAGAAGCTATCAGCTGTCAGTCACAACAGCAGTGCCCTAGGGCAAGGATTGCAGGGATGGGCAGGCTGAACAGAACCCGGGGGTAAGAAAAATATCCCTATATATATATAGAGAGAGAGAGAGACTTGTGGATTTAACTTTTTTAATTAGTTTGCACATGTGGAGAGAGGGCTGTGATTAAACATTGCATTTCTCAAATACCTACTTAAATAGTATCCTAGCTAGAATAACTGCCAGAAATGCCTCGTCTGTTGGCTATGCAGAAGGTTTTTTATGGTGTTGCTTAGGTTTTTGAGCACAGTGCCTGCAGAAGATATGGTAAGCAATGAAGTATCACATATAGCTTCTAAATATGAAGATCAAGGTACCAACATGCAGAATCAATTGGAAAGCACATGCAGAGGCAATCAGCTGTGTTTGACACAGAATCAAGCCCACTTTGTTGTAATACCTCACAGTATCATGTGCCTGCATGTCTTGCCTAGTATTTTCTCAGGCTCAGTAGGGATTCCCTCCAATTCTTTTAATGAGAGCTACAAGTGGCCTTACTGTATATCTGGACAGGTGCATGGGGTTAGCTGGCAGGGGACAGCAGAAAGCTACAAGCTATCAGAGCATGGACCACAAGGGAGCATTCCTGCACACAGGTCTAGCATCACATGCAAGTAACATTACTATTGCACATCGCTTTAATTCTCTAATGATGTATTATATGCTGGACCATACTCCTGTAGGTGGAGTTGAGGGAAAGAACCCTCTGGAGCTAGTATATGAGCCAAAAAAAAGAGATCTCCACTAGTTTAGGTCACAATTAAAAATGAGTTTGGTGGTATCTCAGCCTAACCCCTGTTGAGGTTTCTGTTCACATCATAAAACCATCCCATGGTTGGCAGGCCCTGCTCAAGAGGTCTAGGACTGGAATTGCAGAGAATGCTAAGGGATAGGAAGGAAGTGCATTGACAGAGCTGTGTGGGAGGGCCAGAACAGAAGTAGACACGGAAGCTGCAAGTTGCTGAAGTATAGTGGTAGTACTGGGTGGAGAGCACAGGGCTGTAATAGCAGGCCAGTAGCAGGTGCATTGGCAGAGTTCTGTGAGAGACCCTTACAAAGTGCTTGAGCTCAACATGCCTAGCATTAGCCAGCGTTTTTAGCCTTTCATTTTCATGAGAGCTAACATTTACCAGATTCTCTCCTCCTCCACCAAAATAATAAGGTATTGGAATCTGCAGAAACTAAACTGTGAGCATTCTGTGGAGCACTTCCTTTGTAGGCCAAAAAAAGAGGCTTCAGTTCCTGGGTTCATCACTTCATTCTCTTGCCCAGAGAGAAGTTTTTACCCTAAAAGTTCATTAAAAGAAATATAAAAAGAAAAGCAGATAACATGCTGATAGGGCCGAATGTAGTGAAAAGCCAGTATCCTCCTGAGCCTGTGATTTCAAACTTTCAGCAAAGAAAAGTTTATTTCCCTTCCACCACCCCACCTGAATTCCTTACTGTCCAGTTAGGTAGGGAAGTTCAGAACTAGTTGCACTGCAGGTTGAAATCGCACAGGATCTGGTTTGGTTTATCTTTGTGCAGTAACTTGTACATCTCAGGTTTTGCTGGTGGTTATCCTGCCTCCCTTCCCTGATGCTACAGTGCTTATGAATGGGAATTGACAGTAGCATTTCATCTCATCGCTTCCATATGTCTGCCCTCCCTCCGTTCCCCCACCTGAACGGCATTATGATTTTTCTATCTGTATGTGTGTGCTGCACTGCGTGGCATTTTAGTGCTCAGTTAGGGAAAGAGTTGCTTTTTCCCTTCATAAGCCTAAATCTAATGTTCAGAGCTAGAGAAGCATTACTGATGTAGATTGAGCCCCTCTATTGTGACAGCCTGCTCCTGCTCCTCTTGATGTCACTGGGAGTTTTGTCTTCAATGGAGCAAGATCTAGCCCTTTCTTTGCAGGGCCAGGTTTGCAGAGTTTTAAATCTCTGCTGATTGTAGTAACACAAGTTATCCCCTCAGTGAGCCACCTCTCCCCGCCCCCGATTCAGAAGGTCATTTGCCCCCTGTGGAGTCACTTACCCCCACTCATAGTTACATCTGATCCTTGTTCCATAGGTGTATCTCTCCATTCACCTCAGTCATCACCCTGCTCGACTAGTCAGTCTCTCCTCACTGTATCACCTGAGTTTAAAAAGGCCATTTCAGCTGTCTCTTTACAGTGCCATCTGGGACTAATTCAATGGAGTATCCACTGGGCATTAATTTAGTCTCCTTCTGACTATTCATCATTTTGTCTGCTGAAGTTTGTTTCACGTGTTTCCATATTTTTAAAACAGAAGGGGGGTTTTTTTTGGCCAGAAAAAACTCTTGTACCTTCGAGTCATGGAACTGGAAAAACTGTCAATATCAAATCCTTCCCAGCACATCTCCCAGGGTCCAGTGCAGGATTGTTCTCTGCATCACATCTCTACTGCTTTTTCCAGTCTAGTTTTAAAGTTCCAGGCAAGGAGGGCTTCCGTCTCTTTCCTTAAGAGGCTATTCCACAGCCTAATATATTTTGCTCTCAGCCTAAATTTTCCAACTCTTAATCTTATGTCTATACCTTTTGTACTGTTCTAAGTAACTCCTCTCCTTTTTTGGTATTTTTACACCTGTCAACTGCATACTGTTATCTGTTATCGGGTCTCTCCCCTCTCTTAATCATCGTCACTTAGCCAGTCTATACTGATTGAGCTATTAATGTTAGCTAATAAGTCAGTCCTTCCAGCACCTGGATCATTTATGTGGCTTTTCTCTGAACTCTGTCCAATCACTCTGATGAGGAAGTGCCCTAGCATTCCAGGTGATGTCACCTCTGAGTCATATAGAGACTGTATTACTGTACCTCACTGCCTTTGTGATGTGATTGCTCAATTTTTTAATGGTGCAAATTTTTCTTAACTTTTTCCTTTCTGTGTTTGGTTTGGACTATAGCCACTATCTGGGGCGCTTATAAAAGATTCTTTGGCAACCTCCATGCTGTTTCTATGGATCTGAACTTAATTTTTCCTTCAGGCCACTTCTGATTGAAACTCTCTTGTTTAAATTCCACTTCCTTAAGTTTCTCACTGAACTTTTGATATGACATCCCTCCCCCACCCCCCGTGGCTGTTGTTATGGTCACTGTTATTTAATGGCTCAGATACACTTATGTCCTGAACCAACTCCCATGGACTGGGTTTTACACCATTTTCCCCCATGTATATAAAAACTTGCATTCAGCTAGCCATACACTCCCACTAAACTCAATCAAGTGCAGCTGCTTGTAATGTAGGGATAAGTGTGATATCTCGCACATCCAGGGTAGTGGCCCCTCAGGAGAGTAACTTTAAAATGACATGGGATCTGTAGCAAAATGTGGGCTCCAGACTTCTTCCCCATCCTGAACTTCTAGAGGAGCTGAACCCAGATGGCTGACCTCTACCTATACAAACAATGGACGGAATCAAACCCCCATATCCATATATATCTGAACTTTGAAGATGTTTGGATTCCAATATAGGGTGGCCAAATTTCTAATTGCACAGAACCAAACACCCTTGCCCCACCCCCTACCCCACCCCTTACCCGAGGTCCCACTCCTGCCCTGTCCCTTCTCTGAGTCCCCACCCCTGCTCACTCCATGCCTCCTCCCTTCGTCGCTCAGTCTCCACCACCCTCCCTCACTTTCACCGGGTTGGGGCAGGTTTTGGGGTGTGGGAGTGGGAGATGGTTCCAGGCTCCAGATGGGGCCAGAAATTAGGGGTTCAGGGTGAAGGAAGGGGCTCTGGACTGAGGCAGGGGTTTGGGGTGCGGGAGGGGGTGAAGGTTTTGGCTGGGGGCGTGGCCTATGGCATGGGGCCGGGGATGACGGGTTTGGGTTGCAGGAGGGGCTCCAGGGTGGGTCTGAGGGGTTTGGAGTGCAGGAGGGAGCTCAGGGCTGGGGCAGGGGATTGTGGTGCAGGAGGGGGCATGGGCTCCAGGGTGGGGCTGGGGATGAGGGGTTTGAGTGCAGGAGGGGGCTCAGGGATGGGGCAGGGGGATGGGGTGAGGGCTCTGGGAGGGAGTTAGGATGCAGGAGGAGGTTCCAGCCTGGGGCAGGGGTTGGGGTGTGAGAGGGGATTCAGGGTGTGGGCTCCGGAAGGGTGGTGCTTACTTCAGGCAGCTCCCAGAAGCAGCCGGCAAGTCCAGCTCCTAGGCGGAGCGGCCAGGGGGCTCTGTGTGCTGCCTACACCTGCAGGCACCACCCCCGCAGATCCCATTGGCCACGGTTCCCGACCAATGGGAGCTGCAGAGCTGGGCAGCCCCTGCGCCTAGGAGCCAGACATATTGGCCGCCTCCGGGAACGGCACACAGTCAGGGCAGGCAAGGAGCCTGTCTTAGCCCTGCTGTGCCATCGACTGGACTTTTAGTGCTGACCGGAGCTGCCCTGAAAACCGGACACCTGGCAACCCTATTCAGATACCAGTTTTGCTTTAGCCCCTACTATCTTAATTGAAATTAGTTTAAAACAAGCCAACAAATAATACAAGCAAAGCTTCTCAAAACATGAAGCATGAAGAGCAGAACCTTTTATAAAATCCACAATGGCCACCACCATGCAAATCCAATATGCCTGTTCAGCAGTTAGTTACTACACTGACAGGCTCTATAGAAATACTAGATTGATAGATTAGTTTCTGTGGGCCTGATTGTTGTCTGCCTTACATCTTCTGTTGTTATTTAGACCTATGCAAAGTGGGGTGGAAAATCCCTGTATCCTAGTGCACTCTATCCATATCTCTATTTATCTCTGTCTCTCTAGCCTATTTTATATATTTACTCTGTCTAGGTTTTTGTACCACACCCATCACTGTAATATGAGAATCTTCCAAAAAGATGACATCCAATCAAGAAGTGGTCTGATTTCCTTGCCTATTTACCAAGAGGCAATTAGTATTATGGATTCTGATTTGTGGTGGATTTGGGGATGGGGGGGTGTTTAGTATCTCCCTTATCTCCTCCTTCCTTCTCTCACTTCTCTCTATAACACCTTCCACACAAGCAGCTCAGGAGAATTTCTCAACATTAATGAATGTCACTATAGTATTATCCTGATTTTCCAGATGGGAAAACTGAGGAGAAGGACAGGGGCCATGCAATGCCTGAGCGGCAGAGCTGGGAACAGAATGCACATCTCCTGACTCCCTGTCCTGTACTTTAACCACTAGATCATAGTTCCCTTTGATTGATGAACATTCTATTGGATGATGATGATGAAAACAATGTAAGACTAATTTTTTATTTTAAGAACAGATTTTTTGATTATTTCTTCTTGATCTTCTGTTCTTTAAGCCTTTTTTTCTGCCAGTTCTCCTTCATAGCCGCTATTTACTGGCAGCCATGTATTTTCTATCAAATCAGTAGAACTTTAAGACATACCTAAACTATTTCACAGTAGGTAAATCAAAATTGATTGGGTCTTTTTGAGGTGGAAAAAAAGGATGTTGTGCATAGCTCTTTTAATGTAAGCAAATCAAACTGCTGCTCTGCATTTTCACCTGTAGCTTCCTTTGCTTGGTACGTTCTGATTGATGAATCTGTTTTCTTGTTTATCCTTTTCTTTTTTTATGCTTATCCACTTGTAATAAAATACCCAGCTATCTTCAGTGTTGTATTTTCATACACTAGTCAGAAATCTCATTGCCGCTCTATAGCCAACTGAAAATCCTTTTTCTTTTTTTCCTCTTGGGAGATTTGTGTGGCAGCTCAATCCTGCTGCAGACTATAACCTTTGCCTACTTTTTCGTTACTCACACCATGAAGTCATAGCTGTCTGTGAAATCACAGTGGGCTACTATGGGAAATCTTGTGATGTCTGAAGGAGAGGATTATAACTAGGTTAACAAAGCAGTGGCAGGACCGGAGTGATAAAGGTGTTTATCATACCATAAAGGATCTCAGTAATTAGAAATGTAAGGAAAGACATTTCCTGTTTTTGAAGGGAGAGCTGGAATTTCAGTTGTTTTTTTTAAATGTATGGTTGATTAAGAAAGTTCACATGTATAAAGCAAGCAGAATTGAAACCATACTTTGTTTTTTCACACAAACAAGGAGGGGGGGGGGAAATGTGCAGGCAGCCTTGGTCTATAACATTGATTTGTAACCAACAAAGGAAACGTCTACTTATGAGACACAAATCAATGTAACCAGACTGTGAAAGTGCAAACAGAGATGTGAGAAAATTATTTGATCATTAGTCTTCCTTGGGAAAAAACAGAGGGTCAAATTCTGTTCGTATTTACATGGATGCAACTGCCACTGAAATCAACAGGAGATGTACCATTGTAAGTGGGAGGAGAGTTTAGCCTAGAATCTTTCTGATGAGTGGTAGTTAAATATTAGAGTCGGGGGAAGGGGTGTTTGTGCTGTAGGGCCACCAGAGAAGGCAGGGGAAAAGGGTGGATGCAGTCCAGACTTTGTTGTAAATGAAGTGGCAAGTTCAGAAGCTATATTAATATTCCCCTCCTACAGAGGTGATCTACATGAGTTGCATACCTAGTTGATTTCAGGTGAAATCTCAAAACAGTTTGCACAAACCTGAGCCCTTGCTGCAGTAAGATGAGCCATTTCTTTAGAAATGGAGTAGCCTTAGGAGAAGAGAAGTAACCCAGTGCTGCAGTTTGTAGCAAGCAGGGCCATCCTCTAGGAAAACCCAGTATTACCAAACCAGGCAGTCGCTTATCCTAGAAAATCTGGAGGTCCAAGTCCAACTGGACTTCTGACAGTTACAGACATTGGATTGGAGAATCAGTTTCCTCTGTTCCTCCTAAATTCCTTATGCCTGAGGGTGTGGCTTTGCCGGTGCTTTTTGTACCTATGTAGTTACACCAATGTACCAGCATCAGTGCAAAAATCCCCAGTGTAGACCAACCTTGAGCACATCACCCAGCAATTCCAGTGGGGAAAGTCTTACTGATTTTAACCTCAAAAGTTGCACCAGAGAAGATGCAGACTCCATTCCTTCAGTAGCATGTTCTGCTTCATTCTAGCCTTCGATCCGCCTTCACCTACAATGCTTCCCTGTGCTTACACTGGTAACGGGCATTCTCCATACATCTCATTTGATTTAATTAGTTCAGTTACTTGAAAGAACGGGAGAGGGACACACACATGGCCTGATTCCTCTAACACTTAGGTTATGTCTACACTGTGCTTTTGTCATTAAAACGTTTGTCACTCGGGGTTGAAATAAACACACCCTGACTGACAGACGTTTTAACAACAAAAAGCGCCAGTGTGAACAGCGCTTTGTCGGCAGGAGACGCTCTCCCACCGACAAAGCTACTGCCCCTTGTTAGGGTGGTTTTATTTTGTTGGCAGTAGAGCGACTAAACTGTATACCTTACAGCAGCATGGCTGTAGCCGCACAGCGGTGCCGCTGTAAGGTACGCAGTGTAGACATAGTCTTATACCAGCTTAGATAGACAGACAATATTGCTCTGATTTATGGCAGCTCATTTCTGTGGGTTTATTCTTGATTTATACCCTACAAGGGGCAAATCTGGCCCACAGTCTCTCAAAAGATAGAGCCAGCCCAAGCAAGTGATATATCTTTGAAGGTGTTGTTTTTTGGTTAAAATCAATTTTTAAACTAAAATGTGTTAAATTAGCTTTTTTTAAAACCAAACAACGCAAAGCTGACATCCATTTCAGTTAAACTCCCCTTCAAAGCACTGGATGCAACAAGTCATATTGTTTTAATTTGCAACAACAACAAAGTGGGACCCCTCGCTATTCTGGCTTCTAGGATGGATTTGGGGTTTTTGGGATGGAAACAAAGCTTGCCTCCAAGCCTCGCACACAGAGAGTATTTACTCCTGGGTATGCTCTGTGTCCTAATCTTTTACATTAAGTCTCTCTCTGTCAGGGATTGCTGTTATATAATACATGTTGTCATCTGGAGTGAGGCACAGTTGCGCATATTTAGCTGGTTTACTTTGTAATGCGTCATTACAAGTGACCGAAAACATGGTACAGGAAGTTGTTTGTGTGCTTTTTTTCATTGCTTATGCAACTCCCAAGCGGAAAATGTTCTTGAGACCAGATGGTAAAGAACTGTCTATGGCTAGTTCCATTTTCCAGATGCATTGGTGTTTCATGTCTACTTGAAGCCAGTTCAGATGGCTTTGTAAACTTGAGTCTAACTTTTGTTTAACCCTTCACTATGCTGCTCATGACAATTTTCTGCACTAACTTTAATCCAAAGACAAAGAAAAATTGTCAAGATGCACTAGAGACTGTGTGCCAAGCTATCTAGGAGGAGAATATGTCCTGGACATCATGCTATGATCAGCAATGAAGAGATTAACTCCGTTATTCCCAAATTCGTGTTATAGATTCAGAAATTCATGTCCAAGCTCAGGCTTCAACAAGATTCTTTCCTGCATCTCTCTCTCTAACTTTCACACAGTAGCACAGTGACCAACACCTGAATGTGTTACTGCCTGACGTGGGGATCACTAGCCAGTGAAGGAAAGTTACTTTCAGTCCCTGCAGAAAAGCCACACTCCTTGCCTCAGGGCAATAACACAGTCCTGTGACCATATCTGCGTAATACAAGTCATCTGCAGTTACAACCCAGCATGATTTGGGAGAATTTTTACTTGCTTGGCTCCTTGGAGTTTTTACAGTGATGCCTGGTGCAGCAAGGTACTATTTGTATTCATTGTATTTTTTACTACAAATGAAGTTACTGGCCCAAATTTTTATCTCAATTACACCCATCCGAGCCTATTAACAAGGTTGCATGGTTGTAGCTGAGGGCAGAATTTGGTTGGCCATTTCTGCATGAAAGTGAGTCTGTCATTGCTGATTAGCTTCCATCAGTCCTCACCACATCTCCACCTTTTAAGGGAAGGCTGCTATGTAGTTCTTTAAGACGTGAAATAAACCATCTTTCTTTTCTGAGTGAATCCTGAACTAGCACTAGGTTCCATCCTGAATGCTCCTAACAGATCCATATCTGTCCAGGAGTTGACATTGTCCACACCCTTCCTGGACTACAAAGTTTAGCGAGCCACTTTAGTGGTGTTTTGCTAGGCCCAAATCCTGGCTTCTTTTCACTGGTGTATAGGACATGTAATAGGCAGTAGTAGAGATCTAGTTTGGAAATGGATCTGCAGCTTAGAGAAGAGGAGAACAGGCTTCAAAGAGTTTTCACAGGAAGTGTATCTGAACTGCTTGCATACCGCAGGGCTGCCTTCTGCTGGTCTACCATCCACGGTAGCATGAAGGAATGGGGACAGGGGCAAGGGCATGGCAGGAAGAGCCATGGTTAAACAGAGGTGTGAGGGGGGGCAGTGTGTGTTAGGGAGAAGGGGCAATAGCTGTAGAGTCTACTGCAGACCAAGGGCTGAAGTAGCAGCCTAAGAGAGAAGATTCCATCCCCCTGCCCCCCCACAACTTTAGTAGAGAAACTTGTACATTTACTTCAGCTTTGTACAGGGAGGAAGGATTTAGTCCTCCCTAGGAACAGTGACTTCATTCCTTTAGTAGCTGTAGTATGCATCAGTGCCACTAAAGGTTGTGCAGGTGCACACACACGCGCGCAGAGCAACTAGCCTGGTTTTGGCTGGCTCTGCAGAACTAGTGCACAGCCAAAGACTGAAAGAGAAAAACCTGCTCCTCTTTCCTTCACCTCCCCTGGTGCTAATGTACTTGAGCAAACACTTGACTCAGTGGCATTGCTAGGTATTGTAGCATTGCCTGACAATGCTAGCATGATAGTAGTGATGATTTTGCCTGCAATTCTAAGCAGCTTTTTTCATGTGCCTTCAGACCTTTGTTAAAACCCTTTAGTCTGAAATTTCTTGTTTCAGACCAGCAAGGATCTTTGGATACACAACACATTTGGTCTCCTTTTTGTCATCAAGTGAAAAATAAAGGTATTTGTTGCATAAAATATTTCTAAGAGATACTGGTCCAGTGGAATTTTTTGAACCTTATCTGAATCTCAACATAAGTTTGGGTTCAGGCCCATCTCTAATTTCAGATGCTTTTGATAACTTAGAACCACTTTGTTTTCATAATAATAATACTTGCTATATCACACATAATCCATAGGTCCCAAAGCAGGTAGGTAGCATTACGTCCAGAGAGAAGTGGTGCTTTTCCCATAGTCATACAGTGAGTCACGGGTCACAACTTGGAATAGAACCAAAATCCCCTGACGTGTAGGTTGGTGCCTTCTCCACTGGGCCACATCACCTCCCTGACTTTTAGAGTGACAAATTTGCTGGAAACATAGTCATGGCTGAGGAAAACATTAAGATGAGAAATAACAGTTGTAATCGACCATTTTCCACTGGGCCCTCAATCAAGTTGACCACTTACTGTATGCCCACAGTACGTAACTAGGGCTGTCAACTCTGACTAAAGCTGTTCCAGGAGATTTTTTTTTCCAGCATGACATAATGCCATTTTCTTAAAATAGCCTATTAAAATCTCCTGGATTGCTTTCATTAGTCACCAGGAGATGGATGCCGATTCCGGGAGACTCCAGGCCAATCCTGGAGAGTTGGCAACCCTATACACAGCAGGAATAACTATAAACTGAATGCCCAGATCTGAACAGCCCTGAACTTTAGGAAAGTCCAGATCCAACTCCACTTCCAAAATTAGTTGCTCAAACCCATCTTAAATTTGTTACAGTATAGCAGTTTGGGATTATCAGGATCTGCGTTTATTTTGGAAATGCAGGATAAACTAATGTTATATGTCAGGATGAAAACTGATAACTGCAGAGGTCAGGAGGAATTTGTTCTCTGTGAGCATCATTATGCAATAAGAACATAAGAATGGCCATACTGGGTCAGCCCAGGGGTCCATCTAGGCCAGTATCCTGTCTTCTGACAGTGGCAAGTGCCAGATGCTACAAAGGGAATGAACAGAACAGGCCAATCACCAAGTGATCCATCTCCTATTGCCTGGTCCAGCATCAGGCAGCTAGAGGCTTAGGGATACCCAGAGCATGTGGTTGCATCGCAGACCATCTTGGCTTGTAGTCATTAATGGACCTAACCTCCATGAATTTATCTAATTCTTTTTTTAATCCAGTTATAGTTTTGGCCTTCACAGCATCCCCTGGGAATGAGATCCACAGGCTGGCTGTGCGTTGTGTGAAGTGCTTCCTTTGTTTGTTTTAAACCTGCTGCCTATTAATTTTGTCGGGTGACCCCTGGTTCTTGTGTTATATGAAGGAGTAAATAACATTTCTTTATGCATTTTGTTTACATGATTTATGATTTTATCGACCTCTATCATATTTCTCCTCAGTCATCTCTTTTCTAAGCTGAACAGTCCCAGACTTTTTAATCTCTCCTTGTATGGAATCTATTGCATACGCCTAATCATTTGTGTTGCTGTTTTCTGCACCTTTTCCAATTCTAATGTGTCTTTTTTGAGGTGGGATGACCAGAACTGCACACAGTATTCAAAGTCTGGGCTGTTATTAATAAGCCATTATTGGTGTTATTAATTACTGTGTATTATTTGTATTCCTATAGTGCCTAGGGGTCCTAGTCACAGACCAGGACCCAGGGTGCTAGGTGCTGTACAAACACAGAACAGAAAGACAGACCCTGCCTCAATGAGCTTACAATCAAAGTGCAGTGTATTATGGCTGCGTTTATGGCTTCCTTTGAAATATCAGATATTTATCACTACCAGAGGCTGGATACTAGATTTGATGGACCCCATGGTGTGCTCCCTTATGGCAAATCAAATGCTAAGTTTTGTCCCATTAAGGAAAAGTACAGATGGTACAATATCCTGCAGAACATAAAATGGCAATAGGGTTTTTTTAGTTTTAGTCTGAACGTTTATAATTTCTGTGAGATCTCATTCGCACTCGATAATTGTCCACTGCCTTTTTGATAGCTACTTTTGAGTTACAATAATACTTTGAATGTCTATCGACCCCTTACTCTGAAGATTTAAAGGTGCTGAACAAACATTAATTAATTGAGTCTCAGAGTACTCTAGGAATGGGGTTTGTCTTAATAGCCCAATTTTGCATGTGGGGAAACTGAGGCAGAGAGTGACACCATCAGATCAGGATTAAACAAAGATTGTGAATGGCTATCCAACTACAGAAGCAGTTTCTCCTCCCTTGGTGTTCACACCTCAACTGTTAGCAGAGCACCTCACCCTCCCTGATTGAACTAACCTTGTTATCTCCATACTGATTTATATCTGCCTCTGGAAATTTCCATTACTTGCGTCTGATGAAGTGGGCATTCACCCACGAAAGCTAATGCTCCAATACTTCTGTTAGTCTTAAAGGTGCCACAGGACCCTCTGTTGCCTTTAAGCAACTTAACCATGTGTCAGAAGCTGGGAAAGAATACATGTGCCAAATCCCAAATCATGGGCTTTAACAAAAAGACCACCCTACCTAGTTGTAAATTTAGATTGCAGATCTTTTAATTCTCAAGCTAATGAAATTCACTTTTCATTAAAATCCCAAGGTACAAGGATCTACCCTAAATCTGTCCTGACACACAGCAGGGATCCCTGTGTACCTGAAGCAGGCTGAAAGGAGGGTACGTGAGAGGTGGCATTTCATATAGTTGAACCCATACTTTCTAAGGGCAGATTTAAGTTTCTTATGTCATTCGGAGCTAGATCCAAAACTCAGTATATAAGTCTGTGGAAAGACTCTCAGTGACTTCAGTGGACTTTGGATCAGGCTCTTGGTGAGGTTCTCCTATTCTGCTATTTTATGTGGGTGTGTGGAGGGTTTTGGGTGGTTCAGAAATAAGATTGGTGAAGACTTGTGAATTTCCTGAGTTTCTAGCATTTAGTTTTTTGAAATACCCCTGAAACATGCTATTAATATTGTTTCAAAGTGATATAGTCTCCGTTTTAATTCACCTCCCCCGGAATTATACAGTAATGAATTATTTCAAAAGTTGCCTGCCTGGGTAGAGTAAAGAAGGACCACAGATGCAGAGACAGTCAGGCTTTCAGATCAGGATCCAAATGTGAACTTGCAGCTCAAACTCGTCTCAAGCTCAGAGGCATTGGCTGGGTTTCTTGTTGCTCCCTCTGGGTGCTCTGTTTTTGCAGGAAGTGTTGCACATTCCTGAGGTGTTTAATATGAGCTGCATTTTAAAACAATAGTCACCAGCTCCTGTAATTCAGAATTTTAAAAAATCACCTTTACTCCCTCCCGAGAGAGAGTGTGTGTGTGTGTGTGTGTGTGGTAGGTAGACAGATTCCCTACCTGGAAATGGCTTGCTATTATTAGATATTCAGTTACCAGGGGTTATGTAAGACAAGTGAAGCTCTGTTTTTTAACAGAGACATGATTCATGCTACTTGTAGTAACAGTAACCACCTCCAAACGAGACAGAAAGCAGACACAGACAAAAGGCTGGAGAAATCAATGCTGGCTGAGTACAGCCATTCTCCTGCTATCTTCTGCCTCTCAAGCAGAGCACTTGGGTTATCAGGAGTGGAGATTGTTGCTAATTCTGGATCTCTTGAAGTCTCCCAGATTCACTGAGTTGATGCATCTGTGTCAGTGGCATTGGCCTGGAGAGGCTGAGTCTGCAGGAGCTTTGACAATGGACCCTAGTCAGCACTCTTTACACCATTCCCATCAGTGTCTCTGCTATGCTGGGTGAGACTGAAGTAGCTGTGAACAGAACTAGCACTCCTACTCTATTTCTCAGTTACTTCTGCTGGGAAAGACTGGAACCAAAACAACGTTTGGCTTCTCTGTAGTTAACACTTCTGCATCATTTTTATAGTCATGTGCCGGGAGAGTTAAGACCTGGAGTAGCTTTGAACTTCTGCCAACAAGCAGTTTAGAGCAAATTGTGAAGTCTGATTGGAACTAAAATAGCTGTGAGTCTCCTACAGCCAGCACTTCTGCATCATTCTCTATAGTGCCTCCTGCTGGGAGAGGCAGGGATCAAAGTAGCTGAGAGCTCCACCACAGCCCCACTCACCTACATCATTCTCTGCAGTGATTTCTGCTGCCACAGGGAAGGTATGAGCTTCCCTAACAGCCGATCCAGCACCATTCCCCTCAGAGCCTCTTGCTGATACGAGAATGGAGTATTTGTGAGCCCCACAAAACCAACACACTTACACCATTTCCTACAATGCCACCTTCCTGGAAAGGCAAAGGATTGCAGTAGCTGTTACTCACCCAAAGCCCTTGTTCCTGGGCCACTCTCTGCAGTACCTGGAAGACTGCTGTAAATTTCAGCAAAAACGCATCTAAACCATTCTACGTAGTAACTTCTGCTGTCAAAGGAGAAGAAACTAAGGAGTTGGAAATGGTCTTTTTAGTACTCAGAAAACAGCACTCCTACATTAGCAGCACTTATCTAACAGGAGAGGCAACTGCCTTCAGTTTTCCTCAAAGCCTTTTGAAATAACTGGAAAAATATCCCTTAATATGCACAGGAGAGAGCTAAATATTGAACTCCAATAAACCCCAAGTGAATAAGACTGGCAAATACTGGAATAAGAACAATTAAAATAATATTTACTATTATTTAATTCTTACTAATGCACTATGCCATATGCAACAGGGATCACTTTACCTGCTACTGATATTCAGCAGTCATTCTGTGTGAGCCACACTATACACACTTTCAGGAGAGAAGTGAAAAGTAGCACATATAATTCATTACAAATGGGTCTGCACTCAAATTCTGAATCCAACCTTTCCTATCAGACGTACAGAGTGTTTGAAAGCCAGATCCTAACATGGCAGCTTGAGCGGTCATCTGTACATTTTAGATATACTTACGGAATCCTGTGTTGAGACAGTTAATACGTTAACTTATTTAAAATATCAAATAATTATAACAAATATACATCACACCTCAGGACCTATTTCATTCAATGACTTGACATTTTAAATGATATATTTCACAAATGTGCATAACCACCAGTTTGGTTAAACAATGGTTTGGAATAAATTTGCAGGTTCATCTAAAACTTTTTAGCTTAGTGTTTTGTCACGGAAGTGTGAAACAGGAAGTCTATGGTGGCTTTCTCCTTGTTTTACAGGACGCAATCTCTTTGATCAAATCTTCAAACTCCAAGACCGCAGTCAGTTATCACTCAATGGATAATGAAACCAAAGCTCAGAGTTTCCCTCTCTCACTGTGGATCCTGTGTATTTTTCTTTAATCCTTTTCGACATAAATTAAATGAGCATTCAGTTGTGTAATTTGAGTCTGGAATCATCAAGTATATAGGAAGAGCCATATAAACATCTGGAAAAGTATGTTGCTGGTTCTTTTTACCTAGTCTTTTCACTGGGTTGGTTACTGATTCTATAACTGTTGACTTGCAAGAGAATTGGGATGCTGTTGCTGATAACATCATGTGAAACTTAGCGTTTTTAGCATGGTGAGAATCTCAGGAGCTGGGGATGAGACATTCTCAGTGAAGGATGTTTGGTTATGAACTCCTTACCCTACAAGGTCAGGGAGAGCTTATGTCTTGCCTCTCTTAGGGCTGGTCTACACTGGAGGGGGGATCGATCCAAGATACGCAACTTCAGCTACGCAAGTAGCATAGCTGAAGTCAAAGTATCTTGGATCAAATTACCTGGGGTCCAGACGGCGCGGGATCGACGGCCGCAGCTCCCCCGTCAACTGCGCTACCGCCGCTCACCCTGGTGGAGTTCCGGAGTCGACAGTGAGCGCATTCGGGGATCGATATATCGCGTCTTAACAAGATGCGATATATTGATCCTGGATAAATTGATTGCTACCCGCCGATATGACAGGTAGTGAAGACATACCCTTAGAACACAATGCCAAACACACATTTTCAAATAGGCCCCCCTATGACATTCCCCAGGGTAGAATCTGGACTGTTGAATAGTTGTGTCCCCTCAATTCTCTAGCCTGGGGTGCCTTTTACACTGCTTTTCTCTATAAACAGCAACTTCTGGCCAGTTCATACATAGCCCTAGCATGTAAAATCACTCTCAGCTGAATACATGAATGCTATGGCCAGCCATTCATGAATTACATACAGGGCAATATCAACAACTCTGTAGTCGCAGCCTTGTTCTCCTGAAATGTGTGTCTTAAACTGTCCAGCCCACTACTGAACAATGCAAGCTCATAGAAAGTCCATCATTTCATCAAAGGAAAATGATATATGCCCCAGCGTTGTTATCCCAAATGGAGTTTCCCACGCACTCTAATCCAAACACATTAAGATAAAACAATAATATACATTTATTAACTACAGAAAGATAGATTTTAAGTGATTACAAGTGATGATGCATAAAAGTCAGGATTGGTTGCAAAAAGAAAATAAAAGTGTAAAATGCAAGCTAATACCTAACTTCAACAAGTTAAGTGAACTTAAAAGCAAAAGGTTTTGCCTTACCATACACTCCGGTAAATTTCACACGCTGGGTCTCCTTTCAACCTTGGACACGTCGCTTAGTTCAGTTCTTTGTGAGTCATTGATGTCCTGAGCAGACATGAAGGAGGAGAGAGGTGAAGTGGAGACCACTGTCTCTCTCTCTCTTATACCACCCACCCCTCTTTGAGGATTACCCCCAGCTGGGGTGCAGGCAACAAGTAGTCTCTTGTGAAGGTGAGGGTTGAACCGTCCCTGAGAAGAAATGTAAATTTCTTGTTTACACCTTCCTATTGCTGGAGAATGGCTGCTTAAGCATGTAATAGAACTTTAACACCTGGCTGGGTGTTAGTCTGTCCTTTGTTCTTGAGAAATTGGTTTGGGTCTGCTTTTCTTAAACTTGGAGCGTGTTATAGAAATGTTATACAGTAGAAACTTATAACTTTACAATCAATGTTGATACATAGTTTTACCCGGACATTAATGTTCAGCGGATTATGAATTTTCAAATCATACATCACAAGGCATGCTTTGTACAAAATTTATCATAGTCTTGTAAAATTGGTGACCGTAATAGTGCAGACCATCACATTCTCATATTAGCTAGCAAGTTTTCTTCTTCCTAAAAGACATCTCTCTCCAAATAAAGTCACCTGCTAAAATCTTGCTGAGGGAGGAAAATAATTCTACCAAGATGATGCTGAGATATTTTTAATTCTTGCATTTGCCAATTTTAATACATTTTGGTGATTGGTGTGTTAGAAATGGAGGAGTAGATGAAAATACATGATGAATCCAAATTTTCTTTTGCTTCTTTTTGTTCTCTGCATATCTGTGACAAGTTGATTCATACCTGGTATAACTCCATTCACATCAGTGGAACTACACCGGGGATGATTGTGACGTATATTGCAAAGTTACTGCACATACTTACAGCATCTTTACTGTAAGGTGAACCACAGGAATGGATCAGTTAGCATCCAGTTGCTTTTAATTAGCCAGGAAGGGATGAATCCAGGCTGCTGGTTGCAAATAACCATGAAAGAGTGAGAACCAAGGATCTTGTGGCCACCAAAAAGGACCAAACCGTACTACATTAAGTGTTGTACACTTCTGACCATTCTCTCCAGGATAGTTGCCAGGAGATGCATTATTTATTGTTACATTATACAGTCAATGTACATAGACAGGTGAGAATCGATTGTCAGTTTGCAACCCTCTTATCTATGAGAAATGGAGATCTTTTCCTCTTTGAGGAATTCTTCCATTTATTGACACCTGTGGAGCTAAGAGCCTGTTGTTTTGGAGAGGTGCTGAAAAGTTTGCAAGCATAGCAATAAACTGAACCAGTTTGTGAAGAATAGACCAGCCATTCTCTCTGATGCTTGCATTGTTTTTGTTCTGCCTCAAAAATAATGTCCTTTCAGACTTCGTTTGACATCTCCATGATGTTGAACAGATTTGGAGAAATCACCAATATTTTGACAGGGTTCCTTGGCAATGAAATGTTCATGAAGCTCATCTGTCATAACTAGCCAAAGCAGTGGAGGGGATGGATACATTACTGTTACACTGTTAATTCCTAGTCATTTTCTTGGTCCCTAGTGGGTGCAGTGATGGCAACTCAAATTTCAGTGGCAGAGGTGTTGGTGATAATCATGTTTTCTGGGAATGGACTCACTTTTATTCTTTGCTGACTGAAATTGCACGACAATGTAATTCTGTCCAAATGTTTTTCTTGGTGACTAAGCAGCTGCCCTCATGCTGCATTGGCCATCTTCGATGACTGCTGCTGCTTGTGGCTTCAAAAAACTTCTGAAAGGCAGCTTGTTCTCTTCTTTAATTCTTCCTGTATCTATGACCTTGTTCTCCTTTTTTGAACTCCTAATTCATACATCTGATTCATTGTAACCTGTAGTAAGTACAAGGCTGTGTCTTAGTGTTGTACTCTCGGCACATACATGTATGGGCCTGTTTCCGAGCTCACGCTGGTTTTGCTCTTTGAGCTCTGGTCAAGTGTAAGTAGTCTCTTGGTCTATCCAAGGCCGTGATCAAGTGTCTTGATGTTTTTGGTCTTTTGGCCTCGAGATGAAAACCTTGTCTTTGTTTCTGGGACCTTGAAGTGAAAAAATTCTCTAAGTTATATCTGTTCTTATCAGTTTAACATCTATATCTTAGGACAGCACCCAGAGTCCCTAGTCAGGACTGGGGCTCCACTGTGATGAGTGCTGTACTAATGCAGGTATGAAACGGTCCCTTCCCCAGAGGCCGAATGCAGGTGTAACTCCATTCACCACAGGAGAGTTCTTCCTTATTTCCATCTGCACAATTGAAAACCAGAATCAGGCCTCAAATATTTGTCTCACTTACTCATGTCTGACTTCTATAGTGTGATAGGAAATGTTTACCCACTTTGTAATTTTGTGAGGCACTCAAATACAATAATGATGGACACTTTATAAGAATGTAGACAGGCAGAATTGGATGTGATATAATGTATTTTTAAAATTTGAATAAGATATTTCAAAAATGTAGTAAAGAAAAATATATACATTATATATTAGCCATACCATGTTTGTGTGAGTGTGAGAGCATTTTTTTTATCTATGCCTGTGCATAAATCTGGACTTGATGAGATCTTTCTTAACAGCAAATAGCCAGGTCTTCCGTTTTATATCTTAAATGAAAGCCAACCTCTCCAGTGTCTGCTAGCACAGTGTTGGGCCAGTGGTGTTTGGGCTGACACAACGAAGAGCAGCACATTATGGCAGAAGGGATCACTTATACTCTGTGGGATTTTGGCGGGAAGGGGCTTGTTCTTTAGGCTTGTTCTTTTGTTCTGAGACAGGGGAGACTTTGAACTGGGAACTCTCATTGCAAAAGGGAAAGGAATATCAGATACTGACCATGAACATTACTTAAGAGTCAATCCAATCAGTGACAGAGGAGCACGAGCCTGCTAGTTCTCCAGGAACTGACAATTCAATGTATTATGATGGGGTCTGGACTTTTTTTAAATGCCAAATTCCAGCTTAAGCAAAGAATTGCGGCTTAAGCATGGTGAAATGTTACACTGTCAGATAAAAAAAAAGGGGGAGGGGAGGGCTAGGGAAAGAGAGAAATAGATACAGATAAGTAATAGAGATTTTGTATGACAAATACTGGGAACATGATGCAGCCTTTACTATAAACATGAATTGCTGTTCCAGATTTTGATAGGAACCCTTGGGATTCAAGGGAAAGTATTTCTCTCCAGTACTTTTTACAAAGATGTATTTATGAGAAACTGGCCTTTACCAGACTAGAGCAGCATCCCAGTGCATCTCATTTAAATGCTTTATCTACAAATATCCAATCCATAGAGGAATGATTGTCTGAGTTTCAGGGCCACATGTCTGAAATGGATACACAATGCTCCTAGCAGGGCAGGGGAAAGGCAAGTTTCCCTTCAGTGGTGGTATTTATTAAAGAGCTATCTGCTCTGAACAAACCACACTCTGATCTTCTTACAGGGTGTCCTGTGCTCCTGAGATTTCATGTTTTCTGAGGTGCAAGTTGTGCCCTCTGTTGTACAGGTGCACTGTGTGCAGTAGTTTTAAAAAAGAGCCACCGTGGCTTAACAACCGTGTAAAAGAAGCAGTGACAGATAAAAAGGCATCTTTTAAAAAGTGGAAGTCAAATCCTAGTGAGGTACATAGAAAGGAGCATAAACACTGCCAAATTAAGTGTAAAAATGTAATAAGAAAAGCCAACAAGGAGTTTAAAGAACAGCTAGCCAAAAACTCAAAAGGTAATAACAAAATGTTTTTTAAGTACATCAGAAGCAGGAAGCCTGCTAAACGACCAGTGGGGCCCCTGGACGATCGAGATACAAAAGGAGCACTTAAAGATGATAAAGTCATTGCAGAGAAACTAAATGAATTCTTTGCTTCAGTCTTCACAGCTGAGGATGTTAGGGAGATTCCCAAACCTGAGCCATCCTTTGTAGGTGAAGATCTGAGGAATTGTCACAGATTGAAGTGTCACTAGAGGAGGTTTTGGAATTAATTGATAAACTTAACAGTAACAAGTCACTGGGACCAGATGGCATTCACCCAAAAGTTCTGAAAGAACTCAAATGTAAAATTGCGGAACTATTAACTATGGGTTGTAACCTGTCCTTTAAATTGGCTTCTGTACCCAATGACTGGAAGATAGCTAATGTAACGCCAATATTTAAAAAGGGCTCTAGAGGTGATCCTGGCAATTACAGACCGGTAAGTCTAACGTCAGTACCGGGCAAATTAGGTGAAACAATAGTAAAGAACAAAATTGTCACACATAGAAGAACATAAATTGTTGGGCAAAAGTCAACATGGTTTCTGTAAAGGGAAATCATGTCTTACTAATCTATTAGAGTTCTTTGAAGGGATCAACAAACGTGTGGACAAGGGGGATCCAGTGGACATAGTGTACTTAGATTTCCAGAAAGCCTTTGACAAGGTCCCTCACCAAAGGCTCTTACGTAAATTAAGTTGTCATGGGATAAGAGGGAAGATCCTTTCATGGATTGAGAACTGGTTAAAAGACAGGGAACAAAGGGTAGGAATAAATGGTAAATTTTCAGAATGGAGAGGGGTAACTAGTGGTGTTCCCCAAGGGTCAGTCCTAGGACCAATCCTATTCAACTTATTCATAAATGATCTGGAGAAAGGGGTAAACAGTGAGGTGGCAAAGTTTGTAGACGATACTAAACTGCTCAAGACAGTTAAGACCAAAGCAGACTGTGCAGAACTTCAAAAAGATCTCACAAAACTAAGTGATTGGGCAACAAAATGGCAAATGAAATTTAATGTGGATAAATGTAAAGTAATGCACATTGAAAAAACAACCCCAACTATACATACAATGTGATGGGGGCTAATTTAACTACAACTAATCAGGAAAGAGATCTTGGAGTCATCGTGGGTAGTTCTCTGAAGACATCCACGCAGTGTGCCGCGGCAGTCAAAAAAGCAAACAGAATGTTAGGAATCATTCAAAAAGGGATAGAGAATAAGATGGAGAATATCTTATTGCCCTTATATAAATCCATGGTACGCCCACATCTTGAATACTGCGTACAGATGTGGTCTCCTCATCTCAAAAAAGATATACCGGCATTAGAAAAGATTCAGAGAAGGGCAACTAAAATGATTAGGGAACAGGTCCCATATGAGGAGAGATTAAAGAGCCTAGGACTTTTCAGCTTGGAAAAGAGGAGACTAAGGGGGAATATGATAAAGGTATATAAAATCATGAGTGGTGTGGAGAAAGTGAATAAGGAAAAGTTATTTACTTGTTCCCATAATATAAGAACTAGGGGCCACCAAATGAAATTAATGGGCAGCAGGTTTAAAACAAATAAAAGGACATTCCTTTTCACACAGCTCACAGTCAACCTGTGGAACTCCTTGCCTGAGGAGGTTGTGAAGGCTAGGACTATAACAGGGTTTAAAAGAGAACTAGATAAATTCATGGAGGTGAAGTCCATTAATGGCTATGAGCCAGGATGGGTAAGGAATGGTGCCCCTAGCCTCTGTTTGTCAGAGGGTGGAGATGGATGGCAGGAGAGAGATCACTTGATCATTACCTGTTAGGTTCACTCCCTCTGGGACATCTGGCATTGGCCACTGTCAGCAGACAGGATACTGGGCTGGATGGGCCTTTGGTCTGACCCAGTATAGCCGTTCTTATGTACACACACAGACACAGAATTCTGTCTTCCTCTCCCTCCTGGGTGTAAAACAGCACTGCTGATTATCTGCTGACTGCTAGGAGGAGAGCCCAGCTTCTACACTGATGTCTGCAGTACATATTAGTCAGGGTGCATATCATCCTGTTACAAAGGATCAGTAAAGTGCACCTAGAATCATTCATTTGTGCCACTAGACAACTCTTGAACCTGATATGCTGGATGGCATCATCTCCTTGCAGTTGCTTGAAGAATTTCACCCAAATATGTTTCTGGTTGTCTCCAGTTCCAAAAAGTAATAATGACAAAGACCAAAACTATACTTGGCATGGACAACCCAGATTTAAAATATCTCTCTGATGAGGAAAGTGGCTGTAAAAATGATCCCTTCTTATTCAAGAGATCTACCTTATGTGTGTTCAGAATCAGATCTGCTCCTTTTAATGACATAAACAAGTTCTTACTGCCATTTAGTCCTGCAGAACCAATACCACATGAGGACAGCAAGTGGGATTATTTGTTGCCGCACACATCATCAACAAACCAGTTTGCTGGGGATGATATAAGAGGCAGAAAGAAACCAAGATTTGCAGATCCCAGTGCAGGTTTGCAGCACTGGCAATCTCAAAAATCAGCTTTTGACTACAAAATTGAGCCCATTTGACCATGTATCACTGAGAGAGAATAACTCCAGATCTGGACAGCAGGTGCTGAATCCCTGCACAGAAATGCAGAGCTGTTTTGCTGACTGACCATGGCATCTAGATCATGTGAGTCCTCTTAGCTCCAAACAGGGAGTAGAAAATGAATCGGAGAGTGTCTGAGGCAAAAGGAACTAGAGTTAGGGACAGAGAAAGAGGGGTCCTGCAAGAAACAACCCCTGGAAACAACCAAGTTCAGGTCCAAGAACTGGCAGGAAGCTTATGTTTGCTGTTATTTAAGTTAACAAGAAAGGAAACCACAAGAAAGTGGATAAATCTAGATTAGTTTGCTTGTGTGTACTGTGTAGGAGCAGAGTAGGAACACCACATGCTTATGTGAAATTTAAATAATAGGCTTTGACGGATCATTTCTGATCAATGGTGCTGATTAATGAACAGCTCAAGTAAGGTAGCAAACAAATAAAGAAGGGTGAAGACACAAATTACTGAAGGGGAAAGAGGAGGATTAGAGCATCAGGATGTGGAGTTATGGTAAGGGAGCCCATTAATCATCAGCACTATTATAAAGGACCACATTTTGTGCTGACTTTATGCCCCTTGCAACTCTACTGAAGCCAACACAGAAATTCACCTAAAGTGCACCTCTTAAATCACAATCTGAAGTACCTCACTGCTATCATAAATGAACCTTCTTTAATACAAATAATGAAATGATTAACATGTCTTCCTCCCTCTAAAATACTAACTAAGACTTGGGTGGGTTGGAATACATGTAAATATATATAAATATATATAAAATACCCAAGTTAGTAACATTAATGGAAAGTTTTTAACTAATACTTCGTACTTCCATCGTGCATTCATGGAAGAAACTCAGTGTCTTCAAAATCTTAATTAAGCCTCGCAGCAACCCTGTGGAGTAGATGTTAATATTCTTGTTTTATAGCAGAGGGAACCAAGGTGCAGAGGGGCTATGTGACTTTCCAAAACTCACACAGTGAGTCAGTGGCAGAATCACAGAGAGAACCTAGGGATCCTGACAGCCAGTCCCCTGCTTCCTTACTGTTATTTGTGAAAGCTGTTTTATTTTTTGCCTAATGTTCTCATGCTCCAAAATCCATGTCATCTGTTAGCCTTCCCATCTGCCTCAAGACCCCTTTCCTAGAGTGTTTCTGGATGCTGCTTTCCCCACTGTGTCTCCCCCTCTCCCCTCCCACACTCCCCCGGTCTGATCAACCTTCAGTTTCATTGATTTTATATTTTAAATAAAATCATCTGTGTCATGTATCCCACTATAGTATGTTTTTAATATTAAATGAAAACAGCCAAGCTGTTCAGGCCATACAAGAAGCTCTGAAGAAAGAAACAATGAAGCTGGCTAAGTGTTCTGGGACTTACAATTTTCTTCATGCTCTTCACCCAGAGTGGGTTTTTCAAAAGTACCTAAGGGGGAGTAAGGCTCCTAAATCCAGTTGACTTTCAATGGGAGTTCAATACCTGATTCCCATGTGTGATTGTGAACAGCCCATCCCCAACATCCTTTCTTCCTGCCACACTTGGTTATGAACCACAGAGTGAGTGTTGGCCACACCAATAGAACCAAGGATCTGTTAGTTTAGAGTCCCAAACACCAGAGGCACAACAAATGACACAGAAAGAAAGAGGTTTCAGAGTAGCAGCCGTGTTAGGCTGTATCCGCAAAAAGAGCAGGAGTACTTGTGTGCCACAAGTACGCCTGTTCTTTTTGTAGAAAGAAAGAAAGGTGTAACAAAATACATATGGCTAACTCTGTCCCTCCTTAGTCTTGATTTATGTGAAACTTCTAGTCAATAGACGTTTTGTCTGGCTGAAGAAGGACTGGGGGCCTGATCCTTTGGTCTTTCTGCCTGAAAATCTATTGTGGGAGTTAAACATGCAGATAAACTGTAGGATTGGATCCCCTGTAAGGACTTCAGGATTTGGACTATAGAAAGGTGGGGAGAGGGGCAGAATAAAAGACAGAATGACATGGATGAAATGTACATAGGAAGCAAGGTCGAAATTAATAGAAGGGGAGATAAGGGGTGTATGGAAAACAAGGTAAGCAGGGAGAAGGGTTGAAAGGAAATCTTATGCTAAATGTTAGCAATGAAATCTAAAACTATGCACATATTGGGCATCATTACACTCTTGATATTCAACCCTTGATGTTTGTTACTCTGGTTTGTGAACCCTTCAAGCAAATCAGGAGCTGACTCCAAATACAAGTGAAACTCGGTGGTTCTGAATAAGTTTTGTATTGATCTTTCAAATTTGTTTAAATATGAAATTCAAAACAAACTTTAGGGAGGGGTGTGTGCCTACAAAAACTGGAACCTCAGAGAAAATGTGTGCTTGAGCCCCTGCGAAGTGCAACTGCCAAGTGGTGCATCGTGTGTCTGTTTATACAGATCCAGCTTGCCATTAGCCATCATTATTACAAAAGGTGCACATTAAACTGATCTTGAAAGTCTACTTCATGAAATGCAGTATTATAGTGTCATCTAAAATGCACTGAGAGAATACTTAATTGTGTTGGTAGGCACTCATTCCAATGTGTCTGCTATATTGATTAGTGGTTTTGAATATTACTGTGATTAATTTCCTAGCATACATTCTGACCTGCACAGTAATGTTAATTACCTGTGAAATAACAGTGACACTTTGTATCATTTTTGTTCACCTGTGGGTTTTTTTAATCTTGTTGATAAAGCAAATATTCATTTTTCTTCACTGATCCTACTGAAAATCCTGTATTCATGTGAGTAGCACCATTGGCTTCAGTGTGGGCAGGATTGGAGACACTGATGTCCATGGAGCTACTTGCATGAGTAAAGTGAGCAGGATTTAGCTTGTCATCTGCATGTTGGTTTATACACTTCCATCCTCCACAGCCAACTACCAAAGGATTATAATAGTTAGAGAAAGAGAAGTCCTATTAGTCTAGTGATGGATTCAATTGCAAAAGATTTCAAAAATCCCAATGTTTTGTATAGTTCCAATCCAGAGATTTGGTTTAGCCAGTTATAAAAGCAGGAATCATTGCAAAAGTCAGGTCTGGATGCTGAATTCCCCCTTCTATCAAATATCAAGGATGCTTGGTTCTGAAGGGTTTTTTCGGGGGCCATTCTGTATTAGACCATTGAGTTTACCCCCTCCTCTGGGCAGGATTTGGCCTCCAGAGAAGACATTTCAGACATAAAATTGCTACTAAGGTTTGATGTTAGCTGAAAGACTGAGAATAAATTATCTCCCTGGTTGGTTTTTGTCACTAAAGTAGCACCCACTGGTGTCCAAATGAGGAAGTAGGTGGAGTTTCTGCCTTTGGACTGATACACTTTTATTTTAGCCACTGTTTCTGTGATACAAAGAAAGCAGGAGGAGAAAGACAGGTCCTTTTTCTTCCTTCACCTGTATTTTAGTTTAGAGGCAGCTCTTTCTGTCTTCTCCTCTGAGCAGGGTTAGATGACATGATGGGAAAAATTCTGGTGCCTTTTCTACACTACGGCACCTGCTGTTGCTCAGTGCAGCTGCAGTCATAGCAGGCAACCTGCAAGACCAGGAAGAAATTCTATTGTGTGAAGTTTGCTGCTTCATTCCCCCTATCTTACCTACCCAAAATAGTTTGGATGGTTAAGCCATGGAGACGAGGGACTGGAATCTATCCTCATTTATAGCTGGGGTTGCCCAGATGTAACAGAGGACAGAATTTTGCCCTGCTAGGCCTCACTCTGCCATATAGATGTGGAGAATACTGATTAACCTTGCAGCAAATTCTCTCACTCTTGATAAATTATTAACAATTCCCCCGTCTCCTTTCCTTTTGTTTCTTTCCAGTACAGACACAGCCTCTCTCTGTCCCCTGCCCCAATGAATGTCTGCACTAGGGCCAAGGCTTGGAGTGATTTACCTGAAGAGTGACACCATTTGGAAACCACTGTAAGTAAATTTTATGTCCTACAAAAGACTTCTTGTTTCAGCAAAAAGGAAACAAAAAACACCCGAAAACCTTCAACACCTGGCCATTGCTGGTGAACACGAGCTAAATTTTACATTACACATTTACCTGGGAAGTAAGTGGTAAAAAACATACCAGTAAAAAAGTTGTTAAGTATTGGCCTCATGTTGTAGTTCAACAGTGGTTTGACCTCTGTGCATCTTCTAGTTGTGCACCGCTCTGTTTAGGAGCCCCCTGCCTATTACTCAAGTTTAATGTGGTGTCTTCATGTCTCTCAGTGGAGTTTTGCCCTGTTTTTTATTAGATTTCTTTGTCTTTTGTAGAGCTACTAGTCTGATGCGATCAGTGCATATTATTTCTTGTTGCAGTTCCATGCAATGCAGTTTAGTTTCCCTGCAACTCATTAAAGTTTTGAGCTGCTCTTGTCAAGTCTCAATGATTCTTGTAGTTCTGTATAATTCAGGTTGGGTCTCTGTGTGTCACTGTAGTTTTGCAGAAGCTTGGTTGGACTATGTGCTTCTCAGTGAAGCTTCCTGATGTTCTCACTGGGTTTTCTGCTTCTTGTAGTTTCACAGTGTTCTGAAATGATCTCTTACCGGCTGCCCTGGAGGGCATAATCTTATAGTTTTAAACTGTAATGGGCAGATCTCTGTTCCTCTTAATACAGGTTTTTTTTTTTTACTGTTCTAGTGAAATTGACTTGATTCTCACTTGTAGCTTCCTGCTTCAATGCACAGGTTTTTGTGCCTCACATGATAGTTTTATCCTGCTCGGGTTGGATCCCAGTGCCATTCTGATCAAGCCTCCCTACCTCCCATCCCAGTTTTGTGTTCTGTTCTGATTTCTCTGTCTCTTGTAACTTTTTATGGTGCTGCTTTCAGAATTCTGTGTATCTTTCCATCTTAGTTTTGTGGTCAGGTATCTGGTCAGACTTCTATGCTTCTCTCGGGGTTGGTTGGTTGGTTGGTTTTTAACTGAACATACTCATATCTCTGTCTTGCATAATCAGTTTCTAACCACACATCACATATTGTCAATGTCACGTCTGAGAGAGGGTCAGGACTCACAGTGAGAAGCACTGATATCAGGAGTGGCATGAGTATCATACATGCAGGTGGGAGATGAATGTGTAGTAAAACACTCAAAAATATTGCTTAAAAATTCTGAAGAATAGCTTGTTCTCTCTTACATTTTTAAAACAGGAAAGGCCAGATGCCTCGATTTATATATATACTGTGTGCACTAACTATGTTAAAGCCAAATTATGACTCAAAAAGCCAGTGGAATGCTTGCTTGGGTACTACAGATGCTGCTCTCAGAGGGCAGTGGCTGGAGGGAGACATTATGCCTCTGTTAGGCATAATACTTGGAATGTGGAGGGCGGAAACTCAGTCAGTAGCAGTTTTTGTTACATCATTAGCAATCCCCTGGCATTGTCCTCCAAGCACTAGCTGGTATTCCAGGGAGCAGGGCTTGATCATGACCCAGCCCATCCAGACATACTCCTTAGGGTGTGTAGTGCTGCTAGCAGTGCTAACATATCCTTGACTATGCGGAGGGTCACCTGGAGCCATGTGCCCCCCCCCCTCAGATTTCTGCTAGGGTTTGTTTGCCCTGCCGTGAACCCCGCTGCATACCACCAAAACCTTTAAATTGTGCCCACTCCCTCCCCCCAACTATCAACAGTTATGTGGCATCTCTGCTTGACCCCTTGTGCTTAGAGAGTGTAAATGGTCTTATTATGACTACCTCCTTTACAGATGCACTAGGGAAGGCAGGGCTCATTCTAACCTTTTTGTCACCTCCCGTTCCCAGTGCATTCACACAGGAGCAATCATAATTTGACCATTAAATAATAATTCAATTTTGTATTTCTCACTGAAAAGCTTTACTCTACAGAATGGAGCAGGTACCTGCTCTGTGTTTTCTCTGCTGCCATAGCACCCCAGCCTTGCCCGCGAATAAGTCCCTTTTCTAGAGGCTGGAGAGTTCAGCCTCCACCTTTACCAGCTCACCGCCTCCCCATGCTAACAAATGCTGATCTGAAGGGCCCTAGACATCTTGGTTACCTTTGGGCTCACCTATACCTTGCTCAATTTAGCTGTTTGATAGTGTGTTGTGCTCTGTGATGGGCTTAAGGAAGTAACTAGTAGAAACTCATAAAAAAAACACTCAGCTGCCCTGTCTCATACATTAATCCCAGATCACGCCGGAGTGAAGAGTAAGCAGGAGAAATTGAATCCTTTTAATAACCTACATCAGTTGAAATGGGCTTGACATGCTTCTAAAAGTGAAGAACCTCAGACACAGCGCATTTGGGTCTATTTCCAGAACTGGGATTCGGGCCTATGTCTGTTTCAAAGGGCCTCAAATGTTCGCTAGCTGACATGTGGGAAATGCTAGCAGCTGAGCAAACTAAATTGCCTGTCTGTGAGGGAGACCAGACTGAGAGGTTTGCTTGTTGTGACATGTTAATACATCTGGGGGAAATTAATCCCAAACACAGATAATTGTTGTGAGGGAGAAACCTGGGGAGACAACGTTTGAAAGAGACTGAGGAGGATTGCTGGACAGCAAATTGCATGTGAATTTGCAATGCAATATGGTAGCAAGCAAAATAAGTACAATTTTGGGTTTGAGAGGCATCCTGAAGCAAGGAAATAGGCCTCCCTACCTGTATAGCTCTGAGTGTTCCACACCCAATCAGTTCTGATCCATTCTGCCTTTAAAATAGACAGACAAAAAAATCTGTGCTACTCTACATTCAGTGCCTAACATCATGTTGAAGCTGCATTATTGTGAGATGTCAGGTTTCTAGACCTTTATGAAAGAATGCTGCAGTGCTTATATACATAAAAGGGGGGATACTTTGTTACCAAAAAGATATTGGCACTTCGGAGGGATGAGAGGCTGGTGGGACTGATTTACAAGAAAAGTTTGAAAGACCTACTAAATAAGTGCAGTTTGGTTAAGCGATGACTAATACATGGTGGGGCCTTGATAACAGTCTATGGATATTTGAAGAGTATACAGCCAAGAAAGAAGGGGGAATATTTTAAGTGGTGAATATCATGAAACACTTCCCAAGAGATCAGAGGGGTAGCCGTGTTAGTCTGAATCTGTAAAAAGCAACAGAGGGTCCTGTGGTACCTTTAAGACTAACAGAAGTATTGGGAGCATAAGCTTTTGTGGGTAAGAACCTCACTTCTTGCATCTGAAGAAGTGAGGTTCTTACCCACGAAAGCTTATGCTCCCAATACTTCTGTTAGTCTTAAAGGTGCCACAGGATCCTCTGTTGCTTTTTCCCAAGAGATGTATCTGGCTGTGGAAGAGTCTTCCAAAGGAATTGGGTAGAAGCCTTATTACAAGGGCCATTGAAAACTAGACTGAATGAAACCGTACTAAATGAACTCTAAGGAACAATCCTGCATTGGCTAGTTGAGTAAGATAAATGAGTCTTCACCATGTCTAACTTCTAGGATTCTATACATCAGGGCTATCTACCATAGTGTCCTTTTCCCCCAGTGTCTTGGCCCTGTTTTCCTTATAATGAGGGTAAAGATGATGATGATGATGGTGCCTTGAGTGTTTTCAGACTCAGCTTCAATGACTGGAAGTGCTAATATAATAAACCACAACCACATACAGAGAAAGAGCATGGTCCTCCCTGGGGATCAAACCTGGTACCACCCGCACCTGGGGCCTGATTCATAGCCTTATGAAACTGAGTAACTGTTAGCTGGGAGTAAATAGGCTGTTACTAGAAGGAAACATGATCACATGTACTGAAGTAGTGCATTACACTGACACCCACAGGTGAAATTATGATGTGCTACTGCCAAGCACTGTAGCCAGCTCAGAGTAAGAATCTGGGAAGATGTACAAACTGCAATGACGTCGGAATACTCTACAGTCACTTAGAGAAGCTGCCCCTCCCACCAAACTCCAGCCATTGTTGCCTCCTTCTCCCATTGTTTATGCACCAGCCAAATCCAGCTCTTCCATTCCTTTTGACACAGCTAACCAGTGGTCACATTCTGAAGCTACTGACTGAGGTGAGACAGTGCTCCAATTTACCTCCTGGAATAAGGAGATAAGAACACGTTGTGTAATAAACGGTTCAGGATTTGCTGCCTGTCCATAGCACTGACTATCGGAGTCTAAGCTTGGGGATTGGAGAAATGAGGAGAGGACTGTTCATAAGGCCTCAGTGCCTGCGCTCCTACATAGGTAGTTTCTGATCAAAGTGAGTGCCAAGCCTTTTTTCTAATAAGTTTTCTCTAAATTCTAAGTTGGCTTTGATGTTTCCCTTACTTGAGCTTCCCTCCTCCTGCTGCTTCCCTCTCATATGTTTAAGTTATTCAGATACAGGGAAAGCTCTCTAATCAGTAAGAAAGGAGAGGAGTAATGTTGTGAACACTTATTTCCCTGGTGCTAAACAGCATCATTGCCTCCTTTCCCTTTCCACTGAGTACATGTAGTAGGGCCACAGCCTTCTGATTTGGAATGGTTTCTGTTGTGAGGGCCTCCTGATAGTATACTGTCTCCCTTGAGAGCAACGGTAGCAAATAAACCCATTCAGAAAGGAAAGAGATTAGAGATGGGAGTAGAGGATGCTATCCATAATGTCACTGGGGTCACAGCCTATAGTGGACTACATCCACCCTGACTAAATTGGCCTTCAACATTGAGTCTCCACTTGTAAGGTAACTCCCTTCTCTTCATGTGCCAATATATATTTATGCCTGTATCTGTAATTTTCACTCCATGCATCTGAAGAAATGGTTTTTTTACCCATGAAAGCTTATGCCCAAATATATCTGTTAGTCTTTAAGGTGCCACCGGACTCCTCGTTGTTTTTTTAGCCTATAGTTAAAACATTTTCTAACCTGCCTCTGTACTTGATTCTGAGTGCTTGTGATGCAAGAGAAGTAGAAATTATTTAGCAACATGGGACTCAGCTATTTCTTCACTGCAGAATTAACTCAAGTTATTTACACTTGAGTTAACTCCTCTCAAGTTAGGCTAGTCTGAGTGAGAGCAGCCACACTGCAAACTAATACTTGAGCTGCACAGAGTGCTAGTGTTAGCAGCTGATGAATTGTGCTAATATGAGCTGTTGCCTATACTCCATGACGGGTCAGCCAACTTGAGTTAAAACCATCAACACACTCGAGTGCAGGATTTGTGTGTGAGGATGGGACATGAGTTAGGGGCAACACTTGAGTTGTAGCTTGGGTTAACTGCAGTGAAGACAAACCCTTAGATGTTGTAAATCTGTTACCAAGGATGGGGATGTTCGTTATGCCATATGTCCAGCCACTCCAACCACCCCGGCCCCCCTGATCCACTGCTGGCTGAACAAGAACTGTCATTGCCTCAAAGCTTCACAACTAACAAAGCTGTGAAAGAGGTGTGTGTGTGTGTGTGTGTGTGTGTGTGTGTGTGTGTGTGTGTGTGTGTGTGTGTGTGTGTGTGTGTGTGTGTACACATGTGCAGAGGGAGGAAGGTACTGGGAATGAGCGGAAGGGGGGATATTTCTCTACAGGCCCTAGGAAATGTGACAAGAGTTTGCCTGTGATAATGTTTGAAGTGCTCTCTTGGACAAAAGGTATACTTTCCTTACTCAAGTTTCTAAAATACATTGCTGTGTGGCAATAGATTGTGTGGCTAGAGGTAGATTTTAGCAGCAGAATTGGTATCCATATTTCAAGCATGCTGGAATTGGGGTGTGGGGGACTGAGATGCTTAATTTATTTTTCAGACCTTTCTCTGTATGAAGTATACTTACAATATTTCAAAACTGTCTGATTTTCATGCAATTTACAGTGATGCAGTTCTAGCCTCAGTTATTCTAATACAAATTTGAGTAACTCAACTGAAGCTAATAGAGTTACTTCAGATTTACTCTGGTGTAAGTAAGATCAGAATTTGGCCCATATTTTCAACGTATTTGTAATATATGTTGTTCCCTACCATACAGTGTACGGGACGGAGTATTCTCCACTGCACTAAGCCTCTGGTTTTGGGAAGGGTGCCACCCCCAACATAAAATACACTAAAGCTGCCAGCACCACTGGGGTTAACAACAAATCTAACTCAGCCTCGATTCACCTAAAACTCCCATCTAAAACCCTGGACCAGCCTCTTTGGAAACAGAAACATGAGCAGTGGGAAGACCAAAATGTTGGTTCAAGCAAAACTGACCAGCACAAGACAGGTGCCTGCAGCCATGTAGTTTTGACCACTGAACTCAGGCATGAGGAAACCCAGGGTGGTTGGCAGGGATTCTCCATGCGTGTGTGTGTGTGTGTGTGTGTGTGTACACGCACCCAGTTTTGCTTTGTGTTTCTCCATGCAGAGTCTGCCTTTTCTTTATTTATGTTTCTTTTTCACATTTTCCTTCCTTTTTCTACTGTTTTACTTTGGGTTTGGGAGCTCAGCTGGGTTTTATTGGGGGGGTGGGCTGAGGGCAGGCCTGTTTAACTTTTTTCACTTGAGCTTTCATTTTCCGGCTGAGGAGACACTTCATTGGAGTGTGTAATTTTAACACTTACGGCAAAGAATTTAAAAAAAAAAAAAAAGAGCTTGGCAGACTTAACCTCTGGCATGGTGACCAGGAGGAAGATTCTAGGGAGGTTTTGTCTCACTACAATGTAGCCTGGAGCCAGGTGGTGCTCTGCTGCCCTCTGAAGGTGACCAGCTAGTACTGGCAGCCACCAAGGTTTGACAAGAGCTTCCACATACTATGCCCTCAGATATGCCAGGCTTATATAATTCTTTTATATAACCGGAGACAATGTTCTCGATTAATGGCAAAGTGGCTTTGCTCTCTGTTGCGTGATAGATGCTCTTTCTTTCTTGTGTGTATCTCTTTCTCTTTTTTCTTTTTTTTTTTTTCCTTTCTGGTGCTTGGACCCTAGAACAGGTTTTGTAAAATCTGTTAAAAAAATATAAAAAGATAGGCAAGAGGCAGGACTATTTCTCAAAGATATGATTTTGCTGTCTTAATGAGCCTGTATCTTTGCAGGACACGTTGAGTGAGGATTTTGGTGGTGGAGATATAGGAGAAAACTGGTTGTGTTGTTTATTTGCATTTACCAGGGCAATAGGCACTTCAGAAGGGGCTGCTGACATAGCAACCATTCCAGCCATTTAAAGAATTATGGTGATGAATAGTCCGGTGCTCTGTTTGTAGAATGGTTGCTGTGATGTGGGGAAACTGGATAAAACAACAGAAGAACCCTCAGAGCTTCTGTAACACAAATGGAGGGCTCCCTGGGTGAAAAATAATGCAAAGCCATTGTTGTAGAGAAAACATTTTAAGAAGGTTGCTTTCTTCAACAGTTATTTGTGTTTTAAGTGGGCATCATTCTAGGCCAAAGAAGAGCTTTTGAAATCAGGTTTCATTAGGTTGTACCTATGAACAGCAGTAAGTGACACATCCTGCCATCATGGCAGGTAGTACCTGAATTGCTATGTTTACCCCCCGTAACTTTCTGCTCACTTCCATGAGCACTGCACCTGCCTGGATCCAGACATACAGTAGGGCAGCCAGTCTGCTGGCCAAAAGTTACAAGTCATTGCTTCTCCAAGACAATGATTTTGCAAACTAAACACTGCAATTAGAGCTCCAGCTGTAACTTACTTCTGTAAAGAGGGAGGTAGCATTTTCTAGTATTTAAAGCACAGAGCTCTGGGCTTTTTTCCTTTCTGTGACAGACTTGCTGTATGCCCTTGGGCAAGTCACTTTCCCTCTTCATGACTCTGTTTTCCCACCTGTAAAATTAGGATAATAATGCTTACCCGCCACACGTGGGATTTCTGAGGCTTCATTCTGGATGTTTCCAAAGTGCTTTGAGGTCCTGGATGGAGTGCACTAAAGAAGTACAAATATTAGACTTAGTAATTAAAGGCTCTCTTCTTTTAAGGGAAGTAGAGGAAGCCAGCATGCAGTGTGGCTATTGCTGGTTGTGTAAGGCTCTAAATCTTATTGCTTCACCTGTATAAATGACCTCTGCCTCTCAAAATTACCCCCTTTCACCATCCTTGCCCCCTGCACCCATAATCTTCTTCACAAAGTACCAGCTTATACTTTCACACTTCTTGAACTGGAAACATCAGTGTTTATTTGTTTTCCAGATACATTTGCTATATATTTCTGTATAACTTTCAATTCAGAGTGATGCAGCCTTGATTAATATTTGTCACATGAAGCTCAGACTGTGTAAAGAACTCAGACAGGTTTTAATTTATATGTAGTCAGTAGGGGCAGAATGGGGAGCTTCTGACTTGGTCTCTGTGCTTTAATGTGGTCTCAGGGCCATTGCATCAGAGTGAAAACAAGAAGCAGCTTGTTTCCAAACAAGAGGCATGGAGTCCTCCCTGCTACCTCCCTTTAAGAAAAAAAAAAAAAAAACAAGTTATCTTTAACAGATTCTAAAAATGCCTTTTCCCAAATACGCAGTTAGTCCCTTCAAAGGTTTCTTTGTTTATTTTCAGGAAGAAACCCAAGACAGCTGAAAACCAGAAGGCGTCTGAGGAGAATGAGATTACTCAGACGGGTGCATGCAGCGCCAAGCCAGGCCTTCCCTGCCTGAACCTTGAAGCTGTTCCGCCTCTGAGCCCAGCCCTCACCCACTCATCACAGTCACCAACAAACCTGCCCGCACACACAGGGTCATCTGATTGTGAGTACACCAATGTACTGACGAGTTGCTGGGAGCTGGTGAAATACCATTCCACACCGTGGACCAGCTTTCCCAGCCTGATGCATGTTGTTTCCATAATGTCATCAGCAAGATCTCATCAGCCTTTCCCTCCTCCTTTTTTTGGTCCATTTATCTTCAGAATATTTTCCAGGAAGTTTTCTGTGATAAAGTCGTGATTATTCAGTCAGCCTAAGAAAGCTGAGAGAGTTGCACAGATCAGGTATGCAGGGCTGGCCCTAATTTCTGTGAAATAATATATGCATGGCTCCCCACCAGCTCCCTCCCTCCCTAGGACTGGGGTTCCTCATCTTCATGTAGCTGTGTTTCTCCTCATCCCCACTTGTCTTCTGACTGCAACCCCAACCCCAACCCAGGCCACAATGGAGGAGAGCAAGTAGGGAATGCAAATCTCTAGCAGACCCCATTATGCAACAGGGCTTCAGGCAAAGAATCCCGGTGATGCTCTGTGAGGTGGATTGGGTTTAGCATGGTGGGGACCTAGAGGACTCAAGGCCCAATGCAACCAGATAGGCCAGACGCTGTTGATATGTTTTCAGTGTATTAACTCAAAGATGAGTCAGCACAGATTTCCTGGCCTTTTTAAAATGTTCTTTTTCGTTTCATCCAGGACACCAAAAAAAAAAAAAAAAAAACCACAACCCCAAAACAAGGAAATGAGCAATTGGAACTCGATTTTGAAAAGACAGAAATACATAGCAGATCTTCAATATGTTGAAATTTTACAACCATCCCTTCATTGGGTTATGTCAACTCTCACGTTCACCATTTTTTAAGGGAGGTAGTTTGCCTCTTTTGGAGTGGTTTTAAGATATTGTTAAAATGTACAAGGGGGGGGGGAAGTAAGACGAGGAAGCCAGCTTCTAAGAACTCAGAAGCCAGCTAAACTTTGCGGAGGTCAATAAAAAGAAAATATGGGTATGGCAATAAAAATACCAGGTAACAAATAAGATATTTTCTTTTTTTAATTTAAACGACCTGCCTGAGGGCCAATCTTGGAAGCAACCAAGTTATTGGGATAATTGCTATCCTAATCACTTCAGCGGCAATTCACTCCTGCCACCTTCTGACTTTATTCATTATGAGCCTCTTCTTGAGATCACAGTTTTAATAGAACCAATAAACAGCATCAGGAGGCTCCCCTAAAGCTGGCCCAGTGACCTGGTAAAGAGAAAGAGGCATGAGACAATGGAAAAGGAAGCACCATACAATTTGGTGCAAAGGAAAATTCTCTTCCAATTTGAGATGCCTGTCACTGGATACGACTGGGATTTGGGTTTGTTTTGTAAGATGGTTGAAGCATTAGATCAGTCTACCAGGTATTTGAATCTATTACCTTATTTATTTTGGACTCTCTACATGGTTCAGCTTAAGAGCAATTTCCCGAGTATAGGTAGCAAATACACCAAGACAGCCAGCTGCACCTCATCTTTAAAAGACAAAGACAAAGAAAGTTTAGGCAGTAGTTTGAATGCTAACGGTGCTGAAGCAAGCAGTTAACAAAAAGTCTGGGCAAAAAGATGTATTATACAATGCTTTCTTAAGGGCCCCATCCTGTGTGGTGAGTGCCTCCTGTGTGGTGCTGTGTGCCATCAACACCCACTGAAGTCACATTGACTCTGCCCCGTGTAGGATTGGGTCTTAAATGTTCCTATTCTTGGGCTTAGACATATTACCAGTGAGAGGAAATTCCTGAAGCAAGAACTTTCAATCTAGAATGCATTGCTTCAAGCTCCCATCGCTTTCCCTGCTGGGAGAGATTAGCTTAAGCATTCCAGGCAAATGCAGGTGGAATGGCAGTTCAGAAGGAGAGGTGGTTTCTGAGATAGCTGAGTCCTAGTTCCTGTAGGGCTTTGCAGATAGCAACCAGTACCTTGAATTCCCTTGAAGTTATACCAGACGTTAGAGTTCTAAATACCTCATGGTGTACATGCGGATGTTGGTGTGAAGAGTTGTGAAATTTGAAGAGTTTGGGTGTAAATTGCAGACACAGGCTAAGAGCCTCCACTAAAAATCTGGCCCTATATGTTAAGAAATAGTTACAAGGAAGCAATGAGGCTATTGTCAGATGGTGCAAAGATTCCACACGCTTTCCTAATCACCAAAAGAGCAAATGGTAACGGTTAGTAGGGGCCAAAACCTAAGGCCATACTCCACTTTCTACTTGGACAAAACTCCCCTTGACTGCGAGGCGTGTAGAGTGAATAAGGACTTCAGAACATGGCCCCATGTGAATAGGTTAGGCTTTCAAGAGTGTAGATAACACAGGAGCTGTTCAAACATCAGTGACTGTATAGACCTATGTTTTGGGAGTGCCAAAAGATAAGAACATTCCGGCAGAAAATTTCAACAGATGCTTAAGGATATAATAAAAATAAAGCTTCATTCAGACTCTGCTATATATATATATATCTTAGCAGATGTGTCTAAACTCATAGGAATCCCACAGGAATGGTGCAGCTGAAACTCTTTGTGTCTATTGATAGTTAAAAGTGTTATTCTTAGACATTGAAAGGGCAAAGACGGCCCATCTATGAAGGAATTTGTTCCAGATAAGGGAAAGACAACACCTTAGCAAAGAGTTTCCATGGGACTGAGGAGCAGGTTGGATGATTATTGAAAAAAATGGGTGGTATGGGGTTTATGATTTAAGAGGACACAGAAAAGGGGGCTGGCCTGAAGGTAAATTGTCACAGTGAATGTAAATCCAAGCAGGAAAGTAAGACAAAATAAAGAAGAAACATGGAACAGCAGTAGTAAGTGGAGGGGATGAAGGGATGCAGAGGTCATTTATTTTTAATTGGGGGCCAAGACAGTTCTTGCATATAGAAAGGAATGCACTTTTTAATCTCTAGCGATAGGCCCGAACCACAACCCTCTGTCCGTATACCCCCACATTTCGTGCCTGTCCAGATCCAGATGTGGGCTTCACCGCATTGCAGACCAGGACAGAAACATTGAGCCAGATTCTATTTGCATTTTTCTCTTAGTAAAATCTGACTTTCTTATTTTGATGGCTGTTTGCCTTTTAAACTCCACAGGGCCTTTAAGGGAAAAGAAGAGAGAGGGAGGCAAATACCCTTTGGGATTCCTAAACTCCACAGGGCACTGAGGTAGGGGGGAAGGAAACTCAGGATGATATTTTTCCTGAGCAATCAATAAGGGTCTATAGCAGGGGTCGGCAACCTTTCAGAAGTGGTGTGCCGAGTCTTCATTTATTCACTCTAATTTAAGGTTTCGCGTGCCAGTAATACATTAACATTTTTAGAAGGTCTCTTTCTATAAGTCTAGAAGATATATCTAAACTATTGTTGTATGTCAAGTAAATAAGGTTTTTAAAATGTTTAAGAAGCTTCATTTAAAATTAAATTAAAATGCAGAGCCCCCCAGACCAGTGGCCAGGACCCGGGCAGTGTGAGTGCTGCTGAAAATCAGCTCGTGTGCCGCCTCTGGCACGCGTGCCATAGGTTACCTACCCCTGGTCTATACACCTTCCTTGTGACTCAGTGGGGCTGTTTTGCCTAGTACTAGTGTTGGGTTCTGTGAAGTTGCAGATTAGTGCTTCCAGTTTTTATGTTTTAATTTTTATATGTCCCCCCTCTGAGGTTCTGTAGTAGGAACAAGATGGATGTGTATCCTCCTGTCTCCTTCTCCTGGGCTTCACTGCTCAACCCTCCTATGGACTTCACTGGGACCTTAGAGCTCAGCACAGCACAGGGGAGATGCTGAGACACATTGTTAGAATGCACCTCAGGAGGGCCCCTGTCCTGTTCCCATTGAACTCCAGGGGAAAACTCCTGTTGACTTCCTTGGTTGCTGGGTCAGACAGCGTGTTCACATTAACAGTTATCTCATCTATATTTTTGTTAAACTGCATGTGATATGGAATGGTATTTCAGTTACATAGTCAATGGGTAAATTTTCAAAAGCACTTAAGTGACTTGGACTCCTAAGTTCCATTGGTGTGTAAGTCAATGGCACTTAGGATTGTAAGTCATTTAGGTGCATTTGAAAACTATATGTAATGATCTTAATTGCTAATTTCCTTTTTAAGTGACATTAATGTTAAGTTGATGAAGTGTTATCAGGTCTCATGATATTTGGTGCTTTTCTTAAAGCCCCAGCTCCTGGAGTGAAATGATTACATGAGAATCTCAGCTTTCCTTTTTTGAAAGAAAAAAAAGAGTTTCTAGCCCTCGTGGTTGCAGAGAAAAAGCTTGAAAACGTGTCCCCAGTGTATCCTAAAGGTTCAAAAACCAGAAGGCAAAGAAAAAGGGCCAGGATTGTATTTATTTATTACTCCCATGATTTTTGGACACTTGGGGTTGGCAGTACTGTGATGCTTTTGTTTGTGAATCACATTATACTCCCCTAGATACGTTATAGCTATCCACTAACATTTCCCAACTATTTTCCTGACTCTAAAGTAAAATGTGCTGGTCTCTCTAATTCTCAAGATCACCCATTAGTATCACTCTTTAAAGGTGTGAGTCACCCTGTAATCCCTCAATTACATACTTGTATTAGTAGCTCAGCAACTTCATTCATAGTTCCTTGATGAATGCCATCCATTACAGTTTAATTTCTTAAAATATTCTATTACCCCTTTCTTTATTTATTTATTTACTTATTTATTTGCTTGTTTGTTTATTTATTTTATAATGTTCTCCTGGACGGTGCCATCACCTTCATACCCTGAGATCATTTTCCTTGCCCCATCATTCTCCATGCTGAAAACCAATGCTAAAAACTCACATAGACTGTGAAATTGCTAAAACAACAAGGAGTCTGGTGGCACCTTAAAGACTAACAGATTTATTTGGGCATAAGCTTTTGTGAGTAAAAACCTCACTTCTTCGGATGCTGTATCCTCTTTGATTACCCTACCTTTTTTACGCACCGGTGGCCTACCTAACCCACTAAGTCTCTTGTCTATTTAATCTGTCTGTCCATGCTATCTAAGGTATTTCTTAGGCACCAGTCATTGCCTTGTGACTTTCTTCTTTCTGATGTATTTAAAGAATTTGTTATTACAGTACTTTCTTTATACCTTCAGCTATTTTTCTTAAAATTTCCTCTTCACTTCTTTAATCTCCATGTTACATCTTGCCTGGTACAGTTTATGCTCTGTTCTATTAGCATCACTTAGGCATGATTTCCATGCTTGGAAGGAAACTTTTTCAGCCTTAATAAACGCTTGTGCCTTGTTACTTAACCATCCTGGTGTTATTCCACTTCCTTTTTCGGTTGTTGCTGTTGTCCTGGGATATGCATATTGATCCTAATAAAGGATTTTTAAGGCCACTTCCCTGCTGATTTTATGGATTTTAATTTCTTATCTTTTCCTTTCAGGCTCTTTCAAACTAATTTCTTCAGTTTTCTTAATAATCCTCCTCCTTGAAGTTGCATGTCAGAGCCTACCTTGTGATATGATCCTCCTGCAAGGGTGTCAAACTTAATAATATTCTGGTCGCTGCAATTTGATGGCTTAACTACACATATTTCCTGAGCCACCTCCTACTCAGGTGCATGAAGACTTTTTTTTAAGAGTAGCTCCTTCCTAGTATGCTCCAGAATGAGCTGTCTCACACAACAATTATATGTCAGCAATTCCCACCCTTTTGAAAGGTGAGTCTCCCATCAAGAAAATGAAAAGTAATCACACCCCTTTCAGCACTGTCACGTGTTGTTAAAGGACTACTCATCTGAAGGTACACATCGTCCATGCCCCTCCTGGCTAGTCATTTGCACTTCTTTAGGATGTGCAACCCACACTTTAGGAAACATTGATTTAAGGGATCGAGGAATTATTAACCAGACCATGTCCTGTTACCTAACTACTTTGGGTAGCCAAAGTTTACAATTATTGGTAGGGTAGATTTTGTTGCCATTCTGTTCTCTCATCATTCCAACTTAGGAACTTTTTGCAAACCTCATTCGGCGTTCCAGACTCACTTGCTCTGCATTTCTCTTGCTTTCTCTCTTGAAAGCAGCCTAAGTACCTTGTGCCATGATCCCATTCAGTCATTCCAAGTAGGGTAGGGCCTGGTCAACCCCTGAAGGAGAGGAAAAACCCAGGTGCTACTTGAAGAGATGTTCTTGACTGAGTAGGGCTCTCGCATAGGCTGTGCTGCTGGAGATACTAAAACATAAAATTGAGATCCTAGTCATTACAGTCCATAAATGTTTGCAAAGCATTTTCTCATTCTCTGGTGGAAGGCACTAGAGAAGATCATAGTATTACAGTACATACAATATGCTTTGAACTATTATGGAAGTGAAAATAAGGTATTTGTGACTGAAGGGTGCCACCCAAACTTCTGATCGACCTGCTGCTTTTATCATGAATACCATATCTTACCAGCCTGCTGTGTGATGAGTGAACACAACTGTCTGTTTATGGAAGCATTGTGCATTTGGGTTCCATAGCAATTCAAATATTACTATTTATAGTGGCACCAATAGTGTGTTCAGTGCTGTCTCAGTATTTATGTTTGCTGTGAACGTTTTTGTTGTTTCATGGAGTCATTTATAAGGACAAAATAACATGAGATCTAGTCTTACATTTCCACCATTCAGGAACTGAAATAAACTGTGAGAAGTCTAGATCTCTAGTTAATTCATCACTATAAAAGGTTCCTTGAGGTATTCTTAAAGCCCGTGACACATGTAAAAACAAATACTAGAACCCTCACGCATCCCTAATTTGTGCACTATGCTTGGCTATGTTAAACACTGAAAAGATCTCTGCATAGGTAGGATACACAGCATACTCTGTACCAGTATGTGACATGTGCGGGGTAATGCTTCTCTGTGAAAGCCCCCAAGAGAGAAGTAGTGTGAGTTAAAAGTAGTCTCCCAAAAGCTATTTTTGAGTTTTAGCCAGTGACAATGTAAGTATGGCAATATTGTACATCTATTAAAAATCTTGAAAAGTTCTTTATACCTGGAAGAGAGGGGTGGTAACATGTAATTTATTGATGTTATACAGATAGAGAAAAAAAGACAAAGTAGATTGGGGGGGCGGGAGAAGTGTGCTAGAGGAAATAAAAACAAAAAGGGTGACTTCTCCACACGGATTCATGGATACCTTATGCAACCACATTGAGTTTAATAGGTGTACCTTGTGCTGTGATTCCATTCAGTCATTCTGGAAAAGGTAGGGCCAGGCCAGTACATGAATGAGAGAAAACCCCTGCTTAAGGTGATGTTCTTGACTGAGAAAGGTGTAGGACGTAACCGAGGGCAGAATTTGACCCAGAGGTGATAACTTATCCACTATATTAGTATCCCCAGTTAGTGTCTGTATATGTATCACACCAATTTAAAAAAAAATTCAAATGTTTGATTGGAATATTAAAACTGCAATATTTGCTTATTGCCACAGATCAGTCTAATAACATCAAATAACCCTAAATGTAGCCTAGGGCTGAATCTGTTTTTATTACTTACATCACACCAAAACTAAACGAGGTGATGTTGGCAATATACCTTTGCTTATGGTTGCACAGGTGTAGCTGAGGACAGAAATTGTTTTAGTAGGCTGTAATGTCCAGAAACAAAATTATGTCTTATGCTGAATATGTGCCACTATCACTCTGCTCATATGGGAACAACCATGCAGAGATGGAAGGATGCACAGAGATTCTTCCTGCATGGGACTGTACAAGGACCTTTCACAATAGCTGTCTGTGCACTCCTGCTCTCTGGTGTTCCTTCTGGGGGGGACAGCTCCCTCCTTTCCCTGAAAACTCGACATAAAAAAGCCACAGTCCAACTCTTGAGATCTCTCTCTCTCTCTCTCTCTCATGTTATTTCTAGGGTTGGAAAATTTACTGCAGCAGCCAGTCTTGCTAGTTAAAAATTACCCTTTAGTAACAGATCAAGGAGACACATCAAAAGACTAACCAAACAAAACCAAGCATTCTTCTTCAAGTGATGTCCCCCTGGGTGCTCCACTGTAGGTGCAGCAATGCCTTTGTGTCTGGAGTCGGAGATCTTCAATAGCAGTGCCCGTCGGACCACACATGCGCAACTCCCCTCTCTCCTGCTGTGCGCGGGACGTATATATAGCGATGTGTGGTCCAGCCGCCCTCAGTTACTTCTCTACCGCCTGAGGTCTGATGATAGCTTCTGTCCAGACAGAAACCCCTTTCCCACTTCTGGCTCAGGTTTTCACAAGCTGCTTCCCCACTCCAAGTTATTCCAGTCAGCCGCTGTGTCTGTAGATAAAACAAATTCCACACACTACTTCCCTATAAAGGCTCCCTTTCCTTCACAGACTGCTACAAATACTCCCTATAGAGGGATTCTGGGTTGAGTAAAAACCTTCTAAACAGGTAATTATCTTAAGGGGTTTTAATCTATATTTTCCTTTTAACCAAAGCCCACAGGCTTTTAGCCTTACTGTATTTAACCACACTCAAACTGATACACTTCCTTCCAGTCTTAGGAAAAGGTAATTGATACAGGGGCAAATCCAGAGACGCTTAAGGGTAACAGTTACCATTTTGGGAGATGGTCATCAGTGTAGCAGTGCCAATTATTACATTCACTCCCCTCCTAAGGACTGTTTCCATTGACGGTGTAGATCCCGGCAGTCAAATGCAGAGAAGAGAGCAAGAAGAGCCCACACTCATCTTTCTTATGGGGCTTCAATCTCAGGGGCACCTGGAGGGTTTGGTCAAAGTCCATTGAAGCTAATGAAAACATTCCCAGTGACTTCATTGGGCTTTGAATGAGGACCTTAAAGAAGAAAGCTACATCACCAGTGAAGCCCACATTTTCCTAGGAGCAAATTCCTCCCTTCTCCAGTAAACATCCCTCCATTTTAAACTTGAAGGAAAAACCCGCAAAGACACAGTAACTTCATGGGCATTGTTGGCTCCATCTCATTTGTTCAGTAGATGATACACTGTAACAAGTACAGCATATCCTATGAGTAATACAAATTGGCTCTGTGAGGGAAATACTAGCAGTACAGAACGCCCGGATTTTAGTCAAACAGCCTTAAACCCATAGCAGATAAATGAAATGTGGGCCAAATTTGGATTTGGTGTAAGCAGGTCTCACTCCTGTATCTTTGGGAACAGGTAAGCACAGCAGAAACAGTTTTCACTGAGACATTAAAAAGTTCAAGTAATAAAGACAGTAGCAGTAGTAGTAGCTTGATTTCTCATCTGAGGAAATGGTGCCATCGTGTGGCCATTTTGATTTGTTTGTGTCCAATTATGGGAGGGCACTTTTATAAACTGCTTTCTTTCTTTCTTTCTTTCTTTCTTTCTTTCTTTCTTTCTTTCTTTCTTTCTTTCTTTCTTTCTTTTTAATATGCTGGGAGGTGGAGGGTAGTGTAAATCCACGTAACCCCAGTGAAGTCAATGAAGCTATGCTGATTTTTACTAGCTAAGGATCTGGCCTTGGGGTTTTTTGATTTGTCATCTGATTCCTTGCTGTTTTCTGTCCAGTTTGCCGTCAGTGTTGGAGATAAAAATCAGCAAACCCTGCACAGGACTGAGAGAAGGGAAGTAAGTGTGTGCGCGCATTTATGCTGGAGGCGGTGGTGTGTGATTTAAAACCAGAAAACAGATTACATTTGTTTATCAAAAATTGAAAGGATAGAAATGACTATAGGAATAATGCCTTCTGCTCTGTGCCTCCTTGTGGGTATGAAGGGCCCTAACCATAGTAGTGCTAATCCAGTTCCACTGTGGAAGGATGGAGGAAGGAATCAGGAACCATGTTCCAAGGTATAAACCCCAAGGCAGAGGCAACTTCAGGGGTAGATGGGAGGAGAGGTCAGGTACGTTGCATATGTTTTTAAAGCATTCCTCTGAATTGCAAGGAACTGTAAAGGTTCAGGATGCTGCTTGCAGGCAGGATGCTGTGCTGGATGGACCTTTCATCTCTTCTACTCTCCCTATGTTCCAAAAGTACATGTCTGAAGAGAAAATGTGAGAGCTGAATCCTATTTCTTGTAACAGAAATAAATCTTCTAACTTAAAAATAGTTGGGCATGTCATTGGCAGTTAGAAACCTATGGTCACCAAGATACTGTGAAAGGAAACTGCTACTTATAACCAATGCATTGCAATTATAAGTAGGCTGCAGAGTGTCAGGAGACATGGGTGGGGATCAAGGCATTGAAAAAGTGTAGACAGAAAACTCAGTGTCTTCAAGCCTGGAGAACAAAATTCTAAAGGAATCAGAGGAGTTAATACCTGGCCTGTCTCTGGTGCCTTTCATCCAAGGAATTCCAAACAATTTGTAATGCTCGCATCTCTTCTGTAGGTTAGGGCCAGTAGTATTATCCCCATCTTACAGATGAGGAAACTGAGGCACAAGAGAGTGAAAGACACGCACCACAACATTTCACAAAGCTGGAGTAAACAAGCAGAATCCTCCTCCCATCCTGCAAGGAGAGCCTGGGTTAGAACCATGGTGGTTGCTCCTCCGGCCCATGGGGTGATAGAGAGGCTGCCATCCCCAGCATGGGGGTTTGTGCTTGCTGGAGGTAGGACATTCAAATCCTGGGCACCATGCAGTTTTATTTGAGGAAGGTCTGTATTTAGTCTTTGTTTAGATGCCAAATGGATTCGTCATAACTGGGCAGACAAGCAGGGAATTGTGCAGGATAGTTTGAGCAGGGAAGGGGAAGAATCTGTGTTGCATAAAATAAAGTAAAAATCTTTTCAACTAAGATTTGAAGGCAAAGATAGGAAATCAATGGGAAGTGCAAATTCTTGCTCATTTGCCAGACACCTGGAGAGGTTCTACATTTTTTATTCCATGTTGTTTTCTTCCTCGCAAATAGATTTAGTTATTGGACTAGAAAATCCAAAGATGTTTGGTGGATTTTAGCACACAGTCCTTTATTACACAGAGTACATTACTGACATGTTAATGGTTGTTATGCTAGTAAAAATACAGTACTTCCTCTTAGATGTAGACTGCTACATATTTTGATTCTAGCAACAATCTGGTAGGGTTAAAGGCAACTTGTGTAGTGTCATCTGGTTGTTTGTTTTAGACAGATACTATACAAAGAGATACTGATTTTCAAGATGTTCAAGCAGATGATAAGGCGAAAACTCCAGTAAACCTTTAAAGCAACAGAAAGCCGGGGTGTTCCTGGTCAGCTCTCCCGCAGAGTTTGCAACTGTTCCTCCATCCTCCCACAACTCCCTACCAGCATTTCCCCTTAAAGTCCCCTTTCAAGGAGGCCACACGGTCATAAGGACCAACCTGAGCAGGGCAGGATAGACTTCCGAGCATTTTGATTTGAAAGCAGATCATTCCCTTGAGCAACAGAAAGTTCTCCCACTAGGCTTGGCTTCAGGAGGTAGGATCCTGCTATAGGCCAGGTATATAAAAGCACTGAACTGCATTACACCAGTCGTATTTTGGTGTAATTCCATTGAAATCATTGGAAAGTAAAACAGTGGTGAATCAGGCCCACAACCTGTTAAATGGAAAGGAAAAATATTTCCCTTTTCTCTTTGACCTGTTCTTTATCATGTGGACTTGTCATATATTCTCAGCCAGAATCAAGGGGTTGACTACAAACCTTTTGGTGAAATTTTATGAAAATATATTAGCATTCCATTGTAGGTCCTTTCCAGCTCAGGAAATTCAAAATATTTAGGAAATTGACTGGTTCCTCCTCAAAACGTAGGACTTACTAGGGTGACCAGACAGCAAGCGTGAAAAATCAGGATGAGGTGGGGGGTAATAGGCACCTATATAAGACAAAGCCCCAAATATTGGGACTGTCCCTATAAAATCAGGACATCTGGTCACCCTACGACTTACCAACATGTTCATGTGTTTTCATGTGAATGCTGAACTTCAGCTGAACCAAATGTCAAATTTATGCAAATCTTGAAGTTTTCACTCCAAAATAAAGTTCCTTTTCACTCAGAAGTGGGTTTGCTTTTTAATGAAAACCTATAAAATTTCCAATTGGGGGGGGAGAGGGGGCAACATTAGACAATTTTTTAAATATAAAATGAAGAATTCTTCAGATCTGGGGGATTTCGTGTCTATTTCGCGCAGCCCTAGTAAGAATGTGGTTCCCATCTCAGAAGGTTAATTTGGGGGAAAATGAAAGGAAACATTCACTAAGTCTCCAGTGTATTTCAGTCTAGATTTTAGAACATCAGGACTGCAGGTAATATGGCACTGTTTTCTAAGGCCTTGGCTACACTTACCCGCTAGTTCGGCGGCTGGCAATCGAACTTCTGGGTTCGACTTATCGCGTCTAGTCTGGACGCGATAAGTCGAACCCGGAAGTGCTCGCCGTCGACTGCGGTACTCCAGTTCGGCGAGAGGAGTACCGCGGAGTCGACGGGGGAGCCTGCCTGCCGAGTGTGGACCAAGGTAAGTTCGAACTAAGGTACTTCGACTTCAGCTACGTTATTCACGTAGCTGAAGTTGCGTACCTTAGTTCGAATTAGGGGGGTAGTGTAGACCAAGCCTAAGTGTGAGCAGGAGTGCTGAAATGAATCAAGCAAAGCTTCCTAAGTGGTACTCAACCTGCTGCACCTCTGTCTGCTCTAAATGCAACACTGAAGAAGCACAGTGATGACTTGTTGAATCGGCAAAGAAAAGGTGCTTGAAGTAACCGCAGCAGCAATAGCAGATGCACAGTCACCCCTCTGTAAATCAGAATTCAGGATTACTGGCCTCCCACAATTGCTTTGAAGAGTCAGAAGATTGTGTAGCTCCAGCATTTTTGGAGCAGTTTTGTAGAACCAGAAATTGCAGGTTTCCAACAATGCTTGTAGGGAAGCAGAGGGTTGCAACAATAGTGGGCTAGGAGGAGCAGGTGGTTATGCTGGGACCTAGCTGGGCTGCAGTAGCAGAAGAAGGTTATATTAGTTTGCTGTGATGGGGCATATAGGAGTTAGTCTTTGGGCCACTGGCATACAGTGAGTAAGTGGCAGAACCAAGAAGAGAACTCAGGATTCCAAACTCCCAGGTTACTGCCCTACCAGTCAGATTCTGCACCCTTCTGAGTAGGAAGTGGCATTTTGATGATGGACAGGCAGTGACGGGAGTGTGAGAGTTAAATACACTTTTTCAAAGAAATTAGCAGAAAAAACAGGTTTATCCAGTGTGACATTTCAGGAGAAGCACTGACATGCATTGTGACAGGCATATTAGAATGTATCCCAAGGGTAAAGTAGCACGAGTGGGAAACTCCTCTTGGGATCCTATCATGATTTCAGTGGGAGTTCGGGATACTCCGCACCATTCAGGAGGTGCTCAGCACCTCTCAGGATCAGGCATTTGGTATGCAGGCGAAGAAGCTCACAAATGTCAGTTTGACAGATTTCCAAACAATTCTCCATTGCATCTGGGGAAAACCTAGGCAAAGCCTGACTCCAGCAGAAAAAACTCTTCCGGGATATAGGCTCATCTTTCTTTTTCCCCTTCAGGTGAGAAAGTGAAGCAGGGCCCTTCTGCTCTGCTCTGCTGGTTATCCACATCAAAGATCCCCTCATATGTTTCAAAAAAGAATAAGAGATAATTCTGGTGTCCTGCCCACCATTCCCTTTCTGAGTCAAAGAGGTTTAAAGTACAAGGCTGTCTGTAGAGATACTGCGGAGCAATAATGGCTTCTGTGGTTGCCCAGTCACTGCACCTCTAGCAATGCAATAGTCATTACACTGTAATGAGCTTTGAGATATCATGATGAAGAACACTATAGAAAATCAAATTCTGTGATTTTTTTCCAGCTGTCAGCATTCAAGAGTCGAGCATTTACTTTGCAGTTGAGGACACCTTGTGGCCACACAGTAGAAACTTACTACAGTAAATAAGCTTTAAAGTACTTAACACTCATGGGTGGCCTTAGTGGTCTTCAGCACCACTTACATCCCCTGCTAACTGAACTGTTACTGAAGGATTCCAGGGATCATTTTCTGCATTTATGTTAAACATACGGGAACTGCCAAACGTTGCGCAGCTCTCTCTGCAATATTTTTGCACATAGAAATCCACATTCAAAACTGCTCCATAGTTCAGCTTCTCATCACTACCATCTACATTTTCCATAGCATCTACCAGGAGACTGCTGCCTGCTGTTTCCTTCGGCCATCCCTGTCCCACACAGTACTGTGCATCAATGTCTCTTTCTCATTTTTATTCTAATGTTAAAGCCCTCCTTCTTTTTGGACACCTGCAGCATAAAGGTCAGCGGGAAGTGCTGGATTCAGGAAAGCAGTAAACTAAACATTTAGTCATTTATTACACAACAGACCTCTTTCCCCTTTTCCATCCATGTTGTGCTCCTTCATACCAGTGGAGGATGAATTCCATGCATATTTCTGTGAATAATCTGACAGTTTAATCAATACATTTGCTTATGGGGAAACTGAGCATTTTTCAGACATGCACAGTAATACATTTCACCGTTCTACAATGGCAGCTTCATATCCCAATCCCAGGAGAGCTGCAAATGTGCATAATCTGTGCAAAAAAAAAATTTCTTTCTTTCTTTCTGAATGGACCAAATGCCTATTCATTGCCCATCTAATGGCTTTTGCATTTTCACACTCTTTCTTTCCTAACCAGTTTCTAAATACTCCTCCAATCAGAAGTTGCTTTCACAGAACAGGGACAAAACCCTCCTACAGTAGCTTCTCAGAATGAGTCTGTCAAGATCTATATGTTGCTGTTCACCGGGTGAAAAGAAAGGGAGCACTTAACAAAGGCTGCTTGAAATTTCACAGAAAGGTTTCCCACTGTCTTAACTCTAAAAAGAGCGGAAGGCCTTGGACTAAACCGAGACTGCAGTCTTTTCCCCTTTGCCAGACATTATATGCAGTGACTGTTAGGTAGGGGTGTGTAAGCATATTTTCATTACACTTCATTCTGATATCTTGGGCTTTCAAGAAATTGACACACATTCTTGCTTGCAATATAGTGTTCACCCTTCTCTTTATTCTTTGTAGCGAAGTAATGTCTATTTTAGATTCAAACCCACACTGCAAAGCTCACATTTTGTGGGGGTGTCTGACTTTGGACTTTTGGTTTGGCACATTGTATAGGTAAGGGACAGACACAAAGGTTGGGTCTGAATTCAATCTTCCTTAGAGTGTGGGAGGTGCTGTTGCACCTGGAGCTTTGATTCAGGCCAATCCCTATAGTTAATGTGCTTGCCTGGGTGGCGTTACTGCATGTTTGTACTACTAGATTTCATGTATTAGCATGTTTGACAATGTGGCAAATGATCGGTTTTCAAGCTTTCTGGGGTTGTCTTTACCTTGGATACCTACAGCTATATCTAGTGACAACTGGCAGACAGAGACCCAGAAAGAACTTCATCATATTCTTTCCATGCTTTTCTGCCCCCACTCTCTCCCTGTTTTTCCTACACACCCCAAGTCTCTCTTGTTTGTCCTAGTTATTTGTATTCTAGCTGAGGCTCTCATAGGTATGGGCACTTCAGCTGCAGCTCCCCTCACTCTCACACAGTGGAGCAGGGCTTCTTTTGACATTTGTAATAGGTGTGTAGACTTGGAACCTGGGTGTGGTGATTGGAAGGAAGGAGGGAAGGAAGCAGATAAATGAAAGTTTTGTAGTAAGTCACTAAACAATGGATTTTTCAAACAAAAAGTTTTGCCATGATGCTAGTAACCAAAAGCCATTACTGTCTGTCTGCTCATTGGCTTGTATATGAAATGACTCTAGTGGGGGTCAGTCCACTTCCTAGAGGACAGAGGCTAGATTCACTGAGGCATTTAGGCACTTCACAGCCACTTTAGGTCCTAAATCCAAAATGTAGAGGCTCAAAAGCCCCCGCTCAGCTGCCAGCTAACCCAGTAGGCACTTAAATTCCACAGGCGCCTACATTTCTGCCAATAGGCATGCACCCAGCTGCCTAAATCCTGATGCCTGGAGTCTAGCACATGCCTACGCCTCAATGGGATTCTCAAACTAAGCATTCCCCCACCTATCTCACCTGTGGGGCCTGATCCAATAGGTGTGCTACTGGATTGGGCCCAGTACAAAACAAAGTGGGGGTGTTACCTATTCACCCCGAAGTGGGAAACCCAGGTTCAAATCCCCTCTCTGCCTGTTGTGGAGCAGTCATTTTTAAGTGTTTATACCAAATGAAAAAGCTTCAACAGGAGAGACTGAGAGAGTTCCTTCCCCTTCCCCTCCAAAAAAATCCCCAGAGCCCAGTGATTAGAGCACTCTCCTGGGAGGTGGGAGACCTGGGTTCAGCGCCCTGCTCATCTCAGGCAAAGTGGCGGTTGAACCTGAGTGTCCCATAGCATGGGTGAGTGCTCTAACCACTGGGCTCCAGGGTGAAAGGGAGAGGGCACCAACACCACCTTCCTCAGGATCAGAATTAGGCACCTACATTTCTTTGAGCAGTGGGGCTTAGCCTGCACGCCTCCAGGGCTGACGAGAGGGGGGGGAAGCCGGTACAAATTACCGGGGCCCAGCAGTCCAGAAGGGGCCCCGGGCCCTGTTTAGCCAGTCCGCCCTTGCTGGGGGGCCCGAAAAATTTTTTTACTGGGGCCCGAACCCTGCATGCCTCTACTCAGTATTTCCTGTTGGCTAGCTGAGGCAGTTCCCCACTCAGTTTGCTGGCTTCAGTGAATCCCAGCCTTCGGAGCCTACTGTTCCCTATGCATTCTGTAGGGAGCCTGGGGTCCTAACTCAGGGGTATGGATTCCATTAGGCAACAGGGAACTGCAATGCTAAGTCTAAGTTCCCTTTGTGGACCTAGCCCCAGCTGTCCACATCAGATCAAAAATCCCCTCACAATCAGTACTGACTGGTCCCTGGTTGGCCATTTCAGCAGAGAATCATAGAAATAAAGTCATTAAGTCCCGCCCTCTGGGCTGAGGCAGGACCAAGTAAACCTAACTGATATTTGTCCAACCTGTTGTTAAAAACCTCCAGTGATGGGGATGCCACAACCTCCTTTGAAGCCTATTCCACAGTTTAACCACCCTTACAGTCAAAAAGTTTTTCCTAATGTCTAACCTAAATCTCCCTGGCTGCAGGTTAATTAAGCCCATTACTTCTTGTCCTACCTTCTGTGGACATGGCAAACAATTGATCCCTGTCCCCTTTATAGTAGTCCTTAACATCTTTGAAGACTGTTATCAGGTCCCCCCTCAGTCTTCTTTTCTCAAGAATAAACATGCCCAGTTTGTTTAACCTTTCCTCAAACTACTTAGCGTTTTCTAAACCTTTTATCATTTTTGTTGCTCTCTGGACTATCTCCAATTCATCCACATCTTTCCTAAAGTGTGGCTCCCAGAACTGTACACAGTACTCCAGGTGAGGCCTCACCAGTGCCGAGTAGAGCCTGGCAATTACCTCCTGGGTCTCACATTCGACATTCCTGTTAATACACCCCAGAATGATATTACCTTTTTCACAATCATATTCAAGTTGTGATCTACTATAACCCCCCAGATCTTATTCAACTGTACTACCACCTCACCAGTTATTCCCCATTTTGTAGTTTTGCATTTGATTTTTTCCTTCCTGAGTAAAATACTTTGTACTTACCTTTATTGAATTTCATCTTTTTGATTCCAGACGAATTCCCCAATTTGTCAAGAAGGTTTTGAATTCTAATCCTGTCCTCCAAAGTGCTTGCAACATCTCCCAGATTGGTGTCATCTGCAAATTTTATAAGCATACTCTTCACTCCATTATCCAAGGCATCAATGAAAATATTGAATAGTACCAGACCCAGGACTGACCCCTGTGGGACCCCACTAGATGCACCCTTTTGGTTTGACAGCAAACCACTGATAACTACTTTTTGAGTACGGTCTTTCAACCAGTTATGCATCCACTTTACAGTAATTTCATCTATACCCCTTTTCCCTAGTATGCTTATGAGAATGTCATATGGGACTGTGTCAGAATCAAGATCTATTGCCTCTACTGCTTCCCCCTAACCACTAGGCCAGTAATCCTGTCAAAAAAGGAAATTGGGTTAGTTTGGCATGATTTGTTCTTGACAAATCCATGCTGGCTCTTTCTTATAACGTTATTATCCTCTTGGTGCTTACAGATTGATTATTTAATAATTTGTTTGAGTATCTTTCTAGGTATTGAAGTTAGGATGATGGGCCTGTAATTCCCCAGGTCCTCTTTGTTCCCCTTTTTAAAGATGGGTACTATGTTTGCCGTTCTCCAAAATAATTTTAATGGTTCTGAGATTGCTTCAGCTAGTTCCTTAAGTCCCCAAGGATGAATTGCATCAAGCCCTGCTGACTTTAATACATCTAATTTATCTAAATATTCTTTAACATTTTCTTTTCCTGTTTTAGCTTGTGTTCCTTCCCCCTTGTTGTTCATATTAATTGTTTTGAGTATCTGATCACCATTAACCTTTTTAGTGAAGAATGAAATAAACTAGGGATTAAACACCTCAGCTTTCTTGATGTCTTCAGTTATTAACCCTCATTCCCCTCTAAGTAGAGGACTTTTTTGTCTTTCTCTTGTTCCTAATGTATTTTTAAAACCACTTCTTATTGCCTTTATGTCCCTGGCTAAGTATAACTCATTTTGTGTCTTTGCCTTTCTGGTTTTGTCCCTACATACTTGTGCTATTCTTCTGTATTCCTCCTTTGCAATTTGCTCAAGTTTCCAGTTTTTGTAGGATTCCTTTATGATTTTCAGGTCATTAAAGAGCTTGCGATGGAGCCATACTGGCCTCTTACGGTTCTTCCTATCTTTCATTTGCATTGGGATAGTCTGCAGTTGTGCCTTTAGGCCAGATCTCCTGAACTTCTTTTTTCCCTTAGGTTTTCTTCCCATGGGACCTTACCTGCCAGTTCTCTGAGTTTGTTGAAATCTGCTGTTTTAAAGTCCATTGTCCTTACTCTGCTTTTCTCATGACTTCCTTTCCTTAGAATCATTAAATCCATCATTTCATAATCACATCACCCAAATTGCCTTAGACCTTCAGATTCACTATCAATTCCTCCCTGTTGGCAGAATCAAGTTTAAAATAGCATCACTATCAATGCCTCCCTGTTTACTTCCTCCTCGTTCTGAAACAAAAAGTTGTTCCCAATACATTCCAAGAACTTATGGGAAATGTTGTGTTTTGCCGTATTACATTTCAAACAGATGTCTGGGTCGTTAATATCCCACATTACAACCAGGTCTTGTGTTTTGTGAATTTATATTGGTTGTTCTAGAAATGCCTCATTCACCTCCTCTTCCTGATTTGGTCGTCTGTAGTAGACCTCTACCATGACATCATCCTTATTTTTTACCCATTTTATCTTGACTCCGAAACTTTCATCTGGTCTGCTTCTGACCTCCTTCTGGATCTCAGAACAAGTGTATATATTTTTGATATGTAATGCAACACCTTCTGCCTTGTTATCCTGCCTATCCTTCCTGAACAAGCTATACCCTTCTATTCCAAGAACTGAATGGAGCATAGATGCAGAATTCCCCTTTCTCTTCAGGTTAGGGCTTGGGAATACGAGAGGGATGTATGAACAAAGCTTGCCCTGATGCTGCTCAAGTTGTACCTGTCCTGTGAATAAACAGTAGACTTTAGTCGTCAGTCCAGCAACTTTCACCAGAGCTAAATTCTTTTGAAATAAATAATGTTGAACTGAAGTATCTTCTCCTATGAATGTGTTTGCAAAAGTACAACTTCCAAATTAATGTGGGCTGCACTGGTTCATCGAAAGGAGAAGGGACTCACAGCACCTCTGAAATCAAACCATACGTTTATAGAATCAGCCTGGTGCTTCTGGGGTGTTCCCTCCGGTGTTCTTTGGATGTGAGCGGTAACCATTTTGATTTGCTAAGCTAGGCTGTTGCACATCTTGCTATTATTAATAAATCTTTTTTTATAAAATGGATTAAAATTACAGGGAGAACTGGTTTTAAAGATCAGTTTGAATGAAAAGAATACCTTATGATCAAAACAGATTGTGATAGGTATGTTTTGACCTGGCAGAACTTGGGAAAAAGAAAATGTCTTGTGTATCCGCTCAATTAGATGTCGTCATGCCCTTATCCAGGGATGGCCTTGAAGAAAGGAGGTGCCATCCCTTCAACAATCAGCCACAGCACACTCCCACTTCTGCAGGGGCCCCACCCCTGTAGTGCTCCACGTTCTCTGTCTTTTGGAGGGAGATTCTTTGTGTTTTATCTTGAGTTCATCTTGAATTCTCCTGTGATCTGACACATAAGGAAGTGTCCATGGCTGGCCAGGAGGACTCTGGGAGGTGGTTGTCTTGGTATAGGAGGAGGAAAAGGCCCACTCACTTTACTTGGTGTGATACCTGCAATATCTATGAGTGAATACCTATGAGGTACCTGCAGTATCTAGGAGTGGCCTTTCCAGTGTCCTCGTCAGTCAGGGATAAAGCTCATGTGTCCTGGCAAAGTTTGTGAACAGAACAGATATAATTCACAGTCTCCATGATTCCACTAGTGATTTCCCAAGCATTGCTGCCATATGAGCATCACCCAGAAGACCAGTTTCATACAGAAATTAGTGCAATCCCTGATACTGGCCTGTTTCCTTCTGCAGGCATCAGGCTCCTTTAGGCAGCTTGTCCCTGTCAGAATTTCCAGTTCCTGACCTTTTTGGTCCCCTTTTATCATCAGAGAATTTAAATAACCACTTGTGTCCAATATGGTTTCTCTTTGAAGCACCAGAAGAGAGGGTGCTTAAGATAGCAAGAATGGGTAAATGAAGAGGAAAGGGCGTGAATGAGAGGGGGCTGCATTGTTCAGCAAATTGCAGTTGGTAGCATTTTGCTGCCTGTCTCTAAGATGAGAATAATAACAATGACCAAATGTTCTTTATGTTGGACTTAGAAGAACACTGGCAGGCTAAAAATCATATATTCAAAAAATGTAAACATTCTTACATTTGTTATTAATATCACCTTAGATGCTGTTTATTTGCTTTACATTTTTTTCTTAAACCATAAAAATAAGCTAGTCTGATTTACTGATTTTATAGAGTCAGTTTCACTTTCAGTTTCTCATGCATGCGTACCCACAAGTGTACACATATCCCTGATTGAGAACCACTGATCTAAACGGACAAGAGAGAGGGAAGAGAAGCAATGTTAAATCAAAAATAATTCTTGGGAGAGAGAGAGAAGTAGACTGAGAGATTAAAAAAATAGTTATTTTTTAGCCAGCTGTAAAAGCAGTGAGAGGTAAATAAGAGGACCAGTTAGATCTGTACCTGAACATTCGGGTCTTGTCCAAACTATCCAGACTTCTTGGTTAAGCCAAGTTGATGAAGTTCTCCTGAGAACAGGCATTTTGGCCAGGTTTCTTTTACTTCCCACTTCTGGTCAGGCAATAAATACCCTCAGACAGCTTTTGTCTTAGTATTGCAGCAGTTCTAGTCCCAGCCGGTGTAGTGTCAAAAACCCCAAGGTGCAGTGAAAATAGGGGAGAAAGTTAATGGATCTCCTTTGATTCTTGACCGAGGGTTAGTTCACTTTTGAGTAATGAATGACCTAAACCAAAACCCTGGACACACATACAGTTGGAATTTTGGAAAGGTTTCAAATCCAAACCACGATCCAGATTTGGATTTTGCAAATGGCTGCCACCTTTATTAAGGGCTGAACTACAATACACAGGATCTAACTATGCCCTAACTTTGGGGGTTTCAAAATCCAGATCTAGATAGAGGGCCAGAAATTTTTAAATGACAGCCTCATCATATTACCAGTGTGGTGTAAAGATCATTACTGTAAGTGAGAATCTGACCATTAGAGTCTTGTCTAGTTTACTTGAAGATTCAAGGAGTGGGTCTCTGCTCATCCATCCCATAGAGATCCTGCTAAATCTTTTCCCTGGGGAGTTGATTGTCTCCACGCATAGAGGTGATGCTTTGTGCTCAGTGGCCCTTTAGGTACCTCTAAGATAGTCCCTGCAGTGGGCAGGTGTTTTAGCCAGCATCTCAGCTGTGGACATGCAGAGGACAAGCCCTGATCTGTCTCTCTGTTTTGTCTCATCCTTTGCTACAGGTAACATCAGTTGCAAGGGGATGACAGAGCGCATTCACAGCATCAACCTTCACAACTTCAGCAATTCTGTGCTCGAGACCCTCAACGAGCAGCGCAACCGTGGCCACTTCTGTGACGTGACGGTCCGCATCCACGGGAGCATGCTACGCGCCCACCGCTGCGTGCTGGCGGCTGGCAGCCCCTTCTTCCAGGACAAGCTGCTACTGGGGTACAGCGACATCGAGATCCCCTCAGTGGTGTCAGTCCAGTCCGTGCAAAAGCTCATTGACTTCATGTACAGTGGGGTGCTGCGGGTCTCACAGTCAGAGGCCCTGCAGATCCTCACAGCTGCCAGCATCCTGCAGATCAAGACTGTGATTGACGAATGCACAAGGATCGTCTCGCAGAATGTGGGGGAGGTCTACCCAGTGATTCAGGACTCTGGGCAGGAGACGCCCAGGGGGACCCCCGAATCGGGCACCTCAGGGCAGAGCAGCGACACAGAGTCTGGCTACTTGCAGAGCCACTCGCAGCACAGTGTGGACAGGATCTACTCAGCTCTCTATGCCTGTTCCATGCAGAATGGCAGTGGGGAGCGCTCCTTCTACAGCGGAGCAGTGGTCAGCCACCATGAAACAGCCCTGGGGCTCCCCAGAGACCATCACATGGAAGACCCCAGCTGGATTACACGGATCCACGAGCGCTCACAGCAGATGGAGCGGTACCTCTCCACCACTCCAGAGACCACACACTGCCGCAAGCAACCACGCCCGGTCCGGATCCAGACCCTGGTGGGCAACATCCACATCAAACAGGAGATGGAGGATGACTATGACTACTATGGCCAGCAGAGGGTGCAGATCCTGGAGCGTAATGAGTCTGAGGAATGCACTGAGGACACTGACCAAGCAGAAGGCACTGAGAGTGAGCCCAAGGGGGAGAGTTTTGACTCTGGAGTCAGTTCCTCCATTGGGACTGAGCCTGATTCCATGGAGCAGCAGTTCATGGCTAACCTGGGCCGAGAGGGTCAGCAGGAACCTTCCCAAGCAGAGCAAAATGAAGTCCCTGCTGAAGGCACACAGACCCAGCCGCAACACCTAGATGCCAACACTTCCTCGCCAGACAGAAGCAATGACATTGAAATGGACAGCAAAGTGCTCACTGTCAGTAACAACAGCGAAAAGGGGGCCTTGCAGCCTTCTGTCAACACAACAGTTGCCCAACCATTGCCAAGCACCCAGCTCTACTTACGCCAGACAGAAACCCTCACCAGCAATCTGAGGATGCCGCTGACCCTGACCAGCAACACACAGGTCATTGGCACAGCTGGCAACACCTACCTGCCCGCCCTCTTTACCACACAGTCTGCTGGCAGTGGACCTAAACCTTTCCTTTTCAGCCTGCCCCAGCCCTTAGCTGGCCAACAGACACAGTTTGTGACAGTGACCCAACCTGGCCTGTCAACCTTTACTGCCCAGCTGCCAGCCCCACAGCCCTTGGCCCCATCTGCGGGCCACAGCACAGCAGGTGGACAGGGTGAAAAAAAGCCTTACGAGTGCACTCTCTGCAACAAGACTTTCACCGCCAAACAGAACTATGTCAAGCACATGTTTGTACACACAGGTGAGTGCATGGCCACTTGGCTTATATGTGAGCCCAGGGACAGGCCTTTACAAATATGCAGTTGATTTTGACAGGTATTCCATTTCCCAGCATGCCAGTCCCTAACGCAGACGTGAGACAGCCTTCAGATCCTTAGAGGATTCCAGTTATCTCTGGGCACTGTTACTGCTGTGATGAGAATATAACTATCACATAACTAGTGTTCACCACAACATGGGAAGGGAAAACACTGGGTGCCTGATCCATCAGCCTTTACTCACATGAGGAGTCCTGTTGAAGTCAGTGAATGAGTAAGGGCCTCAGGACAGGCTCCTGGTTAATAGGGATCTGGGTGTCAAGGATACAGGGAAGGAAACTCTTCCTATATACAATGAAATGTGTCTTAGGTGACTATCCAAGGAAATAATTAACACATGTTGCCTAGCACAAGTTGATCTTTGATTAAAGGTCAAACAAAATGTTATTGGAAACAACATGAGGAATCTTTAACTGAGATAGATAATTAAAGATAGAATTTGTCTGTTGGAGGAGGGGTCACTAGTATTGTTCACTGCTATGTGCGTCTGTGTGCATGGAATACTTGGTGGTGGTGTGATGTTCAGTTGGTTGCATTACTCATGAGCGATGAAGCCAAGTCTGAGTTATGCAGGTCAGCCTAAACAAGTGCCAAGACAACCTTGTAAAAATGACCTACAACAGCTTTCCTATACATTCAAAATGTATCTACATTAAAGGCTGGTGTCTTGGGACCTTTTAGGGTTAGAAGTAAAAGATTTGTGTCCCACTGGAAATCTATACTTCCCATTGAGATAAAGCTCCCTTTTCTAGCCTTGTAGAGTCTTGAGACTTTGAAACAATGACATTTATTGTATGGAAAAGCTGTCCTTGGTTCAGGACTGAATCCCGGCTGTCAGGCAGTTATAATTCTGGGAGGAAATTCCACATTTGGAAGGAGAAGGAAGAAATATTTACCTAGCTGTGTGAACACTGAAATATTAGAATAATATGGATGGGGTGGGAAATGGGCAGAGTGCAGGGGAGGCAGTCACAAGAGAGAAAGAAATGTCTCTCGTGCCTCTCCAATTTCTCACATAGATATCACTTCCACACACCTGGCATATATGTATATATAAAATAGCGTGTACATATTTTTATTTATATTTATATATAAATAGCACTTAGATGCTATTGTGAAGCATGCTCTAAAACATCTAAGATATACATTATTGGTTATATATTATATAGCTTTATAAATCATATATAAAAGTCCTGTGGCATTGATATATACTCTTGCTATATAAACAGTAATTGTTACAGAAGCAATAAGGACTTCTGCCTTGTAAAACCTTATAGGAGATGGTTATGCAGGCTGCTTTAGGTAAATCACATGATCAGCATTGAGGAAATCTTTCATGCAAATGCATAGAAAGCAGTTTTAAAAATCATCAGGCTGAATTAAAGCCCTTTCCCTGATCCACTCACATACACTATAGAATCACTTAAGGGTCACCCAGGGATGGACTGGGCTGCAGGGAGCTGTTATGTATATAAGTATTGTGGCATTCAGGGTTGACACAGCAAAACTGGCATAGCATCCCCTTGCCAGCCTTCTCTACATGCAGCACTTGTGTCTCAGGATATCTTGCCATCACCAGCTGATACCTACAGTAGTTAATTGGCAAAACATTAGACTAGTGGTTGAGAAATAGCCAGGATCAACCATAGAAATGCACCCAGGTGAACCAATTCAACATGAGAATCACCTTGCTTGTCCCAAATGGAGCATTTCCATATACATCTCACTTCCTCTCATTTCTAGGCCAAATATAAAGCAAATCAATGGTGAAGCAGTCCTGAATCCAAAGGGTACCAAGTGTGGCCGTGTCTCAGCTCCCTCTTTCCAGTCATGGATATGTAGCTAAAGCCTCTGCATTGGTGGCATTGCCTAACGCAAAAAAATTAGAAAATCAAGTCACAGAGTTTCATCCCAATTCCCAGAGCTGGAATCGCTCTTCTATGAAAGATCCATTTGGGTTAGCTGTTCCAGTAGCTAAGAATATGTCCTGCAGGTTGTAATAGGAGCTTCAAGCCAGCAGAAGGATAGCACACGTGGAGTAGTTAAGGAAACATACAGGGCCCTGCCTAAATTTTTGACCTAGAGCTGCCACTGACTTTCTAGATGTTCTCAGTCCTGAGTCAGCAAAGATTCTCTTTGTGTGGATTGGAGAATTCAAAATTCATATACTTTCAGTGACAAGTGTTTCAGTGGGCAAAGAGGCAAAGGGAAACTCTTAACATATTTCCCAAGTGACTTGCATTTCCATTTGGGAGCTAACTGACTTCTGGGATACTCTTGAAAACCAGTATATGGGTGAGCAGATTCCAGGCACACCTGAAAGAGATCTTTAAGAGTACTGTGCAAATTTGACTAGGCCCTGGGCCAAACAGCAGAAGCCAGGGGAGTAGAAGACCAATTGTGTCCACTGCTTGGGTGGCTGGAAGAGTGGCTTCATTGTCAGAGTGCTCAGACCTGTGAAAAGAATCCCAGAGAAGAAGCTCTAGAAAGGCATCAGAGCAGCAGGGTACAAGTGGGGAACCATAAAATGCACAGGCTGTGGATTGGACTTGCTGTATGAAATGCAGTCCCAAGACTCTTAGGAGACTTTGAGCCCAAATGAGAATTCAAAGACCTGGAGTCTATAATTATCTGCCCAGCTTCCATGCTTCCAAAAACTAAATGTTGGTGGGGTTTGCATACAACAAAGGTGCTGTAGTACACACATACACGTATGCATGCCTCATTCCCACACATATAGGATCAATACTCTGTCTCATGTAGACTGGCATTAACCTATCCAACAGTGCAATTATTTAACTAAGATGTGCAGTATTATGAAATTAAAGCTCTAGAAAACCTTCCTTACACATTTTAAAGCCTCACTGCCTTTTCCTTCATGTCATGGTTTGATAATTTTTGGTCAGTATTTCCCAAAATGAGGAACACATGCATTTTAGAAGTGCACATGGGATTCATGTCCTGAAAAGTAATGTTTCCTGTAACCTTAGTTTCTTCTTCCAGTGCTTGTACATTTCCATTCCAATGTAAGTATTTGCCCGCCCCAAACACAGTTACTGGAATTTTTCCCCCTAGTGTGGTATCCATTAGGTCAGCTCTGGTGCCTCCTGGTGCTGCACACTCCTAGAGCCAGAATAAAGAGCCCTGCTGACCTTGCACCCCCTCAGTTCCTTCTTACCGCCCATGACGGTTGCTGGGACTCCTCTGGTTGCTTCAGCAAACTTCCCAGTGGTTTTTCACTATCTTTCTAGTGTAAATAGTTAATCAGTTGTTTGTAGTTAGTCAGTTTTTAGTTATATAAGGGTACGTCTTCACTACCCACCGGATCGGCGGGTAGTAATCGATCTATCGGGGATCGATTTATCACGTCTCATCTAGACGCGATAAATCGATCCCCGAACGCGCTCCCCGTAGACTCCGGAACTCCACCAGAGCAAGAGGCAGAAGCGGAGTTGACGGGGGAGCCGCAGCCGTCAATCCCGCGCCGTGAGGACGTGAGGTAAGTCGATCTAAGATACGTCGACTTCACCTACGCTATTCTCGTAGCTGAAGTTGCGTATCTTAGATCGATTCCCCCCCCCCCCCGCGCCCAGTGTAGACCAGCCCAGTCCACACTGCCCTGGTCACATCACTGAGACTCCTCATCATCGTAGTCGGGAATGGGGTCGTTCTCCTCTTGCCCTCACGGCCGCCCACGCTATTCCCTGGGGCACTCGTACTCCTCTATGGCCCCAAACGCAGGGGTGCCACCAAGTGCATGGCCCTTCTGAAATCTGTGGGGGCCGGTGCCCATGCAGTGGCCCTTCTGGAATCCGTGGGGGTTCCCCCAGCCCAGGGCTCTCTCTCAGGATGCTCCTACTTGGTGACCTCTGAGAGCAGAGCACTGCCAGTGCCTTTCCAGGAGACTCCTGATCTGAACTCCGGTACTGAGCCCAGTACCGAACTGAGCCCAGTACCGAACTTCAAGAGGAGGCCCCCTGGGTCCGCAGCAAAATGGAAGGAGGGGTGGAGGCTCCCTAGCCGGTGCTGGCTTCCTCGTTCTCCTCCCCGGATGAGGCTGTGGTGACAGCTGGTGTGTCTCCTCCCCAGGATAACCACAAAGCTTCCCAAGTGGCCTCAAAGTGAGTGGCCTCAAATCTGGGCATCCAGGCAGATGGCAGTGGGCCACTCAATGAAGCTATCATGGACCCAGTTAAGGTGTTCTGGTAGACCCCCACATCCCTTCCTCCCATGGCAAAGTGTACGAAGTGGCGTTATTTCATGCCAGAGGAGGGTTACGAGTTCTTATACTCATACCCCCCTCCAGGATCCCTGGTAATGTCAACTGCTAATGAAAGAGATTGCCAGGGGCAGTCGGGAGCAATGCCTAAAGCGAAGGACCCCAAAAAACTAGACTTGTTTAGCAGAAAGGTGTATACTACGGGAGGGCTTCAACTTCGCATAGCAAACTAGCAGACACTACTGGGCTGCTATGACTTTAATATGTATGATGCCATGCAAAAGTTTAAAGACTGGCTGCCTCAAGAAGCCAGACAGGAGTTCTCTTCGGTGGTCAATGAAGGAAAAACAGTAGCGAGGGCCTCCTGACAGGCAGCCGTGGACGCGTCTGACTCTGAGGCCAGATCCATGGCCTTAGCTGTAACCATGTATAGGAGCTCATGGTTGCAGTTGTCTGGGTTTCCTCAGAAGGTTCAGCAAACCCTCAGAATCTCCCCTTTGAAGAATCTTGCTCTTCTCGGAGCAAACTTGATGCTAAACTCCTAAGGATTCCAGGGCAACCTTGACGTCCCTGGGGTTGTATACCCCAGCAGCTTCTAGGAAACATTACAGGCCCCAGCAGGCTGGCCAGTACTTTGCCCCATCAGCCCAGGAGGACCCACAGAGAAGAAAGAACAGGGGGGTTAGGCATAGGCCTCCTCCGCCAGCTTTCACCTCGTGTCCAATGTAAACTGCCCCCAGGCACTCAGAGAGCTCAAAGCGCTCCTTTTGTCAGGATGCTTGAGGTCGACATCCCAGTCCCTGTGATACTGGATCCAGTTACCCCTCTGTTTTTGGACTGCCTCTCCCATTTCTTCAGTGCCTGGGCCTACATCACTTTGGACTACTGGGTGTTGAGCTCAGAAGTGGGATACACCCTCCAGTTTGTGTATACCTCACCTTCCCACCCTCCCTCCCTATCTCTCTTCAGGAACCCTTCTCACAAGCAACTATTAATACAAGAAGTCCAGTCTCTCCTTTGGGTGGGAGCCATAGAAAAGGTTCCACAAAACTTGAGAAGAAAGGGATTCTACTCACATTATTTCCTGATTCTGAAAGCCAAGGGTGGTCTCAGACCTATTCTAGACCTGTGCCGCCTCTACCACTAACTCAAGAACTTCTGCCTGGTCTCCCTAGCTTCCATCATTCCCTCTCTGAATCCAGGGGATTGGTATGCCACCCTCGATTTAAAAGATGAATGTGTTCACATATCAATTTTCCAAGGCCATAGAAGATTCCTCAGATTCATCATAAACCAGGTATGTTACAGTTTGCTTTGCTTCCATTCAGCCTGTCAGCTGCCCCGTGAGTCTTCACCAAATGCAAAGGACACGTCTTCCTGTATCTCAATGACTGGCCTGTCAAAGGCCAGTCCAGGACTCAGATGGAGTCCAATATCCACTTCATCCAATCGTCCTTCCAGGCCCTAGGCCTGCTAATAAGCACACAAAAGTCCACTCTCATCCTGGTTTAGAGGATAGAGTTCATCGGGGCAGTTCTCGATTCCATTCAGGCCAGAGCCTTGCTCCCAGGAGACCAGTTTTGGGAGATCATGACCCTGAGAAGGTCCCTCAAGACCCATCCGGTTATGACAACGCAGAGCTGTCTGAGTCTCTTGGGCCACATGGCATCACATATCATGCAACACACAAGGCTGCGTCTCAGATCTCTTTAAGTGTGTCTGGCCATGGTTTATTCATCTGCCCATCACCATCTGGACTCAGTTCTCATCATACCTTCTTAAGTCCTCATCTCCCTGGAGCGGAGGCTGGACCACTGCATGGTCTGTATGGGTGTACCCTTTTTGTGGCCCAACCTTCAATGTCTTTGCTCTCAGATGCATCATCGTTGGGCTGGGGAGCCCAGTTGGGGTCCCTCAGGACCCAGGGTCTCTGGTCCTCAGAAAAGATCTCTCTCCATATCAACGTCAGAGACCTCAGGTGATCCGCCTACCCTGCCAGGCATTCCTACCTCACATTGTAAACACGGTCATTTTGGTTCTCACGGACAACATGATAGCTATGTTCTACCTCAACAGGCAAGGTGGAGCATGATCTTCCCCTCTGTGTCGGGAAGCAGTTCATCTGTGGGAGTTCTGCATAGCACGTTCAATCCATCTCAAGGCTTCTCACCTCCTGGGAGCACAGAACCAGCTGGTGAATTGCCTCAGCAGATCCTTCTCTGCTCACCATGAACGGTCCCTTTGGCCGGACATTGCAAGGATCATTTTCCAACAATGGGGAATTCCCCCCTTAGACCCACCCGGATCAACAAGAAATGCCACCAGTTCAGCTCACTGCAAGGCCACAGCCTGGGGTCTCTCATGGACAGTTTCCTGCTACCGGGGACAGATCACCTGTATTACACCTTTCATCTTATCCCACTAGTGCATGAGGTTCTGATGAAGGTCATTCTCATAGCCCCAGCATGGCCAAGGAAACATTGGTTTGCCCCCTTATTAGGCCTCTCGGCAGAGGCCCCACTCCTGCTTCCTTTGTATCTGGATCTGATCTCCCGAGACCACAGTTGGCTACTCCATTCAAACCTCAGCTCCCTCCATCTGATGGCCTGGAAGTTCTATGGCTGAATCCAGAGGCGCAGGCATGCTTGGAGCAGGTCTGTAAGGTCCTGCTAGGCAGTAGGAAGCCCTTCACCAGGACCACTTACTTTGCAGTTCTCCATCTGGTCTTCCCAACACGGAGTTCTGCCCTTGTGTTCCTCTTTGCAGCTTATTTTGGAGTACCTATTACATCTGAAACAACAAAATTTGGCTATTTCTTCAGTCAAGGTCCACCTCACAGTGATTTCGGCCTTCCATCCCCCAGGCAACAAGAAGTCTGTCTTCTCACATGAGATGGTTATCCTTTTCCTTGAAGGCCTAGAGAGGTTGTACCCCAGGTTAGGGATCCCATTTCTTCCTGGGACCTAAACCTCATCTCATCAAGGCTTATGGGTCCCCCATTTGAGCCCCTGGCAACGTGCTCATTAGTTCACCTCTCCTGGAAAATAGCCTTTTTAGTGGCCATCACCTCGGCCAGATGGATTTCGGAGATTCGTACTCTCATGTCGGAGCCCTGGTATATGATTTTCTTTAAGAATAAGGTGCAGCTGCATCCGCACCCGGCTTTCCTCCTGAAAGTGGTTTTGCAATTTCACTGCAGTCAAGCAATCTTCCTACTGTGTCCTTCACAAAACTGCATTCAAACAGGGAGGAGCAACCTCTACACTCTTTAGATGTTAGACTGGCCCTGGCGTTCTATCTACAAAGGACCAAGCCGTTCCGTAGATCTGCTCAGCTATTCATAGCGGTAGAGGATTCTCAACTCACTGTGCCATCACCCAGCAGGCCAGAGACAATGCCAGCTTTGACCAAGCAGTAGTGCAGTCAGCATATTAATGAACTCCGAATCCACCTCTTATGCAACTGCTTGGGAGTCACCTACATTGGAATGGACATGTGCAAGCACTCGAAGGAGAAAAAATGGTTGCTAACCATTCTGTAACTGTTGTTCTTTGAGATGCGTTGCACATATCCATTCCAAGACGTGCCCCCATTCCTCTCTAGTCAGAGTCAGCTGGTAAAGAAGGAATAGAGGGGGCACAGGGTCAAAAGGGTCCTTTTTACCGGTGCTGTGTGCATGTGGCACCAGGGGGCATGAGAGCCGACCCGATGGACACCACTAGGGGGAAAAATTCTAGCAACTATGCTTGGGGCGTGCACACACCTACACTGGAATGGACATGTGCAACACATCTCAAAGAACAAGAGTTACAGAAAGGTTAGTAACCATTTTTTCATGGCTCTGCTTGTTTTGATGCAAATAATTCTCAGTAAGAAAAGGTGACAGAAGGATTGTTTGGTAAGGAAATAAATTTGCATCTGAAAAAATACTGATTTATTTGTGAGATTCCTAGGAGAGAAGACCCCACACAAAGATTTTGAAGCAAATGACGGGGTAAATACCATATCACAATATATATGAGGATATAATAATGCAAACAGTAGCAAACATGGAGGAAGGGCAGGAGAATACATTTTCCTGGCTAGGAAACTATTGACCATCTGAAGCCAGGGAACAGGAGTTCAGAAGGATATGAAATGGGGAATTTCCTGGTTGACACAGATAAACTATTGAATGTGTGTAATGGATTGGCTTCTGCTCCCATTGAAATCAATAGGCAAAACACTTATTTGCTTCAATGGGAGCAAGATTGGTTCTGAAGAGGTATAGGTCAGATGAGCTGATTAATCTAGTTACAGGCACAGTTAGATAATCCCATCTATGCAGCAAACTCACCATGTTAAAGCCCCATTACAGCCTGGCAGTTGTGTTACAGATGTGCTTAGAAACAGAGTCGAAGTGCTGGAAACCCACATGTTTAGGAATCGTGTTTACCATGTTTTGCATTGAATCAATCACACTACCTGCTATTACCTTTTTAAAACCTCAGTAAAAACCTATACTGGAGAAGAGGTCCTTAGTTTTGTATATTTGTACCATCCAGACTAATGCACATGCATTGAGGAGGTGGTAAAATGGGGAAGTGCAAATGGAGGGATATCAACAGGCTTCTGCTTCATTTGCTCAGAAAGTTCAATCGCACAATGTAGGTGGTCATCACACCCAGCAGTTCTCTTTCGACCAATCTCATCAAAGACCTTTGGGATCAAAACCCTCGCTGTTTGCCGTAACAGATGGGAAGGAAGCTCTCCCTTCAGCCGCGTTTATGTATGCAAATTATTGAAAACCTGTGACCCTGATGACTGGCAAGGGTTGCTAAATCTTTTGCTTAAATCCTAGATGAAAGAATTTGTTATTTGGAGAGGCAGAGATGAGAACAAGTGGTGTAAATTTGTACCACATTGGCGTACACGGGGAGAGAGGAAGTGCTTTTGCCAATAATTTTGCAAGCTATGGGACAGATTCACCACTGGTTTAAGGAAGTGCAATGCCTGAAGACAATGGAGTTGCACTCACTTACACTAGCCACTGATTTGGCCCCATGCATTCCCTGTCTATTCAACTGCAAAGTAGCTGGAGAGGAATAAAGGCTCATAATAAAAGTATAAGCCCTTCCCAGCCCAGTCCGAATTAAATGATCTTTTCTGCCACAGAGTTTGAGCCGTATACTGTAATCTCACAGCACAAGAGAGCAATTAAATGTTGCCAATGACATGTCCTTTTCTCTGCACATTGATATGAGACTATGCCATATTAGAGTTTAAAGTAGCCAACACATATACTTTAAGAGAAAGCGGAAATGTCTCTTCAAAAAAGTGAAGCATCTCCAGGGGCTAGGAAATTGGTGAGTGACCAATGGGCAAAAAAAAAAAAAGTGCCATTACAATCTTTTTAAATGAAATGTTAGAATCCCTCTCAGTGGCAATAAATTCTTGGGATGATGAATTAAAACACTTGAATGCCCCAAATATGATTTAAGAAATAAAGTTAAGGAGTTACGGTTTTTGGTGTGGCATTTAGGGATTTAGATGAATGCTAAAATGTGGAGTGAATATCATGAAAACATTGCCTGACAGTACAGTATATGAGGCTGGGAATTGTCTCCCAAAGTAAGGGGTGGAACATCACGTGGGACAATTGAACCTAATCTGGACAAATCTATCACATATACTGGACTAAATGATGCCATCAGTTGCACCCTTCTGGTCACTGGTTTGCCTGGATCAAACTGAGGGCAGACTTAGACCCGCTGTAGGGAACGATCTTAGATTGGCTGTGGGCGGAGAATACACTGTGATAGAGGGCCACATCCCTAATTCCCACGATTTTTGGTGTTCGATTGAAATGGCAGTCACACAGTTTAATTCTCGTGTCTGTCGTGCTGGAGATGTAGCCATTGCATGAGCTTTTGCTTTGTGCAGCTGGCCCATGAATTTTTGTGGGTTCAAATAGCCTTTGTAGTTACTCTTGCAAATTGTTTAGCTGGCAAGTTTGACCAGAACAAGGAGCAACAAATTTAAACCTCTCTTATGAAATAATAATCCTTTCCCCTTCTCTAGCACCTTCCATCTGAGAATCTCAAAGCACTTTACAAACATTCATGTATTAAGGGTCACAGCTCCCATGCGAGGTGGGTCAGTATCGTTATCCCCGTCCAATATTTACAGGAGGAGAAACCGAGGCCCGGAGAGATGAAGTGATTTGACCAAGGCCAGCCAGGAGGTGAGCGCTAGAAAACAAGAATGAAACACATTTTCTAGTTCCCAGCCCTGTGCTCAGAGAGCAACTGTAGCTGAGTGGTTAGAACATGTATCTGGGAGCAAGGGAGAGTTGCGTTCTCTTCCTGACTCTTCCAGCGACTTGCTGTGTGACCTTGGACAAGTCATTAAGGTCCAGATTTTAAAAGGTATTTAGGCATTGCTGTGCTCAGTGATGCAACGCCAAACAGATTTAAGAGCCTGCATCTCATTTCAAAAGGGAGTTAGGCGCACTTAGGAGCCAAAATCCCATTGACAGTTGATGGAATTTAGATGCCTACATTCCCAACTCACTTCTAAAAATGAGATATAGTCTTCTGAGTCAGTTAGACTTTGCAATGCTGAGCACAGCAATGCCTAAATACCTTTAAAAATCTGGGCTGAATCTCTTTCACCCTCTGTTTAATTGGGGATAATGATCGTCCCCTTTGTAAAGCATTTTGAGATCTATGGATGAAAAGTATTGTTTATGTCCCAAGTTTTGTATTATTATTAACAAAACCATTCTTCCTCCCCCAGATCATGTCTCCAGAGATTCCAGAAAGACCTGGAACTAGCCTATTCCAGAGAGCCTCACTGAACTGAGCTTAATTTGTTAAAAAAAATATTTTTTGCCTGTTTATTTGTTTATGTTTCTCTCTCTCTCTGGTACTGGGCAGGTGAGAAGCCCCACCAGTGCAGCATCTGTTGGCGCTCCTTCTCCTTAAAGGATTACCTAATCAAACACATGGTGACGCACACCGGCGTGAGGGCCTACCAGTGCAGCATCTGCAACAAGCGCTTCACCCAGAAGAGCTCCCTCAACGTGCACATGCGCCTCCACCGTGGGGAGAAGTCCTACGAGTGCTACATCTGCAAGAAGAAGTTCTCCCACAAGACCCTTCTGGAGAGGCATGTGGCTCTGCACAGTGCCACTAACGGCACAACCGGCGCAGCAGGCACCGGCACCAGGGCTGTCCCTGCCGGGGTGGTGGCCTGCACGGAGGGGACCACGTACGTCTGCTCTGTCTGTCCAGCTAAGTTTGACCAAATCGAGCATTTCAACGACCACATGAGGATGCATGTGTCAGACGGATAAGTAGAATCTCTGTCTCTTTGTTATGAACAAAAAAAAAAATAGAAACAACAACAAAAAAGCTATGGCACTAGAATTTAAGAAATGTTTTTGTTTCCTTTTTATCTTTTTCTTTCTTCCTTTTTTTCCTTTATTTTTAGTTTCGTTGTTTTTGTACTACATGAAGAACTGTTTTTTGCCTGCTGGTACATTACATTTCCGGAGGCTGGGTGAATAATAGTTTTCCCGACCTCCCTTGGATGGTGGCCTTAAGGCCAGGTAGTGCTTCAGGAGCTCCACTGGTTGGATCTCTAGCTACTGGCCTCTAAATACAACCCTTCTTTACTACAAAAAAAACAAACAAAAAAATAACAAAAAAAAATTAAAAAATCTTTTTTTTTCTCACTTGTGAAGAGCACTACAAAAAAACAAAACAAGAGTATATTACGAAATCTACAAGGCCTACTGTCATTTTAAGTACACCGCTTGCAGTGTTTCAATGGACGTAATTCACAATTCTGACCGCTCTCGGACTTCACAGTATCCAGTTAGAACTGTGGAATAGATCGCTACTGGTTGAACAGCAACCAGACGCAACAAGGCCCTGCTGGTTTCCACCATTTGTCTGCTTTATCGTTCTCTCTCGCTCTCACACACACACACACACACACACACACACACACTCACTCTAAAAGGGCTGAGGAGAGGGCAAGGGAGTTTGGGTTGGATGGTGCGGCATCCCTTCAGGATCAGGAATAAGAATCACAGCTTCTTCTCCTGGATTCTGCTCCATCCCATGCTCTTAAGCTCACCCGCCCATCCCGCTTTCCCCTCACCACCAACACCACCTTTCAGCAGACACCAGGAAGATTCAGACAACAAGCAACGGTGGCTTTCTTTTGTAATTTATTCAGTGTCTTCGCTGAGCGCAGAGCCTCAGCACAATCAAGAGGGACTTTCACGGAAGGCAAAGAGAAACGCAGAGGAAAAACAAATATAGAGGTTTGCAACCTGCGAATCGAGGTACAAGAGAAGGATTAGTTCCCACAATCTTTGCAAAAAAAAAAAAAAAAAGTTGCATCAGGATTTATTCTTGTGGAAGAAAGAGGAATAGAGGGAGGGTGGGAGGGGATAATTTAAAAAAATAAGAGTTCTTGGGACTTTTTTAATTGAAAATTTTATAGAGGGGCAAAAGTGACGTTTACCAGATAGAATGCTGATTTTTTTAAATATATTTACAACAGTATTTGTGTAAAAAAAAAACAAACAAAAAAAGTGAGATTGTTAAAAGTAATTTTTCTTTTTCTTTTTTGTTTTGCGTACACTGCCACTAATATCTTCTCTTTTATTATATATATACATATATATGTGTGTGTGTGTGTGTGTGTGTGTGTATATATATATATATATGTATATATATAAACTTTTAAATTGAGACTGTTAAGGTTAGCTAACCTGCTTCCAGATAGAGGGAGGGTGGGGGGAGTGATCCTGATTTTTGTTTTAAAAAGAGGAAGGATGTTTCTTCATTTTCTATTCTAGTATTATTGTCTTTTTCCTTTGTTTTTTTATTGTTTTGAGAATTACCTGGGTCTGTGAGGGCACTGTGAGGTCATCTACTATAGTCTGTCCATCCTGCAATGGCATTTGAACTGCTACTTTGTTTGGATATTTGGTTCTCTTTTGGCTCTTATCAAGGTCCTGTTGTTTATTTTTTGGTGTTCCATCTTGGATTTTGTTCCTGTTGAAGGGAGGTTCATTGTGAGAAGCAGGTTTTCTAGCAATGTTCATTTTGCCTCTGGAATGATAGAATTTATAGTCAAAAAGTATGTAAGATCCGGAGGTTAGGATTTCCCTTCCTTGTGGTCACTGGAGAAGAGTTAATCTGCTGTATTGCTGTCACCCTTCCATCTTGCTCACTACGGATCTTCCATAGCTGTGTGGAAAACTGATCTCCCATTAATTTGTATTGATGCCAAAATAACTTTCTTTCCATACAATTTCTAATAATCTGCCCTTCCCTCTCATTTGCAAAAATGTCAAATCAAAGGACATGTCTTGCATTCTTTGTGCTCCCAAAACTGTGCAAGGAATGCAGGATCAGCATTTAAGATTCCTGATCAGCATATATGTCAGTGTCTTTATTTTGTTCTGTTGTCTCTCATCTGGCGTTCTCCCTTACCTCCCTCCATGAAGACCTTTGTGAGAATTCCCCCAAGGCAAACTCTCAAAGTACTTGGGTTCTTAATTCAGCTGGAACAGTGTCTGACACTATCTTTGTATTGTTTGTAATCCTTATCTAGGATTAGCACCTGCTGCACTCTAGACTTTATATTTTAGGCAGAGAAGAAGCACCTAACAATAATATGCAAACAAAAAAAGAAAGGAAGAAAAAGAAAGAAAAGAAAAATTATTTCTTTAGATTTTAAATGGGTCTGTATTTAAATTAAACTTTCTTAGGTTTACAAAACTTTGCTTGTAAAATCTGAAAATTTCCAAATCATTCTTTCCAGACAACTTTCTAAAAAATTGAATCAGTAGATTTTCTCACTAAATGCTGAGTATTTCTTAGCCTACAACTTCTATTTCAGATGTCTGTAATTTAGCACGGGTGGCTTAGTTGCTGTGGGTCAGGTGTATACGATTACTGACTTAAGGGGATACTGTCAGATACTTTAGGCTCACGTTTTTGTATAACATACCCTCAAGATCCTAAATATGAAAGGCATGATTCTTAATTACAATAAGATGGTGGAAAGGGACTTCAGAGCAGGCTTAAATACTAATAAGAACCAGGCCCTTTTTTTTTTTTAATTTACAGTTACCAGTTGTTTTTAAAAGTGACATATTTGTATCATTCTCCAATATTTTGACTTGGCTACGAAAGGAATGCAAGTTAATTAGCAAATATTATTCTCACATCTATGTTGATGATATTGATGCTGTCATGATGAACCAGGAAGTGAAAGAGAGAGAGCCTACGGTACAAAGGGCAAAAATTAATGTCTGCCAAATAAAGAACCCATTAAATCTGTACAGGAAAAAATGTTCTAACGACAATGGGGGGAGAAAACTATACAAAAGTATTTGACGGTGTCCCTTGGAAGTGAAATGAAATGAAATGATCGGACACAGTTTTGTCTCATGAAAGTTTTCCCACACCTTTATAGTTGTAGCCTGCCCATTCACCAGCTGAGGCCTGGAGAAAAGCTGTTTAATTGGCCATTGAGACATTTGTGAAAAAGCCAAGACATTGGATAGTTGCAATGTGAGTCTGATGTCAAAGGAGATACACCAGAGCGCATGAGATCAGGATTTACATCCTCAGAATGTTGAATTTAGACAGAACAATCCTGTTCGGATTAGACAGCTTCAATTTTCAACCTTCCCTAAATCGAACAAGCATCATCTTCAAAGTACAGATTTATAGCAGGACCTCATCAATTCTCACAAGTGCATTAAAGACCCATTATGAATGATTAAGTTGTGCTAATTAGAGAATAAACAAAGAAATAGATTTTAAATAAATAAGAGGTAAGAGTAATGCATCCCCGAATGAACTTTAACTGATTTGACCAGCAGTTCAGGCCAAGATTTTCAAAAATGGTTGCCTTAAATTTAAACTGATTGTAGTACATTATTAGTAATGTTCAGTAATAAGTGGCCTGGTTTTTCTAAAGCGCTGAGCACCCTGCTGCTTGGCTTTAGTAGTAGCTGATAAATGCTCAGCATTTGAAAATCAGGCCACTTATTTCAATGCCTCGTTGTGGAGTCGGGAGCCTCTCTTTTAGGCACTCATCTTTGAAAATATAGGCCTTGTTTTTTAATTATTTCATCATGCGTGCAAGGTCATGCCAGTGGAGAAGCAGGTTGGCCCGCGCTGTTCTGAAATTACCAGCACGCCCGCTGTTCTTGCCATGCGCCAGTACAAAGGGCCTTATTCTGCATCCCGTGGGCCTGATTCTCATTTACCCTGAGGTTCCTTTTAATGTAATTTACACCCACTTTAAGGCCCTTTTACAATGTCAGAATGCTGTAAAATTGGCCTTTGGATAAATGAGAATTAGGCCCCTGTGCACCCAGAACTCCCACGGAGACCAAATGAAGTCAGCTGAGCATATAGGAATTACTGTACCATTTTAGATCTGACCAGTCGTACACCTAGCCCAGTATCCTGTCTCTGACAGTGGCTAGTACCAGCACCTTCAGAGGAAGGAGCAAGAATAATGGACTAACCTGCCTGTAAGGGAAGTCCCTGTTAGTCAGATATCTGTTTATGCCCTGAATCTTGATAGTTCATGTCCCTTAATTTTGTACTCTAGCTAATATAACTGCCGACATTCTCATTCTCCTATAAATGTCTAGTTCTTTTCTTTTTTAATCCTGCTAAGCGCTTGGCATCAATAATATATTGTGGCAGCGAGTTCCAGAGGTGGTTATTTGCATAAAAAATATTTCCTTTCCAGTATTAAATATATTGCTATTGTCCCTTTATTCTTGTATTATATGCAAGGGTAAATAGGAGGACCAGATTTACCTGCTCTCTGCCATTCAGTTGAAGTCTGCCTCACTGGGAGATTTGAATGTGCAAGGAATGCAGAACCAAGCCATATATCTTTGTTGAGAAGTAAGGAGTGAACAACTGTTTTGTGTGTAGGTGTGAATTCTGGGGGGGGTGAATTAGTGAGGTCCTACTGTAATTATCTCTTGCAAAGGAGGTGATGGCACAACTTGTAGTTCATGGGAACTATCTAGCAGGCAGTACAGTGGCTGAACACACCAGCTTACGCCTCTGGACCTCTGGAGACTTGAATAGGACGAGCTTCACACAAGGCCCCAGTGTTTGTCCCTGTCACAGAACTCTCACAGTTTGGCACAATTACTAGTCTCTTACAAGGGGAGGTAGAGGAGTGGAATAGATGTGGGTATTTTGCACGAGATGCTTTGAAATAACTTGCACAGCAGCTGTCTCCATTATGCCTGCTTCTAGCCAATGCTTTTAGCTGCACTCAGATTCACCCCAAATTTGGGATGAATTTCTACTGGAAGGAGAGATGTTTTTGGAAAGGCAACACTAGCACTTAAGGCTGCCATGCATGTCCTCGGAGAATTAGATTTGCACCGAGATCAGTGGCCAAGCAAAGTCCATTTTTCTTTGTTAGTTTGAATTTTTTTAATCCAAAAGAGAGACATGAGTATAACCACTATGAGCCCAGTCCCTCATTTCTTGCAGACCCAAACTCCCAGTGGCGTTTGAGATGCCCACTGAATGCTGGATCATTCACTTTGCAAGCAGCAAGCTTAGGAAACAAACCTCTTGCGTTCAGTGGGTGTTTTCCACTGGGACCTTCTTCTCTTAGGGGCGAAACCAAAAACACTGAAGGATGAGACACAAAAGAGACTCATTTCAAGATACTTGAATCCAATCTAAAGTGTGAAACATCCAAACCATTTCAAACATGGCAAGCCCCTCAGGGAATGTCTACCCAGCATTTTGTACTGAGCAGGATTGAGTCTCCCAACCCACAGTGATAGACTTGGGCTTGACTTGCGTTCTAGTGTATAGACAGCACTTAGAAGTTGTGGCTTGGGCTGGAGTTCTGGATCTGAAGCCTGGGGAGGGAGGTGGCCTATTTTTAGAGTGCTGCTAGCCCAAGTCTGTCAACCCCGCTTGGTCCCAAATGCTGTGTTAACATACCCTCAGTGTCCAAGGCTGTAGGTCTGTCATCATCCTAATGCAATCTGCACTGCTCACTGCTGAAAATGACTCCTGCTCAGCAGGGCGCACCACCAGCCCTGCAGTAAGTTGCCCAACCCTTCCTTCTCCCCATCCCTGGCTACACCGCAGCATTGTCTATCTTAGCTGTTAGGAGGGAGCTTCCCTATTCGCAAGCAGCAGGGATTGCCACTGCAATGGCACAGGTCTCTTTCTTGCCTGCTTTGCTTCTCCACAGTGCCGAAATCCTGCTGGTTTGCCTGTCTCGTAGTCAGATTTGCCCACTCTCACCCTTCCACAGCAGCACAGATGTGACTGCTGACTTACTCCAAGAGTGCCCATCACCTATTCTCTCTCTCCACGTTCCCAAACAAAAGGATGTCTAGGAACAATTTCTTTGGCTAAGATCGAGTACAGTATCAATTTAGTACCTGATACGTCCTCTATCGAGGGAAGCTAGATCCTTGATTATCTAATCAGCTTATCCCCATCTTCAGCTCCTATGAACCCTTGAAATAAACCCAATATAAGTGAATTCAGCAGGGGGCCAAACTGAAGCAGCTGCTGATCCAGCCAAAAACAATTGCAGCTTTCTTCCCTTCCCACCCCCGCTTACTTCATCATCGGTGGAGTGGATATAAAGTGTAAAAACAAAGGAAAAGCATGTGGTCTGAAGAAGGAAAGATACATTTTATTCATACAGATTAGCTCAGCGCAGCGCAAAAGCCAAAGGAAAGCATAAACTCCTTTTAGCATAGAACTGTCAGGTATATTCCGTCGCCATGACACTCACCCAGGCTAAGAAGCACCTGTCTAAAAACGAGGCAGCCTCACTCTCGTATGTTATTTTAAAAGTAAAAGGCTGTTTGTTTCGTTGTGCTTGCATTGACAGTGGAGGGAAATATGTAAATAGTATAAGACCATCAGAAACCATCAGGGCTGGAACTGATGACAGGAGGGGAGAAAGAGGCCGGGCTTTGTAATCTGATTATCCCTGATGTTGGTATCTATTCAACCAGAATACTCTCTCTACAAAGAGGAGGAAGTTTTAGTAATCAATTAGACTAAGTCTGACCTCTCACCTGTGTAAATCAGCAGTAACTCAACTGACATCAAAGGAGCTACACCAATGTGAAACTGGTGTGAATGAAAGGAGAATCAGACCCAATGTTTTATATATGAAAACTTACCAATGCTAAACTAATATTTCTAGTTATTAAAGAGGACACTGTCAAGTACTTTTGTTCCAAAATGTAGGTTCTCTAGTTTAAAAGAAAACAAAAGAATGTTTTACAAACCTAATAGAACTAGAAATGTTCTCATGCTATTGTTTAACAGAGTCAAACAGTCCTTTTTTTGGTTGCATTTAAACAGTCTCCAGCAATGTTTGTTCTCCACATATCACAGCTCTGTGCTAGTGCATGAGAACCAGAAGGTGGAACTGGCAGGTGTCACTGCCCCGCCATGAATGAGGTGAAACTAAGTAGGGAACGAGGAAAAGTAAATTGGAATTGTAACATTCCTGCAGGCTAATAACTTAAGATGTAGTTAGTAACTCAAATATGGATATTTGTGTGTTTTTTATAAAATAGGAGAGGGCCAAACTCATCCCTACCGTAACTGCAGTGAAGTTAGTTGTCACACCAGGGATGGAGTTGGCCAGTGGTTTTTAATCTCACAATACTCTCCCTTTAATTACCAATTGAAAACTATCCAAAATAACAACAAAGGAGACACACTTGCATACTTTCAGAGACTTTTGATAACGTAATGAGTGCAATTACCATGAGAATCCACCTTCATGGTTTCTGAAGTTAAAAATACGATCCCATGTCTGCAGCCTAAAATTAAATCTATTTCCCTATTGGCATTCCCTTCCCTGCACTCAGTGAAATGAGCTTGTATGCACAACAAGAAATATACTAGGAAAGCACCTAATGTTTCTTTAATGCAAATTTAGCATAGCAGAGATCTGATTATCAATAGCCCCTGTAACCTCTACAGCCCTTTGTCTCGGACTGGACTGTGCATAGCAAGATACAGCCAGGCAGTGAACACAAGGACCCAGTCTCCTCATGAGTAAGAACTGCCAGGGAGAAATGGGAACCAAGAGGAGAACGAAATTGGTGTGAGTGGGGTCAGGAAGGAGGAGTGTCTTCCAAAGCACACTGTTAATTTAGATTTTAACCCTCAGCATTACACGTTTGTGCTAAAAATAAAATAAAATAAAACCTACCCTAGCACTATGATTCAAAACCTAGGGAAAGTAGGATCAAGTGGAATGTTTCTTGGGGAAGCAAATGTATTGCAACCTTATGTAGAATTGCTGCCTTAAAACAGAAATCCCTCTGGGGAGGGTGGAGTGTCGTTATTTTTTGTATCGCCATATAAATAGATCTGATTTAAAACATTTATTTATGTGAAATGCAGTATTTTGTGTTTTCCTCTTCAAGATATGTGGCAGCACTTGGGATGGGAGGGGACAGACGAGCTGTGACAACTCCACCAGTGGGAAAGTATGAGCACTAATTAAGAAGTATCTGGAATCTATTTGCACTGCATTCTCAGCTGTCTGTTAATTTCAGTGATGGCTCCAGGTTTGGGATCTAAAATAGTCCTCTTGTCATTTTCTTGCTCTTGACATTGTCTCTTCATAAACCACTACAGGACAAGTCTTGATCTCAGGCAGAACTCCCTTGATGTTAATAACTTGAGTACAGGCTTTGAGATTTGGCCTACTCAGTCACCAATCCCAACAGAGTTGATGAGAGAGAGACTCCACTGAAAAGTTACGTCCCTACTTTAATGAAGATTTTCTTTCTTTCTCTTTCTTTCCGACAAGTCTTTATGTTAAATTCTGCCCTTAGTTTATGTCAATGCATCCCCTTGATGTCGGGATTGTACGGGTGTCATCGACAGCAGACATTGGCCCTTTTGTACTGTTCAGTGATGACTTCTGCTAGGAAAAACGTAGTGTCGTCCCATAATCTTTACTACAGTGGATGTATCCCTGAGGTCCCAACTTGCATGACACTTCTGTCAGATTAATCCCATGAGCTACAGGCTTGTGTTTCCTCTCTTGGTGCAATGCAATTTCATTATCAGCTAAACCTTGCTTATGCTAAGAAGTTTCATACCTGTTTTTCAGCACTGGTGAAGCTGCACCACTGCTACCAATGATATCAGCTCTAGGGTAGGCCAGACTCAGGTGACATTGTGGCAAAACCACCTGTGCATCGTCTCCTCTAGACCTTATGCTACTGGCAGCACTAGTGCAACCCCCAGTAAGAAATTTCCTAGTGTAGACGTGCTCTTAAAGGAAGAATTGCAGCAATATGCATTGTGTACATCTCATGCAGTTGACTCACTGGTGATTTCCACCTTACTCAGTATTCAAAAGTGCTCTCAAGAGGTGTTCATAACTTGGATAGACATTCACTGAACGTGGACCCCAAACTGGGGCTTCACGGTTCTGCAGCTCCATGTTCCTTAGTATCAGCCAGGTATATGCTGTGATTCCTAGTTTTAACTAGGTGCCTTGTCCATCTAGGTTTGCTTCTGTTCTCACCTCTAGTTTGCAGCACTGATGCTATCAATATTTGTTGATGCTTGTGTTATCTCAAAAATCACCCAAATACTGAATATGTAATATTCGATAGAAAAAGAATATCACGTTCATGAGGAATTATGTCATAGTCACACAAATGTACATTTCACTAACATCCATTGCAGCTTTTTCCTGTGATCTTTCAGTGAAGTCCTTAGTCAGTTTTCATTTAGTCTAAACTCTCATTGATATCAATGCGATCTTTGATAGAATAAGAACTGATTAAAGACTTCAGGTTTGGCTCTCTGTCTATGGGGCTTTGTTTTGTTTTGGAGTGGGGAGGGTTGGACAAAGAGAGATGATCAGAAAAAGAGCTTAGAAAGAAAGGGAGGTTGCAACTTTAACTATGGAGCCATTGGCATGACTCCGTAATACATTATGGACATATATGTATGTATACAGCATATATGCACGTCTCTCCTACTTTATAAACACACCCATCTCTGTGGGCCAAATGCTGTTAAGTGGGTCTTTGCCCAAACAGGATCTTGGTTAAAAACTGAGTATTGACTCAGGATTTTGCCCAGCATATTTTCATGTGTACACATACCGGTACTGCAGGGATGGCCAAGTGTGCCTCACAGCACCTCATGTGGCCTTACGGCACTATCGAGAGAGCCCAGCATTGCATTCCTCATTGCAACGGAAATGTTCACACATGAAGGCTCTCTGCTCTGTAACTCTGCTCCCATGGTCACTCGCTTATTTCCGTCTGCTGTGGTCATGCCTTTGAGTTAATAAGAACAAAAATAAGTTATGGGACTTGAGCACAGCAGCAGTAATGGAGTTTTTTGATGCCTCCATCACCCTAAAACACGGATAGGAACTGAAATTAGCAAATCATCACACTGCATTAATGAGAATGAGGACTAGCCTTGGGACTTTCAAGATCAAGAATCTCTAAAGCCCCATATCAAACGGCTCCTTCTGCAGCTCATGTACTATACTATGCATAGGCCTGTGCATACATGTACACATATATCTAATCCAGTCTCCTTGTGCAGCAACTAACAATAATTCATGAACTGTCTCCTGAAACCAAGGTGGCCTTTGCCAAAGTCTTTCCAGGAGTATGTGTTTTTACTGTGTCTAGCAGACCAATCAACTATCAGGAGGAGGAAAATTTCAGTGAGCTATAAGAGTATTCTAGGTGTAGTTCGTGCATATATCAGACTGCCAAAAATCATGTCACGCTAGTTTATTTAGTGGGCTAAGTGAGCAAGTTTGGCTTTGGTTACCTACAATGGAAGCATGATAGCCCTGAAATAATAATAACCAATTTCTTCACTCCGGAGTTCATTTGCCAGATTGGGGTTTTGCTGTTGTGACATATATATATATAGTTTTGCTCATACAGAGTTGAGTAAATGTTATTTCTCTTCGTGTATCTTCAAGTATTGGTGGCATTTTCCTTCCTCCTTTAAGTTAGGCAACAATTTTTTTTCTTTTCTTTTCTTTGGTTTTGTTAAATGTTCATTGTCTTTCTATAGTTAAAATGTCTGTGACTGTCACTGAAGGTATTTCTTTTATTGGAAAAATATGTTATTTTTATTAACAGTAGTAGTGACTTTGTGGAAGAAGAGAAGTTGCTATTTAGCTCTGCTTAGTTAAATACAATACACTACAATGCAGTATTTCTGAAAACTAGAACATACAGTACACAATATATATAACAACTTTATATCTCTATATATACATAGTATATTCATTTTAATTTTGCATCTGCCTATGATCATAGAAAAATGATCGCTTACATTTATCATTCACCACCAACCTGTTGCAGCTATTTTGAAGCATTTAATGATCATTATTACAACTCTAGTTTGCTTTTTATATTATTGGCTTGTGTATTGTCTTAACAGGTTTTCTTTTCTAGATTTTTTTTTAATTGATCTGTTTAGCAAAATGTAGGAAGGTGAATGTAAAAAAAACCAACATAAAACAGTATTAGGCTCTACAAAAACTTTACGATTGTGTCCTGATATCCCTTTTATATCAGAAGAAAAAGCAATCAAAAAACATGAAGGCATCTGTGAGCTCTCTTCAAGGATATTCAGTTTCATCGTTTCATTTTGGGAAAGCACATGGCAGGTTTCCTTCTTCCATTACTGGCCGAGAAGAATGGTGCCACGAAGTATCTTGATCCCTTCACTCTTCTCTATTCTGTTTCTCCAAAAGTTTTCAAAGGAGAGATTATGACTTCCTTAGATGCCCCACCAAGTTAATGTTACGATAATGGAAACAAAATTCTCTGCTGCTATCTTGAATGTGACCAGTGGAGTTTGATATGAGTCAGAAAAAGAATTATCTTTACCTGTTGCCATAAACATGTTCTGATCACACCTTAAGTGTCATCTTTGCCTTCCCCATTTTCAGATCTCATCAACCTCCAGTAGATATGAGTGTCAGCTCAGGAGGTTTCATGCTTTAGTTTCCATGTTGGATGTTGTCTTTTCTAATTTTTGTGCAACACTCCAGAAATGCCTAGTTGGTTTGAAGTCTGGGCCAGATCTTATTTTATCCAAACAGATTTACTTTATCCCCAGAGTTGCTGAAAAGATTTAACTGGAGAAAGGCTTAACCAAACCCCATATCCAAATACTCCTGAACTGTAGGGAAGATTTGACCTGGAATCAAACTTCATGGTTCAGACCCATCTCTAGAGTCAATGCAACAGCTATGCCTCCCTTGATTGAAATTACAGAGTGACTTTTCTTTCCCTTTATTTTTTCATCAGAGAATTGGTATTGATACACCAGATGGGCCCAAGCTGCAAGTCCAGATCTAAACTACATACGAGTTTGGGGGAATTTAGAGCTGTTATTCTCTTTCAGGCCCATCTCTCTTTGGGTAAGATTCATCATTCTCTTCTAACTGAATATGGCTAAAGCTAAGTGGATGGGGATAAAGTATCTATTGTACCTAATTTCTTCATTCTCTGTACAGAGCTGCTGGGAATGAGGGATAGTCCATATAGAAGCCGTACTTCCCCAGATATGAGAAGAGCTGTGTCACCATAAATCAGTTTACTTAGAACTGGTGTTGGAGGGAAAATGTTATCCTCAGGCTTAGTCTACACTTGCAACTTATGTTTGTATAACTACGTCACTCAGGGGATTTCCACACCCCGAGCCATGCAGTTATACTGACCTAACTCCCAGTATAGATAGTGCTATGTCAACAGGACGTCGCCATAGCTACCGCCTCTCGGGGAGGTGGATTACCTACGGCAACAGGAAAAGTCCTCCCATTGGCGTAGGCAGCATCCTCACTGAAGCACTATGGCAGCGCAGCTGCAGCATGTTAAGTGTAGACTAGCTCTTCCTCTGTTTGTACAATAACGAAGTAGGGACTTCAACTTGGAGATCAGTGGGTATTGACGTTCTTTACATACTCTATTCTGATCATCTAACATACGCACTTCAGTGGAAACAAGACTACTACAGCTTCCCATTTCTTTCCTTTCCCCATTTCCACTTGCAATTTAAACATTGCAGTCTTCCAACGGAGATGGTAACATCCAACCTTTCTTTGTTCTCTCTGTATCGTTTTGACTCTTTGAGACAGGAGGGGGAAGGGAGCAGCCTCTCTAAAGCAATTGCACAGGTAACAAATAGTATCATTTTGTGAGATGGGGGAGGCTTTTTTTTTCCTGACAGGCACCTTCTGGTCCAGTTAGGAATTACTGCTTGCCATATTCATAAAGTTAATTCCATTAAGCTCCTGATACAGAGAGCACTGATCCAAAGGTCCATGATTTCTCATCACAACCCTTGCCTGGTCCTTTAGTTAGTTTCGAAATCATGTTTATTTTCCTAAAGAGCCTTTTTTCCCTGGTGTGAATGCCTGATCATTTAAGCAACTACACAGCCATTCCACACTTTCCTCTGCTAATCCTTTGTAAGTTTCAGTAACTCACTTAGGATAAATTATTAGTTACCATCATGTCTCTTGATTTGTTATCTTTACTGTTGCTTTTATTTTTCCCGATGCATTTTTTTTTTTTTTTTTTGGCAAAACCTCGGTTCATTTTACAACTATGCAGTTTACAGTGTGTATTTTTAGGTTAAAAGTGGTCTGACAAACAGGATGGTAACAGACTTGTAGATTATCCACACTAGAGATTGTACTTTTAGAATGTAGTGTGTATAGGATACAGTCGCCTAAATGAAAGTGAAACTAACAAAAATAACCAGCTGGTGAAAACTACTTTAACATATCAAGACAGTCATTTGTTATCCAGAAATCTTGCATTTGAGCAGCATTTTGAATTCTTATCTTTTCTTTTGTATTCTCTGTAGAAATGTAAACCAGAAGTATTGTGATGTTCTAAGGACCCATTTTTGAACTAGCATGCTTTGCCATTCTCTTACTGTGCAGGTTTTGAAAACTTATAGACTCCTGGATTTGATACCTACCTTGGCATAGACATCAAGGAAAGCTATTATTCCAGTATATCATTCATTATAACTTTCTCTTTCTAGTCCTTAACTGGTTAACTAGACCTTGTAGACTAATGCAAGATGCAATCTCATGTTTCTATAGACTGTAGCACTTGTATTCAGCAGGCACCCATCTCAAGTTCCTTTTATTATTATTATTGTTACTATTCTTACACAGCAGTTGACTAACGCAACAGGTTAAGTAACATTGTCACCACTAGAGGGAGCACTTATACTAACAGAACATAGTTTGTGCTACTTATACATGGCTAGAAAGGGATTTTCTTTAAGGCTCTTCACTGTAAGGTTGGATAATAAAGGAGGGAAAGTTTCTCCTTTGGAGCCCTTGTACCAAAATGAGAGGTATTGCACCAAAGAAAGGGAGACTTCCCAGGAAAAAGGAGGGCTTGCACACTCCACACAAGGGACTTCTGTTCACCTATGCCCAGTACAGGAAAAGAGTGAAGCTTCAGCTGCTGTTTCTGTTCCGCTTTAAAAAAGATTTTTTTTTTAAAGCTCAGAATGCTTTTTATTGGTGGGGGTGCAGTCACTTGAGTCAGGGCTACACTTGTTCATAAGTGCCCTAAACAAGTTTCACTGCCTTACAGTTTGCCTCATCTCCTTTTTTAATTAATGTCAGGAGGTAGGTCAGCATTATCTGCAAACCTGTTGGTTTATTCCTGATTTCAGATGTGTTGTGGGTGCACACCCCTGAAGTTTTGCTCTGAGTTTCAGGTTCAAAGTCCAAAGGACTGAATTTCCCAGTAACTCCATCTGTAACCATAACTCAGCCTAGAAAACTGGGCAGTAGGAGCTAGTCAGCACAGAAAGGATGGACATTCTTAGTCAGGGTCAGTGGGATCATTACTTCCTATTGTAAGCTGCTCTGAGCACTACTTTGTGGGCCTCATCCTGCAAGCCTTATTCACGTGAGCATTCTCCTGGGCTTCCGTGCACCCACTCACATCAGGAAGGCAAACCAAGCCATATGGAATGATAGAACCCTAAATATCAATTTCACCTACTCCCTTTAGCATGTCACAGGACTTGCCTGAACATGGCCTGTTTCTGCCCAAAGGTGAACCTGACTCAATGTTTGGGTTTCCCCCACCAGGCAGCTTTCACCTCATTCAAGGGTTTGATGGTTAAAAGTTTGCTTTGCTTTGCTAGGCTGATGCTTCTCCTACTTGAAAGACTGAATGGAGATGAAGCTGCTTCGTTTAGAACAAGGCACAAGGTGTTTGTGTTAGCCTCATTACTAGCCTGGACCTTTTCTTCCTCCCACAAGTCCATATTTTTGGTTGGCCTTTAAACATGTAATTTAATTTTATCGTAACTAGAAAATAACAAAAAAGAGAGCCCAAAGTATGGACACAATCCTTTACATGAAGACCCCTTTACTCTCTACCAACCGTGAGACACCTTTATAGTGCCAGAGTGGGGCAAAGGAGGTCCTAGTGTAACTGAGCAGCAGGCCCTGTGAATTTCCAATGGTATTACTTGGAGTCAATTGATTTTAGTCATTAGGCTACTTTAGGCAGAACTATTTATGTATCACAGATCTCATGAAAACGAGGTGGGTGAGACATCCCTGCTTCTGTGCAATAGAATAGACCTGCCAACCCAGTACCTTTGAAGTTTAGAATCACACTGCACTATGCAAGGTTGTCTGTAGGCAACCTCTCTTCATAAGATACCACACTGTTTTGTGAAGGAGAATGGATGTGAGTGACTACCAAGTGGCCTGAGTTCAACATTTCAGCAAATAGAGATTATGGCCCTGAAGTGCAGCCAGATGAGTATCTAGGACTTTTGATGATAGTATTTTGTATTGGGTAGGTTGGTGTTACATATTTTACATATTTTACATAATGAGTGTTATATCAGTTTTATAGTTTATAGATTCTCTGCCATGCGGAGGCTCTGGGGAAGGACTTCAAAGAATGATTATATCTTTTCCATCTCTGTCAACTCTGATTCCATATAGCTCTTTTCACAGAGGGCTCTCAACAACAAAACTAGTTCTTACAACTGTCATTTTTCTGCAGTTGAGGTATACAGGGTAGATTTGCGATGTACCTCCAGGATCTCCACATCCCTATTTGGACTCTGCCTGCTTAGATACATCTAGGAACAAAGCATGCAGGCCATGCTTATAGGATGGAGGACTCTATCCCGGGAAGCAGTGACTCTGAAAAAGCTTTGGGGGTTATGGCAAACATGAGCTCCCAGTGTGACGCTTGTGGCCAAAAGAGATAATGCGATCCTGTGCATAAATAATGGAATCTCAAGTAGGAGTCAAGAGGTTATTTTATCTCTGTATTTGGCATTGATGTCCACAATTCTAGACGGGTGTTGGTAAATTGGAGAGAGTTCAGAGAAGAGCCACAAGAATGATTAAAGAAAAACATACCTTATAGTGATAGACTCAAGGAGCTCAATCTAGTCAGTTTAACAAAGAGATTGTTACAGTCTATATATACCTTCATGAAGAACAAGTATTTAACAATGGGCTCTTTAGTCCAGCAGAGAAAGGTGTAGCATGATCCAATGGCTGGAAGTTGAAGCGAGACAAATTCAGACTGGAAATAAGGTGTACATTTTTAGCAGTGAGGGTAATTAACCATTGGAACAATTTCCCAATGGGGGGAGGGTAGTGGATTCTCCATCACTAGCATTTTTTAAATCAAGATTGGATATTTTTCTGAAAGATCTGCTCTAGGAGTTATTTTGGGGAAGTTCTAGGCGTGGTGTTTCACCGCTGATCACAGTGATCCCTTCTGGCCTTGGAATCTCTGATTCCTTCCTTTCTTCTTTCTGATTATTTGAAACCGTGTTAAATCTTTCCTGCACTGAAGTGGAACAGAGTGTGATGAGTACTCCTGTCTTCCTGAGAAGGCTAAGGGAGAGAAAGTAGGTCTTTTTCCTTTCCCCCCCTCCACTATCAGTCAAGGATTCGGGGTGGGGGTGTTTGTCTGGACTCTGTGTACTGCTGAATAGCAGTGGGAAAATCACCCTACCGTATAGCACTTTGCATGTGTTTATGTTTTCGCTCATTGCTCTGGGATGGGGCCTGTTCTGTTTCCATGCTCTCAATGGCTTCCTCACACTCCTTTCTGATTGTGTGAGGTTTAAAGGGGGATTCTTGAAGACCCTCAGATGCGTAAATAATCTTCAAACTATTGAGTACTCCTGGGTCCTTCCTGTGCTTTCCAAGATAATCTTCTAATGACCATTAGCTAAGTGGCAAGCCCTGGATGGTTATTGTTTTAATAAAAACAACAAGGGAAGGTGAGCACTGCAGACTGATTGGAATTCAGTAACCCACATGTCCATTTTATAAGTGTGCTTTATTTTGTTTTCCTTGGGCATTTTTGTTTTTAAATACTGAACAGTTCATATCTGTGCTGATAATTTCCACCTCTACCAGCCCCCCACCCCCGTCCCACCCAAAAAGGGCCCTGAGAATATATGTGTGTGTGTGTCTGTGTGAGAGGGAGAGGACTAAGGCTAGTGTTGATCTGTCTGTCTGTTTTAGGGTGGCTGCTGAGAGTTGCCACTTCAATGAATTGATTGCACTACAGAACCTTCAACTGGGCACTGTTAAAGTAAGGACTGTGTTTTGGGAACAGAGAAGCTTTATATCTTTTCTACACTTACACAAGCCCTTTACGATGGAGCCATCTGATCATCTTTGTGTAAAAAACCACTACTGACCTTTTGCTGTATCCATTCAATTCAATTCTCTCTTCCTTATTTTGCCCCTTCACAATGACCTGCCTCCTCTGCTTTTCAGCCATTTGACTTTTATTGTTCCTTTTTGTTTCAAGTAATAAAGGTTACATCTGCTAATGACAACTCTGCATTGAGTGGGCAGAGAGAAGACGGAGGCATGTGAAAGTATGGCTGGGAGACTGCAAATCCCACTTTGTTTGGGGGCATGTGTATACTTTAATGAGAGTTGATTTGCGGGGGGGGGAGGTTTGAGCTTTTGGTCTGGATAAGACTTTTTATTTTTGCACTAAGTATGACTGCACTGCATTGCACTACTGAAATGTATTTCCATGTGGTGGGATTGGAAGGGTACACAAGGGCCCAGTGAGGGAGAAGAGATGGGGGGGAGGGACAGAGCACAGGGAGCAGCAAAACTCTACATCTTTTCAGATCCACCTTCATCTGGCAGGATAACGCTGGCGCTATCTTTACTCCAGGAAACTTAGCAGACACTGAGACAACTCTACTGAATATCTTCTGGCCATCAGTTACGGGGGAAAGAGTTAGCACTGCCGATGAAACTAAACAGGCATCCTAGGACAAGTGGTTTCAAGGTGTTAGAAAACTCAGCTGAAAAACAAGATTTGTATGTGGACTGAGGGAGATCTGGGAGAACTGTTCAATATGAAATTGAAATCCCTGTTCTAGGCTTTAGCACCAAGTCATTAATCTCTAGTACAGATTCAAATGTCAGACAAACTCCTAGCAGAGCACTTGATTGCTCTGTATCCCTAGTTTGTATTCCTTCAGTCTAAGCATGAACTCTCAGCCCAAAAGGTGAAAAAGGCTACCAAAGGGTGGAAGATCATTGAAAAAGCACTTCTTTTAGAGGGCTGTTAAGGGAACAGTGCAATAAACAAGAGTTATGAACACGTGTTTTAAGAAGTGCTGGTCAAACCTTTGGGGAGAGATGTGGGGCGGGGGGAGAGATGGCATGGAACTGCCCCAGTTTAGAATATTCTTGCTTATACAGAACATCCTCAGTGTTCTTGTTGAGATTCCTGAAGGGATCAGTGTTCTAAGATTCTTTCATGTGGCCCTCAAGTGAATAGCCAACCTTACTGGGGTCTTTTGGCTGGAACCAAACAGAACCCTGAGCTGAACAGAATCTTTGTACTCATGGTGTAGGTTGGTCTATACCTTGATTTTAACAAGCCTAATACAAAAAAACGGTTAGTAATATGGAGCCAGATTCACCCCTGCTGTAACTGCACGTGGGCCACAACCTCACAAAAGATTGTGTCGAATCGATCAAATGTCATAAAGTTAAAGCGTGGGCATAACCTCTGCCAAAAGGGTAGAGATTAATCAGTTGACTTCAGGTATGGAAACTCTGTGCTTCACGGAGAAGAGCAAGCACATGAGCACATCTGCTCCAGTTCTGCAGTGCAGGAGTCAACTCTTGGCACAAAATGGTCAGGGAGTGAAGATTTCAAAAGCTGAACAATGAGAGTTGAGCGCCCAGTTTTGTGCCTAACTGTCCATCTGTGCCCTTGAAATCCTCCCCATGATTCTCCACAAGCCAACAAATTTCACAGCAGATTTTAGGTTGAGAAATAACATCTGGCTTCATGGGCACCCTGCTGTGAATTAAGGAAGGATTGGAGCTGAACCCTACACTCAGAAGGGAGTGACCCCTGATTTAGCAGGGTGTGTCACCGTGCAGAGCTAACTGCTGCTGCTCGGTTGAGAAAAAGATCTCGGACTTAGGAGTGTTGGGTCTGTCGCAGGGGCTGGGAAGAAACAACTCTATCTGGGGAGGAGCGTTTGGTTTGAAGGGAGTGTCTCTCTAGGGGGTCCTGAAGTGCCGATGACTGGTTAGCTTTAACCCACCCCTTCTAGTAAAGTTTGGGAGAGAATAATTTGGGATGTCTTCTGCTGCAGTGAAGCCAACTGCATGTGTTGCCAGGGGCAGTCCCATGACTACTCCAGAGACAAGTGAAATTGAAGGTTGTGTGAGCCTGCTGTGTCCAGAGTGCCTTTTCTGCTGTGGTAAAATAACAAACTTCTTTAATTTGAGCTCTTCTGGTTGATTGCTGCAAACTCCTTCCATGAGATCTGACTGGAGGTTGGCCATCTTTTGGCAGGGGGTAGAACACTGTGTGCCTGCACTGCTTTGATAAGATGACATTTTGCACTAGATTCTAACAAATAATGCAAACTGGAGACTTAAAGGCCCTGTCCCCACTGGGCTTTGAACCATGCTCAAAAAGTAGGTTTGAATTCAGGTTAAACTCGATTCCAGCCAAACCAGTTTCACCCAAAGTTTGGCTAGTGCTTGTAAATGAAGACCAGGCTAGTTTAAAACTACTTTTGAAAGCCACATTCAAGCCTAGGTTCTTTCACAGTGCCACCGCTCTATCAGGTCCCACCTTGGGCTTAAGCATGGTTGTTTATTTTTAATGTTTTTAAAATAGGTTGTTCCAAGTTACATGTTAAGCAAAACCACATTTGAAACCAGTTTAACTAGACCTGAGATTAAATACAAAACAAAATTTTCCAGCATGGTTCCAAAGCTCACTCTAGACAATGCTTGAGTGAGAAACTAAGGCTAACTTGAGTTTTATATTAAGAATCCAAAACAAGTAGTGTCAACTAGAGATGCCACATAATTTAATGTCCCGTGTTATCGCCAGATGGAGAAACACTATTTTTCCACAATCCTCCTCCACTTTTCAGCATGCTTCTTTTCTCTTAAGCCCAAATGGCATTGGTCAGTTGGTTAGATCCAAAACAGAACTGCGCCTTACTAGTCTTGTTTATATAGCGTCTCTTCCTAGTCATTGAGAAACACTATGGATGCACGCTCTTCAGAACTGTGCGGCATAGCTAGGGGTCAATACAATGTTGATGGTGTTTGCACTATAATGGCTCTGCGCGCAGTAATTTGACACCGTAACTGTGGCGAGGGATGGGGAAAAATGACACTGACACTTTTCAGAAGTATCAGAAGAACAGAAAAGGCCCAGAAAATATTACAGAACCATAGTAACAGCGCTATAGCTAAGCTTATAGGGAACGTGTTTCTGGTGGCTGGTCATGCTTGAATACCATAAAGGCTGTTTTCAAAACAGTAGAAAGGTTATGCAGCCCTGTCTCTGCAAAAATGAGAGATTATGCTCGTAGCGCGACTGTGCACATTTCCCCAGATTAATCATCCACTTTAAGGAAAAGGCTGGGAAATCTCAGATGTTCACACTGTCTGGTGCAGTCTTACTTTGGATCCAGAACTTCAGTCTCTCCCGCTATGGCCAGCCTCATTCTTGTTACAGTCCAAGTTCTGCACTGGTCTGACGGGCATTAAAGGCTATCAAGAAGACTAAAACACTTGGCCCAGCCTACATGTCTTGGTGTCGTCTCCCCCCCTCTCTTTTTGGTTTTTCCACCAAAGCAGCAGTGTGATTCGTGGTGAGTGGATGACAGATAAATTTTTGGTCCAAATGACAAGCTACTATGCTGAGTTGGGATTGGCTTGCTGAAGTCCTTGAGGACTGCAGCAAACTCTAGAGGCCAGGCTCAGTTTGCTGGGAGGTTATATAAGCCTATAGCCTCTGCTGCTTGCCTCGCCAAGATTGTTTTGCTCAGTCCCTGCTGGCACCCATGTTTTAAAAATGGAATCCAACCGTTGTGTCTTCTCTCTTCTGGGCCGTGGCTGTTACACCAACCTCTCAAGATAAGTTGGTTTTTATTTTGCTGTTATTAATGTGTCATTCTTCTACAGACCAAAAAAAAAAATGAAAAGAAAAATCAGTTTCTAGACATACAAGACCAGTGAGTGAAAGGTGACAATTCAAAAGAAAAGGTGAGCGAGAAGCAATGGTTAATCGTGTTGTTAGAAATCTAAGCGTAGCCTTACCTATTTCTTAACCAATGCTCACTAGTCACCCAGTAGTGGGGTCAGATAGGTTTCTCTGCTCATTCATGCTTGTATCCTATATATATATATATATATTCCTTTTGTTTGTTATTGCCGATGCACACAATGTTGTCTTTTACAATGCCTGATTTTTATTGTATTGTATTTTTTTTTATCAGTCTGTTGGTTTCTTTTGGAAGGACAGGACAAAATTTTCTTTTTTATTTTGAATTTTTGAGAAAAAATGCACTGGAAGTAAAATTGAAAACATTTGACTGCTTAAAAGGAAATCACACGCTCACCTAAAGGAACAGGCTAAGAAAGATCCAGCCCCCACCCTTCCATATTTCACTGATGTCCTCTAAAAAAGGTCCCTGTACATAGAAGCTAAAAAGACCAAACCCAAACAAACATCCCAGAGCAGAGGTGTTGATCCCAGCAATGCAATTGGGAGTATTTGGCACAGAAGGTTTTCAGGGTTGGGCAACAGTTATGAAATCCAGCCCCCCCACATGGGCCAAATTCATCCCAGCTGTAAGCAGCTATAACTGCAATGAAGTCAAGTGAGTTACACCAGGGATGGATTTGACTCTATGTGTTCAATCTACAACAAGACTTCCCCTTGGCACCCCCGTCCCTACAGCCATTTTTTTAATTGATGTCAGAATGGTCTTTTGGTGATGTGTCCTATTAGCATAATAGCCAGTGGAGGTTGCTCAGAGTAGGCAAAACCCATTCCCTATTGAGTAAATGGGTTCAGTGTGCACCATTTATGCATAACTTTTGTCTGTCAACCTTCCAATGTAATCCACCCCACTGGTAATAACTGATATGATCAGACGCCGGTGCTGAGAACCTGCCCCTGCAGGAAAATTGACTTTGAGTACTCAAAACAGTAAAACTTTTCCATAGTCTGATCCAAAAAAAGTCCCCCACTCACTTGCACTTTCAGGGCATATGGGAAAGTCCTCTCTGTCTTTCAAAATGGCTACAAAGTTCCTTTGCAAGTAAAGTAAGTAGAACAACCTCTCACTATCCTGTTCTCTGTATAGCTCATTCAGCCCTGAACAATATCCCTTCAGCACGGTTCCTGTCACTGAAGACAGGAGAGCTGATATTCCTGTTGAAATAAACTACATAGATGCAACATTTTAAAAGGCAGATGATTTCCCCTCATGCCATAGTCTTTGCATTTCCCTCCATCAGCTCACGATATTTCCTAGCCTGCTGGCTTGAAATCACGTGTTCAAATGTTTGCTTGCTTCTGTTTTGTTTTCAAAGGAGGGTATGTGGGTGGGGAGAAGGCAGGATCCATTGTTTGTCACTTCACAGTCCTAATAGTTGGTTTGTATCTTCCATGTTTTATGCAAAAACATACATTTTAAATCAATAAATAATTGTGCCCTAGGCTGAAAGATAAATGTTTAGGAAAGGGAAAAAAAAGATGTCAGATTTTTTTTCCCTACATTTTTTGAAGATTTATTTGGAAAGGAGGGGTACATATTTTTGTTGTTTAATATTTTCTATTTTTGAATGCATTTTCTTGGTACAAGACTTTTGTGGATTTTTTTTCTTGTGAAGACATTATTTAAAAAAAAAAGAAAAGAAAGAAAAAACTAATTGAAAAGTTTGCCCTTAAGGATATGCTGCAGTTCTGAGGTTTTAAAAAAATCATGACGTGTTAAAGTTGGGGGATTGTATTGTTGAGTTTTTTTGTAATTGTTACAAGAAGAAGTTTATATCCACTGCTGTTAAATATTGTTTCAGATGAGTAAGTAAAGGGATTGTTCTTATTTTTTTTTTAAGAAAGTTATTTATGAAATGTCACAAACACTGGACGGTGAGTTTGTGTGGAAGCATTTTACCACCTTGTGTCTTCACAGAGCTGTTGGTGACCCTATTTTCCCTTCCTCTGCCTTATGACTTGCTGAATGAGGTGAATTCAGGGGCAGAGGGGTAACAAGGTAGAGCCTGATGGGGGTGGGAGGCAGAAACAAATGAGTCTTCAACACAAAGGCTGGAAAAAGCAAAGGCAAAATTGTATTGTGCAATCTTGCCTATGATGTGATCAGCCAGCTTCACTTCTCCTCCTTGTAGCAGCGTGAGGAGAGAGGCTTACAAGGGTCTGAGTGAGAATAGCGGTGCTCATATCCATGTCTGTAAATGACACCTCAGCTTCTCAGTAACCATGCCCCTGCTCTTGTAAGCCCCACCACGCTCGCCAAGTAAGAGCACCTGGATCTTTGTGACCAACCAACCCAGCTGAGACCTCTGGGCTCTGTAACTGTTTCCAATTGCTTTCTGTAAACTAGAGCTCTGGGATGGGTTGTAGTTTCAGCCACCAAGTCCAGCTTCCTTGGCGTTCCTGCCTTCCATCAGTGGGGAGCCCTGGCTAGCTATTAAATTGGAGGGATAAAGGCTGGAGGTTGCCACATAGCTTCTTCATGTTTGAAGAAAAGAAAGAAGAGGGCTAAAGTAAGAGTAAAGCTGTGATCTAAAAACTCATTAGGTTGGAGGGAAGGGAAAGGGGAGACACCAACAGCTGTAATAATCAACTGGAGATATGTAACTGGGCTACATTCTAGGTCAACCAGAATCTTCTCTGTTCTGGACAATAAGAGCCAAATCTTGAGATTGTCAAAAAGACAGAAAGCTGAACAGTGGCCTTCAGTTCTCCTGCCTTTTAGTCTCCCTCTCTGCCTCTTTCTCTTTCCCCTGAAACTACTGCTTTGTGGGCATCTGTTCCAGTAAGCACTTTTCACCCTCCACCTAAACAGCCCTTGCTTTCAAAACATGGGGTTCAGTCAAGATTGACTAAAAATCATGTGCCTTCTTTTCCCCCTTTTGTAATTCAGCCTCCTTCTCCCTTCCCCACAGCTCGCACACGTAAGAGACAGAGGAAGCTGTCAAAAGTGCTACTTGTCTACTGGCATCCAGCAAAACAACATGAGGAGGAATATTTTATTAAATCTTTTCTCTTCACACACTTACACAGATCTTCCCAGGGAGACATCTTCCTCTCCTTCCCACACACCCATCTTATCCACAATCCAATCTTAATGGGAATTGGGGGGGGGGGTTTACTCCTGTTCCCATCCTAGCACAGTGAAACAATTTCTCTCTTGGGCAGAGTTCACGCCCCTTAAAATGTTAGTGACAAGAAGAAAAAAAGTTTGTGGCCTTATGGAAATGATTTTTAACCCATGATTTAACCCTAAAAATGGCCAACCTATTTGTGCCCGAAGTTTGTATCATTTTTATAATCAGCCTTTAGGACCTTTTCTCTCAGTCCATCCTGAGGATGATGGTAATGATGGAGGCTAAGCTGGTAGACTAGCAATTAAATTTGGACAGTCTAGTTTTATGCTTCCCTTACTATAAGTCAATCCAGTCCAGAGCCCTGCTGTCTGCTTGCTTTACTCACATCCTTTCCACTGCATTCTCTGCTTTACTAGTCAACTTGAGTATTATGGTGACCCAATGGGAGGTCCGTGGTGGCTGATTTGGATTTCATATAGTTCTGGATCTTTTAGAGGTAAAAGGGTATAACAGCTGCTAGAGCAAATGAAGCTTCTGATGGGCTGATTGCAGTATGCCTAGGTCAACAAACCCCATCAAATCACTGTAATACACCTGTGCTGTCCCCAGGCCAAAGATGAAAAAGTAAAATGGCTCTTTGGCTTAATTAAAACTGAGCTACAACCACCTAACTGCTACTGTTCAAAGAAAGCCTGTTTAAAGGGAGACTGTCAGTCCATAGCCCCAAACGCTGACCTACTTTCCCCCACATATTATCTTGTTGCATATAGGCAGGGTCATTTTTAGGGCGGGAGGGGTAGGCAGGATGCATTGTAAGGAGATTTTTTTAAAGAATTAGTGCTAGAATCCCCCTCCTCTAGCAAAACTATAACAAACAAGTTTGCACCTGGAATGTGAATTTGGCAAGTAAGGGGAGGGATTTTAAACCCAAATTTCCCACAATGTTGTTCTAATCAATAGCAAATAACACAAAGAAAGATACGAAAAATTTCTCAACATCAACATCATATATATAAATAGTTGCTAACCTTGGACAAGGACTTGAAATTTCTACTTGAATGTTAAGCTCTGGGGGGAGGGAATTTATTTCCCACATTATTGCATGTATTGGGTGGGTGGGTGGGTGTGGAGACAAAGGGTGCATTCCTAGAGGTCTTTGGTGCTGACTGGGTTAAAACTCTTTTCCAAGACCTGGATTTAACACAGTTAATGTACACAAGAATAACCTGTATCACATGCAATATTTTGATGAGGGGAGGAGAGTATTGTGGGAAATGGATTGGTTGGCTGGCTGGGTAGTCGTGTCTCCCCCCCGCCCCAGCTTTTGTAAAGTTGTGACTTCTACAGTGCCTTATTCCTAATAGATGCTGGCACTCAAACACACACACCCCCTCCCATACACACACAAGTTCAGCCTCAAAAACAACACAAACTGAGGGAAGAGTCAAAGTGTACCTCAGAGCCACACACAGGAAGGGTAGAGGTCATTTGCAAAAATAACTGAAGCCATGGTGGGACTGATACAATCACCTTGAAATCTGGAAAATTTCAAACATTCCAAATTTGAGCAATATTTCTTCCTCCTCTCCTCCCCGCTCCCCACCAATGGTGCTGCTATACTGCCAGGAGTCCAGTTTGCCCAAGAATAGCTGCCCAACCAGAGGCCTGTCATGCATAGCCCCATTTGTTGTTGGCATTGTCAAGTCCAAGGAGGTTTAGATGAGTCAGGCTTTTTCCACTACTGTAAGTGTTTTCCATGGGGTACGTGAATGCCATTTATTTTGCTTTAAATGCACTTTAAAAAAAAATCAATGCTCCAGACTGTTTCAAATACACAGGCGGAAGATAGTGCATGAGTGTCTGAACCCAGTTCACTTTATCTCCAGTTAAAATATACTCTGTGGTGTGTGTATGTATAGATGTGTGTATATAACACACATACCCATATCCATATACACACCACGAGACACACAAAGCTTAAGTAGTGAGTCTGTCTATAGTTAAGCTCACAAAACCAGATGCTACACAAACACAAAGGCAGCAGAGGAATTATGGTTGGGCTCTTGAAACACATCACAAAAAATGAAAACAGCTACTTGCCAAGTGACTTTGGTTCTTTCTGTACGTTCAATAACTATAGTAGGTGTGGGTTGTAATCAGAATAAAAAGGAACGGTGCTAACTGAAGGCAACTGAATGAATGGGCAAAAACCCTCTCAGTCCAATAATGCAATTAAAGTGCTACACCAATTCTCAGCTTGGTTGTTTGGGGGTTTTTTGTTTTTGTTTTTTAATTAGTCTGCAAAAATAGATGATCCTCCCACAAAAACAAACCCTGTCCTGAAAAAGCCCTTGTTTATGGAAGATGTCAGATCTCAAAACTCTTGGCCTTGCTCTCAATCAGTACATGCAAAATCAGTACTTTTTTAATGTCTGAAACAAAAAAATAGAAAGAAAAAAAAACTTTTTTGAAGCACCTTAATGTGGCTTCCCATTCCAGGAGTGGTAGCCACCTTTTTTCTTTGAGCACCTTATTGATGTGTTATGCTATCTGCTGTCTTTTTGTTACCTGTTGGCTGAATGGCTGGCTGTTAACATGTACACACATATGCAGGGGCGAAAGGATGGCTGTGTGTGCACCTAGTGCATTCCACATACACACAGGCCTTTCTATGAAATGCTACATGTGCACCCACATGCACGCACACCCTGCTGTGATATCTTTGTGTGTGTGTGTGTGTGTGTGTGTGATGCTCCATCTATGTTCCCGTTCCTCATTGGATTGGTTTGAATTTAGAGGGAAATTTCTTAACCGGTCTCTGCCCTTTTTGGCGGACAAAGTTAAAAATTCATAAATGGCTGAGGGAGGGGACATTTCCTTATTGGGAACAAAGAAATTCCCAACAATCATTCAAAGCTGAGTGAATGGGAAACTGCATTCAGGCCTAAATCCTGCAGTCTTTGGGCAGGCAGCCTCCCCGCCCACTGCTTTCAGTGGCAGTTATGCCAGAATAAAGACTTCATGATTTGGTCCCCAGCAGGCAAAGCTGCTTCTTAGGAGACAGGTCTTTGCCTCTACCAATGTGCGTTGTTGTGGCTGTGTGTGTTGTTATACACTCACACACACTGCTACACAGATATCTCTAGAGATATGGTTTGTGAAGATATGAAGAGCAGGTCAAAAGTTTAGAGGGATTATGAGTTCCTTTTGTTTCTCTTATTATACTCTGTAAATGGTATGTCAGTTATTAAACAAGCAAACAGAAAATTGTTTTAAAAAACCCTTGCATACGCCTTTTCTATCAAGTGCTTTAAAATATAGAATAAATACACACATCCTGCCAGTTTTTTCTTACAGTGAGAGTATCCTTACCTGCCATTTAATATTAGCCTCGTATTTTTCTCACGTATATTTACCTGTGACTTGTATTTGTTATTTAAAACAGAAAAAAAAAAGAAAAAAAAAGAAAATTAACTAGCGCTTCATTATACTATATTATTATTATTATTATTGTGACATTTTGGAATACTGTGAAGTTTTATCTCTTGCATATACTTTATACGGAAGTATTACGCCTTAAAAAATACGGAAATAAATTTTACAAGGTTTCTGTTTTGTGTGGAAGAGTAATTGATGTTGCTAAGAATGATGTTTGTTTTTTTGTTTTTGTTTTTTTGTTTGTTTGTTTGTTTTTTGGGTTTTTTTTAATGTTACCAGCACTTTTTTTGTAAGTTTCACTTTCTGAGGTATTGTACAAGTTCACACTGTTTGTGAAGTTTGAATATGAAGGAATAATTAAAAAAAAAAGTAAAAAACTTGGCAGGTGTCTGTGGGTTTATTTTCCTCCTAGAATATACAAGGTTGCATGTAAAGACACAATCCTGCAGTTGATAGGATAGAACCACATTGGCGCACTCACTGTATTGCAACATTTGACTCTGGGGCTAAACTCCAGAGGACCCTGTAACACAGAGAACTCACTGAATGGAAGCATAATATCACAAAATATGGCAAAAAGGAGACTTCTTACAAATAGAAGCTTTTTGGTCAAATAATATTTTAAAAATCCCATTACAAGAGCAGACTGTACGTAACCTGCCCTGCATCCCTCCCTGCTATTCCAGTCCTTGGCTCCTCACACACAGCTCTGCCAATGCCCTTCTATCCTGATCTGCAGCCCCCTGCAAGTCCTCTCCTGGGACCCCTTACAGGTCAGCATAAGCTCAGTCTTAACCTGCAATATCTTTACTACTGTACACTCCCTGTACAATTCAGCTTCTCTATTTCAGTCCTGAGCTGCAATATCTTGGTTCAGTGATTTGCATAAACCTACTCTTAAGATAAGGCAAAGGTCACCAAACTCTCTCATTGGTGACCTAAGTCAAGCTTGAATCCAAGACTCCATTGGTAAAAAGGCAGCAATGGCTGCTGGAAGTTATAGGATTTCAAGCCAGAGCACAAGATTTGCCAGTCTGGAGATGCCACTGGAAGGCCAAGCAAGAGTTGAGAAGGCAGGTGCCCTACGTATCCTAACCCATCCCTCCTCCCCAAACTCAATTACTAGTTTTGATTTTTCTTTCACATCCTTGGCCAAATCCTGGTCCCACTGAAACTAACAACAAAACTCCCAGTGACTCAACGGGACCACAGTTTCACCTCTGGAGCACACTTTTCAAATGGGGAGGCTTAATTTAGGGCACCCAGTTCTGTACTTGGATTGAGTCCAAACGTATAAACAAGGTATCCTAATTTAGGTGTCCTCTTGTGAAAGTTAGGAAACACACCCCCATCCCCACCCTCCTTCCTCGAGGCTGTTGGTTTTGCCCTAAAAGATTAGAAGTTCAAGACAAGATATCTTCAATTTGTCATAAGCCTGAAAATGAGATCCTCCCCCAGTGGGATACATAAGAATCGTCCCCACAGTCCTGGCAAAGCAACATCATCGCTAAAAGATGAGGGTCATAGAAACACATTGGATAATCATTTCCATAGCAGGGGTTGAAAGAGCCTTTTAACGGGAATCTAGAATTTTTTTCTCATGCTACAGCCAGAAGGCACTCTTCTCAAAACAAGGTAAACTCACCAAAACTGCACCCCGAGGCCATACTAACAATCCAAGGGCGTATTCCAGTGGTTCTCAGCCTGAGGATTGCAACCCCAAGGCATGTTGTTAACCAGCAGGGTCCTGTGGGATCAAAAGGCTGCTTCCCATTATCCAGCAGGTTCCATCTGCATAGTGAGTGGCAACTGGCTGCCCCACAGCCATTTTCATGCCTAAATTCTGTGAATGGTGCTGCACTGACAGCTGTGGAGACTAAGGTCCTCTATCCATCCATTAGATCAGGTACAGTCCAGGCAACAGCAGGTGGGTTGGCACCATCCCCACACATAGCCCCCCAGTTAGTGTTCCTCAGCCCTGCATTTGAGAGACCATCTCCAGAGATGAGAGGAGAAGGCAATGTCTGTGGCTCAGTCATTACCTTGCTTCTCTATTGAACCAGTTTTCTTCCCCAAGTTGTGACGTGGTCACTGGTACCCCTAGGAAACTGGCCTGAGACCTCCACACAGCCCTTCAGTTAGTAACAACATCTTATCACTACCAGCCTGGATGGTATTTTGAACAAAACCCTAGAACGGGTCGGCAACATTCGGCACGCGGCTCACCAGGGTAAGCACCCTAGCGGGCCGAGCCAGTTTATTTACCTGCTGACGCGGCAGGTTCGGCCGATCGCGGCCCCCACTCGCTGCGGCTCGCCGTCCCGGGCCAATGGGGGCGGCGGGAACCGGCGCGGGCCGAGGGATGTGCTGGCCACGGCTTCCCGCCGCCCCCATTGGCCCGGGACGGCGAGCCGCAGCGAGTGGGGGCCGCGATCGGCCGAACCTGCCGCATCAGCAGGTAAATAAACTGGCCCGGCCCGCTAGGGTGCTTACCCTGGCGAGCCGCGTGCCGAACGTTGCCGACCCCTGCCCTAGAAGGTAAAGGCCCTTCCCAATCTCTTGATTCATCCAGTGCAAACACCCTGAGCCTGTCTACATCAATGCTGTGTACTTCTCCCTTCCACCACCACCACCACCACCACACATACCCTTTCTCTTGACCAGCCAACCTCCAGACTGTTTTACGGGACTTGATAGGAGGAAGCAGAAAGGTTGTAACAAAAGATCTGATGCAGGATCGCTCTGCTTCCCCAAGGCCAAAACTCCCTCCTCCCCACCCAGCTACCCCATTTGTACCACAGTGCTACTGCTGCTGTGGCTTTTGTATCGCAGGACGTTGAAATAGTCGTGACCATCATCAGACTCCTCCTGAGCTCCCACGCTGCTGGCAGATGCCACGCTGGCCTCTGCTGAGCTGCCTGTGGTGGGGTTTTGTGAACTGCAGTCCTTCCCGCTGCTGCTGGAGGGCGTCTTCTGCAGGACATGGGGTGGCACATGGATCTTCTGAGTTTGTTTCTACAAAACAAAGCCACAAGGTTTTTTTCCTCCAATCATTTTAAATCAGAGACGGCCCCAAGGGCCATTGTTCAGATCCATACTTTCCCAGAGTCTGGGCAGGATTGCTGTCTACAGGTTGAGATCAGGCTCATCCTTACATTTAAACAGCTGCTCAGGTTCCCACCATCCTTCCACCTCTTTCCTAAGAGGGGAGAGAGAGAGAGGAGAGTGGGTTATGGAGGGGTTGAGAAGATTGGGTATGAAGGGGGCCTGAGATGTGCCCTTACACTGGTGCAGGCCCCCTGAGAAGCAACCTCACCCTTGACTGGTGTGGAGTAGGGTCCTCCATGAATCCAGCCCTCAGCCAGTATGGAATAAAACCCCTCCCATCATCCACCAGCCCCCTTGTCCAGTGAAGCAGGTACGGGCCTGTCATAACTATAAAGGGAAGGGTAACAGCCCTCCTGTGTACCATACTATAAAATCCCTCCTGGCCAGAGACTCCAAAATCCTTTTACCTGTAAAGGGTTAAGAAGCTCAGGTAACCTGGCTGACACCTGACCCAAAGGACCAATAAGGGGACAAGATACTTTCAAATCTTGGTGGGGGGAAGGCTTTTGTTTGTGCTCTTTGTTTTGGTGGGAGTTCGCTCTTGGGACTAAGAGGGACCAGACATCAATCCATGCTCTCCAAATCTTTCTGAACAAGTCTCTCATATTTCAAACTTGTAAGTACAGCCAGGCAAGGCGTGTTAGTTTTATCTTTGTTTTCTCAACTTGTAAATGTACCTTTTGCTAGGGTGTTTACCTCTGTTTGCTGTAACTTTGAACCTAAGGCTAGAGGGGTGTCCTCTGGGCTCTTTAAGTTTGATTACCTTGTAAAGTTATTTTCCATCCTGATTTTACAGAGATGATGTTGACCTTTTTCTTTAATTAAAAGCCTTTTTTAATAACCTGATTGATTTTTCCTTGTTTTTAGATCCAAGGGGATTGGGTCTGGATCCACCAGGAGTTGGTGGGAGAAAGGAGGGGGGATGGTTAATTTCTCCTTGTTTTAAGATCCAAGGGGTTGGATCTGTGTTCACCAGGGAGTTGGTGGAAGAGTCTCTCAAGGCTACCCAGGGAAGGGAGTTAGCCCATTGGGAGTGGTGGCAGCGGACCAGATCTAAGCTGGTAGTTAAGCTTAGAAGTTTTCATGCAGGCCCCCACATCTGTACCCTAAAGTTCAGAGTGGGGAAGGAGCCTTGACAGGGCCCATGAGATGTGCCCACATATTTGACAGCTGACAGATTGGGGCCCCCATCTGACATGCCCTCACACCTAGCTGGGGACCCCAATCTTAGCCAGTGGGATGGGCATGGGGCCTGAAATGGACCCTCGCATTCAGACCATTCCTGCAGGAGTTGAGAGGTCCCCACATAGTAGCTAGTGAAATGAAAGAGGGGTGATTACTGAGACACACCGTCACACTTCAGGGGAGCCTGAAATATGCTCTCAGCTAGCAGTCTGAAAGAAAGGGGGCCCAAATATACACCCCGTTCTCTGCTGACTTTGAAAAGGTCTCTCACACTCATCTAAGCCCAGATGGGGAAACATGAACTGTGCCTTCACCCTCAGCTAGGGGAATGAGGAGGGACCCCAGATATTCCATCATAGTCAGTCACAGGATGGGTGATATGAGCAGTTCCCTCACACTCAGCCCAGGTGTATTAGCGTGGTCAGCAGAGCCCTTACACTCACTGGGGAGGGAATTAGGGGCCATAGCAAAGCCCTCAGTCTGAGCTGGGTGCTGAGTTACTAGGGCACAGGGGCTGAGATGATTTCTTGGCCATGCGGTGGGGATTTTTCAGCAGATGCTCAAAATTCAACCAAATCAAGTGAGTTCCTGAGGCTGTGGGCAGCAGAGCCAGTTTAAGGTCAATACACTAGGAAGTACAATAAGCAACTCTAAGTGAATGCTGGAGTTGGGGACAGCAGAGATCTGTCCACTTAGACGCCATGTTTCCCATCAAAGTTACTCTGCATCTTTGTGTTTAATCCAATCAATGTAATTCAAGATTCAATAGCTAAGAAAAGTAACGGGATGAGTGGAAGGGGAGCTGATGATCTTATTGGAACTAACTTCTGGTTACCTTTCTCCTGAGGATCCAGACTATGAAACACACTAGGAGCAGAACTCCCAATATCAGGCTGATGATTATGTATGGAAGGTTCTTCCAAAAGGTCGTCTCCTCTGATGCTCCTGAAATTAAGTGAAGAGAAATGTGAGTTTGGCATTAAAATCACCCTTGGCCACATTCACCAAAGGCATACAGAAGGGGGTACAAGGCTACAGCTGTGATCCTCAGGCCTGATGCTAATCTTACATTTATTTTACACTAATGTAACACCATTGACTTCAGGAGAGTTACTCCTCAATGATGGTTGTTTTAATGAAATCAGAATCAGGCCCCACGTGTCCAGGCTTGACAAAGAAACCCTGATGGGAGGGCACTCTACCTCCTTCTTCCTCAGGACAGTCTGGATCTTCCTCTAACTGGTTTCATCTTAAACAATGCTGGGGGTAAAACCTGGTGACTATAAATGCCCCATGGAGACCACCTTGTTTAATTATTTCATGAATAATACAACTCAAAGATATGCTGTATCCAGCTCAGGACATTGAATCCTGCAGCCTAAGTCAGTTTCCGTTTCTGTGTAAGCAAAGCATCTCCATGAGAAGAGGCACTGCTGACAACTGTACCAAGTCTTTCTTACTCCAGCAGAGATCACGGGTACACATGTGCACCAACACTTCAATGGGGAGCCCCGTCCTGCATTGACTGTGCTCAGGACCTCCTAGGAGAAGCGTTCATACCACTGCACAATCAGCCTGTAGTGAACTGCCTGAAATAAACCTGGCTCTAACGCCAACCTTGAGTAAAACACAAAAGCAACCTGTCCAACTGTCACCAAAACAATTCTTTTTTCAAATCTCACTTTGGTAGGTTGCCTGCCATAAGTTGATATTTTAATACCCTGAGGGTTCTTCCTATTGACAAGGTAACGAATAACTGTATCCCGAGATACTGAACCTGCAAGGCCAATGTCATTGTTGGTAATTGTTGAACATTAGATTATTACCACCAAGTGACAATTGTTTTTGGAAAGCCCTGGAGAACTGGCTACCAAAGGACCGGGTGGGGAGAGCGGGATGGGAAAAGGAGGCAAACATGGTACCAATCTGCTAAAAAGAAAAGAAGAGTGATTCTGGCAGTTACCGCCCTGGAATTCTGACTTCTAGCTCTAAGGAACTGTAAGTGGTATTCCTTGGTCTCAACAAGTGGCCCACCCTCTGGCCCCTGTTGCCCTGGATTTGAAGGGTGCGTATACCCCAGAATGTGATCAAGCTACGTGCAACCATATTATGTGCATTTAGCCACCCTGAATTAATAAAATAGACCCACCACATAGTTAAGGGTTAATTTGGAGACAGGCTTTCAGAAGCAAGGTCAAAACTAGCTACAGTTTCTGCTAATCAGAATGGGAGGAGGGGACAGACAAGTAAACAACTGAATCTGAAAACCTCGGTGGCTGGAAATCCTTGAATCTAGATGCCGTTGATATTAAAAGTTTATTGAAAATTAGAAAAGTGATGATACAGTAGGGGTCATTATGACCTATATGTTTTGTAGACGTTAGTTATAAAAGATTAGCTAATAGAGTGTACTTTGGAGCGGTCCCCTGAAGCCATCTTGAGAGACGTTTTTCCTGACACCCTTTCTCCCCGGCAGGTGAGCAACTGGCCACCGCGAACCCGCTGTTAATTACTCAATACCATTCCAGATGTTAGGTAAACATCTGGTATGTTCTAAACCTATTGCTTATGTCTGCATGTGCTTACATCTAATAAACTGCAGTGTTAGACAAGAGCACCCGTACTTGCATTTAATCCTTGATCAGACAGAATAGCTCTGTTCATATTGATTTATTCCTGGCCCACCTAGAGTGAAATAGTTACGTTGCCCCTGCTGGAGGTTCTGAAAACCTCCGGTAACACCCCCACCAGCTGCTGTATGCTTTCTCCCCTCTCCCCAGCAGCACCAGGCCCTTACAGGGAGAATTGTACCCTTGTATTAAGGGCAGAATTTGGCTCCAATTAGCCTTCACACTCCCTGTATGGTAGGCAAGTATTAGAGCCAAATCCCCAAACCAAATCAGGGCAGATCACTTCCTCTCTCTGTCCCTCTAAATGCAGTCAGCTCTACAAACCACTAGACGATCCTTACTTTTGTAATTCAAGTAAACAGATCTGGCAGAGCACTGGGCTAGTGGAAGGAGAAATGGCAAGTGAAATTGACCACAAACAGAAAGTGACATTGACCAATCTAGCTTTATTGTCCAAGCTAAGTGAGAAGTGCAAAAAGTAAACAATCAGTACACAATCCACAGAAGTGATGAAAAGTAAATTAGATCTTAAAACCTTTCAGCTTTAATAATATCATTTACTAGTAACAAAGGCAAAAGGTAAATGTTAAAAATAATAATTTTGGCCATGTCACCCATAAAATGAATCTACTCTAGGGAAAGGAAGAGGGTGTTCTGGATGATGCTAATTTGTCAGTTGCAAAATAAACTTGTCAAAGGTGCCTAAAGGGGTAAATTTTCAAAAGTGCCTAAAACACCACTCTAAGGCGCCTAAATAGAAAAGGGTGACATTTTTCAGCTAGAACTTTTTTTCACCAAAAAATGTAGATTTGAGTCAACTGAAACATTTCAAGAAGTCATGTTCAAAAATGGTATCGATCAAAAAAATTCATTTTGAAAGGTCAAGACAAAACGTTTCAATTTTTTATTCGAAGCTTTTTTGGTTTCAAAATTTACTTCAATTTTATTGTTTTAAAGGTTAACAAACCTCACAATCATTTTCAGTCAAACAAAAAGTTTCATTCAACCTGAAATGAATTAATTTTTGACTTTTTGGTTCATCAACTTTTTTTTTTGGTTTTTCAGTACAGCCCGCAAACTGAAAAAATCAGTTATTCATGCAGCTCTTCTCCTACAGGCTTGTCTACATACACAAATTTAATCCAGAATAAGATAGGGTGTGAATTTAAAGCAGTTTCGTTATTCCTGATTAACTCCATGTGTGGATACTATTAGGGCTTATCTACACTGGCACTTTACAGCGCTGCAACTTTCTCGCTCAGGGGTGTGAAAAAACACCCCCAAGTGCTGCAAGTTTCACTGCTGCAAAGTGCCAGTGTAGACAGTGCTACAGCACTAGGAGCCGCACTCCCAGCACTGGGAGCTATGCCCCTCGTGGAGGTGGGTTTTTTAGAGCGCTGGGAGTGCTGTGCTGCGACGACACAAGCCACGTTAAAGCGCTTTAACGTTGCCGGTGTAGACAAGCCCTTATTCTGGAATAAGAGTATTTTATTACAAATTAGCTTAATCGGCTTCCAAAAAGTGCCTTATTCCCTCTGATTAACATGGAGTTAATCAGGAATTGCTATTCTGAAATAACTCCCATGTAGACAAACCCTGAGTCACTTAGGTGCTTTGGAAAATTTTACCCGCACTCCATAGATCTGAGTTATCTGTAGTTTTGTTGGCTCACCTGTCAGTTCCAGGAACATTCTCCCTTCATATATCCCATAAGGGAAGGTGTGAAATTCACAGCAGTAATCCCCAGTGTCATTGACTCCTAATAAGTGGATTGTTATCCCATACTCTGCTGCCAGCGATATCTTCTCAGTGAATGCCGGCTGGACCCTGGCTTTATCTTTGCTTAGGTAAACTGCAAGCATGACCTTGTTACACCTGTTCCAGTTCACCTGCGACACAATAGCATTGGTCAAAGAGAGAGAACATTGCAGGGTGATGTTGCTGTTTTCAATTGCAGAAACATTCCCAGCTGTTAGAATTTTCTCAGTTGTGTCCCCTGGAAGACAGCAAACCAAAGCGTAGTCATGAGAGTGATGCAGTGTAGGGCTTCCCCACAGCTTGTGAGGGAGAAAGTTCATTTGATTACCTAAATTCCCACTCCACTGCAATCATTGAAATCAGATAAAACAAGCAATAACCAAACAGGAAAGAACTATATTTGAGAAGGATGGGAATTCTTTGTGATGGGTTCGGTCACAGAGATCCCCTTGGGATTGTCACCTGATGTGCTAAAGTTACCTCTGAGCCCGTTTGCCCTGCCAGCTTGGGACTCCAGAACCCTGCCTTGTTAAGCCAGACACGCTAGCCTGCTGCAACACAGACCCAGGGTCTGGCCCACGTCCCCAAAGCTGCAGACTTTAACTAAAAACAGCTCAGCAGGTTACCTGTCTCCAGCACCCAGACACCCAACTTCCAATAGGATCCAAACCCTCAAATAAATCCATTTTACTCTGTATAAAGCTTATACAGGGTAAATTCATAAATTGTTCACCCTCTATATCACTGATAGAGAGATATGCACAGCTGTTTGCTACCCCCAGGTATTAATCACTTACTCTGGGTTTATTAATAAACAAAAGTGATTTTATTAAGTATAAAAAGTAGGATTTAAGTTGTTTAAAGTAATAACAGCCAGAACAAAGTAAGCCACAAAGCAAAATAAAGCAAAACCATGCACGTCTAAGCCTAATACATTAAGAAACTGATTACAGGCAATATCTCACCCTCAAAGATGTTCCAATAAGCTTCTTTCACAGACTAGACTCCTTCCTAGTCTGGGCCCAATCCTTTCCCCGGTACAGTCCTTGTTAGTTCCAGCAGACATCTCAGGTGGTAAGCAGGGGTTTTCTCATGACTGGCAGCCCCTTTTGTCCTGCTCCACCGCCTTTTATAGCTCTGGCACAAGGCAGGAATCTTTTGTCTGTGCTTAACCCCACCCCTACCTCATCAATGGAAAAGTACAAGGATTAAGATGGATTCCAGTATCATGTGACATGGTCATGTCACTGTAAAACCCCTAGTCTCCATTCTTCCTGGGTTGGCCCACGTGTACACAAGAAGGTTTGCAAGTAAATAAACTATTTACAACCAATTGTCCTAGTCAATGGGAGCCATCAAGATTTTAAACCACCATTAATGGCCCACATTTTTCATAATTACAATAGGACCTCAGAGTTATACTTCATATTTCTAGCTTCAGATACAAGAATAATACATGCATACAAATAGGAGGAACATGTTCAGTAGTTTATAACCTTTGTTATGATACCTTAAAAGAGACCATTTGCATAAAGCATATTCCAGTTACATCATATTTACACTCATAAACATATTTCCATAAAACATATGGAGTGCAACGTCACATTCTTCTCTTATTCTAAGGGAAGATGGTCCCAGAAGAGGAGGGCTCAGATCTGTTGGTGGAGCAATGTATGGAAGCCCAGGATTGAGTGATAATAGAAGACCAAATTGCTGAGGAAGGATTTTCTTCCAGTCAGGGAAGACGGAGATACGCTTATATAGCAGTATGCAATTGCCATAAACAAGCATCCCCAAAATTTCAGATTAGCACTCAAATGTCCAGGTACTTATCTCAAACTCATCAAACCTCCTTTGGCCTGGAATTTGGGAAAAGCCAGATTTGAAATATTTGGTTTCAGAAGGTTTGGAAATATCAACAACAGTTTTTTGGAGAATTGGGTTTTTGTTTATTTATTTGGTTGACTGTTTGGTTTTTTGGAGGGTGGGGGGAGATTGTGGGCAGTTTACTCTTATCTTTGAAGCACTATGTACAGAATCCTGCTGGTGAAATGATACTGACTTAGGTGACCCATAGTTTGATCTGCTAGGGCAACTTCTATGGGATGAAAGTCTCTTGAGTGTACAGGTAAGTTTGATTTAAAAAAAAAAAACCCAACAGTTGATTCATACCACTAGTTTATGTTCCCAGTACTAACCTCTCCCCCACACACCGAAAATTCCTTCCTGTCCTCACAATTTCACTGGACTTAAAAACTGGAAACAGATGCAAAATCTAGTTGTGCAGTCACTCATTCATTTAGATTGGTGCAGGCTTTGTGGCCAGAGCAAAAGAACCAAGTGATGGCTCCTGGACTCTGTTCCTAGCTCTACTACTGACTCCCTGTGAGGTTTCAGGTAAATCACTTAACTGCCTCATGCCTCAGTTTCCCCATATGTAAACCAAGGGCAGTAATACATCTCTAACTGAGTTACTGCAAGATTTAAATCATCAATGTGTAAAGTGCTTTGATACTAGAGATGTCCAAATAACTGAATATTCAGTTCAGGGGCAGGTCTGAAAAACAAAAATTCTCTTTGGGTCAACCCAAAACAAAAGTGTTCCAAAAATTCCAAAATAAAAACATTTTGACTTTTTATTTTGAAAGATATTTTGTTTTGGAAATGCCAAAATGAACCATTTCAACATTTCTGATTTTTTAAAAAACCAACACAATTGTCCAAAACTGACCTGAATTCATTAATTGTATTGGTCAGCCCAAATGTACATTTTTTGCCCCCCTCTCCCCGCCGCCCAAAAAAAAGTTTTGCGTGAAAATTTTCATCCAGCTCTAAGACCTTTGGATGAAAGGTATTACTAATAAACAACAACAGAAAAGTTAAGTATGACCTGCATTCAGCTGTACTGAAATGCATATTGTTTGCTTGAGTTCAGTTTACCAAACAATCTAGATTGCTCTGTATCAATGACCTGTCCTCTTCAGTAAATACCATTCCCCCAATCTCTGTCATCTGCAAACTTTACCAGTAATGATTTTATGTTTACTTCAGATCCTTGATAAAAATGTTAAATAGCAGAGGGCCAAGAACCTATACCTGCAGTACCCCACTAAACCAAAAAAAAACAACACACATCTTCTAAAATTACATTTTAAGGTCTCTCCGTTACTCAGTTTCTAACCCATTTAGTGTATGCCATGTTGATTTTGTATCATTCTAGTTTTTTAATCAAAGTGTCGTGCAGTATCAAGTTAAATGCCTTATAGCAGTCTTAAGTATATTACATCAATACCATTAGCTTTATCAACCAAATTTGTAATCTCATCAGAAAAAGATATCAAGTTCGTTTGACAAGATCTATTTTCCATAAGCCCGTGTCGATTAGCATTAATTATATTACCAGATGGCTGGGACAGAGCTAACAAGGTAGCTGTACAGTTTTAATGTGATTCCGATAATCAGCAAGACTAAAAAGAAAGCTGCTGATGGGAAAAAAAAAGAGGGATCCAAATCCAAGAAAATGGCAAGACTGCCAACAAAACTACAAATAACTCAGATCTATGGAGTGTGAGTTAAATTTTCCAAAGCACCTAAGTGAATCAGGGTTTATCTACATGGACGTTATTTCAGAATAGCTATTCCTGATTAACTCGGTCTTCCTTATTCAATTTCAGATGCCACCAGCATCTAATGAAGCACAGAGAGGTCAAAACTCACTTGCCCAATGTCACCCAGCAAATGCATGGTAGAATTAGGACTAGAACCCAGGATCCCTGACTCACAAGTGTCTGCAGTAACTTATAAGAAATCATAATAAGCTAGCAAACGCCTAGAACTATACCTGAAACAGGCAGGAGAGGAGCCATATGCCACAGCAGCTGTCCCAGAAGGAGAGGATAACCCATGCTACCAGAGAGTCACGAAAAAAGCAGCTGCTTGCTCTGGAGATTGGCAGGGCTGCAGAACTGCAGCTGTGAAAACACCGCAGCTCGAGTTGGGGGAAAGGGAAAGAGCTTTGGGGCGGGTGGGGTGAGCCAACTCATTCTTGATGCAACACAAACCACAGAGCCGTGGAGAGCGTGTTTCAGAAAAGACAACACAGAGAACGCTTTACAGCAACAACAGGCAGTGGTTACTTGTAACTGCAGGTGACTCAAACACCACTTCACTCATTAACAAAGGTGCCCTTATTTAGGCTTCCTGACCTCAAACTCTGATAAGTGGCTTACGGGAATCCTGCGATAACTGATTTGGGCCACAGCCCCTTCCTCATCCCCTTGTATGAATAATTACTTTTGAAAGATCACCATGAAGTTCCATGTCACCAGGAACTTAACCTACCAAGCAAAAAGTTTCCACCTTACAAGGAATCAGTGAGTTCCTTCAGACACTGAGTGTTAACACTGATCATGTGTATTGCGATTGCTTCGCTCCAGTTATTCCTATCACACAAAAGGCTGGTCTTAAACTGAAGCCAGCAAGTCACTGCCCTGCCCTTCAGGAAGATCTCCCATAGACTCAGGAAGATGTAGCCTCTTCCTCCTCCCTGCTGCAGCTGGGCTGAAGGGGGAGGCAACTCTCAATCCAATGTCCCCCTGAAAATAGCATAATGGGAATGGAGGCTTGGTGTTTTGAGGTGGCCATCTGACATAAATATATGGAGATATACCTATCTCCTATAACTGGAAGGGACCCTAAAGGTCATTGAGTCCAGCCCCCTGCCTTCACTAGGCAGGACCAAGTACTGATTTTGCCCCAGATTCCTAAGTGGCCCCCTCAAGGATTGAGCTCACAACCCTGGGTTTAGCAGGCCAATGCTCAAACCACCGAGCTATCCCTCCCCCCAATCTTCTCTGTTTGAGGCCACACACTCTGTAAGGCTATCCTTGCTCCTACAAGCAATAGTATTGCTATCAGTACAGTTATGTACTGGTATTTGATTGGGGCTTTGCATAGAACAGTGGTTCTCAGTCAGGGATCCGGGGCCCCCTTAAGGGGCCACGAGCAGGTTTCAGGGGGTCCGCCAAGCAGGGCCAGCATTAGACTCGCTGGGGCTTAGGGCAGAAAGCTGAAGCACCACCACATGGGGTTGAAGCCCGAGGCCCTGAGCCCAGTCACCTGGGACTGAAGCTGAAGCCTGAGCAATGTAGCTTTGTGGGGACCCCTATGGCATGGAGCCCTAGGCAACTGCCCTGCTTGCTACCCCCTAATGCCGGCCCTGGCTTTTATATGCAGAAAAACAGTTGTTGTGGCACAGGTGGACCATGGAGTCTTTCTAGCACGTTGTAGGGTGACCAGACGTCCCGATAAAATCGGGACCGTCCTGATATTTAGGTATTTGTCCCGCGTCCCGATTGATCTTCGGTCGGGACGCTGCACTCCGCTTTTTTTTTTTTTTTTTTTTTCTCTCTGCCGGCAGCACTCAGCTGTTCTCGGCTTTTTTTTTTTTTCTTCTCCTCTGACTACAGGCCCGGCAGCACTCAGCTGTTCTCTGTTGGTTTTTTTCCCCCGCTCCTAAAAACCAGAGGCTGAAGGTATGCATACCTAAGGAAGGGTAAGCATAATCTCTGACTGCCCGCAGCCCTGGGCTGTTCTCAGCTCCCGCCCCCGACTGCCGGCAGCACTGGGTCACAGTAGGGAATTGGGAGAGGGAGCTGTTTGTGTCCTTACACCGGCAGCACTCGTTTTTTTGGTTTTTTTTGCTCCGCCAGTGACCCCCCCTTGTGTCCCGATATTTTCTTCCTGTCATCTGGTCACCCTAGCATGTTGGGGGGGCCTCCGAAAGAAAAAGGTTGAGAATCCCTGGCATAGAAAACTGAACAGTCCACCTTAAAGAGCTCGCCATAAAAAAAACCCAATGGAATAGCAGCAGCCATGTCTCTTTCTAAAATATCTGCAAAGAGCGTGTGGCTGACCTGTGCCTGGTTAGTTTTATTTGGGATCTATTTTAGTGCCAAATTTAGCAGTGGCAATGAGGAAGACAGCTCCACCTCGACACCATGCACGGAGGGAAAGAGCAGGCCACTTTTTAAGAAATAGAATAATCTGCAGACCCAATTTTCTAGCTGCCAGAAGTCTTGGTAGAATAAGGGCTCATGAGTCTGACAGATCATCATTCTCTGAAGTTGATCACCAGTATATTCCAACTCCAGCTGCCAACAAAACAGCCAAGGAGTTTCAACTGTAGTCTGCTGTCTGCACGCCCATGTCATTCAGCTGTATTCTACTGTAGTGCAGAATGGCTGAATGACATGGCCATGCAGGCCACTTGTCTAGATGTGCTTTTGCCATTCAAGCACCTCATGTTTTTGCCAGTTAATTATTACTGTGTCAGAGACAGAGAGAGTACAAGTGAGCTCCCACAGTGTCTCAGGTAGTTCTAGATCTTCCCCGTCTCCAGCACTTCTCAGGGTTAGAGGACAATGGAAGGACTGATTTGTTGTTCTGTCCTGAAAGCTTTCAGGACACAGGCCTTAACTGAAGATTTTCCCACTCTTCTCTCATTTTGCCGCTTTCTGTATTCACAGACTGAAAAGAAAGGAAGGTGAGTCTCTTCACTGCTTGGGGAGGACCATTTCTCATCTCTGGCTTCATGCTCATAAAAGCATGCTTAACAGGCTGAATTCAGAGGTGAACTAAGAAATTAGAGGGAATTTAAACTGGTGTAATTTACATCTTCTTTAAGATGGTGTAACTGACACCTCCTTACACCTGACTCACCTCGACATGGAGATCACACCAGCTTCGATGCCCTGAGATTTAGGACCTGATTAAGGTTGCCACCCTCCCGGATTGGCTGGAAGTCTTCTGGAATCGGGCTCAATCTCCCAGGGGCTACTTAAGCCAATCCGGGAGATTTTAGGCTGCCAGAAGTCCGGCAGCACCGCCTGGCCAGAGCCTGCACCCCAAGCCCCTGACCCAGTCCTGAGCCCCTTCCTGCACCTGAGCCCCCTCACAGAGCCCGCAACCCCTCCTGCAGCCCAACCCTCTGCCCCAGGCTCAGCCCGGAGCCTCAGCCCACACTCCGATCCCCTCGACCCCACCCCCCAGCCCAGAGCCCGCACCCCAATCCCCTTACCCCAGTCAGATGAAAGTGAGTGAGGGTGGGAGAGAGTGAACAACGGAGGGAGGGGGGATGGAGTGAGTGGGGGCAGGGCCTCGGAGAAGGGGCGGGGCCTCGGGGCAAGGGTGTTTGGGTTTGTATGATTAGACAGTTGGCAACCCTAGACCTGATTCATCACTGTATTACCACAACCTTACACTGTAACAGCACAAAGGAAGCAGATAATCTCCTCCCCGACCCGCTCCATTTCTGTACAGTTACCAATAAAACCTCTTTTTATTTAAAATTACCTGAATGGGACTATTAGTTGAGACATCTATTGGCAGGCATCTTTGAGAGAGAATCTTACCCTGACCCTGGAGACAGCAGCAGCGCCAAGAGTGGGTGATAAGTAGGCCACAAAAGGTCAGAGGCACAGTGGAGGCTCTGGCCTCCCTCCCCCAATGCTGCCAGGTGGCTGGAGAGGCCCAGAATAGACACACAGCAAAGCAAAGGACCTGGAATGTACCAAGCACTGATCACCCAAGGAAAAGGAGTTGGTCAGACATCACATTTTTGCTTACAGACCTCAAATAGAACTACGGCTGACAGGGAAAACCAGCTTCTCCCTTAGTTCAGCAGACAGGCAGCCCGGCTGTTCTTAGAGGCAGAGACTTCTGGTTAAATTTCTAGCCAAAAACAATTCTTTCCCAGTAAGGAAAAACCTTCATTTGATAACTACATCATTGGATACTTTCCTGAATTCCACAACGCCTGCTTCATCCCCCTCCACACATTTGGAAAACTCAAAAAGAGATGAACTAACATATGAAACTTCTCCACACAAAGGTTCCCCTATGAATTGAGACTGTGTGAGAGAAATTTTAGCCCAAAAAGTAATTTGACGTGGGTGGGGAAGTTACATGCAATTGAAAATTGGAGGGTACAGTGGAAAGATCATTTCAAATTTAGTATCGTAACCACAACCCTCTACACTTATATTCTTGCAGCATGTGTGCTGGTCATTCTGTAGAAGCAGAATGTTCTTTGCACTTCAGAGGACAGCACAAGCATGTGCTGTTGACATAGGAAATGTTCCAACCACATTCTGATGAGCCCTTCTTTCCATTTTGTCATTGTGCTGCTGCACTTCGTGCACTTGCTTCTGCAGCCATCGAGTGCGGAGCAGTTTGGCTGGCTTACTTGGTTTTCAGGGGCTAGACTCAGTTTAGAAGACAGGAACAGCCATGTAGTCTCCTTACTAGCACCTGGATTTCCAGTAGCCATTAGAGCCACATGGAGAATCTAGCAAATGGGCCACCAACAAAATCTATGGGAGAGGTGGTTTCTCACAAAGTGAAGTCTTCCATATTGATTCAGTGGGCCTGATCATGTGTATGCAGAGACTATGGGCCTGTCTCTCTTCTGTGCCCACTTTCTGTGAAATGCAGGGGGGAGAGGAGGGCCTCCAAGGAGCCAGTTACATCTTCCTGATTCTCAGGCCAGCCCAAGGCTAACCCCAGCCCAGGGCTGGTAACAGGCCCCAAGGGACTATCTGAGACTAGCTGGAATGCACCAGCACTGGCCTCACCTCCTCCTGCTCTTAGCCCCACACTGTGCCTAGGAGCGTAAGCGCCAACCTTGCTTGCTCTCATGCAAGCTAAGGATTCCTCCACACTGGGGGGGAATTATCAGCTGGGAAAATAGCACCAATTTCCAGCCTCTTTTGCTGCTAGAGAAGATTACAAGGACCAGATTGCAAGAGGAAATCTGGGCCTATATCCTAAAGCACCATATAAAACGCAGCCCTGCCAATGCACCTCAGACTTCACCAAGAGCACACACCCTGCCATTCCAATCTTGGGCTCCCTGCACAGCACGAGCACCAGCACTCCTCCTCTTCCAGTTCTCGGCCACGAACAAAACGTTGTCAATGCACCTCAGTGCTGACGAGCAGCGCTGCAGCTAGCTCAGATCTAGCCAGCTCTTAGCACAGCTCAGACTCTGCATTTTAATCCTGACATTCCAAGACAGCACAAACTGGCCAGGGACTTCCAAAGATTAAGACAAACTTCCTTTTCCTATGTTACGGCACATAAATCTCCAAAAACACAGGGTTTGACAAACTGAACGAGAACATATCCCACTTCTGGAGCCTTGCCTGCTGCCAATAGTAAAACACTCACCCTTGAAGAGGTCTCTACTTGTGACCTCAACCAACACTGCTAAGGGCTTTAAGGGCTGGAACTGATTTAGGGCCTGAATTTTAACATCTTTTTTTAAGTCAAAAAAACATGTCTCTAGTTTTTGTGGGTGTGATTCTGGGGTGTGACTCCAAAGGAAAAGCAGCAAGCCATTGAGCAGTAATTTTATTCCTCGTTCTGCCACTGAACTGATCTGTGACATTAGGCCAGTCACGTTTTGTCTTTCCTTCCCCTCCCATCCTTCGACTTGCTTATTTAGACTGTAAGCTCTTTGAGGCAGTGATTATTTTTCACTATGTGTTTGTACAGTGCCTAGCACAATGGGGACCTGATCCCAGTTGGGGCCTTGGGCACTATTGTAATATAAATCATGAACTACAACATGTGCTCCTCCACCCCCTATCATTGCAAGTACTCATTCTCTCTCTCTCTCTCTCTCTCTCTTTGGAATCTGTATAATTTCACCCCAACCATACTTAAATTTTTCTTTCTGGTTGGTTATTTTTATATATGCCCTTTAAATAAGTGAACACTATGCATATATAAACAAAGTTGCTATTGAATGTGATCTCTAACTTGGCTGGACTGCTTTTATTATTATTATTATTATTATTTTATTATTCTCAAGATGTTGTGTGGCCTTTACCCATATAACAACATTATAGTTTGGGTGTATGGTTTGTTTGTTTTTTGCATTTGAAATTTATTTATTTTGTCCTGACATGTGCCTCCAGGTTGGAAAGCAGGATCATGCTTTAAATATGAATATCCAAAATGAGGGTTATTATGTATATTTTCCATATTCCCCTTGACACTAAGGTGTGCTTAGACGATGTCTGCACCAAAAAGACTGTCTAATATTGGATGATCAATATGCAGAATTTAGTGAATTTAAATACTGATGGCCATGCAGTTGTCTAGCAGATGTCAATACAGGAGACATGACTATTCCACCTCAAGTTGTCAGTGCAACTGAGGACTGGGCTTTGATGCTTAACTGACTAGGTCTTGAATTAATTAGGGAATGAATGCTATGACAATTGTGAGGACTACCTGTGTGAATTAAACATACAAGACATGGTCTCCTTAGAGAATGTTCACAACTTAAAAAAAAACCATCTGATTGGCGATAGTAACCACTGGATGGATAGAAATAGAATGAGACTTTCTGGAGGAACCCAACCTGGATAGTCCTGCAGAGAGCAGAATGAGGTTCCACTGTTGCATTTTATGACCGTGTGGGAGTGGAATAAGGACTGACAGGTTAAGGAAGCATTTAAATTATTGAGATTTGTACAAAACATCCTCCTCTTGAACATGCTGAGGACACCATACTACTGAAACTTGACCTTTTTTGCTTGGATACTCTTATACACCCACAACAAGACCCTCATGGCAGAACTCAAGGCTATGTTTCACTGGTGCAACATGTTGTTTAAACTATGCACTTTGCACCAGCCAGCAGAATAATTTCTATTTGTTGACCTTTCTTTTGGGCTCCACGAGAGCAATAGCAGATCTCTTCTGTGCGACAGAGACGGCCTCTGAAGACCCAGTGCTACGTTAATCAGGCCTGGGAGTCATAGCCTCTTCAGTCAGAAAGGCGTAAACAATATCGCTACTGCGCTCTTGTTCCTATCTCTTGTATTGTCCTGGGGAGCAGAGGAATAGGGGGGAAGACACGTAGCAGGGACTTTGCGCAGATCTGCGGGAGGTCATTCACCACCTCACATTCCACCAAATTAATTTACAATCAGTGAGAGATTTCTGGATGTCTGAGCCACTCTGCTAATCCAAAATTGCCATGTTGGCCTTGGTGTTCATCATCTATTGCCGTTGGTGGGCAATAGAGATAGCAATAGAAACCTTTGCTCTGCCTCGGACAGGAAAATTTGTCTATGGGTAGGGCCAATCATGTTCTTCCTAGTGATTTAGGAAAACCCCATCAGATGTGTTGATTGTTACCACCAGAACAGATTGGTGATTCTTGGATGGCACTGTGCTCTGTGACCTCAACCAATCATTGTACCCCAGCTGGTACATGTTGTCCTCTTTCTTTCTGGTATGCATTCCCGCAACTGAACGGGGAAGTTCCCTTCAAAAAAAATCTGATCTTTTACATTCTCCAGTTAAGGGAGCAGAGACTATACCATTGGACCTAGATCTCTGCCAAGGGAGGAGATGGAGAGATGCAGAGGGGATCGCTGGAAATCCTGGATCGGGGGCAGCAGGAGACACAGACTCCCCTTTGGCTTCCGCTTTTCTTGGCCCGACTCACTCCCTGAAGCTTGAGGGGCACCAGCTGCTGCGAATGCCTCCGAGGGGAAGCAGAGCTGATGGGACAGGCAAAGGAAGCCCTGGAGCATGGCTAGGAATTAGATGCACACATCTAATTGAACCAAATTGATAGTCAGAAAGTTGAAAAAAAGTTTAGAATTTCCCTCAGAAAAAGCTCTGAGCAAGGGTATCGGGCTGGTGGGTTTTACCCACATGCTCAGGCTCTAATTGATCACCATATTTGGGGTCGGGAAGGAATTTTCCCCTGGGTCAGATTAGCAGAGACCCTCGGGTTTTTTGCCTTCCTGTGCAGCATGGGACACGGGTCACTTGCAGGTTTACGCTAGTGTAAATGGTGGATTCTCTGTAACTTGAAGTCTTTAAACCATGATTTGAGGACTTCAGTAACTCAGCCAGAAGTTAGGAGTCTATTAAAAGGAGCGGGGGGTGAGGTCCTGTGGCCTACGATGTGCAAGAGGTCAGACTAGACGATCATGATGGTCCCCCTTCTGACCTTAAAGTCTATGAGGCCTGGCTGAGCCACCGACCACTGGGGAGTCAGAGAAAACTGGAGGGACCTTTGGGGCCAGGGCTTCCCCTGCTTCCAGTGACTGACAAGTCTGGTTCTGCCCCCAAGCTGGAAGCAGGCTCAAGTACCAATTGTAGCAGATCTGTGGTCCTTAGTGCAACAAAGAAATAAAGATTTAAAGCTACACAAACTCATTTTTATAACTATACAAACAGTAGGGTTACCATATTTTGTGCCTCCCAAAGGAGGACACTCCACGGGGCCCCGGCCCCGCCCAAGCCCCGTCCCAACTCCGCCCCCTCCCCAAAGTCTCCGCCCCCTCCCCTGCTTCCCGCGAACATTTGAGTCGCGGGAAGCCTGAAGCAGGTAAGGGGGAGTGTGGGGGGAGGAGGCGCGGCCCAGGCTGGCCCCAGCCCCGGGCCTAGGGTGCTGGCCCCGGGCCTGGGGTGCCGGCCCCGGGCCGACCACCCCCGGCCCGCCCAGCATTGCGGTCCCCGGGCCCAGCACCCCCGGCCCCTGGCACGCACCGCCGGCCCGGCCCCCGAGCCGCCGGTGCCGGCCCGGCCCCCGAGCCCCCGGCCCGGCCCCGGCAGAGCCCCCGAGCCCCCGGCCCGGCCCTGGAGCCCCCGGCCAGGCACCGCTCCGCCGGCCTGTCCCGGCCGGCCCGGCATGTCCCGATTTTCCCGGACATGTCCGGCTTTTTGGGCTTTCCCCCCGGACGGGGATTTGGAGCCCAAAAAGCCAGACATGTCCGGGAAAATCCGGACGTATGGTAACCCTAACAAACAGTGCAGAGGTATCCATTAGGGAGACAGAAAAATACCTCTCACTATTTGGCCAAATACTGCCTTTAATTGGTGCAAATACAGGTCCCATAGCTAACACAGGAGATAAATAAGAAGTATATAAAATAATGACTGGTGTAGAGAAGTTGTGCGCTCCTATTTCTCCTCTCTCATATAGGAGACATTTGATGATGTTAAAAAGCGACCAAGTTAACACTGAAAAAAAGGGAACAAACATTCTTTTACATAACACGTAATTATCCTGTGTAACTCACTGGCACCGGTATCGTTGCAGCCAAGAACTTAGCACAATTCAAAAAAAAGATTAGACGTTTATATGGATAATGAGAACATACATGGTTACATTCGTCTGAAAAAACTATGTATAAGGGATATTAAAAACTCTCATGCATCAGGACACCAGCCACCTACTAACTGTCTCAGGTTAGAAAGAAGCTTCCTCTAAGGGCAAATTATTCTGCAATTCTGCAATACAAAGTTTCTTGCGCCTTCTCCTGAAGTCTCTCTAGAACAGGCCTCTGTCTATTCTCTGTCGCTCACCATAGTATTTGAGCACCTTCCAGCAGTGCATTAAGTGACATGACTAATATCGGTTACATGTGCTTTGTTCTCTTTCCTCAGGAGGAGAATTGTGTGTGCAGTGTAGTGTTTTGTTTTAGCAGGGTAGTTTTTATGAACATAGGCATTACTACATTTTGTTTTTTTGTCAAACACACAATACTGGACTAGTTGGACAACTAGTGTGATCCAAACAGCTTTTCTGAAATGGTCTGACCTATCTGGAGTGAAATACTTGTCTGAGCCCAATAGTGCCGGACCTCTTCAGTGTGTAAACACACTGTTATCGGTTTCCATCTCCGGATGTCCTGAATGCTTCTGAGAAGCCAGAGGGAAGAAACAGGCACTGCAACTTCTAAATATGCTCAGGAATTTGGTGACCTTCAATCTTCATTTTCTGTCTCTGCATGTTGTCACAAGAGCTTTAAAGAAAGGTTTATTACCTAACCACCAAAGTGTTCTGGTTTCCTGGGGTGACCACTTAGAATGTAAGTAGTAACTTCTGAAAAAAAACATGTTTCCACTTGTAGCTGAACCAAGCAACCTATTTTTTGTTAACTTGTCAGAGCCAACTAATGCAAAAGCCAACAAAAAACATGATCAGTGTTGGCTTTTGGCCTGGGTTTATGAGGAAATTCACAGGGCATTGCTTTTCCTGGGGCTCCACACCACATGCAGACAAAGTGATGGTTGGCTGGGTCATAGGCTCGATGGTATACAAGCATATGGTATACAAGCACAGGCTATGGTGGATTTATGAATGAGATGTATGTCTTGAGGGTCATAAACATACTTCTTAAGAACACATTGCTTGCCTTCAGAATGGACTAGACAAAACATCAGAACAGAGAATTTGCAGCCCAGGGAGAGGGGATATTGGCTCGGGGCCTGTCCAAGTTACACCAGCCTTCCTGAGGCTGTCCTATGGGCCACAGCACTGCCTACAATCTCTGCAGTGCTGTACGCCGTGGCCCTATCTCCAGCATGCCCCCTACACCAGGACTTGCAAGGGAGTCCTTGCAGAGCAACGTTATGCTTGTCTTCTGCAGAAGGTGCTACTTCAGCTGCAAGTCTCTCCTCACCTGAGTCCTCTTGGTGAATGACTTTCAGATGGAGCACCTCTCTTTAATGTGTCCCTCGCCAAGACATGACAAGCACCTCATGTGGGGGTTGCTGTTGGGGTGGTCCCCCCTACATGATGGACAATACTTGAACCCTGGTGAGGGCACCACACAGGGCAGCCAACTACTCTACTAACACTAAACTAAGACTTAAGCCTCACCTAACGTACTACTACTAGAATATACAAGAAGAGGTCTCAGAAATCAGAGAGTGAAAACATGAGGTGAAGACAACACATCGAGCGCCGACTCTAGCCACAGGTGATTAAAAGGAACTGAGGGGTCAACGCAGTGCCACCCTTATACAACCAAGAGAGGGACTATGGCTGCAGGGTGTGAGTGCTGCCCCAACGGGTACTGGCTCCGGTGTGCGCACACACCCATATGTAACACATGGTTGCATCTACTTGAAGATTAGGCCCTCTATCATGTATACAAAAGGAGCCATTCCAGCCCTGGGCTCCCCACACAGCTCTGCCAATGCCCCTCACTCCAGCCCTGCAGCCCCCCTGCTATCCCAATCCTGGGCTCCCCACACAGCTCTGCCAATGCTCCTCTCTCCTGCCCTGCAGTACACCGAGGTGTTCCAATCCTGAGCTCCCCACAGATTTGTCAATGAATCTCCATTCTGACCTACAACACTTCCTGCTTTTGCAATCCTGAGCTCCCACATAGCTCTGCCAGTGAACCATAAAGCCTGACCTGCAGTATCCTCCGCTATGCTAGTGCAGGGCCATACGTAGCAATGTGAATGCACCTTATTCTTGCTCTTGGCCCTGGTCTACACTATGAGTTTAGATCGAATTTAGCAGTGTTAGATCGATTTAACCCTGCATCCGTCCACCCGAGAAAGCAATTTTTGTCGACTTAAAGGGCTCTTAAAATCTATTTCTGTACTCCTCCCCGACAAGGGGATTAGCACTGAAATCGACATTGCTGTGTCGAATTTGGGGTAGTGTGAATGCAATTCGACGCTATTGGCCTCCAGGAGCTATCCCAGAGTGCTCCATTGTGACCGCTCTAGACAGCACTCTCAACTCAGATGCACTGGCCAAGTAGCCGGGAACTTCTGAATTTCATTTGCTGTTTGGCCAGCGTGGCAAGCTGATCAGCAAGGGTGACCATGCAGAGCTCATCAGCACAGGTGACCCTGCAGTCCCAGAATCGCAAAAGAGCTCCAGCATCAACTGAATGGGTAGTACTGGATCTGATCGCTGTATGGGGAGATGAATCCGTGCTATCAGAACTCCATTCCAAAAGACGAAATGCCAAAATATTTTAAAAAAATCTCTAAGGGCATGAAGGACAAAGGCTACAACAGGGACACACAGCAGTGCCGCATGAAAATTAAGGCGCTCAGGCAAGCCTACCAAAAAGCCAAAGAGGCAAACGGCTTCTCCGGCTCAAAGCCTCAGACATGCCGCTTCTATGATGAGCTGCATGCAATTCTAGGGGGGACCCCCACCACTACCCCACCCCTGTCCATGGACATCTGCAAGGGGGAAGTCTCACGCAACAGGGATGAGGATTTTGGGGATGAGGAGATGGAGGAGGCGGAGGATACCCTCCCAAACTCTGGCTCACGGATCATGAAGCCAGAGGCAGCACCTCTGGTGAGTGTACTTTTGTAAATATAATGCATGGTTTAAAAGCAAGTGTGTTTAATGATTAATTTGCCCTGAAGACTTGGGATGCATTCGCAGGCAGTACAGCCCCTCCTTTTAAATGGCCAATCCAATGGGTGCTTGGTATAGGAAAGGAGGGCACTGCTGTTTGAAACCATTCCCACATGTTATGAAGGTTGAAGAAGCTGAAAGACTGTGGCTTACCATAGCTGCTGGCAAGCCGAATTCTGTTGCCTGGCCCTGCGTGTGTGATCTCTCACACCAAACTGGCAGGCCCTCAATATAAGAGGCAAAATGCGACCTTGTACCGAAAGCACATGTGCTATTAATGTTAACAGATTGGTTCACTGTGAAAGAGTCTACCCATTGTTCTCTAAAATGTGTCTTTTTAAAGACTACTCTCTCTTTTTTTCCTCCTGCAGCTGCAAAAGTTTCAATGCTCCCCCTATCATCTCCGTCCCAGAGGCTAGTGCAGATAAGGCGGCAGAAAAAAAACGCACTTATGAGGAAATGTTCTCTGAGCTCATGCAGTCCTCTCGCCATGAAAGAGCTCAGCAGAATGCATGGAGGCAAACAATGTCAGAGTCCAGGAAAGCAGAAAATGAACACAAGGACAGGAGGGACAAGCGAGATGAGAGGTGGCAGGAGCAAGAGGAGAGGAGACAGGATGCAATGCTGAGACTACTGGGAGATCAAACCGATATGCTCCGGCATCTGGTAGAGCTGCAGGAAATGCAGCAGGAGCACAGACCGCCGCTGCAGCCCCTGTGTAACCACCTGCCCTCCTCCCCAAATTCCATAGCCTCCTCACCCAGACGCCCAAGAACATGGGGGGAAAGGGGAGAGACCCTCTGAGTACCCAACCACTCCACTCCAGAGGACTGCCCAAGCAACAGAAGGTGGTCATTCAATAACTTTTGAAGTGCAGTGTGGCCTTGTCCTTCCCTCCTACCCTCATCCACCACCCCACCCAGTGCTTCCCTCCTCACCCACCCCTCCCTGGCTCCTTGGCAGTTATCCCCCTATTTGTGTGAAGAATTAATAAAGAATGCATGATTTTGAAACAATAATGACTTTATTGCCTCTGCAAGAGGGGATCGAAGGGGGGGAGGGCAGTTGGCTTACAGGGAAGTAGAGTGAACGTAGGGGGCGGGTTTTCATCAAGGAGAAACAAACTGAACTGTCACACCGTAGCCTGGCCAGTCATGAAACTGGTTTTCAAAGCTTCTCTGATGCGCAGCGCACCCTGCTGCACTCTTCTAATCGCCCTGGTGTCTGGCTGCGTGTAATCAGTGGCCAGGTGATTTGCCTCAACCTCCCACACCGCCATAAATGTCTCCCCCTTACTCTCACAGATATTGTGGAGATGCAATATTGTGGAGCAGCAAGCGGCAATAAAAATTGGAATATTGGTTTCGCTGAAGTCTAACCAAGTCAGTAAACTGCGCCAGCGTGCTCAGGGCCAGTGCAACCATTTAGGCAAACTAGGCGGCTGCCTAGGGCGCCTAGTGGTTGGGGGCGCCTAAAAGCCCGCTCAGGCGAGGAGGCATAGGCAGGGAGTTCCTTATCCACGTAGTGCTCGGGCACCACGCATCCCCCCCTGGCCCCACCAGCAGCCCCCCCCACGCTTTCCCTGAGTGTCCTCTAGCCCCAACTTGCTACCCCCACACCCACTCGCTTTTCACGGGCCCCCAGAGCAGAGGAGCTGAACGTCTCTGTCCGGGAGCAGAGCCTGTCTGTCTTTGTCTCCTCCATGCTGCTTCCCTGCACCAACTGCTTCCGCAGGGTCCTAGTGCACCCCTTGTCCACTGCCAGGGCAGACTGACTCGGATCCTGCCCTTCCCCCTCAGACCCTTTCATTTTCCAATGGGACCCTCCAGCAGCACAGGGGACCCCCCTGCCCGCAGTCACCACTCCTGCCCCATGTTGGGCAAGGAGGCACCCCCATCCCTCACCCCCAGTGAGGCTACAGTCAGCAGCAACAGCAGGGAAGGAGGCACACGCAGCGCCCCACCATGGGGTAGGCGAGGGAGATTCCAGGACCCTAAGAGGACCCTAGGAGCACATGCAGTGACAGCGGTGGGGGTGAGTGTGCTGGTAGGGGGGCTTGTACCCCAGAGCTTGCTGCTGTTGGCAGGGAAAGAGCTGGGGGGGAGGGGGGAGTCCTCCTCTCTGGCCCTTGTCCCATAGCAGCCTGCCTGTACCCCAAACTCATCCCCAGCTCTGCCCCACCCCAAGCCAGAGCTTTCACCCCTCCACTGCACCCTCAACCCTCTGCCAGAGCCCTGAGCCACTCCAGCACCCCAAACACCTTATCCCCAGTGCCAGCCAGAGCGCTCACCCCCCACACTCCTACTCTCGCCCTGAGCCCCTCCCACACTCCAAACCCCTCATCTGCAGCCACACTCCACAGCCCTCACCCCTGCACCCCATCCCTCTGCACCCCTCCCATCCCAAAACTCCCTCCCAGAGCCTGCACCCCAATCCCCTGCCCCAGCCTAGGGCCTGCACCCCAGGCCTCCTCCCTCACCCAAACTCCCTCCCAGAGCCTTGGGCAGGTGGAGGGCGGAGTTTGGGCGGGGGCGGGTTCTGGGCACCACCAAAATTTCTACAAACATGCCACCCCTGCGAGGAGGTGGAGTGAAGGTGAGCTGGGGCAGGGAGGGCTGCCCGCAGTAACAGAGGGGAACCACTTCCCGCCCCAGATCACCTCCACTCTGCCTCCTCCGCTGAGCACACAGCCCCTGCTCTAACTCTCCTCCAATCAGCGCTGCAAGCCTGGGAGGGGAGGAGAATTAGAGCGGCGCCGGCATGCTCAGCGGAGGAGGCGGAGCCAAGGTGAACTGGGACGGGCTCCCCGGGTGGGGTTAGCTGCTGCAGGGGGGTAGCAGCTGCCGGGGGGGGGGGAAGCTCCCCGGGTGGGGGGCTGGGTTAGCTGCCATGGGGGGTGCGGGGGTAGTTGGGGGGGGCGCAAGGTGGAAGTTTTGCCTAGGGCGCGAAACTTCCTTGCACCGGCCCTGAGCGTGCTTTTAAACATCCAAATGCGCATTCTACCACCATTCTGCACTTGCTCAGCCTATAGTTGAACAGCTCCTTACTAGTGTCCAGGGTGCCTATGTATGGCTTCATGAGCCATGGCATTAAGAGGTAGGCTGGGTCCTCAAGGATAACTATAGGCATTTCAACTTCCCCAACAGTTATTTTCTGGTCTAGGAAGTAAGTCCCTTCCTGCAGCTGTTCAAACAGACCAGAGTTCCTGAATATTCGAGCGTCATGCACCTTTCCCAGCCATTCCACGTTGATGTTGGTGAAACATCCCTTGTGATCCACCAGTGCTTGCAGCACCATTGAAAAGTACCCCTTGTGGTTTATGTACTCGCTGCCAAGGTGCTCCGGTCCCAAGATAGATAGAACCCATATCCCTATCGCCCTACCCAGTTAGGGAATCCCATTGCAGCAAAGCCATCCACTATGAGCTGCACATTTCCCAGAGTCACTACCCTTGATAGCAGCAGCTCAGTGATTGCGTTGGTTACTTGGATCACAGCAGCCCCCACAGTAGATTTACCCACTCCAAATTGATTATTGACTGACTGGTAGCTGTCTGGCATTACAAGCTTCCAGAGGGTTATCGCCACTCATCTGTGAACTGTGAGGGCTGCTCTCATCTTGGTATTCTTGTGCTTCAGGGCAGGGGAAAGCAAGTCACAACATTCCATGAAAGTGCCCTTACGCATGCGAAAGTTTCGCAGCCACTGAGAATCATCCCAGACCTGCAACACTATGCGGTCCCACCAGTCTGTGCTTGTTTCCTGGGCCCAGAATCGGCATTCCACAGCATGAACCTGCCCCATTACCACCATGATGTCCAAATTGCCAGGGCCTGTGCTTTGAGAGAAGTCTGTGTCCGTGTCCTCATCACTATTGTGATCGCGGTGTCATCGCCTCCTTGCCTGCTTTTGCAGGTTCTGATTCTGCACATACTGCAGGATAATGCGCAAGGTGTTTACAATGCTCACAACAGCAGTGGTGAGCTGAGCAGGCTCCGTGCTTGCTGTGGTATGGCGTCTGAAGGAGAGCAGGCAACAGAGTTGCAGCGGAATCGGTGGATGACGACGGATGCCATGAAAATAGATATTTATACCGAACGATGAGAGGACCTGCGAGGTGGATTCATGGCACCAGGAGAGCAGAATTGCAGTGGAAGCGGTGGAGGACAACGGTTAGCACCGTACACATTTCCCGAGTACCCGGGAGCCCATGACAGACAACATGGAGAAATTCACTGTTGAAGCAATATCAGCAGAGCAGAGTTGCAGTGGAAGTGGTGTATGACGACGGTTAGCAGTCCTACTGCACCGTATGCTGCCAGCAGCACCCAGGACACAGCAGCGGCGGCGTCAGTGAGCTGAGCTGAGCGGGCTGCACGCTTGTCGTGGTATGGTGTCGGCACAGAAAAAAGGCGTGAAACGATTGTCTGCCGTTGCTTTCACGGAGGGAGGGGCGACTGATGACATGTACCCAAAACCACCCGTAACAATGTTTTTGCCCCTGGGAGCTTAACCCAGAATTACAATGGACGGCAGAGACTGTGGGAACTGGGAGCTTAACCCAGAATTACAATGGACGGCAGAGACTGTGGGAACTGTGGGATAGCTACCCACAGTGCACCGCTCCGTAAGTCAATACTAGCTATGGTAGTGAAGACGCGCTCCGCCGACTTGATTTGCTTAATGTGGGCATATGCAGTCGACTGTATAAAATCGATTTCTAAAAATCGACTTCTATAAAATCGACCTAATTTCGTAGTGTAGACATACCCTTGTACACTCCAGTCCTTGTCTGCTGCTGGGCATAGGCAGCCAACTTTGTACCAGATTGCCAGGCAAAAAACCCTTCATTAACCTGGAGTTAATGCTGAGCGGAGGTACCGTCAACTTTTAGTGAGAAAAAGCCTTAAGACAGTGTTTCAATTGTTAAATAAAGTGAAAGTTCAAAGTGAAGGTTCCACATAAAAACAAACACACACAGTAAAATGCTGAAAACTGTTAGCCAGCTTCAGCCTTAACTGGTCTATTCTCCAGGTCTCATTGTTTTGCAATGAGAAGCAATTTTCACCAGCCTTAACCAGGCTGTTTTTAAGCCCTCGGATGCAGTGTCATCTCATAGGAGGAACACAGACTATGGTATTTCTTGTCCTTCTCAGGAATTCACTCCAGGGAGCTATTGTGTAGAATTTAAATAACACTGGGGCAACATTATTTTTTGTTTCTCACCAAGCTCAACACGCAGCTCATCCGCTCTGCATTGAGAGAGCTGTGCTCTGAGACTGGGACGGGAAGAGAGGCTGTGCCTGTGACTCTATAGGCCAGGGGTCTCAAACTCAAATGACCACAAGGGCCGCATGAGGACTAGTGCATTGGCCTGAGGGCCGCATCACTGACACCCACCCCTTGCTGCCCTCGGCCCCGCCCCCACTCTACCCCTTCCATGAGGCTCTGCCCCTGCCCTGCCTCTTCCCACCCCTTCCCTGCCCCCATTCCAACCCCTTCCCCCAAGTCCTCACCCCAACTCTGCTCCCTCCCTGCCCCCAGGGGGTGCAGGAGGGGTGCAGGGTGTGATGGGGGCTCAGGGCAGGGAATTGAGGTGCAGGTGGTGTGCAGGGTATGGCAGGGGGCTCAGGGCAGGGAGTTGGGACGTGGGTGGGTGTAGGATGTGGCAGGGGGCTCTAGACAGGGGGTTGGGGTGCAGACTCCGGCCCAGCGCCACTTACTGAGAGTGGCTCCGGGCTGGCAGCACTGCCTGTCCCAGCCCCTGGCCCCGCCCTGCTCCAGGAAGCAGCCGGAGTCCCGGGGAGGGGGGCGGGGAACGGCGCCATGTACTGCTCTTGCTCCTCCAGGTACCTCCCCCAAAGCTCCCATTGGCCGCGGTTCCCCATTCCCGGCCAATGGGAGCTGCAGGATGCAGTGCCTGGAAGCAAGAGCACGGAGCCCTCTACGCCCCCCCCCCCCCCCCCCGGCCCTGCCCTGCAGGGACATAGTTCCAGCCGCTTCAGGGAGCGGTGCGGGGCTCACGGCGCCATGGGGTAGGCAGAGGGGCGGGGGGGCATGGGGAGCTTGGCGGGCCACATGAAAGAACCCCGCGGGCCGTACGTTTGAGACCCTGCCATAGGCCATGTCTGGCCAAACTGTGGATCGCGAGTCACATGTGGCTCTTTTACAGTTAAAGTGCAGCTCACTGAGCCTGCCCCCACCCCTAGACCATTCTTCACTTACCAGACTTGGTGGGGGAGAGCTTGGGACCTCTGCCTTGCAGCAGGGTAGGGGCTTCTGCCCAGCAGGGAGGAGGGTCTCGGGGCTTCAGCCCACTGGGCGCGCCTGCTGGGGCTCGGGGTTTCAACCAGGAGCGAGGCTGAAGCCCCAAGCTCCAGCAGGTGCCTCCCAGAGGGCAGAAGCCCTGAGCCCCAGTAGGGGCACCCCGGCTCTTGAACTTCTTAAATTTGTCATATGTGGCTTGCAGGCTCAGTAAGTTTGGCCACCCTTTCGATAGCCCAGCTTCACTCTGTGGGAATTCATCCCTGGTGTTAGGAAGCACTTCTCTACTGACTTCAATGTAGTTCCTTCTACTGTGGGTAGTGGCAGATGTAGAGCTTGGTGTTAATGACCATACCATGTGGTAAATCTGCCTGGGAGTGAAATGGATTAGGATTACACTGCTGGTGGGGAGCAACAGACTGGCCTCCCTGCGTGTGCATGCGTCTGCATACGTGAATGCCCATAGCATGCTTCTATTTATCTGTCTGCACCTGAACTTCACATTTTGCAGTTCTCTCCATGGCCACATGGTGTCCCCAGTGTCACTGTGCAAGGAAGCAGTGGGTAGAAGCCGTTCAAAGGAAAGCAGCTCATTGAAAAAAAATCAAGAATTTATCTTTAAAATGTCCTTAGCCACTATCGGAGATAAATCCAGCATTTGTCATTGCAGTAATAAACCTATGAGACTAAGGGGAGAGAAGGAGGAGCAAGGGAATGTCAAATACCATGATGAATCTACTAAGTGAGAACTCACTTTCTAATACATGTCCAGGCCCGATTACACCCATTCTCACTCCAGACAGCAGTCGCATATCCAGGAGGCTCTGCCTTCTCACTTCCACCAAACTGGTTCAATTTATTGTTTGAGGCCAATCAATTACCAACAAAGCTTCCAGGCAACTCTTAGATCGACTCAGACTAAGAATATGTTTTATTGCCACACTCTCTGCATGACACTTACATTAATTCATTCTTTCTCTGCCCTGATATGGCCTCACTCAGCTTCACTGTGCCACCTTCCTCACTGCCCCATGCAGCTTCCTCCATAGCCCCTCTGCCACCTCTCACCAACACAATAGTCTCACCTACCTCTCCTGTTTCACCCTTCTCTGCATTTTTTCTGTGTTGCATCTTTGGATAAAATTCTGATCTGCTAAGAATTATAGATTTTTCAATACCCTATGGTTCCACACCAGGGATTCAACCAGGGACCTCAAGAGACCAAAAAATGAGTTGCTACAACTAAAGAGCCAACTGTAATAGACACATATCCTCGGCAGCTCAGACCTAGATTAGAACCTGTAACACACACACACACACACACACACACACACTTACTTACGGGTTATAAGTACATTGTGGGCCTAGCAAAACTTTCCTGTCAGTGAATGCAATTTACGAATTTATTGTTTCTCATTACTGATATTATAATCTTACAAAAACAAGACAACTCTCAATGAAACCAAAAGGCAACAATTTTAACAAAGTGAAACTTTGCTTACAAACATGTAATTGACATGTGGAACTCACGTCCACCAGATATTTTTCAGACAAACTGCTTAGTAGGATTCAAGCAAGAATTAGATATTTATCTGCAGAGCAAGTGCACCATCCCCAGTTATCCTAGCTAGGATAAACATTTATAATTGATATCAAGATTTATGCATCAGGGCACAAGCCAAACTGACTGGCCTACATTCGGAAGAAACGTCTCACATTGGTATGTTATTGCATAATTGTCCATCAAAGTGGCTGTACTCCTTCCTCGAAAGCACCTGCTACTCAGAGGAAGGATAGGCCTTGTGGTTAAGGTACTGACTGGGACTCTGGAGAACGCCTTTCAATTTCTCCCCCCAGACTTTCTATGCGACCTTGGACATGTCACTTAATTGCTCTACCACCATTTGTAAAACTCGAAGGATAATACAAAGGTTATCTGAAAGGAAGTATGTCTTGACTGTTTAACGTCTTTGGAGAAAGGACCATCTCTTACTATATGTACAGTACCTAGCACAATGGGATCATGATCTCAGTTGGGGCTTTGGAAGGGTTGCTTTAATATAGATAATTACATCTGAAGAAAAAAAAAGACATGAGGGTTGCAAAGTCAAGCACTCAAAAGTTGGGAATTTCAGAATTAAGATTGCCTGTACAACCTTTCCCCCTGCAGCCCCCCTCCCCCGTATGTATGCAGCATTGTGATACAGTCTTTAATTACGTGATCACATAATATTTTTTCTCCAGGATGCTCGGTTGCTCTGCAGAGATGGCGCATACACAGTCCTGTTGGCTCGTAAGGCTTGTGTGGGGCTGGAGCACGCCCAATGCAGATAGAATCTTCAGAGAAGTTGGCTGCAAACTCGTAACAAGTCTGTACTGAGCATGTGCAAACAGATTTTTCAGAGGGTCACACCTTGGCCAAATTTTCACAGGACCAGGAAAATTCACATCCTGGACACTAGAGCTAGCATTCCTCAACAAAATAATTGTTGAAGCTTTTTTAAACATGGGCAAAACAACTTATTTTTCCCTAAGCTTGTGCTTGGAAAGAGCTTAACTGTTTTAGCTGAAATTAAAAAAAAAAAAAAAATCAGCTTGAGGCAGGCATCTGGCATGGAAAATCTCAGCCCAAATGGGCAAAGTCTGGCATAGTTATAAGCAACTAACAAGGTCTTATAATGGAAAGTAACTAAAGGCAACATTACCTGCATTGCCTATAATAAAGGTACTGTCAGATACTGAAGTAGATGGGCTGTTGGTCTAATCCAATATGGCAAATCCTACATTCCAATTTGCTTAACACCAGTGTATTTCACAGTGCATAGAACATTGAAGGAGACATAGTCCCTGCACCAAGGAGCTATCAATCTATTTAATGAATTATAGAAATCAGACACAGAAGTGTCTTACTTATCTATAATATTGAATCAACTGCCAATTTACTACCCTCACTACCTCTACTTCTAGTAAAACCTTTCTTCAATATAACCACTCCTTCCTACTCTCAAAAGGGATTCTGTCCAGAGTAAAGAAACCATACAAGCACCCAAAATGTGTGTTCTTCACTCATTATATGTGCCCTACTGGAGTGGTGTGTTTTTGCACTAATCAATCAGTACATTTGTTGATGGAGACTCTTCATTCCATCTGAGTACAGTGTTCAGTCAAAACAACCTGGAGGGAATAACAGAGTCCCCAGTTTGGGGAATGGATGGCACCGGTGACTGGTACTGGCGTATAGTGTCTTTCACTAATAGATCACGGATTCATGTCCAGCACACATTAGTAGCAACTTAAAGCTGTTACCAGCTGATGGCTGTTCAGTAGTCTGTAATTTTTCTTTTCTGAGTCAAGCGCCCAGTGATCAAGCAATCACACCACAAACATTGCCACAATTGGCCCCTCCTCAGCATAGAGATGGAGTGAATGACAGGCAGAGACTGAACTCCCTTTTTCACTGCTAGAGTGGGTCCCCTTGGTCAGGGTGGGAAGCATACTGGCACGAGGTTTTGGACAAGCTTGTGCCACTACCTGTTCTGTGGAATAAGCAGGGAACTTCAGTCTCCAGAGCTGTCAATTAGACATCTGTCACCAAGGCTGAATGGCCGTATGTTCAAAAGGATGGCCCTCCATTTTGCAGGTGCAAATCAAACAATTAGAGGTACAGTTGATCACAGTCTCTCCCATGAAAAAGGGAAACCAGTCATCAGCATGTGGAAAATTTGCCCCCAAGTTTATTATCTTGCCGGTCACCGAAGTGATGACTTCCCCCCGCCTTATATCTTAAGCTTTAGCATTCAGAGAAAGAAAGAAGAAAGGAAGGAACTGGGGAATCAACTCAGTCTTGCCAACTCTCATGATAACCCTTGCAGCAGATTGGGGACTATCCAGTTTATTCCGCCGAGTGCAGCATGTATGATTACCTGCCCTGTGGGCGGGTGGCACATGTGTGCATTCGGTGCAAGGAGCTCCTGGCCCTCAGAGACCGAGTACGGGCTTTGGAGGCCAGGGTGGCGGAACTGGAGGAGTTAAGGGAGGCAGAGAGGTATGTTGATGAGGCTTTCCGGGACACTGTAGATTTGTCCCACCTCCGGTCAGACAGCTCCTGCACTGTTAAGGAGAATGAAAGGCTCAGGGAAGGAGAGCAGTCAACGGGAGCAGAGGGAAACCTTCCCATAGTTGGGACCCTCCTTCCAGATGATGTTGGGGTATCCTCTCGCACTCTCTGGGGGAGGGAACTCGTCATTAGGAAAAGGCAGGTGTTAGTAATGGGAGATTCGCTCATTAGAAACATAGATAGCTGGGTTTGTGATGACCGGGAGAACTGTATGGTGACTGCCTGGTGCGAAGGTTGCGGATCTCTCGGGGCATCTACATAGACGTATGTAGAGTGCTGGGGTGGAGCCGGTGGTCATGGTACATGTAGGTACCAATGACATAGGGAAGGGTAGGAGAGACATCCTGGAGGCCAAATTCAGGCTACTAGGAAAGAGACTAAAATCCAGGACCTCTATGATAGCATTCTCAGAAATGCTTCCAGTTCCACACGCAGGGCCAGGTAGGCAGGCAGAGCTTCAGAGTCTCAATGCATGGATGAGATGGTGTACAGAGGAGGGGTTTAGATTTATTAGGAACTGGGGAAACTTTTGGGAGAGGGGGAGCCTATACAGGTAGGATGGGCTCCACCTAAACCAAAGTGGATCCAGACTGCTGGCACTTAACATTAAAAAGGTTGCAGAGCAGTTTTTAAACAGAGAGATGGGGGAAAGCCGATTGCTGCAGCGGAGCACGTGGATTGGACAAAGACTTCTCTTAGAGGCGAGTCTATTGATAGAGATTCTCTAGGTTCTAGTCAGGAGGAGAGGCTGGAAGAGGATAAAGCATGGGTCAGATCAGATGAGAAACATTCACATAAAAAAGAATCTGACACATCAGAAAAGGGCAGACAAATAAACAGTGACAAGTTTTTAAAGTGCTTGTACACAAATGCTAGAAGTCTAAATAATAAGATGGGTGAACTAGAGTGCCTCGTGTTAAAGGAGGATATTGATATAATAGGCAACAAAGAAACCTGGTGGAGTGGGGACAATCAATGAGACACAATCATTCCGGGGTACAAAATATATCGGAAGGACAGAACAGGTCATGCGGGGGGGTGGGGGGGAGTGGCACTATATATGAAATAAAATGTAGAATCAAATGAAGTAAAAATCTTAAATGAATCCACATGTTCCATAGAATCTCTATGGATAGTAATTCAATGGTCTAATAAGAATATAACAGTAGGGATCAATTATCAACCACCTGACCAGGACAATGATAGTGACGATGAAATGCTAAGGGAGATTAGAGAGGCTATCAAAATAAAGGACTCGATAATAGTGGGGGATTTCAATTACCCCAATATTGACTGGGTACATGTCACCTCAGGACAAAATGCAGACACAAAATTTCTTGATACTTTAAATGACTGCTTCTTGGAGCAGCTGGTACAGGAGCCCACAAGGGGAGAGGCAAGTCTCGATTTAGTCCTGAGTGGAGCACACAAGCTAGTCGAAGAGGTAACTATAACAGGACCACTTGGAAATAGTGACCATAATATAATAACATTTAACATTCCTGTGGTGGGAAGAACACCTCAACAGCCCAACACTGTGGCATTTAATTTCAGAAAGGGGAACTATGCAAAAATGAGGTTAGTTAAACAGAAATTAAAAAGGTACCGTGACTAGAGTGAAATCCCTGCAAGCTGCACGGACACTTTTCAAAGACACCGTAATAGAGGCCCAACTAAATGTATACCCCAAATTAAAAAAACACATCAAAAGAACTAAAAAAGAGCCACTGTGGCTTAACAAGAAAGGAGAATAAACACTGCCAAATTAAGTGTAAAAATGTAATAAGAAATGCCAAAAAGGAGTTTGAAGAACAGCTAGCCAAAAACTCAGAAGGTAATAAAGTGTTTAAGTACATTAGAAGCAGGAAGCCTGCTAAACAACCAGTGGGGCCCCTGGACGATCGAGATACAAAAGGAGCACTTAAAGACGATAAAGTCATTGCAGAGAAACTAAATGAATTCTTTGCTTCAGTCTTCACGGCTGAGGATGTTCTGGAGATTCCCAAACCTGAGCTGGCCTTTGTAGGTGACAAATCTGAGGAATTGTCACAGATTGAAGTGTCACTAGAGGAGGTTTTGGAATTAATTGATAAATTTAACAGTAACAAGTCACCGGGACCAGATGGCATTCACCCAAGAGTTCTGAAAGAACTCAAATGTGAAATTGCGGAACTATTAACTATGGTTTATAACCTGTCCTTTAAATCGGCTTCTGTACCCAATGCCTGGAAGATAGCTAATGTAACACCAATATTTAAAAAGGGCTCTAGAGGTGATCCCAGCAGTTACAGACCGGTAAGTCTAATGTCAGTACCGGGCAAATTAGTTGAAACAATAGTAAAGAATAAAATTGTCAGACACATAGAAGAACATAAATTGTTGGGCAAAAGTCAACATGGTTTCTGTAAAGGGAAATCATGTCTTACTAATCTATTAGAGTTCTTTGCAGGGATCAATAAACATGTGGACAAGGGGGATCCAGTGGACATAGTGTACTTAGATTTCCAGAAAGCCTTTGACAAGGTCCCTCACCAAAGGCTCTTATGTAAATTAAGTTGTCATGGGATAAAAGGGAAGATCCTTTCATGGATTGAGAATTGGTTAAAAGACAGGGAACAAAGGGTAGGAATAAATGGTAAATTTTCAGAATGGAGAGGGGTAACTAGTGGTGTTCCCCAAGGGTCAGTCGTAGGACCAATCCTATTCAACTTATTCATAAATAATCTGGAGAAAGAGGTAAACAGTGAGGTGGCAAAGTTTGCAGACGATACTAAACTGCTCAAGATAGTTAAGACCAAAGCAGACTGTGAAGAACTTCAAAAAGATCTCACAAAACTAAATGATTGGGCAACAAAATGGCAAATGAAATTTAATGTGGATAAATGTAAAGTAATGCACATTGGAAAAAATAACCCTAACTATACATACAATATGATGGGGGCTAATTTGGCTACATCCAATCAGGAAAGAGATCTTGGAGTCATCGTGGATAGCTCTCTGAAAACGTCCACACAGTGTGCAGCGGCAGTCAAAAAAGCAAACAGGATGTTAGGAATAATTTAAAAAGGGATAGAGAATAAGACGGAGACTATCTTATTGCCCTTATATAAATCCATGGTACGCCCACATCTTGAATACTGCGTACAGATGTGGTCTCCTCATGCCAAAAAAGATATACTGGCATTACAAAAAGTTCAGAAAAAGGCAACTAAAATGATTAGGGGTTTGGAATGGGTCCCATATGAGGAGAGATTAAAGAGGCTAGGACTTTTCAGCTTAGAAAAGAGGAGACTAAGGAGGGATATGATAGAAGTATATAAAATCATGAGTGGTGTGAAGAAAGTGAATAAGGAAAAGTTATTTACTTGTTCCCATAATATAAGAACTAGGGGCCACCAAATGAAATTAATGGGCAGCAGGTTTAAAAGAAATAAAAGGAAATTCTTCTTCACACAGCGCACGGTCAGTCAACTTGTGGAACTCCTTGCCTGAGGAGGTTATGAAGACTAGGACTATAACAGGGTTTAAAAGAGAACTAGATAAATTCATGGAGGTTAAGTCCATTAATGGCCATTAGCCAGGATAGGTAAGGAATGGTGTCCCTAGCCTCTGTTTGTCACAGGCTGGAGATGGATGGCAGGAGAGAGATCACTTGATCATTACCTGTTAGGTTCACTCCCTCTGGGGCACCTGGCATTGGCCACTGTCGGTAGACAGGATAAACTGGGCTGGATGGACCTTTGGTCTGACCCAGTATGGCCACTCTTATGTTCTTGAGTTTTACCATATTTGGCGTTTTTCTTAAAGCCCCAACTCCTGGAAGCATGTGATTATGGGAGAAGTTTCAGGTTTCATTTAAAAGAAAAAGATTTCTAGCCTTTGTGGTTACTGAGAAAACTTTGAAAACACAAACCCTAAAGGCCAGGGAACCAGAAGGCAAACAAAAAACAACACGTAGTAATTTTTAAAAAAATCGCCAGATATTTAAGCCAATCCTGTGATCTTTGGGGCTGGCAACTCTGTCCTCGACCACAGAGTCATGGATTTGTTTTTGTTCCAGTGCTCTTAAAAGCACCCTCCCCCCCGAATTCATCAGTCACAATAATTCTGAATAGTTTGATCTGCTATAGAACTTATCATGTGTATCTTTCTCCATTAAAGCTTCACAGCATGACATCCCCATTGTTCTCACTCCTTCTCATACACTCTGCTCTGACTAATCTATACATTGCAAAAAGAAAACTCCAGCAAACTCTATTATCATTGCAGGGCTGTACATTAATATCCCAGAATTCTAGTCAGTTCTTTTCACAGAGCTCTGGTTTTATGGAAATAAATTAATTAATCCCCAGCTACATTAAGATTTCACAAATGCAAGTGCAGATGGATTCTGATTAAGCTGCTATTAGATCCCTCGGGAACAGCTCTTAAACCAAGATTTTAAAACCTGAGCAGCGTGTAAATGGCAACTAAAAAGGGAAATGCAGATAAGAAGAGAGTGTTAAACTGTCTGCTCTTCTCTTCTAGATGCACTTCAGGGACTGTACAAAGTAGGAACACAGAGAGGCAGCAATACATCTTATCATTTTTTCCCCCACCAGCCAGAGAGAACGTGGCAAAAGTTTGTATTGAAAGATTTTCAAGACAGGCAGCAAGGCAGATTGTGCTGAGCTTGCTAGAAGAGTCAGGGCCGGGGGAGAGGGGGCTTGAGTCAGCAAGTCAGTCACTGAGATGTGAGTTGGCAAGGAATCAGAGGTGCCTTGGTTGGGAAAATGAGGGCACGCAGACAGATTTCAAGTTCACACCCAGGGAGCAACCTGTCTAGTGCATACACCTTAGGTTCACAGAAGCAATTTTCACTTGAGATTATTTTATTATGTGCTCTGTGTGTGTTACAGTTGAAGCTCCACTGAAAGCTATAGTTAAGGTTACCAGAGCATTTCCTTTCTAACCTCCCTTTCTTCATTTCCTCATAATTTTCTGGCATTCTCACCTTCGGGGCTGTAATTCTACAGTTCTGCTATCAGCCCAATAATCAAAGAGTATGAGCAAAAATGGTTAGGGCACTTCTGAGAATGAGGGGAATGGGAGAAAATATATTTTCCTCTTTATAACAATGTATCTAATGGCATTTTCTTTGCACAGCAGTAGAGTCAGAATGGCTGGGACTAGAAAGTTGAAATTTAGAAAGGAGATCTAAGAAGTGCTTTGGAGGATTTGGGGATATTTGATTTGAAAGTAAAGATTCTGAAAGATCATAAAAGCAGCAAAAAGAGTCTTGTGGCACCTTATAGACTAACAGACGTATTGGAGCATAAGCATGAATACCCACTTCGTCGGATGCATGTAGTGGAAATTTCCAAAGGCAGGTATAAAGAGATACGTTATCTCTAGCCTGACTCACTCTTGCTTGCATATTTACACCTGCCTCTGGAAATTTCCACTACATGCATCCGATGAAGTGGCTATTCACCCACGAAAGCTCATGCTCCAATACGTCTGTTAGTCTATAAGGTGCCACAGGACTCTTTGTTGCTTTTACAGATCCAGACTAACACGGCTACCCCTCTGATACTTGAAAGATCAGACTTCCTATAAACAGTAGATTCTTCAAGAACTACCTCCCAACCTTCTAAGGGAGAGAAAGCTGCACTACACATACACAAATTAGCTCCCTAGTAAAAAAAAAAATGTAGAGGTTGCAACAGCATTTCACCCAAAGTGATGGTTTTCACAGTCAACTTTCGTCAGATCCATAGCCTCATCTCCAGCTAACTGCTCAGCTCATTCAACCCAAGTTAACTGCAAACAGGAGAAAGGGCCCCAAACACGCCTTCCCACAAGAGCCCTAAAAACACACACACACACACACACACACACACACCTTTATCTCATGCAAGAGAGGAATTAGACAGATAATTTAAGTCTTTTGATAGGAGTGTGATAAAAATAAACATTTTAACTGAGAGTAGAACAGAGATGTCAGAAAATGAAATTTGAGCTGAGAACCTGTGGGGCCAAGTTGCCAGGCTTGAGTGGGAGAATAGGATGTCACGAGATTGGTAATTAAAGGCACTTGCATAATTACTGAAAATGAATATGCAAGAAAACCGTTTATGTTGCAAGAAGCTACATGATATATAGCCCAAATGAATCGAAGAAGCATAAACAGCACTGAAAAATCTAATGCTGTCCAGTGTCTATATGTCAGTGACACAGGCAATCAACCAGGGTAAATCCAGAAGGGATGGAAGTTAGAAAAGAACACAAACTTCAGGGCTGTATGGAACTGGAGTTTTGGTTCAGGCCCATAGGACCTATACTGACCTTTCATCCTATCCGCTGTAGCGATGAAAAGCTGAGTCGATTTACGGAAAGTCTTGGTAGATTCTAAGTAAAAAGCCAAGGCCCTCAGGATGTCCAGGGCGTGAAGACGCTTCTCTTCACTGGTCTTGTGCAGTTTGGGACAGACCACCGCGAGGAAGATGTCCTGGTTCATATGGAAGGTGGAGACCACCTATGGCAGGAAGGCCGGGTGGGGCTGCAACTGAACCTTATTTTTGTAGAAGACCGTGTACAGCGGTTCTGGGGTTGAGGCTTTAATTTCCGAGACCTGTCTCGCTGACGTTACTGCAACCAGGAATGCGGCCTTCCATGACAGGTGGGAAAGGAAGCAGGAACCCAGCAGTTCAAAGGGCAGGCCAGTGAGCCTAGAGCGGATCAAATTAAGATCCCACTGTGGGATGGGAGCCCGCACCTGCAGAAAGAGTCTCTCCAGACCTCAAGAATCTGACCGTCATGTCAGGGGAGAACACCGTCTGTCCTTGGATCAGCGGGTGAAATGAGGAGATGGCCGCAAGATGCACTCTAATGGAAGAGTGTGCCAGGCCCTGGCTCCTCAAATGGAGCAGGTAGCCCAGGACAGCCTGTGTGGAGGAACACGAGGGAGAGATGCCCCGGTCAGACGCCCAGCGGGAAAACCTCGTCCACTTGGCCAGGTAAGTCAGTCTGGCTGAGGGCTTCCTACTTCCCAGGAGGACCTCTTGGACTCCTTTCGAACAGGTCCGCTCCTCCGGGTTCAGTCAATCAGCATCCACTCTGGGAGGTGGAGGGACCCGAGGTTGGGGTGTAAGAGCCGACCGTGGTTCAGTTGGTTGGGCAGGGGCTAGGGAGGGGCTGCTGACAGGCTCATGAGCGTGCTGAACCAGTGCTGGCGATCATGATAACCTGCGCCTGGTCTCTCTTGATCTTTGCCAGGACCCTGATGATGAGTGGAATTGGAGGGAACACGTACATCTTATAATCACCTTTGTATGAATGACATTAACAAGGGAGGGATAACTCAGTGGTTTGAGCATTAGGCCTGCTAAACCCAGGGTTGTGAGTTAATCCTTGAGGGGGCCATTTAGGGATCTGGGGCAAAAATCTGTCTGGGGCTTAGTCCTGCTTTGAGCAGGGGGTTGGACTAGATGACCTCCTCAGGTCCCTTCCAACCCTGATATTCTATGATCAGGCTCCGGGCATCAGAGAGGGAGTCCTTGCTCAGACCCTATCAAGAAGAAAACCGGTGGCATTTCTTGTTCTGTCTGGTAGCGAACAGGTCCACTTGGGGAGTTCCCCACCTTTGGAAGATCATTCAGGCTACCTCTGGGGCTGGTCCTGCTGAGGCTGGCTCCCCTGGCCCTGAGGCTGCTGCAGTTTGAACTGCTTACGTGCCAGGGCTGGGACATAGAGACCCAGGGTTTTCAGGGTGGTGCAGGAATCCTTGAGGCCATGCAACTTGCTGTCTGTTTGCTCTGCAAATAGGGTCCCGCTGTTGAAGGGCAGGTTCTGCAATGACTGCTGGGCCTCAGCGGATAACCCAGAGAGGAGCAGCCAAGAGACTTGCCGCATGGAGATAGCGGAAGCCATGGTGTGGGCAGCAGCAGCATCTGATGCCACCTGGAGGGCCGCCCTGGCCGCAGTCGTGCCCTCATCGAGAATCGCTCAGAACTCCTTCTTGGAAGCCTCGGGGAGCGACCCTTCGAAGTTGGCCATGGCTTGCCACATACTGAAGTCATACTGAAGGAGGAGTTGGTGGTTGGCTACTCTCCGCTGAAGTCTGGAAGACTAATAAACTTTACATCCAAAAAGATCCAGCCTCCTCAAGAATTTATTTTTGGGGGTGGCCCTGGATTGTCCCTGCCTCACCTCATGGTTAACTGCCTTGACCACAAGGGAATTGGGGGCTGGGTGGGAATACAAGTACTCATGCCCTTTGGTTGGCACGAAGTACTTGCGTTCAGCCCTTTTAGAGATAGGGGCCAGGGAAGAGGGGGTCTGCCATAAGGCATTAGTGATTTTGGAGACCCCTTCATGAAGGGGTAAGGCCACCATGGAGGGAGCCAAGGAACAAAGGAAGTCAAACAGAGAGTCTAAGGGCTCTTGCAATTCCTCTGCCTGAAGCCCCAGGTTAGAAGCAACCCTCTTCAAAAGTTCCTGGTGCACCTTGGTGTCATCCTGAGGAACTGGGTGAGGGAACCCCATGATAGCCTCATCTGGCAACAACGACGCTGATGCCGGTGCCGCGGGAACTTCCACATCTATTGATGGTCCAGCAGCTTGCTCCCCTGGGTCCTCCTGGACCTGCGTAGTCTTACCCCCTGAAGGCTCTAGCACTGGAGGGGGACGAGATACTGAGGCCACTGGCCTCTCTGAGGCTCCCGACACCGATCAGGCAGCCTGAAAAGGTTGGGTGAACCCCCAGGGGTTTCACGGCTACCATGGCGCCAGCCACTGCGCTTGGGGTCAAGGGGCAGGTTTCAGTGCTGATAACGTAGTCAGCACTGCCAATACTGGGACTTGTCCCACAGTCAGGGAACCTCGCTCCGAGATGGAGCTACCAGCAGAGCGATTGGTCTCGGGCAACCAGGATTGGGCTGAGTGGTGGCTCTTGTCCAACCGGTGCTGGTTGCTGCTTCCCGAAGCTGACCTGTCCGAGCGAGATTGGCTTGGTCAGGCTCTCGGGGACCGATGCCATTTGGCAGATCTGCGTCAGATACCCGGCAATCCACGCTTCACGCTACTCGACCGGTAGGGGGACGACGAATGGGACCGGGAGATATTACAGGGCAGTTGCTGGGAGGATCATCCTGAGCAGGGCGATCTACTTCTCAGAGACGGGTGATACCGGCCCAGCAATCAGTGGTCTTTGGTGTCTGATCGGTACCGGTACCGGGCCCTTGGAGATAGTCTGGGCCGGTCCTGGAGTTCTTGCCGGGTGGCCCGTGGCCTAGAGAGTCTGAGCCAATCCACTGGCAAGGTACACCTCGAGTCCCTCAATCAGTGCCCACGGGGCAGGGACCAAAGAGGGCTCAGCTGATCCTGCCTCTCTAGTCCTGAGGCGTGACAGCTTCGGGTGGGCGAGTGATGGTGGGACGTCCCTCTCAATGGGGAATGGCGCCGCTGAGTGGGGGACACATGTATAGGTCCCGACCCAAGTTTTCCCCGAGACCGGGGTACGTCTGGAGCCAGGGTGGGTGACACCAGGAGGGTCAGGATTTCCTGCGCCGCTTGAAGGGCTTCCTGCATCGACAGCACCTGAAGCTGGCTGGGGCCTGCACCACTATCCAAGGTCACAGGTGAAGTATGGGATGGGCTGGATTGCTCGACTTGAGCTGGGGCCCGAGTTCCCAATGGGGGCATTGAGCTGCCCGGCACGGGTCGTGGCTCACCCCCAGCCCTCTCCTTTCCCTTGCGGGAGGTAGGAGATCTTCCCCTCACAGTCTTTTTCGGCTTCACCAGAGCTGTGGAGGGGGACCGGTGCTGGCTCGAGGATGGTGCCGACGGAGCACTGCGCACGGAGGCCGCGGTGCTCGGTGCAGAGTTGCGCCTCCTCCTTGGTCCTAGGTTTGAAGGACTTGCACATACGGCACTTGTCACTTATGTGCTCCTCACCTAAGCATCTTAGGCAGCTGGTATATGGATCACTGACGGGCATAGGCCGCTTGCAGTGATCACAGGGCTTGAAGAGTTGAGAACTACTACTAAGGGTAACTAAGAAATACTAAATATATACAACTATATTACAGGTTTCCAAAGTTCGCAAGAACTGAGAATGGAACAACGCTAGCAGAAACAGCAGAAGTTCCAGGACCGTCACTGGTGGCAAGAAGGAACTGAGGGTGGGGGGAGCCGGCGGCGCCCCTTATACTACACCATGCAGGTGCCACTCCAGGCAGGGCCGGCTCCAGCATTTCTGCCGCCCCAAGCAAAAAACAAACAAAAAAAAGCCGCGATCGGCGGCGGCGGCAGTTCAGCGGCATGTCCTTCGCTCCTAGAGGGAATGAGGGACCTGCCGCCCCCAAATTGCTGCAGGTGCCGCCCCTCTCCCTTGGCCGCCCCAAGCACCTGCTTGTTAAGCTGGTGCCTGGAGCCGGCCCTGACTCCAGGGGGCACCAGAGCCAGTCCCCTACGGATAGTGCTGAGGGAAAAACGTCCAGCACCGGTGCATGTGGCGAACACACACACCTAATATGGAATGGATGTGAGCAAGCACTCAAAGAAGAAGGGTGCTCCATGCACAAGGGAATAAAGCAAAAAGGCTTCTAACAGAAGCAGAGAAATGATGGAGTTTGGCATTTTTGGAAGAGAGGAGGGGATGAGAGAATTGATTGAACAACATACAAAAGCAAATAAATAGGGAAAATTTCAATTGTGAAGCGTCTGAAGGATATGGACCTGAACCAGAGGAAGGAGGGTCTTATGGTTAAATCAGTAGATTCGGCAAATCACAATCTCTCTCTCCTCAGCTCAGTCCATGTCACCTTCCTTATTGCGTCTTTCTACTGATTCCCCCTTTTCCACTGCATCAGATATGTAGGATTATTAGTAGAAATACTACAGTGGCACCTCGTAGAGGCTCCAGCAAGCTAGAAAACAGTCCTTGCCCCCAACACACGCATTGCATCTAAACTATATACAACAAAACTACATTAAAAGAACATTTATTAAGCTAAAGCCAAGCACTCAAAAATTAGGAAATGCCATTATTCAGGTTGCCTGTGCAACTTATGCATATCCATTATGATACAGTCTTTAATTACATGACCACATATTTTATCCACCAGACCCTGTCTCATTCAGTGCACCTCGTTGGCTCCTTGTCCCAGTCTCCCTACCTGAGCCCCCTCAGCTCCTTGCCCCAGAAATCCCTGTGAGCTCCTCATCCCAGTTCACACACTCTTCCGGCTCCTTGTCCCAGTCCCTCCACCTCTGCACCTGTGTCTTGGACCCCCCGGCCTTTGTCCCAGCCCCATTCCCTCTCAGCTCTACATTCCAGTCCCAGTCCCAGATCCCCAACTCAACTCCATATCTCAGTTGCTCACCTCCACCTCCCTGGGACCTCATCTCAGTTCCCCCCCGCCCATCCTCACAGCCACATCCCAGTCCCTTACCCTGAGCTCCTTATCCCAGTCTCCCCAGTGGTCACCTGCCCCCAGACCCAGCTCCTCACCCTTCTGCATTACAGTCATTTGCTTCCTCCTTTCCCTCCATGCTGCCTGGGTGCCAGCAGGGGCAGCATTGAGAGCACAGGAGAGAGAGACTCCCTACTCTCAGTTCCTGCATCTGGCATCCTCCCAGCAGATAGAAGGAGTAAATGCAGGGAAAGTCCTGCTTAGCACCTGAAGCCCTGGCTGAATGGAGCGTGCTCAGTTGCTGGGTGAGGATAGTTCATGGGCAGTCTGATCAGCACAGCACAAGGAGCTGTGAGGGAATGGAGGATGGCCAGTTGCTCTGATCCCCCACCAAATTTCATGTCCCTGCTCCAAAGTCTGGAGGCACAAGAGCTTCTCCACAAAACAGTTGTAAGAATATTTTAACATGGGGAAAAAAAATATATTCCCTTATCTTGTTTTTGGAAATGGCTGAACGATTTTTGCTGAAATTAAAAAAAAAAAAATCAACTTAAACCAGACACCCAGCATGGAAAATTTCAACTTAAGTGGTTAAAGTTTGTCAAAGTTATAAGCAACTGGAATGAAGGCGTTATCATGGAAAAAATTAGGCAACCTTAACTATAGGCAGCGCTACCTGTAATAGGCAAAACAGATGAAGGGTGGAGATGAAATTTCCCTCAGTGTACAGATGGGGAACTGAGGTATAGAGAGATTCCGTGACTTATCCAAAGAAATCCATTCCAGAGCTGGGACCTGACTGGCAGTATCCTGAGTCCCAGTTCATTGCCTTAACCATAGGACCATCCTTCCTAACTTTCTAGCCTTGACCTCACTGGTACAGAAAGAGGTGAACTTGTTCTGTCAAGTAAAAGTTGCTGTTGGCAGGGGCCATCCTTTCTTCAAATAACCAGTGAAAGGCCTCCAGCATTTCACATCCATCTCCACAACCGTCTGCCTGAAAACTCCAGCCCTCTGCTTCCCACTGCTCATGAGGTGGCACTTCTCCTTGGTAAACATCATTGATTTGAGTGGTGATTGGGAATGTTTTTCCTGTGCTCCTGGAATCTGCTCCCAGAAGAAATATGTGGAAATAATCATTATTTCTCCCCTTGATTTTGGCACCCAGATGTGGGTGTATTGGGCTGTTTCCCAGCTCAGCGTATTTGCTGTTAGGCATTAAAGCGCCTCTGTTCAGATATTTTTCCAGTACTGCGTCTATCGTTTCAAAATGAATTCCCAGGGGGTGAGCAGCGCGGGACTGACAGCTCTGGTTCTCTGTTAATCAGCAGCACAGTTACAGCATAGGCAATAAAACTTCTGTCACTGTGTCTCAACCCACTGATGCGCCACAACAGTGAAGGAGCAGCACTGGGGGTAAGAGGGATGTGAACAGTAGTCTATTAAGAACTGGACAGAGACCCACCAAGTTCATCTATTACAGGCCATTGAATAGCCTTCGGATGGTAACAAGTGTCACTCCCAAGCTGGGCTGGATTTGAATGCCTCACTTAGAGGTAAAGGTCTGTGGCACTCATTGTTCTGTCCCACAAACATTCAGTCCTCCATACTTGCTTTACTTTGTTCTCCCCCCCTCTTTTCCTCCCAAGCAGTCCAATGTAAGCATTCGCCAACTTCTCACATACGCTTGATTCATATCTGCAACCCTGCCCCATTTTCTCCTAGGACAAGGGTCTCTTAGGCATTACCAATGTGGCTTCATAACCCAGCCAGTGAAAGTCCCAAGGTATCCTGGCCAAGATAGGCCATTTGTAAGCTAAATGACCTGTTACCTTTCCTCTCCTTCTCTTCTATCTATGAGCTGGCCTGATGTCATTAACTTTTGTATGTCGGGGGAACAACACTTTCTTCCTGAAAGCTGGTTCCACCAGAAACCTGCTGCAGCACTCCCACCTTGAGTCATTTTCGATCCCCCGGAGTTTGAGGATTGTCCTCCATAAAACGATAGCCAGGTATGGATCCAAAGGTGGCTAATGAGACCGATCTGGGATCCACAGATCTTGTCACAACTGGGGCAGACATTTCCCAATGGAAGGGGTGGATCTGGATTGTTGAGTCAGGCTGCAGCATGTTCTTTCCGCCTTTCCTGTTTCTCTGTTTCCTGTTGGATCTCAAAATACTGGGATCCCTGCCACAAGATCCTTTTCCATTTTGGTCGGTCGAGGGCTTAGATTTCCCATGAGTTTATGTCAATAAACGCACCTTGAATAAGACAGAAATCAAGGATGGGTTTAAACTCTATTCACCTGCGTGGAAACATGTTACGTGACATCATTTAGGCACACTGGAGCTGAAAATGGGAGAAGCAAATGTGCCTACCCCTGCCAAAAATAAGCGAGCCAGCTAAGATAGCATCACAGTACACAGCACACCCACAGAATCAGGACTAGACAGTAATGGCACCTGGATAAAGAGGATCAAATCCCAAACGCACCGTGCAGCCCTATCATGGGCACATTTGTACAGAAGTCTGGGGCCACAGAGCAGGGGGCTGGACTATATGACCTCTCAAGGTCTCTTTCAGCCCTACATCTCTATGATTCTTCCACATGCTGGGCACGCTTGTATAGCTTATCAAGCCAATGAAGTATTATTGAATTGAACTGCATGCACTGCTAAATCTTGTAGGCAACAGAACTGCTGTGATTATATTTTTCCTGCTGTTCATACACACTAGTGACCAGTACTTTTTTGCTTTCCACCTTAGTTTTCATGGGTGTGTTTAATGTTCTCCCTTTTCCTTTTGTGTCTCAACTTAGATTCTCTCTCCTTGGATATGTTTCTTTCAAATATTAATTATTTTTTACCTTTAAACTTGAGCTATATTACACATAGAACCTCTGAAGTGAAGCTGTCTGGGGGATATAGGGTAACAGTCAACCAGCACACAACACAATTGCTTGGGGAAGAGAAATTGTGGCCAAAGGAAAAACCCTACTCGTATACGGAGTGATGTGAATTCTTTAGGCCAAAATGCTCAAGTTAGGGTTGCCAACTTTCTACTCATACAAAACCGAACACCCTTGCCCTGCCCCCTGCCCTACCCCTCCTCCAAGGCCCCACCCCTGCTCACTCCAGCCCCCTCCCTCTGTCGCTCGCTCTCTTCACCCTCGCTCACTTGCTCATTTTCACTAAGCTGAGACAGTGGGCTGGGATGCAGGAGGGGTTGAGGGCTCCAGCTGGAGGTGTGGGCTCTGGGATGGGGGGTGGAGCTGAGGAGTTTGGAGTATGGGAGGGGGCTCTGGCTGAGGCAGGGGGTTGGGGTGTGGGACGGGGTACAGGTTCTAGGCTGGGAGTATGGGTTCCATGGTGGGACCAGAAATGAGGGATTTAGGGTGCAGGAGGTGGCTCTGGGCTGGGGCAGAGGGGTTGGGTGCAGGGGGTGAGGGCTCTGGCTGGGAGTGCGGGCTCTGGTGTGGGGCCGGGGATGAGGGATTTGGGGTGCAGGAGGGGACTCCGGGCTGAGGGGCTCAGAAGGCGGAAGGGGATCAGGGCTTAGGCAGGGGGCTGGCGCACGGGGGGTTGAGGGCTCTGGCTGGTGGGTGCAGGCTCTGGGGGGGCTGGGGATGAGGGGTTGGGGTACAGGAGGGTGCTCTGGGCTGGGATTGAGGGGTTCGGAGGGCAGGAGGGGAATCAGGGCTGTGGCACAGGAGGCAGGCAGGGGTGCAGGCTCCGGGTGGCGCTTACCTCAGGCAGCTCCCGGAAGCCGCGGTATGTCCTCCCTCCGACTCCTATGTGGAGGCGCGACCAGGTGGCTCTGCGTACTGCCCTGTCCGCAGGTGCCGCCCCTGCAGCTCTCCCAGCCAGTGGGAGCTGCAGAGCTGGTACTTGCGGCAGTGCGCAAAGCCCCCTGGCTGCCCCTACGCCTAGGAGCTGGAGGAGGGACATGCCGCTGCTTCTGGGAGCCACGGCAGGCAGGGAGCCTGCCTTAGCCCCGCTGCACCACCAACCAGACTTTTAACGGCCCAGTCAGCAGTGCTGACTGGAGCTGCCAGGGTCCCTTCTCAACTGGGCGTTCTGGTTGAAAACCAGACACCTGGCAACCCTAGTTCAAATGTGGCAGTCTAAAGTTAAGCTCCTAAATCCGTGTTTCAGGCACCTACATGGAAGTGGCCTGATTTGCATTAGATGATATCCTGATGTTCCCCTTGACTTCGGCAGAAGCCAGACTTGCTCAGCACCTCTGAAAATCAGGCCACTTCTGTGTAGGTGTTTGAACAGGGATTTAGGAACTTGGCTTTAGGCCCTCAGGGGGGTTGAAAGTGTTGGCTTTAAAGTCTCTGCAGAGGACCTCAGTTTGAGAGTTCTCAGTGGGAAAACTCACGCAAAGTAAACTGATTGATACTCAGAAGGATGAAGAGTGGATATGGCCCTGCTCAACTTTAAGCCTCACTGGATTTAAGCCTGAGCCCAGAATTTTAACCTAGGTTTCCAAGCAGTCTGAGCTGAGGCTTAGCCTATTAAAGCCCTCTCCTTTTACCTGCTTTTTTTTCCCTAGAAAGCCTTATTGTATATTTACGTTTGCATTCACCAATCCTGTCTCACATCTCAACTTGCACTGCAAAAACTCATCCCAACAAAAGGGGGGGGGGAAGACGACAAAGATGGACCAGCTGCTCTAGCAATACCAGAGAGAGAGAGAGAGAGAGAGAGAGAGGGAGGGGAGGGCGTGAGTGAAAGAGAGAGATAAAGAGAAATGATAACGTCAAATTAAAGAGACAATGAGATGATGTAGAATTAGATGTGTGTGACAGAAAAATTGTGAAACTGTCTATACTGAAGGGAAGAGACAGTGAGGGAAGAGAGAGAAGGGAAAAAGAGGACAGAAGAACAGAGCGAACCTTCCACCTTTTATCTTGTCAGCATCAAGGATGAAGACTTGGAGCAGCTGGTCCACGTTAGCCCTCAGAGACCCTCCCAAAATCATCAAGAGAACATATGGCTCTACAATCAGCTCCAAGGCACAAAGTAAGATGTGATTGGGCGCCTGAAGAACATTCATAGTACAGACTTCACTTTGGAGTCGAACACGGACAATTTGTTTCTCCCTTCATTTGCTCTGTTTCTGTGCCCCGAGAAGGGCAAAGTTTGCCTTCCTTGGGCATGTCTTGTCAGCTCCAAGCAGCTGCAGGGGCTTAGGTGTTCAGTTTAACATTCTTCAGGAACACAATCAGATTGTGAGGGTAAGTAATTATTTCTCTGTTTCTTAATTGTGTCTGTGAAGATCTGGCTTACAATTTCTGCAAGGCTCTAAGAATACACTCAGTCTGAAAGAAAAATGAATTATTGCACCAAAAACATTGCTCTCAACCTACAATCTTGTTTGCAAAAAATCCTCTCCTTTGTGTCTGGGTGTTTGGGGGGCACTGACCTTTTCTTTCTTCCTATTTTTCTTTTCCCAAATAAATTCACTTGGATTTTCTGAGGTTCACTCACCTCTTTCACACTGACAAGGCATTAAAAAGGGACTGGAAAAAAGGAACCTTGGAGTCAGAAGTAAGTTGATACTTTTTCCCTTCTAGGTTCCTGTAATTTTGAGGCTCTTTTACTTTAGATTCCTTCATTTTAATACTGCGGTGAGCCAACTTAGAAATCTCTGACAGAGAAAGACTTTTCTTTTTACAGCACCGTATATTTCAAAAGAGACAGGTTTCCAGACAGGAAAGATTATTCTCCAACAGAGAAATGTTAATCAAAATGGGAATTTTATGCATTGTCTTTATTGATGGCATTTTAAAAAACATGCATGAGGTGGGATATTGACTTTATTTAGTGCCCTAGTTTTCACTGCAGTTAGGCTTTACTTCCACTGCATGCATTTGATTTAAACACACACAAAATGACAGAGCAGCAGCACCTGCAGTACATGGAGTCTGATATTACCAGCGTCTGTGATGGGCTATGGATTTTTAAGACTCTGCTTCTAAAGTCTGCTACTTCCAGGTCATCTTGGTGTTTGTCCTTGAATGTGAATGGGGAATGCCTACCTGGTCTGAGAGCAAGGAGAGAGATGGGGATAAAGGGGGAGCTGTTCAGGAAAGAGATTCACAAAGTTGTTGCTGCTCCTCCAGACAGAAGTATCCCAAAAGATCACAATGGGGAACAGAATGGACAGGATCAAAACTAGCAATGGATCATCTCTGCTCTGATCACTGGTCCCTTTAACCAGACTCTTGCTTCAGCAGGCATGATCTGTACTCAACAGAACAAGAGAAACACACAGTGCTCACAGGCTGAGACCTGCAACAACTGAAACAGAGTTGAGGGCTGAATTCTCAGCTTGCCCTTATTTCGCTGGGTACATAGGAGCTCTGTTTCTTTAAAACTGCTTGCTGCTTTCTTGATTTGGTGTAATTCTCTGCATATTCTTGTAGCTTTGGATCTTGGACATGAGAGGTCTGTCCACTCTCCAGCTGTGCTATCTCCCTACAGGAGATAGCACAGCTGTCCTTTTTGCATGCACACTCTCGGAGCTTCCATTAGCATACAGAGCAGTTGTATGCATGTGCATGGAGAAAATGACTAATCCTATATAATGAGTCCCTAGCTGATATTTGTCCATATTATGCACTACAAACTATAGCATAATTTGGCATGATTTATAGTAGGGAGTCTGTGCTCAAGATGAACTCTGGGATGGAACAGTAAGGGGTGCTGCAAGTCAGGATGGAGACACATTTAGTAGAGCTGGGGGGGGCGGGCACAGGACTGGAATAGCAGGGGAAGCTGCAGATCAGGCGTGAGGTACGCTATCAGAGCGGAGCCAAAGACTAGAATAGCAGAGGGGTGTTACGGGTCAGGACTGAGGTACATTGGTAGAGTTGTGTGGGGGAAGTCCAGGAATAGCAGGGCAGTGCGGGGGGAGGGGGAGTTCCAGGACAGGATTGAGGGTCACTGGCAAAGCTGTCTGGGGCCTGGGACTGAAATATCAGGCAGAGGTAGCAAGTCAGGATTGTCACGTAAATCTGGAGGGAGCAAGACTAGAACAGCAATTTAGCTCTAGGAGAAAAATAAGTTTCCAATTCAGTTTTGTTTAGCTTTTCATTAAAATTGTATTGGTCCTTTGGCTTGTTCACCAACCATGTAGTTAAGACATGGAGCTTGCTTATCAGAGGTGCAGATCCTTAGCACAACCTCTTCTTTAGGTGAGAGATTTGGCATTACATAACTTAAGAGAGTAAAAGCTGATTGATTGCTATGAGTTCAGCACAGCATTTACAGTACCAGAAGTGCTCTGCCATAAGAGATCACAGAATGGACTGTGACTGGGCATAGTTCTAGCTGGTCTGCTTTAAATCAGAACCAGCATAAACTCACACACGACCATGTGCAAGATGTGGAAAAGCTCCATTAACTTTGATTTTTTTTTTAAAACAATATCAATTTCTTGCTGGTGGAAAGTGCTGACTCATCAGCACTGGAGACTGGATTCTATTCCATATTGATTCTTATTCCAGGGTCAGCACTGACGTATCTGGGTATCTCTATGCATCCCCACAGGTGGTGCGGCATAGACAGTAGCAGGCTAAGCTTTCTTCACACCCCATACCCAATAGGTCTCATCCCCTGTCTGGGGGATCCACATTTAGGGAAGAGAGAAGACTTCAGCTTCCATGGCCCATCCAGCCCTTGGCCTCTCTGATGAGATTGTCAAGAAGGGGGGCAGTTAATGCTGGTTTTAATTATGTGGATTTCTGTCCACTGTCCATCTGTCCACTATACTTATTGTTCATGACACAGTTTCTGGTCAAGCATTTGCACAAGTCTCAGTTATTATGGGGGAGGTTTCATTTAGACGGGTTGGGTGGAACAGGGCTAACATTTGCACCACCTCCTGGACAGTCCTGTGCAGTGTTCTATACCTGCTTTTAATAAACATGTGCCCAGATGCTTCAGTGATGGGGGCATTAGCAAAATAATTGAAGTAAGCAAATGAGTTAAATGTCACAGAATGGGACACTGGGACAGCAGCCTTAATACATCTGGAAAAAATTAAAATAAGTCGTCTAAGTAAATGGAGAAAAGTATGTTTTTTGAGGATGATTGCAGCTGCCTTATAAGAGAGCAATTTGAAGCCCCCTGAATTTGGCTCCTGCCCTGCTACCATGAGTGAGGAGTCTATCAGCTGAGCTCCTTAGTGCAATGATTGCGCCTTCTACTGCATTTAGAAAGGGCAAAGCACAGTATCAGTGCCACAAGAAAAAGTAATAAGCCTACAAGCTAAAATACAATTGGACCTGATCAGTAGTTGGATGGGATACCTTCTTCAGCAGAGAAGTACTGCAGAAAATGGTAATGGCAATTCAATAATGGTGATTCTCACTACAGCAGGCATGATCTGTACTCAACAGAACAAAAGAAACACACAGTGCTCAGAGACTGAGACCTGCAACAGCTGAAACAGAGTTGAGGGCTGAATTCTCAGCTAGCCTTCTGAGTTAGTACTGAACTTAAGGCCAAATATGACTGTAGGGTGCTCCTGATATTGGAGGTGCCATTGTTTGGCCAAACTATACAACCAAAATCCTGATCACATGCAGTTATTAAGGAGTCCATAGCAGTTTTTGCAAAAGAAGAGAGGTTAGCCTCAGGGTTCTGCCCAAATTCTAGTTCAGGTAACTACAATTCTGCCCTCCTGGATTTCCTCTGCTCTCTCAGTTAGATGGTGTTTTCCACTAACTCTCTTACACAGTTGTGCAGTGTTGTTGTACATTGCTAAACAGCTGCCCAACTCCACATGGCTGCATTTCATTGGCAGAGGAAATGTGCATTAAATACACAAATAGATTAAAATTCTGAATCCTTTATTCTCTCTGTACTCAGGCAAAACTCACATTGGCTTTAAGAACTTCACCTAAGTAAAGGCTTCAGGATCTGGCTCACGGCCTGTAGAGGGCGGTGCAATAATTTGGATGAAAGATGCAGGTCATAGCTGAAGAAATTGCTTACTAGAGTTGCTCTGTGTCTATTTTCAGCTCTCTGCCTGCCTCCCAATGGCGCTCTTCACTAGAGTCAACAGCTATTTCAACACTACTAGCTCTGTCACATATGGGCAAGAGAACTCAACAGAGCCTGGCCTGCCACACTCCCATGTCTACTACGCCCTCGGCTACAGCACCCTGATTTTGGCCATTGTCTTTGGGAACGTGTTGGTCTGCCTAGCAGTGCTAAGAGAACGCACCTTGCAAACCACAACGAATTACCTGGTGGTGAGCCTGGCCGTGGCAGACTTGCTGGTGGCCACACTGGTGATGCCATGGGTGGTATACCTGGAGGTGAGTACATCTTAGGCTATGTTTAAATAGCAACAGTGCCTTGTGGCATTTATACATGAATGAGACACATTCAGAGCACATGAAGGCCACTCCTGAATCAGCCAGCAGTGTCGCTGTTGAGCATTCCCCATTGCTATACTTCCACAAGCTGAGCCTACTGCCCAGACTGGTCTCTCCTTCTGCCGGTCTAAGCAGCAGAAGGCCTGGAGAAAGAAGTTGAATCCAGGCCTCCTACAAAGTTATTCCTGGGGGAATTCTGTACCTCTCCACATGCAGACTTTGTGAAGAAGTTAATATTTTTTGCACAGAATTTCCTTTTCCTCCACAGAAATGGGCTGCAGAGCTGTTGGCTGCCACTAGGGGCTGCTGGACCCAGCAGAGCCTAGCTCACAAGTAGAAGACACTGCCGGGAGGAGGGGGAGGGAGTGGAGGCTTCCTGGCAACTGCAGTTCTCAGCAAGCCCTGAAGGAAGGAGGCGGCATGCAGGAAACTCCACACAACCTCGGGACCACCATCAGACTGTTTCTCCCTCTGGATCCCTGGGCTCTGGAGGGGAGGGGGTGCAACTGTCTGGGCTGGGGAGCACTGCAGCTGGGATCTGTGGGGAAGGGATTGCAAGTGTCTGACACCCCCACCCGGCTCTGGGGGCAGGGGGCAGAGAAACAGGAACTGGATTGTTGTAGGGGTTTCCTTTACTCTCTACTCCTGGAGGAATTTTTTTGTGTCTGTACTGTTACAGACATAGTTGCTGATAGGTATTTTGAAATAAATTACCAAAATAATTGAAACTGGTGTGATTATATAGTGTTATTTTGACAAATAAAATATGCAGAATTTTAAAATATTGTGTGCAGAATTTTTAAATTTTTGGTGCAGAATTCCCCCAGGAGTACAAAGTGTACCAAAGCGCTAATAGTGTTAGGCCAGTCCCTGGCAATAATTTCCAAGCCCTGCTGGCACAGGGAAAGAGAGAGACAGGGAGCCTGACTCTCCATGCCCTGCATCCAATGCAGTCAAATACACCAGTGCTAAATGGGTAGAAAATTGTACCTTTTGACTTTGCATTGGTGTAAATGACTACAGGTGGTGCAGAGCAATGGAGAATATGACCCTAAAATTCAAGTTTCCCCACACAGCAGTGTAGAACACTAATGGTGGGGCCACGCCTGGCTCGGTCATGAGGCTTTTTAAAGCTATTTTTGCACAAGTTCAGAGAAACCCACTGAGATATGTAACAATTGTAGCTAACGCGCATCGATTATAGTCATTAAGCCTGGTTAAACCTACAAAGGCTTTGGAGACTGTTATTCCATTAATGTTTCCTTTATGTTGTCTGGGTCATTCTCCTAAACTGACATCCATTGCAGAATCACCCTGAAGAGAAATGAAGGACTTGTTCTATTCACAGGTGATATGAATAGTGACATTGATGATTATTTATGACATCATAGTGGATCAGAAATGAAAGAATACCATATTGCATGCCACATCACATTCCTAATTAAGTCAGTAGCAAAATACAGAAAAATCTATCTAGAACTATACCACAGCTAGCGTAAGGAATATCTAGTACTATGGTGTTAGATCTATGACCTCAAGAGGAGAAAGCAAACAAAGATGGAAAGGAGGCAAAAAAAATGAGGTGCACAATGAGAAAAGGTAAGGAATAAAAAAAATAAAAACACTCAGGAAGGAGAGACTGGAGTGAATGAAATTTTAATGGTGGAAGAGAAATGCTGTTAGAAAACTATCCTCATTTCAAACCAACACCACTCTGCATCTACAATATCTTGAGATCCTAGGATGAAAAGTGCTCTGTAAGCATTAATGAGTTCATCAATCCTCTTATTATCCACATTTTATGGACCAGGAAACTGAAGCACGTTGTGGTGCAAATTCCATCTCCAGGCAGCTTTGGGGCCACAGCTTAAGAATAGGAAGGTGGTCCACTTTGTAGCAGCAAAAACCTTTTCACCCCCCCAAAACACAGAGAAGTGAAGTGCCTTATCCAAAAGAAGACAGAGAATCAGGAGGACAGCCAGGAAGAGAACCCAGGAGTCCTGACTCCCAATCCACTACTCTGACCATTACACAGCACTTCCTATGCATCTAGTAATACAAAGATAAGAAACTCAGAGTACAGAAGGTGGATTTTTCCCAGTTTGTAGAATAGGTGATCCCACCTATTGGCTGCAGTCTCTCACCTGTGAGCATCATTCTTTAGTACAATGGTGAATCTGTTGTGTTTCATCGAATAGTGCAGTGACCAACCATTCCCAGGGAAGACTGAATAATCCACTCCAATGTCAAAAATCATGTAAAATAGCTATTTCCAGGGTCCATGTTTGTCAAGACACATCTGAAGCCTGCTGCCATCCATCTCATAATTTATGGTACGACCAAAGGTGGTTGAAGGTTTTACATTTACAAGACATTTGCTATCCCAAGGCACTTTGTGTGAAGGTTGCCTATCAAAATTTTTACAATCTGGCCTGGACCCTGCCCAAGAAATGAACTCTGGACCCTAATGTCCTTGCCAAATGTCATTCAGCCTACAGCCATCCCTTTCTGAGAAAGATTGAGATGGTGCTAGCAGGCCAACCATAACATCATCTTATAGCTTCAAAGTCTTGGAGCCCAACCAGTCATGTTTCTTGGCACAAAAACACCCATTCATCACAGTGATTGATGATTTGCTGAGGGAAGTGAGTGAAGCCCAATCCCCTTTATGGCTACTGCTACCATAGACCTTTCAAAAAAAAAAAAATCTTTGATACCATTGATCATGAGCTGCTGTTGACATGAATGGATGCAAATTCCATCTCCACAGGGGTGGATGGAATTGTCTGACATCTCAGAGGAGTGGGGTGGGCAACTGCTTGTCCCCCTGGTGGCCTCTCTGTTGTGGAGTCCTACAGTAGTTAGTCCTTTCTTTCCTTACATCTCTGTAAAGCCAATGCAGAACACGGGCTACAACATCAGAAGGCTAATGATACCCAGCACCTTTTTTCAGATTTAGAAGGTAGCCATCACCAGTGTCTGGCAGAGTTTGAAATGCGGATGGAAACCAGAAGGCGGAAGCCAAATTTGAATAAGAGAGACAATGCTAATTGACAATGAGAAGCACAGTAAAGTAGACAGTCAAGTCAACAATAGCTCTCAACTAAGGGTGCATGTTTTCCCCCTACTATCAAAGTGACTCTCAACCTCATGTTTTTATGTGGTTCATCATTGCTCCTGGACTTCTTGGCAGGGCCAGCTCCAGATTTTTTGCCATCGCCGAAGCAAAAAAAAAAAAAAAAAAATATCGGAGTGCCGCCCCTTGAAAAGTGCTGCCTCAAGCACATGCTTGGAATGCTGGTGCCTAGAGCCGGCCCTGCTCCTAGGTATGGCATCAGTGCCCAGATGCAACTTTTAAAATCTGCAGATGGCCATATTTGGTTTGTATATTTTTAAAAGGGGCTCAGTGGAATGAAGACTATAATCCTATTATTCAAGATGTGTTTAAGACATTCACATTTTAATGTTTTTTTCATTTATCATTTCTACCTTTTTTGAGTCTCCATGGCTGTCAATCCAATACCTTTCACTGGCAATATTTGCAACAGTGCTGGAACAGCTAAACATAACGTTGGTCTTGTGGATAAAGCACAGGACTAGCAGTCAAGAAATCTGAAGTCAATAGGAGTTTTGCCAGGATTTCACCCATGGGCTCTATTCCCAGCAATGTCACTGACTCATTGTGATCTCAGAAGCCCTGTCACCTCATCTGTCTGTGTCTCAGGTTCATAATCTGTGCAATCGAGTTAAAACCCACTTAATTCACAAGGGTGGTTGTGAGGATTAATTTAGTTCAGGGTTACCATATCTAAAAAATAAAAAAAAGAGGGCACTCCACGGGCCCTAGCCCCGCCCCTTTCCCACCCCCAGCCCCGCCCCAACTCCGCTCTTTCCCCGCCCCTTCCCCAAAGTCCCCGCCCTAACTCCCCCTCCTCCCTCCAAGTCACGCGAAAAGGGCTGCCCGAGCGCTACCGGCTTTACGGTTTGCCGGGCAGCCTCCAGACCCTGCGCCCCCGGCCGTCGCTTCCCCAGCACAGCTGGAGCCCGGGAGGGAAAGCGCCCAGCAGGGGGCGCAGGGTCTGGAGGCTGCCCGGCAAACCATGAAGCCAGTAGCACTCGGGCTTTGGGCAGCCCCTATGCCTCCGGACCCTGCGCCCCCGGCCGGGCACTTCTCCTCCCCGGCTCCAGCTGCTCTGCTCCGGCGGCGCAGGGTCCGGAGACACGGGGGCTGCCCGAAGCCGGTAGCGCTAGCTCGGGCAGCTTGGCTCTTAAACAGAGCCGAAGTCTGAGTCCGGGGAGGAGCAGAGCAGCCACGGGAGAGGAAGTGCCTGGCTGGTATTTTTCCCGGACATGTTCGGCTTTTTGGCAATTCCCCCCGGACGGGGGTTTGATTGCCGAAAAGCTGGATGTGTCCGGGAAAAACCGGACGTATGGTAACCCTAATTTAGTTAATAGTTATAAAATGCTTTGAGATCCTCAGATGAAAGGCACTAGGAAGGTCACATAAGTATCCCACTAGAATATGAGAACCAGAAAGGCAAACTGGCAAGTTCTAGTTTCATTAACAAAGCTAAGTGGAATAGAAGAAGAAAAGAAAGATCAAAAATAGCAAAAAGCAAATTACGTCTATAAAAAATTTTCAGTTGTAATAATCTACGTCAAATTCTGATCTCAGCTACCCCTGGACAAATAGTAAGTAATTCCACTGACTTCAATGGAGTTACTCCACATTTAGAAATGCTGATTGGGGCAAATGAGAACAGATTTCAACTCATCATTTTGATCTGACAAACATCCCTTTTTTATATGCTAAGACTCAGTATGTAGTCAGTCTAGTCTGAATGTGTAACCCTGAGAGGTTTCACTTCAGAGCATTTTCTGCCAAGATTTTCTTCAGTTTCACTTCCAGTGGTTCATATTCCCAGAGTTTCATGTGCTAATGAGCCCAGAACTTTGGAAGCTACCACATTTGACATACATGAGCTGTGTCATCTGCACCTGGCTTTGATGCAAACCCCCGACTCCAACTTCTGGTGAAAGGTTCTTGAACCTCCACAGACCTTATGACAAACTTGTAATGAGTTTTGTGTTTGCATCAAACTATGAAGCTAGATGCCCTTTTTGTGATTCTGTTGCAAAAGTTTTCAGTATTGTCAACTTCACACATTCAAAAAATCATGACTTTGGTCTCAAAAAATCATGACATGGGCTTACAAATTTAGATTTATAAAAATAACTTGTAGGGTCTTTGTTTTCTAGTTTCATAGCCTTTATGGCTCAGGTTTTCAAGCTTTTCTCCACAGCCATGAGGGCTAGAAACCTAGTTTTCATTAAAACAAAAAACAAAACAAAAAAAAGTTAGATTCTCACCTAATCATGTGTCTCCTGGATTAGGCGAGAATCCTAGCTTTCAAGAAAAACACCAGATAGCACAATACATCACCACATTTTGCACAGCTCTGCTTCTAACCTGCTTACACATCTCTGGGAATGCTGGCATGAAACAAACAGTAACTAATGAACAACAACGAGCATTTCAGATACTGGGCAGTAGGACCATAAAGGGGAGCTGAACAGATGCTGAATGCTTCATTCACTCAAGCACATATTTTTCGGTAATTAAAAACATTAGTAAGCAGCAGAGTGGTCTCATTTCAGAGAATTGCCTCCTCGTTTGCTTTCTGCACTTTCCACACTGCCTGTTGCCTTAGAAGCAGAGATTAATAACAGTGCCACTTACTGACTGACCTTGCATGAGTGTTCCTGAGGTGAGAAATTGTACACCTTTGATTGCCCATGGTGTGGTAGGAAGCTGCTTTCATGACACCATCATCCTCTGCGCCAGATGTCATGCATCACTTTCTGTAGGCCCAGGAAGGCTGGATGCAGACTGGGGATAAGAGGGAGAGCGCATCATTCCACACTTACCCCACAGGAAATGAGGAGGAAAATTATTACACTCAGATACTGCATTAGTTTTCCTGCAGAGCCTCTCTGCTGTGATGCATCCTCTTACGGGGAAGCAGCTGTCTATTGAGGAGTCCTTGAAGCCACACTCTCAGGAAGCTGGGGTAGGTTGGTAAGGAGCCAGTGCAAATGCCTGGCTGATATCCAGGAGCCACTTGGATTCCAGGAAATCTGCAGCGTTTGGAAGCTGAACCCCCAGTTCTTCTGCAAAAGGAGGGCAAATCCAACCTCCTGAAAGCAGAATTTGGATTCCTCCTTACTCCTCCCCACAGGTTTTCCCTCTGGAGGATAAAATCAGGCCCTGGCAGTCGCTCACTTTGCACCTTATACTTAGTTGATGGAAGGGACGCTTCTTTCTGGTTTCTCCTACACAGATCGCTATGGCAGCAGGAGCTGGGAGCAAGACCTCATGCCATCCCAATAGCTGGGAAACAGAGGTGTTTGTTACAGACATAACATGCTCCTAGAGGTAACATTTTCATTTCAACAAATTAATTTGGTTTTATTTTTTGAAAGTTCCCCTCCCTTTGCCAGCATGGAAAGAGGCATGTGTGTTAAGAAGCATGCTGTGGACAGCCTTACCTAATGGTCAGGACAGGAGGCTGGCCTAATGGCTGAACAGGGGTGATCAGGCCTAGTGGCCAGAACCCAAATGAGGAGCCAAGTTACCAAGTCCAGGGAACAAGCCAGAGCCAGGAAGCAGGGGGCAAGACTCAGAACCAGAGTAGCAGCAAGGGCAGGAGCAGGAACCAACTATAAAGAGCAAGGAGTAGGCAAGATCAAGACCAGAAACACAGCTGCCAGCATGGAACTGTATTGAGCAGCCAGAGACCCCGCCCTGCTTCAGGTGTTAAGAAAGTGCCTGCTGGAATTCAACCAATCAGGAGACCAGACTCATTAGCAGACTTGGGGGAGGAGGGGAGAGTGAGTGTGTGTGTGTGAGAGTGAGAGAGAGAGAGAGAGAGAGATCCTGCCCCTCTGAGCCTGATATCCAGAACAGGGAGGCTAGGGGACTGGTACTAGTTAGGATTGCCAGGCGTCCGGTTTTTGACTGGAACGCCCTGTCAACAAGGGACCCTGGTGGCTCCGGTCAACACCGCCAACCGGGCCATTAAAATTCCAGTCAGCAGCACAGTGGGGGCCCGGGGCTAAGGCAGGCCCCCTGCCTACCCTAGCTCCACACGACTCCCAGAAGTGGACACTAGGTCCCTGAAGCCCTTAGATACATGGGCAGCCAGGGATGCTACATGCACTGCCCCCACCCCTACTGCCAGCTCCCATTGACCAGGAACTGCGACCAATGGGAGATGCGGGGGTGCGAGGGCAGCGCGTGGAACTGCCGTGGCCGCCCTGAGCCTAGGGGATCCAGGCACCTGGCAGCTGCTTCTGGGAGCTGCGGTAAGCACTGCCGGGACCCCACATCCTGAACCCTCTCCCGCATCCCAACCCCCTGCCCCAGCCCGGAGTCCCCTCCTGCACCCAAACTGGGAGCCAGCACCCCACACACCCCCAACATCCTACCTCAGCCCTGAGCCCCTTCCTGCACCCCAAACCCCTCATCCCCAGCCCCACCCCAGAGCCCACATCTCCAGCCAGAGCCCTCACACCCCCCACCCCAACCACCTGCCCCAGCCTGGAGCCCCCTCCTGCACCCCAAACCCTTCATCCCCTGCCCCACCCCAGAGCCCACACCCCCAGCTGGAGCCCTCACCCCCCCTGAACCCCAACCCTCTGCCCCAGCCAGGTGAATGTGAGTGAGGGTGGGGGAGAGTGAGCAATGGAGGGAGAGAGGATGGAGTAAGTGGGGGCTGGGCCTCGGGGAAGGGGCAGGGCAGAGGTGTTTGGTTTTGTGCAATTAGAAAGTTGGCAACCCTAGTACTAGCCGCAGAGACTTTAAGTGCCAGGTTGCTGGTTTAAATGACAAATAGATAACTACTACAATGATGGGCACATCAGAAAAGCCATTAATAGATCAATAGTGTCCAAAAAGACTTTAAAAATCCAATTTCTATTCAGGTTTCAGAGTAGCAGCCGTGTTAATCTGTATCCGCAAAAAGAACAGGAGTACTTGTGGCACCTTAGAGACTAACAAATTTATTAGAGCATAAGCTTTCGTGGACTACAGCCCACTGCTTCGGATGCATATAGATGCATATAGATGCATATTTATATTCAGTATGCTTTTTAGTGAATAGGTGTCCACATAACAGTAACCCCTCCTTGCTGGCAGTTTCAGCACACAGGCCAAGGACTGAATGGAGACTGAACCACCTTTTCAGCCCTAGAGTTTGCCCCTCCAGAGTCAAAACCCATTTGTTTTCCAGTCATCTAAAAATGGTGTCAGTACAAAAATATAACCACGTCCAGATCTAACACCCTCCTGATCACACCCAGACTTAGATTCTCCATCACCCACTCAGCTCTGCACCCTAGAAAAAGCCTGGAAGAATGGATGGGCTTTGCACCATGACCTGAAAATCAACAATTTCAGGCTCCTGTGGAACAACACAGACAATTACTTCTGGAGTCAAACACTCCCCCCCCCCCCCCCCCCGCAGCCCCCTTCCTTATCAATGAGGGGACAGTAAGTCTGAGCACCTCTGCTGATCACAGCTGCCGTGGTATCACCCAGGGAGGGAGGCAGCTGCTGCAATAATCAGCACCCATCCCGTTTAGGGATTAATTGCTTAAAGCCGACACATCAAACTGCCCCCAGAAATAAACTGGGAGCCAGTACAGATCACAGAGCACATGGGTAATATAGTCTCTATGAGAAGCCCCAATTCAACAAGCTGGCGGCCACATTCTGCACTTAGCTGACGTGCCCGAATGGTTTTCAGGTGTAGAGCACGTTGCAAGGATCCCGTCTGGAGGGAACAAAGGCAGGGATCACTGTGGTGAGACCCACATCTGAAAGGAAAGGTCACAACAGCCTGACCAAGTGCTCTTGGTCATTGCTGCTGTCACTGCATTGAGGCAGGTGAGGAGCCTATCGAAACCATGAACTGTGATCCTGAGTAAAAAAGTAGGGCAAATTCCCTCATTCGAAGCAGCTTTTTCTTCCACTATTTCTGTGGGGTGGAAAGGTTGGGGGCAGCATTCCTTTCTGCTGCCCTTGATTTTCTGTGGATTAAAAACAAGCATTCTGTCTGCGTGGCTGTCACTCAAATACTTTTCACCAGCACTAGCAACAAATTTATTAGAGGTCCTGTAATGGACAGTTCATCAAGTGCTCTGAACAGCTTAATGATCCTTGGTGCTTTACAACCTAGCCAGTGGAATTCGAGCCTGGCATCAGTGTCAGAGGTGAGTCAGCAACATGAGTCTTCATTAGAAATCTAGGGGAAATGAACGGTCCAAGGAGCTATGGCCCGTTCTTCAGTAACTAATAATCTAGGAAGTGTTCACATCTGACCTTGATGTGTTCAGAATTCCCAAAGCATCTCCTGTAGATTCAACTTCCCAACACTAGCACTTAAACAGGACATCACAATCCTTCAACTGGGCCTCCGCACTGGTGCTTAGCTAGGTAAAACGGGCATTTACATGCCAAAGTGTTGAGCTGAGCGTATGCAGAATTTGAAAGTCCTCACTAAAATCTGACAGTTGGGCTGAGCATGTGATTTATCCGTCACTAGCCATCTCCATGACATTATTCCATATATTTTACATTATATTTTAAATGTAAATGAAAGGAAACTAGAAATGGGTGCAAACCAAACCCCCAAATTTCATGACCCTGTGAATTTTGGGAAAGTTTGGATCCAGATGTAATATTCACAGTTGGCAGCTCAGGCCCTCCTTTAGAACCAGTGAAATAAGATTTCAGACAAGATTCTGGAGAAGGATCTGTGCTGTCATGTGAATATTCAAAATCCCTGGGCAACAGAGTCACTTTCCCAGTTCATTCACTCTGGAATAATTCCAGAAGCCAAGCTGGGAAACATTCTTAGCCACTCATTTTTTGTTTTGTCTGTGATTTTCCTTAAATATTAGTTGTAATTCACTTTCTGTGGCCGTCTTCATGCTAAAATGTTTGGGTAGGGGCTGTTTTCTCCTAATTTTCTCACCTTCATCCCCTTGCAGCACACACAAAGCAGTGGAATGGGAATCAGGACTCCTGGGTCCTATTCTTGACCTACTACTGAGAGACTTTGGGCAAATTGCTTAAACACTACATGCCTCAGTTTCCCCCTCTGTAAAAAAGGTATAATAATGCATCATTAATGTTCATACAGTCCTTTTGATATCGTCAGATGGAAGGACCAATAGAAGTGCAATGCATTGGTATCCAGTATGAAGCAAGGCTAATATTTTGAAATTGATGCTCAGGTGACTGGAGGAGTCTGGAATTTCAGCCGTGTCTGCTGCGACATCTTTGTCACTATGGATGTGATGATGTGCACAGCCAGCATTTTAAACCTCTGTGCTATCAGCATTGACAGGTAGGAGCCAAGGACATTAGCATGAAGCTAGGAGTAGATCTCGGGACTGGGGATGGAAGGGATAGCAGGCTGGGCCTGCTTGCACAATGGTTGGGTACAAATACCTTGTCTAAATGCCAAAGGTAAAGCAGATATCTGTGAGAACCCAGTTTTTCTTGAAAGTCTCCAGCCACCATCATCATTATGACTAGTATTGTTGTTGCTACAGTCGTGCCTCCCATGTACTAGGTGCTGTACAAACACGGAAGATGGCACAGTTCCTGATGGAAAGAGCTTATGCTATAAAAAGGCAGAGAAACAGAGGGTGGGGAAAAGAAGCACATCATACAAGGAAAGTGTTCATGGGGTGGTTTTCCATGCCTCGATAATAGAGGGGAAGATTTTCAAAAGTACAAAAGTGAATTAGGCATCTAACTCCCACTGACTTTCAATGGGAGTGGGCACTTAAGGGCCCTTTGCCTTTGCAAGTCTCACTTGTGAGGTTTTAATAAACACAGCTTAAAAGAGAGAGAAAAACTATCTGGATGTGCTCTCCAGCCTTGCCATAGTTTTAACGCCCCCTGAAGTGGAGCAGATGACTAGTAACATTGTGGGACTGAAGGGATTAGTGTTTAAAGTGGTGGTAATAGGGATGGCCACAAAACTCGGCACAGACCTCCGGAGGTGCAGCTTTAGGGGGCTGAATTCCCTAGGGGTTGGGAAACTGGGGGAGAAACACATCCTGCCATTCTCCTTCTGCCATGATTCAGAGGAAACTGTGCAAAGCAAGCCTCGCAGAGGGTCTGGCCCAAAGCCCACTGAAGTTAGTGGGAGCCTTTCCACTGATTTCAATGACAGGATCAATGAGTTGGCTCATACCCTGAGTTTCCAGCCGTATCTGTCATCTTCCCCAGACCTCACGGCATCCAGAGCTGGTAGCCTCCATTCTAGCCTTCTGCCTCATCACTGGGGCAATATCAGCTGTTCATCAAAATCTTAACCTTAGGGATGATAAGTGACCATCTGCTTCTCTGTTGTTCCTCTTGCTCCCTTTCCCACCCTGCTTACCACCATTGCAAATCCTTGCTCTGATTATTAAATCTCCTGGGTCTCTCCCTCTCTCTTATATCCACTACTTTCACTACCATATTCCCTGTCTCCCATTCTCTCGCTGCCTTCGCTCCTCCCTGTCAAACCTGGGCCCCTTCTCTCTCTCTCTCTCACTCTCTCTTTTGTTTTGATCATTGTCTCCTTTCCACGCCTTTCTTCCTCCTCCCCCTCTCTTTGGAGCTGGTTCCTTTCACAGGTACACGGCAGTGGTGATGCCAGTTCAGTATCAGTACGGCACAGGGAAGAGCTCCTGCAGGAGGGTTTCCATTATGATCGTGATGGTTTGGATGTTGGCATTTGCTGTGTCCTGCCCCCTCCTGTTTGGCTTCAATACCACAGGTAACAGCAATTTCCAGAGCAGGAGTGTCTGAGCAGAATTAGAAATGGGGGTCCCCAAAGTTGGCCCAAAGGCCAAACGTGGCCTACAAAGTCTGACGGTCAGAGGCAGCTGCTAAGAACTACAAATCCTGCATCTAAAGAGGGAAAGGGGTTCAATTCACAAGGAGGCCCTATATTTTAGGGCACTCTCCAGTCTGACATTGGACTGTGGCACCTGCTGCTGTTCTAGTGCATTGGTCTGTGCTTGATTAGCTGAGCCTAGACTTTACCCAGAAAGTGGAGGCACTCACCTATACAGACAGACAGACAGATAGATAGGCCGAGATGTAACTTGGCATGCTAACCTATATCTCTGGAGCTGCACCTCTGTGACATAGTCTCTAGGCTGCATTAAACACCTTGATGTGCACCAAAACATCCTTGTAGTTCCTGAAGTCCATAGCAGCCTAACCACTCCCCACTCTCTTTCTCTCTCTCTCTCTCCAGGGGATCCTAGTGTCTGTTCTATATCGAACCCTGATTTTGTCATCTATTCCTCGGTGGCATCCTTCTACCTTCCCTTCGTGGTCACCTTGCTGCTTTATGTCCGGATTTATTTCGTGCTGAGGCAGAGACAGAGGAAACGAAGCCTCTCCAGGCAGGCCAGCCATAGCATCAGCATCAAAGCCTGTTACACACAGAAAGTAAGACCCAAGTGAACGCAGTCTGAACTGATCAGATGTCAGAGCATTCTCTGCCTCCACCCCCATCCTTTAAACTGAGCCTGGGGAGCCTATTGCTTAGCGCTATAGGAAACCCGGGTTTGACTCTTGCTGCCCAATCTGGGAGGGGTTGGGAGTCAAGGCATTCAGTGCTAGGTGTGAAGGAAGAAAAATACCTCCTGTCGCTCAGCAGAAACACCCCTAGAATAGGTTTCAGAGTAACAGCCGTGTTAGTCTGTATCCGCAAAAAGAAGAACAGGAGTACTTGTGGCACCTTAGAGACTAACAAATTTATTAGAGCATAAGCTTTCGTGGACTACAGCCCACTTCTTCGGATGCATATAGAATGGAACATATATTGAGGAGATATATATACACACATACAGAGAGCATAAACAGGTGGGAGTTGTCTTACCAACTCTGAGAGGCCAATTAATTAAGAGAAAAAAAAAACTTTTGAAGTGATAATCAAGCTAGCCGAGTACAGACAGTTTGATAATAAGTGTGAGAGTACTTACAAGGGGAGATAGAGTCAATGTTTGTAATGGCTCAGCCATTCCCAGTCCTTATTCAAACCGGAGTTGATTGTGTCTAGTTTGCATATCAATTCTAGCTCACCAGTCTCTCTTTGGAGTCTGTTTTTGAAGTTTTTCTGTTGTAATATAGCCACCCGCAGGTCTGTCACTGAATGACCAGACAGGTTAAAGTGTTCTCCCACTGGTTTTTGAGTATTTTGATTCCTGATGTCAGATTTGTGTCCATTAATTCTTTTGCGTAGAGACTGTCCGGTTTGGCCAATGTACATGGCAGAGGGGCATTGCTGGCACATGATGGCATATATCACATTGGTAGATGTGCAGGTGAACGAGCCCCTGATGGTATGGCTGATGTGATTAGGTCCTATGATGATGTCACTTGAATAGATATGTGGACAGAGTTGGCATCGGGGTTTGTTACAAGGATAGGTTCCTGGGTTAGTGGTTTTGTTCAGTGATGTGTGGTTGCTGGTGAGTATTTGCTTTAGGTTGGGGGGTTGTCTGTAAGCGAGGACAGGTCTGTCTCCCAAGATCTGTGAGAGTAAAGGATCATCTTTCAGGATAGGTTGTAGATCTCTGATGATGCGCTGGAGAGGTTTTAGTTGGGGGCTGAAGGTGACAGCTAGTGGTGTTCTGTTATTTTCTTTGTTGGGCCTGTCTTGTAGGAGGTGACTTCTGGGTACTTGTCTGGCTCTGTCAATCTGTTTTTTCACTTCAGCAGGTGGGTATTGTAGTTTTAAGAATGCTTGATAGAGATCTTGTAGGTGCTTGTCTCTATCCGAGGGATTGGAGCAAATGCGGTTATATCTTAGAGCTTGGCTGTAGACAATGGATCGTGTGGTGTGTCCTAGAATAGGGGCTCCAACTAAAGCCTTGCCCAGTCTCAAACAAGGGGATACTGTTCTGGAGCTTGTATCCATATTTCCACCTCTCTAAGACCCTCACAGCAGAGAAGGGCAAGGCCTAAATCCGTGTTTCTTCAGAGCTGTGACAGAATGACCCTGCAGCATTCTGGCTTTTTTTTTTTCTTTTAATTTTTATGGTTATTTTAATGATCAGAGCCTCAGGGATTGCAAACGGTTAAAGCTCTCCTCACCTAGCAGACTCAAAGGGTCAAACAGCTACAGAATTCTGCTTGCTCTGCGCCATATGTGGCTCCACAATATTGCATTAACGTGTGAGGTTTCCTCACAATAATGCTACACTGGAAAATATGCATAAGGGGAGGCAGGGAATACCACTAAGCACAAATATACTCCGAAGTTGGGTGGCTGGGAAGTGGAGGGTTCATATCCAGGGCTCTTGTTCATCCAATTAAAGATAGAGCTAGGGCACAGGTCCTAATTTAGGCTCCTAACTTCCACTGATATTAGTACAAGTTAGGAGCCTGATCACCTTTAAGGATCTGGGCCTCGGTGCAAAGTAGAGATGCAGGGTTCTAGGTCATCCCACTGTGAGATAGGGGTCAGGTGCAAAGTTCAGCTCCAGCTCCAAGAATGGATCTGGAACCTCCCCAAAGTTTGGATGAATTTGCATCCTGGGTGTTGATTCAGGCCTACCCCTTGCTGCCAAAAGGGAACAAGAGCTCCCCTGAGTCCCACTTTACACGTGGCCTGGCAAACTGCATTGTTCACCCATAGTTCCTGACATTTCTGTGGATTCCTCCATTTCAGGAGCACAAGGAGAGGAAAACTTTGCACCATGGGCACCAAGATCCCCTCTCATCCCATCTGCAGCTAAAATCCCCAATCCAAGAGCTCTCCCCTGAAAAGAAGCTGCTGACCCCCTCTGACCTGCAGCAGTACTGCAGCTTCTGCCACCAAGCTTCCTTCCTCAGGGCCAGGACCAATGGAAATGAGCTAAAAGAGGAGAGGAGAAGCAGGGAACAGAGCTTGGAGGTGCATAAACTCAGCAATGGCAAAATCTTGACCTCTTTGAAGCTAGTGCACCAGCAGCCCCGGACAGTACAGCTGAGAGAGAGGAAGGCCACACAGATGCTGGCTATCGTTCTGGGTGAGTGAGAAGCATTCTGCTTAACCATCTCACGGGGCGGGTTTCTGTGAGGCTAAGTGTTTGGAAAGTGCTTTGAGATCTCCACATGGAAGATGCTATTGAAATGCAAAATACCAGCATAAAGTAACATAAGGGACTTTTGTAACTGAGGGCCCCAGCTGGTGTGAATCGTTGCAGTGCCACTGAATTCAGAAAGATCTCTTCTTCCGCAGAAGGAAACATTAAGGGACAAGGAAGAGAGACTTAAAAGTTCTGATAATCATCTCAACTTTTGAGTGCCTCTCTGGACAGTGAATTTTTTGATCTATCACTTATTTTTGACCATCACTACCCCAGGTGTAAGTCAATAAGAAAAGTCCCTAAGGGCTTGTCTTCACTCCGGGGTAAGTCGACCTTGTGACGGGTTGGATCACAGAAACCCCCTTGGGAGCTGCCACCCAATGTGCAAAGACTACCCCTGCTTCTGTTTTCCCTGCCAGCTCAGGACTCCAGCACCCTGTCTTGCTGAGCCAGACACTCCTGTTTGGCTCCAGACACAGACCCAGGGTCTGAATCACTTGTCCCGAAGCTGCAAGTTTACCTGAAAACAGCTCGCAGTAGTGCGCTTGTCTTTAGCACTCAGATGCCCAACTCCCAGTGGGGTCTAAACCCAGATAAATCCGTTTTGTCCTGTATAAAGCTTATGCAGGGCAAACTCATAAATTGTTCGCCCTCTATAACACTGATAGAGAGATATGCACAGTTGTTTGCTCCCCCAGGTATTAATACATACTCTGAGTGAATTACTAAATAGAAAGTGATTTTATTAAATACAGACAGTAGGATTTAAGTGGTTCAAAGTAGTAACAGACAGAACAAAGTAAGTCACCAAGCAAAATAAAATAAAATGCGCAAATCTATGCCTAATCAAACTGAATACAGATAATTTCCTCACCAGTTCCAGAGTGCTCCCTTTTACAGGCTAATCTCCTTTTAGCCTGGGTCCAGCAATCACTCACACCCCCTGCAGTTACTGTCCTTTGTTTCAGTCTCCTTCAAGTATCCTGGGGGGGGTGGAGAGGCTCCTTCTTTAGCTAGCTGAAGACAAAATGGAGGGGTCTCCCCTGGGTTTAAATAGACTCTCTCTTGTGGGTGGAGACCCCCCTCCTCCCTCCTCTGCAAAGTCCAGCTCCAAGATGGAGTTTTGGAGTCACCTGGGCAAGTCACATGCCCCTGCATGACTCAGTCTTTGCAGGCCGACGCCATTGTCCACATGGCATCTTGCATGTCTCCAGGAAGACTTCTCATGTGGATTGGAGCATTCCAAGATGCATTGTTCCCCAAGTGTTTCCTGATCAGGTACTTAACCTGGTGAATTCCTTCCTAAAGAAGCTGACCAAATGCCTCACAGAGCTTACTTAGAAATCAAGCAAGCATACAGCCAGTTATATCATACATACATTTATAAACGTCCCCCCATAAAGCCTTATGGGGTACGCTGTCACACCCTCCCCCTGAACTTACTGCCAGAGACTTGGACACTGTCCATGGCGGAGGCAGTATACCTAAAGTTCCTCTTTTCTGGACAGGGCATCTGCTACCCAGTTCTCCTTTCCTTTAATATGAGTAATCTCCATGTCAAACTCCTGTAGGACCAGGCTCCAGCGTAGCAGTTTGGAGTTGGTGCCCTTAGTTCGGTGGAGCCATACTAAAGGTGAATGGTCAGTTAGAATTCTGAACCTCCTATTAAAAAGGTAAGGTCTCAATTGTTTGACAGCCCACACAATGGCATAGCATTCCTTCTCTATGACAGAGTAATTCTGTTCGGCCGGGGACAGTTTTTTGCTCAGGAAGGCAATGGGATGCTTCTTACTGTCTTCCCCTGTCTGCATCAGCACAGCACCCAACCCTGTGTCTGACGCGTCAGTGCACAACTCAAAAGGCTTTTCGAAGTCAGGGCTGGCCAGCACAGGCTTCGCAGACAGGAGTGCTTTCACCTTGTTGAAGCCCTTTTGGCATGCCTCTGACCAAATGACCTTATTAGGTTGATGCTTTTTACATAAGTCCGTGATTGGGGACACAACGTCACTGAACCCCACCACAAACCTCCTGTAATAGTTTGCCAAGCCTATGAAGGATTGGACTTGCCTTTTAGTCTGGGGTACAGGCCATTTCACGATGGCTTCCACCTTAAGAGGGTCGGGGGATATTTTACCCCCCCCTACCCAGTGCCCCAGATAAGGGACTTTGGCTGCCCCTATCTTGCACTTGGAGGGCTTCACAGTTAGCCCAGCCTCTTTGAGCTTTGATAGCACGACTTCCAGGTGCTCTTTGTGGTCACCCCAGGTGTTGCTGAATACAGCAATGTCATCTATATACGCCCTAGCATAATGCTGTAAGCCATTTAACACTCTGTTGACCAATCTCTGGAAGGTGGCACCCGCATTTACCAGACCAAAAGGTAACACTGTGAATTCATAGAGCCCTATGTCCGTGATAAAAGCTGATTTTTGTTGTGCCTCTCCCTCCAGAGGGATCTGCCAGTAACCTTTGGTCAGATCAAAGGTACTAAGGTACTTGGCTTGGCTCAGCACATCCAGCATGTCATCAATTCTTGGCATGGGGTATGCATCTGTTACAGTGACAGCATTGAGTTTTCTATAGTCTACACAAAATCTAACGGTGCCATCTCTTTTGGGGACCAAGACCACAGGGGAAGCCCATGCACTGTCGGAATCCTTAATTACCCCCAAGTCCAACATGCTTTGTATCTCAGCCTGAATTTGCTCCTTCACCTTGCCGGTGGCCCTATAAGGCCTGGAAGGAGGAGGTTGAGCCCCTTTCGTGAGGATCCTATGGGACAGCAAGTGCGTCCTCCCTGGTTTGTTGGAAAACACCTCACTGTACTTCTGCAGTGTTGACAACGCTTCCCTCCTTTCGAGTGGTGTCAGCTCACTACAGATTTCTATACTTTCAAGGGACGACCCGTCTTGGCATTCAGCCATCAGATCAGTGAGTGGGTGTGCCTCAGTTTCCCCTTCGACACAACAGATCATGTTTACCTCGGCCACTCTGCTGTGATAGGCCTTGAGTCTGTTTACATGTACCAACTGGGGTACCGCATCATCCAGGGGCTTTTTAACTTTGTAAGTGTCCTCATTCGCCACTTCAACCACTTCAAAGGGCCCCTCCCAGGAGTTTTGCATCTTGAACTTTTTGGCAGGGCCGAGTACCATGACCAAATCTCCTACATCAAAAGTGCGTTTACAAGTATTTTTATCATACCACGCCTTTTGCTTGGCCTGACTGCTCTGGAGGTTGTTTTGTACAATCTCCATCATGTCTTTCAACTCCCTCCTGAACCTCTGGACATACTCAGTTACAGGTTCCTCCCTTACCGTGTTGCATCCTTCCCAGGTATCCCTGATGAGATCGAGGGGTCCTCTCACTTTCCTCCCATACAGAAGGTCAAATGGGGAAAAGCCTGTGGACTCTTGGGGTACCTCCCTGTAGGCATACAGCAGGAACGGTAATAGTTCATCCCAACTTTGGCCCCTCTTTTTGGCATACATCCCCAGCATGGATTTTAGGGTCCCATTGAATCTTTCCACCAGCCCATTGGCCTGGGGGTGGTAGGGGGCCGTCTTAAGCTGTTTCACTCCACACACCTTCCATAGCTCATTGAACAACTGCGACATAAAGTTTGCCCCCCGATCAGACAAAATCTCTTTAGGGAAGCCCACTCTGCTGAATATGGTGAGCAGAGCTCTTGCCACAGTCTCAGCTTCTATGTTAGACAGTGCAATTGCCTCAGGGTACCGAGTGGCGAAGTCTACTACCACCAAGATATACTTGTTCCCTCTCCGAGTGGGGCGTGGCATAGGACCCACTATGTCTATTGCCACTCTTTGGAATGCCTCCTGGATGATGGGCAAGGGACGCAGCGGAGCCTTCTGGGGTCCCCCCGGCTTCTTCCTCTCCTGACACACCGCACAAGTCCTACAATAATCCCTCACATCGTTCTGTATCCCTGGCCAGTAGAAATTCCTCCTCAGCCTGTCATATGTCCTCTGTACCCCCAAGTGACCAGCAAAGGGACTGTCATGCGCTACCAGCACTAATTCCCCCCGGTGTTGGCTGGGTACAACCAACTGCTTATAGGGTTGACCGGGACCCTGGTTTTTACCTACAGGGGCCTGCCTGTACAGTTTCCCGTCTTCTTCAAAAAACTTCTCCCCCCCCTCCCTTCCTGGAGTTCCCTCCGAGATACACTGTCTTATACTTTCAAGGGAGGGGTCCGCCCTTTGTCTAGCTGCAAATTCCTGACAGACAACCCTTGAGATAGCGTCCCCGTCCCTGAGCACTGACTGCATCTCCCCTGCCCCCACCCCTGGGAGCCTGTTGTCCTCAGCCAGACAGAGGCCTGGCTCTGTCTCTCCCATATTTGGAAGTACCCCGCCCCCCTGCACTGTCCTGTCACTGAGACCTTCCCCCAACTCCCCTATGGGTTCCAAGGTCCCCGCCCCATCCCTGGGGGCTCCCTCTGAGTCACCCACTACCATGTTCCCTGGGGCAGGAGGGGTTGGCTGTTCAGCTGCATCAGACCTACAGTCATCAGCCGGAACAGCCTCCCCCTCACAGCCTTTCTTCATGCTGCGAGTTACCACACTAACAGTCCTAGTTCTGCTGAAAAAATCATTTCCCAGCAACATGTCCGCGGGGATGTCCTCGAGCATCCCCACCAGTAAATCCCTTTCCCTACCTTCCCATTCCACATGAACCTTAGCCAGGGGCACAGGGAACCTCTGTGGCCCCACCCCCTTAATGTGGGTCGTCTGCCCAGTCAGGACACTAGCGTCTGGGACCACACTCGGTCGAACCAGAGAGAACTGAGCCCCCGTATCCCTCCATCCCAGACACTCCATGCCATCAATCTTGACGACCTTGATGTGTTCCCTGTCCGCTTCACCAGGCCCCATGTCCACCAAGCTGGTGTGATAAGAGGTGGGGGTGCCCTCTGGGCCCTCAGGGCTGAAGGCAACCGAGCTAACATGGGACAAGGGAGGCTTACTCTCCTTCAATTTGGGACAGCTACTCCTCAGGTGCCCTGGGGAATTGCAGTGAAAGCACCTTCTGGGATCCCCGGCTTGTGTAGGAAATTTGGGACGAGTAACAGGAGAATGGGGGGGTGACTGCCCAGGCTCCTTTTTCCCAGACCCCGGAGTAAAACGGTGATTCTGCTTTCCCCCAACCTTATACCCCTCTGCCAGTGGTTTATGTTTGATCGCGGCTTGGGCCTGTTCATAAGAGTCAGCATACTCAGCTAATTCACCCACCGCATTTACCTTTTTGTCCCACAAATACTGTTTAACCTCATCACTGCACATATTCAGGAAGTGTTCCTGAGTAACCAGATCACACATCCCTTCAAAGCTGGTAATGCCTCTCCCCCGCACCCATTTATCTACCAAATCTCTCATTTCATTGGCATAAGCCACATTACTTAATCCAGATCCCCTCTTAAGGCTCCTGAATTTAACCCTGTAGGTTTCAGGTGTAACCTGAAACTGTTTCAAAACCAGTTCTTTAAATTTACCATAGTTTGAAGCATCATCAATAGGCATCTTATTGAATATGTCCAGAGCTCTGCCAGTCAATTTTGCTATCAATGTGGTCATCTTCTGATCTTCAGGGATGGCATGGAGGGTGCACAGTCTCTCAAAGGTGATGAAATATTCGGCAATATCGCTGGACTCATCATACTGTGGACATAGCCGCTCCCATTTATGGATTTTCGGGGAAGTGGAGCCAGCAGGGGGAGGGTTTCGTCTCTTTGACTCCATAACAGCCAGTTCATGCTTCCGGGCCTCCCTCTGGGCCTCCATAGCCCTCTCGTGGGCAGCTGCCTCTGCCTCCGCCCTCGCTGCCTCTGCCTTCGCCCTCGCTGCCTCTCTCGCTGCCTCTGCCTCCACTCTCGCTGCCGCCCTCACTGCCTCCCTCGCTGCCTCTGCCTCCACTCTCGCTGCCTCTGCCTCCGCCCTCGCTGCCTCGACCTCCATAGCTCTCTTGTGGGCAGCCTCCTCCCTTGCATGTTCTGCCTCCATGGCACTAATTTCTAATTGTCTTAGTTCCAGCCGTCTCTTATGTTCACTTTCTCTCTCTTTTGCTTCCAACCTGGCCAGCTTTAGTTTAATAGCAGCGTCACTGGTACTCATTGTCCTGCTTTCTCGTGCTGGGCTACAACCACTCTGCAGTTCACTGGAATTGAGATCACTGGTACTCATTGTCTTGCTTTCTTGTGCTGGGCCACAACCCCTCTGCAGTTCACTGAAACTGAGATGCACTCAGCTCAGGGGATTCTTAGTTAATAGAGTTTCCTTTTCTGTCCCTACTTCCCTTGCCCGAAATAAGCAAACAGAAAATAACAAACCAGTAACCACTTTGTCTGTTCTCCAGCCACCACACTTAAAACTCACTTAAAATCACTACCAGTATCTCAAAGCAATCAACTATGCACAGATCCTGCTCGACTACGCCACTGTGACGGGTTGGATCACAGAAACCCCCTTGGGAGCTGCCACCCAATGTGCAAAGACTACCCCTGCTTCTGTTTTCCCTGCCAGCTCAGGACTCCAGCACCCTGTCTTGCTGAGCCAGACACTCCTGTTTGGCTCCAGACACAGACCCAGGGTCTGAATCACTTGTCCCGAAGCTGCAAGTTTACCTGAAAACAGCTCGCAGTAGTGCGCTTGTCTTTAGCACTCAGATGCCCAACTCCCAGTGGGGTCTAAACCCAGATAAATCCGTTTTGCCCTGTATAAAGCTTATGCAGGGCAAACTCATAAATTGTTCGCCCTCTATAACACTGATAGAGAGATATGCACAGTTGTTTGCTCCCCCAGGTATTAATACATACTCTGAGTGAATTACTAAATAGAAAGTGATTTTATTAAATACAGACAGTAGGATTTAAGTGGTTCAAAGTAGTAACAGACAGAACAAAGTAAGTCACCAAGCAAAATAAAATAAAATGCGCAAATCTATGCCTAATCAAACTGAATACAGATAATTTCCTCACCAGTTCCAGAGTGCTCCCTTTTACAGGCTAATCTCCTTTTAGCCTGGGTCCAGCAATCACTCACACCCCCTGCAGTTACTGTCCTTTGTTTCAGTCTCCTTCAAGTATCCTGGGGGGGGTGGAGAGGCTCCTTCTTTAGCTAGCTGAAGACAAAATGGAGGGGTCTCCCCTGGGTTTAAATAGACTCTCTCTTGTGGGTGGAGACCCCCCTCCTCCCTCCTCTGCAAAGTCCAGCTCCAAGATGGAGTTTTGGAGTCACCTGGGCAAGTCACATGCCCCTGCATGACTCAGTCTTTGCAGGCCGACGCCATTGTCCACATGGCATCTTGCATGTCTCCAGGAAGACTTCTCATGTGGATTGGAGCATTCCAAGATGCATTGTTCCCCAAGTGTTTCCTGATCAGGTACTTAACCTGGTGAATTCCTTCCTAAAGAAGCTGACCAAATGCCTCACAGAGCTTACTTAGAAATCAAGCAAGCATACAGCCAGTTATATCATACATACATTTATAAACGTCCCCCCATAAAGCCTTATGGGGTACGCTGTCACAGACCTAAGTTACGCTACTCCAGCTATGTGAATAACGTAGCTGAAGTCGATGTAGCTTAGGCCAACTTACTGCGGTGTCTACACCATGCTGAGCTGACAGAAGACACTCTCTGGTTGACGTCCCTTACTCTTCTCAGAGAGCTGGAGTACTGGGTAGGGTTGCCAACAGTCTAATCGCACAAACCCAAACACCCTTTCCCCACCCCTACCCCACCCCTTTCCCGAGGCCACGGCCTTGCCCCTTCTTCCAGGCCCTGCCCCCCGCTCACTCCATTCCCCCACCCCGTAACTTGTTCTCCCCCACCCTCACTCACTTTCACCAGGCTGGGGCAGGGGGATTGGGTGCAGGAGGGGGTGCAGGGATGCAGGAGGGTGCTCTGGGAGGGAGTTTGGGTGCAGGCTCAGGGCTGGGCAGGGGTGCGGGCTCTGGGAGGGAGTTTGGGTGCGGGAGAGGGCTCAGGGCTAGGGAGGGGGATTGGGGTGCAGGCTCCGGCCAGGCGGCGCTTATCTTGGGCGGCTTCTGAAAGTGACTGGCACATCCCTCTGGCAGTGGTTACAAGGCGGGGAGGCCAGAGGGTCTCCGCGCGCTGCCCCCACCTGCAGGCACCACCCCCGCAGCTCCCATTGGCTGCGGTTCCCGGCCAATGGGAGCTGCGGAGCCGGCGCTTGGGTGGGGGCAGCACATGGAGACCCCAGGGAGATGCCGGCCACTTCCAGGAGTGGCGCGGAGCCAGGGCAGGCAGGGAGCCTCCTTAGCCCTGCTGCGCTGCTGGAGTTTTAGCGCCTAAAATCTCCCGGTTTGGCTGCAGTAGCCTCTGGGAGATCAAGCCTGATTCTGGGAGAGTCCCGGCAAAATCGCAAGGGTTGGCAACCCTAGAACCAGGGTTGACCGCAGAGCATTCTGCCATTGATTTAGCAAGTCTTCACTAGATGCACTAAATCAATCCCTGCTGCCTCGATTGCAACAGTGTCGATCTCCCAGTAGTGGAGACTAGGATGATGCCTCTCTCTCTGTAAATAAGACCACACCTCTCTGTTGGTTTCTGTAGTTTAGTGAGTTACCTGTGTCTTAAAGAGCAGGAACCAGCCTGAGTTGGTGTACATGTGCATGCAGGGAACATGACTGTGGTGGGTGTTCTGAACCTCACTTTACAAAAGGGGAAAATGAGGCATGGAGAGGTGAAGTGACTTGCCCAGCAAGTCACACATCTGGCAGAAGAACCCAGTCTGGCATGGGTATAAGTGGGGGCAGAGTTTAGCCCTGAGCAACAGCATTAATCCAAAATCAACATGTTCTCTCATCTCTCCTTTAAACCCTAGGGACATTCGTAGTCTGCTGGCTGCCATTCTTCATGACCCACATCCTGAACACCCACTGCCAGGCTTGTCACATAACCCGGGAGCTCTACAGTGCCACCACATGGCTTGGTTATGTAAACAGCGCTCTCAACCCCATCATTTACACGACCTTTAACACTGAGTTCCGCAAAGCCTTCCTCAAGATCTTGTGCTGCTGACAGCGGGGGTGGAAGGACAAAGGCTTGATTTAATAGTAAACCCAGGAGTGTGTGGCAGGCAGGAGCTTACTGAGGTAGTTCCATAGTGAGAGGCCACATGGATAGACGCTCTCAGCCATCCACAGGGAGAAAGCTCAGGATCTTCTGTCCCACAAGTCCCAAACGCTTCAGCTAAAGAAGAATCTCCACTGGCTGTTGCTGTACCAGGGTTTCTATCCCCTGCAAGCTGTAGCCACTAGAGAGCAGCCTGAGTCAGGCGCTCGGGTCCCTGGAGTGCAGAGCACATACACTGTCCAGTGCAAAACAAATGGGAGCGGGCCAAGTTTGGCTGGCTTCATTCACTGAATCACAAAGCTCCCAATTGGATTCCCTTAAATGCTTAAGGTTTCCTCAAAAGCACAGCTAAAGGTTCTGGGGAGGTGGAGAGCCAAAGAAGTAGCACACACCTCAGTGGCTCTCTAATTCAAACACGAGCACACACTGGAACATTAATCACAGCAGTGTATCCTCATTAAGAGTTCTCAGGCATCTCTAGCCTTTAGGAATATAGTAGCCACATGGGAGTCTTAGGATCTGTCTACACTGTGATTGGAGGTGTGATTCCAGCACGTGTAAACATACCCAACTAGCTTTAATCTAGGGCTTATCTACACACTCATTTCATTTGCGGCAAGCTGGGGTGCGACTCTATCCCACACAAGCCTGCCATGGGTTAACTATAGATGGGGACCCTGCTGATGAGCCGGGACTAGATCAAAGCATATTAATGAACTATTAATGCATGTCAGCAGGATCCACACAATCGGTTTGTCCATGGCAGCCTAGCGCAAGGTAGATTCACAGCCCACCTTGCCACAAACAAAATGTTTGTGTAGCTGAGCCCCTAGCTAACATGAGTACCAACAGCAGTGAAGTTGTGGCAATATGAACCTAAGTGTGCACTGGCTGCACAAGTAAATACCCAGGGTCCTGGATGGGCTTGTACAACCTGCACTGAAGCTGGTGTTACTGTGGCTAGTATGATGCTAGTTAGATTAAAGCTCATCTGGGTCTGTCTACATGGGCTACACTCACACCTCTGACTGCAGTGTAGCCATATCCTTAGTCTCCGTGCATATGCTTTAAGAACTTACTCATCCTTTCGTTGCTGGTTTCTCTCACTGTGGAAAGCACATTGCTAACAGCGGGTCTGTTCTTGATGAGATGTCAGGAATGTGCCCACTGGGGTGTATAAGAACAAGAGAGAAATTGCTCCCCACAAATCTACCGATGAGACTAAGTAAGTGAGATAGTAAATAATGTACAGAGGAACCAGTGTTCCCCTGTTGTCTCCATCGAGGGGCTGACCTCTACAATCAGTTCAGTTTCAGTAGTTCAAAGACCACAATCCAAGCACTCAGATATTACAGAGCAGTGTAGTATGAAAACCTAGACAGAGTGGATAGAATAAGCCATTAAACCAGATCAGGGGCCAGAGCCTCTGCTGGTGTAAATCAGCATAGCTCCACTGAAGTCACTAGCACTATGCCCATGTACATCAGCTGAGGATCTGGTCCTAAGATCTGCCTGTAGGTTTCAAAGCTTAGGTTGTTCTTTCACTCCTAGCAGTGATATCATTCACTTCACACAACCTCTTTGCTGCTGGTACCTTTTTGTTGTTTGTTATATATAAACTCATGTGACTGTGACTAAAATTAAGTAATTTTAGAATCAGTTTTGATGATGCCACCATAGTCCAGCTTGCATAAGAGTCTGTTGTGTTGATACTTCAAGCAGGAGGGGTTATTGTTCCCTTGGTGAGATTTGTATTAGTAAATTAGATTGTGTCAGCAGCAGCTCACCAGGTTGCCATATGTATAATGTTGCCTTTCCTCCTAACCCAAGGATCAGCAATAAATTGGCAACTAACGATCTACTGTATATGCTGTCATCTCTTAGGGCCATTAAACAAGTGATATTGATTTGGACTCCACTATAATATGGGTGACAGCCACATATTTCTGTCTTCTGCCAAGAGTGGTCTTCTTGCTGCCTAGCTGCTATACAGGAACCAATAGCTAGAAAGAGACCTATGTGGAGGGAGGTGACCACTGTTGAAGGGTTTATCCTACTAGTCCCTGACCCATTTGACTGCTCTGTTCATATTGCTGTCCCTCACAAGAACACAGCTTGAGTAAGGGCTTAGCTTTGTTTTTACTGATGTTATAATATTCAAGTACACACAGCTATGGCAATTGCCCCATAGTGTCCCTCGTGGTAGGGAAGAGCGATGACTCAATTGTAAAGACTAAAATAGAAGGATTCTTTACTGAGGCTGCTGGATGCACGCAGATCCTGTGATTCTCTCCGATTCTCTTGCTCCCAGACTGACACAGCCTGTGCTGCCTTGTGTCACCACACAGGGTCTCCCTAAGTCCTGGACTGGAGTAAGCAATCATGGAATGAGTTGTTAACTATTGTCCCTTTATGATCCCATCCCTTGTTGGAGGATATATTCATCCCTCGTAATTCCTGAATGCAATTGTTGCTCTGAAGCACAGTATAGGTTGATCGCATCAGTCCTGTGCGGCATGGGCCCCATCTCAAGAGCCAAGGCATCTAAAGCTTGTCTCCTTTCACAAGACGCCCTTCCCCAGCTGATCTCACGACATTTCTTTCAGATTCTCTCACTGTACAATATTAAGCCTGATACATCAGTGGCTCCAGCTCAGTCTCTTGTCTTGCTCCTGAGCTCAGACTTCGATGTGTTGTTACCCACACACTTGTCGTCTGAAGCTGTCGATCTATTCACGCCCTTGCCTATGCCACAGCTCCTTGGGGAAGTGCTTCCTTTCTCTTTAGCACAAAGGCTAAACATTCTCCTTAGCTTCTGGGCTCTATAGCTGCGATTTATTAATATCCTTTTGGATGCTAGCAATTGGCGTCCTTGGGACGGTTTGCTTGGGAAGGTGCCCTGGAAACTGTATCAATCAAATAGAATGATGCAAAGCAAGTTTGCAGCTGCTGGTTGTGGCTTGGTATAGTATTGGCACTTCTATAACACCCTTCATCTACCGTACCCAAAATGCTTTACAAACATTAAGCGATGACTGGCCTCCCAACGCTCTGTGATATTTGCTTCATTACCCCCTTTTTACAAAGTGGGAACATGAGGCACAGAGAAGAAATGATTTGCCCAGTGTCATACAGTAGATCAGTGACATAGCTGGAAATCAGTCTGTGCTCTAAACACTAGTAACATCATATAGTAATATTTGTGCTTTGAAAAATGTGGCAGATGTGTTTCTGATCTGTGCTAAGACAAGCCCATGGTGTCATCTTTTCACCTGGCTCGCATCTCAGGGCAACACAAACTGTCATACACAGTGTGTTCAATAAGTGGAACATTAGGGGGGTGGGGCAAGAATTTAGCCTCTAGCTCAGAGGTGGACAAACTACGTTTAAACAGACGTTTTAATCCGACCCTTGACCTCCCACCGGGAAGTGGGGTCTGGGGCCTGCCTGCTCCGGCGCTCCAGGAAGGGAGCGGGGCCGGGGTCTTGCTCCAGTCCACAAAGCTCCCAGAAGCAGCAGCATGTCCTCTCTCTGGCACATAGGGGCAGCCAGGGGCTCCGCATGCTGCCCCCACCCCAAGCGTTGCTCCCACAGCTCCCATTGGCCGGGAACCGCAGCCAATGGGAGCTGCGGGGGCAGCGCCTGCAGACAGGGCAGCACGCAGAGCCGCCTGGCTGTATCTCCATATAGGAGCCAAAGGGGGGACATGCCACTTGGGAGCTGCTTGAGGTAAGCGCCACGCGGAGCCTGCCACCCTGACTCCCTCCTGTGCCCCAAACCCCTGCCCCAGGTCTGATCCCCCTCCTGCCCTCTGAACCCCTCTGTCCCAGCCTGGAGCACCCTCCTGCATCCCCAACCCCTCATCCCTAGCCCCACCCCAGAGCCCACACCCCCAGCCTGAGCCCTCCCGCACCCCAACCCCCAATTTTGTGAGCATTCATGGCCCACCATACAATTTTCATACTCTGATGTGGCCCCTGGGCCAAAAAGTTTGCCCACCCCTGCTCTAGCTTGTCTTGCTGCTAATGCTCTGAGCCAAGAAGTTTGCTGCCCCTCTGAAACCTATTAATATATGGAGATATGCCTATCTCATAGAACTGGAAGGGACCCCAAAAGGTCATCAAGTCCAGCCCCCTGCTTTCACTAGCAGGACCAAGTACTGATTTTTGCCCCAGATCCCTAAGTGGCCCCTTCAAAGATTGAACTCACAATCCTGGATTTAGCAGACCAATGCTCAAACCACTGAGCTATGCCTCCCCCTCTATTTATTAGTCGCATTATGATAGTGCCTAGAGGCTCCAACCTCAATTGTTCTGCGTTCGTATAGCACTTAGCACAATGGGGTCCTGGTTCATGACGGGCTCCTAAACTGCGATACAAATAACAACTATATCTCCAGAAAGTGGGAACACAATCCCTCAGATGGCGTGTGCAGCACTGGTTCAAGAGGGAACTGTTCTCTAACCTCTAAGGTCATTTCAGAATTGAGGGAGGCATGCGGAGGGCAGTGATAAAAGCCCAAGCTGTAATCAGAATGATGTGATTTTAAGGTCAGATTTCTTGGGAACCACCAGGGGTAGGACAGATCTGCTGTGTGCGGTTGCTAGCTTTCCACTGGTGTACTGTTTTAGTTTATGTCCCTGGTTGTTAATGAGCTAGGAGATATCAGATCTTAAAACAATCATTGATCTCTCCAAATACAAGCTACCTACCTGACAAGTAAAGATTTCTTTAGGCATTCCAATCACCGTGGTCCAATCCGTCACACAGGCAGAGTTTGGCGTCAACTAATGCTTTGCATCTCTACGGTTAGTGCCTTTCCAGCGGAGTATTTCAGACAGCTCACTTTACAAGCAAATATCCTTTTGACCAGCTCTGCCAGTGTGCATCACTGGTTGCTTCACTTCACTGGTCTGTGCCCTTGTTTTACAATGGGGATGGTAATGCTACGGTTCCTCAAAGGAATGTTGGGGAAACTGAGACACAGAAAAGTGATTTCCAAGGTCACTCAGCACATCAGTGGTCAAGCTGGGGTGAGAACCCAGGAGTCCTGCTTCATGATCCCCTGCTCTGACTAGTGGACTGTATTCCTTCCCTTGTTTCTCAATTGAAACGTTTTCTCTTAACTTCCAGTTCCTATTATTTTCGTCCTTGCTGTTTGTTTTTTTCTAACATCAAATAACAGGAGGGGAGAGATGAGCAATGACTTTGTGTTCTCTGCTCAGGGACACCAACCAGCCTGAGTTGTCTCGTTTAGCAGCTTGGCTGTTTTATTGATTTTCAGTAAGATACGGATAATCACATTAGGGGAGATAGAGTATACAAATACACTCATGGAGGCCAGGAGGGAGGGGGGTCAGCCTCTGGGTTCTGTGATGCAGCTCCCAGTGCCAGGGATGAGGAAGAACCTATGTTGCCATTGTGGCCGGACAAGTGGCAGTGAACAGGGAAGGTTTATGTAGCATGTGCCTGGGTTGTAATAGTACTTTCCCCTTCACCCCTTACCTGCCAGGCGGCAAGAGAGCCTTAGCTAGGCTGGGTACTGTGCATAAACAGCTGCACCGAGCACCAGCAGATGGCTCCTTTATGGCTGTTGAAAGATACCAGTCTATTTGATAACTGGGATGGTGGGTGGAGCCCACCAAAATCAGGAAAAGGCCGCCCCCCTTAGATGTGTGTTGTGGCAAGAGATGCACCATGCACCATTTTGACAGTCCTGGAGACTGACATCCTCTCTCCATCTGCCTGTGCTGCATAAATCAGATGCAAGCACAGTGTATCTCACCCCTGACTTGAAGGACAGTCTCTAGGGATGAGAGGGAAGTTCAGTCTCAACGCTCAGAGCCATTCAGTCTTTGGCCTCTGCCAACAAGGGGGCCCTGTAGTGGCAATGGTCTTTGCTGCGGACATATTGTCTGCAGATCAGACACAGAAGGGAACCTATAACACATGCTCGCACCTGGGGGTTACACTTGCGGGAAGGAACCACATCGTCTAGGCTGTGGTGTCTCTTTAGGTGGAAGAGAATTAAACTTAACTGTGAAGAAGGTAAAACAAGCTTTAGGAAGGGGAAGCTGCCTTCAGCCAGGGTACGGAAATAGAGCAGGAGACATGTTTCTTCAACAAGTCTGGGCCCTGTCATTCTGCTGCTGAATCTGTTTGACTGATTGACTCAATTACATCTTTGGTTTGAAGTGATTATGCACCTCTGTGTATTTACCAAACCCTGTTGCATCCAGACTTAAAATGAAGCAACTTGCTGAAATACGGAGCAGGAGCAGAAAAAAAAGACACAAAACAAAGATACCATACCAGGCAGTCAATTCCCTCCTCAAAAATCCTTATGGTTTGGATCAGTTGGTCTAACAGATTGAGTTCAGTAGAATGCTGTTATAAGACCCAGTGTGTGCAATACCTCTTCAGACAATTGCAGCTAGACAATCACTACATACAGCTCCACAAGAACATACAACCTACCTGGGACAGTCTCAGGGAAGAACCGTTGCCATCTTGCCTAGTGGAACTCATTCTCTGCTTGCAATTTAGTGTGGACGCAGGTCTGTGGGGTTATCAGCTCCAATCAGCTCTTCCAAATGGGACCAGCCTTAAACACAAATCAGAGTATTTACTGATCATTAGCTGAGCAAAGTGAGGCCCAACACTCAATTATCTGTTTGTATCTAATGTGATGTGATAACTTTGGAACATGGCATCTGATCACTTCCAAAACTTCAGGGAATGTTCTATGCATCAATGAGCAGAACCCAATTGATGTTGGTGAAAACCAGAAGGAGAAAGGGAGCGACGCATGGAATCCCTGGCAGCTGGTTAGCAGACCAAGTGGCTTCAACCACCTCTATAATTGTTTATAGAGCAACGAATCCCTTGATAGCAACCATTAACACGCTAGCATAACAACACCCCCCAGCTCAGCTCTGCCCTTTTCCCCAGGGGAGCTGCAAATGCTGACACTGTGAGTAACTTTATCTCTTAGGGTACATCTTCACTACCCGCCAGATCGGCGGGTAGTAATCGATCTAGCGGGGATCGATATATCACGTCTCGTTAAGACGCGATATATCGATCCCCAAACTCGCTCCCCGTCGACTCTGGAACTCCACCAGAGTGAGTGGCAGTAGCGTAGTCGACGGGGGAGCCGCGGCCGTCAATCCCGCACCATGTGGACCCCAGGTAATTTGATCAAAGATACTTCGACTTCAGCTACGCTATTTGCGTAGCTGAAGTTGCGTATCTTAGATTGATCCCCCCCCCCCAGCCCTCAGACAAAACTGTCATGTCAGTTTTATTTTACACATCATCCAGGCACTCAGTCTAGATAAATACACTGCCCTCTGGGTGAACATTTAACTGAGCCTTTTACTTCTCAAGAGTAACAGTGAATAAGTTTGGGAGCAGTTAGCCATTCTTTGATTGATTCCCATCTGATCTTTCGCCTTAGTACCAAAGAAAGATAAAATACCATAGTTTCAAATGATTGCAAGTAGTTGAGGTTCGACACTTACCAACAGCTCATTCTGATACTCCCATAGAGTAACTGCATGTCTCTGTGTCATCGTGCCTCAGTGAGTCACAGCTGAGGATGCCAAATTCAGGACAAACTGCTGAGAAATTGGGCAGATTCATCCCAAACTGGTGGTTATTCTCTCATTAGCTTATACCAAGCCAGTAACAAAAGTAAGTTTCTGTCTCACCACACTGGTTAACAGGAAGTCAAAAATGCAGTTTCCTTAGGCATTCCAGCTCTAGTCTCACCACCCAGACACTGGACTCTATGATGAGTGGTTACTGAAAAGCAATGTCATCAAACATAGGGTTCTTCTAATCCCAAAAGATCAGCCACTTAGCCAAGTCAATATATAGCTCAGATCTTACCCAATAATCACACTGATGCCAATCCTTTAGTAACTAAAAGCTAAAGGTTTAATAATAGAAGAAGAGAGTTAATAATGGTTACTAGATCATATACATACAAACAACTGCAAGTCCTTATGTCAGGTTTGTAGCAGTGATGTTACAGACTGCTAGCCTGTAAAGTCTCTGGTAATTTCCAAGAGGTTCATAGAATCATAGAATATCAGGGTTGGAAGGGACTTCAGGAGGTCATCTAGTCCAACCCCCTGCTCAAAGCAGGACCAATCCCCAATTTTTGCCCCAGATCCCTAAATGGCCCCCTCAAGGATTGAACTCACATCCCTGGGCTTAACAGGCCAATGCTCAAACCACTGAGCTATCCCTCCCTGCAAGGTTGATAGGTCCTCAGTCCATAGTTCAAAATGCTCCTTTTAGTTGTAAATCCACAATCCAGAGAATCAGGGCAGGAAAGAGGCAAAATGGAGATATCTCAGGGGACTTTTATATCCTCTGCCATCTGCCTGGAAATTTACTGTCTCACAACAAAGCTCACAGCCCAGTTTGTGGAAAGTTACTGGCCCAAGATGGAGTCCAGGGTCACAGGAGCATATCACATGTCCTTACATGCTTTGATACTCACAGGAACAGCCATTGCCCATATTCTTACTGAGGGATCCACAGGAAGGCTTACTGGGTGGGATGAGTTTCTTCTGTGGCCCATTGTTAGAATGAAGAGTCCTTAGTGGGCCATCAACACATAGCTATATGGCCTTGATGTAAATTTTACCTGGTGAGTGTTACCCAGGAATACAGCACATGTGTAAGCTACCAGTGCATAGTCAATATTCATAACTTCAGATACAAAGATAATACACGCATATAAACAGGATAATCACACTTAGCAAATCATAACTTTTCCATTGACACCTTACATGACATACTTTGTTCAAGATTTGTTGCAACTGTATAAAGTGGTAATATCAATTAAATAAATGGTCGTATTCAAACATACAGAATCACACGCTGGCAGGCTGAAGTTGGACATATCCTAAGCATGGTATTGTCTAGCTTTTGTTCAATGAGTCCTTGCACGGTCAGATGTTACTGACTCAGTCCAGCTCTGTTATTCCCAAACTAGCCATTCTCAGCCCTCTGCAGGGCAAAAGCCCTTCCAGCACTGCTTCCCTGGCCATCATCCATATCAGCCCTTCCTTGGCCCAGCACCTCTCCGACTGCCACAAACAGAACTTACAATTTCTGACTCCTAGTTCCACTCCCTGCTTTAACCACATGACAGTGCTGGGGGCGAGTGAGAGACTGTCTCATGAATTTGGTCACACATGGGTAAGTGTCTTCTTGCTGCCAAGCACCAGGCAGAAGCTGTATCTCTCACCTTCCCAACCCCCCAGGACTATGAGGCAGGGAAAAGAACCTCACAACCAACAAGAGAATTAATGTAATTAAAAATTAATATCAGCATAATTACTTAAATATCTTTAAGAGGCAAAACCAGGCTGCTGTCTGATCAGCAACGTGGGGCTGACCTTTCTGGCTCCCTGCCCCAGGGATCATTGTCAGTTTTAATAAGCTTTATCCCATAGCCACAAATGAGACTAATTGAACAGTACTGCAAAGGCTGTTTCTAATCAGGCAGGAACAGCTCACCATTTCACCCTGCGGCTTTCTCAGCAACTCCTCGCTGCCTGTGTTAGCAAGAAGGAGCCTGGATGTGACAAGGAAGTGGATTCGGGTGACCCGGCACATTGTATCAGCTGTCGCATGACAGCCTTTCTATCCAGCTGTGGTGCGTGAACCGGCTGGGTAAATGCGGGTGGCTGATTGTCTTGTAGATGTCTGTGGGTTGGGAGGGGATGGCATAATGGGCCTGAGTATCAGGTGTGAAGCAAGAGCATCCAGCTTCTCTGGAAGCACAGGCTTGAAGCTCATCAGTTCCATTTCAGCCCTTTGTCCTTCTAGTCAGACATGCAGCATTGGTTTAGAATAGGGCTGTCGATTAATCGCAGTTAACTCACGTGATTAACTCTAAAAATTAATTGCAATTAATCACACTGCTAAACAATAGAATACCAATTGAAATGTATTAAATATTTTGGGATGTTTTTCTACTTTTCAAATATATCTATTTCAATTACAACACAGAATACAAAGTGTACAGTGCTCACTTTATATTATTTTTATTACAAATATTTGCACTGTAAAAATGATCAACAAAAGAAATAGTATTTTTCAATTCATTTCATACAAGTACTGTAAGTGCAATCTCTTTATCCTGAAAGTGCAACTTACAAATGTAGTTATTTTGTTACATAACTGCACTCTAAAACAAAACAAAGTAAAACTTCAGAGCCTACAAGTCCTCTCAGTCCTACTTCTTGTTCAGCCAATTGCTAAGAGAAACAAGTTTGTTTATATTTACGTGAGATAACCCAGCCCACTTAATTACAATGTCACCTGAAAGTGAGAACAGGCATTTGCATGGCACTTTCGTAGCTGGTGTCGCAAGATATTTACAAGCCAGATGTGCTAAAGATTCATATGCCTCTTCATGCTTTGGCATGTTCCAGAGAACATGCTTCCACGCTGATGATGCTCATTAAAAAATAATGTGTTAATTAAATTTGTGACTGAACTCCTTGGGGGAGAATTGTATGTCTCCTGCTCTGTTTTACCTGCCTTCTTTCATATATTTCATGTTTTAGCAGTCTCGGATGATGACCCAGCACATGTTCATTTTAAGAACACTTTCACAGCAGATTTGGCAAAACGCAAAGAAGGTACCAACGTGAAATTTCTAAAGATAGCTACAGCATTCGACCCGATGTTTAAGAATCTGAAGTGCCTTCCAAAATCTGCGAGCGATGAGGTGTGGAGCATGCTTTCAGAAGTCTTAAAAGAGCAACACTCTGATGCAGAAACTACAGAACACAAACCACCAAAAAAGAAAATCAACCTTCTGCTGGTGGTATCTGACTCAGATGATGAAAATGAACATGCGTCAGTCCACACTGCTTTGAATCGTTATCAAGCAGAACCCATCATCAGCATGGACGCCTGGCCTCTGGAATGGTGGTTGAAGCATCAATGGACATATGACTCTTTAACGCATCTGGCATGTAAATATCTTGCTACAACAGTGCCATGCAAACACCTGTTCTCCCTTTCAGGTGACATTGTAAACAAGAAGCAGGCAGCATTAACTTCTGCAAATGTAAACAAACTTGTTTGTCTGAGTGACTGGCTGAACAAGAAGTAGGACTGAATGGCTTGAAGGCTCTAAACTTTTATATTATTCTATTTTTGAATGCAGGGTTGTTGTTTTTACATAATTCTACATTTGTAAATTCAACTTTCATGATAAAGAGATTGCACTACAATACTTGTATTAGGTGAATTGAAAAATACTCTCTGTTTTTTACAGTACAAATATTTGTAATAAAAAATAAATATAAAGTGAGCACTGTAGACTTTGTATTCTGTATTGTAATTGAAATCGATATATTTGAAAATGTAGAAAACATCCAAAAATATTTAAATAAATGGTATATTATTATTGTTGAACAGCGCAATTGCAATTAATTTTTTTAATCACTTGACAGCCCTAGTTTAGAACTTTCTCAACACCAAAAGAGTTCCTCCTCACTATTTAAAAAAAAGAGAAACTGACAAAAGGAATTAGAAACTTAGATCCCAGTAATACCTTTGCGCCAGTCTTGGCAATGCCTGTTGTGGGCACTCGGAACAGCTCCCACTCTATTCTGTGCAGGCCTTGCCAAGTCCAAACCATCTCAACCTCTGCAACCTCCATCCCCCTCAGACACCTCATCTCCATTCCCTCATCCACTCCTTGAAAGCCATCTGTAACTCTTCCACGACACCTACTCCAGCCCAATCCCTGTTCTGTTCCAACCCACCTGCTCCTCCTCTATTTTAGCATCTAACAGGGGGAGGGATAGCTCAGTGGATTGAGCATTGGCCTGCTAAACCCAGGGTTGTGAGTTCAATCCTTGAGGGGGCCACTTAGGGATCTGGGGCAAAATCAGTACTTGGTCCTGCTAGTGAAGGCAGGGGGCTGGACTCAATGACCTTTCAAGGTCCCTTCCAGCTCTAGGAGATAGGAAATTAAATTGAGATATCCTAAGACATAAAGAAGACACCCCTTTTACATACAGCACACAAATGTGTTCTTACACATTGCAAAATGTCAAGTACAGTACTGTACAGCAGAGTGCAGGACAACTAGAAAGGGCAATATTAAGGCACATGGTTAGGAATCAAGAATTCCTATACCCAGCTCTGCCACTGACTTGCTGTGAGACCTCGGAGAAGTCGCTTCACTTTTCTGTGCCTCAGTTTTCCCATTTGTAAAATAGGGATAAGTCTGAGCTATATCCTGTGGGGGCACTGCAAGTCCACATAAGTACAAAGCATTATTACACAGCATCCTTCAGCCCAAGGGAGTGCTTCACAACACACAGCCCCACTGAAATGCAGCCATCACTGAGTTGGAAGGTAGCAGTCAGCAGGTGCACAGCAGAACAGAGGGAGCAGAGAAAAGTCTGGCCAAGGATCTAGGAATGAACCCCTCCCACATGAAACATCAGTGGGATCTAATGTCTAAGCACAGCAGATCAGACCTTGGGATTTAAGTTTTTTTCTAAAGGACCCACCTGATGAAAACTGCTGTGTATCTAACTCGGAAGGACGAAGGGCTAAGATAAAACCGATGACCTTCACATCTGAGGTTTGATGAGAGTGTTTGGATGCTTCAAACTTGATACTTAGACCCCTAAGCCATCCCTTTGGCTAGAATGTGTTATACATGGTGGAAAATATTGAGGCTGAGATGTTCAAAGCTGTCTAATGGATCTAGATGCTCAATTCCCATTAATTTCAATGTGAACTGACTGAGCATCCAAGTCATTTAGAAGCAGCTTTGAAAATCTCAGCCTTGAAGTTTAAATAAGCCAGGTCAACAACACAACGAGCCCCCTCCATAGAAACTACGATTACAAAGTGCTCTGTGGAGTATTCATACGCATACAGGCATAAAAAAACTGCAGGGGTGGGGGCCTGAGCAAGGAAGAGGGGAGGGGTTTTTCTGCTGCACTTTTAATGAGATAGAGGTAGTGAGACAGAGACCTATTGAAACTGTCAGAAGCGTTAGATGTCAGTCTGTCTCTTGCCTTCACAGCTCTCATTCCTTATCTGTTTAATTAGACTGAATGGATGTAGAAATAACAGGGCTGACAGCTTTCATCTCTCACCTCACAGCACAGAAGCCACTGCATCTCCCATCTGATATGCCCTAATGGGAAGATGGAGGTGGATGATCTTGTACCCTCTGCCCTTCATACAGTGGCAGCTCCAAAGCAGAAAGAGCAGAAGCCTTTTGCTATGGTAGGATGTTAACTCTTCTTTATCCCCTTTCATGCCAGAGCCAGGTCTGTCTATAACCAAGTTATCAGAGGGTTTTAAACTCCACTCCCTCTTTGTCTGATCGCTGTTACCATGCCTACGACAGGTACAGACTGGATGGCAGCATGCGCTCTAAAGCCTTCTCCAATGTGTGCATAGGCTAGCTGCATTACTGATGAGAGATGACTCTACTAGTGAATTATGCGGGTCACCTCAAAGCCAGCACCGATTAATCCTTTGGACTGCTCTGCACTATCATCAATTCTATGCATCCTGTCCATGTCTTAGGCTGTCTACATTGGCAATTGAACATCAAAACTTTTGTCTTTCAGAGTTACCACCTCCCCCCCGCCCCCCCAAGAGACAAAAGTTTTGCCGTGACAAGTGCCAGTGTGAAGAGTGTGGTGTCGGCAGGAGCGCGCCTGCCGACAACACAAATGCCACTCGTTGGGGGTGGAAGTTTTTTGTCGACAGGAGAGCCGACAAACAGCAGCTACACTGCATGACTTTTAGCTGTATGGCTGTGGCAACACAGCCATGTCGCTAAAAGCTTTGTAGTGTAGACAAAACCATAGAAAAACTATTTCAGACACAACTGAGAAGGGGGTTAAATTTTTTATTGGAGATGGTTTTTATAGCCTTCTGCCTGCAAGGCCAGGTCATGACTGAAAATGAGCAGGACTCATTAAAAAAAAAAAAGAAAGAAAGAAAAGAGCTACTATTTAAAGCACCTCTAGAATTTACCAAACATTGATTTTCTATCTATAAGAGTGTCATGATTTTAAAGCTCTCTGGACCAGCCAGGTTTAGAAGGAAATTGTCCATTCAGTTGGAAAGCTGGAAACCCCCCATTTCTAGTGGGGTACAACTTCTGTTAACCTGCAGGGTTACATGATATCTGCCCTTAAACCTGCCATTGGTGCAGGAGTGAATATGGCCTGTAATGGGTAGTAGGACTGGATAATTTATGGGTGGGGAGATAGAAATCACACATCTGGGGGAAAGGAGGAAATATTTTTTGTGACAGACTGATCTGAATTTATAAAACAAGCAGATCTTTGAAACTGCTGAGAGGATGGAATGCTAAAAGCTGCCCTGGGAGCAATGAAATAGTGAGCAGCGTGCAGGCAGAGCGGTCAGAGAAGCGTGGTAAATATGATTTATCACAGGGCCCTGTGAACTATCGCCACATGTGGTACATAGAACAACATTCTACAGCTGCTGCTCAGGGCTAAACAGAGCAGCTGAGATAATGATATTGCAGAACATTACACTTCTGTGCCTTACCCGCTCACTTCCACCCCTTGCCTCCAGTAGTTTTGGGGAGTGAGCCACCCAAGAAAGCTTCCAGAGATGAGGTTATGTACAGGGTAGCACTCCACTCCCATCCCTTCTAGTTTTTGCATCTCAGTAACAAAACAGATAGGGAGGGGAAGTTGCCTTATAGTGAGAGGGTATTATAGGCCACAAATGAAACTAGGTATCTGGTTGGAAGCAGATCTGAGAAGTTGGTAGATTATCAAGAAAAGAGCTGCTTACTCTTTTCAGAGTCACTGAACACCCTCAACGAACGTCATGTATAGCACAACCTGGTCTATGGTCTGGGTTTTCTCAGAGGCATTTGAGATTGGCCATTGTTACAGGATGTAAGCTAGACCATTGCTCTGTTCCAGTATGATAATTCATACCAAATCAAGACATCTAAAGCCAGGTATTGGGGATGGGTGTGGAGGTATTCCACAGCAGAAGAGTTTCCCACAGGCATTCTGCTTAGAGAATTTTCAGCCAGAAGAAGGTCTTTGATAGGTGGGGGTGGTGCAATTCTCACACGTTTTTTGAGATGCTGCATGCACACCCCTTTTCTGGGAGCACCAGGGGTATGAAGAGTCAGTGCTGTAACCCCCTACCCTACACAACCCCTTTGGGGTTTGTTTTGACCTGCACATTGTACTCAAGAAGTACAACCACCGGAATTCTGGCTCACAAGGTGTGTAGCATGTGACCTCTCTTCCACTTTGCATAGCCATGCAGGGGCATTCATAATCTAGCCCTAAACTGGCGTATGTAAACATTCATGTTAGCTTTGGTTTTGATCCTAGTTCCCAATTGGTGAAAAAGAAAAATAATCAATGAATCCATCTCTACTGCCAAATCAAAAAACCGCAACCAAACAACCTGTCACTATGATGGTATGTGCCAACAGCTCAAAAGAGTCAGGAAAGGAAATTAAAGACTGGCACATAACATGGTGCATAACGGAATGTAAATCCATAATGCCCTAATAAAGTCAGGACATGGGAAGGTAGTTGGTGGGGTTGACAGAAGACAGACTTGAAAACTTCCCTGTGATACTGAGCAGCTTTTCTTAACGAGAAACAGGTGCAGCTGTTTGAAGGCCGTAAGAATGAAGCAGGAATTAATACAGGGAAACCATATGGCCTGTGGTCTGTTGGTCAGACTAGGAAGCAATTCAGAGTGTGTGAAAAATAGTTTTATTGATGTTTTCATAAAATGAGATAAATACATCAATGATTCCAGTATAAGGGACATAAAAAACCTCGTAAGAGGAATATAACAGAGAAAAAATATTAAAAAAGGAATCATATGGTTTTAAAACAATGCCTTGTCCTGTGGGGTCTCGATCATTTATGCGTCTTCATCTCACATCAGCGTTTGTGTAATCCACTAGGATCTCAGCAGCCAAATATGGCCAACGTGACTGTAGCATGTTCAGTGCCATCCACATGCCAGTCGGGGAGTGAGATTCTAGCTCATAAAGGCAGAATGGCAGAGTCAAAAAACCCTGTAGCAGAATATATAGCCAGAAAGACTATAGATCAAATTCCCAAAGAGCCACGGATGGGGACCAGCCCTGTGGCTGATGCTCTGCAGTACCATGCAAGGCCAGACCTAGGTTGGAGGGTCCCAAGGGGGATTGGTGTGCTGGCTTATTGGCAAGTGCTCTGAATTGCGACATGGGAGATAGCTATAAACTATATACTATCCCTCTCTCCCTGGACAGGAACTGTGAGGCAGCATGGAGGAGAGGAGGAAGAGGGGCTGGCATTGAACAGCTTCGAAAGCCTCCCATGCAGTCAACATCAGTAGGAGGAATGTTGGCTGTGGCCTTGAGAAGAGAGGTGTTAGGATGAGGCTGAACCTCATTCCAAGCAAATACATGAAGACTATCCCTTCCCTTGTCCCGCACAAGGATTTCTTTAAAGAGATACAAATCCTAATTAGACTGACATTCATCTGTTTCATTCACTGAGGTTGAAGCCACAGCCCAAAATGGCAGCTGGGAGTCTCCCCTAATGCATCCGTCTCCTTTTCTCCCCACCCCAAGCCTGAGAGTTCTGTTGCCCCCAGAAATGCTGTTTGATCACTGAATACAAAGGTAGTTGCACTGGTCCTGCAAGCCTCTAGAGGGTCTTTTCCAGCTAGTCTCCCTTCCAATTGCTCCACTTAACTGGTGTGAGGGGAAAAATCCTCCTTTCCTGTCGTCTAGCCTCACAAATCCAGAATACACTGCAGGCACTCCAGATAATATGATCCCCTTGGGAAGTGACAAAACCTGGAGCCTTCCCCACTTCACTAGTTCTCTCCCACCTCTTCTCCCCTACACTCACTGGCCTGGCTATGCATTTCCTGGGTCTCAGAGTGCCTGCCTGAAGATGAGCTCCTTCAGTTGATCCAGCCTGTCATCTCTCAGTGCATCTCGGATGGAGTGGAAGAAGCTGAAGTAGTGCTGAAAGTTATGCATCATGAGCAGGACACCAGCCAACAGCTCATTGGTCACCAGGAGGTGATGGACGTAGGCTCGACTATGGTTCTGACAGCAGTAACAGGTACATCCGTGCACCAAGGGACCAAAATCATCCCGGTACCTAAGAAGGTAGAGGGGGTAAAAGGGCAATGGGAAAAAAAAATTAATCGCAAGTAGTAGGGAGCACCCATAGTTACCACGTAGCAGCTGTTTGGTGGCCTGAGTCAAAAGGTTTGTGGGTTTCAGTCCAGCTCTTTGGGGTGTACAGTCTGATGTGGTCCCCTTTGACACTAACTGCATTGCAAAGAGCACTACACGCAGGTTCATGAACTGAGTGCAGTAAAGCATTGTTTTAATGCCAGTTGCCAGGCTATGTGAGCGGTGATATTATAGCCACACATGAAATAAGTCATAACAGCTTTGCCTGCATTACTGTATGGTATTAAAAAATCAACAAATTACTGCTTTTAAAGTCACACCCCCACTGCATCACAACGCACTAAAATGAACAGACAGACCGGGGGAACAAGGGAAATAAACACAGTTTCATTCATGGATATAATATGAGAGCAAACATTAAGGGCCTGACCCAAAGCCCACTGACATCAGTGGGAATCTTTCCATTGACTTCAACGGCTTTTGATTCAGGCCCTAGTCCAGTGGCTCTCAAACTTTTGTACTGGTGACCCCTTTCACATAACAAGCCTCTGAGTACAACCCCCCTTATAAATTAAAAACACTTGTTTATATATTTAACAACATTATAAATGCTGGAGGCAAAGCAGCGTTTGCGGTGGAGGCTGACAGCTTGCGACCCCCCCTCCATGTAATAACCTCACCACCCCCTGAGAGGTCCCAACCCCCAGTTTGAGAACCCCTGCACTAGCTGAACAGAATAGTGGTTGCAACTGAGTGTGTTCTGAGGGTGCTATACCGGTGATATTTTAATCATTTTCCACATGGGGGACCTTTATATCCACCTCTGAAACGCAGGATTCTCTGGGATGGCAGATTTCATCATCGCTACGTTCACCATTTGTGTAGTGGTAACATAGCTGATATTATGGCGGGTGGAGGGAGGGAGAGAAGGAATATAGGCCAATATGTTCAGAAGTGTGGGTGCCTCCATTTTTGGTGCCCAACCTGAGACACAAAAAAAGGTCTTGATTTTCAATGGGTGGGGGCTCAGCCACTAGCTGAAAATCAGCACCCTTCAATGAGTCTCAAGTTGGCCACAACATACTGTGAAAATTGCCATAGGATTTTTAGTAACTAAATGGTCAGAACCTTGGTTGTAAGTCATTTGAAAGATGACACATTCAGCAGTGCATTGCCCCCCCAGTATCAATCTGGGGCATTTGTCCAATACCAACTCAGAGGGAAGAGGGCCACCCATTTAGTGACCAACATTTCCTGCAACACCCTAACCATTCAGTGGATATTCCGTCCAGTGACTGTCCAGGTGTGACCCTGCATGGAGGATGAAATCACAGCTCCAAGTGTGAAGGCTACAGAAACTATTTAAAAGCCACCACACACAAACCCACTTACCTTTTCTCCTTCAAAAATATCTCGAACAAAGTGATTTCTGGGTCAGCTTTTGAGGTTTCATTTATGTCTTTTTCAGTGCCATTTTTTCCTGCATCCTGGATCCCATTTTGTTTAATGACTGTAACAAAACAGTATCACTTCATCAATAGGCAGAAGCAGACAAGTAAAGGTGAAAAATATTCTGACAAGAGGCATCTCAGCTGCCCCTTGTTACAGACCGAACTTCCATCTCCATTATCTTCCTTTAATTATCATACAACAGTTAAGCCAAATATATTGTAAGTGATCAAACTCAGATCTAGAAGAGTGAGGTGGGAGGGACTCAGCTAATCTGATAAAAATTCAGAACTGAAATAGCTGCACAGTTTTTTGCTGATCTGAGTTTAATTCCTTTTATTAAAGTCATTAAAAATCCTTGCAGTCTAAATTGCATTTTGTACAGTGTGTGATCACCTGGATTACTGATCTATTTAACTTAACGTAAGAACAAAAGAACAGCCATACTGGGTCAGACCAATAGCCCATCTACCCCAGTATCTTGTTTTCCAACAGTGGCCGGTGCTAAATGCTTCAGAGGGAATGAACAGAACAGGACAATTTATTGAGTGATTCCTCCCCTGTTGTCCAGTCCCTGCTTTTGGCAGTCAGAGGTTTAGAGAACATGAGGTTGTGTCCCTGACCAACTTGGCTAATACTCATTGATGGACCTGTCCGCCAGGTAATTATCTAATTCTTTTTTGAACCCAGTTATACTTTCGGCCTTCACAACATCCCAGGGTGATGAGTTCCACAGACTGACTGTGTGTAGTGTCAAGAAGTACTTCCTTTTTCTTGTTTTAAACCTGATGCCTATTAATTTCATTGGGTGACTCTTGGTTATTGTGTTATGTGAAGTGGCAAATAACACTTCCTTATTCACTTTCTCCACACCATTTATGACTTGATAGACCTCTATCATATCCCCCTCAGTTGTCTCTCTTCTAAGCTGAACAGTACCAGGCTTTTTAATTTCTCCTCATATGGAAGCTGTTACATACCCCTCATCAATTTTGTTGCCCTTTTCTGTGCTTTCTACAATTCTAATATCTTTTTTCAGATGGGATGACCAGAACTCAACACAGTATTCAAGGTGTGGGTGTACACTGGATTTATTTAGTAGCATTATGATCTTTTCTGTTCCTTTCCTAATGTTTCCTAAAATTTGGTTAGCTTTTTGGACTGCCGCTGCACACTGAATTGATATTTTCAGAGAACTATCCACAATGACTCCAAGATTTCTTCCTTGAATTGAAACAGCTAATTTAGACCCCATAATTTTGTATTTATAGTTGGGACTATGTTTTCCAACATGCATTACTTTGCACTTATCAACAATTAATTTCACCTGCCATTTTGCTGCCCAGTCACCCAGTTTTGTGAGATCACTTTGTAACTCTTTGCAGTCCACTTTTGACTTACCTATCTTAAGTAATTTTGTATTGTCTGCAAAATTTACTCCCTTTTCCAGATAATTTATTAATAGATTAAACAGCACTGGTCCCAGTACAGATTCTTGGGGGACCCTGCTATTTATCTCTCTCCATTGTGAAAGTTGCCCATTTATTCCTGCTCTTTGTTTCCTGTTTTTTAACCAATTATTGATCCATGAGACACCTTCCTTCTTATCCCATGACAGCTTACTTTGCTTAGGAAATTTTGGGGAGGAACCTTGTGAAAGGCTTTCAGAATGTCCAAGTATACTATATAACTAGATCACCTTTATCCGTGTGTGTTGACCCCCTCAAAGAATTCTAACAGATTGGTGAGGCATGATTTCCCTTTACAAATGCAGTGTTGATTCTTCCACAACATCTCAGACACACAGATGAGCACGATAACTCTGTTCTTTACCATAGTCTACTATAGTTTCAATCAATTTGCCTGGAACTGAAGTTAGGCTTAATTGCCAAGATCACCTCTGGAGCCTTTTTTAAAAATCAGCATTACATTAGCTATCCACCAGTCTTCTGGTACAGAGGCTGATTTAAACATTTACATACCACAGTTTAGATTTAGATTCTGCTGGAGTTGACAAGGGATTCATGCGCATCCAATCCACTTTTTTGCAGTTGCTGAGTTTGATTTTTTTTTGGCTGAACAATTTAAGTCAGAAAGTCTTGACTGTTGTGGCAGCGATAATGCAGTTATGGGTGAAGGTTCCACACCTGGATTTTCAGCAGCACATAACTTTCACAAATCATTACCTTGGCCTCTGAAATTTCTCAGGCTTGCTCTCAAGTCAGAGGGGATGTTTCTGGGAAATTATTACTATGATGTATTATTTGCATTGGGATAGTGCCAACGAGGCCATGTCATGGACCAGTACCCCATTGTGCTAGGCACTGAAGAAACACAGAAAAAAAGAGGTCGTCCCTGCACCCAAAGAACTTACAACCTAAGTATAAGACACGAGACACAAGGATGCAGATGGGTGGAGGAGGGAGCATAAGGAAACAATGAGACAACAAATGTGCTGAAAGTCTATTCAGCTGGTTTGAATTACCCAGGCATGAAAAATAAAACTAGATTCCAGCCATTAAGAGAACTGTAAGATACTTTTTTGTACTAAAACACTTATGTATAGGAAGGATGACAGTCTCTCTGCATTGCTCAGACATTTGGTGGGACCATGTGTAATACCAAGCCTTTACTTACTCATTTAAGCAGATACCTTGTGTCATGGGGATTTGACTAACCTGCATTATTTTGGCAGCATTTATATTAATCAAGGGAGCAAACTGGGTGAAGGCAAGGAAAAAGAACTGCACAAGAAGACTGGCTTCCCCAACACCTCCCAGCTGGAGAGGGAGAGAAGAGCTACATTACACACTGAATTTGACACTGCCAGGCCTTCAAATCCCATTGAAATGTATAGGCCCAAGCCTGTCCTGCTGACAGTAAGGGCAATTCTGCCATAGACTGCAGTGGGCGCAGGCCCAAAGGGAGAACCAGGGACTCAGCACATGACAGGATCAGGCATACAAAGGCTTCTGTTCAATGAATCTCAGAGGATGTATAACCATGTTTTGGTTAACTGGATTTGGATAACACAGGTCCTAAATTAAGGTCTCAAGTTCTCTTTGCTTAACTTCATCCCAAGTAATTTCTCCCCTGGAACGAGCAGGACTCAGCTGCTTTTCTCTGACTTCAGTGGTTATAATACTTTTTCCCGTGACAAATGAGGAACATGGAAGATGACTGTGGAGCATGAACTATGTTGGGCATGATGCCACTGTTACATCATCTTACGATCACAATGGCAAGGCTATCATGAAAATCTACCTGCAGCTTCAGGGTCAGGATTGTAATTGTAGCTGAAGGATAGGGCACAGCCCCGCTCTGTCACCTGGTAGGGAAAAAAGCTCTCAAACACGTCCACTCCTCTTTCAATGCACTCGAGTACCTCGTCCGGCTTGCCAATACCATGAATGAGTCTAAGAGAGAGATAAAACAATATAGGTCCAAAGTGTACTGAATGGAACTTACTGGGTCACTGCAGTCTCTCTCCAAGGAGAGGACACAGGTACATAGGAATTGCCTTAATGGATTAGACCTGAGAGTCAACCAGTCCAGCATCCTGCCTCTCAGGTGACCAGCACCAGATGCTTCAGGAAAGGTATAAGAAACCCCAAGAGTGGAATACACTGGAATGTGTTTCAGCCAGTGAAAACAGTAACATGTGAGCCCTACAGTTATTAAACAGGGTGAAAGTTGACACATGGTCTATCACCAATCATGAGACCATGCTTCTCCCACGTCCCATCTATCTGGTATACAGCAGTACAGTTGAATTCCCCTTACCTCCCAGTGCCCACTGTTCTGCCTTTGTTTAGAAGGTTACACCAGTCACAAATTAACTCAAGAATAACGTCAAAACATTATAAATTGTGTTTAAAGTGATTTGGCTCCCTCAACACCCATGTACAATGATTTTATCTCACGATCCATCTCACACCTTACGTTCTGGGTCAGATACTTTGTTGCACATTCTATGCCCTGGGTAGCAAATGATTACCAGGTATGGGGATTTATTTACTATATGGGATTCCTAACTAGCAAAGCACCATTCCATGTGTTGGAGGATCCTTTTGAACTCCAGCAACAAAGTCACAAATCCACCCCAAGGATGGTGGGTGGAGTTGGATTCCCAAAACCGGAACCCACAAACACATAGGTAACGTGAGTGACTTTACTTGTGTGTAGTCCTCCTTAAGGCAGTGGGACTATTCATGCAAGTAATGTTACACGTGTTTACAGAATTGGGTCCTCAGAGCAAAGAAAGGAATTCATACTTATTTCACCCTACTGTTCCATCACGGTGCATGGGAGATAATCGACAGCTGATCCTGAGTAGAAGGTATTTGGAAGGCTATGGGAGTAGATTCCAATAGGTGCAAAGGGTATTAGCAGATGATACATCTCAGCGGGGAGGGGGAAAGGGGGGAGAGAAGCACATATTTACTTTATAAAGTGTTTGGGATCCGTCTGCATGAAGAGGCACTAATGTGAAAAGTCACTGTGGGAGGGCTCAGTTTTCCTCCCCTCCCCATGTCCAGCTCAAATGTGCCCAGTTCACACAAGGGGATTTCCTTTTAGCTGATTTTCCTAAGAGGCAATTTCCCCCCAACAGCCAGCACTATCAACTCCCCCGGGACTTGGCAATCCAGCTGGGCTTTTCCTGCCTCTTACGCCATCAGTGGTAACACAGATACTGCTCTTGTCCTAATTTAGCTGGCAGCTTTGTCGAGGATGGGTGAGGCAGAAGAGAATATAATAGTCGTGCTTCCCCCAGGTGCACTGGCTGTGCTGACAACAGTAAAAGCTAATGTACGGCCATGAACAGATCACTAGGAAAATACACAGAGACTGAGAAGTGCAGTAATAAGGTGCCATTTTTAGTCATTTTTCTGACCATAATTACATAAGATCTGTATGAGCACAGAATGTGGATGGGAAAAGCTTACAAGATGATTTTGTTACATTCCTTGCTCCAGATAGGAAGAAAAAGCTACTTAATAGTTAAACAATGAGTACTTATTATACATGTGATCAACTCCCTGACTGCAATGTTTCTTACAGAGGGCAAGGGTATACAACCTTTCTTGCAGATGCTGAGATTTCTAAGAATGCTCTGGTTACAATGAGAAGACAAAACCTTCTAAGCAATAGGTTTAGGCAGCATCTTTCATCCTAAAAGATCCCAAAGGGCTTTAGAGACTATGTACATAGGCTATACTCCTTCGCCATAGAAAAGCAGCCATCTTTGGAGTGGGACACAACACCTGTTCTTCACCAACTACACAACACATTTTTAATAGGGGCATGCGTACGTGCATGCGTGTGTGTGTGTGTGTGTAAAATAGCTTCTACAACTAAATGTAAGAAAGTGGGATGTAAGTACCAAGTGAAATTCAAACAGGACCCCCAGGGCTAACACCTTTACTCTTATAAAGAGCGGTCAAGAACACTTGTCTGAAACAGAGAAGTAAACTATTTGCTAGATGAGGTGGATGTTCTTGTACAGTCACTCAGGTTAGCTGGACTGATAAGACTCTACAGCTCATTGGGGAACCTATTTAAGGTAGCTTGGATGGCAGCAACATGAGCTATGGAGAGCTCCAAACTCCAGGTACCTCTGAGCAAGAGATAACTGCAAGGCTAGAACCATGCTCCTGCATTTCCCTTCCCTTTGATCACCATAAACTGAGGGTTCAAGTCTTGGAAGGTGGCCAGGACAAGGGGGTCCTGAGAGGGAAGCTCAGCCACAGGAGGTAGCAGCGCGTGAATCATTCTCCTCAGGAAACACTGGAAAAGACAGCATTCACTGAGTCGATACATGAGCTCCATAAGAGCCACAGAAGAGTATAAACGAGGCATCTGTGTTTACCCCTTCCTCCCAAAAGACTCCAACTGCACCATCTTGGCACTCTTCACATGCACTGGATTGTGTTTTTTGGAGCCTCTGGCATGTTTATAAACATTTTTGGGAATCTTGAATGAGTGTCTATCATTTATAAGATTCAGGGTATTGTTGGTAATGGCTGGAGCCAGGCACAGTTCATGCAGGCAATGTATAAGTGTTCCCCATCCTCATCTGCCAATGCCTCTCACTCCTGATCTGCAGCCCCCCCGATATTCCAGTCTTCTGAGAGGAGACAGCTACAGCAAACCGGGTCGGAGTTTTTACTAGGTGGATAAACATTCACTGCAGATTGCAATGACATATTTTAGCTATGTTCCAAGTTAGTCATGATCCACGGAGGCCAAAGGTGAAGGGCTCATACCAATCCCACCCATGATTCTGTCTAGAAATACGTTTGAACCCAAACTCTGAATCCTCCCCAAAGGAAGAGATCACATCCATACTGTGGGCTGTTCCATATTTCTCACCCTGTGCCAACTATTCCTTAAAAGTAAAATTGGGGCCATCAAAGTCAGTATTTAAATAGCAAAGGACTCAGCATTTGGCTCACTCAAGAACCTTCAAGAGTATAAATGGATTACTGTGGTCAATACCTACAGTAGAACACATGGGTTTTGATCTATCCCTCCTTAAATCTGACCTTGGTTTATCCTCAGGCAGCTCCGCTGTGACAGAGGCCATCAGTTTCAGCTTGGTCTCCTTGGCCATGGCTTGTCCCTGAAAACCATCCAGCAGGAAACCACCCACAGGTCGCTTGGCAGTCTCTTTAGCCGACCTGAGTCTCTCCTCCAACACGTCCCCGCCTTCGATCACTCCAACCATCACACTGCCCTGCAGCTCCTGGCCCAGGTGAAAGTTGCAAATGTAAGAGAAGTGCACTTCCCCAAACAAAGCTGTTCCAGGAAAGCCCACCACCACCCAGGAGTTGGTGCGTTGGCACAGAGTCTGGCCACTTGGCACTCTACATTTGCTTCCTGGGCACCGCTGGGTTCAGTGGTAGTTGAACCTTCCTCGGATGTATCAATTAAGACCGAGTAGGACGTAGTGTAGTCTAGGGTTTAGAACAGGGGAATATGAAGGTTCTGTTTCTGAAGCTGCCAGCAACTCATTTCATCTCTGGGTCTCATTATCACCATCTCCCATAAAGAGACAATAAGACTGACCCACCTTGGCAACCTGCCTTGTGTTTCTTAGGCAAAAGCACTAAAGAAATGTGAAGTATCAATGCAGAACACATTAGGGAGACCCTGCTCCAATGCCTTACTGCTACCATGGCTGTCACCCACCACTATGCATGTTTCATGGCGTTTCAAGGGATTTCTAGCGTCAGTTCCTGGCAGCCCCAGGCTAGGTCTCCTCGCTAGTCCAGGTCCAGCCATGCCCTCCAATACTAGGAACAGGAGAAGTCTCGCAAACCCACTGGAAGGGCTAAGGAGTAGTACTGATGTGTCCTATTCAGTTCCCCTCAGCTAGGCGGACTGTGGTTGCAACACAGGGCTAGACATGGTTAAAGCTGGAAAAAATAAAATGGAAAGGCGGGGTAGGTGGGATCTCTGATTTCTGAACAAGGAGAAAATCCTATGCCCTGCTCTACCCAGGAATACAATGTGACTCTAAAGGATAGGAGACCACTGTTCTGTGAAAACAGAAGGAATTAAAAGCCATGGAGGCTGAACTCCTCCTCACTCCTAGAGGTTAGTCTGTCTGGGTCAAGGGTGAGGCACACGGACAAGGGCAGCATGAGGGAAGTTTGCTAGGCTGCTGCCCATGTTATACCTGATCTGTGGATAGCCTAAAGACTTCCATCTCCACTCCAACCCTAAAATCACTCAGGTCTAACCCCACTGTGCGCACTAGGTGTTTTTTTGCTCACACACTGGGATCTTCACAAGGCTCAGCACACACAGAAAAGCAGCTGCAGTGCTGTTGCCCCTGATACATTTGGACCTTACCGGTGATTTCTTCTGCAGCTGAAGGCACTCATCCAGGAAGGAAAGCGACCGGTCCACAGACTTCTTGGCCCGCTTTCTGGTGGTTTCACCAGAAATAGTGTCTCCGTCAGAGAGGCACTGAAGCCAATCTGGCTGGAGAGCACGCTGCATGCTCATGAACTTGGAAGCTGTCATTTCCATTCGCCCTCCATATCCCCATATGGACACTGTCTGTCAAACGCAAGCAAAGGGAACACAGGGATGGATGTTAATTGAAGAGGTTAAGAGACCTTTCAGGGGAACAACTGGTTCTGGTAAAATGCCTGCCACTGCAATAACATTCCCTGGACAAACTCTCAAAGGGACACAGCTCAGAAAACCAACCGCCTCTAGCATAAGGCATGAAGGTCCAGTGGTTTGAGCAGGGGACTGGGAATGAGGAGTACTGGGTTCTCTTCCTGATTCTGACACTAACTCCCTGTGAGACCTTTGGCAAGTCACGTCATCTAATGCCTCAGTTTCCCCATCTTTACAATGGGGACGGCAACACTAATCTACCTCCCAGAGATGTTGGGAAACAGGCTTGAGAGCTGAAGTGACTTCCCCAGGGCCATCCAACAAATCAGTAGCAGAGCAAGAAAACACCTAGATCTCCTGACTCCCAGCCTGTGCTATACCCCATGAATAGTTGCCAACTATGGCAAAAGGAATTGCAAGTCATTTTGCAGTGCCTACACAACAGTGAACTTATACATACACACACTCCTGAGGGTAATTCCATCATTTCCCAAGTGGTCAGATGTGAGGCCTGAAATTAAGTTCTCTCACATGTTTTCCCATTCTTCCTAGTATGTCTGTGTGTGTTGACCTTCATCTTCCATTTTCATTATTCTCATACTATCCCATGTAGGCTTTTTATATTAGGAAGATAAAGCACTGGCCCAACACGGTCATTCTTGCATGCAAGCTTCTGAGCAAACAAAGGCGTTGCTCTTCAAGTGCCAGCCTTCTTCAGCGTCACGCATGGACCTGAACGAGAGTTCAGGAAGGGTTATTGAAGCCATCACCACCATGGGCATAATGTATTTCATCTCTTTCTGTGGAAAATGTAATTACGCTGTCTGGGCTGCCTGGCAATTGCTCCAGCTGAGTTGTTATTGTTCTTGCTACACTTGTGATCTTAGGTTTTTAATGGACACCCAAGTAATTTAGGTCTTTACATTTAAAAAAAAGAGGATTTTACAAAATCTAACATGAATACACATGTTTTCATGATTTTGTATTACTTTTTTGGTTCACTGAACAGCTTTTCTGAATTTAAATATAAAATTCACTCTTCTGCTGCACTGGAAACCCATAATAATCAGCATTGTGTTAGTGCACAAGACCCACAAAGTGAAACTAATCAGATTTGTTTCACTTCTCAAGCTGATGTGGAAAATGTAAACACAGTTTTGTTTTTTTACCAGAATGGCTATTTTATTTAATAAAACTAAACCATGGGGAAAGAGATGGCCCAGATGACTGGTGAAAGACTACAGAGCCTCACACCAGAGGTTCAAATCCAACCCGGGACATTGATTCTGCAAAGCAGATCTTTATGACTAAAGTCTCAGTAACTTTAAAGAGACTTCATACCAGGGTGGGCGTCTGCCAGTGCAGATCCAGTCACAGTATCGGGCCCTAACAGCCTGATCTTATTCCCTTTGAAGTTAAAACTACCACTGACTTCAATGACAGCAGGATCAAGCCTTAAGTGAGTAGCGACAAGAAGTTGTTGCCATTTGATAACATTGTAGCTTGTGTGAAATGAGTAGGGTGGGATTCAGCCCAGTTCCCAGGCGTCCTCTTCACAAAAATCACCACCACAAAAAGAAAAAATAATTATCCCCTTTTGTTGACACCTTCACCAGATACTTCCAAGACTGAATGGTTCATGAAAATTAAACTCCCTCCCGCAGCCCCTCAGGGGTGGCTTCCCTATGGTTGAGGCACGACAGTAAGCAGTAAGGGCACAGCAAAGTGTGTGCAAGGAGCCTGAACTGCTGCTGTACATTATCTGTGAATATACACAAAACTTCCTACTCTTGGGCACTCACGTCAGCACCTTCCACTAGCACTAAGTTTCCCTTCACGTGGTCCTCCTGAATGTGTGGCTGTACAAGTGAGACTCAAAATATGATGTGGTCTCCTAGGGCTCCATGTTTATTGCCAATAAAACTGGAGAAAATGTGCTCAATTTACAAGCCACGACTTTTTAACTGACATATAATCAACTGCACATGAATCCAGTCTGCTCATCCATATTTGCGTGGCCCTACAAAGTCAGCAGACAGGACAAGAGCACCCAGGAGCAGGTCTGGTGCATAAAAAAGTGCCTCTATCAGACCATACCTCCACTTTAAACCCCAACGGAAGATGGTGGGGAAAATCTGGACATTATATCCTAGCATACACTGGTTCACTTTCCTATAACCCCAAAGACGGCATTCTGTAGCTGCTAAGCAGGGCACACACAATGGCATCTAGGAGACATAAGTTTTGTGAGGTTTAAGTTGGACTCCTCATAAGCTTTTACACTCGCTGTACCTTGTTGTTGTTGTAGCCAGGTGGACAGGGGGTACCGGGGTCATGGAGAGAGCAGTACAGCACTGACTCTGGCATACCTGGAGGCACAACAGAAAAATAAATGTCAGCTGTAATCTTGTAGACCACTACGGCTATGTTGGCAACTTGCTAAGAGATGGCTAGGAATTTACAAAAAGGGTAACCCAGGAATAAATGCACACACCTGACATCTTCGTCAGAGACAGACATGGCTTGTTTGATCTCCATAGCAACAACACATTCAGTTGGACAGCTCTGTCCACATTCTACTAGTTACAGGGAGGGGCGAAGAAAACCACAAGAGTAGCATTATATAACACCACAACCTATGTGTAGCCTTTGGACTGTTTACTTGATTAATGCTACTGCTGCCAAAAGTAAACCAGACGCAATGACAGCTGACTCACTTGTCCGCTGAATGAATGCTCTGGGGACATCTGACACTTGACATCGTCTAGGCTGGGTGACATAAACAGTCTCAGACCTGGAGTTTAAAGGAAGGGCAATGTATACACCAAGATAGTAGAATGAGCTGTAGCAATGAGAGATTTATGATCATTTCACAAGACACAGAACAAGCTAGATGCAATGAATGCAATAAAGGTCTCTGTTTTATAGATACTGATAGAGATTTTTCAAAGCCATCTAGGGCAGTAGTTCTCAACCAGGGGTCCGGGGCCCCCTGGGGGGGCACAAGCAGGTTTCAGATGGTCCTCCAAGCATGGTCAGGGTTAGACTTGCTGGGGCCCAGAAAGCCAAAAGCCCCACTGCATGGGGGTGAAGCCCAGGGCCCTGAGCCCCGTTGCCTGGGGCTGAAGCCAAAGCCTGAGCAATGTAGCCTCGTGGGGGGCCCTGTGGTGTGAGGCCCCAGGCAATTGCCCTGCTTGCTACCCCTACCTGCCCTGGCTTTTATATGCAGAAAACCAGTTGTTGTGGCGCAGATGGGCCATGGAGTTTTTATAGCATGTTGTGGGGGCCTCAGAAAGAAAAAGGTTGAGAACCCCTGATCTAGGGGATTTGATGCACAGGCTGGGACTTCCAAAGGAGCCCAAGGAGTTAGGTACCCAAATGCCACTGAAATTCACTGGGAAGTGAATTTCACCTAATGTCCTTAGACTCCTTTGAAAATTCCAACCATAACTTCCACTACAATTAATGAAAATTGTCTAAATCCTCCAACTGGGCATTCTCTGCACTCAGAACTCCCTCCAGTAGGCATTTTGGGTGCATAAAGAATGCAGAGTCAGGTCTTTACTCACATAAATATATTCCTAATCAACACAGGGGACATGACAAATTTGTGTATATACCATAAAAAAACTACATCAGGAAAACTCAAAGGTTGCAATGTTAAGAATTCTAGAACCAGGAAATGCCACAATTAAGGTTTCATGTGCAAACAACTCCTTTAAGGAGTCCTGGGGACCACAGAGGATGACACTGGTTCAGTGCTGCTAGATGACTGTGATGCAGTGGGGAAAGAGGAAGACAGGAAGTGTCTGTTTGTCTAAGGTAGATAAGTGGTGCCTTGGTGAAAGGCCCTGGAGCCCTTACTTCTCTTTCCCTGGCTACCTGGGGGGTGAAGGGCACAACTGGTCTAAACTCCTGTGTGTGTTTCTTCCTGAAACAAAAGGAGCATTCCTGTAGCCAGCCAGCCACCATGGAGCAAAGCAAAAAAAGACGGAGAACAAAGGGAGCAAAATAAGGAGAAGTTTGGTGGGATAGGTAAATGTGAGCTCCCCACTGGTCCGAAAGGATGGCAAGATTAGTTTGTCCACATTCTTAAGCTTGCCCTTCAGGGATTTCTGCAGGCTTGTAACATGGTTCCTTCCCCAGACAGCCACCCAAAACAGTTCCTTCAGTTAACAGAACAGATCTGCTCTAGGGGCAGGAATACCCCTCAAGAGATCCTACCACTTTTCTAAGTGAGACTGACTGTTCTGTGCTGCTCTGCACTGCCGAGGCTGAATGAGGGCTTTGTATCAAACTAAACTGATTTTGTTTTGTGGGTGAAATAACCTAGCCCAGATCAGCAGGGACCTGAAAGCTGTTACCTTCTGGGGACTGCGTGAAGAAAGATGTTCTTTGTATTGTTTCTGGTGGGAGGGGTGTTAAAAAAAAAAATCGCCAAAAAAATCATCACAAATGGCACTTATTAACACTCACAGCACAGATGTCAAGGACTGAAAAGTCCAGGGATACTCAACTCCCTTCTTAACCCAGAGCTGGGTCCCTCCAAGTGAGTGCTGAAGCCCATTGCTGGAGCGTTGTGGGGGAAGCTGTAACTGTGAATAAGAGAACTTCAGTTTCTATTGTAGTGAGTGTAATAGTTTACAACTGCATTAAATCCACTTCGAATAATAAAAAAAAGAGCTTCTCACACAACTCACTTGGGATCCACAACAGATTTGTACTCAAGTTTCTAGGGATGGACAGTTTGTCCCCTAATTCATTGCACCAAGCAACATGGAAGTGTAAAGGATGCATTAGATGGGATCAGACTACATCTAAACACACACACAGAATTTTACCTATAAATTTCCCAATTCCTTCCTTATATTCCTCCATGACCTCGTGAAGTTCTACCCTGTGTCCAAACATAAAAGAATACGCATTAGAAAAAAAAATAATGAGAATGAGCCTGCAGAGAGGACTGTGGATGAGCTAATTCCTCAGTATGTTAGAAGACACACTCCAATCTTTGCAAAAAGAGCCTTGAAGTTTCAGCCACAGAATGGAGTCGGAATGGAGATGGAGGAATGACATAGTCACTACACCAAATCTCACAAGATCTTGTTGCCCCTGTACCTGCAAGATGGAGCTGTCATATAGATAAGATTCAGGCTTCTTCACTAAGTGTTGTCCAAATTTGGATTAGACTAGATAATGGTAAAGAAACCTAAACCCTGTCTACACTACAACTTCCACCATTAGTACCACAGTGGATCTGCACAAGTGAGGAGTTACAGGTCCCGTTTTTGTCAAGGTACATGCAGCCTAAGAATACAACTTTTAGAATTAGATTAGGGTGATGAGAGGTTTCTCATTAGAGAGTTTTACAAAAAGTCATAAAGAAACAGGGAAAGGCCATTTACACCATCCTGTTCACTTTTCAAAAAAGGCTTCCCCTTACATACATCTGCTCTTAGCTCTCACCTACAATAAATGCGCAGCAACCCATCCATCCTCAAGAAATCCAACCATAAGGTAAAGAGTGTGATGGTCAGCATCTTGGCCAACATACCAGGGACTGAATCAGAGACTTCCACTGGTAAAAATCATGAGCGGCTACATCTTGAGCTAAAATGCCAATACTGTCTATCTGGGGCTGTAACAGTCTCACATCATGTGGTCTGAGGTGAAATAGCTGTTTCTCTATAATCTCATTGTCCTGATGAATTTTAATGAGGTAAGTCTGAAACCCTTCTGGTGAAGCAAGGAAGTATTGTTTCTTCTTTCCAATGGGGAAACTGAGAACACAAAAGCGGTGTCCCAGCTAGGCTTGATACTCACAGAGTTGAGAGCGTGAGCTGTACAACAGCAGGAACCCCTTTAATTGCCTGCAGTGTGTCATGGGTGAGGTGTGGTGGGGATCCTGTTTTGGTATACAGTAGGCAGCCTGGAAGCTCCATGGTTTGAACCCCATTCTTGCCAAGGTTTGTCAGTGTCCCAAGACGACACCCACTGACCACTTTGGAGAGACTCAGCTTCATCCCGATTAACTGGTAGGCAGCGTCCAGGTCCTTTAAAGAAAGATATTATTTAGGTAGGTCTTTCTCCATCAAGATTTTGGGTTAATATTTGTATCTGTAAAAGCTTAGTAATTGACGGAAATGGAAAAGTAAATTGTTTGTTTCTAAGGCTACTGGGGATTCTAATACACCTGCAATGGATCCATTAGTAGCAGTGGGGAAAGAGGCAGCTCACAAGAGAGGTATTATAGTATGAACTTTCACTCAGGAGACAAGGGTGGATACAAATCTATGATTTTTTTTTTTAAATCGAATTTTTTTGATAGTTTTTTTCCTCAAAAATAATTTTATCTAAAGATAAAGATATATTATAACTCAAAGATACCTCATCATGTAATAGGGATTATGAATTCTAATTCTATAGTATGAGACAATATATTCATGTAATGTTTAAGAAAAGTGTTGTAAACGAGTTCCAATAGTTCATGGATTAGGGACCCAATCTTACGGGGTCCCAGGGACTTCTGTATAGATTATTTAGGTTAATCTTTCTACCTACCCAATGGGACTCAGTGCTAAGTCTAGAAGATACCATCAGAGATGCTTAGTTTTGCAATTCTCAAACTGTGGATGTGTGTCTCAAGCTAACATGCCTGTTAACAGCAAAAATGTTTTTAAATAAATAAATATAGAGAGGTGAGAAATAACAGACCTCAACCCTATTGTCCCTCTGCAAATCTGCGTACACAGAGGTAATCCCTTCTCTCTCTCTAAAAGGTGCAAAGTTTCAAAAAGTTCAATGAATAGAAGATTGTTGGAGGCAGAATAGATCTGGACAAGGAGAAGAAGTCTGAAGATAAATGTGAGAAGGGAGGGACAGGCAGGAGAAACAAAAGTGAAAATGTTTGAGCAACATATTCCAGAAGTCTTGAGGTCTTTCTGAGTGTAGCCTTCATTCATTTGAGATCTACCATACCATTCTCTCACTAGAAGGGAAAACCAATAATGGCAGCAGGCCATAAAAGAGACCCGGTTTGGGTCTTATCTATCTCTGAGTTGTGAAGAATATGTATTAAAGTTATAACAACCAACAAGAATGCACTTTTATGTAGAAATCCATGATTAAATTGAGTCTTCCTGACTAGTGATTTAAACCATGATTTAAATCAAATCCACCCTGCAGGAGACCTTGATCTGTTCCTAATTCTGTCGCTGTGTGACCTTGGGTAAGTCACTTCATTTCCCAGTGGTGCCATCTCCTCTCCCACCCTTTGCCTGTCTTGTCTATATAGATGGTAAACTCTTCTGGACAAGAACTGTCCCTCACTGTATTTGTACAGCAGTTAGTGCAATGAGACCCATGTCTTTACTGGGGCCTCTGGGTGCCAATACAAATCATTATTATTAATACTTAGATTAGTGAACACTAAGGAAGATTATGAGGAATTTAATCCAAGATAGTACAATAGCAGATAAAATTCTGTGTCCATAAATGCAAGGTAATGTACATTGGGAGTAATAATCTGAACTATTCACAAACGTGGTCGTGGAGAGGGGAAGATTCTAAGTTAACTGTAAACACCCAGGAAAAAAGATCTGGGCAGTTCAAGGAAAACCTCTGTTCAATACATAGCTGTGGTTTAAAAAGGCAAATAAACTGACTGATAAAGGAATAGGATAACTTGGGCAGAGTTGCTGACTTGTGATTTTTAGGTATCACAATTTGATGTAAAAACATGAGTACTTGTGGCACCTTAGAGACTAACAAATTTATTTGAGCATAAGCTTTCGTGGGCTACAGCCCACTTCATCGGATGCATAGAATGGAACATATAAGAAGAGTGTATATATATATATACACACACATATACATACAGAGAAGATGCCATACCAGCTCTAAGAGGCTAATTAATTAAGATGACCTGTTATCAGCAGGAAAAACACTTCTGTAGTGATAATCAAGATGGTCAATTACAGACAAGAGGCGTAAGGATAGTTATCATATGGAAAAAGATTCAAGTAGTGTAATGACTCAGCCATTCCCAGTCTCTATTCAAGCCAGAGTTAATGGTATCTAATTTGCAAATCAATTCAAGCTCAGCAGTTTCTCCTTGGAGTGTTTTTGAAGCTTTTCTGTTGCAAAATTGCCACCCTCAGGTCAGTTTCTGAGTGACCAGACAGGTTGAAGTGTTCTCCTACTGGTTTTTGAGTGTTATGATTCCTCATGTCAGATTTGTGTCCGTTTATTCTTTTGCATAGAGACTGTCCGGTTTGGCCAATGTACATGGCAGAGGGGCATTGCTGGCACATGATGGCATATATCACATTGGTAGATGTGCAGGTGGATGAGCCCGATGGCGTGGCTGATGTGATTAGGTCCAGTGATGGTGTCACTTGAATAGATATGTGGACAGAATTGGCATCGGGCTTTGTTGCAAGGATAGGTTCCTGGGTTAGTGTTTTTGTTGTGTGGTTGCTGGTGAGTATTTGCTTCAGGTTAGGGGGCTGTCTGTAAGCGAGGACTGGTCTGTCTCCCAAGATCTGTGAGAGTGAGGGATCATCTTTCAGGATAGGTTGTAAATCTTTGATGATGTGCAATTAATTAGCCTCTTAGAGCTGGTATGGCATCTTCTCTCTGTATATATATATATATATATATACACATATATACACACTCTTCTTATATGTTCCATTCTATGCATCCGATGAAGTGGGCTGTAGCCCACGAAAGCTTATGCTCAAATAAATTTGTTAGTCTCTAAGGTGCCACAAGTACTCCTATTCTTTTTACGGACACAGACTAACACAGCTGCTATTCTGAAACAATTTGATGTGTACCCCAATATTCAATATTGATCATAAAAAAAACCATGGAATTATGCAAATCCCTTAGAATCTCAACTTGCATAGAATCATAGCATATCAAGGTTGGAAGGGACCTAAGGAGGTCATCTAGTCCAACCCCCTGCTCAAAGCAAGACCAACCCCCAGACAGATTTTTACCCCAGTTCCCTAAATGGCTCCCTTAAGGATTGAACTCACAACCCTGGGTTTAGCAGGCCAATGCTCAAACCACTGATCTATCCCTCCCTCTTTAAAACTTTCATTTTAAGAAGTCTATTTCTAGCCCTCCAGAAAAGAGTTTGAAAATGGGAACCCTGAAGGTTCACAACTCAGAAGACAGATGGGAACAGAACTCCCCGAGAGACATTTAGAGCTCGTGACTTTTAAGCCAGTCTTCTGATGGGGGAGGGGGGGGGGGAGACGCAGGAATGGACATTTGAACGCGTGGGGATGACAACGCTGCAGGTGGAGCAGCCCGAGTTTCCGCCAGGCCTTGCCACGCTCTTTCGCTCGCCAGGATCCGAGTCCCCCGCGGCCTTTCGCCACTTTCCTGCTATTTCATTTCACCCCCGGGGGGAGCCGGGCGGGTCTCGGGCCCTGCACTGGAAGGGCGGGGGGGGGAGTTGCGGAACGAGCCCGTCCCGCGCTCACCGCACAGCGGCGGCTGCTGTCGCGCGGGCCGGGCCGGGCTCCCTGCTTGGGACGCCGGGACCGGGGGGGGGGGGGGGGCGCAGCCCCGCTCGGGTTAACTGGCCTCGACGGCCCCGTCGTGGTGACCGAGGGCGGCCGGGCCCAATGCGAGTGAGCGGCACCGAGGCGGCGGAAGAACAAACCCAGCGCCCGAAGGGGCCGCTCCCTCCCCCCTTTACCTGGCTCGGGCCAGCCGCCTCCGTCTCATAAGCGTCTCTTCCCGGGTCCAATCAGCATCCGACGCGTCATCACTGAGGGACGTAAGAGATCCTTGTCGCGAGGACGGGGGTAAAGGTGGCTGCGCCGTTGCCATAGAGAAGCGACCCTCCCGGCGCGGTGCATTCTGGGTCTTGTAGTTCGTGCTGATCCAGGTTTCCGTGCGCCCCGTCCAATGGGGAACTCCGTTTCCCACAAGGCTCTTCTCCCCCCGTGTGGCTGAGGCGGGGTGGGGGTGGGGGTGAGGGTGAGGATGCTGCTTCTGTCCGAGCCTTGGTAATGGCCTTCCCAGCGCCAAGGTCCCAGCTCTATCGCTGGCAGCGCCTCACCACCGCGGCCAGGCCCAAGGTAACGGAGGGGGCGTGTAACCCCCCCCCGTGTCCCCAGCGCCCAATCCCGGAGCCTGCCCGGGGGCTCTCGCGGGGGTCACCAGCAAACCCATGGGGCGCCCCGGTCACCAGCGCCCAATCGTGTTCCACCCTGGGGTCACCAGCGCCCAATCAGGGGGCTCCCGGGGTCACTGTCAGCCCCATGTGGGGCGCCCTGGCCAGCGCCTGCCAATCAGGGGGCTGCTCCCCCTGCCACCCGGGGTCAGTGCTGCTCAGCAGAGGAATCTCGGGGGCAGGCAACTGGGGCCCCTTGGGATCCCTGCCCCCGGCCTTCCTGTGGCGGGTCACGCCCCAGGGTCTATGGAGGCCAAAGCCAGGAGGTGCCCCCTGGGCTTAGCTTTACCCAACTAGGGCATGTGGCCAAGCCCAGGCCTCCAGAAATCACGAGACTGGCTTAAAAATCATGAGATTTATTTTAATAGTAACAAATGTGGGTTTATTTTTCTTTGCCTTCGGGTTTCTGAGTGTTTGGGTTCACTGCAGTCATGTTTTCAAGCTTTTTTTGGCCACCATTAGGACTGGAATCCCTCATGTTTTTTAAATGAGAGCAGAGATTCCTGTATAATCACTTGACTCCAGGAGCTGGGGCTTTAAGAAAAACATGAAATATAGTGAGGCATGTGATAACATCTCAGGAGTTGGCAACACTGTCAGCCCCAAACCAATGACACGGTGGATTTTAAAAAACAAGTAGGGCAATTTTTAACTGGCAGTATTATTACTGTTATTGTTATTTGAATTATAGAGGCCCTTTCCAACCAAGATCAAAGTCCCATTGTCCTAGATGTTGCGCAGTCCCTGCTGCAAAGAGTTAACAGTGTAAACAGACAATACAGACAAAGGGTGGGATAAAAAGAAATATCTCAATTTTACAGATGGGAAACTGAGGCAAAGAGTGATTAGTTTCCAACCCTGCAAAGGTTTACAAATATACTTAATTTTAAGCATGTGAGTAGTGCCAGTGAAGTCCATAGGAAATCTGTGGCAGAGCCTGGAATTGAATCAAGATCTTAAGTCCTCATCCAGTGCTTTAACCACAAGACCGCTTGATTCAGAAATGAATGAGAAACATGGGGAGTTGTTTGAGGATGGGAGTAATATTTCTGGAGAAAGAGCACAGGCTTTTTCATTGTACTCAAGTGACTGGCTCTAGGCCTGGAAACATTAAAATGAGAGTTAAAAGTGAGCAAAAAAGTATTTTGAAGTTAACATTTTGCATCTTATTTCCAGCCAAATTTTGACTCTGGTAATGTGGAGCACTGGATCAAGGTAAGGTCATTTGCAAATGAACTTGTGAAACAGAACAGTAATTGAGTCAGGGAACATGCAGGCTCAGTGGGATGGAAGTGGGACAGAAAGCCTTTCAGTCTTATGTTTGCATCCAGTTCAGGTTGACTGTGACAAAATGTTGGTACCATCTGATAACTGGTGGATTGATGGATTCTAGGGAGTAAATTGATGGGTGTCTGGTTTCCCTATGTCTACAACAGGGGTTGGCAACCTTTCAGAAGTGGTGTGCCAGGTCTTCATTTATTCACTCTAATTTAAGGTTTCACGTGCCGGTAATACATTTAGAAGGTCTTTTTCTATAAGTCTATATTATATAACTAAACTATTGTATGTAAAGTAAACAAGGTTTTCAAAATGTTTAAGAAGCGTCATTTAAAATTAAATTAAAATGCTGATCTTATGCCACAAGCCTGCTCAGCCCACATCCAGCCTGGGGTTCTGTTCACCTAGGCCGGCAGAGGGCTGATCAGGGCCTGCGGCCGGGACCCCAGACCTGGGGGTGGGGGTCAGGGGTTAGGGCAGAGGGCTGGGGTTCAGGGCAGAAGGCTGGGGTGTGTGGGGGGGGGGGTTCAGAGATCAGGGCAGAGGGCTGTGGGGGGTGCAGGGCAGAAGGCTGGGTATGTGTTAGGGTGTGGGGGGTTCAGGGCAGAGGGCTGGGGGTGTGTGGGGGTGCAGGGCAGAAGGCTGGGTGTGTGTTGGGGTGTGGGAGGTTTAGGGCAGAGGGCTGGGGGGTGTGGGGCAGAAGGCTGAGTGTGGGGGGGTGCAGGGCAGAAGGCTGGGTGTGCGTTGGGGTGGAGGGGTGCAGGGCAGAGGGCTGGGAGGTGTGGGGGGTGCAGAGCAGAAGGCTGAGTGTGCGGGGGGTTCAGGGCAGAGGGCTGGGAGGTGTGGGGGGTGCAGGGCAGAAGGCTGGGTGTGTGTTGGGGTGGGGGGTGCAGGGCAGAGGGCTGGGTGTGTGTTGGGGTGTGGGGGATTCAGGGCAGAAGGCTGGGGGCATGGGGGGTGCAGGGCAGAAGGCTGAGTGGTGGGGGTTCAGGGCAGAAGGCTGGGGGTATGGGGGTGCAGGGCAGAAGGCTGAGTGTGTGGGGGGGTTCAGGGCAGAAGGCTGGGTGTGTATTGGGGTGGGGGGGTTCAGGGCAGGGGGGTGGGGGGGATGCAGGGCAGAAGGCTGGGGTGCTCCCAGCCCCCTGCCCTGGGCGGCTCATGGCAGGGGGCTGGAAGGGATATGCCCTGTTCCACCCCCTTCCCCCAGGCTCCATCCCTACCTCTCTCTGCGTCTTCTACGGAGCTGTGTGCACGCTGCCGCTCTTCCCCCTCCCCCTCGCTAGGGCTATCAGCTGATTGGCGCAGGGAAGGAGAGGGGTAGGGCTGGAAAGCACCACACTGGGGGAAGAAGCGGGGGAGGGGGGAAGCTTGGCTGCCGCAGAACCAAGCTTCTGCCTCCTGTCCCTGAGAGCAGTGGGCGGGGGGCTGAGTGGAGCTGGGGGCCGGGACCGCGGCAGTGAGCTGCGTGCCACTCAAAATCAGCTCACGTGCTGTAGGTTGCCGACCCCTGGTCTACAACATGCGTCTGCCACCACAGCTGGTAATCATCAACATACTAATGACTATAACTTAATTATGTATGAATCAAGTATCTTCAGACATGTCAAATGTAATAAGTCCATGAGGAATGTGAAGTTTCAAAAGAAAGCAAATTTTTGTGGCAGTCCATATTCCTTTTTGTTGTGATCCTGTTAGTACTTGGTTGAACCAGTGAGTACTTGGATAAGATGCATCCAGAAAAAATTAGCTAACTGCAGAATGTGGTTTTCATGATTCAGTAGATGATACTGTTCATTTAGAGCCCATACTATGCCAATGTCTGGCAAGATGCACAAGGTCTCTATGCTACTGGTGGTGCCTTCTTTTGTGTGAAATGTAAATTTGAGGTCCAGACTACTAGTGATTGTTAAAAAATCTTGTGAAACTGTTTGCAAGACTGGGTGTTAAACTCAAGTATCCTGGCCAAATTCCAGTTTGGCAATTACATTCTGCTTCCCTGCATTTTCCCAGCAGTTAGGCCTGCTTACAGTATTCTGTACATCCTATCCTGCACTGTTGTGAAGTGTCACTGTGGGTTGTCAAACAGCTGCCACATTCCAGGTGACAGCAGTTGCATGCAGGTGACAGCACTTGCATGATAAGAGCTCCCCTTAACATTTTGGCATGGGCTTATAAAACACGGATCTGTCTGCCCCAGCCCTACTTATAACACATCTCTGTTCCCTGTTATCACCCTGCTATGCTAAGAGTCAGCCTGAGAATTTGGGGGAGGGATTTCATGATTGCTTAGGACATGCTTTGTTATAAAAAGCATGTGTGAGTGTGTTTAGGTCCTTCTGCTATAGAAGTGACACCCCATTGTGCTTGTTTCCTCAATCCTATTGATTGATTTAGCATTGAAAACATATCTTCACGAGGTCTAGAAATGCATTATTTTAAAAAACAAAAGCTGAAATTTTCTGCTACCGTTTTAGCTCCTCTAACACAGAAGGGCCTGCAGCTTGGGGTCAGTGGAGGCCTGGGGTCAGTGGGGGCCTTTGGCCAGCTCAAACCCCAGAGTGTGAAATGTTCCTTAGATACAATCTGTAAAGCCCTTTGTCCTTTTTCAGGGTGAAAGGTGCTATACTGATTCAAGACTAACTATTCATTTTCAGGTTTCAGAGTAACAGCCGTGTTAGTCTGTATCCGCAAAAAGAAGAACAGGAGTACTTGTGGCACCTTAGAGACTAACAAATTTATTAGAGCATAAGCTTTCGTGGACTACAGCCCACTTCTTCGGATGCATATAGAATGGAACATATATTGAGGAGATATATATACACACATACAGAGAGCATAAACAGGTGGGAGTTATTGGCCTCTCAGAGTTGGTAAGACAACTCCCACCTGTTTATGCTCTCTGTATGTGTGTATATATATCTCCTCAATATATGTTCCATTCTATATGCATCCGAAGAAGTGGGCTGTAGTCCACGAAAGCTTATGCTCTAATAAATTTGTTAGTCTCTAAGGTGCCACAAGTACTCCTGTTATTCATTTTCAGTGATCTGAGCATCAGAAATTTTATGTAATCCTTCTCTCCCCCCCCATTATTTATCTTAAAAACAACCAAATGGGATGTGCCTAAATCTATCTCTGTCCCAAACAAATCCACCACAGCCTCTGGCCTGAAAACAAACCTCAGAAATTTCCACCCCATGGGGTAACATTTTTGGAAAGTTATAAGCACCTAAGGACAGGATCTGATCACGTAAGCGCTATCTCAGCCTTATCAATAGCATCATGCCCATGACACTGTAGTAATGCTTTGGGCTCCAGTCCTATATGGATTAATCTTATTTCATGCAGCTCCCTCTGAAGTCAGTGGTGCTCTGCACACATGCAGGGGTCCACTCCTCCAGAGTATCTTACAGGATCAGGACCTGGAATCTGTAGCGTTTGAAACTGAATATGCGCAAGTTATAAGAAATGTTTTTCTTCCCTTATTTATTTTAAAGCGAGTGGAACAAGCCTCCGAGTTTGCTGTTTCTGAAGCTTTTTCCCTTAAAAAGTCAGCTTATCCTCAAAGGCCACGTGTTCCTGTGGTGGATCTGGAAACAGTAGAGCAGCTGCAGGATCATGATGAGGCTTATGCAGAAGGTGAGTTTGAATAGCACTAGCCCAGAGCTGCTGAAAGGAACCCTATGAAATCCAACTGGGCCAATGGGTAGATTTGTGTATCACCAGTCTTTTTCAAAACCTGAGACCAAATAGAAATATTTCATAATATGGGTTAGATTTGAGCTCGTTAATCTAGAGCAGAAAGGCCTAATGAAAATCAATGGCTGGAAGCTGAAGTCAGACAATTTCAAATTAGAAATTCACATTTTTGACAGGGAGGCTGATTAACCATTGAAACAAACTACCAAGGGAAGTGGTGGATTCTCCCTGAAGTCTTCAAATCAAGACCAGATGCCTTTTTGGAAGATATGCTTTAGTCAAACACATGCTATTGAGATCCATACATGAATAACGGGCTGAAATTTTGTGTTATACAGGAGGTGGGACTAGATGACCTAAATGATCTCTTAAAATCTATGAATAATTTTATTTGATTTTTCATTCCCATTCTTTTTTTCCCCCAAATAAATAAATGTTCCTTGTGCAATGTTGCATCCCAAACCCTGCAGAACTACATATCTGAAACTTAAATGTCTATAAGCAAAAGGGAAACTGTCTTCAATTATTTCTGCTGTCCAAAGTGAAGGAAATGCAAAAGTTAAACTGACAGTAAAAAGAGTTGGAAGCAAATTGGATTTTTATAAATATTTATTATTTTGCAGCACCTAAAAATGTGCTAGGCACAGTACTGAACAAATAGAAAGATAAGGTCTCAGAGTTCTCATTCTAATAAATTCAGAGTCAGTTCTTTCACTTGCAATAATATGAGGCACTATTAATAGCACAGATGAATAAATCTGTGTACACTCTGATTTCTGTATATAATGTCAAATGTCTCTCACAGATGGAGCAAACTCTCTGCAAGTGTCTAAAATATGAAAGATGCCTTCTTTTTTTCTTCCCCTGCCTTGTGTCTTCTTTTTACATATAGTAATCCGAGTGTTCCAGAACTGCCTGTAAGTCTTTTATCTATGCACCACAATTATAATACATAAGAATATTGATTATCCGCAGTCACCCCACCATGTTAAGAAACATACTGATAAGGAAAGTGTTAAAGCTCACTTACTCCAAATATGAGGAGTCTGCACTCTCTTGTCCAAGAATGACACAGCCTCAATAAAATAAACTGACTTCTGTTTTTCTTATTGAATAAACTTTGTTATTGTTGTTGTTAAACTGGGCTAATTATAAACTGAAAGTTAGGATAAAAGGACTTGAAAGGGATTAAAAAGCCTGAGTACTTGTGTCTTTTTTGTTTTTTGAACTTTTATAGAGTGTTTAAAGAAGCCTACAAAAGGAAATTTTTGTTGGTGGTGTTCTTTGTTTTTTTAAAAGGTTGCTTATATTTTTTCTTAGAAATATGTGGAATGCTAAGTTATATCCTCCATCATTTTTATTGTACTTAGTTGCAGTACCAGAGAGACTTGGAGTGAGTGCTTTCTTAGTTCTTAATTAAAGGTGTAGGGTTTTGTATTAAAAAAAAAAAAAAGCTTTTCTTCCAACTGTTTGTCAGGCATTTGAGTTAACTAAGTATTAGCAAAAAAAACATGGCCTCATTCCTACTACCAGACTTACATATGGTTTTAGTTTTATGCCCATATGTAGTCCTGTTGAGGCTACATGTACATATTTGCAGGATCAGGGCCTGAGTGAAAAACGAAACGTTTTAAGGAGTCAGTTAAACAAAAACAAAAAACACTTCATCTATCAATCAGGTATCACCTTATTGGTATCCAGGATGTCATGATCTTAATAGTTCTCTTGTTGTCCGGAGAGTCTTGCAGGAAAAACAGACTAGACAATTTCTAATGCATATAACACAAAGAGAAATAAAAAAACCCTCCACCTTTCAAGCCTACTCACATATCAAGAATGGGAGAGGTGGGAAAGCACCAACCCAATGAGTTTTTCGTTTACAGATCACCCTTCAGTCATTTTAAACAAACTGCATAGCACATTGCATAACGATCCTAAGAGGACAGCGTTTTGCCGTCCTACACTTACTGTGATATTTCTAATCCTAGTAAAACCCTTGATCCCTTTCTCGCTGTAGCCCAGGAGCTGCTCAATGATTGGATGAATTCCAAACTGAGACTGGAGCTAGAAAGTGACCAAGAAGAGAATGTTGGAGATGCTGCTGCTGACTCTACCCCTGCTGAAGAGGCCCCTGCTGGCTTTCTGAAGTACGAGAGGTTTGATGGTGAGAGCACAACAAAACGTTTCTTATCCTCAAACAGTCTTTAAAAATAAGTTAACAGTGATTAGTTCATAGGCTTGAAAGCCAGGAGTCATGTACATACCAAAGTAATAGTCTCCTTAGGAACAACCAGGGTCAGTAGAGCCCTTGGTTTTTCCCAGCTCTGACATTTTAACTTGCTGTGTGACATTACAGAAATAAGCCTAAAACTCTTTGTGCTTCATTTTGTCCTTATGTAAAATGGAGATAATATTTCCCTAAATCAGAAGGGCTATAAGGCTTGTAAGATTTGTGCAACAGCTTGAGATCCTCAGATGCAGGGCAGTAAAGATTGGGAAAGTATCATCATCATCATCATCTAAACATAGTGAAGTTGAGACTGCTTTAGATTCTTGAGGCTAAATGGAGTGCAAGCAATATGGCTTCTTTCATCAGGATTACATTCACAAGCTGGGCAGTTTTCTGTTTAATCAGTTTATGCTTGATGGCGTTAGGCTCTGGGGTTTGTTAATTACAAACTAGTGTGAGATGATCTGGATTCTTTGTTATAGATTTGTGTGGTTATCTGGAAAAAGAAATGGAAAGTACCACTGTTCAGGATTTTCTGCAGCATCTTCTGCAAAATGAAGTGGTAGATAGTGGGATATTGGAAGACCTCAGGATTGAAGAAATCAAGGAAAAGAAAAAAACAAGGGACCCACGAATTACCATGGAGCTAAGACACAAGCAGGTGAGGAAAAGGCAGTACATTGAAACTGATGAGAGGAAACACTCTTTTTATGTAACATATTAACTTGTGGAACTCATTGCCACATGATATAATTGATGCAAACAGATTAGGACAGTTCTCAAAAGGTTTAGGCATTTCTGTGAGTGAGGATAGCATTTGCACTAGCTCAGGGCTGTAATATCCATTTCCAACATGGATCTGTGCACTCCAGGAATGGACAGCAAGTGACTGTTCTTTGCTAGCCTCCCTGTTCAAGTCAGGAGTAAGCAGAGTGCTAATTGCATCTCCCTATTCAGTAACCAACCTCTTAAGCATTAAGGTCTAATCCTGCTGTTAGTACTCATCTCACATACCTGGGCAAATGGGTGGGGGAAGAAATCCTTTACCCAGGCTGCAAAGTGGCTATGTAGCTGTTCTACTGGGCAATTTTAGCCTATTTGCTGAAGTGTCTCTCTATGCTGCCATTTACCTGGCCCTTTTATGACAGTGCACACAGAGGACCGCACAGCGTGGGGCTCTGTTCTACATATGGGATGCTGCTTTCACATCACCCTACCTCTAATCCAGCCCTCCATTTGAACTGTGGAGCACTGATGTAGGGTCTGGGCCCTAGAAATCATATGCAACTTATACAGTTGTCCTGTAGGCTTAGTACAAGAGATTCACAGATAGCTACAGTGTCCATCATACTCTGATTTCAGTCATTTTTGGGGGTGGGGGGAGGAAATGTTCAGTCATTTCTGATGCTGTCTCAAAACCAGATGATTTTTAATGCTTCACCTTGCAATGGCATCAAAGGGAGTCCGTCCTACAGTTTTAAACCTCCTGTGCTCTGCGGCTGTGTGCCCCAGTTACTGGTCTGGTGGCCTTTGTTGTGCTTCTGCCACCATCTATTTCAAATTGTGCTTGCTCTGAAAGGCCATCTACATTCTGCTTATGCTTTAAAAAAAAAATTAAAAATGAGAGGGTAGCACTGGTGGAAGCTACAAGACTGATAGCCCCAAATGCTGATGTCTTCATAAATCCACAGGAGAGTGTACACCACAGGCAGCAGGGCAAGCTTTCCCCACCAAAACACCTCAATCCTGCCCTAGGAGTTCCTTAGCAGTGTTCGGCTCTCGATTTCTGGACGTAGAATCCAGAAGGAACCATTGTGATCATCTAGTCTGATCTCCTGTCTAACACAGGTCATAGGACTTCTCTGAATGAATTCCTGCTTCAAGTCCAATAGCTGTGCTTAAAAAGAGCACATCTTTTAGAAAAACATCCAGTCGTGATTTAAAAGTTTCCTGTAGTGGAGAGTTCAACACACCTCTGGAAACACGTTCCAGTGGTTAATTACCCTGACTGTTAAAAATGTGTGCCTTATTTCTAGTCTGAGTTTGTGTAGCTTCGACTCAGATCGCATTAGCCCTTTGGGCCACAGCAACACCCTGAGAGCTCATGTTCCCACCATGACCCCCAAGTTATAGCAGCATCTGTGAGTAAAGCTTTCTACCGTCTCTGCTGGATTAGCAAGCTCCGTTCCATGCTGGTGGATGAAGACCTGGTCTCAGTTTTTCATGCCTCTGTCACTTCACAGCTGGATGACACTAATGCAGTATAACTGGGCTTGAAGCCTCAGCCCTTAGGAAACTCCAACTAGTACAGAACGCTGCAGCACATCTCCTTAGCACACAGGCTACTGTGAGCAAATCAAGCCTGTCTCCCTCCTCTCTCTACGCTGACTTCCCATAGACTCTTGAATCAAGTGCAAGGACTCAGTCCTCATCTTCAAAGCACTCCATGGCCTGGGCCCAGGATATCTAAAAAATCGTCTAACACTTTGGGACGATTACCCTGGTCAACAACTACACTCCTCTGGCACAATGGAACTCTCAAGACCAAAAGTAAAATTTGTCGGCGTGGGAGACAGAACTTTCTCTGGGTCTGAGACTGTTGAATGGACTCACCCAGGAACTAAGAACTATCGCAAACTTCACCACTTTCTGCTCCAAGTGCAAGGTGTAGTTCTTTGACCTTGCCTTCTCTAATATAAACACATAGCAATGGGTACATTTAATTAAAAAAAAAAACATTATACCAGAACAAGACACTTCACTGCACACGCATTTTCCCCCAGGGGAGAGGATGACAGAAGTGAAGTCATGTTGCTTAATGCACAACTGGAAGGTGCTCAGATGTTATGGCAATGAATACAGTATAAAAACCTATATAGACTAGAATAAAAGTCTTTTTTTGAGTACCTACTTATCGGGATAGAATCCCCACATCCTACAAATATGACCTCCGCTCTGTTTCTTGGTATGTGACCTTACATTTGGATATATTAAAACGTGTTTGCTTGTGCCCAGCTATCCAAATTGCTCTATAGCTGTGGCCCATCCTCTTCATTATTTACCATTCTGCCAGTTTGTGTATTAATCTGCAAATTTATCAGTAATGATTTGATGTTTTCTTTTAGGTCATTGATAAGAGTGTTAAATAGCGTAGGGTGAAGAACCAATTGATGCAGGACTCCACTAGAAACACCTGCTCAATGATGAACCCTGCTTACAGTTACCTTTTAGGCACATTTTAAGTCATTTAATGGGTGCCATATGGATTTTGCATTTTTCTATTTTCTTAATTAAAATGTCATATGGTACCAAGTAAAAGGCCTTACAGAAGTCGAAGTATATTACACTAGGGGGCTCACACTCTGTCTGTAGGTCGACCTTATTGCACACCACAGACTCCCCTTGCATGCCTCCATTCTGTCCCACAAGCTCCCTGAGTGCCACCTTCCCATCCCCCCTCTATTTCAGGGACTCCCTGACACCCTCTACCCTTCCTTGCCCCCACACCAGGCCCTCCATTCCCCCACCATGCCAGGGGCTCTCGGGTTCCAGCTGCAGGGCTGTTTAATTGCAGGATAGACTTTCTGGCTGGGGTTGCAGCCCAACCTCTGGGACCTGCACTGCAATTAAACAGCCCCTTAGGCTGAGCCCAAGTCAGCTGGCACAGGCTAGCCATGGATGTCTAATTGCAGTGAAAATATACACTGTGTATCTCTCCTTTTTTTCCTTCCCAAAGTACCTTTCTTCCTCCCAGAATGGAAGGGATGGGTGCTCAGCTGCTGTCTTCCCCACCCCATGGAGCAGGCTTTGAGGAGGCTGGAAGGAAGTCTCCTTTTCTTTCCTCTCCCTCTGGCTGAGCATCCATCCCAAAGCTGTTCCACAGCTCTCAGCAGGGAGAGTAGTTATTTCTCAAGGAGTCAGCATGTTAAATTCTCTTGGGAGGACAGGCAGAGTTGAGATGGGGTGGTGTGATGCAGGAAGCTGTTGTTTGATATATAGACAATTGCAGAGGTGCTTGAAGCTGTGGCTGTGCTAAAGAGATGGTAGGGGCTCCATATGTCTTCCATTTCCCCCTTTTTGGTTTTCCTGATTTTCCTTCAGAAGCAGTAGGGTTCTGCCCATAGATGCCTAGAACACTTGTATAAATTTTGGAATTGATCATTATTGCATTACATATATGCAAACACAGAAATGTCATTAAGTTGAGTGCAGTGTTGTAGCTGTGTTGGTCCCAGAATATTAGAGAGACAAGGTGTGTGACAAGGTTTATTGGACCAACTTCTATTGATGAGAAGTTGAGCTTATACAGAGCTCTATTGAGCTTACACAGAGCTCTTCTTCAGGTCTGAGCTCTGTGTAAGTGCGAAAGTTTGCCCCTCTCACCAACAGAAGTTGGTTCAAAAAAATATTGCCTCACCCATCTTGTCTCTCTCAAGAAATTGAGTGTACGGCCTCACAAGCTCTGCCCGTCAATACAACTACCTTTATCAACCAAACTTGTAACCCTCCAGGGTGATCAAGTTAATTTGACAAGATCTGTTTTGCATAAACCCATGTTGATTGGCATGAATGATATTACTCTCTTAACACTTTATTAATTGAGTCCCATATCAACCATTCCATTACTTTGCCTGGAATAGGTGTCAGGCTGACAAGCCTATAATTAGTCAGGTCATTACGTTTACCCTTTTTAAATATTGGCACAACGTTCGTTTTCTTCCAGTTCTCTTAAACTACTCCAGATTTCTATGACTTATTAAAAATCAACATTAAAGATCCAGAAAGTTCCTCAAACTTGGATGCAAGTTATCTTATGTTGTATCATATTCCTTATGTTTCTGATATACTTAAAAATATTCTTTACTATCCTTAACTGCTAATATGCCATAGATTTCGCTGTGTATACTTTTGCTTCCCTTACCAGTTTTCTACAGTTCTTAGCCTTTAATGTGTTATATTCATTTCTGTCAACTTCTCCTTTTTTCCATTTGTTGCATGTAGTATCTCTTTATTGCTGCTTTCATTTTCCCTCAAAGTCAAATGAGGCTTTTTGGGCATCTGGTAGAGTGGTCTGAGGCAGTTCCTGTTATCATGCACTGTTTTCTGTTTAAATTCTTCCTCCCAGCTGACTTGTTTCATAATTGTTTTCAGCTTTCTGAAATTGGTCCTATTAAAGCACCAAATGTGTGTGTGTGTATGTGTATAAGTAATCCCAGAGTATCCACGCAGAGGTCACTCAATTAGGGTGAACTGCAAAGAATGGGCAAGACAATTCCCAAAGCGGGTGGATATTCCAATACTTAGATTTACCAAACCAGCACAAAACAGCTTCTATAATACCTTACTGGTTACCCAGAAACAAACAGCTCAGTTCCCTTAAAGCAACCCAGCCTCAGGCATCCATCCAGACACCCAAGTCAAATATGATGAGGATTACTGAAAATCTTATTCATCATATAAGAAAGTTCTACCAATCCCAAAAGATAGGACACATTACCTCCCAGGTTAATTAATATTCCAGATCTTACCCAAATACACGCTTACAGCCAATTCTTATTAACTAAACTAAAATTTATTAAAAAAGAAGAGAGTATTGGTTAAAAGATCAATATACATACAGACATGAGTACAATTCTGAGATCAGTTTCATAGTAGAGATGGTGAGCTTTGTAGTTGCAAAGAGTTCTTTCAGAATTAGTCCATAGGTTATAGTCCAATGTTCATATTCAGGGTGAACCAGATTAGGACTGGAGATCTCAGCTTTTTGGCTTAAGCATCCCCTGCATGAAGCCTCAAGCAGATCTGAGATAAAAAGGATCAGGACCTAAGGGATCTTTATACAGTTCCAGGCTTTCTCTTGACAGGTCGGAGTCCTTAGGCGAACAATAGGCAATCATGGAGACTTTGAAACCCATTTCCTAAGCATTGCCGGTAATTAGCTGCATGGATTAACATAAGGCAATTACTTGTTTTCCACCATTCGCAGGTGATTTGCTATACATTTCAAAGAGAGATGAATACAGCGATACCCTATGTTTTCAGTTCATTTAAATGTTAAGATTTCCTTTTGATCTCTGAATTAACAGAATACATCATAGACAGGGACTGTTTGATCACATTGTTAACCTCCAACAATATATATGTAAACACACAAAAACACAAACATTATCTACCAGTATGTTCCTAAAGCTTGAACCTGGGTCAAATAGCCTGCAAGCTGCTTAACACTTTCTGGCCATGTGTCACATTTTGTATAAGATCTGTTGCAATTATATAACAGTGGTAGCAACAATGATTTGAATGGTCATGCTCTAATCAGATAATGTCACAGTGTATATATACAGACATATACACACACTACTGGTTGGGATTTTACTCTGTGAACACAAGTGTAATCAAATTATGATCACTTGCACCTAAGCAATAACTAATTTTCACTAGATCTGTTCAGAATTTGACTCCTTTGACAAGACTACCAACAAGGGAGATCGTGACACTGATTCAGATATTTGATTACATCAGTTTTATACTGGTATAACTCCACTGACTTCAGAAGCATTAATCCTGATCCCCCGTGACAGAGGTGCCATCCCTGTAACCCTCTTATGACATGATATGGTGCTGCAGCCGTTCTGCTTCAGTTTCCCCAACAGAGTTTAGCACTCTTCAGTTAAGGATGTGGCTTAGCCCTACAGCCAAGTCACTGAGGGAGTTTTAACACTTTCCAGGGTGGCAGAGTCCTCAAGTCAAAGTCCAACATAAATACAAACCAAAAGAACCTTCAGCCCATTGGGCTCAGCATACAGCCCCATTGCTTTCAGGCTGACCCCAGCTGCAGCAGCTTGCCTTAATGCCCAAAGAGGATGGATCTGCACTGTTCTCAGTGGTAGCAGATGACAGAATAAGGAGTAATAGTCTCAAGTTGCAGTGGGGGAGGTTTAGGTTGGATATTAGGAAAAACTTTTTCACTAGGAGGGTGGTGAAGCACTGGAATGGGTTACCTAGGGAGGTGGTGGAATCTCCTTCCTTAGAGGTTTTTAAGGTCAGGCTTGACGAAGCCCTGGCTGGGATGATTTAGTTGGGGATTGGTCCTGCTTTGAGCAGGGGGTTGGACTAGATGACCTCCTGAGGTCCCTTCCAACCCTGATATTCTATGATTCTATGTTTAAATCACAGTCAGGTTCAGGCCTATCCTCCCACAGGGAAGCTCTAGCAGACCATAGCCTCCAATCAGCTCTTGGCTACAACCAGGCTTCTCACACAATACAGAAGCTGCCATTCTGCTTCTCTCTTTTTAACTCCTCTTTCCAGGCCTGACTCAAGAAGAAGTATAGCAGGGCGGGGTTCACTGTAGACACTGCAGCTTGTTAACCCCTTCCTGGCCAGTATGGGGTTCACATACCCCATCCCACTCCCCCAATAGTGTGCCTAAGAACACAATCATATCCAATGCCAAATCTAGAGATGATAGCTTCTTTATTATTATCATCATCATCACACCCCAGAAGCCCCAGCCAGGGACCAGGACCCCACTGTGCTAGGTACTGTACAAACACTGAACAAACAGACAATCCGTGCCCCACAGAACTTACAGTCTAAGTGTAGGACAAGAGATTGGAAATGGACCAATCAATGGGGGAGTACAATGAAAGAAAGATTTTGTGTGGTGTGGCCATCTGTGTATTGGCAACCTGATTGAGATCCACCCTCTCAGTTCAAAGAGACTCCCAGAAGCCTTTCTTCAGATGATATAACTCTTGTCACTACCGCTGCCTTGACTCATTGCTGTGTCTTGATTCCCAGGTTAAAGAAAACTGTTTAAGGCGTCAGAAGGAGCTAGAGCACCAGAGACGCGAAAAGACCCTGAAAAAATTAGCCCTGGCTGAGGCCAAGCAGCGAGTGCAGGAGGAGAACAAAAGGCAGGCGCTGAAGGCCAGGAAGGAGGAGGAGGAGATCCAGCGGGAGATGGTGAAGCTGCGGAAGGAGATGGCAGAGAAGAGGCACATCATGGGAGAAGCACGAAGAATGTAAGATGGGGTGGGGAGGGAGAGTGGAACTCAAGCTCCATCTAGTCATTTGGGCTACAGGGCCTATGAACCCCAAATGATAGGGAATTTCTTCAGTCATCAGCTTCTGGCTGCAGTGAGCTCTCTAAAAATAGAAGACAGGGTAGTCTCAAAGGAAAACTGCCTCCTGGGGCCCTGACCTCTCATAACGTATATATTTTTAAATGACTAATCCTGGAGGCAGCGTCATTACTGTCTCTAGTTACATTACTGTCTCTAGTTACATCACAGAAGCTGACAGATTGAAAGAAGGAATCAAATGCCGACATCTATCAACTTGTACACGTCAAAACTCTGGCATTTAAAATTGGAGACATCCTCTCTTTAGAGAGTGGAAAGAACGTGCCTGTCCGATGGAGCTCAAAGCTGTGCAGAGGCAGAGTCTTTGCTTCTGCTGCGCTTAGGAGCTCCATAGGGCTCATACCTTCCACAGTGCTGCAGTCCCCAGGGGGCACTGCGATGGCCACTTATCTCCATAGGCATCTATGAGATCCTAGTTCTCCATATGTGCTTTCTTGACATCCCAATTCCCTCTTACTGCTGTGTACTGGAACCCCTTCCTGACTGTGTTGAATTTGTGTAGCTCATGGGCACTGGGCACCCAAATCCCAATGCTACCCCTGTTCTCTATAAAGGCTGGGCTTCAGTAGCTATCATCTGTCAAAGCTACAGAGGTCATTCTCACAGGATTGGTTCGGAAGGGGGTGAGACCCATACTGAAGTACTCCCTTTATTTACTGTCTACCTTTGGTTCTTGGTGTTTGTCTTACTTGCAGAGAGAGGAAGAGGCAAGAATTAGAAAAAGCTCAGAAATTGGCAGCAGTGGGCCTGTCTCACACTACACCAAAGCCCCTGAAGCAGGAGAAAGAGGAGAAACAAAGGAGATTGCAAGAGCTGCTGAGCAAGATTCACAGTGAAAACCAGAGAGTGAGCATCCTCCTCCTGTATTTAGCACTCTGAGCCAAATTCTGCCCTCAGCTATGTGCTCACGCAACTCTCACTGAAGTCAAAAGCCCTGGCTGCCAGGCCTTCTGCCTCCTCCTGAGTATCCTGTGTAGGGAGAGTAAGATAAAAGATCCATTGAGAGAGAAAGTAGAGAATGGCTTGGGGAACTGTTTCCTAGTGGTTAGAACAGGGAACTGGGAGCAAGGGACTCCTGAATCCTAATCCTTATTCTATTGCTGGGTGTCCACGGGCAAGTCACTTAATGTCTCTCAGTTTCTCCAGTGGGGCTTCAAAGGGAGTTGTGGGTAAAACTTCGCTGTTGGAGCAGTTGTGGGCAGAGAGCAGCCCAGTGTGATAGATCAAGCAGACACACAGAGGGTGCCTTGAAAAACTCATATTGAGATCCCCACCCCCAGTCCAGCCCTTCAGCATCAAGTAAAAGGTCTGGACTGGTATAAAGGGGCCCTAAAAGACCCACTTCTGCTATAAGCACTGTGGAGCCAGCTATAGGGCTGCCCTTTGAGGACTCCCTCATTCCTTGGCATAGGAAAGGGTGGGAGCAGGCTGAGGCAGGCCAGGGGGTGGGGCCACAGCATGTGCGGTTGTGGAGATTCCATGAAGCACTGTGGCCCCTTGGGGAAGCTCCAAGAGCAGTGGTGGGCAACCTGTAGCACGCGAGCCGCACGTGGCCCATCTGGGTAATCTGATTGCAGGCCACGAGACATTTTGCTGACGACCGTCTGCAGCTACGGCCCCTCGCAGCTTCCAGTGGCCATGGTTCGCTGTTGGACATATGCCCTGAGCACTTTCTCCCACCCCTCATAATTCAGAAAAATAATCCAGGACAGGAATGTTGACTGGCCATGAAGTTTCAGGTTTCCTGCAATGGCACATAATAAACCTGTCTCCTCACTTCTTAATGTCAAGTTATAGTTTTAGGTGATGCAACTTTGTTTCCTATTGGCTGTTTTAACCATCTGTCTTACAGACTTGCCTGCCGAGACCAAATACACTTTGTCTCATGAAACACAGATGCAGGCACAGGAACTTCTATATGTTTCCCCAGACATTTCCCTTGCCGTTTCTGCTAACTGTCAAAGACAGAGTTTGCAGAGTGGAAGGGAAAGTCTCAAACAGCAAGACAAAGTCTGTGCTAAAAATTTAGGTTTATTAAACATATGGAAATGAAAAGACCCTTTTGTATTGAACACCCTATAGAGTGAGTAAACATTGTAAGGAATAAGGTTCCTCGTGTGGCAGCATGAATGACCCCATAATATATTTTTAATTAATATAGAAGGAATCATCACTTACATCATATATACCTGTAGCACATTTAATACAGAAGAATCCCATAGCACTCAAGTTGAGAAGCCAGCTATCCCAAAGGATCACTTTGTCTATAACTCAAATGCTACTGCTGCTGGAGGGAATGTGCACAGCAACATTACACCACAATTTAAGACAGGGAGCGAAGAGTCCAAATGAAACTACAGGGGGATTTATGACTGGTATAATCTGAGCTGTACATTTTCAAGGGCAGAAACTACAGCTGAGCAGAGATAAGCAATAATGAATCCTTCATTATTAACTTAAGTAGCTAGCGTGTTGACATTTTGTCCTCTTCATAATTCTCTGTTTGGATTTCCATGTCTGAGAATGTTGATGCAATTAATATAGCACATTATGCCAGAAGAGGAACAGCTGAGGAATTGTTATGAGCTGACCCACTTGGAGGATCAAAATGAACAGCATCTCCAGTGACAGGGCTAGAATTAAGAGGTAGATTAGATAGCAAATTGCTCTTCTGTCCAAGGTAAATCACTCCTAGAGGTAGCCAGTATGATTACTCCTTGGGAGAAAACTTTAGCTTCCCAGTGATGACAGTGAGTCTAGGTCACATTGTAAATTTTAGCACTGGGAATTGTCTCGTTTGTGCTTGGTCTTTAAAGAGCAGCTTATAGTTTATGGAGTAATTTGAAAAAGTTCTACATAGAGGGCAGTCTTCTCTAGAATCTTATGCTTTCTAGATTTAAGGACAATCCTGATTCTAGAATTTATATTTCTCTCTCATGGTTTATTCCTTTTTACTTGTAAATTGAGCACATTTTGCTTTGGAGTCACCATGAAACAATAAACATGGAGTCCCATGATGCTATTTTTACAGTCAGTTTTCACAGTAGAACTGCACAATAAGCATTGCTCTCTTCACATTAGTTCTCCACCCTCCGGAAGTGTTTGCTGTGGGGGTTTGAAGATATAAGGTTATTCAAAAGGAAAGGCCAAGAGAAGGATTGTGAGGATCAGCATTTGTGTGGTGAAATGTTCTTGCTCACTGGCTCTATACACCTTTTCACTGCAGTGCCTACAGCAGCATTTCTCCGCTTGGTACAAATTCATTCTGGATCATAGGATTAAAATGGGGAAAGCCAGGGCGCTTGCTGACTGGAAGTGCCAGCTGAAGGCCCTGCGAGCCTGGAGGGACTATACATGGGTCCAGAAGTTGAAGCAAGAGACTGAGCAGTTGGAGACTCATCTCAGGGATCAAAACAGGTAGTGGCCCTTAGCCTATGGAATGCCTCCTTCTCACACAGAAGCTAGCAGCCTTCAAACAGAGTCTAGTGCTAAGCGGAGGGTTGTGAAATGGTATGGTCTGTTTATGAGCGTGTGGAAAGCCTTGTTTCTAGTAAATCTACACGTCACCTGCAGTTGGAGACACCATGGCATAGACTGAAACAAAGCTGGATCTGAGCAGGGACTTTAACACCTCATTCCAACAACCTCCAGTTTCTCTGTTTGGGTGTCCTTCGTGGAACCTCCTTCATTGGCTCACTCTTTCCTCCAGGCCCCAAGCACATGAAGAGCCAAATTCATCCCTGCTTAATCCACTCATCGATTGGAGTTACATTAGCGATTAGTTAGGCCTGATACCTTCAAGAAGGAGCTTGGTGATTGGACTCCCCATAGACAGCAGCATATTCTGCAAGTGGGGCTATCCCTCACCTCCAGACAGCTGGAGAGGGCAACAGTATATCCCTTTTACTCCTCTTATAGCACAAAGATAAGAATGGATGGGGACTGTAAAACAAGCAGAAAAATATATTTAAATAACTATATTTAAATAGTTGATGGTTTTCAAATTCTTCCAGAATCAAGTGATATCAAGCAGAACTCGGAAAAATATGAAATCTTATGATCTGTTCTGGATTGCTCCACCCATTTGGTAAATGCCACCACCTGGAGAAACAGTGTGGCCTAATGGATAGAGCACTGGGATGGGACTCAGGAGACCTGGGTTTTTAGGCCCAGCTCTGCCACTAGCCTGCTGGGTGTCCTTGGGCAAGTCACTTCAGGTCTTGGTGTCTCCATTTCCCCATCTTTAAAATGGGGATAATGACACTCAGTTCTTTTGTAAAGCCCTTGGAGATCCACTGATGAGAAGTGCTAGATAAGAGCGGGGTATATTAATTTTAAGCAGGCTAGGAGAGAGGCCTGTTCAATGTCTGTTGTTAATGGAAGTGCTTTATTTTCCAGGAAAAAACAGTTGGCTATTGAGCATAATCGGAAACAGGTTTTACGGAGCTGCTTTATAGAGTGGCAGCTCTGGAGCCGAGCCGAGGCTGAAAAGAGAGAGCTACAATTGAAACAGGAGGAAACTAGGAAGAAGATGGTGCAGCTGCTGGAGGCAGCATCAGGGGGGAAACTTGGCACAGACGGATCATGGGATGTCGGCAGGACCAGGATGAGACAGGTGACCCAGAATCAATCTGTGAGGCAAGAGGAGGTAAATTTCTTTCCCATATGGTTCCTCATCCCAGTCCCTCCCACAGTGATTAATCATAGCTCTAAAAGTTAACCTCTCTGGTGTTTTATGACACAGGAACGGGCACTCTCCTAGTGCAGCTTCATGTACCTGCGATGTCACGTGCACATTCCAGCAGTAGTTCAGGCACTCTAGAAACAAGTCTTTAAAGATCAGAGGTGGATGGGAAGGTAGTAGACTTTGAAAGCACTAGAGGCGGATTTATTTTTTTAAAGTATAATCCCACCATATATCGGCTACCAAATTGAGGCATGCGCCCTCGGGATCTCTTTTGAAGGGAGATTAAAGTCACTTTTTTTTTTAAATGACTCAATATGCCAAAGAACCATATAGGTTGACTAAAACCAGGGTATTAGAAGAAAGTGCTCAATTCTGCCCTTGGTTAAACAGAGTGCAACCCTCTCAACTTTAAAGAATGCGAGAGCTGAATTTGGCCCAGGAAGTGTCCAGGTAATGCACATCAAAGAAAAGAATAAGTGTGTGCACAATTGGATTGTAAACTGTCGGGCAGGACCATCTTCCTTAGGTGTGTATCGTTCCTAGCATAATAGGGCCCTGATACTTGATTGGGGCCTCTAGGTGCTACCATAATATAGATAAAAAATGAATATATACTCCCGTCAGGCCAGACTTTTCCTTCACTTACACCAGTGTAACTTCTGAGCTCAGTGGGGTTGAATGGGGATAAGTGAAAGCAAAATTCCCCAGTTCCATCTTTGCAACCCCAGTGGGACAGTTTCTTCACTGAGATACACCATTCTAATGGGAGCATCATGTTTGTAATTGAGGGCAGAATTTGGCCTAGGAAGTAGATCGGAGTCTCAAGTATTCCCTAATCATACAATTCTAAGAGGGAACGCCACGTGTCTTAAAGTTTGGGCCTGGTTTGTCACTATGCTCTAATTCTATGACCATGTAACTACTTTAATTTCAGTGCAGCTCTGTGGTGTAAAGCCAGAGTAGTATCATAGTGAATCAGTCCCTTTTACGTTTTCCTTAATTAGCCAGATAGATTGGTCCTGTAGACCACCTTGTCGCAGCTGTGTTTCTTTTAATCTTAGCCTTAATGCCTAATCAGAACACCTCCGTCCAAATAAGATGGCATTAACGTTGTTTGGGTTTAGACCCTCTCACTGAATTAATATCCCCTGTGTCATCAACTGCATTACAAAAATTCTGAGCCACAAGGCCTCCCCACAAGAATCCTGTCTGATGCCCCAGGAGTACATACCAGCCATAAACCAGATGGACTTGGCCAGTTCAGGAGTCTTGGATGGTGTAGAGCTACCTTGTAGCTTCTGTACCTCCTCCCACCCTGGGACAGCACTACTGTTGGTAAGAATTGTATCGAGAGTACACACCAGAGGTTACCCTGCCTCTCAGACTGATTTCACGGTTGCTCCATTCAGAAAAATGCTCCTAGCTCTTCAAGGGCAGCAGAGGGCTTGACTTCAGTCAGTGCAGAATCCTTCCCTTGCAGGTGACTGAAACGCCCCTTCTTCAGGAGGAGCCCATCAATCCTGTAGAACCCTGTTGTCGGGGTGCTGGTCAGACCCCCAGTCTTCGTTCATGCAAGAAGCCCAAGTATGCCTGGCAGGTTACCCTACAACATGCTGCTGTGAATTCACAGGATCACGCCGAATCCAGTAATCAAACAGTCAGTCCCATACAATGGTTTGGGGCACCTGGCAAAAAAGTGGCCCCTGCCTTCAGGGGCCACTTTGAGCACCGCCATGCCTTCCAGCAGCAGCTGATTGAGGAGCAGAGGAGGCAGCTTCAAGAACAGCAGGAGGTGATCCTCGAACTGCAGGGAAACCAACGGCTGAGGAGGGCTAAGCAAGAGGCGGAGCAAGCCACAGCTGTCACCATGGCACTCAACAATCCAGTCCCAAAAACTAAGGAAAAAATGCTGAAGAGAGGGGCTCCGTCAAGCTGCAAGAGTGTGTCATCTTTAAGGTACAGCCACCTTACTGAGCCATAGTGTGGGTGGACTGTACTATCCAGAGCACCTTACTCCTGTTCACAAGCTGAACAAGGTCATTTGGGTCAGCACTTGCATGGTAGACCTCCATGTAATGCCTCTGTGCAGCTGAAAGTGGTGTTAATGGTGCACTAGGTGTTGCTCTTCCTTTTGAGCCAGTCCCAAGCCTGGTGTTAGCTGGGCCAGATCCTTGATGCTGCTCTGACTGTTTTGCATTGCCCCAAAGGCATGTTAAACTTGTAAGGCACCTTGGGATGCCAAATGCTCTATAGTTGTTAAAGATAGGAGCAAAGTGGATTTATTTAGTACAACAACACTATCAGTACTTTGTGCTTCTGTAACATCCTTCAGCCAAGGATCTTAAAACACTTCACAGGCGCTAATTACTTGAGTCTCACAACCCTCTTGTGATGTAGGAATATGTCATTAACCCTGTTTTACAGATGGGGAAACTGGGACCGAGAGAGGCTGTGTGATTTCCCCAAGGTCACACAATGAGACTGCAGCAAAACAGAGAATAGAAACCATGAATCCCGACTCTCACCCTTGATTATTATACACAAGGCCTCCTTGCTATGGAAGGTGATGATACTAGTTTCTTTTTTCTTTCACTTCACAGTTCACCTGTGCCTTTGGAGCCAGAGAGCACAAAGACAGTGACCCAAAGCAGGAGGAGCTCAAATCTGCTGACCTCAGCTCATCCCATACTGAAAGGTATCGTTCTGCTTGGTAGTAAAGGCCATTCCTGCCCTCTTCCCAGAGAATAGCATCTCTTTCCTGTCCACATCCCTCCTCCATATGGGTGTTCAACAGTGCATGAGCAAAACCCACTCAATTCCCTCCCAGCAGGATCAAAGCTACTAAACAACAACAGGATGGGTTGCTTTAAGCGTGCACTGGCAGCTTGTTACAGGGTCTGGCCCTTTAATATCCAAGTCAGGCATTTGGAGCATATGAGTCCTTGCAAGTTCTGTGGTTTGTGGTCAGTAAACCAAAGTGAGTTGTTGTCCCCAAAGACCATGCTCGATTTTTCCACAAGAAATTATAGAGCTGGCATCTTGTTCACTTCACACTTTATCCCTTTCACTGCAGGCTATAGCTGTAGAGACAAAAGCTATCTGGCTTCCCTTCCCATTTGCCATCCCATGTGATTTCACACCCTTCCCCCCTGCAGTCTATATCAAGTGGTGTGTAAATGTCATCAGAGATCAGGAGGTTGCATTTATTAAAGCAATATCAGGTTTCTTTAACCATTCCCAGGGCCTGTGCGTTGTATAAACTTAGGTAAGGCCTTAACCTGCTTGAAAGGTTTCCCAAAATGTAGCCATAGTAATATTTTAAACAGACCTAGGAATAACAGAAATACAGTAACATAGTTTTTTGGCGGTGGTGCCTGCCTGGTTGCAGCCTTTTCAGCACCCAAGTGTGTCTTCAGCATCTTTAGTGCATGAGCCTAGATATCCCACAGTTTGCTTCACTCAGGGTATGTCTACACTATGAGAGTAGTTCGATTTTACTTAAATCGAATATGTGGAATCGATATTACAAAGTCGAACGTGTGTATCCATACTAAGGCCTGGTCTGATAGGAGATGCCTTTGCTCTACACTACTCAAAAGTGATGAGTTTTGTCCTAAGTACAAAAAGACAAAGTGTCCAAGGATGGGACTGAATAGATTCACTCTCTCTGTGGTAATTGAAAACGGACTTACAAGGCCGGGAGCAGAGAGAGAGAGAGAGAGAGAGTTGCCAGCATGACAATGAAGAGTCAATCGGGCATGGTCCCTAGGTTTTACTCTTCTATGCTCAGGCCAGCCACAGAAAACATACCTTGTCACCGCGTGGCTGGCACTTTAAAAGGAGATGGGTCTCAGCCAGGGCTTAATTTGTGCCAGGGCTGAGCCCCAGCACCGCTAGGCATCCCAGTTCGTAGCCCCGGCACCTCGGGGCTGAGCAGTTCGTAGCCCCGGCACCTCGGGGCTGGCTGCATCAGTTATACATGTAAAAAAATTGCTTGAGCCTCAGCACGTCTTTCATTATAAATTAAGCACTGGTCTCAGCCCCAGCTGTGACATGGCCAACTGTACTCCCCAGGTGGGGACATGTGACCGGTGGGTCATGTGATTCAATAAGGGCCTCTTGGATAAATGAGGGAGAGGCCTGGATAGAGAGGTGACCCAGAGGTAGCAGGGGAGAGAAACTTCATCAGTGGCCCAGCTGCTGAGAGCAGCTAGGCTCTTGCAGGGACCCTGAGAAACCAGGAAAGCAGCAGAGGGGTTTGCCTGATGACCACTTGGAGCCAGAGAATTGGACAAGGCAGGCAGAGGCCTGGGTAGGAAAAGCCTGGGAGTGGCTGCTTCAATTATTTTTGAGACCTTAAGGATAGTTTGAATTATTCTGAACTTTGTTAATAAACCAGACCCCAAGAAGGGCTGCTCTTATTGGACATGTGACAAGAGTCCAGGAGGGGAAACTGAGGCAGAGTGCCACAGAGCTGCCACAAGGGGGTGCTTAGGAGGCAGCTCTTGCTGCAACCTTCAAGAGCCAGCCTTTCCATCCTACAATGGCTGGGGCTGTTATCTCCCTTACCAGTAAAAACTGGCAATACTCATCAGTCAGACCTTGACAACAGTCCCATGGAGAATTTTTTTCCCTTGATCCTTCTGTTTGGGTGCAGAGGTGCAATGCAATCTCCAAGAGACCTGGCTGGTGAGAGAGGTAAAATCCAAGGGTTCAGTCCTGGAGGCGTTACTCATGCAAGCAGCTTCCTTGGCTTACTCACAAGGACTTCAGGATGGAGCTCTTCATGTTATTCTGACTCTTGGGGTATGTGTACAGTTATTGAGATGCCCCCGCTTTTCACACGCCTTTTGTGAGATCAGTTGAAATGCAGCACTCTCATTGGTCAGCAGAGAGAGTGAAATCATCATCAAGGTGTCATAGTGCTCATGACCTCATCTCTCCTGTATGTTCTGTCAGAGCTAGTCTTTGCCCCTCAGTGTCAGAGTGAGGCAGTGACAGGTGCAGTCAACAACCAAAGGCAGTTCAGTCTTTTTATCACAAAGAAATTGCTTCCCCAGTTCTGCCAGGGATTTCCCAGCCAGGCGGTTTTGCTGTTAGAGATGGGCCCAAGTCAAATGGATCTGGATTTTGATCCCCTCCTTCAAAGACTTGTGGGGGCGGGGGGGGGGAGGTTGGGGGTTGGTTCAGCCGCATCTCTAGTTGATACAGTGATAACAACAGAGCAGGCAGTGGGAACCATCAGAAAAGCATCTCATCTTCCAATAGGTAAGTGCAATGAGTCACTGGACTGTACTTAGCAGGGAGTGAGGGAGAGAAAGAAGAGGCTCACAGGTCTCCCTGAGATCTGACTAACTGATATACCCATAATAAACACTAGAGATGGGACTGGGGTGCTAAATTCAGATCCAGATTTCAAACACCGCAGTGTCTGAATCCTGGGTTTGGTTGGATTCATTATAGGGATTGGGGGCTGAGGGTGAACAGCTCTGAAATTCTGGTCCAGATCCTGGTTCAGATTCCAAACCTTCCCAGAGTTTGGGAGACCTTTGATCTGTGAATTTGGTTCAGGCCCCTCCCCAGTTAGTACAGCCCGATACTGGCTGAAATGGGGCAGCTTGAGAGAAAGTAAGAGACACGGGTAATGACCGAGGTGTTAAATCTATGCAACACAGCACAGAAAGGACCCATGGGCTGAGGGGACTTGATGAGTGTTGATACATTTCTGCCAGAGAACAGAATAAAGAGCGAACAGGAATTATTCATGGCTTCACATGGTAGTAGGAGCAGTAGCAACGGCCAAAGCCAAAGAGGGGGAAACAGAGCTGAGACACTAGGGAAATATATTAACAGTGATAGGGATTGGTTATTGGAATAAACTAGCAGGGGCAGTTCCACCAGTGCAGAGATTCATGAACAGCCGAGGAAAGGCTTTAGCACAAATGACATTTGGGTGGGATTTTTAATAGTCCCTAAGTGAGATAGGAGCATAATCAAAATCAATGGGACTTGTATCCCAGGGCACTTTTGCAGATCCCATCCATAGTCATTAAGCAGGCTTCAGACACGATGATCTATTGTCCATAACTCTTTATCAATGTTTTTCTCTCCTTTTCTCATGTATAGTTTTCTCTCTTTCATACAGTTCCTTTCCTATCTGTCTCTCCCTTCATGCCTGTCTTGAACTTTCTGGCTTAGTGGATCTTCTATTCTATATTAGTTTGCCTCTTTTTAATAATTGCAAAGCATCTTGGTTAAGATTAATTTTTTTTTTGGCCCGAGGATGTTTCCTGGCCCTACTGTGCATGATTTTATGGACTCCGTTGCCTTGAATGGAACCAGAAAACTAGTTGTAAAAGGAAGAACAAGGATTCAATTCTGGTGGAAGTTGGGTGGTTGAATAGACAGGCACAAATAGTGGACTGGGGAAATGCAGCAACCTCATGGGGAGCTGTAATTCAAAAGGGCTGTCTCAAGGGGGATGTCACATTGGCGATGGCACCATATTTCTATCACTGTCTTTCATGTCCCAGGCCCTTGGGGTCAGGCTGGGGGATAGGGAGGCAGAGCCAAAACCAAGCCAACTGTACCATTTTGCTAGACTAATTAAACTTCTCTGCACAGGTCTCGCAATGACAAGCATCTCCAACCTACAAAGAGGGAGAGGCACAAAGTGCTGCAGCAAGAGACTGGGGCCCATAAGCAAAGCACCCCAGGCCCCTCAGGACAGCACCAGCCACTCTCCACAAAGAACCATCTCCCACTGATGCATGTTAAAGGGAATCAGGTGCCAGGACTCTGGAAAGTGGATGCTGAGAGATCTATGGAGCACAGGAGCTGGATCTAGCCAAAATAAATGCTGCCTCTCCCCAAGGGGATTTCCTGCACATGCAAATGCAGGTTCAGGTATTACTCAGCTGGGAAGGAGGGGCATGGTTGAGAGCAGTGGGTCTGGAAGGTAACTTCCCATCTGGTGTGATCTTAGGGGATGGTCTGGAGGAACAAACTAAGATGGCCTGTATTGTTAGAGATGGAATAACATTAGTCCCAAGTGGCCTAGAACAGCCTTGGAGCTCCTCTGGGCTAAGCAGATGGCACCAGCTTATCCTTATTTGTGACCTTAGCAATGGTTAGCATGTGGAACTAGATTTAGACTCTGAGGAGAATCCAGCTGTAAGTACCTAGCAAAATCCGTGGTTACTTCCTTTGTCCTATGGTGGTACTGCAATGGAGTGTCCACCTCACACAAGGCAGAGCAGATTATTAGGACAGTTAACCTGACAGGCTGCACCTGAGGGACAGCCAGGACTGAAAGACTAATTGATGATGAAGCCCACCTGGGCAAGGGCAGGCTGAGCTTGTATACAGCCAGCAAGCTGAGACCAGAAGGGGGCTGCAGGGAAACAGTCTGCAGTTGTTCTCTGGAAGAAGGGAGGTGTGTTTGGGGCTACATAGTCTGGTGAGAAGTCAGAGGGGGAAATAGCCTCTAGTTACTCCCCGTGAGAAGGAGTAAGGGCTGGTAAACCCAGAGAAGGGGGGCCAGAGACTAAAGCAGGGAAGTAGGAAGGCATCTAGGAAAATAGCAGCAGTGTCTGTGAGCAAGCAGACTGTAGTTGCTAGACATGAGGTCCCTGGACTAGAACCTGGAGTAGTGGGTGGGTCTGGGTTCCCCACCAGCTGCTGGAAGAGTAGCAATTGACCTGCCCGTGGACTGGAAGGCTGTCTGGAGCAGCACAACAACAGCTGGTCCAGTGATATTTTGATACTGTAGAAGGGGAGGACTGTACAGTGGCCTGACTGGAAGGCTCAGCCACGAAGAGGAAGAGGGAGTTCTGGGATGGGAGGAGGAGCACGGTGTGAGCAACTGTGGGAAGTGGGGGCATCAGACCGGAATAGAGCCAATCCCCAGACATGGCCACCAGATGTCCCCGTGGTGAGTAACGAACCCTGTGACAGGTATCAAGTATCAGAGGGGTAGCTGTGTTAGTCTGGATCTGTAAAAAGCGACAGAGTCCTGTGGCAACTTATAGACTAACAGACGTATTGGAGCATACGTCTGACGAAGTGGGTATTCACTTATGCTCCAATACGTCTGTTAGTCTATAACAGGGGTCGGCAACGTTTGGCACGCGGCTCGCCAGGGTAAGCACCCTAGCGGGCCGGGCCAGTTTATCTACCTGCTGACGCGGCAGGTTCGGCCGATCGTGGCCACCACTGGCCGTGGTTCGCCGTCCCGGGCCAATGGGGGTGGCGGGAAGCGGCGCAGGTGAGGGATGTGCTGGCTGCGACTTCCCGCCGCCCCCATTGGCCCGGGACGGCGAACCGCGGCCAGTGGGGGCCGCGATCGGCCGAACCTGCCGCGTCAGCAGGTAAATAAACTGGCCCGGCCCGCTAGGGTGCTTACCCTGGCGAGCCGCGTGCCAAACGTTGCCGACCCCTGGTCTATAAGGTGCCACAGGACTCTTTATCGCTTGTGACAGGTATCGTAGATTGCTCTATGTTGTCTGAAGAACATCTGCTATTTTACACTCTGCAATGGAACAGGTCTGAGCAGCACCTGATCCTGCATTGTGTTCTCTTGATTATAATTTTAGTCACTGGGATGTCTGTAGAGAAACACCCATTAATGCTGGAGAAGTGCTTACCCGCCTGGAGCAGCAGAGAGTCTGAGGCCTGGTCTACACTAGGAGGTTATGTCGAATTTAGCAGCGTTAAATCGAATTAACTCTGCACCCGTCCACACAACAAAGCTATTTAGTTCAACATAGAGGTCTCTTAAATTCGACTTCTGTACTCCTCCCCAACGAGGGGAGTAGCGCTAAATTCGACATGGCCATGTCGAATTAGGGTAGGTGTGGATGGAAATCGACGCTAATAGCTCCGGGAGCTATCCCACAGTGCACCACTCTGTTGACGCTCTGGACAGCAGTCCGAGCTCGGATGCTCTCACCAGCCACACAGGAAAAGCCCCTGGAAAATTTTGAATTCCTTTTCCTGTCTGGGCAGTTTGAATCTCATTTCCTGTTTGGACATTGTGGCAAGCTCAGCAGCACTGGCAACGATGCAGAGCTCTCCAGCAGAGATGGCCATGCAATCTCAGAATAGAAAGAGGGCCCCAGCATGGACTGATCGGGAAGTCTTGGATCTGATCGCTGTGTGGGGCGATGAGTCCGTGCTTTCGGAGCTGCAATCGAAAAGACGGAATGCAAAGATCTACGAGAAGATCTCAAAAGCCATGACAGAGAGAGGATACAGCCGGGATGCAACACAGTGCCGCGTGAAAATCAAGGAGCTGAGACAAGGGTACCAGAAGACCAAAGAGGCAAACGGACGCTCCGGATCCCAGCCCCAGACATGCCGTTTCTACGAGGCACTGCATTCCATCCTAGGTGCGGCCGCCACCACTACCCCACCACTGACCGTGGACTCTGAGGATGGGATATTGTCGACGCCCACTTCCTCGGAGATGTTAGCGCACTGGGAAGATGAGGAAGGAGATGAGGAGGACGAGGCAGTCGACAGCGCTTACAACGCTGATTTCCCAGACAGCCAGGATCTCTTCATCACCCTCACCGAGATCCCCTACCAACCGTCCCCAGGCGTTAACCCGGACCCAGAATCAGGGGAAGGATCAGTCGATAACTGTTATAAACATGTAAAGATTTATTTTGAACAGAACATTAATATTAACAGTGGGTTTTTCATGATTACTTTGCCCTAGGCGCTTAAAGTTTTAGTCTTTGGCAGTGCAACTACTGCCAAAAAATCTAACAATGTCCGGTTTATCATGATTGGTTTGCCCTAGGCGCTCTACTGTTTAGTCCGTGCCAGTGCAGCTACAGTAAAATTCGGTCTATATGTCCGGGGATAGAGCTGAAAACCTCATGGGACATCTCCATGAAGCTCTCCTGGAGGTAATTGGAAAGCCTTTGCATGAGGTTCCTTGGGAGAGCGGCCTTGTTGTGTCCTCCGTAGTAGGAAACGTTCCCGCGCCAGGCTAGCAGCAAGTACTCCAGGATCATTGCCTTGCAGAGCATGGCGGCATACGGCCCTGGTCTTTGCAGGCTTTCACGAAGCATGCATTCTCTGTCGCTCTCTGAAATCCGCATCAGAGTGTTGTCGCTCATGGTGACCTGCTTTGAATTAGGGGAATGTTAGTATTGGGACTGCTTGCCTGTTCCTTTACAGAACTGTAACCGGCGGTTTACAGCCATGCGGTGGAGGCGGGAGAGGGGCAGCATACAGGGATCTTTCCCGGGGACAGCCGCGAGGGGGTGGGACAGGGGCAGAGTTCATGCTTGCCGGATTGCTGGCAGCAGGAACTGGCCAACGCTAGGAGCATTGCTTTGAACGTGAAAGTAGGGCAGTGCTATTATTACAGTTTTAAGCTGCCACAAGTCTACGGCTTACCATGTCTGCCTGCTACCCAAATTCCGCTGTCCGGCCGCGCTTGTCTGATCTGCACTGCAAGACCCCAGGCACTGAATGCGAAGGCCGAAAATTCGACCTTGTCCTGAGTGCGCATGTGATAGGTGCTGTGCATGGTCTTGTTCACAGAGAAAGACTATGTTCTTTGTTCACCAAAAAATTTATCTTTCTGAGGAATTCACTCCCTTTTTCCCATCCCACAGCTCTGACTGTCTCCCGACCTACCCTGTCATCAGACTCCCAGAGGCTGGCGCAGGTTAGGCGTAGAAAGAAAAGGACACGGGACGACATGTTCTCAGAACTTATGGGCTGCTCCTGAGCCGAGGCAACCCAGTGGAGGGAGAACATGTCGCAATACCAGCGAGCACACAGCGAACGGGAGGAGAGGTGGCGGCAGGAAGACCAGCAGGCGACTCAAACGCTGCTTGGACTAATGAGGGAGCAAACGGACATGCTCCGGCACCTTGTGGATGTTCTGCAGGACCGGAGGCAGGAGGACAGAGCCCCGCTGCAGTCTATCTGTAACCACCCTCCCCCGCCACAAAGTCACATAGCCCCCCTCTCCCCCCACACAGAAAATGAAAACCACCTCCCAGACTGACCAGGGTGCCTAGTGACTGCAATGTGTGTGTGACCTGCTGCTGAACCTGCCCCCGTGTCTGTACCCTAGTAAAGGTGACTGTCCTGTCCAATTACCAACTCCCTTCCCCCCCTTCAAACAGACTGTCCTCTGTTTTTTTAGGGGCTATGTGACTTTGTGGCGGGGGAGGGTGGTTACAGATAGACTGCAGCGGGGCTCTGTCCTCCTGCCTCCGGTCCTGCAGAACATCCACAAGGTGCCGGAGCATGTCCGTTTGCTCCCTCATTAGTCCAAGCAGCGTTTGAGTCGCCTGCTGGTCTTCCTGCCGCCACCTCTCCTCCCGTTCGCTGTGTGCTCGCTGGTATTGCGACATGTTCTCCCTCCACTGGGTTGCCTCGGCTCAGGAGCAGCCCATAAGTTCTGAGAACATGTCGTCCCGTGTCCTTTTCTTTCTACGCCTAACCTGCGCCAGCCTCTGGGAGTCTGATGACAGGGTAGGTCGGGAGACAGTCAGAGCTGTGGGATGGGAAAAAGGGAGTGAATTCCTCAGAAAGATAAATTTTTTGGTGAACAAAGAACATAGTCTTTCTCTGTGAACAAGACCATGCACAGCACCTATCACATGCGCACTCAGGACAAGGTCGAATTTTCGGCCTTCGCATTCAGTGCCTGGGGTCTTGCAGTGCAGATCAGACAAGCGCGGCCGGACAGCGGAATTTGGGTAGCAGGCAGACATGGTAAGCCGTAGACTTGTGGCAGCTTAAAACTGTAATAATAGCACTGCCCTACTTTCACGTTCAAAGCAATGCTCCTAGCGTTGGCCAGTTCCTGCTGCCAGCAATCCGGCAAGCATGAACTCTGCCCCTGTCCCACCCCCTCGCGGCTGTCCCCGGGAAAGATCCCTGTATGCTGCCCCTCTCCCGCCTCCACCGCATGGCTGTAAACCGCCGGTTACAGTTCTGTAAAGGAACAGGCAAGCAGTCCCAATACTAACATTCCCCTAATTCAAAGCAGGTCACCATGAGCGACAACACTCTGATGCGGATTTCAGAGAGCGACAGAGAATGCATGCTTCGTGAAAGCCTGCAAAGACCAGGGCCGTATGCCGCCATGCTCTGCAAGGCAATGATCCTGGAGTACTTGCTGCTAGCCTGGCGCGGGAACGTTTCCTACTACGGAGGACACAACAAGGCCGCTCTCCCAAGGAACCTCATGCAAAGGCTTTCCAATTACCTCCAGGAGAGCTTCATGGAGATGTCCCATGAGGTTTTCAGCTCTATCCCCGGACATATAGACCGAATTTTACTGTAGCTGCACTGGCACGGACTAAACAGTAGAGCGCCTAGGGCAAACCAATCATGATAAACCGGACATTGTTAGATTTTTTGGCAGTAGTTGCACTGCCAAAGACTAAAACTTTAAGCGCCTAGGGCAAAGTAATCATGAAAAACCCACTGTTAATATTAATGTTCTGTTCAAAATAAATCTTTACATGTTTATAACAGTTATCGACTGATCCTTCCCCTGATTCTGGGTCCGGGTTAACGCCTGGGGACGGTTGGTAGGGGATCTCGGTGAGGGTGATGAAGAGATCCTGGCTGTCTGGGAAATCAGCGTTGTAAGCGCTGTCGACTGCCTCGTCCTCCTCATCTCCTTCCTCATCTTCCCAGTGCGCTAACATCTCCGAGGAAGTGGGCGTCGACAATATCCCATCCTCAGAGTCCACGGTCAGTGGTGGGGTAGTGGTGGCGGCCGCACCTAGGATGGAATGCAGTGCCTCGTAGAAACGGCATGTCTGGGGCTGGGATCCGGAGCGTCCGTTTGCCTCTTTGGTCTTCTGGTACCCTTGTCTCAGCTCCTTGATTTTCACGCGGCACTGTGTTGCATCCCGGCTGTATCCTCTCTCTGTCATGGCTTTTGAGATCTTCTCGTAGATCTTTGCATTCCGTCTTTTCGATTGCAGCTCCGAAAGCACGGACTCATCGCCCACACAGCGATCAGATCCAAGACTTCCCGATCAGTCCATGCTGGGGCCCTCTTTCTATTCTGAGATTGCATGGCCATCTCTGCTGGAGAGCTCTGCATCGTTGCCAGTGCTGCTGAGCTTGCCACAATGTCCAAACAGGAAATGAGATTCAAACTGCCCAGACAGGAAAAGGAATTCAAAATTTTCCAGGGGCTTTTCCTGTGTGGCTGGTGAGAGCATCCGAGCTCGGACTGCTGTCCAGAGCGTCAACAGAGTGGTGCACTGTGGGATAGCTCCCGGAGCTATTAGCGTCGATTTCCATCCACACCTACCCTAATTCGACATGGCCATGTCGAATTTAGCGCTACTCCCCTCGTTGGGGAGGAGTACAGAAGTCGAATTTAAGAGACCTCTATGTTGAACTAAATAGCTTTGTTGTGTGGACGGGTGCAGAGTTAATTCGATTTAACGCTGCTAAATTCGACATAACCTCCTAGTGTAGACCAGGCCTCAGACTCTCTGCTGCTCCAGGCGGGTAAGCACTTCTCCAGCATTAATGGGTGTTTCTCTACAGACATCCCAGTGACTAAAATTATAATCAAGAGAACACAATGCAGGATCAGGTGCTGCTCAGACCTGTTCCATTGCAGAGTGTAAAATAGCAGATGTTCTTCAGACAACATAGAGCAATCTACGATACCTGTCACAAGCGATAAAGAGTCCTGTGGCACCTTATAGACCAGGGGTCGGCAACGTTTGGCACGCGGCTCGCCAGGGTAAGCACCCTAGCGGGCCGGGCCAGTTTATTTACCTGCTGACGCGGCAGGTTCGGCCGATCGCGGCCCCCACTGGCCGCGGTTCGCCGTCCCGGGCCAATGGGGGCGGCGGGAAGTCGCAGCCAGCACATCCCTCACCTGCGCCGCTTCCCGCCACCCCCATTGGCCCGGGACGGCGAACCACGGCCAGTGGTGGCCACGATCGGCCGAACCTGCCGCGTCAGCAGGTAGATAAACTGGCCCGGCCCGCTAGGGTGCTTACCCTGGCGAGCCGCGTGCCAAACGTTGCCGACCCCTGTTATAGACTAACAGACGTATTGGAGCATAAGTGAATACCCACTTCGTCAGACGTATGCTCCAATACGTCTGTTAGTCTATAAGTTGCCACAGGACTCTGTCGCTTTTTACAGATCCAGACTAACACAGCTACCCCTCTGATACTTGATACCTGTCACAGGGTTCGTTACTCACCACGGGGACATCTGGTGGCCATGTCTGGGGATTGGCTCTATTCCGGTCTGATGCCCCCACTTCCCACAGTTGCTCACACCGTGCTCCTCCTCCCATCCCAGAACTCCCTCTTCCTCTTCGTGGCTGAGCCTTCCAGTCAGGCCACTGTACAGTCCTCCCCTTCTACAGTATCAAAATATCACTGGACCAGCTGTTGTTGTGCTGCTCCAGACAGCCTTCCAGTCCACGGGCAGGTCAATTGCTACTCTTCCAGCAGCTGGTGGGGAACCCAGACCCACCCACTACTCCAGGTTCTAGTCCAGGGACCTCATGTCTAGCAACTACAGTCTGCTTGCTCACAGACACTGCTGCTATTTTCCTAGATGCCTTCCTACTTCCCTGCTTTAGTCTCTGGCCCCCCTTCTCTGGGTTTACCAGCCCTTACTCCTTCTCACGGGGAGTAACTAGAGGCTATTTCCCCCTCTGACTTCTCACCAGACTATGTAGCCCCAAACACACCTCCCTTCTTCCAGAGAACAACTGCAGACTGTTTCCCTGCAGCCCCCTTCTGGTCTCAGCTTGCTGGCTGTATACAAGCTCAGCCTGCCCTTGCCCAGGTGGGCTTCATCATCAATTAGTCTTTCAGTCCTGGCTGTCCCTCAGGTGCAGCCTGTCAGGTTAACTGTCCTAATAATCTGCTCTGCCTTGTGTGAGGTGGACACTCCATTGCAGTACCACCATAGGACAAAGGAAGTAACCACGGATTTTGCTAGGTACTTACAGCTGGATTCTCCTCAGAGTCTAAATCTAGTTCCACATGCTAACCATTGCTAAGGTCACAAATAAGGATAAGCTGGTGCCATCTGCTTAGCCCAGAGGAGCTCCAAGGCTGTTCTAGGCCACTTGGGACTAATGTTATTCCATCTCTAACAATACAGGCCATCTTAGTTTGTTCCTCCAGACCATCCCCTAAGATCACACCAGATGGGAAGTTACCTTCCAGACCCACTGCTCTCAACCATGCCCCTCCTTCCCAGCTGAGTAATACCTGAACCTGCATTTGCATGTGCAGGAAATCCCCTTGGGGAGAGGCAGCATTTATTTTGGCTAGATCCAGCTCCTGTGCTCCATAGATCTCTCAGCATCCACTTTCCAGAGTCCTGGCACCTGATTCCCTTTAACATGCATCAGTGGGAGATGGTTCTTTGTGGAGAGTGGCTGGTGCTGTCCTGAGGGGCCTGGGGTGCTTTGCTTATGGGCCCCAGTCTCTTGCTGCAGCACTTTGTGCCTCTCCCTCTTTGTAGGTTGGAGATGCTTGTCATTGCGAGACCTGTGCAGAGAAGTTTAATTAGTCTAGCAAAATGGTACAGTTGGCTTGGTTTTGGCTCTGCCTCCCTATCCCCAGCCTGACCCCAAGGGCCTGGGACATGAAAGACAGTGATAGAAATATGGTGCCATCGCCAATGTGACATCCCCCTTGAGACAGCCCTTTTGAATTACAGCTCCCCATGAGGTTGCTGCATTTCCCCAGTCCACTATTTGTGCCTGTCTATTCAACCACCCAACTTCCACCAGAATTGAATCCTTGTTCTTCCTTTTACAACTAGTTTTCTGGTTCCATTCAAGGCAACGGAGTCCATAAAATCATGCACAGTAGGGCCAGGAAACATCCTCGGGCCAAAAAAAAAATTAATCTTAACCAAGATGCTTTGCAATTTATTAAAAAGAGGCAAACTAATATAGAATAGAAGATCCACTAAGCCAGAAAGTTCAAGACAGGCATGAAGGGAGAGACAGATAGGAAAGGAACTGTATGAAAGAGAGAAAACTATACATGAGAAAAGGAGAGAAAAACATTGATAAAGAGTTATGGACAATAGATCATCGTGTCTGAAGCCTGCTTAATGACTATGGATGGGATCTGCAAAAGTGCCCTGGGATACAAGTCCCATTGATTTTGATTATGCTCCTATCTCACTTAGGGACTATTAAAAATCCCACCCAAATGTCATTTGTGCTAAAGCCTTTCCTCGGCTGTTCATGAATCTCTGCACTGGTGGAACTGCCCCTGCTAGTTTATTCCAATAACCAATCCCTATCACTGTTAATATATTTCCCTAGTGTCTCAGCTCTGTTTCCCCCTCTTTGGCTTTGGCCGTTGCTACTGCTCCTACTACCATGTGAAGCCATGAATAATTCCTGTTCGCTCTTTATTCTGTTCTCTGGCAGAAATGTATCAACACTCATCAAGTCCCCTCAGCCCATGGGTCCTTTCTGTGCTGTGTTGCATAGATTTAACACCTCGGTCATTACCCGTGTCTCTTACTTTCTCTCAAGCTGCCCCATTTCAGCCAGTATCGGGCTGTACTAACTGGGGAGGGGCCTGAACCATATTCACAGATCAAAGGACTCCCAAACTCTGGGAAGGTTTGGAATCTGAACCAGGATCTGGACCAGAATTTCAGAGCTATTCACCCTCAGCCCCCAATCCCTATAATGAATCCAACCAAACCCAGGATTCAGACACTGCGGTGTTTGAAATCTGGATCTGAATTTAGCACCCCAGTCCCATCTCTAGTGTTTATTATGGGTATATCAGTTAGTCAGATCTCAGGGAGACCTGTGAGCCTCTTCTTTCTCTCCCTCACTCCCTGCTAACTCCTGCTAAGTACAGTCCAGTGACTCATTGCACTTACCTATTGGAAGATGAGATGCTTTTCTGATGGTTCCCACTGCCCTGCTCTGTTGTTATCACTGTATCAACTAGAGATGCGGCTGAACCAACCCCCCCCCCCCCCCCCCCCCCCCAGCAAGTCTTTGAAGGAGGGGATCAAAATCCAGATCCATTTGACTTGGGCCCATCTCTAACAGCAAAACCGCCTGGCTGGGAAATCCCTGGCAGAACTGGGGAAGCAATTTCTTTGTGATAAAAAGACTGAACTGCCTTTGGTTGTTGACTGCACCTGTCACTGCCTCACTCTGACACTGAAGGGCAAAGACTAGCTCTGACAGAACATACAGGAGAGATGAGGTCATGAGCACTATGACACCTTGATGATGATTTCACCCTCTCTGCTGACCAATGAGAGTGCTGCATTTCAACTGATCTCACAAAAGGCGTGTGAAAAGCGGGGGCATCTCAATAACTGTACACATACCCCAAGAGTCAGAATAACATGAAGAGCTCCATCCTGAAGTCCTTGTGAGTAAGCCAAGGAAGCTGCTTGCATGAGTAACGCCTCCAGGACTGAACCCTTGGATTTTACCTCTCTCACCAGCCAGGTCTCTTGGAGATTGCATTGCACCTCTGCACCCAAACAGAAGGATCAAGGGAAAAAAATTCTCCATGGGACTGTTGTCAAAGTCTGACTGATGAGTATTGCCAGTTTTTACTGGTAAGGGAGATAACAGCCCCAGCCATTGTAGGATGGAAAGGCTGGCTCTTGAAGGTTGCAGCAAGAGCTGCCTCCTAAGCACCCCCTTGTGGCAGCTCTGTGGCACTCTGCCTCAGTTTCCCCTCCTGGACTCTTGTCACATGTCCAATAAGAGCAGCCCTTCTTGGGGTCTGGTTTATTAACATAAAGTTCAGAATAATTCAAACCATCCTTAAGGTCTCAAAAATAATTGAAGCAGCCACTCCCAGGCTTTTCCTACCCAGGCCTCTGCCTGCCTTGTCCAATTCTTTGTCTCCAAGTGGTCATCAGGCAAACCCCCTGGTTTCTCAGGGTCCCTGCAAGAGCCTAGCTGCTCTCAGCAGCTGGGCCACTGATGAAGTTTCTCTCCCCTGCTACCTCTGGGTCACCTCTCTATCCAGGCCTCTCCCTCATTTATCCAAGAGGCCCTTATTGAATCACATGACCCGCCGGTCACATGTCCCCACCTGGGGAGTACAGTTGGCCATGTCACAGCTGGGGCTGAGACCAGTGCTTAATTTATAATGAAAGACGTGCTGAGGCTCAAGCAATTTTTTTACATGTATAACTGATGCAGCCAGCCCTGAGGTGCCAGGGCTACAAACTGCTCAGCCCAGAGGTGCCGGGGCTATGAACTTGGATGCCTAGCGGTGCTGGGGCTCGGCCCTGGCACAAATTAAGCCCTGGCTGAGACCCATCTCCTTTTAAAGTGGCGGTGACAAGGTATGTTTTCTGTGGCTGGCCTGAGCATAGAAGAGTAAAACCTAGGGACCGTGCCCGATTGACTCTTCATTGTCGTGCTGGCAACTCTCTCTCTCTCTCTCTCTCTCTGCTCCCGGCCTTGTAAGTCCATTTTCAGTTACCACAGGGAGAGTGAATCTATTCAGTCCCATCCTTGGACACTTTGTCTTTTTGTACTTAGGACAAAACTCAACGCTTTTGAGGAGTGTAGAGCAAAGGCGTCTCCTATCAGGCCCATAACCCAGCTTTCTCCACTCAATAAGAGATGCCCATCTTAATACCTTAGGTAGGAGCTTTGCTATGATACATGCATCAGGCTGACATTTGCCGAGAGGCCTTTTTAGCTTATGCTCTCTCTCTCTTAGTTCTCGCCGTTTTAACTCTAGCACTACATGGTAAGCTGTGACTTTGAACAGTAGAGGTCAAAAATCAGCCCAATCACTCTGCCATGGACCAACCTCTGGTCTCAAATCAATTGTTCACTCAGATACGTGAACCCCCAGGGTTTTTTGTGATCTTTGTGATCCCGGATCTGATGGGTGGAAGCTGACCATCTAGGCAGGGTTTATTTCCAATGTGAGGTGTCTCTTCTGCTGGCAGAGGCTTCAATGGACAAGCACATCCATTCAGTAAAAACAAAATTGCAAAGACATGAGGCCTTCTGGGGGATTGAGTCTCCCTTTGTATTAGTTACCCAGGTGTGGGTCATTTTTGCTGACTAGCTACATGAGACTGTTGTGGATGCTGGAATAATTTATAACCACATTGAATCATTCCCTAAGCACTGCAAGGAAGCATTGCGTATCTTCTCAAGCAAAATCAGTGTGAACACTCTGCTACACCTAAACTGGCCATTTCCAGGGATGGAGAAGGGCTGCTTGTAGAATGTCCTGTACCATTATATTGAACCTGTACTCTTGTACTAGCTGCTCAATATCCTTAGCACAGTGGTTCTCAAACTTTTTTTCCGCAGACAACTTGAAAATTGCTGAGGGTCTTGGCAGACCACTTAATGATCTTTCCAAATGTTGTTTGTACTGTTAGCTAACTATTGTAAAACGCTTTGGATAAAAGCTCTCTATAAAAAAAACCCTTAATAATAAACAACTTTTTTTGTTCTACAAATAAATGCACACAACTCATATTTTAATATCAGTAGTCTTACCTTTCTAATGCGATGGATGTGCCCTCTCTCCTCCGCCACGGCAACCCCCGAGCTGATGCTGGGAAGTAGGGGGGTCTCTCCCCGGCAGCCACAGCCCTGGAGCTGGGGAAAATCGCCTCTTTCTCTGGTCACTTCAGCCCTGCATGTCCCAAATTACCCCCACTCCCTCTTCCCCCTCCCACTTACCCCCTATTTCCCCCAAGGCCACCACCTCACCTTACGTGTGCATCTTCTCCAGAGTCCAGGCACCTAATTAGTGGAGCCACATCTGCACGGCTCCATTAATTAGGTGGGTGCCCCTTCATTCTCTTGTGTGCCACCGCCCAGGCGCGCACCTTAGAGGGAACTATCTGGGAACCACCTGAATGGAGCTTGGACCACAGTTTGAGAACCTCTGCCTTAGCATATCCTGACCACATATAGAGCTTCTTACTAAGGCCATCGTGTGTCTCATAGGGATGGGAAAGAGGAAAGGAACAGATTCTCTGCATTTACCGCCTTAAAGGTTCTGTGTTACAGAAACTCTGGCCGTGGCTCCTACCAGAGCCCATCTATGTTGCTCTGAGAGGTGGCCACAGGGGGTCAGTCATAACGAATGTCAGGCACTCCCAACTCTTCCCACAAGTCCTCCACTGCACTGCCAGACTGAAGAGCTGGCGGGACCCGAGCTCCTCAACACTGACCGTGCCAAGCCAAGCTTGAGTGAGAGTTTGGAGACAGAACTGCACATTTGTCCTGTTCCCAAACTGCTACCATGGCCTTGTAGCTCGTATATACTAATCCTCGTGTCCCCTTGGTCCTAATTCTCTAGCCATGGAAGAAAGAGCAATTCACCGAGCAGAACGGAGGAAGGAACTGGAAGAGGCCAAGAGAAAAAGAGAGGAGGAGAAACTGGTAAGTAAAGCCGAGAGTTAAACTGAGACACCTCATCTGAGAGTGTGGCTGTGAAAGGAAGCCCCTCACAGTCAAGGGCAGGGAAAAGCACCTCCTTCATTTACATGATGAACTTGAGCCCATTGGTAAGTGTCTGATAGACACCCCAAAAACGGATAAAAAACCCTATCACAACAGGACATCCCCCACACACAACCTGGTGAGTGATTGACCTCCCTGCTGGAGCGCTGAAGGCACTCATTTCCCCCCACTGCTGCCCCTCTTCCAAGCCCCTCCATCAGGCCTATTAACCTTCCAGCCAAGGAGGATAGGGTGGGATTCTCTTCAGAGCCCATCAGTTCCATTACCGAATGGTCCGCATGGGTCACCATTGAGTGATGTGAAATACTAGACTCTCTGCTTCTCTTGCTCCTGGGATGAACATGCTGCATCTTCAGCACTCCTAGAAATAAGAAATCTCTTATGCATCCGGGAAAGTCCCTGAAAATCCTGGGCTCATCCAAAGTGTCACCATCTCTTCACCTGCCAATCCGTCTCTCCCTCCACAAGGTCCTTAAACCTAAGGAAAATGGTTGGATTTCTGATTTTTATCATCATAGACAGGCTCAGATGGGGTTTTTTCCCCTGCTCCACCCATTTACATGCAGCCAGGTGTGTGGTTTTTTCCTACCTTCCTCTGTAACATCAGGACGACACAGAGCTTGATGGACCTTTGATCTGATCCAGTACAGCAAATCCTAGAGTTCTTTATTTAGTAGCAAATGTCTGCCAGCAAATAAGGATGATTTACCATGTATGTGTGTGTCTGTGTAATTAATGTGGTTAGCCCCACTCTACCCCGTGAAAAGTATTTTCCGGGATCTCCAACCTGTGTATCCTCAGGCACCAGTTTCAAACAAATGCCTGGAAGGTTAGAGGCAGGAAGGGAGTTGTTTAGATGTGAATTATCTTATTATAGGGGAAATAAATCCTGAAAGTCAGAAGATCAGATAATCCACATGAAATCCTGAGCCCAGCTGCTTTCAGATGAAGCAGCATCTCACCAAGGACCTGAGTTAGGTGGAATGGAAGGAGGCCAAGCCAGTCTCCATGGTTCTTCTATCACAGGTGCTCTCGTGGGTTTATAGTCTCTGCTAGAAACTGTCATAGATGTTCCTTTGACAGAGGGGCCTTCTTAAATGCAACCAACTGTTACTATAATGCTGAGGTTGTGATGTTATCTGCCCTGAAATCAGGAAGTTCAGAATAAGGATCCTCCAGAAAATGATATTTTGCTTCCTGTGGGAGGGAAGTGGGTAGAAGAGGCTTAACCAAACCGTAGAGAAGGTTTTAATTGGTGGGCAGGCCAGGATCCAGATTGTTTCACTGTGTACCCAAATAGGTTTGCCCATCTGTGACTGACACGCCTTGAGGGCTTAAGCAGTGTGGTTTTTGGTTCTTTGATGTGTGTGCTCAAGGTGACAGCATTGTTGAATTGAAAGTGATTGTGCTACAGAAGGTGTTGGGAGATGGGCAGTTTGTGACAGGAGAGGGTGAATACTTGGAGAATGGTGCTGGGCTGGGTGTGAATGTTGCCTCAGTGAAACAACTTCCTTGATTTTTAGAGTCCGTGGCACATCAGGGAAATACAAATTGAGCCACCATAACACTAACTTCATGATGGTTTTGTGTGGGAGTAAAAGTAGAACATCCCAGACCATAGAGGCGCCTGTGGAACTCAGGGCTGAGTGAGAAATGGGGGCTGGATAACCTTCAATAATGTGTAAAGTTATTCAGTACCAGAGAAGGGTTGTCAAATGCAGTGTTTCAGGCTGTACAGCGATCACTTGCAGGAAGCAGTGTCCTTCCCCACCCTAATGTACATCATTGCACAACAGTTGCTGGTCACTGCTAGAGGCAGGACTCTTACCTTGCTGGTCTTCTGTCTGAATGTCCTTTGTTCCTGTGAACGTTCAAATGTGGTGAATCTGGTTTTATCCCAGCCATGTCCTTCTTTCCAAGGTGCAGCTGAAGGCTGAAGAGGAAGAGCGTCAGAGGAAGGAGGCTGCTGAAAAAGAGGCCCTGCTGGAGAAGAGGCGGGAGGAGAGGAGACAACAGAAATTGGTGCGCAGAACACTGCATGCCTCTGCCCCACAACCATGACGGTAGAGAGCAAAAGCCATTACCCTCTGGCAACTGTTCAGTGGCCAGAATGAAAAGATTTGGTATCTCAGTTAGTGTACTGGTGTCCACAGAATAAAACCCACTGTCACTGTTGGATGCTCCCTTACTGGCAGTTTCAACAGAGGCCGAGGATTGAATGGGTTGTGGACGCTGCACTCACTGTCCAGTTGATGGTCCCTGCAGATGCTTTGTCAGGTTTGAGGTGCATCAATGAGGCGGTGTGGGGGAAGCCTGCACTGTGACTGGCTCTGCTGTATCCACACCTCGTTCTGGGTTGCTCTTTTCATTCATGTCCTTGTACACCAGTAACAAATATGTAGCCTAAACTAAATAAGCCCTAGAAAGAGTTCTATAGTGTGGCGGTTTCCCCCCAAAGAATGGAAATATCTCCTCTCATACACCAGCAGTTTTTGCCAGGCAGGAACTGCCATCTTAAGGCTGTTGCTTGGGAATGAGCTGTGGCAATAGCCCAAGCAGCAAGATGCTTTTTAAATCCCAGAGATATGCTTCCTCTCTCCCATTCAGTGACCTAAACGCTGCTGTAGCACTTCAGTGTAGACACTTCCTATGCTGACGGGAGGGGTTCTTCCATCAGTGTAGATAATTAACCCCCCCGAGAGGCTGTAGCTAGGTCAATGGAAGAATTATTCCGTTGACATAGCGGTAGCTACCCAGGGAGCTCGGTCAGTATAGGTGTGTCTCTCGGGTGTGAATTTTTCCACACCCCTGAGAGACAGAGCCATACCGATGTATACATGTGCTAGATTCTCCATTCCTTTGACATGCAAGTTGGGGGTGACCTTCTCTAGTACTGTGGTCATTCTTCCATTTGGTTTCAAGCTTTCATGATTTCTTGAGGGAGACTGTTCCCCTTGCTCCACACAGCCATGGTTGGCTCATTCCAGTGGCAGCGGGTGCGTTTGTGTGTATCAGAGATGTTTGGCCACCTTGTGGTAGTAACTAAACAAGCTGCAGATTCCTATTTCTGGCCAGGTCAGGATCCCCATCTACTCACTGTCTGTGGTTATGTGCCTTACCATCCATTTCACCCCAGATGAGTTAAACTGCTGCTCTTTGAATTGCAGAAAGAACTGGAGAAGCAGAGAAGGCTGGAGAAAGAGCAGCAGCTCCTGGCAAAAGCCAGAGACCATTACAAGAAGGTCCTGCTGAGAAAGAAGGGGCTGGAGCCCTGGAAGAGGCTGAGGGACCAAGCCACGGAAAACATGGTGGTAAAATGCCTACTGAGGACAAAACCGAGGAAGTGGGCTCTTGGGAGGGGAAGAGAAAGGGAGGAAGCAGCAGCCAAATGGGTTGTGGGGGAGAAACTGGTAATGGACTCTGAAGTCAGAAGGAGATAGAAAAAACTATGGACTGACTGAGTCTCTCCCCCTGCAAGAGCAGGGCACTGCACCCTTCCTTAGTCCCTAAGGTGCCACAAGTACTCCTGTTCTTTTTGCGGATACAGACTAAGACGGCTGCTACTATGAAACCTTCCTTAACAGAGGATGTTTCCAATATTAAATTCACACAGCAGTGGATCCTCAAAGTATTTAGGTATCTAACACCAATTAATTTCAAGTACCTAAATACCTGTGAGGGTCTGTGCCTTAGTGCTTTGGAAAATTTGACACTAGAACTATTTAATCTGAAAGGAGAAGAGCAAGAGGAGACATGGTAGTTGTATATGAAATAAAGAAGGACAGACAAAACCTCAACCGGGTGCTCCCATGTTCCTGCGTACAAGAACAAAATGTCACACAGTGAAATAAAGACAGTAAATTCAAAGCTGATGAAAGCAAATAATTTCTGATTAGCATGCAGTTACCTGCAATACTCCCATGATTTGAGGCTGATAGTGTGGTAAGGATCAGTGTGACATTCTGAGTAAGGAGGACATCTGCAGTTATACAAAGACAAAAATGACTCGCAGTCATGAGGGGCTTTCAGTCCTCACTCGTCAGGCCACAAATTTATCAGCCACTTGGTCAGAAAGACATATGCAAGCCAGTGTAGAGCGTGGCACAGTTGGGCATGGTGCGTCATGGGACCTTTTACATTAAAGCTGCGAGGTGGTTTTGCAGTGGAGTTTCCACGGCTGCGGCCCTACAACATATTTATTTAGGTAACTGGCCCTTTTCTCTCCCTCCTAACTCTGCTCAGGTGGCACAAAAGCACCGCTGCTCGGGATTGCAAAGGAAGTGCCTGCTGGCCTGGCTGCGGCACGTCCAGGAGAGCCTCGCTGAGAAGATGGCTCGGGCTGAGGAATTCTCTTCCCGCATGTTACTCAGAAGGGGGTTCAGGAGCTGGTTAAAGGTGAGCCCAGACCAAAGGGGAGGGGATGTTACTAACCCAACCAACTGCTCTCACACTCCAAACCCAATTTCACGGCCTACCACGTGCACCCACAGGCTCCAGGTGAGCCTTGCATCACATGGACATTGCATGCTGCCTGCTATGTCACACTGACCTCCCTTTCACATATGTCACTTGCCTCTTCAGCCCCTTTTTCTCTTTTCCCCGTCCTCATCACCCCTTAATCCGCTCTGCTCCCTTCCTCCCCTTATCACTCCCCCTTCCTATTGCTCGTCTTCTCACCCTTTCAAGCCTCCTCTTGCTCCCCTCAGTCATTACCCCTTTACGCCACTGCCTGTTGCTCCTCCCTGCCTGCTTTCTCATTCCCATGCCCATTACCTTCACTAGAGGTTTTCTTGATACTCTTCTGTGGTTGTTTAGTGGGGAGGCCAGGAGAACATGCTTATCTCTTTCCCTCTGTCCATTCTCCAGTACAAGGATTATCTCTCTGCTCTGGAAGAGAGAGCTAGCAGGCTCTATGCAGCTTCCCTCAAGAAGAAGTTGTTGTGGGCATGGTTTGACCTGCTCAACGAGGAGAAGAGTGCATTATGGGAAAAGCAGAAGATCGCAGCTGAGCACAGTGATAGGTAAACATATTCCCCGAGTGGGAGTTCTTCTTACTTGGCATGTGTCTACCCTGTGGGACATTTTTGAGTGTTTGGCCTTTCCCCTTCAACCCACTATATTTAGACAATACCCTGTTGTTCTCTTACGGGTGAAAGGCAGCTCTTGCTTGTGATGTTCTGGTCTCACGATATGAACGGAGCTGACAGTGGGTGCAGAACATCTGAGGTAAGATGGCTCCATGCAGATTGGAAAAGGAAGTTTTTGGTCCTTAATCTTTTCAGCAATTCTGAATTCCCTGGAGGAGGGGCAGGGAGAAGATGATGAACGGTTGAGAATTTCAGAGTCAGTCAGTGGATCTGGCCACACAGCTCCTGTTAAAAAGCCAGCTTAGAAAAAAATGTTAAGTACAGTGATAGTAAGTCAAGTGAGTGTATGGGAATAACATTGCAGGGTTTCCAGAGCTGTTCTTCTTGATGACCTTGCAGATTGAATGGGCTCAGTTTATGAATCCAAAACTGATTAGCTGCAAACGCCACTTGGGATCTGAGAATTCAGGTGGTTCTTCCTACCTCTTACCCAGTTCTGCAGTGGGAACTCAGCTGACCATTTTGTGGATGATGAATGAAGCTGAATAGATTCCAATGTACTCTCCCATAGCTGCGTTGTAGTGCAGGTTTAGTGGGACATTTGTTATAGTCAGTACAGTGAAGAGTTAAGTCTCAAAGTCACTGCAGGAAGCAGAGAAGCCAAATCCCATCCCCCCTTCTAACTATAATGGCATTTCAGCTGTGTAATAAACGTGGGATCGGTGCAGACAAGCTCCATCACTGGCTCATGGGAAGAGTCAATGAAATCAACATGGTTTTTGGTTTTAGTTTGCAAGTTTAGCTCACACTCCTGCATAGTTTAATGCTGAACCTGATTGACAGGGCTAAGGTCGGGATGGTGCCTGGTTATGGGTGACAGGCACAGTGAACTTGAGGAGAATCTGGAGAGACTAGGCCTGCAAGCCATTGAATTGCACTGAATGAGGCTGCTCTTCTCTCTCACTCCTTCCATGAGGGAGCCTCCCATGAAGAAGCCACCTTCACCTCCTCTTTCTCAAGGACCCTCGTTAGCCTTTATATAACACCTTTCTCTTCAGAGCGCTCAGCAAACACTGACTAATGAATCCTGCCAGTGAGACGAGTGAAATCTGGAGGGAAGGCAAGAGAGAAGGGCAAAGTGTTAGTATTCTGGGTTGACTGACATCTGTAATTAAACTGCCTGCACTGGAGAGTTTTAACCTGTCACTGCCCTGACTGTAGCAATAGAGGGGATGAATCCTGGGGGGTCTCTGGCTGCTCTAGAATAGAGCGGAGGCTTTTAATGGCTGTGTGTGATGGCTCTGTCCATTCATCTCTTTCCCTCTCTCTTTTTTAAAGGAGAATAACACTGACCATGTTCAGGGCCTGGAGGCAGTACCCAGCACTGATGAAGGAGGAAAGAGAGAAAGAGGCAAGGAGAGAGCAGCTACGCAAGAGAGTAGCCGAAATTCTCCCCGACTTCCGAAGATGACAGGAAGGACTCTGGGCAACGCTCCCTCCTTGATGAGCAGAGTGGACCTAAGTGGAAGGATTCAGCTAGTGATGTGAGCTCACCCCTGTGAATGACAGGAGGCAGGAAGAGCTTGGTTTGGTGCAGTGGGGGCAAAGGGGGCGTTCTAGGGCCCATGGCCACTTGTGTTTCAAGTGCCACTTTTAACATTCAGTCTAACCTGAGGATGACAGTGAAAACTGGACGGTTGGCGTCACTCTCTAGCCACTAGGCTGCTTTCCCACCGTGGGAACATGCCAGAGCAACACCCCGTCAGATGGGCAGTGAGTGGGGCTAGAGCACGAGAATCAAGGCAGGATAAATTCCAGGCCAGATGCAAACTTTGCTTCCAAACCTCCCCCGGGATTTTTGCTGCCTTTAGCATAGGGCTGTCAAATTGAGACACTGAACTTCCTCCCTAAGGGACAGGAAGCGCAGAACCAAAATGTGCCTTTTTGTGCTGGAGCAGAGCCCTGGATGCCTTTCTGTTGTCAGTACTCTCGCCTTGTGGTTTGACACAATGTGGCTGTATCTGCGAATAAATGAATGGAGTCCTTTTACCCTCAAAGATAGCTGCATCCTTGAACAACCCATGTCCTGCTAAGCATTACACAAAGCCCTGCCCACATGAGGAACTGTTACTAAACCATTGTGTTGGGGGAGGAGAGGGAGGCTAAACTTTAGAAGCAGGTGTTTTGCCATTGAGTTAGCTAACAGGATTTGAAACACAAACATAACACTTTGTGTAGACACTTGAACACCGTTAAAACCTTTAGTTGGTTGACCATCGATCCTAGCAGCGAGTCTAAATTATAGCACAACCAGCTAACTCAAGTGTATAGGCATGAAACTATCTACGCCTGGTGCTGAGTGGTGTTTCAAATCATGGCAACTAGGTCCATTTTTTTTAAAAGCCCCATTTTTCCTAGTCTGTTCCTAGTGCCGCCAGATCCTTTGTTTGTATCCACACATAGGCCTTGTCTAGACTAGGATTTAAAGATGTATTGTCAGTTAGATCAAGCTAGTTACCATGATCAGATAACTTCTAAAACTCTAGTCCAGAACAAGGCAAACTGAACTTTAGCATAAACTAAACTAGTGGTGTTGAAGCCTGGGCTCCCCCCAGGTTAATTTAATTCTACCAGTTTAGCCCATGCTGAAGTACAACTTCCCTTGTCTCGATTAGAGGTTTAGAAAGTGTTTGCTAGACACTAGCTAACATGAGCTACCATCACCCCTTTATATCTTAGTCAAGATTAGGCCTTAACGTGTTATAGGGTTGCAAGTGAGTTAAGAAATAGTGCACTAGCCCAGTGGTTTTCAAACTTTTTTTCTGGGGACCCAGTTGAAGAAAATTGTTGATGCCAGTGACCCAACAGAGCTGGGGATGAGGGGTGGGGGGGGGAGGGTCAGGGCTGGGGCAGAGCATTGGGGTTTGGGGTTGAGGGCTGCAGGGTGGGGCCCAGGATGTGGGAGGGGGCTCTGGGCTGGGGCAGGGAGTTGAGGTGCAGGAGGGGGGCAGGGCTCTGGGCTGGGGGTGCAGGCTCAGGGGTTGGGATTGAGGGGTTTGGGGTGCAGAAGGGGCTCCGGGGGCTTAGGGCTGGGGCAGGGGGTTGGGGTGCAGGAGAGGGGCAGGGCTCTGGGCTGAGGGGTGCAGGCTCTGGGGTGGGGCCGAGGACGAGGGGTTTAGGGCACAGGAAGGGGCTCCGGGTTTGGGGGGGGCTCAGGGCTGGGGATTGGGGTGCAGGGTTTGGACACGGGCTTACCTCGGGCGACTTCTGGTCAGCGGCGCAGCAGGGGTGCCAAAGCAGGCTTCCCGCCTGGTCCGGCTCCTAGGCGGAGGCAGACAAGTGGCTTCATGCGACTCTCGCCCACAGGCACCACTCCCACCCCACCCAGTTTCCATCGGCTGGTTCTCGGCCAATGGGAGTGCAGAGCCAGTGCTTGGAGCAGGGGCAGCACACGGAGCCCTGTGGCTCCCCTGCCTAGAAGCCGGACCCGCTTCTGGCCACTTCTGGGGCACAGCGCGGTGTCGGAGCAGGTAGGCACTAGCCTGCCTTAGCTGGGCAGCACCGCCCACAGGCCTTTTAACAACCCGGTCGGTAGCGCTGACCAGAGCGACCCAGTGCCTGACATGCCATGACCCAGTACTGGGTCACGAGCCAAAGTCTGAAAAACGCTGCTCTAGCCTACACATGGGGATTTGGTTAGTACAGTAGTTTAAAAAAGTCTCCTGTCTATATTAGATAGTTGTGATTGCTGTGCCTGCTGAGATCTATCTGCTGGGGCATTCTTGCTAGTCCTCAGCTCTGAACACCCGAGCAATGGAGACAGGCAGTTGGGAGACTGGAATTTGCTTCTCTCTCACTGGTGTAACAAAGCTGGAAACAAGGGCTCCTCTCTTCTCAGGCTTTTGCTTGCTTGGGTGCAAGGACTGACTGGAGAGCAGGGTGAGTTACAAAGCAGACCCTCTACCATGACAGGCAGACAGGTTCTCAGTTCTATCCTAACAAGTTAAGACTATCATTCCCTAATTTTCCCTCCCACAGCCTACTTCCCAAATGCTAAGGAATGCAAGACATGCCTGTTGCCCAAATCTTGGTTCCAGACCTGACTGTTGTCAAGTCATGTGGGCACTTATCTAGCAAAGGAAAGGAGTTGGAAGTGTGTGGATGGAGGATAGGTGAGTGTGGTGGGAGATCAGCTGGAAGCAGTAAGGTCAGATTGTGTGAGAGAACAGCAGCTGGAAGGGGGTTGGGGCATCGCTTGCGTATGGGGGAGAGGGTGGGCACTGCAGAAGGGATAAGATCTCCTTTGGAGAAAGATTAGCAGATAGGGGACATGGGCAGAGCGGAAGAGCAGAGGACCAACCTAGCCAGCTTCAATTCCTCAATCCAATTTGCAGACTCCCCTCCACTCATTGGTGCATTCCTGGCTAATGTGTGATGATAGAACAGTAGCAGCAGTGTTTGCCTGTTGGTGCACACTGGCCCCCACTGAAATCTTGCCAGTGCAGTCTCTACATACTAGGATGCATTAGAGCCGGCCCTTCCGTTCTCAGGTTACCAGCTTCCTTTTTATAGAGAGAACATTTTAATCCTCTCTCATCCGGCTGTATTCGTGCACCAGTCAGGAAGTTGCCATGTGGGAACGGTATGTTCGCCTGCTCCCCCCTCTAAGGCTGGATTCTTGGTATAGGTAAAATTGCAGTTAGTGCGATGACAAAGGCAGGGTCACATTGAGTTTCTCATCAAGATAGAGCTGCAGGCAGCTGGCAACAGGACAGTTCAGGGCTTTAAAGCTTGAATTGATGCAGAATTGAATGGTAGAAACCCATGTCCTTGAGATTATGAGGAAACACTTGAGGAAGTTCAATCCTTTTCCCTCTGAGACTAGGAATGATGGGACCAGGCAATACCAGATGTGATGATGGTGTCGTGCTATGGCTGCTTACTCACTGGGAATTGGGCCGACTCCCTCCAACATCCAAATTCTTTTCACAGCCACTAGATGGGGGTAGCTTTCAGTCACTACTGACCTGGGTAGATTTGAATAGAAATGCCAGTCTCTGTAACCCAGTACAATTGGATGGAAGCATTCAGTTCATCTGCACTGTAACATAGTATAAATTAACCAAGACCACTCTATAGATAGTTTTTATTTATTTGAACTCATAACTACACCTCTCTGCAAATGCTGGGCATGTTACAAAGTGGCCACTCCATACAATCCTTTTAATAAAGCTCACACCTACAGCATTTCACATTTATTTAGGAAAAAAATATCAAGTTAGAAACAATTCTTCTTTCAGACCCTGTATTTTTCATTTTACCATTAAAACCATTTCCCGAAAGATGTAAACTCTTGGGAAGTCAGATTCCTGATTTCAGGAAGGATCTCACCTTGTCCCTTACAGGGTTTTCACTTGACAAACATCCTTGTGGTGGAAGAAAGTCCTAGGGAGCAGATGCTTCCATTGAAAACATAGTAGAGATACAGAAAATACATCCATAATCACACACACATCCTGCTCTAATGAGGCAATATGCATTTATACAGAGAAGGAAGTCATAGAGCATGTGATTATTAAGACACTAGGCAGAATTCATTTGTCTAGAGAAGAAACTTTACAGCACATGATTTTTTTAAGACACTTGAAAGCAGTCTATTTTGAAGGGGAAAGCACCATTACAGCATGGAGTCTGAAATGTAATTGGAATCTCTGGCATTTCTTGGTCAGCAGTGACTTCAGTCATTTGGGTAAAGGTGAGAGTCAGGAAATGGTCTTAAAAAAAAAGTCACTCATCTACCAGAGCATGAATGCAAAATTGACAAGTGGCAGTTACGGCAGAGTGCCAAGTTGTCGCTCATACCATGCATCTAACTGGGCAACAGCTTTCACTAAATTCACCAAAAAGCACGCTGGTATCTGCAATTCTAGTAGTATTAGGACAGTCCTACCCCTTTAAAATTCTTCCTGGTCTGTAAAGTGAATCTCACTCAATAGCACAGAAAGTCTCTAAAAAGGATGCTACCAGAGTGGGATATAGAATCAGAATATCAGGGTTGGAAGGGACCTCATTCTAGTCCAACCCCCTGCTCAAAGCAGGACCAATCCCCAGACAGATTTTTACCCCAGTTCCCTAAATTGCCCCCTCAAGGATTGAACTCTCAACCCTGGGTTTTGCAGGCCAATGCTCAAACCACTGAGTTATCTCCCCCCACCCCTTTTTTTACATTTCAAAATGTTGAGGCAGAAAACCAGGAAAAACAATTTAAAAAATTGCTAGAGTCCCCAGTCTTTTACCAACTCTAGACATGCCTCTTCTGCTGCTCAGGAGAGCCTTTAAAGGGCCAGAATGGTAATGATTTCTTCATTGTTGTGTATGCATGACAATTTACAGACAAGTAAGTGGCTACTCCCTGCCCCAAGGAGCTTACATTTAAGCATCTGTTGGACCCAGCTGGGTGCCCACCCTGCAGCTCATCTGTCAAATGCAGCATGCTCCCCATCTATCATTACTCACATGACTATCCCTCACCAGCCTGCCTTGCTTTACTGCATCTCTATCCCTTTTTCACAGCCCCAAGACACTCTCTTCATGTCCAGTACTGTGGTGGATTTTAACATTTTGCTGCAAGTTTGCCCACCCTTAATCAATGAGACAAGGTTAAAGCAAAGAATGTGAGATAATCCACGCTCAATGGAAATGAAAAAGGGGGGCATTGCCCTTCTTGGACTTTCTGTTGCACTGAGTTTACTCAAAGGAAACTCCAAACCCAAGTAAATCTGAAGCTCATGCTGTTCTGTCCTCTTCATGGTCATACTTCCTGCTATTAGTATTTATATTGCTATAGTGCCTAGGAGCCCCAGTCATAGACCAGAACCCCATTGTGCTAGGCACTGTAGAAACACAGAGCAAAAAGTTAACATTGTGCTTTCCCCCTCCAAAGACATTCATGAGGTAATCCGCTCTGAGGAAGACTAGGACTGTAAACAAGAAGGTGGCCATTTAAGAGAGTGCATTTGCCACCAGAGTGCATTCTATGGCCACTTAGAACTTCCATGCAGTAGGAATAGAATTCAGATCCTCCTGCGGCAACAACACAGGCCTCTAACCACTTGAAGCTCTGTTTGGGCCCGACACGCAGTTGAGCAGCTCCAATTCCACCCACTAGATAGCACTGGTAAACACACACTAGTTCAGAGTTTTATTCCCACTTCACAGAGGGGTTAACTGAAGCATGGAGAGGTTAGGTGACTTGCCCAAGGTCCTGGTTCCTAGTTCTATGCTCTACACCACATGCCCTCTAGTGGCTTTTTTTGTGCCCAGAAGGCAACATTATCTCAACCTTTCCAAGTTCCCAACAGGACAGGTTTGTGAGAGGTCACTGCATGACACAGAACCCCTCCATCTAGGCTCCCCACAGCTCCTCTAAATGTATTTCTGCTACAGACACATTTGCAGTTAAGTAGCATTGAGGCAAGCTCTTGATGTGAGCATAACTCCAGTCCCCAGAGAAGTCAGATCATCATGCTCATCCCCTGGCATGATTATTGTGATCCATGTGACTGCTTTCTCATTGAAATGGGGATAATAAAGGGCCAGAGGTCTCCACATCTCTTGATTTTCTTCTTTCCTTCCCTCTGATTAGAGACAGAGGTTTCTCCCTTTTAAAGTGATCACAAAAAGGGGACTGCACCAGTCAGCAGCTCTTTCCATGTCACTGGGCTCCAAGCACAGCTGTTCCTAAGGCTCATTAATTATGCTCTGGGGCACAGAAGTTGCCACTTTAGCAAGCAACAGAACAGTGCAAAGAGGGGCATATCGACTTCAACTTGGGCATTGTATCATGAGTGGGTACGGTGATGGTGAAAGATGACAGACCAGCAGACTGGGGGCTGAATGTACAGTAAGATGGGGAGGGAAAGCTTGCCCTGCTATCTCTCCTCTTCCCCCCCCCCCTTTGGTAATACACTGTATCAACCCTCCCCTAAAGAGATGACCTCTAAGCAAGGAGAGGAGAGTTCAAGTCTCCAATCAGTCCTTGGTCTGTCTGCCACCAAGGGGGCCACTCAGTGACTGTTTTTGTGGAGTGGACACACAATAATTAGAGTGAGATTCCTCCCAGCTCGGCCTGTGCATCTCAGTCGAGATCTACAATACTCCAATGCTCTCCGAGCCCAGGGCTTATCTAGCCAGGCATATCAAATTACAGTGGTGTTTACAACACGCACAAACGGCTTGGGATAAGATCTGCCAAATGACATCAGTTGTGATTTCAGCTAAAAGTGGAACCCACCTATGTGTGGTTGAGAGGCAGGTGCACTCAGTCCACATGGGCCTCTAGCAACCCCACTGTAACCCCCACCAACAGTTTCATTTGCGAGACACAGTGGGGGAGGTAATATTTTTCATTGGATCAACTTCTGTTGGTGAAAGGCATGGTTTTGAGCTTCCACAGAGCTCTTCTTCAGGTCACATGAGCTTGAAAGCTTGTCTCTCTCACCAAAGAGAAGATGATCCAATAAGATATTACCTCACTCACCTTGTCTCTCTAATATCCTGACTATACAACACGGCAACCAACATTTTCATTCAGCAGTCTTCTGTGAGGCCAACAAACCCTCCGCTCATCCCCAGGCCTCCGAGTGGAATCTTGCCTCTCCAGTTCCTTTGAGAAACAGGTCTACCGGGGGTGGAGCACATTCTCAATGATTGCGGGAAGAGAGTGAGCCATCTCCCAGGAGTACTATTATTCCTCTCTCATCACAGGGAGGGATATCACAAGCCAGTAGCAGCAGCAGACAAGGGTCTATTTACTTCCCACCTGGGCCACTGCCCCAGAATGAGTAACAGCTACTTGGGAACTTACAGCTTCCTTACTTGGAAAATATTTACCAGCTGTGTGATGCTAGCAATTGCTAATGGAACAAAAATATTTCAAGGGAGTCAAGCTCTTGGATCAACTCAGAGAAGTAAAGGGAAGAAATCACTGGCACAGAGGCAGGACCAGTCCTCCCCCTCACACACAGATGGAATAGTCCCTTTGGGGAGGGCTAAGAGAGGACAGGACCTCAAACAGCCCTATATATGTACTGCTCACAAAGGCACTTAAGAGAAGCACTAACAGCTGATGCAGCTTTATGGATAGGATGGAATGGAAGATTGAAAAATATGCCCACAAGAGAGGAGAGGTACTAATTGGTTCTTGAAGCTACCATGAGACAAAGCCCCTTTTAAACATCTTCCCCTTGGTCCATTATAATTGCGATTCTGTCTCTTGAAATAGCTTGCTCTTGGTACACATAGTTCGCCTCATCAGCAGAAGGCATCACATCATTTGTGAAATGCTGCACATGGGTAAGAGAGGGGAGTCTGTCCTGACCCCTGCAGTGTCCAGCCGAGGCCTGAAGCCTGGCATTTGATTATCTTGGCTCTGAAATCCAGATGTGGAGTTCCCACATTCTCAAAGTCTTGTGCTGTTGTTAATCTTGCTGAATTCTGCATAATTTCTCTGTGTGGAGGCAGGTGGGGGAGGAGTGTGATTTCGTCTCCCGGTTGGTGCATATGGCTAAATTCATTCTGCACCCTACTTTTGACCTCTGGTGTACGAGAGCTATCTGTACTTTAATGCCTCTTAAGACACCAATGATGGGCCCAGCCTCCAAGTCAGTAGGGAATAGCAATGGGATCCCTGTGGAAGGAGCCATTCACTTCCACAGAACATCACTGCGATCAGTGGGAAACGGGGGTCATACAATGTCTTCAGCAGAGCGCTGAGGAGTGGGTGACCCCAGGGTCAAGAACTGGCCCCAGTTGTACAGGAAGCCCCGGTTATACTTGCCCGTGTCTACCACAATCCCGCCCAGAAGCCTGCGCCCGGTGTCCTCCCGCAGAGCCAGCCGAGCTTCCCTCTCCGTCACGTTGTAGCTGATGTTCAATAGCTGGATGAGGAGGATGTAGCCCATCCCGGCCGTTACAATGACACAGTACCACACACACGTGAATGACAGAGCAGAGCTGGCAGTGGGGAAAGAGATGGGAAGGAAGCCATTTAATGTGGGCACAGCTGCTTTAATCTGTAGCTTCGGAGATTTAGAGAGAGATTTCCCCTGGTAACAGATCTCCCTTCTGTCCCTTTCCACATCTGCTACAACAGCCCCTTTCATCAGATGATCCCAAAGGGTTTTACAGACATTAAAGCCCCACAACATCCCTAATAATGATGCTTAGCACTTACACAGCCGTATACATTTCCAATAATAATAATACCCAGCTCTTATACAGCGCTTTTCACCAGTAGAATGCCATGTGTTTTACAAAAGTCAGTATCATCTTCCTTTTACAGATGGGGAAAGTGAGGCCCAGATTAGGGACTAATCATCCTCATAATAAAACTAAGCTCTCATCTAGTGCTTTTCATCAGTAGATCTCAAAGTGCTTTACACGGGAGGGCAGTATCAATATCCCCATTGTACAAGTGGGGAAACTGAGGTCACCACCATAGCCAGGATTTTAACCCGGGTCTCCTAAGTCTCAGTCCAGTGTTCCAGCCTCTAGGTCAGCACCGTATAAACATTAATGTTTTTGTCACTGTGCCTGGGAGAGAGGCAAGCACTAAGACCTTTTTATAGCTGGACAAACTCATGCACAGAGATGTGAAGTGACACGCTCAGAGTCACACCAGCAAATCTTCTGTGAAGCTGGATAAAGGACCCAGGAAGTCTGACTCACATTCTTTTGCCCTAACCACTAGATCACACTGTTTACAATCAAACTCTAAGGGGAGCTCAACTTATACAGTCACAGGAGGTAGCAGCTGCAGTCGGGGACCCACCAGCCCTCATTCCCTGTCTATTCACTGGATCTAGACACTCAAATACTCTAGACACTAACAGCCTCCACTCTCCCACACCAGTTGCATAGGAGTAGAAGGGGGTGAGCTTTCAGGGTAGCTTATAAAAAGCGCTACACTATGACGGCCAACCTCCGCATGGCGGCAACCAATTGATGTCCTGACTGACAAACAGCTTGGACTGGTTAGGTCTCTGCTGCAGTCACAAACCCAACCTCTCCATTGCCCTCCCACCCCCTCTCCTACAACTCAACCTCTTTCCTTCCCTACATCTCTGCCACTCCCCAGCTATACCCCACCCAGTAACCCCCCAAACTCTTGGACCTGGCATTTCATCTCCCAACCTCCCTGACCACTTCCTTATATATTGAATTCCTTCTCCCCACCCCCGACCTTGTCTATTTAGACCACATCTGGGTAGGAAAATTGCATGCAGGGCCATGAACATAGGGCAGGCGGTGGGGTGCATGAGAGAGTGCGGGGTGTGGGAGGGGGTGCAGTGTGCAGAAAGGGGCTCAGGGCAAAGGGTTGGAGCACATAAGGGGTGTGAGGTGTACTAGGGGGCTCAGGGCAGGGGGTTGGGGTGCAGGAGGAGTTCAGGCTCTGGCCCAGGTTACCTTGAGCAGCTCTGGGGTGGCAGAGGCGCACAGCGGGGCTAAGGCAGACTCCCTGCCTGCACTGGTCCCGCACCGCTCCCGGAAGTGGCCGGCACCATGTCCCTGCGGCCCCGGGGGCGGGGGGGGAATGGGGGCGTGGCAGAGGGTTCCATGCACTGCCCTTGCCTGCGGGTACCTCCAGCCAATGGGAGCTGCAGGGGGCAGTGCCTGCAGGAAAGGGCAGCGCACAGAGCCCTCTGCCCCCCACTTCACCAGGGGCCACAGGAAGGTGGAGGCGGCCGCTTCTGGGAGGGTGGCACGGGGACAGGGCAGGCAGGGAGCCTGCCTTAGCCCCACAGCACCACGGGGGTGGCAATCCCACGGGCCAGATCCAAAGCTCTGACAGGCCAGATCCGGCCCACAGGCCGTAGTTTGCCCACCCCTGATTTAGACTGTAACCTCTTCAAAGCAATGGCTGTCAGCTACTGTGTAAGCCGTACAGGATCTAGTCCAAAGGGGAGCCCATCCCAATGGGGGCTTCTAGGTGCTACTGGATAATAAATAAAATAAATAAATACTGGAACCATAGGACAACACAGAGGCAGTTGGGTGGAAGGAGGGTCTGCAGAGCTGGTGAAGGGGTGGTGGGATGCAGCCAGGCAACATGAGGGCTCCTGAGCACTGGAGAGGCAGCGGAAGGGAGCAGGTGAGGGTCTTTGGAGGGAGCCAGAGAGTAAGAAGAGAAGTCTGGGGATTCAGACACCAGGGATTGGTGGAGGTTGTCAGATGAAGAAGCTACAGTTTGGAAGACTCATACACTGAGGATGAGGTGAAAGGACAGAGCAGGAGGGACAAGCACGGAGGGGTAGGATGGTCTTGTGTTTAAGGCAAAGGACTGGGACATAGGAGAACTGAGTTCCAGGCCTGGCTCTGCCACGCACTGGGACCTTGAGAAACTAACTCTGTGCCTCAGCATCCCTTGCTGTAGAATGGGGACAGCACTTCTCAGGCTCCCAGGAGTTGTGAGGATAAATTCATTGTTTGTCAGGCACAATGCAGGCCACAGGAGATGGACTGGGGCCTCCGGAACTGGAAGCAAATAAAAGGTGGGAACTGAGCTACATGATCTGACCTCTGAGGAAGGACCCAGGTCCCCACCCCTTGCCCTGTCCCCGAAAAGATTTCTCACCTGTAGTCTGCATAGGTCTCTGGACAGTAGAACAGCGCTATGAACATATTTTGGCCCCTACAGATGGTGTCCAGGGTCAGTGTAATTCCGTAAACGGAGGTGAGCAGGAAGAGTGATAGCGCAAGGATAAAGGCTCGGTGGTTCCGCTCCCCTACGCAGTTGTTAATCCTCCAAAGGAAAGAACATTTTATAAAACTTTTTTTTTTTTTAAAGTAAAGAAAAAAGTGTCTCTCTCTCCCTTGACTGGCAGAGAATTTGGCTCCAAGGTGTGTCTGTATAATACACTTACCACAGTGCACAAAAATCCACTCAAGGGCACAGGCTAGTAGTTTAGGCCAATACTGAAGGAAATGTAAAAACAGCATATTCAGATGCTGCCAGTATCAATATAGCTCTGGGAGAGCCTCCCGCATCCTGTCGATTGCCTGCTGGAAGGCTCTTAGCCTTTCCTAAAAGCCTAAGAAAGATTATGTCTCCTTGCTTGATATGGCTGCACACCACCATCCCTGGGATCTCTGGCTGCATTTACACTGGTAATTTTAGGGACTCTCCCCCTGCTGCTGTAGCACCAGTGCAGCTCCAGTCGTGGAAGCAATTGCAGGAGTGCTAGTGTATCACAACATTTATACCTCCTTAGAGCACGTTTAAACATCATGGTGGTAATAAACCTGAGCCCTTTCTTACATCACTAGCACTCCCCTCAGTGGAACTGTACTGGTTCTACAATCACAGTGGGAAATTTCCCTAAAACTGTCATTGCAGACAGACTAGGGACCCAAAGACCAAAAACTGGTCTTGAAACAGATCTCCTACACCAGAGTTGGCTAGTTATCAGGTCACCCTACTTAGGACAAATGACAGCTCTCTGTACCAAGAGGAAAGGCACCAAATCCAAGTGGCAGCCCTATTTGGTAGCATCTGGATCAAAGAGCAACAACTTCTTTAACCTTAAATAACAACCTCAGAAGTCTGTGGCACCTACCAGACACAGTGATGGTCCAGTCTCCTTACACATATGCCACACAACCGGCAATGTCCAGCCCGAGGTGGCCTAATCAGCTGACATTTGGTGCACCAGTCCTCCTTTGCTTTGTCTAGTCCCTCGGCCAGCATTCTGGAATAGCCCTTGGCATCATCGTTCTTAGCATGACAGCTGGCAATGCCAGACACAGCCGCTCCGTGAAGCCCATTGGAGCTCCCCAGGACTTTCCTGTTTGGCAAGCCATTGCTGCCTTGGCATGGTGATTTGTCATTGCTCATTTGGCTGGCAAGGTAGCCAGGGTCTCTCTTGGCTTGAGACAGGGCCACAAGCATGAGAATTAGCCCACAGGTGAGAATAACCACCTGCGTGTACCCCACATGGCCTCGCGGAACCACTTCCCGGAGAAACACATAATACATGTACCCCAGAGAGAACAGCCCCAGGCTCAAAAAGAAGAGAGTCCGTCCCTTCCTCCTGTGTGTGAGGTAGTAGTACCACAGCACCACCACAGGAAGGGATGTCAGAATAGCAAGTGCCAACAGGAAGTGCAGAGCTGCTACGTGGAGGAAGACTGGCAGCAGGACGAGTGGTGGGAGCAGGGTGATATTGATCTTTATGGCCCCCTTAAGCCAGGGAATGCGGAAGCGATCCAAAATGGTGTCTGCAATTCTCTCTAAAGTCCCCGGGGGCAAAGATTTGCACGTCAGCCACCTGTTAGGGAAAAGCACAGATTTTGCTCTCATACATGACACTTCTGTGCTGTTTGCTCCCCCCTTAGTTCAATCTCTCCTTACAATCCATCAGAACCCACAAGATTCAATCACTTCACATCAATCACATTGACTTTCACTCCCCATTTCTTTAGCCTCTTCCTGTTCTATGCCCATGTGATGTAGCCTGTAATCTTTCTGGGACAGGAGCTGTGCCTTTTTAAAGAAATCTCTAAAGTCCCATGCAAGGTTATTCTATTAATAATATTAGGCCTTTACACTCTCTAACTTCTGTGATTCCATCTACCCACTTCAACAAAATCTAGCCCTGATTCAGAAACCAGCTGAATAGCAGCTGTGAAACTGACAAGAATCAGGTCTGGGTGTCCACAGATCTCTGGCTCTGGGGCAGTCCACACTGTGGCACTTACCCTAATGCTGCAGACCCTGGAAGTCCTGGGTCTCTAGCAGCCCTGCATGCGAGCTGGCAGGAAACCAGGCAGGCAGCAACCCTGCCTGTGGTTCAGTGAAAGTTCTTTGAACCCAGTAGGTTTCCACAAAACATTTTGGGTTTGACAAATGAGAATTTTCTGCTGAAATCCTGTTTTGCCTGGAAATTCCCAGCCAGCTCTATTGCCCCAGCCTTTATCCTAACTGGGCAGAAGGCTTTTGACATTCCCGAAATGGCCAGGCACTTGTCAACTGGCACAGACAACCACTCCTATCGGACAGGGAGATGTTTAAAAGTGCCAAATGCGTAGACTGGGTTTCCAAAGCTGAGCCTGACCACACAGTGCCCCATTCTAAAGAAGCTGGCGGGGGGTGGGGGGGAGACACTCAAGATACCATGGTCATGAGCGTGGTATGAGCCCCCCTATGTGAAGGCAGATTAAAGACCAGGCTCTTTACCTTTCACAGCCCTCATCGAGGTCCTCGCAGTCACAGAAACAGGCCACTAGATGGTTCTTTTCCCCCGTCCGGTCAATGTACTCGCAGCAGCAGAGCGGCTCCTCCATCTCGGACCCTTCGACCTTTTCCCTCCTTTTCCCAGGTTTCCTGCAGCTGATTCCTCAGGCAACTGTGGCTCCCGCTTGCCCTGGCCAGCATGAGATGGAGACTCCCGCGGGGAAGGGTACAGGGACCCAGCTATCCCGGCACTGCCGAAGTTAGGAGCCGGCTCTTTCTGACACAAAAGCAAGACGTGAGTTGAAAAGGGGCTGCGGGGCCAGGCGCGGGGCTTCAGGGGCAACTCATCTGCTCCCTGGCTTAGACCAGCAGCCCCGGGGCCCCACTGCTCTGGCCAGCCCGTCGGAGGAAGAATGTGGGGTCCCAGGTGCCCCCTGAGCTCACCCAGCTGCTCAGCCCGTCCCCGCACACCCACCAGCCCTGCTCCACCCGCGCCCCAGCCCCACTCGCCATTCACCCCGCACACCCTCAGGGGAGCAGCTGTGATTGGCTACGCCCCCCGCAGGCGCTCACCCCCGTCACTCACCTCACGTGAGCGGGGCGCGCCCCGCCGCCCCTCCCGGCTGAGGGTGGGCAGCAGCAGCAACAGCGCTCGCCGCCACCTGCGCCCGCTGCTCCCTCGCCTCTGCCCTACCGCTTCCGCACAGCCTCGCCTCCCATGCAACGTCAGCCGGGACGGCCCAATGCCGACACGGGCGGGGCGGGGCCAGCCATGACGCCACGGCAGAGGCCCGCCGGCTTAAAGGGCGAGGAGGGTGGCGACAGGTGGGGGCGCAGCCTGGCACAGAACGCTGTGCAGACGCTACGTCACAGAGCCGGCCGCGCGCGTGCTCCCTGCCCCGGCCGGTACCCGGCCAGCGCCGCACGCGCGGCTGTAGCTTTGCCCGGCCAGGCTGGGGCGCTCCGCTCCTGCCGAGCGAGCCCGGGTCGGGCTGAAGGAGCCGCGAGTTCCTCTGCGAGCCAGCGCCGAGGACCCGCCCCAGACGTTGCATCGGTTTAACTAAGCGGGGTACGTGGCCCCGGTGCAACTCCGCGGGTGGACGCTACCGCTGCTGTCAACAGATGGGCCGGCGCCACTCACGCTTGCTCCGGTTTGACGTCGCTGTATCCTCGCACCGCTGCATGCCCCGCTAGTGACTTTTGAAAGGCGCAAAGGGGAAGGAGCTGCCCAACAAAATAGCAGCTGATCAGCAAGACACAGCACGTCCCTGCTGGTACCGTCTTGCCAGGGGCAGTTTGCAAAATCAAAACTGTTCAACAGAAGGCTGGACACAAAGGCTACCGGAGAATCCGACGCACCGGCAGCTGCAACAGAGAGGAGCAACTACAACTATCGTTCCTGCTCAATACACAGTGCTGGGAGGTTCTTGGTTCTATTAGACATTCATAGTGACAGTATAGTGTGAGTGGGTAGGTAATGCCTATGGCCCCAAACTCAAACCAGAGTATTTCAGTCAGTAGTAGACAAGCACCAGTCTTGCCTCCTAACGGCTAAAAACGAGCTGCCTTTACCCAAGTGCTTACAAAAAGAAAGCTTATGCTCCAATACATCTGTTAGTCTATAAGGTGCCTCAAGACTCTTTGTTGCTTTTTACAAAAAGAAAGGCAGGCTGGCCACGTGCAGGGTCAGCTTTAGGCTGATTCAGCCGATTCCGCTGAATCGGCCCTGCGCCTAAGAGGGCCCCGCAGCTGTCCACCCCACCCCAGCTCACTTCCCCCTCCTCCCCTCCCCAGATGTTCGTGGGAAGTCTGAAAACAAGCAGGGGCAGGTGGCAGCAGGTAAGCTGCGGGGGCGCAGTCCGGCCCCGGCCGAGCACCCCCAGCCCAAGCGGCTCTGGCCCGGCTTGGGCCCCAGGATGCTGGCCCCGGCCCGAGCGCGCCAGCCCAGTGCCGGCTGAGCGGCCCTGGCCCGGATCCAAGCCCCGCGATTAGGGTGACCAGACAGCAAATGTGAAAAATCGGGACAGGGGGTTGGGGTAATAGGAGCCTATATAAGAAAAAGACCCAAAAATCGGGACTGTCCCTATAAAATCGGGACATCTGGTCACCCTACCCGCGATCCCAGCTGGAGCGCGGCCCAATTGCTGGGGGCGGGGCTTGCCGCCTCTTGCTAAAGCCGGCCCTGGCCACCTGCCAATACATAAGGAGCGGCAAATAATGCCTATAATTGTCACAGACTTGGCTCATTCCAGCGAGTAGATACAGAGCAAGGCACTGAACTCACACTTTCTTTGCCACACGGTGCTATAGGTCTGCAGCACCATCTACACTACAACTGCATCAGGGACCTGGTAACAACTGTGGCCCTTTGGTTAGAACAGCTCTAGTTTGCAACACAGACAAGACCATAACTGTACTAGATAAAAATACTTATAAAATACTCAGCATCCCTTCTATACTGGAAAATAGACTGGGTCAGGGACAACTATAACCAGGTCCCCGACACAGTTCATAGTTGTAGTGTAAACAGGACACTGGTTTTTACAGGATATAGTTCTGTTTTAAAGGAACTCCAAAATACAATATACACTGGTCAGTAAATGGGTTTGTAGCACAGTTCATACTGGACAGGGAAATCGTGGCCCTTCCTCCACTACAAAACAGCCATCTTTCACATACTTGTAACCTAGCCACATTATAATATAGTTGTTTCTTGCTTGTGTGAACATAAAACCAAACCCATGACACAGTCACATCAGGAAACCACCTTTGAGGGTTAAAATACATATATAATGTGTTGTTTTGCTGTCCACAAAGACATGAAAACCATAACACAGCTGGGGTACAAGCATGTTTTTCAAGCATGATTATACATGCCAGTTTCTCTAGTGTAGAGTTGGCAATGTTGTAGCAGCAGCCATGGTTAACCCTGGTTTAGGTTTTTTAGGAAGTTGCTAACAGGGCCAATATAAGGGCCTCCTCAATTTTTGTTTTCTAATCTGGTCCTTTCCCAATGTCTATATGTCAGACCATTTGCAAAGGCTAGAGATAGCAGAGACAAGATAGCTTCCTCACTGCTGGGCATCACACCAAGGACTCAAGGAACAATTTATCCTGGAGTGCTGAAATTTCATTAGGCAAGCTGAACAGATGTGGTGGGGTAGGGTGGGAGGAATTACCACAGCCCATCAGTATGCAGAACAATTTAATAAGAGATTAAACACAGAGCTCTTTCACTGTGAGTGAAACAAAAAAATACAGTCTTAAAAAAATAAATATGGGTATTTCAAACTGCTGACTTGTTTTACAGAGTATGTTTGTCTATGAAGGAGCATATGAATACCCTGGCTATGTGAAACCACTACCTGCTGTTATTTCTTTACAGAACATCCCCTGTCCTGCCCCTGCTGTAGCTTAGTGCCAATGATTCTTCAAATCAATATAAAAGAGTTCAGATTTCATTAGATACAATCATTGCTGTGCTGAGGTTGCTCTTCTCTGTAATTTGCACATCACAGTTACACAGTACAGTACAATGTTCTCACTCATTTATACCTCTGGCTTGTTCATAAGAAAACCACATGTATGGGGGTGGTGGGGAGAGATTCTCAGAGTTACAGGACCTCAGAACTTGCCCTGTTTTATCCAGAGGTCTTTATTAGCTGCACCAGCAGCTGCTGAGCAAAAAATAGTAAAAAAGTCCTGAGACAACAGAATGTCAAAACCCCCACCCTCAAACAGACATGCAGCATCTTCATTCTCATGACATCTTGAGTTATGGGCGTTGATAATGTTAACTCTCAGTCTCATCACTCTTGGTCTTGTTCAGGTGATCAAAGCTTCTCTGAAGCATAGAAAGGGAGCTTTTCAGCTGTGGAGATACAACCCCCAGTCCCCCAAAAGGATATAAATTATGCTGCTGCAAGGATAAGATGTAAATGTTCTATTTTTACATTCAGAATAATTCCCTCCCACCCTTTCATATTAACAGTAGTTTGCACTAAATCATTTATATTACAGCTGCTAGGCAAGCACAGTACTCAGCATAGACTGTCATTTCTACGGAGTTACAGAGCTGTCCTAAGTTCTGTTACCCTGCTAGACTATGCTGCAGTAGCACTGGCTACATTGCAAGAAAGAAACCATCACATTGTCATTTTTAACATAGTTGCTGCACATGGCAAATACCGAAAGGAACACGGCAACAAGATGTGCCCTATAATAGAGGCATGATGCCTTCAGTGTGCTTTAAGGCACAAGGGTGAAGGCAGAAAACTGCCAGCACGCAGAAAGGGCACAATATTATAGCAATTTAAAGTGTACCTTGACTTGCACAGGAAAAAAGTGGAGGGTGATTTTTTTTTTTTTTTAAGATAGGAAATGTGAAATTCTCACTCAATATATTTCAATATTTAATTTTCTATGTTCTTTAAAAATACCATTTTAGCTATTTGGAATTAACTACTGTCAGAATGGTAGGAAGTTAGGAAAGAGGAGAGTCAGAGTCAGAAAGATAAGAAAAAAAATATGGGGAATCCGCTTCTACTTTATGAGATTTCCATCACTCATTGATAGAGATACTTTTGTAATTGTGCTAGAAGTGGTTAATATCAGATCAGCAGCAATTTATGGGCAGGGTACACCTGTGAACAGGGAAGAACAAAAACTACCATTGTCTCATGTGATTTTCCTTGGGAGCATGGGGAAAGGTTGATTAAGCAGCTGACGGGCAGGAGTAGCTTGGAGCTCCTCCACAGTTTCTGTACCCAAACAGACTCTTCTATCCCATTTCTATGATTTATAAATAATTAAGTTTAAAAGGTTAATAGGCTAAAAAGTAAAAAAATAAAATCAGTCAATTTTGCAATCTTTCATTTGCTAAGCCATGGCTTCTCAATCCAGCGGTCTGCACCCTCCTTGTTTTTATAGCTCGATGGAAGTGGGGCGGGTCCCCAAACTTTTTCCTGTTACAATATAGGGCCATAGTATGGAAAAGTTTGAAAACCACACAGGGCCGCCCAGAGGATTCAGGGGGCCTGGGGCAAAGTGGGGGAGCTGCGGCGCTTGTACAGACCCGGCGGCCGTCCGGGTCTTCGGCGGCATTTCAGCAGCAGGGGGCCCTTCAGTCACTCCGTGTTTTCGGGAGCACTGAAGGGCCCCCTGCTGCCGAAGACCCGGACTGCTGCCGGGCCAGGGCTCGCGGGGTCCCTGTGGGGCCCGAGGCAAATTGCCCCACTTGTCCCTCCCCCGAGCGGCCCTGAAACCACAGCATTAAGCAACTGGAGGAGCCTGGAAAGGAGGAAGGACGAAAGGAATGATCCCACAAATATCTGCTCTCCCTCAAACACCCTCTAACAGATATTTTAAAAATGTGGAGTTTTTAATATAAATACTGAAATGGAGACAGAGCCAAATATCTGCACACTGATGCCACTGCAGGTGAAGCCAGCTCATCTTCACCTGTTGCCATCTTACATACACATAGAGCAAGAGGGATGACCAAATAAAAGCCTTTGGCACCCTGCACAAAAAAAATCCTCAGAGGAAATTGAGCAATTGCCCAGTGCTCTCAGAAATAAGAGAATGGAGCCATTCAAAAGCAATCTTATCTTAACTTTTCCTGGGTTCACAAATGCGCCAAAGCCACCTCATAACCAACATCAAAGGTATTTGATAGATGTAAAAGGATCAGCATGGACACTTGCTCTTTGTCCATTGCAAAGGGGAGATCACAGAATAGTAGAAACGTAAGACTGGAAGGGACCTTGAGAAATCATCAAGTCCATTCCCCTGCTCTGAGCTAAGACCAGATAAACCTAGACCACATCACTGACAGATGGTGTTCCAACCTGTTCTTAAAACCTCCAATGATGGGGATTCCACAACCTCCCTTGGAAGCCTACTATAGAGCTTAACTACCCTTTATAGTTTGAAAGCTTTCCCTAATATCTAACCAAAATTTCCCTTGCTGCAGGTTAGGTCCATTACTTCTTGCCCAACCTTCAGTGGATATGGAGAACAACTGATTCCTGTCCTCTTTATAATAGCCCATAGCATATTTGAAGACTGTTATAAGGTCCCCCCTTTGGGTTTCTTTTTTCAAGACTAAAACAAAACAAAAAACTAAGCATATTTAACCTTTCCTAGTAGATCATGTGTTCTAAACTTTTTATCATTTTTGTTGCTTCCTCTGGACTCCACATCTTTCTTAAAGTGTGGCACCCAGAATTGGACAGAGTACTCCAGCTGAGGCCTCACCAGTAGAGCAGAACAATTACCTCCTGTGTTTTACACACAACTCCTGTTTCTACACCTCAGAATTATATTAGCCTTTTTCACAACTGTATCTGAGGTCCTGTCCACACTGTAGCTTGTAACAGTGTTTGAAACCATTCCCAAACAAGCTTACAGCCAACAGCCTCGTTTATGATAATCTACCAGCAAGACCAATGCAGTCTCTCTACTATATTCAAGCTTAAAATGAAACTGACAATGGTCAAGGAAATCTGTGGTCTCCAGATAACACCAGAGCTGCCTCACCACAACTTTCACCAAAACAAGGGAGCAAAGTTAGAAACAAAGATGTCATTGGAAAGGATTATCCAGATCAAGAGGGGGGTTCTTAAGTGTCGGTCTAAATCACCAGTTTGTGAGATGCTGGTGCCTTTCCTGCCTGATGGTCTCCCACCAACAAGTGGACCAAATATTCTTCCACTAGGATTTGTAGTTCAACGCCCCTGTGGCATCCTAGAACTTCACTGAGCAAGACAGGCTGAGTTTCAGCCTGAGAAGACTTCTTGTTTGTCTCCACTCCTGCATTGATTGCTCTCGGAAAGGCAGCCAATCCAATCTGAATCCAATTATCTTGAGGTAGCCAGATAACCCCTCACAACATGACATTTTCCACTGTGTATCCAAGTCCACTCTTCTTACAAACAACTTTCATTTGGAAACAACTTGAAATCCAGTGGCTGTATGATGCTTCCTGCCAGGACTTTATCGCTAGGCCATACTAGGATAGAAGCAAACTCAAATCTACCTGCCTACGTTCCCTTTTTAAGCATTTTAGTATGATATGCCTCAAGCTCCTGGATTCCCGGAGTTATCTATGCTGGCAGATATGATTTCTGCCTTAGCTCAGGGTGATCCAAGGAAGCAGAACTATACATTATGGGAGAAAAAAAATTTAAAGGAAAATTTAGACAATGAAATTTTGCCATTTGTTAGATCTACCAGGCTGTGGAACAGTCTCCTAAGAATAGCGTTGAAGCCCAGTCATAGGAAGCTGAACTAAGCAAACCAATGGGGCACGTTCTCTAGGGAAGAATCCACCACTGGCAGGAGGAGGGACTAAATTATTTAATAGGTGTGCTCTGCTTCCAATTTTTATGATTCTTCAAAGTGCAATGAATATATCAAGTCAATGTTTTTTTTTCTATTTCTTCTTCTGCTTGGCCAGTGCTCTAGGCAAACAGAAATACAGAGTGCTCAGGAAACAGGCAATGTGTATAGAAAGACAAATGAAGCCCGGCAAAAGAAAAGGGGCAAGGCCTGAAAAGGTTGCCACTTTCTTTACACACCCTGCTGCAGCTTTATTCTTCCTGAAGACAGGCAGCCACAGACCGGCTCATTTATTTCACAGAGCAAGACACTTTTTAAAGGGGATTTTAAAACTTTTGAAAAATGACCTCTATGTTTTGTTTCCTCACTGCTACCTCAGAAGCAACAAAAGCATGTGTGGGGAGGAAGCCTACCTGTTCAAGCATTGCAATAGAGTCTTGCAGCACTCCCTTCACCTGCTGAACCTGTTCCTTGTCACGCTGAGGGATATCCTCTCTGGACACCATGTCTGGGGCTAAGCTGAAAAGGGAACATGATGAGAAACATCAATACCATGGAATAAATAGCTGTACATCCATACCCAGCAAGCACTGGTCTCTACCTGCACTCATCAGCACTTTTCAAGCCAGGACCACATTAAAACTGTGTACAGTTACATTTGAAACCATGTTACCTCTTTCTTAGAGATGTTGCCTTAGTGCAATTGTATACACCGGACACTAAGAGGGAACATGCATGTAATTAAACTGAATTCCTCAGGCTTCTAAACAGGAGTAAATTCCTCCATATGAAGTTGAAGTGATCTAGTTCTTCTACCAATCTTATATTGCAAAGGTCTGTCCTAGCACAAAATTAGCAGGATTGTCATTCTCTGTCCCTGCTAAAGATTAGGTTAGATTTTGAAACTCTGTCTTTCACTGCTATGTCCAACAGAGGTGAAGCAAGACCGGTGTCAAGGTCTGCATTAAACAAATGGAAGAGGGGTAGCCAAAGGCATCATAAAGTCATGAACATATCAGCCCTCCCAATAAAATCCTTTAAATATAGAGATACCAGTTCCCAAATTGTCTCCTCCAAGTCAGATACACAAACCTGGTTCTTGAGAATCTTACGTCCGTTTGCAAACATTGTAATGCATTTAATTGGATAACATGTGAACAGTGTTTGAAGATGTAAAGCACAACAGAACTGCTAAGTGTTAAATTACATCACACTCCAAAACTGGTCACTTCATCCTTTTAAAAAGTGAGCGGGACATGAACTTTGAGACATTTGTACCTTGCAGGGATCAGCAGAAAGGAGGAGGCTGTAATTAAGTGTAGATCTCCATGAGACAAGATGGAGAAATACAGCAGGGTAGACTGTGCAGAAAGGGGCAGGCTAATCCTAAAATGTCTTGGAGAGGGAGAAAGCCAGTGGTGCAATGTGAAGCCATTTCCTGGACAGCAGTGTCAACTGTAAAATGGCTACAGGTCACAAAAGTATTTAAAGATTTGCCTCCTGAAATTTGCTTGTTATGAGTCCAGTCCAAGTTATCAGGTTCTTATATCTGGATGAAGATGAGGAAGAATTCAGTCAGAAATTCACTCACTTTAAAGACTTCTCATCCTGAAGGTGGACCCGGTAAAATGACTGAGCTGCACGCTCTATCTTTGACAGTTTAAGGAAGAGAGTCACATTCAGCAAAACCAAGAGCAGCAAACTGTATAAAGAAAATCAGACTGGTTTAATCATTGCTTATCATTTTGCTTCTGCAGCATTACTAGGGCCATGATGGCCAGAATGAGTAATGTTCTATCCTCTCTGAACAAACCCTCAGGAAAGAACCTGAGAAAGCAACATGCGGGAATTTGAAGTATCAAGAGTATCTGAGTGGGATATATTAGGCTGTGAAATAGTCTTTCAAAGAAAGTGGTGGAAGTCTCATCCTTTGACATTTTTAAAACTAGAGTGGATGAATACTAGAAAATGTAGCGTACGAACAATCATGAACTAGCAGCAGCAGCAGACTAGTTCAACCGCTCAGCTTTTTCATTCTACATACCACGCAGTAATTGAGCTCCTCCCGTGGAGTCTTCCACCCATTCCCCTGGCTGCTGGGATCGCAGGGACCACCCTGATCCCTTGCCCCTAAGGCCAGCCCTGATTAGGACCCCACTGTGCTAGTGCCATGTAAACACAAAGAAAGAGAGAGTCCCCTTACAATCTAAGAATGATGAGCAACAAAGGGTTTTACTCTGAAGACTACTAAAGACGACTCCACTAGTGGCCCATATACCATAGGCTTGAGAAGCACTGGACTGCATGAATAGTCTTTTCCTGCTTCCATATAGGTGTAAATAAGATTAGCTCTCAGACATCAGTCAAATTGTGGTTTAACATCAGTGAGTACTTACAAGATGCTCATTACCACAATGATGGCTGTGGTCTTTCTTGCAGCATCCCTTTTCCTTCCTGTAGGGCATGGAAAAGATCAGGTTAGAAATGCTCAGCATTAATTCTCCTAAATAGGAGTCTACAATGCACAACAAGAGGTGGATTAGATGGCAGCCCCAATGGACAGACACACCAGCTGTGTGCAGTTTGGGATGCCCATTTATGCACATAACAGAAACTATTTCTCTATCCATCCCAATGGAGGAATCAGCTGGAGAATCAAGTTTACATGTCCATCTCTTATGCTAATGCAAAGCAGTGCTGTGAAGTATGTTCCTGAGTTAGGCCTGTTCTACACTTAAAACTTAGATTGACCAGGGGTGTGAAAAATTCATGCCCCTCAGAAACATAGTTACGCTATACTAAACCTTGGTGCAGACACTGCTAGGTCGGCACAAGAATTTTTCCATCGACCTAGCTACTGCCTCTTGAGTGGGTGGATTTACTAGAATGACAGAAAAACCCCTTCTGTAACTGTAGCAAGTATCTACTCTACAGCAGCACAGCTGCAGCTCGGCTGTGTAGACATACCCTTAGACCAGTGGTTCCCAAAGTGGGGTTCGCAGAACGTTTCAGGGGGTTCGCAAGAAAAAATTCATTAATGGCGGCCAGAGGACTCTGCTGGGACCCAGTTGCAGGGCAGACAGCCGAGCCCCAGGGAGAGCGGGGCCGGGCAGTTTGAGCTGGCAGCCCAAGCCCCTCCCCTGTCAGCCAGGGAGCCAGCAGCCCGAGCCCACCCCGTCAGCGGTGGAGCCAGCAGCCCGAGCCTCGGGGAGAGCGGGCAGTTTGAGCCGGCAGCCCCAGCCCTCCCCTGTCAGCAGGGGAGCCAGCAGCCCCGAACCCCAGCACTCCATGCGGGGTGCAGGTGGCAGCTCGGATCCCTGTCCCTGTCAGGCAGGGGAAGTTTGCATCCAGGGCAGTCAGCAGGGGGCCACGCTGAATGTGGGGGGTGGTCCAAGCTAATTTGTCCCTCCCAGGGCACCTTCCTCGGCGGAAGAAAAGCTGTTTGCGAGCCAAACCAGCCAGAAGCACGTTGTAGCCAGTGTAGGAGTGTTAAGGTGTCTCAGTAATTGTCCTTCTCTCTGGAGGGCTGATTTGCTTCAGTGAGTGAATCTTCTCAGTTTCTAGTTTGTTGGTTGTTAGCAGTCTCTCTCTGTTATTTTTATTAGAACTTTTGTACACAAGTTCAATGGATAAGTGGCTGAAAAAGGAAAGTGTAAAGACGCTGGAATCAGCTGGTGTTTCCTCAAGTCCACACTGTGGAAAATCTAAGTCTAATGATCACGATGGTCCTGGAAAGTCACTTACAAAGAAAAGAAAATATGACGATGATTATATAAAATATGGCTTTACATGCATTGGTGATCAAGAATGTCCAAAACCACTGTGTGTGATTTGCGGTGATGTTCTAGCAAACAGCAGCCTCAAACCTTCTCTACTTCGGCGCCATTTAGAAACTAGGCATCCTACACAACTCGACAAGCCTGTTGATTTTTTCAAGCGAAAATTAGCTGAGAAGAAAAGTGACATTACCAGTTTTATATCCAAAGCAAGTACTGATAATGAAAATGCACTTGAAGCGTCATACCGCATGAGCTACCGAATAGCAAAAGCATCAGAAGCCCATACCATAGCAGAGAGCTTGATTGGTCCATGTATAAAAGATGTAGTTCATTGCATGCTCAGAGAAAAGGCTGCAAAAAGGATTGACATGGTACCTTTGTCCAATAATACGTTGTCACGAAGAATTAATGACATGTCAAATAATGTAGAGACCACAATTGTACATAGAGTGAAAAATAGTCTATATTATGCTATACAGTTGGATGAATCAATTGATGTAGCTAATCTAGCTATTTTGCTACTGTTTGTACGTTATGTGAATGAAGGTATGGTTGAAGAAGACTTGTTGTTTTGCCGACCATTGGAAGAACGTACAATTGGAGAAGATATCTTCAATCTGACTAATGCATATTTTCAAGAAAAGGAAATAGATTGGTCTCGTTGCCTAGGCATTTGCACTGATGGGGCCACATCAATGCCGGGGAAGTATACTGGATTTGTAGCTTGAACAAAAAAGGTTGCATCAAAAGTCTCTTGGACTCATTGCAGCATCCATAGACAAGCCCTTGCAACAAAACGCATGCCAGAGGGACTGAAGGAAGTGCTGGACAATGCAGTGAAAATGGTGAATTTCATAAAATCATGGCCAACAAATTCCAGAATATTTCACGTACTTTGTGAAGAAATGGGTAGTACACATGACTGTGTGTTGACCCATACTGAAGTCAGATGGCTCTCAAGGGGTAAAATCCTTGTGCGCTTGTTTGAGGTTAGAACGGAAATTCTAGTCTTTTTTCAACAGCCACCCTTTCCACCTTGCCAGCTGTATGGAAAATGTCTGGCTCCAGAGCCTAGCTTATTTAGCAGATATTTTCTCAAGAATTAATGACCTAAATTTATCTCTTCAAGGCCTCAATATAACAGTTTTCAATGTGCAAGAGCGAGTTGAATCCCTGATAAAGAAGTTGCAGTTCTGGGAAAGTTTTTTGGAAAACAATCAAACTGCGTGTTTCAGTAATCTTCATGACTTCCTGGCAGAACATAAACTTCAGTTGGATCAGTGCACTAAAACCAATATAATTGCACACCTAAAAGGACTTTGCACAACTTTCGGGGAATACTTTCCAGCTATGTCAGGCGATAATGACTGAATTCGCAACCCTTTTGATGATACCACTTTCTCAACACAGATATTAAACACCAAGGAAAAAGAGAAATTGATTGAGATCTCCTGTGATTACGAACTGAAAAGGAGTTTCAGAAATCTATCATTGATCAACTTTTAGCTGAGTTTAAGAAACAAGTACCCCTTTCTGGCAGAAAAAGCTGCTGCAGTTTTGTTACCATTTTCAACAACATACTTATGCGAGAAAGCATTTTCCTCGTATGCACATCTGAAAACCAAATACAGAACAGACTTGATGCCGAACCAGACCTGAGACTTTATCTTTCTTCAGTGGTTCCAGACTTCCAAGAGCTATGCAGAGCAAAGCAAGCGAATCCATCACACTGAGGAAATTTAAACTTAAATCCCTGGAAATATTCATTTTAGGAGGGGGTTCATGAGATGTCACAATTTAGTGAAAGGGGTTCACGGGCTGTTAAAGTTTGGGAACCACTGCCTTAGACAAAGCAGCTCCCAGTGGGTACTCACTTCCACATGCCTACCCGATCACATTGCCAATGCCGCACACCAGTAACCATTCCAGTTTCTTTTCTTGTCTATTGCACCAAAAATCAACCTGGTTTCAGTAATTATCATCCTGCAGAAAACACTTTAAATTCAACTGAGTGCAAAACCACTCCCCGTTGGACACCTTTGGGAATCAGATATTGGCATACGGCAGGATGAAGTGTACATTTCCTCTCAAACTGAAAGAATGTCACCCACCACCATCGACTGGTTAACCTAGAATTGTGTAAGTTACCTGATCTCCTACAATAGTTCCTAACATTGAGATTTCCTGGCCTGGCAAAGGAACATACATTCAGGCTGCCACATACAAGGAGACAAAAGCACTTGCCTGGAAAGCTGGAGCAGTGGTGGCAGATTAGGAATGTGGGAATTAACACAATTACATATGCTATTAACCCAAGCTTACTCTGGTATTCTCAAGGGCTTTTTTTCCTGGTTTGAAGTCTGTGTTCTCAGTTCAGTGGTTACAATTTAAGTTGTTTCATATAAGTCAGAGTTCTCTGGCACTCAGTGCACAAATGTTCCTCTTCTTTTTCAAAGTAGTTACTGTACGCCATGACTGATTACAAGTCAATCTGTCATGTCTAGTGGCAGGAAGGGGCAACAGTGCTAGATCAGCTTCGGTGCCCAGAAATGACAGAAGCAGCCAGGAGATTGAAAAAGAAGTCAGTTTAATTAAAAAATACAAAACAACAAGAAGATTTAGGATGATGAGTCCGGGGGGCAACTGTAAAATTGGAACTGTTTCAAGGACTGCATTCAGTTACCTGTGTAGTTAAAGTCCAAAAATTAAATGCTCTGGGATTTTGTGCAAGTTCTTAAAATCAGGTTGCATTGCTTTTCCTGTGCAAGCTTTGTGCTGGGTTTAGAGTTACCTTGGAGCAGAATACATTATAGATTGCACTTGAGTTCAGCAGATGCTTGTCACTGCAAAGAGGATCAGACATGCTCCAGATCCTGTATAGCCAAGCTTTAGTAATATAAAATAAACATTAACTATTAATCCAGCTGTCTTTACCTAACTGGGTCTAACCAATACACATAGTGGCATCACATTTGTTCTGTCTTACTAATTAAACACCCTCTCTAACACACACATTTGGACAAGCAGCTGAAATAGAAAAGATGCTGCTATACCCACCTACTATGTTGCCCTGGGACTCTAGTCCCATGTCCCCAGAAGAGTGCTGTGAAGAACGCTTAGGAAGCAACTCTGCCACATTCCGGTGTAAATTCCGTCGTCGTCTTCTTAGGGCAATAAGTTTCCCAGGATCTTCTATAGATTGGTTTATTGCATATTCTTCCACTAGCAGATCTGATTCTACAGTTGAAAATAAGTATTTATTTTTCCCTTCGCTTTTCAAATGGAAAGTTCACATTATCTGGCTATGATAGAGACAATACTAGGCAAGGCACACAAATCAATAGAGGCTGTTGTCTTCTAGAAAATATATATGATACATAAGAGATTCCTTAAACTGTGTACCATCGACTTGTACTAACATCATTACACTCGATACTTTACAGGTATGAAATATATACTTTTCCAGCACAGTAAAGCTTAATGTATTTGCTAAGCACTGTTGCTTTCTTTCTCATAGCTACAACCAAGGAAGCACATTGATTTAAATGGGAAATCAAATTAATGGATTTTTTTTGTATCCTCACACCTCCTTCTTGGGAGCTGACCCCCATCCCCAGGGCACAAGACTATTGATTGCTAAGAGGAAAATTTTTGTAGGAGCCCTTTGATAACATACTGGAAGCACAATACAGTGGCACCCCAGAGTTAGCAGTATATTGACCTAGGGGATCCTTTGACTTGAAGGAGACACAAAGAGAATCTCACACTTTGTACATTTATTTCTAGGAGAATCAGTTTCATGCCTACTAAAATTTACCAGATCCAGCCACAAAAAAGATTTCACCCTGTTACTACAAAAAGTAAATCCTCACCAAGTTGTTTGAAATTCTCCTCTATCCCGCTCCAGGTGTTCTTCTCAATTAGAGACTTGATGAGGCCCCATGGCTGCTTTTTGTATTTCACATCTGTGGAAAGCCTGCAACAGCACAGAATGGAATGGTAAAGTGAACGATAAATGGTAAAGTTAGTGGCTGTCTATAATCCAAAACAGTCACTATTATAAATAGGTAAGACATTGTCAGTTGGCAGCACTCACACTGAAAAGGTAGGGATTAGACATGGATAAAGAAAAACTGTAAACTGCCTTGCAGCTAGAGCTCTGTGGGAACTTGAATTTCCATTTCACAGGACATTCCACAATTTCAAAATTTGCTTTAGTTCCCAATCGGAATTTGTAATGTTTCATTTCGACTTTGACTTTTTTTAATATACACCTCTACCCCGCTATAATGCGACCCGATATAACAAGGGTTCGCGTATAGCGCGGTAGCAGCGGGGCTCCAACGGTGCTTTAAAGGGTCCGGGGCTCCGGCTGCTGTGGGGAGCACCGGGCCCTTTAAATCACCGCTGGAGCCCTGCTGCCCCTACCCCGGCGCCGTGGCAGCGGGGCTCCACCGGCGATTTAAAGGGCCTGAGGCTCCCCGCAGCGGAGCCCAGAGCTCTTTAAATCACCGTAGGAGCCCTGCCGCCCCTACCCCAATATAACGGGGTTTCAGCTATAACGTGGTAGGGATTTTTGGCTCCCCACAGGGAGAGGTGTACTTTAAAATAAATTTCAAAACAAAAAAAGTTAAAATGTTCCTTTCTGAAAATGTCAAAATGGAATGTTTTTGACCTTATCAAAATGCTTCTTTCTCCCCCAATTGTTTTAAACAGACTTTTGTTGAAATTAACACGTTCCCTTGGGAAGTTTCTGGTTTGATGAAACAGAATTTTCCAACAGAAGAAACTTTATCAGAAACTTTTCTACCAGCTCTAATTATAGCTCAGTGTTACAAATGGTGTTACATGCTGTATTTGCTATCGTCCAACACATACACTCTACATGCATTGCTTGTATATCCCTCTCCCCTTGAGATGTTATGATCACCATATATCTGTATAAAGAGGACCAGAGGGGTCTCCCTTCAGAGCCAGTCAATGCTGCTTCGTAGGCCAGGTTTACACTACAGACCTATATCAATATAATTGTATTGCTCAGGAGTGGGAAAAATCCACTCCCCTGAGTGATGTAGTTATACCGACCTAACCCCTTGTATAGACAGCATATGTTGATGGGAGAGCTTCTCCCAGACATAGCTACTGCCTCTCAGGGTGGAGAATTAACTATGCTAACAGAAGAAGCTCTCCTGTTCGTGTACTAGTGTCTTCACTAAAGTGCTGCAGTTGCGCTGCTGTAGCACTGTACATGAAGCAAGTCCTTACATTAGCTAGAAAGGTTGCTCAAGGCATTCAGTTTTCCCCAGGCAGAGAGTTCACCTGTTTCCCTTCATACTCCCAGTGCCAAAGATCCCAGCCTAAAATCATACCCAGGTTTGTTGAGCATTAACTGCTACTAAACCTATTCTCTTACACAGTGTGCTTCAGCTCCAAAAAGTGACTGTAAAAATGGTATTAGGAGGGTTCATGTTCATTATCTCTCAGTGCTTTTCACATCAAATGTGCTCAGTTTACAAGATGATTTTCATGACACCCAAGTCTGCAAAGTCAGCTTGGGATTGAGATTCAAGCTGGTTTCTCTTTCTCTTGAGCACCATCACCACTAGTAGAGGTGGTGCAGGCCAAATTCCACTTTCACTTACTCCTGGGCAATTTAATAGCTTCAAGTTATGCCTTTGGCAATGACAACTGTGCAGGAGCACGCACAGGTGTAATTTGTTGGTACTTGGTAAACAATTTCATGTAGAGTTCCCAAGGAAGAGTACAACCCAGCTCATTCTCTTGAAGCTATGTTGGCTGTGCAGGTCACAAGAGTAAAACCTTATTTTTGTCACTAAAAGCCACCAGAGCTGACTAATACTTGCAGGAAACACATACAATGAATAAGAAGGGGCCATTTTTACATATTTCTCACAATGGAACCACACTTCAAGGGAAGAAATTTGTGCAAAGAAATTCAACTTTCCCATGATGTAGGCACCTCTTTTAGTAAACACACCTCAGTGCATACAACATGGCTCTCCCGCCCCACCTGCTGCACACCACTCTGGCTCACCGTAATCTGCATTTCTGATTGGACGTGCGGGTGATGAAGTATCTGTTCACAGTGTAGAAGTAATCATGGTATGGGACATCATGTGTCAGCACCTCTGCGTCTACCCGGTAAGACTGACCTTTCTGGCTCAGTTTATTCAGGATCTACCCATAATAAAAGAAGGGGAAAAAGACATTTTAAATACACAGTCTCAGTTCTCTTTCCTTCAGTCTTTGGGTTCATCGTGCCAGCAAAACTACCACCTAAAAGCTACTGGCAGTAGGGAAAGAATCTGAAAGAGTTTGCGAAAATGAGACAGGTGGAGAACTCATGATGGTCACAGATAGGGGTCGGGGCTTGGCAACCACTGTCCTTCCCACATTGCCAAATGGGAGAAGGCTCCTAGTTAGCTCCCAGCAGGACAGGATGGTTTTGGTATGAAAGAGGAGGAGAACCACTGGTCTAAAACTCTCAGCATGGGCCTGGGGGCCAGGAACTCCTGGCTCTGCCTCTATCTCACTGTGTGACCTTTGAATAGTCATTTCACTTGACTGTGTCTTAGTTTCCTTGTCTACAAAATAAGGCTCACACTTACTCCCGCAAGGACTGTGGGGAAGAAGTGAGGTTTACGAACCTCTGTGAAGATGAAAGGCACTACATAAGTGTTTATTAAAGATGAGGAGGGCAGCTGACCATCATCACAAATGACACATTTAACTGCTGAGCCACATTCAAACTCCTAAACTCTGCTGTGTGGTCATCACTGTAGCAGATACTGAAGTGAGGGTTTCTCTTATTTTGGCATACATTGTGAATGCACACAGTACCTGCTTTTCTGTTGCAGTTGTGTACTTCCCAACGAGTGGATTGTTAATCATTATAGTGTAGGTGAGGGTCCTCAACTGATTGCCACTGCCGTCCATATTCCAAGGGGTCGATACAGCATCTAGTCACAAAATGTATAATTATTAATGTCCAACAATTTACAGGGAGCGGTCTCAATCCTTAACTTGGTTGAAAGTGGTTTCACAGTGAACAGGTTAAAGGTCTGCTCCTCTCCTTCGTGAGTTCCTGTATGTTTACTATGTAACGCAATGTAGAATCAGCTCATGTTACTCACTGAGGGATGCCAGAGAGCCTGATTCTCCCTTGCCTTGCACACCTTGTGTCATCATTCACACCTGTGAAATGTCAGTGACTGCAAAACACCATCACTCTGATTGGAGACCATTTCACACCAACTCTGAATAGGTGTAAACAAGGACACAAAGGTAAGGAAATGGAGAATGGGGCCTGAGTGTTTAGAGGTCAGAATTCCGAAGTGTGTTGGAGGAGGAGGAGGGAATACCTCCACACACACACGGTCTTGTCACTTTCTGCTTGTAACTCCTTTCTTGCTTTTGGACATAGGAGTTTTCCAGTGGAAAGGCCAGCCTGGAACCAATCCAGATGGTTGGTAATTTACAAGAATAGGGAAAAGTGACAGAAACACTGACCAGTATTTCTGGACTCTCATGTCTGCTAGATGCTAGAAGAGCAGAATACACCATGGGAAAAATTAAAGAAAGGCTTTAAATGAAAAGCTACACTGTGTTCCATCTGCCTAGGATGGAGGTTATAAAGTTCATTAGCATTAGTGAGATAGCTCTTGCTGATTTGCCTTAAAATCTGACACTGAACAAATATTACTCTCTTTTGGACTTTATCTTCTGTTTCTATGATCTCAATAAATAAAATTTACTTGCCCAGAAAATTAAAGCCTGTGAGTGTTAATTTAGGAGGATACAATGATTTATTCTACGTGCAAACTGTATGAACTTTACTACTACTTGAATATAACGATTTAAAAAAAAAAAAACCTATTGAGCCAATACCCTAATCAATAAAGCAGAGACTTTAAATAATTTAATATGTGATTGATTTTAATGTTGTAACATTAATATGTACTGTGAAGGTTCTACTCTGAAAAGTGAATGTAAAGAGGGTATTGTTTCTGTGTTCATTGTCTCAATAACTCCAGAACAAGCACACTCATTTTATAAATAAAAAATGTTTTTCTGACAGTCCTGAACACACACCCTCCTCTCTAAAAGTCAAGCTCATTTTTTTTGACTCTTGTATAAGCATTATTATTTTACAGCACCAAAAATATGCTAGACAAAGTGCAGCACAGATAGAAAGATATGGTCCTTGCTCCAAAGAAATTAAGATTTGATATTATCTAGGACATAATGAATGGAGTTAAAACAATAAAGAGGGTGTGGGGTGAGGACACACATAGGTTACAGTGATAAAATCCATGAAGTTAATCAATCTAATCTTGTACACACCTTGGTAGTTCAGTTAGATTTCTTTTCATTTTGAAGAAGAAAGATTTTGTAAAAAAGATCCTGCCATTATTACTCCTGGCCAACCCTATTACCGTCACATTCTTCCCTCAGTTACGCTTGTGCTAGCTGTTGTCAGTGAGGTAGTATAGATGTAACTGATTAGTCCTGTCACTGGAACATAGCTAGCAATTCTGATGCTGATGTAGTAGGTAGAAGAGACTCCAGCTCATTGTCCTAGAGCTGAACTTGGCAAAAAGAAGTAAAAGTGTAAACACTTATTACTTCGGTCAGAGCTTTGAGTCTTAACACACACAGGGAGAAGGAAAGGGCCAGGTTTACGTAGTCATTTTCAAAGCAGAACCTTATCTTTAAAAGCAGGTTTAATTCCCCCTTTATGGGCAGAACCTGTTGAGCTTTGGTTATTCATCTCCGACTACATTAACACTTCTCTCACCAAGATTGAGAATGTAATTTTTTCTAGCATAAATCTTTACATGAATTGAAAGGGGAAACTATATTACCTACTATATTCCTGGTGTTGAGAAATCTCTGCATGAAATGGGAATTGGTGAAAAGCATCTCAAACATCTTGTCTGCGCTGATATTGAAAACTCTATTAATAAAGAGTCTCCCGTGCAGGTCATTCTCAGGGACAGTCTCCTTGGCTGATAAGGAAATGGAGAGGAACAGGTTAAGGAAATGGATGGGACCCATCATCTGCCCACAGTAAAAAAAGACATTTTAATGCTTGATCCTCTGTTGTGGCTCAACCAATAACCAAACATTAATCCACATGTCTCTTCCACTCCCACAATCCTAACAGCACAGTATTTACCATTATGAGACAGCCCAGAGCTGGTCTTTCAACCAGTCCCATCACCTGTCCTTTCACCCATACTTTTCCATGTAGAAAGCCTCAGTTGGTGACAATCAGTCCCTTTCAATAGCATCACTTACTCCTTCAATAACATGGTCCCTGTCAGGTTAAAAAATCTTTCTTAAATGCATTACCAGCCCTCCTAGACCCATCTGAGGGGATTAGAATAGAAGGAATACTATGTTATTGATTTACTTGTCACTATTTACTCTAGGCCAGCTGTTTGCATTGTATACATCACTCAATCTGGACAATGTAGTCAGGGTGGTTTTCTAGTCCGGCTGGTTTTCAGCTTGCCATACTCTTGCAGGATGCTACAATGTTTGCTGTGTAAATGCTGCAGGAGACTACTTGTAAAACATATTTCATTGGCTTTTTTTTTTTTATTTGGAAAAAAAAATATTGCCCCTAACAAAAAATACCTTCCTCACCTACCATGTGTCTCTGTATGAAGGGGATATGCTCCTACCCTGTAATCCTGGGTCGGGCACTGGTACCTGCCCTACCCTCATCCCCCATTAACACAGAGCTACAGAGCTGTGAGGAGATGCTTTCTCCTGCTCCTGCATCCACTGTCCTGCTGTCTCTATGGAGCCCCAGTGCTGCTCCACTGCGGAGTTTCATTCTTTAGCTGCTGGGCTACTTGCTTTTGCCTTCACCCTCTGCTACCAGGCAGGAATGAGCTTTTGAGGTTTCAGATATGATAGCGGGGGGGGGGGAAGGATGGTTTAAAGGGAGGCTGGTGTCTTGACAGCTCATAATCTATTCTCTACCTCCCCTCCCCCATGCCCTCCCCCTGAGAATGCTTTAAGCCAGCTAGTATTCTAGTCCTGTATCTGTCCCATTCAAAACTTCCAGTTGTGATACGCAGACAAGTGACCCAAAACAAAAATCACCTTTATGATACCATCACATTTGCACTCCTGGGGTCCCAAATTCAAAGTTGAATGCCCTATTTACATCCTAAACAGGAGACTAAAATAAGGTTTACATAAACACATGCACTTCTCTTCCTGTGATATGTTCTGATTACAAAATATGCTTTTCCTGTTGTAAGTACAGGGTAGACCAGAAGATCAAGACCATGTTTACAGAGATGCCCATTTAGCCAACCAATTCTGTAAAGTGATTACTCACTATGGTAAGAATTTTTCTGCACTGGAATACATTACAAGGAGCCAGGACGTCAGGGAGTGTTTACAGCCTACACAGTGACATTTTTCAGTGTTTACTCTGGGTAGAGTTCCACGTAAATGCCATCAAAGCCCAGACTCTGGGTGAGCTTTACATTTATCATGTTAGCTTATACAGCTTTAACATCTAACTCTAACCCGCTTCTTGCCTTTTGTACTGCCTATTTACCGTCCTCATAGAGAGAGAGCAAGCTTTATACAGTTTGGTATAAACATCCATTTTGAACAACCGGGTGCCAGCTGATCTACAGGGAGTCAGATACTTTATTTTAACATCTCCCAGAAAAAAAACCTACCAAAAATTTGTTGGTTTGTCTGGGTCTATTCACACAGCAGTGGGGGAGAAACACTTTTACATGTGATTATACAAACCCAGTAACTTTGTCAGAGATTTGGGGGCAGAAACAGTACCTCTAACTCACTAACTCTCTCTCTCTCTCTCTCTCTCTCTCTCACACACACACACACACACACACACACACACACACACACACACACACACAGCTAGATAGAGACTATATTTATTAAAAGGACACTGTCAATGTAAAATGCTGGTTAGTGGTGATTAATTAAGGATGATATAGACCATTTGAGGATTCCTAACCAGCATAAGTAATATGAGTTGTTATGCACCAACAAATTTTAGGTAGGTTTTTTTTCTGCTCTTCCAGTCCTGGGCATGTCCTGTGCTGGACCATGTAGTGATAATTTGTCATAAGCACATGCCCCCTATGTGGGCACCAAACTCATTTTACTAACATCCTGGATCTGGCTTTGAAATAAAGATTCTACAAGTGAAAAGTTAGTTTGCTAGCCTAATGTATCACTCTAGCTCCTCAGTTTTTAAGCCTGTATGGCAAGTATATGGAGTGCAATTGCATGCATATTTTGGCCTGAACAGATTACATGAAAAATAAAAATTACATCGTATAACCAAAACCTAGCGTAAACCCATCACCTCAAATGTCCTAGTTCAACTTGGAGACAACATGCCTGATTCTCTGGTACCCTGTACTTTATGTGGTCATTCACACCAGTGCAAAGTGAATATAAAATGCTACCACTTGGACTTGGTAGCATTTGCAATACTTTGCACCAATGTAAAGGACAATAGACTGTGCTGGACAATGCGGAATCAGACCCATTACATTATAAGGTTTCCTATAAGGTTTGCTGCACAAAATTAAATAAATAAATTTTAAAAAAAGAATAAAAACCCCTAATCCCTCATCTACAGGTTAGACAATTGGGAAGACATTCAAAATCTAATTGCTCTCCTTTCAACCAATGCCTCAGCTCAAATCCCATTAACTCCTAACAGCAGAACAAGAAACCCAAAATAATACATGCCAGAGCAATGAACTCTGAAGAAGCCAAATTGACAAGCACAGGGCATATCAAACAAATGAGAAATTGATTTCCACTCCAATGGAAAAAATATATCAGCCATACTGTATACACAGAGAGACCTGGCAACCAGAAACAGCTGGGGTAAAGATAAGGAACCAAACAGATTTCCACTCCACTGGAAAAATATCACCAACGTTGTGCACAGAGAACAGAGCCCTTGAAACAACTGGACTCAAAATCATGGAAACCTCTTCACAGACAGGAGTGTGATAGAACGAATGAGCACAATTATGCAGGCCAGACATGCCACATTTTAGGATTGCACCAGTGATATTAGTCATGGTTGGGCTGATAACTCACATGATCCATCTCATCTCAAAAGTGATATTAATTTAAAATTTTGCGTATGATTTCTGAGTCAACATTGAAAGGAAAACCCTGTTTTTCCACTAATAAAAAGCTTCAATTTTTTTTAAATTTTAGATAACTCAAATAGATTTTAAAACTTCAAAGCTATAAGCATTTGACATTTGTATACTAAACACAGAATATGCTTTTAACAACATTATAAACAATGTATTGAGATACACAGCTCCTGTTTCTCATGTGTACTGTGGATCTAGAAACACGCACACCCAAACAAATGCAACTGCACTTATTTCAGTCATCCCAAATTTCAAATGTGTGATCCCACCTACCTGTGAGAAAAATCAAACATTCAGTGCACTTACTTGGCTCTCACATCACACATTCAAGCAAACACTTGCGTAGAGACAGTTATATTCTCTCTTTCATCCCAACCCTCATTTTTAAAAGTGGAAATTAAATCCAAAAAAGATAATTAATACGTGTGTCTTAAGATTTTAAACAAAGAATTCAAGACACTTACAGCTGTGCCTCTGTTGTACATAGTTAAGTAACTGAAAAGACAGGCTAGTCTATTTTCTGTGTACCATCTTAGGGTTTTTTACTGCTGCCCGTCATGGTACCATGTGGGTGCCTTCCATGTAAAATTGCTAACAAAAAGTGAAGTCCCTGGAGTCATATGCAGTCTCTGGCACTTCTCCCTTTCTGAGGTAAACACCATTTGGGATTGGGGGTTTCATTTTTTATTAATTAGATTTTATTAATTTATTTTTGAGCTTTGTTGGGGTTTTTTGGTTACAAGGGAGTGTCAATATTGGGCAACCACAGGATCTGAATCCAGGACTATGGTACCACAAGTAGAAATCCATATACCTGGGCCACCAGACAGCCGTTAGTGCACTGTTAAAGCCTTGTCAGCACTAGAGAATGACAGAAAAAAAATGCCACTAGTGCTCACTGAAATAGAGCTGAATAAGTAAAAGCAACAAACAGACCCCTAGTGTAGGCAAGACTCTGGCAGCTCAGGTTTAGTTGATGCTGTGGTAACAAGTAACATTCAGAAGCTGCTGAAGGAGGACAGACATGTGATCATTCCCCACAGCACCTGCTAGAACTGCATTTCCCAAAGTGTGAAGCACAACTCACGCAGAATGGGTGGGCACAAAGGACTAGCCAGAGGGCATAGATGAGGTCTAAATCAAAATGTGTAGGCCTAAAACGTCACATGGTGGTGTTGAAGGGTGGTTGCAATTGGTTTCTGAGGAGGGCTCAGCTTTCAAAAATTTGAGAAACACTGTGCTAGATAACAGACTGGGAAACAGAGGAAAAAAATCCAAGCATCATTAGAGTAAACCTTAATCTCTTTCCAGTTTATGCAGTGGGACCAGAAAGTCCTGCTTTCAAGAATAAACAAAGAGCTCACCCTAGAAAAGCAGGAGGACAAGAAGCATGAATAGGAGTTTTTCTTTCTTGAACAAAAGGCCTTGAATCTACTTGAGTTTGTCAGATTTTATTTGCTTAACATTAGAAGTCAAATAGTCTCAACTAGTCTTTAAAGTTACCATTAAGATAGAGCCTATCTTTGTTGCTGCTCTTTTAATGTTGGGTAAATTTTCTGCCCAGCTGGGTGAATAGGACAAAGAGTCAATTGATTACACTATAAGTGTTTTCAAAATGGAAAAAAAAAAAGGAGAGAGAGAGAGAGAGAGACTATAAAAAGCTAAGGCTCTAGGACAAACAGGAAAACTGCAGAAGGACTCTCAAATGATAGAGCCTGCAACTTTCCAATGCTATAGGCAATATATTTGTGATGGAGAAATGCATGTAAATTATTTATATAGCACACAAACTATAAAGGGGGTAAGCTATTACACAACACCATGTAAGATTTGTACACGTGTAATGCAAATGTAAATTCATAGTGCTGCACATGCTCTTTTGGGGAGTTTATCATTCATCTGTTATTCTGAAACAGAAAGCCCAGTCACAGACACAAACCTTTTGTAAAGTTTCTTTCCTCTTTGTTCCCATCTCATCTTCTTTGAAGATGAAAAGCCTTCAAGAGGAAACATGTTCTAATAGTAAAAATAATGGACTAGGACTCAGGTGATCTGGGTTATGTTCCTGACATTGTCACAGATGCATTGTGTGATCTTGGACAAATCTCTCCCTGCTCTCTGACTCAGTTCCTCTCCCCTCCCTCCCAGCCCCCATCTTTACAATTGGGATAATTACTAGAATTAAATGGAAAACAGGCACTGTTCTCTGTGAAAATCAGAGAGAAAAATCCCCTTGTGAAAATGTTCCCATTGAAAAAGTTTCAAAAATGTGCGGAAACGCTTTCCCTCCCACATGCTTTCTTGTTGGGAAAAGCTGGAAAAGTCAAAAAGTGGGGAAATCCCCCAATTTCAAAACTCTAAAACTCCCCCTCCCCCCCCAAAAATTGTCATTTCATAAACATTTTGGAAGATGAATTTCTGTAAAAAGATAAGGTTTTGTCAAAAGCTATATTTTCTGATGAAACCAAGTTTGGTCAGAAAATGTTCAAGCAGCTCTGACATATAATTTCCTCCTGGGGGATTGTAGAGTATTTTGAGATCCAGATTACAGTCATGTTACGGCTCTCAGTTGGATTTCTAAATGAGCAGCTATTTACCTTCTTCCTCGCTATCTGAGGCACTGCTCTTCTCCAGAAGATTCTCATTCTCGATCAGCTCCAGGGACTGTGCTGGGAGCCTGCGTCTCTCTAGCTTAACTGGTTTCTTTTCTGAAGGCAACAGAGGGCTCCTCTTGTCCTGTTTCTCATTTTGGGATTCCTCCTGCTCAGACCCCTATGGGAAAAGCCATCAACAAATGGTATAATTGACTGTAATAACCTTCATAAACACTTTATATACAACCTTAGTTAAAAAAAAAAAAGTTACAATTGACAAGTGTAAACAAACTAGCTGTCCAAATTCTATTTACCACTTACCTGGGGCAAGTACTGCCCCTAACACTGGACTGTGAAATTCCTTCTCTGGATCCAGCCTCCCTCATCTAGTTATATAGCTCCGAGGCAGATTCTGCCAAATGGGAGCTTTCAGCTGAAATCAGTTCCTAGCCACTATTGCTGTGAAGATAACCTTTCAAGAGTGAAATGATGCAGCACCATTTGAGACACTCAAAGGTGTGAATTATCCTATCAATCCTATTGACTGACTGACTCATCATGACTTGACTCTGAACCCGAACTATGGCACTTGTGGGGCCAGACTATTCTAGAAATTCAGGCAAGCAACTGCACACCTAACAAAATTCAATAGAGACAAATGCAAGGTACTACACTTAGAAAGGGGAGGGGGAATCAAATACACAGCTACAAGATGGGGAATAACTGACTAAGCAGTAGTATTGCAGGAAAGGATGTAGGGGTTATAGTGGATTACAAATTAAACACGAGTTAACATGATTCAGTTTCAAAAAAGGCTAATATTCTAGAGAGTATTAACACAAGTGTCGTATGTAAGACACGGGAGTTTATTGTCATGGTCTACTCAGCACTGGTGAAGCCTCAGTTGGAGTATTGTGTCCAGGACTGTGATCAATTGTTCTCCATGTCCACTGAAAGTAGGACAAGAAGTAATGAGCTTAATCTGTGGCAAGGGAGATTTCGATTACACATTAGGGAAATCCTTCTAATTATAAGGATAGTTGAGTTCTGGAACAGGCTTCCAAGGGAGGTTGTGGAATCCCTGTCATTGGAGGTTTGAGAACAGGTTAGACAAATACCTGTCAGGGATGATCCTGTATCAGTGCAAGGGACTGGGCTAGATGACCTCTTGAGGTGCCTTCCAGTCCTACATTTCTATTGTTCTATCATTCTAATTTGCATACATTTATAGAGATTGGGCATGCAAATCTGCTAACTGCAAACAACACAGCCAAAGAAAGGGCAGGAATGGTGGTCCTCCTACTGGTATAGTTCCTACATAAGAGCCATATTCTATCCTCAGTCTCTGTGCAAACTTCTCACTATCTTCAGTGGGACATTGGTTGTGGATCAAGAGCACTATATGGCCTTAAACTTTGTAGTTCTGATGTGTGGCGCATAATGTGATCAAGCTCTCTTCCTACATGATTTTAACTCATCTGTCTTACCACCATATTGGAAGATTAATTCAGTACTGATTCATAAGGAAGAGCTCATCTACGTGAACCATCATCACAATTTTCTGTAGCACTCGAATGTTCCTTTGCGGTCTGTTATCAAAATGTAGACCTGACCTTACATATCTTGGGTGATTGAGAGATTCAAAAGTACAAAGCTGGATGGCTGAAAGGCATAAAAGCCAGCACTGAATTTGTGAAGTCAATATAAAAAGGCAAGGTATTTCCAACACCAAAATAAAGGGAAAATTGAATTACGGAAGCAAATTAATCAGATACTGGTATTGAATCGGAAGCAATTAGTGAATTCCATGCAACACAATGTAGTGCAAAGGAAGAAGTAGGACAATGGGAGGGGGGAAAAATAATTCAGTGCATCAGTATTTCAGCATCAAGATTCTCCAGTCTGGGTGAGGAGAGCGATGAAGCAGCCATTTGTGGCAAGCACTTTTTGTGCAGATAGCAGACAAAGGTCCCATCCATCTTTCCACACCTGATACAGATACAAGGAATTCTTATTCTGATGGTATTTTGACAGAGACCATGGATTTGAAGAAGACAGGGGAGTTTAAACCACCCAAGGCAACGGGTTAAGCATGACACTTCTGAGAACAAAGCCCTTCCCAAGACATACTGGCCAACGAGAGATTTTTTTTATGCATGCATGACATATGCCTTATAAACCCAGATTTCTCGTACCTTTCAGCCATAACACCTAAGACAAGGGCTAAAGAGAAATATTAACTTTAAAAAAAAACAACACCTGCTACTAAAAATCAAAAAGCAGTAGGAGGCACATACATAGTCTATTGGTTCCATGGATCCTCAAGAGGAGCTGAAAATGTACAGTGAGGGAGGTGGTGTCGTACATCTCTTTGAAACCCCAAATTTGGCACCAAGCTTGGCAAACCTTCTCCTAAGACTTTCTTGGTGCTACTAGTGCCTAGTAGAGTCCAAGAATGGGGATCAGTGCATGCAATTTTTGTCAAGGAGAACAGCACCATGAGTCTTGATGGCTGTGCACCAATTTCTGGCGGCAGGGAAAATTAGGCAACAGACTGGTGTATACTGTTAGATGCACTGTGCTTTAAAAGAAAACCACGACTGATGGTGCACACAAAGGCTGCACACTTTATTTTAAAAAAATTAGAGAGTTAATAAAAACAAATTCCTAGTTTGTCAAGCAGAAACAAACATTAACTGTGGGATACAAAAGCCCTTGAAATGTTCTTGAGATTACATTATATCAACTATGAAAGTATTAGAATGTATCACTAAAGGTTAATCATAGTAAAACTGAAGACAGACTTGAATGCAGAGATGGCTGTTCAAGACCCTGGGGCAAGTCCTGTTTGCAGAGGTCTGACACTGCCCGCTCTCCCTCCCCCAAAAAACTCAAGTGGGATTTGTCATAAATGGTGATGAAGTTGCAATACTCTTCATTCTTCCTTGAATCTTTTGCCACGGGGCTTACTAGAACCAGGCTATACTTTCCGGACCTCTCTCACTGTGAGGATCAAGGAGCCGTCATGCTGTATGCTGATGGCCTATTTCCTTATGGCTACTGAAATATTTATTATTGAATAAACTCACATCATTGTGACCTGTCTGCAGGATGCATGTAGGATTCAGAAGACATGCATTGGATGGATTTATTAATGTAACTGGAAATACCACCTGGAATAATGATGGGAGCAAAAACACTCCATTCAAAAGCACAACCTGGCAAATATTTGCTGTATTTAAACAGCATTAAAGGTGGCCTGCAAAGGGTGGGAAATGCTGTACTTTTCCCTTGTTTTTCTTCTTTAGGAAGAATAAATAAGGCATGAAATATTTTTCCTCCTCCTGCAAGTTACTGGGCTCAGTACAGGGGTAACTGGGAGAAATTCTTCAGTCTGGGTTATGCTAGAGGCCAGACTTGATGATTACAGAGGACCCTTCTATTCTTAACATCTATGAAAACAATCACAATTGTCGGCGTCTTGTTTTTCTGAGATCTCCATGGATGACTCAAATGTGTAATGGGAGCTAAAATATACACCATACATATATCACATCACATTAGTTCCTATGATGTCAAAACCCTACCAGTTCTCCATAGGTTCTTCAGGAGCAGACAAGATCTGAATTTCTCATGTGAAACAACAAGAAGAATCCTTCAGCCCTTTATTTTTTTAATTTTCTTTTGGGGAAAAAAGGTTCAGTCCTTCTTTATACATCAAAAAGCAGCAAAAATGGAACGAGTCAGTTTTTCCCCTTTTGCAGGTCACCTCTAAACTACATCATGAGTTTTCATGGATTTACTCAGACATCTTATGGCAGCAATACTTTAATAACTACTGAAACTCTCTATTCGTTCTGTAATCCTGAAATATCTGCATTCTGTCACTCAACTACTTTAGCAAATACCACACAAAATGTATACCTAAATAGAACTGTCATACATTTTGTAAGTTATGCAATAATCAAATACCCCAGATCCATCTCTCTCAAACTTCAATGAGCTCTGATGCGAAGAAATATACTTCAACAAATTGAGCCTGTGCATAGGATTGGAGCCTATATTAATCAAAATGGCACTACTGGGTGAGATTTTCAAAGGCACTTTCATTGTTACAGGGTTAGCCGTAACTTTTCCCCTTGTTAGGCCTCCATTGAGCACACGCTTTCAAATGACAGGTCCTGCACCTCCACTCCTCTCAGGGTGGAATCCCACGGTTCTCCCACCCTAGGCTACAGCACCTGTTCACCATACATGATTCCTCAGCAGGCCCAAATGCATTTAGCAGTGTAAGAGACCTCCCTTTTTGAGCTGTGACCAGTACAATGCAGGGACTCAGAATAGTTTCTTTCAAAGTATTACTTATCCATAGGAACATAGCATTCTGAGAAAAGGGCTAAAACTACAAAGCCTATACACACACCTTGTCTTACCTAAAGCCTAGGTAGGTCTAACTTATCCTACACACTCCAATCTCTAGGTCAATCTGTTCCCCCAGTAGTCCAATCCTCCCTCTAAGCTCACTTCTTTTAACAAATCCTTACACCTAGAATAATTATAGGGAAGTGTGAGGAGATTCTAATCTGGAACAAAAATATCAGGCAAGTGGGTCTGAACATAGAAATGGAAAAAAGACAATAAGAGGTTTTATGGAGCACTTTTCATTTGTAGATCTTAAAGTGCTCTATAAAGATGGATAAATATAATTATCCTCTTTGTACAGATAAAGAAACGGAGTCACACAGATTTGCAGTGTCTTGTCCAAAGTCACATGGTGAGTCAATGGCTGAACAGGGAATGGGACGCCAGGAGCTCCCCACTCCCGACCCAGTTCCCTATCCACTTGATCACACTGCCAATAAATAATAATGTATCATTTAAGTAAAAGAAATTCAAAAGTGATCAGAACTACAAACAATCCATTTCATGTGAATGCTAGCAGCCAGCAGGGCAAAAGTCTTAAAACACTGAAAGATGAATAACTGACCTTAACCCATTCACCTCCAGATGCTAAAATCTTCTAAACTGTCCTCATCTTCTCATCCTTCATAGGTAGGAGGAGGAGTATCCTCACATACACACACTTAAGGATGTATGATTTACACATTTGTATTTGTTAAGTACAGCAAGAGAGGCTTTCTAAATACTTACTCCTGTCAGTGTGTTTCCATGGAATGGCTCTGCCTCTACTATCTGAATGACGGGTTCATGAATTTCACGGATTGCTTTGGGTAATTTTTCATCTCTGTCTCCAGAATCATCACAAATGCTGGATCTGTCCAAAGCAAAAAGATAATAAAGACAGTGTTCATTTAATTTCTTAGCATTTATGGCACCAAACTCATACTTTTGGAGATTTATTGAATTTAAAAACATGCACTACAAACCATTAATTGAATTGCCACATAAGACTGCCAGCTCAGTCATCCCACATCCAGTTCATTAACCCATCAAGCTACCCTGTCCCCAAGTGCCTGTGAGAAAACCCTGGTTTAGCAGTGTGTCTGGAAAGTTAATAAATCAAGGCTATGGTGAACCAAGGGAGAAAGTTAACATTGTGGATGGTAGGGAGATAAAAGTATCTTAGGTCTCAAATTGAAAAGTTTTGTCCTTTTAATTATTATTATAATAGGCATTTTTCTTACACCCATCCTTCTAGCATCCTATGTCAAAATATTTTGAAGATTATACTATGAAACATTAAAAATAAACAGGCAGGGGCTTTTTGGGGGATATACACATTTCCTCAGCATTTTCATTCAAAACACAACAGCACTAAGTGTTAGTGCATTCATTAATTTTTGTTCACTTTTATAAGAAGTGCCCATCTAAGGGCATGTAGAAAATTAAAACCACATTGTTTAAAGAGTAAAGCTGAAAATTAACAATTTTGCTCCAGGTCATTTGAAGGAGTCAAATAAACTGTATCAGAACCAGAAAGAGACACTGATAAATCCACTTTCATTGGCCAATAATAATAATTAACCAACTGTAAAATGGTGAAAAATAAAGCAGCAGTTTTAAGTGTTTCAGTTTTAATAATCTAACACAGAGGGTCTCAACCTGGGGTTCATGAAAAGGTAGCAGAGGGTCATAATCCCTCAGCAATATCCATACTACTTACTAGGATGATGGGCCTGACTAGATTCTAGCATGGGGAAGATTGAGAATCCCCAATCTAAAGTGGCATTAGTAATACAATATGGGGTTTTTTAAAAATATGACACACAATTCCTAGATTCCTTTACCTGAACAGAACCAGGAAAAGCTATGGAAACACGAGCTTCCTCTTACTTCTCCACACTAAGGGGGTCTCAGTTCTGCTCAACCTACAATAGAGTGAAGGCAATCGAGTCTTTATGCCTAGTCAGTACTTCAGCCCCTTTGCTAAGGCTGCTAAAATGCGTACAGATTAGTGCCAGTAATGGAGGCAATTTTGAAGGAGGATTTTAAGACAGAGTTGTGGAAACAGTTTTCTATTTCCATAAAAGATAAGTATCTGTAATATCTTCTTACCTAGATTGTCCATTGTCTTCAGAGGAGGAGTAAAAGCTCTCCATCTCCTCACTGTTCAGGCCCAGCTCAGAGCCATAGCTCTGTTGTACCAGTTGCCAGAACTCCTGTTTGGTCAGTCTCTGAAAAGAGAAAGCACATTGTTGGTCAAAAGCTGCAGTGAAGAGCTACTTCTTCTACCTGTTCACAAACAGATTATTTGACCCCAGACATATCTGGATCCTTCCCTGTTATTTTTAAGAAAGCTTCTTGCCTAACAAACAGCACCCATTTTAGACCCCACTGCACTTGGTAGCCCTCTTTAGAAATATAAAGGAGACTCTCAGCTTCCATTTTTAAATAGCTAATCTTCTAGCCAAAACAGGCTTGATAACATCACCCAATATAAACTGATCACTAGAGCTGAAAATTCATGACTGGTTTTTCCTTAATTTCACAGGTTACTCCCATTCCACCCCTCCACCCCAACCCCCAAACAGCTGCCCAGAGCTGCCCTTTGGGGCTCATGAAAACTATAAAGTCACAGTCCCTTGACTTGAGCCTCATCATTCAGGCTGCCACTGTTGACAATGGGGTATCACAAATTCCCTCCCAGCCAAATTGCCTGCAGCTCAGCTGGCTTCTTCGCTGAATAACAAGACAGTTCAGCAGCTCGAGAGGTAGAATGGTCTAGTTCAGTGGCTCTCAAACTTTTGTACTGGTGACCCCTTTCACATAGCAAGCCTCTGAGTGTGACCCCCCTTATAAATTCAAAACACTCTTTTATATATTTAACACCATTATAAATGCTGGAGGCAAAGCGGGATTTGGGGTGGAGGCTGACAGCTCACGACCCCCCATGTAATAACCTCGCGACCCCCTGAGGAGTCCCGACCCCCAGTTTGAGAACCCTGGTCTAGTCAGTGACTAAGCACAAGGGACTGCTACATTCAAATCCCTGCTCTAAACAGACTACCTCGGTGGCCTTTATCAAGTCACTTCTCTCCATGCCTCAATTTCCCCATCTGCAAAATGAGGATGATCACACTTACCAACCTCACAGGGGAGATGTAAGGAGTAAGCAGTCAATGCCTATGATGCACTAGAATTCACCATAGTACACAAACCATAAAGCTTATTTGGACAACTATCCCTTTTAAATTCATATTTTACACACAAGGTTGTGTTAGTTCTATGAGACCGCCTACGTTGAACTGGGCATTCTAGAGAACATAAAGCAGGCAAGCTGCCTTTCACTAATTTGCTTACATTCTAGGAACTACTATTATTTGTTGTTTGGATTCAAGTAATGCCTACAGGTCCCAATCAGGATCTAAGCCTTCTTGTATGAGGCACAGTGGAAACACGGCATAGGAGACAATCCCTTCAAAGAGTTTATAGTCTAATCTAATAGAAATCGCCAACAACAAAAATCAGATAAGTGTCACTTTATGAAAGGTTAGCACAGGTTAGGGTAGCAGATCCAACAGATCAGCACTCTATCACTGTACTAAATAATAATACTGCTATTTGTTTCTAGTAATAGCTTTGAGGATGCACAGCGAAAAGCTTGTTTGAAGGAGTGATTTGAAAGTCCCCAAATCCTTAAACTGCTTCTGGGCATAGAGGTGTGATCACTGAACACAAAAGGTGGCAGAAAAATGGTTTCATAAGTCTGTCCATAAATACCAAGGCTCTCTCTAGCCACTCCCTTACTCCCACTCATCCCTGCACCTTCCCAACATGTTGCCCTCATATGTCTGAAATGCTTCCTTATCCCAGTGCAATAAAACACATCCCTCCTCTTTCAAATAGCTCCTCAAAGCCCACTTACTGTGCATCCTCAGTCTCTATAGTTTATAAATATTTATTTCTGGTAGCATCCACAATGCACTGGGTACTGAGTCCCATCATCTGGTGCTGGTAATCGGTCACAGACAAAGTAGTACTTGTGCAAACTATTGATAACAAATCACAGTGTATTTAATCACAAGCTCTTCAGGGCAGGAACTGTCCCTTTAATATGTTCGTACAGCACCTAGCACCATAGGGCTCTGAGCCTGATATGAGTCTCTAGGTGACACTGCAATACAAATAAATACTAGAATACAAACACAGATCAAGACAGGCACCTTGGGTAAATTTGTCAAAAGTGCTTAAATGACATTCAGAATTACCATGATCTTAATTCAATGTAGCTTTATTCACTTCCAAAGTGAACTCAATGAAGGTCACTAATTCTGAATAAAAGTGTCCGAACAGGGTTGAATTAATCCACTTTAATTCACACCTCCAGTTAACTCAGATTAATTTTCCTCAGTGTGCCTGTTTAGTCAAACCCCTCATCACATTTGTCAAAAGGGATTTAGGAGCTGAAGTCTCATTGTCTGATTTAGGTTTCTAAGTGCCTAAGTCACTTTTAAACATTGTACCCTGTCTGCCCCATGCTCTGTAAAGACCCCATATACCGTTAGCACTCAGCTACAAATAAATCATATGCATACAACGTTTTGAAAAGTAATATACACAGTTTAAAATGCAACTAATGTATTAATGGCCACACTTCAGTGTTTCTTCACTTGTCATGAATGTTTTCTTGGACATTCTTAGAACAGAAGAACCGTCTGCTTCCCTCTCAAGATCTAAAGGATAGGACACTAGACTAGAACTTAGGAGATCTGGGTTCTTTTCACAGCTGTGCCAGTGACTCCCTTATGACTTTGGGTAAGTCGTGTAAAAGATATGTGCCTCAGTTTCCGCATGAAGCTTACACACTTCTGTAAAACACTGAGTTTTACAGATGGACAGAACTACACCTCTACCCCGATATAACGCTGTCCTCGGGAGCCAAAAAATCTTACCGCATTACAGGTGAAACCGCGTTATATTGAACTTGCTTTGATCCACCAGAGCGTGTAGCCCCGCCCCCCAGTAGCGCTGCTTTACCGCATTATATCTGAATTCGTGTTATATCGGGGTAGAGGTGTACCTAAATAGTAAGTTACTATTATCTGGTAAAAAGCAACAGAGAGTCCTGTGGCACCTTTAAGACTAACAGATGTATTGGAGCATAAGCTTTCGTGGGTGAATACCCACTTCGTCAGACGCGGGTATCTGGTACTGACGGCTGCCAGAGACAAGATACTGGACTAGACAGACCACTGATATGAGACAGTATGGTTATTCTTATGAATACACAAGGCTATTACTCTCGGGAAGGGTGAGGGGAATCTTAGAAATGTGCTCAGATACCTCCTTTATAGAAGTCCAGTGCTAGGTTTTTCATTTCATTGTTAAGAAATTGAGCCAGATTTCCCCATCCACCAATAAAATTCACACTTTGACCTGTGCTCTCAGGTATTCTCAAGAAGGGTAAGAAAAAGAGAAAGGATCCAGACACTTAACTCCATATCCATAAAATAAACAACCAGTCTCAAAGTCCATTTTCCTTGCTGAAAAGAACTCGAAAAAAGTGGGAAAGAAGGCATAAGTAGTTTATGGATGTGAAAGAAGAGTGTCATTAATGGTCTCTAAAGAAGCTGGAAACTGTGTATCAGCCATGATCCATATAGATCAATGGAATCAAACATTATGAATGAAGTAATAACGTAAGAACAATTTACAATTTACAAGAAAAATCATTATCGGTGAAAATCAAAATATCGGTGCATTAAATACATTTAAAAAAAAAGACACCATTGTTCTGCTTACTCTAATTGCAGGGTTTTGCAATAGTGACAGCAATTTAAAGATACAAAAAAGGTAACACACAAGCCCGAATATGTAGCAATCCATATATATATATATACCCATATACACACACACACACACACGATTTTTCTTATATTACTATTATATCTTAAGACTTCCACAAATGCAGAATGTATTTGGAAGTTATATTTTAAAATGTTCCGCTTCAACAACTATTGATTTATTAAGGCTACTAGCAGATTTCTGATTATGAAAGCACGGTTTTTAATCACATTTGCTCTGTGTCCCTTTCAACAGAAAGTGGGGAGAACCTTACATTTTCAATTCTCAAACTCCTCACCTACTTAGCCAACTTCATATTGATGCTCAGGAAACAGGATCGCACCAAAAGACAGCAACCTGTGCTTCTGGGGTTGTAGAACTCTCCTGCATTCAGAAGCACGTAATTTCACCCCAAAGGGCTGAGTTTTCTGTGAAGCAGATGAACCCAATGGGCCGCATGGCTAACAAGCAAGTCCAAAAACTCAGAAGAACAATTCCCAGCCCATGCTAGTTTGGCTCTAATCAAGACCCAATGGGCCTTGAGCTGTCAACATGAAGACGACTCCACTACACAATGGCAAAACTCCTGGGGTAAGCAGGCTGCTTACATTGTTGTTTATTAAGACGTATCTTTGCCTTGTCGAAGATGGACTGTGCTGTTCTTTCAAACCTGTTTCTCCGTAACTTCCTGCTTGGCAGTATCAGACCTGTTCACAAGGGGGTTGGTTTGCCTGCAGAACTGGAAGTTGTGCTAGATTCCGGACCAGTTCCTAGGCCGCTCCCACTAAGGAAGCGTAGGTAAGCACGGTTTGTTAAAGACACAGTCTGGTTTTCCTTTCCTCTCCCAGACATATTAAACTGCACTTAAAGTTCCTTTATAGCAAGAGACAGCTGGAGACAGACTTATTTAAACACATTTTGAGTTTTACAATGCCCATTCATTCAAGCAGTATTTTAAATATCTAAAGACATTAAAGAATGCCTTGAATCTAACACACTGCTTCTCAAGGGAGTGGCTTCAGAAGCTGCAGCTTTTGTCACTAACAGCTCCATTTAAAGCAGGTTAAGCCACTGTTTACTGCAAGGAGAGAACCTTCTTTTTTGATGACATTCCTGCATTGCTAGCACAGCTCTCTTATCAGGCCTCTTCATTTAACCTTTTCACTGCTGTCAGTACACGCATGTGCCACAGCATGAGTTTTAAACGGAAAAGCAGGACATACTATGCCCAACCACACTGAAAGAGAAAGTGTTCTTGCTACCTTTATCTGTTCAGTGCTGAATTATGTCACTTGTCTATTACAGTTTAACAGCAGGCAAGTTTTTGTGCTTTACACAGTAACAATACCACCTTGCATTTTATATATAGATGTTGATCCTATACGGGATTTTTCTTCCACAGATTTCAAAGCTGGGATGAAACCAGGCAGTTCTGCTGCTAATAAAATCTTGACATCATACCACATCATCATTTATTTTATGACATAATTTACTAGAAGACCAACTTGCAAAGGTGCTAGAGAGTTTAAAAGACGAATCATACTATTTTTCATATCCCTCTACCTCACAAATCAGATTGCCTTAGTACGAGTCCAACTGTACATGGTGGGGGAGAAGAAAATATCTAATGCATTTTAAAAAGCCTCCATAAAATAGTTTTCGTATTCATAACATTGCAGTATTAAAGGACTGATATTGCAAAATCTACTAAATCTAGAAACAAAAGTCTTACACCACTGGAAAGAAGAGATTCTCAACTCTTCTGTTTATAGCTCTGGTAATTGATAACGAATGTTAAACTGGTCACTGGTCCAATATCAAATCCTGCCTGTCCTAGGATTCAGGATAGTGCAGTTTTCGGAGGGAGAAAATTATTTTTGGAGCAGGCAGTTTTGTGGTTCTTTTAGGACCTGTTTGAAGCAGCTCAGAAACATTAGATGTTATCTCAAGTATAGCTGAACTAGTGGGCAAAGTACAGGTGGAAGGGTCAAGAGAACACAAATGCATGCAATTTACTCATGACTCTCATATTAACACATTACATGTTTAAGAATGGCTCAAACAATATAGCTCTTCCTTTGGGAACAGGAGGTCACATGTTACAATCCAACACTAGCATGTGGTTCTTGATACTGCCCTACAATACTTCAGAATGAGCATGGAATGCATTTTTCACAATTATAGGAGTTTGGATGAGAAACTAAACAGACGTTCTTTCTGTGACTCTCTGCAGACTTTCAAGATAAAAGTTAATAGATTCTGGCCAGTTGTGCAGGGGAGTAGGGAGGGAGAAGCACAACAAATTCCCCTCCCTCCCATGCTCCCTTGTGCCCCTGCACAAGGATGGCTAGAATTAGCCTGGGAGAATGCAGTCCCTGCTCCCAATTAGCTCTCTACAACAGCACTAGCTGCTCAAAAGGGAGTGGGGAAAAGACTCCCCCACATACCTCCATCAGCATTGAGGAGTTGGCTGGCTGCAAGGGTGGCAGAGCTATTGCTCTGGTATGTATGCCTTGGAAACTTCAAGAGGAATTCTAGCTACTTGATCCCACACCCCTAAAGCTCTCTTCTGCCTCCTGCAATGTAATTGCACTCAGGAGCAATTCTGTACCCAGCAAAGGGGGAAGGATAGCTCAGTGGTTTGAGCATTGGCCTACTACACCCAGAATTGCAAGTTCAATCCTTGAGGGGGCCATTTAGGGAACTGGGGTAAAAACCTGTCTGGGGATTGGTCCTGCTTTGAGCAGGTGGTTGGACTAGATGACCTCCTGAGGTCCCTTCCAACCCTGTGATTCTATGAAAGCTCAAAATAGCTAATTGACTAAACTAAAATTCAGAGTGAAAAATAAATCCAAAACTGCTAAGGAAGAGAACTTGCAGGAGTTAAAACTGAAACCTGATTACGAGTTATACTTGTTCTGTTAGAAATCAGAAGCACTTTTGTTATGTTTGGTCAGGGTTTTAATGACATGCCTGATTAGATTTTGCTTTGCTGATTCTCCCTCAACAAAATGCAAATGGACATTTATGACACCAAGGGACTATAGGACGTGAAGCTACTAATATACATTTCAGTGTCTGTGAAATTTATTATATTACGGATAGGTCAATAGTGACTCTACATTAAGACAGCATACACTTTTTAAAATATTGACTAACTTGATGAGGAAATTTTCAAAATGCTCCCTTTTTGACTAATGACAGAGATAATTTTTTAAAATATTGCCACAATAGCTCTCTAATGCCATAGGCTTCCCCCTCATTCAGCTTCCCTAGCCACCATGACAATGTGAAAATAATTTTTCTCCCTCCCAAGGCATTCACAAGGGGAGACAAGCAGGCTCCCCAGTAATTGACGGGGGCACAGAGCTCCTCCGGCCCCGGGGTGGGAGCTGACAGCTCCTTCAGCCCCAGGACGGGGCCCAGAATGCGCCCCTCCAAAAACAGTGAAATTTAAATTCCTGCACATGCCCCTGCCTCCTTTTATTATTAGTAACATCAATTTTTATCCACGATGAGCTGGATTAAGATACAGTATCCATACCCATTCCTGTAGTAGTAACATCTACAAGAAAATGTGTCCAGTACAAGAAAAATATGAGGTTGGAGTGATTGTGCACTTGAATAGGAGACAGTGAGGAATTGGGTGGATACATTGTAGTTGTCTATACTGGATGCTGGAATTGAAAAAGAGTTTGACATGGAGTTATGAGTGTGACAGTATATTCGGTTTGTAAGGGATGTGGATTTGTGGCTGATCTGGAAGTTAAATGTTACCTTAAATGGTGTTTTCCTTGAATTTTAGTGTTTGTATTTCTTTTAAACACATTTGAGCCACCTTAACTCTAAGTTAGCTAAGATTATGTGCAGGATATGTATATAAACAGTGCAGCAGATTTAAGTCTCTGGGGGACATTCTCCTGCAATGTTATATTTGTGTATCTTGGTGCTTAGCTGCCTCTGTTTTGAAATATTAAAACAATGAGAACTGTGAGTTATAGCAAAGAGATCCAGAGAAGCATGTTATTTGCATTGACTCTTTGCAACAAACATGTCATTGCATTTTCTGGAAGAATCATCAGATTAAGTGTACACAAGTTGCCATATGAATCAAGCTACCTAGCAGAAGTTGCCAAAACACACCTGTATGTAGTTCAGCCTTCATCTTTGTTGTGTCTTTTCAGCTCAAGGGTTATATTGAGCTGGTTGGCAGAGGGTTCAACCTAGTTTACTTTTCTTGAGATGATGCCAATTTGTTTTCCAGAATCTAAGCCTATTCATAAAAAAAAAGTCTCTCTCTTATGGTCACAAAGATGACCTTAAAAATGTGAACCAAATATAAATCAATCCAGTAATATCTGCCTGAGTTTACAGATAGCCTGAAACAATAGCTCCAAAAGAGGTGTGAGCTGCTCTGCCATCTCAACGGAGTTATTAACTTTGCAGATAATGACAACATTTTAAATGTAAATGCAAGAAAAGAGAAGAATCATCATATTATGAAGATCTTCTTTGACTGGAGTCTCATTCTGGAATCTGAAGTGAGTGGAGCCTGGGAGAGTACCAATACTTTCTTCCACCCCACCCCAACTTCGACTATTGATTGGAATACTTGAAGAACCAAACCTCTGTTTCTGAAATCATTTAGCCTCCAGTGCAGGTCTTGTGCTCACTAGAGAAAGTGATCCTTAGCCTTTTTTTTTTTTTAATAGTATTGATCAGCTACATTACTCCCCCCCTCCCCTAAAAAACAAAAAACCTTACCTTGTCCAGCAGTGCATTCTGCCATAAGCGGAAGATACTGAGGTAGCTTCTATCTCTAGCACTGAAGGATGTGAAGAAAAACTGTATGGAAGATAAGATGATAGCTTGCTTTATTGAATTCCCTCAAAATCATGGCCCCAGGGAAATGGATTAATACCTACAACTAGGCAGTCAATGTGATATGCAGCTATTGAGGACACTTACTGAAGCCTGTACAAAGAGCTAGATTCCCACTATCTATACCAGGGGTCGGCAACGTTCGGCACGCAGCTCGCCAGGATAAGCACCCTGGCAGGCCGGGCCAGTTTTATTACCTGCTGACGCGGCAGGTTCGGCCAATCGCAGCCCCCACTGGCCGCGGTTCACCGTCCCGGGCCAATGGGGGCAGCGAGAAGTGGTGCGGGCCACGGCTTCTCGCTGCCCCCATTGGCCCGGGACGGCAAACCGCGGCCAGTGGGGGCCGCGATCAGCCGAACCTGCCGCGTCAGCAGGTAAATAAAACTGGCCCGGCCCGCCAGGGTGCTTATCCTGGCGAGCCGCATGCCGAACGTTGCCGACCCCTGGTCTATACATTATATAAAACATTTTTGTTGTTTTTTGTGGCATCTACTTGCAAGCACTTACTCCAGTATAAAAAATGTCCTCTATATCATTTATCTGCTCCCTTAACCTCTTTCTCCCACTTGCACCTTCATGTGTCTTCATGTATCCCTCTACGCTTGCAACAGTCTCCACTTACCAGTATCCTCACCCTCCTCCTTCACACCCACTGTTCGCATGATTTTTTCTTGCTAATCTTCTCACCAAGGCCTGGCACATCATCCTTTACCTCAGGGGTTCTCAAACTGGGGCTTGTGACCCCTCAGAGGGGTCATGAGCTTATTACACGGTGGTCGCAAGCTGTCAGCTTCTACCTCCAAGCCTCGCTTCGCCTCCAGCATGTATAATAGTGTTTAATATAAACAACTGTGTTTTTAATGTACAAGGCGGTGTTGCACTCAGAGGCTTGCTGTGTGAAATTGGTCACCAATACAAAAGTTTGAGAATCTCTGCTTTACCTAATCTGCTCTTTTGTGTTTTGCCTTGTCATTCACTGTTACTCATTCCATTTTTTAAAGTTTGTAACCTGTTCAGCACAGGGATAGAATCATGTCCTTTGCAGCAGGTAAAAACTAGTAAGACTCATGGGACCCATTATGGAACTGCAAGGGTCTCCCTTCGGTGTCAGCTATATTGAATAAGCAGCCAACTGGACCCTTCCTCAAAAACATCAACAGGCTCATACTAAGCACCTGTCACCCTGTTTTTGGCCTAACAGTTTTGTTTTTCTGGGAGGGAAGGTTACTGAAAAGGCAGGCTAACCTATTGCAACTTGCTCTTTGGAATCCCTTTGAAATTCACCCAGAAGCTACAGCTAGTGCAGAATACAGCACCCAGGAGGCAGGGAGAAGCTCCTAATTATACCAAAACCCATTACAAAACAGCCCTATTAGCATTTAGCAACTGTCTTCCAAGAATGTGTTTTATTTATAGAGGTTGCAAAACATCAAATTCCAATGCAAACCCACTCTGAAAAGGAAATCCCTAAAAATGGCATCATGGGGCCCTGTGTTTATTGTGTTCACTGATTCCACAGCAACTGTGCTCCAATAACAAGTAAAAAGATATTACTAGTTTTTAGCTCTGACTCACTGGGTTCTTTCTGGCCTAGGCATCATCACTAGTAATACAGATTTTGCAACTGAAACTTAGCTGACAATTCTGTTGATGTTACAGAATAGACTTTGACATCCTCTCCCACAGCTGTGCTGACACTGCAGTGCTAACCCAAGTAAAGAGTAGTAAACACTTGTTGTAGTCACCAAAGTTATCAGATCTGATTGTGACACACACAGGGAGCAGATGTGTGGAGTAAGATTTTCTTTTTTTTAAAGAAACAGTCACTTCTCTGATCATAACTGCAGTTTAAATATACAATTGGGACAGTTGCCTTAGCCAACAGGAATCAACAAATGCTCCACCCCAGGAATTATTATGAAAAAAGGAAATACTAGCTTTTCACCTTCTCCCCTTCTGTTACAATTTGGATGGCATTTGGGATGAGCCGCGCAGTCTTCTCCTTTGTCATGAAGGTTATATCCTTCAAGGCAATAGAAATCTGAACAGAAATAGATACAAAAACACACATAGAAAAGTTATAAATCCCAGAAATCCACAGGGCACAAGACACGCAAGAGGAACTCAACATCAAACTAACCCAAGCTACTTGAATAAAGCATAGAAGATGTAGGGTGCAAGACACTAGGACCAGCCTTAAGCACAAGCATACCAAAGCCTTGTAATTCACAGCCCCGCCCAGCCCAGCTAAGCGCACCAGGACCAAATAGTGAACTAACAACTCACTGCACCCTTACCACTCCCACAGCAAAACTAGAAGATTCATGACCCAAACCCTATCCTGACAGCAAGCTGAGCCCCACAAATCTGAATACCAATCCTGGCTGCTACACTGGAGAAGACATTTGTACTCCCTTTTTCTATTGTAATGTCTCATTTCTGCTAGCAGCCTGACAGATGTGCATGCAGGTACATTTGCCAAGTGGTGTGCAGCCCAGGGCATGGGTCACTTGCAGGTTTACACTAGTGTAAATGGTGGAGTCTCTGTATCTTGATGTCTTTCAACCATGATTTGAGGACTTCAGTAACTCAGCAGAGGTTAGGGGGTCTATTACAGGAGTGGGTGAGGTTCCATGGCCTGCAATGTGCAGGAAGTCAGACTAGATGATCACGATGATCCCTTCTGGCCTTAAAGTCTACGAGTCTATAAACACTGCTGTGGGGTCTCCCGAGTTGACGTATGGGGTGCAGGCATGCACTCTGCACATTAGTACAGGTGACACTTGAACTGCAACCATCTAGAATGTTAATAAGCAGCTCCCCAAGGTGATCCAAAAAAGAGCTTCCGTCTGGTCAGTCAGTAAGAGTTATAGCATGCTTGTTTCAGCTGGAAGCCATCTTTGCATAGCTTATACACACAAGGCCGAAGATCCAAATAGAAAAATCCCATCATGGTCTTTTGGCGTTTCCTTTTAAACACTTCACCTCACATCCATCTCCGGTGTAACTCCAGCATTGAGCTCAATGGAGTAACCCCACGGATGAATTTGACTTCTTGGTATAGACAATCTAGATCATTATGTTGAATAAAACATTTCAACAGTTTTTCTATATTTTATGTATAAACAGGCTATTTATCACTTCTCCTGCATTCTTCAAAAAGCACTGGTACTGTCTAATCCAAAAGATCTCAAACTTTTTCACAGTGTGGACTACATTTTAATTCAGAAATTGTTAACGCCTCCATCCCCTTCCACTGGCAATTGGGCAGACCACCCTTCCCTTCCCTATTCTCAACTGCATAACATCCCTGTGGCAACTACAGCAATTGCTCTCATGAAAAAGTAATATAATTTTAGCTGCTTTTTAATGCACTTTAGGAGCTGAAAATAAGAAGGAGCCAGCACCATGTGGACATCCAGCTTTCTTCAGACCACTGGAAAGACACTGACCATAATTTCAGAACCTTTAGCTAAGATATTTTACAGAAAACATTTCTCCGACAGGGAGTCTGTATTCTGCAGCAGTTCTGATGTAGGTCCAAGCTAGTCTTATTTCTAAAACTGTTAATTTGCGTCAGTGGAATCCACATGGACAGTTAATCCGTGGTGGGCTAGTGCAGGGTACATTCACATCCCCACTTACCGTGAATTAACTGTTAGTGTAGGCAAGCCCACATCAGCAGCTAAATCAAATTGCATGTTTGCAATACAGGGAATGCCAAAACAAACCAGATGAGAACAGATATAAGGGCATGGAGATCCATCTGAGTACACATAATATAATACACCCATTCTTTCATAAAAGGCAAAGTATCTTCATGAAGAATCTTTTTTTTTTGGCAGAGGATTAAAAAAAAGTCAAAGAGTGAAAGGGCACCTCAAGTATATGTAGGGGGAAAACCTGCAAAAAATGATATCAGATCAAGTTATCCAATATAGGGATAGAGACAATTTTGAACAGACTGATCTTAGTGTTCCATTGACTTCCAGGCTGCTCTTTGATTTTACTGTACTATAGAGATTTGTGACTCCAGTCACGGCGGCCGGCTGCCTTTTGCAGGACCAGCACCAATGGGATGCCCTCCATGATTACCATCACCAAGAAGGAGCCCTCAACCAGAAAGCTTCAGATATGATCCCCCCAAACAAAAAGGGACAAGGGATTTCTTTTAAGCAAACCAATAACCAAATACACAAAATAACTTACTGTGGTCTCCCATCGGAAGATGTTGCTGTGGAAACAGAGCCAGTTTTCAGAGAGGTACAGGCGTCCCTGCAGCAGAATATCCTTCTGGAGGGCACAGGCATAATCTATACACAAAGACCAAGATGAGCTTACTCACTCATTACAGTCCAATAGGACCAACCTTATTTTTTTCTGTAAATCCAACTCTCTTTGATTTAGAACTCAAAATTAGGGGAATAACTTTCATTACTCAAAAGAAAACTCCATAAAAATTAAACTCATATCGGGCCAAATCTAGTTTACTTTATTTATGACAAGAAATCCTGTTGATGTCCTACATCACCAAAGTCAATGGAATTATTTGTGTGATCAGGGAAAGCAGAACTCTGGCCATTGTGTATTACCCTCTGGTTTCAGGCATCTGGCAAGGCATGGCAGTCAATGAACTTCTGTTTTGCAAAGAAAATCAAGCAGAATATAGAAATTGCACTCTACAAGTCAAGCTACAGGCCACTTGAATGAAGTGGCAGAATACAAAGGCAATATTTTGTCTACTAATTCAGAATATATAAGTCAACCAGTCACACATACCACAATATAATGTATTGTACATTTCTAAGGTGAATCATTTTACACTCCTTATCATATCACAACTCACAAAGAGCTAAAAAATCCATACTTAGTAGAGATCTACATTCTGGCCAGGACACTTCAGTCAGAGGTCTTTTTCAGTCAAGGTTTCTTTTTACTTTTATTACCTATATGAAATGGCCTCTGGCTGAAATATCGCTGCTGGGAACTGACTGTATCTTGAACAGTCCATTAATGCAGCGGTTCTCAAAGTTTTGCTTTCATATAGCCAGCCTCTAAGTGTGACACACACACACCCTTATACATTCAAAACACTTTTAAATATATTTAACACTATTATAAATGCTGGATGCAAAGCGGGATTTGGGGTGGAGGTGGATTGCTCGCGACCACCCATGTAATAACCTCGCAACCACCTGAGGGGTCCCGACCCCCAGTTTGAGAACCCCTGCATTAATGGATCTCTATTAACAACAGCAAGGAGCTAATTCATCTCTTTACTGGTGTCACTGTGATTTAAAGAGCAGAAAGATTCACCATTGAAGCAGTAAGTGTAGGATTTTCGTAAATGCCTAGTACTGGCTTCATTCCTCCCATTGAAGTAAAGGGTAAGATTCCTATTAACTACACTGAAAGCAACGTTAGGACAACATTAAGCCCTTTTGAAAATCCCACCCTAAGAATATAAATTCTATATAAATGCTAGGTTGATTTGTTTTACACATTTGAGGTATTAAATTACATGCATGAGGCTGAAACAACCATGACTGTTATGGGGACATTGTCAGGTGAAACTTGGGCCAAAATTTAGCTTTAATACACATCAACTTTTACAAACTGAGGACCGATAAAAATTTCCTTGAATTTTCCCCCCACATTCAAATGGAAACAGTGGTTTTCAACAAATTAAAATTACCCGGCAATATTTGCAACCCCAATATATGAGAAACTGAAAGCGGAACTGACAAGAAACAAGTTAGAACAGGCTGAAAGAAATTCAAGTTAACAGGCAGCATAGAAAAATTAAAAGAGACACTGTCCAAATCAGTCTTCTGATAGAGAAACCTTTAAATACTGTGTCCTGACTTTTAAAAGAATTCCATCTTAACCCTTTTATTAATTTTTTTTATGCCCTTCTGTGTTTATAAGGGTCTTTTGGGCAGGTATAAGAACATCACCACCAAAACACATTGGGGCCATTTCTCCACCCTATCTCCCTTCTCTCTGTATACCTGCCAACCAGCTGCCTCTTTGGTGTCAGCTTTGCTGCTACTAGTAAACACGCTTCCCTGCAGAGCTCAGGGAAGAATATGCACATGGGGATCCCCCCAGAGTAGAGCATGAGCATGATGCAAGTGATCAGCAACAAAACAATGGAACTGACTATACACAATGGGATGTCAAAATGCACAAAATAGGCAAACCGAAAATTGAGACTAAATGTTAATCCCAGTGCTAGTAACCTATGAGCCGAATTGTAAAAACAGATAAAACGTTAAAGATGAAAACAAACTTTTTAATGAACTGGTGTTCTTCCAATCAGATTTTTTAAACGTTTACACTATGAAAATCTAAGTCACTTAGTTTATAGGATAGGTATGGAATCACTGTCATTTTGGTATAATCTTTATCTCTAATTCTCATAATTATAAGAATGTACAAGAGTAACTACAAAAAAGAAAAACATATTATAAAGAACAGCAGTAGTTACATTTCTGTTGATAACAATGAGTAGGTGATAACTACGTTAAATATTTGTAGATGAATAATAACTATTACAGCTTGGGTTAAAATCCACTATACCAAGCAAATGAATGGTTTTAAGACTGGAGGTCAGAAAAGGTCCTTTTAAATGAATGCTGCTCCCATGGGGTAAAAGAGTAATTACATAAAATAATGACTTTGTTTGCTTCTGACTGAGGAGGTGCTATATTGCTGGGATTAGTCCATCAGCAAGTGTTTTCTTCAAATCCCAGGTAGTCTGTTCATGGCAAATATGCTTAATAGAATTTGCTTCCAGGTGGGTGAAGGTTCTAATTTCTCTTCTATAAAAGCACGTTGCCTCAAAGCAAGGTGAGTTTAGCAACACAATTCATAGCTCATGACTTTGGGGAGAGGGAGTTTTCCCTTTACTCCCCCCCCCCCCGCCACCACCACCACAAAAACGCCACCATTGAGACATAGGAGCCGCCCCTGGCAAATGAATTTTTCACAAACCATTCGCCTGATAAGACACCTGACATAGGTGCCATGGCATATCACCTTCCAGAAGAAATGCCTTCATATTAGACTTCTGCCTTATACAGTCCTTTGAAATAGCATACCAGGAAGAAGTGACAGTTCTGTGCTGCAAGTCCGTTTCTCTCCTCCCTCCGCCATGGGCTGTCTATTGCTTCAGAAAGAAGAGCATCCCAATTCTTCTCCCTGCAATCCTGACCTTCTTAAAAAACAGACTTCTATGCAAGGAGAAAGCTTTCAGGAGTCCCTCTGGACATGTGTTTGTCTGTCTGTCAAGGTAACATCTACTATCCTCTGTGCCATTGCTGCTTTCTCATGGGTGGCAAAATCTCAACCGGCAGTGCCAGAAACAGGACTCATGCAATGACAACTGTGAGCAATGCTTTCTGGGACTTTATCTCCTGCAGAAGCCAGACAGATGGACTGATAGGCATCACTAACACAGTGCTCAACTCCCTGCCAGCCTGAGAAATGGTTGCACTTGGACACATTTTTAAAGATGCTTCACTTAAACCCAGTGTCTCCTTAATGAGAAACACGATTTATTTAATTTTTTTAGGCTTCATTTGTTGAGACTCATTTCAAGAGAGCTTTGAGTTTAGATTCTGTATGAACCCCCTCTCCTCTGTTAAACCTAGTTAGCCTTTGTTAGTTACCATTTTAAAAAATTGCCCCCCTTCACCTCCCTCTCATTCAACATCTGTTAAGTGTCCGAAGCAGCAAAATGTGAAGATGCACCAAATGTATTGCCCATGCCAGGAAAGAGTCCAGTGGCACAAATAAAAATGTCTAGGATATAATTCTAACTCTGCTCTTTCCTCACACTCTCCAAGCCAGTCATAATCCAAACATTTCTGAGCTTATCTATTCAATATGCTGTCCCAGCACATCCTTCTCAGGATGGCCTGGCCTCTCCTTTCCCCTCATGATTGCCTGTGACAGGTGCTACCTTACATACGTTCCATGGCCAATAGGTGTTTTGCCATCTATGGGAAGGATAGGAGAAGTTACCTTAAGAGACACCCCATGACCACCATCCAGAGGGGCTGGAGGCATTCCTCCAGCATAGGAGTCTACTTTTAAGGTCAGGGTTACAGGGAGAAGAGCTGGGCAGCTCTTCTTTGAAAAGCAGTTTGCTGCTAGTCCACATAGGAGGGAGGAGTGAAACTGATTCCCGTGCTATCGCTAAAGTTGTTTGTCAAACACCTGCTGCTGCAACTTTGGCATTATCAACAATAATAGAGTTTGGTTGGTTTGTTCACATCTTACCTACTATGAGCCTCTCCAAATCTGGCAGATGTGAAAACTGTCTCTTAAACTCCTCACTCCTATATTTATAAGTGGAACTTGAGATCTGCAACAATGAAAGGTGAAAGGTTAAAGTAAACAGCTTTATTTTCAGCTACCATCTATCTTCATACTAGCAGGAAACTAGCGATATAGTGCAAAGAAAATAAACACCAGAAGACTGGAAAAGGACAGTATCTAAATGTATTTACCACTGTCATTATGCTCTGTTAGACAATGCTATGCTGCTATAAACTACACCCCCAAATTGAAATATCAGATCTGTTATATACAGCATTGTCTCAGAAATGCAGCTGCACAATGGGATTTTTGCCACTTTCAGTAATTAAACTGGTAGACTGGTGACACTAATGACCAAAGTCCATAGAACAGGTACAAGGCAGGTACCAGCACCACCAGATTCCTGATCCTGCTCTACCTATATGATTCACCCCTTAATAAAGGGACCACTTTTAGGGGTAACAGGGTAATTTGGTCTACAGGGCCCCTTTAAGACTATGGGCTTGTCGGCAGATAGTGAGATCGATCTATCGGAGATTGATGTATCGCGTCTTGACGCGATACATCGATCCCCGAATGTGCTCCCCGTCAACTCCGGAACTCCACCAGAACGAGAGACGGAAGCGGAGTCGACAGGGGAGCGGCGGCCATCAATCCCGCGCCGCAAGGACGCGAAGTAAGTAAATCTAAGTCGATCTAAGATACGTCGACTTCAGCTACGCTAGTCTCATAGCTGAAGTTGCGTATCTTAGATCGACCCCTCCTCCCCAGTGTAGACCAGGCCTTACAGCACTGCAGTGTGTACCACTGTAGTGCTTAATGAAGACACTACCTACAGTGAAGGGAGAGCTGGTCCCATTGGAAGAGTTAATCCACCTCCCCAAAAGACATTAGCTACGCTGATGGGAGAAGCCCTCCTGTCCACATATCGCTGCCTACACCAGGGGTTAGGTTGGCATAACTACGTCGCTCAGGCGTGTGGATTTTCCCTGAGCGACGTAGTTATACCAACATAAGTCTGTAGCGAAGACCAAGCCTTAGCCTCTCTGCTGAGGCTGCCAACAAAGGGGCCAATTGGTACTAACCATGGTGGTGGTTTTTGCAATGTGGATCTAAACTTCAATAATATATAAAGAATTTTGGAATGCCTTCAGTATAAAATGGTATTGTTAAAACAAATTCTAATCTATTCCCTGTTAATAGTAAGGTGATTTACAATAAACTAAACTGCTGCTGTACACATCATCGTGTTTTAGCAACATTGCAACTGAAAGAGGAAGAACTCATCTCCCTGTGTCCCAACAATGAGATATAAACATACCACAAAAGCCTCGTTAAATCTAGTGTGTGAGAAACTTTTATTAAGAGATGTAAGCAACAATTGGCCATTGCTCTTTCTGAATAATAAAGGTGTCAACAGATGCTTGACATGTCCCATACACACACATTTCTGTACCATCGTATCAAGCAGTTCAGTGTAAAATACAATAAATCACTTTTGGCCATTTGACCAGACTCCTTTATAAACCCTTACTCCATTTTCCATGCACTATTACGATGTGCACTGTATCAGTTAACAGCCAGTTGTAGCTGTGAATTTTAAGTTTTCAAAGTAATTCCACCCCAGAGTAAATTAGTCTTTAGCTAGGAGTTATTTTTAGTAAAGGAATGATAGTGATGGCCCAAGCACATTAGCTCTAGGCATAGAATCATAGAAATGTAGGGCTGGATGGGTCCTCAAGAGGTCCTCAAGTCCAGCCCCCTTTGCTGAGGCAGGGCCAAGTAAACCGGGACCATCCCTGACAGGTGTTTGTCCAACCTGTTCTTTAAAATCTCCAGTGACGGGGATTCCACAACCTCCCTTGAAAGCCTATTTCAGAGCTTAACTACCCTTATAATCACAATTTTTTCCCTAATATCTAACCTAAATATCCCTTGCTGCAAATTAAGCCCGGTACTACTTGTCCTACTTTCAAAGGACATGGAGAACAATCAATCACTATCCTCTTTATAGAAGTCCTTCACATTATTTGAACACAGTTATCAGGTCCAGTCTTCTTTTCTCAAGACTGGACATGCCCAGTTTTTTTTAACCATTCCTTATAGGTCAGGTTTTCTAAACCTTTTATCATTTTTGTTGCTCTCTGGACTATCTCCACCTTGTTGACTAATATTCAATTTGTGATTCACTATATCCCCTAGGATCCTTTTCAGCAGTACTACTGCCTTGCCAGTTATTCCCCATTTTGTAGTTGTGCCATTTGATTTTTCCTTCCTAAGTGAAGGAATCCTCATGTAACCTCAGTTCTATGATTTTAACATTCCTATCTGGGACTTCTGCTCCATACTGCCAGAACTGATGACCCTGTATAAATCAAACACTGGTTGTCTGCGTATGCTCAGGACTCAAGTTCTTTAGTCAGGATGACAAGGAAATAGGTACTATGAGGTGATGGGTTGAAATGAATAGTCCTCATAAGTTAGCAAGTGCTCTTTTTTCATTTAGCTAACTGTATTTTTTTTTAAAAGTCAGCAATGTTACAAATACCACTTAAGATGACTCCAAATTAAAGGGATTAAAAATATTTTTCTTTATTTTTTCAGTTTGTTTACTGAAACAGAACTTTGGGGACAGCCAGCACCCCTGGTTGATGAGCGGCTTTCATACAGCAACAGGGGAGAAAAAAACATTTTTAAAAATGAAAAAGATGTGATTTGTAAAGAAGAATTGGCAGGGGAATTCAAAGGCTGGATAGCATTTGGAAAGGAATTTGCAGGAAACTACACTTAATCAGGGCCAGCGTGTTCTACAAGTCAATGCAGGGCCGGCGCAACCCATTAGGCAACCTAGGCGGTCACCTAGGGCACTAACATTTGGGGGGCGGCGGCCGGATCTTCGGCCGCCCTGGTCATCGTCGGCAGACCTTTTGCCACCTAGGTCCCTGAGTCAACCCTGCTGAGATTCCTGTGGTTTCAGGGAGTCTAGGGATTTTGAACTTGATGCTTAAATGACTGCAATTTGCGCTTGTGATGATGGAGCACTAGTACACACACACAAACAAATGTATTTACCGTCCAGTACAGTAAATGTGATGCAGATAATCAAACTACAAGCGTTCTAACGCTGGCTTCAGCACCAATTTAAGGAACCACCCCTCCAAGGGGAAGGAGACGTAATGTCTCCAAACAATGAGAGAAAAGAGCTATGCAAAATCTAGATATTAGGAAAAGGGGATCAGGCAGTGGAGAAATTGTGAATGTGTCTATAGAAGGCTAATGCTTGACACAACTCAGGCAACAGCCAGGGCCGGCTCCAGGGTTTTGGCTGCCCCAAGCAGCCAAAACAAACAAACAAAAAACAGAACAAAACAAAAAGCCGCGATCGCAATCTGTGGCGGCAATTCGGCGGGAGGTCCTTCGCTCCCAGGCGGAGTGAGGGACTGTCCGCCAAATTGCCGCCGAATACCTGGACGTGCTGCCCCTCTCCAGAGCGGCCGCCCTAAGCACCTACTTGACAAGCTGGTGCCTGGAGCCGGCCCTGGCAACAGCACAGAGAATCAAAACTCTAGAGAGTCTCCAGAATCTAAACATTAAGTAACCTCAATCTCTAGGGCATTAAACCTGTTATCTCTGTGTTCCTTACCTGAGAGCCCTTAGTTGGCATATGAAATCATGTCTGTTTTTCCAATCATTTGAACAGAAGACAACAACAAGAAATCATCCTGCTTATTTGCACACTAAGCTTTTCAGACCGCTAGGAAAAACCTGCTCTGAATTCTTATCTAATCAGTCCAGTTCCACTGGAAGGAATTTAGACATTGAACTTTCTTAACCTTCTCCTTTCCTTGCTTTGTATAGCAACTGGTTCGCATTCCTAGGGCTAGAATTAAGTGTTGACTTTCCAGCCACCCCAATCTTTTAAATCAGCCAGCCATAATCAGCAGGGCAAGTTGTGCTGGAAGACAAATGGGACAAATTTCCAGACCACTGGCACAAAACGGCTGGGGTTCATTGGTGCTGTGATAATACAAATAAATGAATAATATAAAAAAAAACAAAAAACTCCTAAGACATTTCAACTTCTCCAAGAACTACACCTCGTATTTTCAAGCTACCATATTGTACTTTTGTTCTACAAGCTTAAGTGTAGTGAAATGTATAAAAGGCTTTCATTCTGGGCTACATGAGATGCCACAGAGGTTATGCAGAGGACAGGCAATGAATAGACAGAAGCTCTAGCATTTTATAGGGGAAGTAGATGTCTCAATTTTAGCACTATAGAGCCTGGGCATTTCTCATGGTTTAATGTGGTCATCATACATGTGATATCATGCAACACCACACGAGGACAATACTATAATGAAACTAGATAGCGAGATGTGGAGACAACCTGTGAAAAACTATGCACTACCATATCACCAACGGTCTTATCAATTTTTGTAAGTATTAAAATAAATCATTGTAGGTCGGGTAGGGAATGAAGATTAATCTATGAAATTTTGTTGCCCATTATATAAATGCCCTTATGTATGCCATGCAATTTGTGAAAAAATATCAGCGGAGTTAAGCAAAGCCTAGCCGGCATTCCTGAACTAAAAGTATTACAGAAGAGACGATTACTTCAGTACATAGTATCTTTAGGAAGCACTGAGCCAACCCATAGGCTTTCCAGATTGTCCTATTTAAAACTGCATCAGTCAGCAAATTCAGAGTCAAGGTTCCAAAAGCAACTTTGAAAGGTTTCAGAGTAGCAGCCGTGTTAGTCTGTATCCGCAAAAAGGAGAACAGGAGGACTTGTGGCACCTTAGAGACTAACAAATTTATTAGAGCATAAGCTTTCGTGGACTACAGCCCACTTCTTCGGATGCATATATGCATAGAGTCCACGAAAGCTTATGCTCTAATAAATTTGTTAGTCTCTAAGGTGCCACAAGTCCTCCTGTTCTCCTAAAAGCAACTTTAGCTCTGTCTCTTTGCAATAAAATAGAGTCTTACTAAAAGATACATTATTACCTGAAGGTATTATTCAGCAGATAAGGAACTAGAGTTTTCTATGCTGTTCTTCCAATGAGGCTCCATAGGTAAACTGAACTGTTTAAACTGCATCTTGTCCTTCTATCCCTAAGATGTAATATTTCCTAGAAAGTGCAAAAAATCTGAACACATCTCAGGCAACCACTAGGAAAGGAAGTAACTTGAGAACATGTATAAGTCAATGGGACGACACACATGCTTAAGAACCTTGCTGAATCAGGACCTGAAGGAGAAGAGCTATACAATTTATTGCATTTGCCTTTTTTGTTGTTGGTTGCAGCGTCCCAGAGCAGAAACGACAAACCACATCACACACTAGTGGACATCTTGTGTTCTCTGGATTTTATTTTACAGACATGAACACAAATATAAATAGCTATGAACAAAATTGTGGCTTTACCAGTGGTGACATACCCTCTCATATATCCTGATCTCAACCACAAACCCTCACACCCAACAGTGCTTTCTGTCCTTAGCACCAATTCCTGCTAAGTACTCAGGGCAGCACTTTGGGTCCCAGTGCCATGTAAAGCCCTCAGGCCATCAGCATTAGATATTCACTGCTTATAGCCATTAGCCTCACTTAGCCCTCAAGTTACAATCAGCAACGCCTGTCTTTTCATTTCTGCTCCCAGCGTCTACAGCCAAGCAGTGCTGAGCCACCTCATCTCTCCACCAACAATACAAATCCTTTAAGGTAGAGGAGTAGAAGGAACGTAGTGCTGAAGTCAGCCTGCAGGTTGGAAGTAAATATGGCCTGGAGTGGTGTATTTTGAGAAGACTGGGCTGAAGAAACAGAAGAATAGAGACCAGATGTGCACCATTTCTCAGGGATTGTGAAGTGCAGGGTAACTGTTTTCATCTGGAATTCCTGGACATTGTCTAGCAATAAAATTCAGAAACACCACTTAGGTTACAATCAAACTGTATTTATCTCACCACCACCACCACACTCAAATATATATATATTGAAACTTACCTAAAATCAGCATTTGAAGCCCAGTGGTTTTCCCCATGGATTTCAGTAATGAATTTCTTCCTGTTCAAACTTCTCTTACTTCAGCCTCCTTAGGATCAGACATCCATCCCTAAGTCTTTTTCAGAGTCATTGATTCCTAGGATAAAGTCCCCTCATCCTATAAGTATGGCCTACATTCTTTGTTCCTAGATGTACGACTTACATTTGGTTATATTGGAACACGTTACTTGTTTGCGCCTAGTTTAACAAACGAGCCAGATCGCTCCATATCAGTGATCTGTCCTCTTCATTATTTACCACTCCCCTACTCTGTGTCATCCACACATTTTATTAGTAATTATTTTATGTTTTCTTCCAGGAGACTGATTAAAAAAAAGTTAAACAAAGTAAGGTGAAGAACTGATCCTAGCAGGATCCCACTAGAAACACACCCCTCACTGATGTTTCCCCATTTACAATTATGTTTTGATATCTATCATTTAGTAATTTTTAATCCATTTAACATGTGCCTTGTTGATTTGGTATTGTTCTAATTCCTTAACATGTCATGCAGTACAAGGCTTTACAGAAGTATACCTAAGTATATCATATCAACATTGCCTTTATCAATCACATTTGTAATTTAATAGAAAAATAATAAGTTAGTTTAACAAAATCTATTTTTCATAAACCCATGTTGATCGGCATTAATTACATCACCTTCCTTTAATTCTTTAATAATCCAGTTCCAGATCAGCCATTCCATTATTTTGCCTGGGATTGATGTTAAGCTGACAGGCCTATAATTATTTGGGTTATCCCGTTTAACCTTTTAAAAATATTGGTGGAACATTAACTTTCTTCCAGCCCTCTGGAACGTCTTCAATTTTCCAAGTAGTATTAAAAATCAATATTAACTATTCAGACAGCTCCTCGGCCATCTCTTTTGAAACTTGTGGATGTGAGTTTATTTGGCCCTGCTGATTTAAAAATGTCTAACTTCGGTAAATGTCGTTTAACCAAGAGGAGGTCGATGGAGGCCATAGGCTTGTTTCACATAAGCCAAAAAGCTGCATGATGGTAACAACATTCAATCACTATCAACATGGGCTACATGTTCAGACAGGTAACTTGTACATGAATTTTGTCCTGTTCCAACCATGCACCTGACTGTTCTTTTCTCTAGCATGTATAGTGGGTGGTTTAAACCCTCCTGGACAGGGAGTGTGTGCATGCTGTCAACCATTTTGTTTTTTGAAAATAAGGTGCCATCTGAGCATCTGTAGTCACCTATTACTAGATTTTCCAAACAACCATGCTTCATTTAACAGGTCACGTGAGGCACTTCTTAACCAATAAGAAGAGGGAAAATAAATATAATGCTGGAAGAGGCATCCCAGTTTCTGTAGGATCTGTAGAAGTCTGTTTACCAGAAATTTGCAGGCAATGAAGGAAATGCAAGCATATTCATAGCCACTGTAGGAAAAAGTTTAAAGAGCCAGGAGTAGGCCTTACTTACATTCATTTTCGGATCCTCTTCATTCACCCTGAGCTGCTCTGGAGAGGAGAGTCTCCTAAGCACAGGGCACTCTTCCAGCTGGCCACTGGCAGGCACAGGTCTGTGTTCTAGTGTCATTATGTCCCCTTCTCTGGCCCAGCCCCCCTCCTATTTGCAGAGGCTGAAGGAGAAACAGATTTTAAATGTTTTCAGATTATCTGTGCTGACAGAATGGAGAGAGAGAGATAGTTTACTCCTTCAGTCAGACCTGGGGTCAGGTGAGATGTTCTCCAGTAGGATTACAAAAGGTTTCATTCCAGCTACATGATTTCTGCTTTAGGAGCACAACACAGAAAATCTCTAGAGAAGGGACATTAAAATACAAAACACAAGGTGAATGCTCATGTACTAAATATTCCAGCTGAAACACAGAGATGAGGTCTCACTGCTTAGCGGCTGCTGGAGCCTTTCCCTGCTGCAAAGAACTGCCAGAGCATTTCTCCAATGGAGTCTTTCCCTACAGCGGGGAAAGGCTCTGGTAGAGGGGAGGCAGCATAACACTACACTGCTAAAAACAGTAGTGTAGATGGGGGATGCATTGCCTGAGCGTGTAGGGAGCCATGTAGGGTTCATACCCTCAGGTTCTGGCATGTTACTCGCCTATGCAGTGCCTCACCATCTACACTGCTATTTATACCCATGCTAGGGGGCGTGTAGTGTATGTACTCCACATGCTGTCATAAGTATGGAGTGTAGACATACCCCAAGAGCCCCAAACCATCAAATGAAAGTGTAAGCACTAATGGCTACCACAGATGCACAGTAGGCTATAAGTATAGGAGCATAGTAATCCAAATATCAAGTGTCTGTAGAGAAGATTTTGTGAAGGAACACTACCAATGTTCCAATTTTTTGCATCCATGGGCAGAATGAATTTTGTTACGTACAGCACCAATATGGAGGTATTACGTGGATGTGTGACACCAGTAGAAACAAAAAGCCTAGATATAATATATTTTTTAAAAGTTATAGGTATGGAAGAAGAAAGAATATTAAAATAAGGAATAATTAACAAGGTGCACTGCTTGAGATGTTGCTTTAATATGAACTCTAATAAAAAGAAAATTAACACTGCAAAATTTTCAGTAGCCTTTTCGAATCTTACATGTATCTATTCCTTTGAGGCATAAAACAAAATTATCCATTTTCTTGACATAGGAAACAAAATATTTTATCATTAGTATTGATGCATGAAATAAAATAATTGTTACACTTTCTTTATGCTTGAAATACGTTGACCTCCATGGGGGCCTCACAAATCCTGAAGGCAGGGGTTTGGCAGGGATAGGTTTGGGGATTTGAAGGGGCACCCCCAGACCTGGGCTGCTGCATCTCTCCCCGCCACAGCCCTGCATGCCCCAAGCTCCCCCATCACTACCCCCCACCTCACCCACTGCCATCTTCCAGGTCCACTTGTGGCTGCACCTCTGTGCGGTGTGCACGCCTGCATGGGCTCTGCTAATTAAGTGAGCAGCCCTTGATGGGCTCCTGTGCGGCCGCGCAGGCGCGCACCTTGGCGGGAACACAGCCATATAAATCCAAACCATGTCTGAAAAGTGAATGTCCATTTATAAAAATACTTTCTCAGATCAAATATTCTGGCACCATTTCTCAGCTACTGGATGTCCATTTATAATTTAAAAAAAAAAAAAAAAAAAAAACCACAACAACCAACACAATGAAATTGAGTGAATTTGGCATTCAAGAGAGACTGACAACATTTGTTTTTTTGAAGTGTAGTTGTAGCCAGGATATTAGAGAGACAAGGTGGGTGATGTAATATCTTCTATTGGACCAAATTCTATTGGTGAAAGAGACAAGCTTTTGAGCTACACAGCGCTCTTCTTCAGGAAGAGCTTCTCTCTCTTCCCAATAGATGTTGGCCCAATAGAAGATATTACCTTACCCACACATTGTCCCTCTAACATTAGTTTTAAATAGGGTGACCAGATAGCAAGTGTAAAAAATCGGGATGGGGTGGGGGTAATAGGCGCCTATATAAGAAAAAGCCCCCAAGAAACCGGGACTGTCCCTATAAAATCGGGACATCTGGTCACCCTAGTTTTAAAAGCCAGGTGTAGTACAATCAGATGCTATGCAAGCTGCCCCTTACACTGCCCTGCCAACTCACTTCCATGTTGAGCATAGCACCCTCATAGTAGCCCAGTCCTGGATTCCCCACATGCTGCTCTGTGCTGATATGCCTCAGTCCTGATCAATGGTAACCCAAGTTATCCCAGTCCTGGGCCTTGACCAAGGCACCTCAGTCCTGACCTGCAGCATATTATGCTTTTCTGAAAAGCAGCTGAAGGTGGTACTGGAATATTGTTGTCAAACAGTTCACAAACAGGCACAGCTCATCGCCAAACTTATTTAATCTTCTGACTCCATTGGATTGGCACTCTGATCTTTAGAAGGAAATTATTTGCCCACACTCAGCTCCTCCCACCACACAGATCTCACTAACTCCCTGGTCTTTACTAGAGCCTAGACCACAGTTTCTTAATATGGTTGCAACAACATAGGTTGGTTTCATCCACATAGGCAAGATCAAACTATGTTATAACCAAGCCAGGGCACTATCATATCAAAGCACATTTCTTGAACAGTCACATTCATAGTGCAGATTACCAGAGTAATATAATTCTGTTGCTTAAAAGACTAGGAACATGTTGTTAAAAACAATGTTACTCCTGCAGGAATTCTGCACCACTGCACATGCACAGAATTCATGTCTCCTGCAGATTTTTTTTCTCCACAGAAAATACATTGTCAGAGAGGTGCTGCAGTTACGCCTTTTGCCCACCAGGGGCTGCTGTGGCACCAGAACAGAGGGCCTCCAACTCACCGTCCATAGCAGCCAGCATCCAATAGGGAGGAGAGGCTAAGTTCCTCACAGCGCCCTGCCTGCAGGGCCAGGTGATGAGGCACGGGATACAAGGTGGGGGGGGGGCAAGAGAGCTGGGCACATGGGGCTGCTAGGGAAGTCACATAGACTGGGATTCAGACGGGCTAGAGGGGGAATAGATTGGGGCAGGGGCAGAATGGGGGGTGTAGGGCCACATGGGGATGGTGGTGTCCAAGTGAGGGGTACAGGGACACATGGGGATGGGGGCAGATGTGCCTGACTGAATGGGAGAGGCTGGAGTCAGCCAGGGTCTGCATGGGGAAGGCTCCCCAACTCCCTAACAATCCCTCACCCCTGCCCCCAAAATCCCATTTCATACTTCTCCCACCCACACCCAACAACCCTCCAGGTTCATGCCAAGGCTCCTTCCCAGCAATTACTTCCCTCTCCCTCAGCTCCTCTGTTACCCCTGACCCCCCCCCCAAACCTTTGCACTGCTTCTGACAGGTGCAGGAAATATGTTTCTGCATTGTAGTTTAAATGAATTATTACTCAAAGTTTAAATGAATTAATATGCCTATTAAGGAATCTCTTTGTCAAAAACATTTCCTGATTTTTTTTGTTTTTGTTTTCTGTATTGTTACAGACATACTTTGCTGACAGGTATTTTGAAATAAATTGCCAAATAATTGAAAGTGGCATGATTATATTGTGTTCTTTTGACAAATAAAATATGCAGAATTTTCGAACACTGTGTGCAGCATTTTTAATTTTTTGACGCAGAATTCCCGCAGGAGTAAAACAAGCTATTTAACTAGAGCTACGTCGCCGAGCCTCTGATTCGCAGAGGATTTTGAAATTTGACTTGTTCCAAATTAGAATGAAAATCAAAAATTTCAAAATTCTCCATGAAGAAAAATTCAAATTATATATATATATATATTGGTTTCAGGTCATTTAATACATTTCATTTTCACAAAATCAACACATTTCATTTTGATTTTAACCTCTTATTTTGTATTCTAATTTTAAAACTTAGAAACAAAAAGTTGTTTCAAAATGAAAAATCTCAATGTTCCATTCCAAAAACGTAGAAGTGGGACACTTCAAAATTGTCTGAACTCCCCCCCCTCACCCCCCATTTTCTACCTAAACAAAATTCCAACAAAATCAACCCCATTTCGCAAAGTGTTTTGATTCTGATGGAACTGCATAGTCTCATGGAATAAGGTTTCATCAAAGTATCTCCGATCAGCTGTATAGTAAACCACACTGGGTTTTATTCTCCACTCAGTGTAAGTGGGATTTATGCACACAATTATATTCATTAACACGAATAGTAGTTCAGGATTTAATTGCCCTCCCTCACCTCCTTCCTATCCATACAGGAGAGACCCTAATTAAGTACCTTGTCCTCCAGATGCAGGAGGAAACGCACTTTATAACCATAAAAGTACTTATCCCTGCTGGAAACATGGTAGTGATGCTTCAGTTACAGCTGAGATGGCATTCATGCAAACCTGGATTTAGGAGTATTATCTCTCTTGCCCTGCAAACTGTTATTCTCAGCTCAGAAGTGTAAGTTCATTAAAAAAAAAGTCCCAGAAAAATGTTCTCTGGCATTAAATAAAAAAAAAAAAGTTCAGATACTGTTGTGCTTTGAATATTCAAAACCAATTTGGATGTAGAACTTCAAACTTGGAATGTACTTTGAACTCAGGAACACTTTGTTCAGTTAAAAAACAATTGGTTGACCCATAAATTTAGAAGCCAGTGAAAACCGCACAATGAACATGCCCTCAGTGTTACTTTTCTTGCAGACATCTGCTGTTATCCACACAGATCCCTGGCACAGCCTAACCACTTTGGAAATCCCTGCTCCATGAAAAGTAGTCCCTACAGTTCCCCTCTGTAACCCCTTTTGCTCTGAATGCTCTGATGAGACCCAACAGACCTGGCGGTATTTTGCCAATCCCAGTTTTTGCCTGTTTTCAAAGCTGGCGTACTCTTCAGACTTCAGTGCAGGTGGGAACACACACACACACACACATCTCTTTCAATGTGCAGTCTAAGGAGGATATATACAAGTATGTGCCATGCTTCCTCCCCATTCTCATACAAAACACTCCTGTATCAGTTGATTTTGGGAGCCAAACCAAGTCCATTTTTAGTGGTGGAGTGGGCTAGTTTATAATCAAGTCCATCCAAACCAGGATGTCCAATCCCAGGTAGGAGAAGGGATCCACCACCACCAGGGAGACATTAGGCTTGCCTGGAGAGGTCAGTTCCCAGGCAGGTAAAGAGAAAATGCATGTTCCTCCCCCACTTACCAATACAGTATGTGGAGCTTCCAACCCCAGCAGATCTCATCTGCAGATCTTAAATATTGTCTTCATTGTTGTCTCATGCTCCCTCCCATCCATTTCTTGCATCTACCTGTTGTCTCTTCTCTTATATTTAGATTATAAACTCTTCAGAGCAGGGCCTGTTTTTTCATGCATTTGTATGCTGACTAGCACAATTGGGCCCCGATTCATTAGTATGGCCTCTAGGTGCTACCACAATATATATAAGCAAATAAATGCATACATACATACAAAGGTTTTAATCGCCATGAGGAGAAGCATGCAGAATTTTTAAGCTCTGCATGTTACATCCACTTCATTCACCTGGGCATTTGGGCACACCAGGGTGGTGATCAAGCCCTTTTCTGGAACTTAGCCTAAAATATTCCTAATAAGACACAAGGCAGAAAAGAACACCGCTCCCTCTCCCACAGCTGTATAGTTCTGGAGGGTTAACAAAGAGGAATAGTAAGAAAAATTTATTTTAATCACTGAAGTCAATAGATGCGACTCTGAATGTGTGAAAGGAGCAGATATGTTGTATAAAAAGGGGCAATAGTTACAGACTGTTGACCATAATTTCACTTTACTGTTATCCAAATGCCTATTTACATACACTTCTACCCTGATATAATGCGACCCGATATAACACGAATTCGGATATAACACGGTAAAGCAGCCCTCCGGGGGGCCGGGGCTGTGTGCTTCGGCAGATCAAAGCAAGTTCAATATAACGCGGTTTCACCTATAACCTGGTAAGATTTTTTTGGCTCCCGAGGACAGCGTTATATCAGGGTAGAGGTGTATAATTGGGTAGTAACAATATAGTTGGCCAAAATGTACTCTGTCAAATACCTAAATAAGTCCCAGGAACTCGTTTTTCCAGATAAACAAGGTAACCATTACCTGACTGGAATACATAGCATGCATACATAACATGGAGTCATAGGGTGTTACTAGCATACAGGGTTAGGGTTGGAGACAGACCTACAATAACACTACAGTGAATATTCACTGATTGCATCTTCCTTTCAGGAAGACCTCAGGCACGTGAAAATGATCTCAGCGAACAGAACTGGCAATACCAGGATGCCAGCACGACTCAGGTACGCCACGAGACTCTAGGCTACACACCAAGAGCACAGGTATTATAATTGCAATTTGAGGGTGCTTCCTGTTCATGAGATCATCATCATCTCCTCCTGGGCTGTCTGAATTCCCAGACTCAAATGTTCAAAGTGAATCAACTCCAAGGCAAAAAAAGTCTGAGGATTTTACTAGCCCAGAAGGTGGTTAATAACAGAGTTACCAGGAAGCAGCCTCAAGTTAGTATAAGAACATTTTAGATTCATATTCAAATTTTAAATGAAAGAACAAAATTAAAAACCCCAAATGGGCTGCGAAACTACTGGTAGAAAAAGAATCTCCATAGCTCTGAATCAGTAACTATACAGTGCTTTGTTGATTGAGGCAAACCCATTTCTGTATTACCCTGCATACCCTCACTTCTTGAAAGGTGGTACAGCTTGTATAAAGTTTTCTGAAACAGACCAATGTAACTATTGAGGTGGTTATAGATACCGAGGCAGTTAGATAGGGTATGAGCCAGATTCCTTTGGGATTCCCAGCTAACCCAAATCTTCTTTATATAGGCTCTTTTAATAAGGAACTAGAAACCCTGCCAATTTCTGTTACCTTGAAGGCAAGGAGGAATGCAGACATGGAAATGTATGAGGAAGTTTGAATTGCTTGGAGTAATAGCATTAATGCATGTGGGGGCAATTCAAAGAAACATCAACACCACAGCTCTGCGCCAACAGGATACTGAAGAACTGCTCAGGCACAAGAGACCAACAGAGTTGGGTCATCAAAACAGCTCTCACTGGCTGATCAGTAACCATAAGGTCACCACATGCTTACCAATATCTAGTAAATACTGGCATTTACCTTACCTTTACCCTTACCCGGAGGCTACTTTATGTCTGGTTTTGGGACCTATCAAAGATAGTTTCAATCCAACTACTTGCTGTAGTTAGCACTAACAGGATTACTGTTGAAAATTAGTATTACCCTGGGTATTAGAGCTGTGTGAATTACTGATTTTTTCAGTTTGCTGGCAGTTTTGATAAAATTAAAAAATTGGTTTGGATCAATGGGGGGGGGGGGGGGGGAACACTTGGTTCCAGTCCCTCCTGCAGAATGGAGATTCAGACCTGCATCTCTCATATCCCAGGTGAGTGACCCGACCACTTTGCTATTAAGTATAAGAGGGAGGGAGAACCACTTCCACCTTCTCCTGATGACAAAATCCCTTTGTGAATCTAGCCCTCCAAAATTGAGATGTTTTGTCTTGATATTTCCTTTTTTATTTTCATTTCAGCCAAACCAATTTATTGAGATCAACATGAATTTGCAAAATGTTTGGTCAACCCAAATCTGCATTTTTTTGGTGAAAAGTTTCATCCAAACTTTTTTTTTTTGCCCAGCATTAATTACTAAGATAATAAAGAATTAGGCCCCTTAGATTGGAAACTCTCTGGGACAGTGAATGCGTTTGTATACTATTAAATAAATTAAAATTAATGCTGCATATGATGCTGTGCTATCCCACTATTATTTCTTGGTGATATCATGAGAAGTTCATTCACAGACTAACCCAGTCTTCCTGCTACAGCAGGGATGGTTAACAAGCATATTGCCCACAGAATACACTCCAGCACAGACACTAGACAAGACACTGACAGCCCAGAGCTACAAATTCCAGAACAAACTGTACACATGGAATAGGGTGACCAGACAGCAAGTGTGAAAAATCGGGACGGGGGTGGGGGGGGTTAATAGGAGCCTATATAAGAAAGAGACTCAAAAATCAGGACTGTCCCTATAAAATCGGGATATCTGGTCACCCTAACATGGAAAAAGGATAAAGGTAAGTGCAATAATAAAAAGCAACTAATACTTCCTGTTCGCACCATGTGCTATTAATATATGTTAATAGCATTTACTCCTCCTCTCTGGAATTTATAGGAACAATTATTCACTCTTGCTAACAAAGCCATCACTAGTCAAGTGTCCCAAGATACTGGTCTCTGCTTTTACAGATGGTTTGGTATTCGGTAAACATGCCTGATTGAAAGCACTGAAGTCAGTTTCTATCCAGACAGCAGTGGTACATGCTTCCCCATCCTACTTTGTCAACGTGTCACAACCTTGACTTATAGTATAGAGACCACTTACAAGGAAGTTAGGGGTGCAGGCTCCATGCCCTATGACAGTGGTCCCCAAACTTTTTACCTCACGTCCCTTCCTTACGCCTGCCTGCCACCACCACCCCGGAGCCAGGAGCAAGGCTGGGGCTCCAGGAGTGGGGGGCGGGATGCAGACAGGGGGAAGGTGGCCAAGGCTGGGGCCACAGCTAGGGGCAGGAGCTGAGTCTCAGCTGGGGGCCAAGGCTGGCAGCCGGGGCCATGGGCGTAGGACAGGTAGTGGGGCTCAGGGCATAGGGCTGGCAGCCGAGGCCAGTAGCTGGTGCCAGGGCCAGGAGCGGAGCTGGGTGGTGCTCCCTCCATGCCCCCGCCCCATGGGTGCTGGCTGGGGCCCCAGCCGTACTCCCCCAAATGTTCCTCCGCAAGCCTCTACGGGGGCATGCCCCAAAGTTTGGGGACCTCTGCCCTATGACATGCTCTCTCTCTAACTATGGAAACCAACCTGGCTAGAGCCTCCTGTCTTCTGATCAGGGTGGGCCAACAAGGGTATGTTACACCTGTGCTCAGCTTTCCGCACTAACTGCCAAATGATTTTTGGTTGAAATTCCAAGTGCTTGTAAATGGCGTAGGCCCAGATTTCCTTAAAGGCCATCTCCTATACACCATCCGACCCTATGCTAGTTGAGAATACTGGAGAAGAGTGAAGCTTGAGAGAGGTAGAGGGCATTCTCAATTCCAGGTCTGCTCCTCTGGAATTCACTGATGGAAATACATTCAAGCATAAGCCTGACCATACTCATTAAGAATTGTGAGATGCATCTCTTTGCCTAGGTTTCAGATAACCGAACTGTGAAATCCTAAGCTCTTAACTGATTAACAAGGTCCCTCTCCATCCTCTGCCTTAAAGATGTAGGCCACAGGGAAGCAAAGTGCCTTTTCAGCTCTTCTTTGGAACAATGATCATATTCAAGCCATGTAAAATCTGTTCAGTTTCTTCAGTGATGGGCTCCATGTAAATGGATGTGTGATCATTTCTATGCATGTTTTCCACTCCCCCACCCCCCGCACGTGCACACACACACACACACACACACACACACTAAGGCTATTAAGGTTGTTACCAGTCTCCATGCCCTATGGCAATAAGCTCTAGCTAAGCTAGAAAGCCATTTTGAAACTCTGGCTAGTGCAATTATAGGTTGGTGCAGGTCTAGTATATTCAAAAAGGGATGGGGGGAAGACTTCTCCTGAACCACAGAAAACTGTAGGTTAAGGTCTTCCGAAATACATCCTCCTAGAACATCACAAGAATTAAGGGAATCATTGAGAAGTGACAGGGAAGAGATTCCAAGATTTTCATTCACAGAGAACAAAGAGAAAACTGACTAGTTCTGTGGACATGTATTTACAGCTCTATTCAGAGTCTTTAGTGCATCCATCACTGCGGTATCTGACCGAGTGCCTCCCAGGAATCTGACTGAGGCCACTGTCCAACCATTATGGGGCAACAACTATCGCTCAGCGCTATCCTGGATCAAATATACACCACTGAGGGAAGAGGGTAAAAGCTCGATTGTCTTATTAAGAACATCAGAACTATCCAGTTCTATGTAGAGCTGGTCAGAAAGTTATCATCAAAACATTCTTGACAGAAAATCCCATTTCAGTCCAAATGGAAGCTTTTTGAAAAATGTGTCAACTTTGACCAAAATGCCCATGGAAAAAAAATGTTTGAAACAAAAAATGTTCAGTTTCAGAAAACTTTAATTTTGTTTTGCATTTTACTTTGAGTTTTTTCATTTTTGTATTACTTTTATTACTTTACATTATTTCATGGTGTCAGTAGTAGTACTGCATAATATGTACTATTACTCATGTCATTATATGATAAAAACCAGACTGTTTCAACTATTCTATTTATTTTTAAATCATTAAGGGCAGCTGCTACTTAGTACTGATTTACAAATCTTATCTTCTAAATCAAAGTGTCTCCTATTTCTATTTTAAGGAAACAATCTGATACTGACACAAAGCACTGTGTATTATGTTACTACTGACACATAATAAAATATAAAAATGAAAAATCATACAATAAAGTGAGAGACAAGCTAAGTGAGCTAATATCTTTCACTGGACCAATTTCTGTCATCTTCCTCTATGTAGTGTAACAGCTGCAGAAGTTGGCCCAATAAAAGATAGTAGCTCACCTACCTTGTATCTCATATCCTGGGACCAACATGGGTACAAAACACTGTGAAATAAAATAATCTGAAACAAATTTTGAAATTCCTCAGTGAAAATACACGATTCCAAAACAAAATGTGGAAACCTGAAACAACATTTGCCCAAATTTCTGATTCACAAGACATTTCAAAAATATTTGTGAACGAAGAAATTTCAAATTGTTGACATTTCCAGCAAACTAGAAATTCTAAGTTTTGACTAGCGCTAGTCCTATGTTCATTACATAATTGTTCCAAACACATTTAACAGAAACTCACATAAAAATATATATATATAAATTTATTATGTGACTATATTAAACAAAAACAAATTACCTTTCAAGTCATTCAGCTCTACCTGTGTCCTCACTGGCCCTCTCCAGCTTGTCTGTGGCACTATTCATGACTATTCTCTGCTGTGCCTGCAACCATGTATTCAAGCTGTTACCTACTACTGTTTCCACCAAGATCAGATCACATTTTGTGTCTCGGGGAAATCAGTAAATGCCTGAACTAACAGCACCAAGGCCCAGTTAAGATAACCTTTTATTGGCAATTATACAGAAATCTAGAACAAAGCGACAACATGAAACAAAAGTCTAAACTAACTTGAATAGATGAATGCCATTATTATTGAAAGATTACCTACATTGCATAGCAGAAAAGAACCTTTTTTGTCCTCAACGCCCAAGATGTCTGCCTCTTGATGCTGGCTCAGTCCATTTGACATATCTCAACACGTCTGTATCCACAGTTTAACTGTCAGCCCTGTAGATATAACTCTCAAGCTTCGGCAGTCTGAAATCTACTGACTTGACATTGCATCATGTTCCAGATCAGTCCAAGATGATAATTTACTTCAGAACAAAACTACATTCCTTTCTGAGTATCTGTTTTGGCTGACTCATGTTTCTTCCTACCCCACACGTGTGCAAATATTAGGCAATATTATTTGTAAGTTCATCTGCCCCATTCAGATTAGTTTCCCTTCACCAACTCTTCCACTTAGGCTGTGTAAATAAGAAAAAACGGTTTAAACTGCACTTTCCCCCCTGAATTTTCCCCATCTGCTGTGACCCTCAAAATCATCCCGGATTATGTTTTAAACATAATACATGTATAGATACAAGGGCACACAAATAAAATTAAGATGACCTCAGTACCCTAGAGTCCCCAACACTCCCATTTGTAGCTTGACCTCAGGATTGGACCAGGTAGTCTCCCACCCAGCAGCCTGAACTCAGCACCGATCCCCAGTGGTTGCTGGGAAATGTCAGTGAAATACCATCTTAGAGAGGGACACCAGAAACATTCACAGTTACGAAGATACTTTGAAAATGGAGACATGCTGAAAATTAAAATTTTAAAAATAGAAATTTGTGATTTTTTATGTAGCAATCCAGGTGACATAATGGATCAATGAAGTTTTCCTTTAAGAATTTTGCTAAATAAGGTTTTGTATTTATATCAACCATAATCCCCCATGCTTTTCACGTAGGCTCCAGTTCGACAAGGTACTTACACACATAAGTAGTCCCACAGAAATCAATGAGATAACTCACATGTTTAAAGTTAGGCATGTGCTTACGTACCTTGCTGAATCAGGACCTTCATCCGTTTTATTTCCTAATATCATCTCTAACTAGATTACCTCTCACTGGACATTTCTCCAAGTTTCTAACCTATTTAGATAATACAAATTTTTGCTCTGTAGTATCTACATAAAAATTGCTGCCAAATTTAGAACTCTCTGTCAACATGGATCGTGCAGTCACATTTTTTCTGTTTTCATGTTTTCCACCCTACTTACACACATCAATGAAAAACCTGATATCAATCATCAAAACAAAACTAAAACATGGCTGAGTTCCAAGACAGCTGTCAGCTTTCAGAATGAGTGTGGAGATATGTGGGCTGTGGGTGATAGACGGAGGGAAGAAGCTGAGGATGAGATGGGAAATTGATAGTGTAAATTGGGCGCTGAATGACTTAACTACTAATTTATTTTCTCGCTCTCTCTCTTTTTTTAGGATTTGCATTGGTGGGATGTGTGTCAGTCTAACAATCTTAACTTTAAGGCCTGGTTTACACTACAGAGTTATGTCGACTCCAGGCATTTTACATTGACCTAACTACAGAAGCGTCTACACTAAAATTTTGGTCCTGCCAACGTAACTGCTCTGTTACATCAACTTAATTCCACCTCCACAAAATGTATAGTCAATGTTGATGTAGTTCGGTAGACACTGTGTTGCTTACATTGACTGTTACTGTCTTTCAGAAGCTATCCCACAATGCCCCACACTGACAGTACCATCAGTAAAGCTCTCCGGATGAGGACATGCACTGCCAACACAAGCAGCATAGTGTGGACACACAAAACCAATTTACTGAATTACTGCAGTGGCTGTAACTTAGGTTGACATAATTTTGTTGAGAGGACATGCCCTAAGTTTTTAGTTTGTTCAGGAACATTCCCCCAGTCTTGAACTGCAGTAGTTCAGTGATTCTGACTGCAATAAGAAAAAAAAAAAGCACTTTGTTTATTGTTGGGATTCCTGGATTTACTTAACTTATTCCAAGTTATTGCCAATGATATTTTTAGTAATATCAGTAATATTTTACATCTTGACAAAGCAAATCATCATGTACTAAAGCTAGATAGAGAAAATAAGAATATCCTGAACAGTTCTGGCCAAGGTAAAACAAGTTACAAAGTAGTTTGTGTACAAAAAAAGCCCCAGTCATTTATCTGTCTCTCCAGAAAACTCTTACCTGTATCAGAAAGTATGTAAATGCCCCAAATCTTCTACACATACAGGTCAATAAAATCCTGAGTGCTTTTTTTTTTAAACCTATTTTAGGATTTTCTGCTCCCACTCATTTCTAATGACTAATCAATATGAGAAGTGACTCTAAACAAATACATCTGCTGCAGTTCTCTGCTTATCTGCCTCCCAAAGGGACATAAGTAGCTCACCTGGAACAGACTATTTTATTTTTTAAAAGAAAAACAGGGGAAGCTATTTTGCTGCTGCTTGTTTACAGTAACAACCTTTAAGTTGCAATCAAGCCACAAATGTAAAAAGCTTACATAGAGGGGAAAAAATGAAAGTCGTCTTTTAAAGTTCTCCTTCAAGTGCACTCTGGAGACCCCTACCTCCAAGGCCAAGTCTATACTTGGAAGGCTTTGCCAGTATAGCTATGCTGGTATAGTACGGAATTGGTCGATGCTACGCATGGCTTATGCGGCGCCTCATGGTCTCAGAAACCATCCGATGGTCCTCGGATATCTACACTGAACACATCACTGGCCACCGACAGTACCCGAAGGCATGAGCCGGAGCGACATCGAGCATCGACTACGAGAAAGGGTCCGAGAGACTTTTTCCGTTGGACCATATGAACCGGAACCATAAACTCACTGAACGTTAAATCTCACCAAATATAGTCAATCCATCCTCATCATTGTATCCACTCATTATATGCCACACCTGAACACAGCCATTATATGATCAACATACCCTCGTATCTCAATGTCTGTACTTTGACCCATTAACCTTTTACCCCCAATCGGGGATATTGCCGATTATGTATTCCTTATGCCATCCGATCTTAAACCGAACTTCGCACCCCTTGATAATCTGTACGTTGTTCCCTGATAACCAGAAACTTCTATGCTTGAACTCTGTACCGTTCATTTTTTTTTTAAACTTCATCTTAATAAAATGTTTAAATCTGTTCTTACCTGCAAAGAGCTCCTAATGTGGATGCAGCTTATACTCCCTCACTGAAATAAGATATACTAAACAAAGTGCATTTCCCCCCCCAGTACAGCTGCATTTATATTAAATGTTTTTGTTAGCACAACTATGTGTGTCAGGGATCATATCCCATCAAATCGCTGATTGACATAGTTATACCAGCAGACATTTGCAGTGTCCATCTAGCCTTAGGTATAAATATGTTCAATCAAACAAATTCCTGTTGGTTTTAGACAATAACTCAAGTATTTCTAATGGAATTTTGTTCCCAATGGCAACACCTGAAAAGGAAAAACAAAGCTCTGAACCTAAAATTAAAGAAAAAATTTCTTTTCCTTCCAACCAAAACCAGATAATCTGATTCGAGGCTCACCCTCAAGAGCCTTGTCTACACTAGATTTATTTTTAAAAATCTCCCACTGTTGCATTACCACTGGCACAGTTTAATAGTGATAGATGGGGCACCTGCATTTTTATCACAGTCCCGTTTCAGTCTGTTCTGAACAGAGTTCAGCAACGAAGTACATATGCCAGAGCCACAGCTATTCTAGCTGCACCATCACAGCAATACAACAAGACAGATTTCCCAGAAAAGTCTAATGTAGAGACAGCCCATTTGGTGAAAGTTCTAGCCAACTAAAGAATAACCAATTTCTCCTTTTTTAGTTCCTGCTACCAGAGAGCTTCTTGAGGTGTCAGTAGTTAAAGCACTGTTATTCTTTTTTCCAAGATAACTAAACACTGCTTCCAAATAATTGCAATTACAATACATGCTACAAGCAACAAGAGCATATACTGAGGTTTTATGTTACAAAATATGCCCATGGAAATAATAAATATTTATTTATTATTTCAAGAGCCACAGCCAATATTTATTTGACCTCTCTGGATCCATATACCATCCATGTGGTCTTCTACCCCTCCCCACTTCCTTTTTTAAATATTATATCATACAATTAAAAATAAAAAAATCAGGCTAAAATAACTTGCTGTAATATGACAAACAACCATCAGTCCACTAATGGAGGTACCTCAATGCAATCCAAGCAAATCTCTACCTTTCAACTCTCCGCAAATGCCTAGGAAAATATAAAATACTGAGTAAATAACATGTAAGAGGAAGCAACTGTTAACAGGCTATAATGCTACATGCTCCCTATATGGGGATTGCCATACCAGATCAGATTGAGTGCAGTCTCTGAGTGAACAGTATCAGTCTTCAAAGGAAGGTGCAAGAAATGCCACAGTGGACAACTATAGAATAATCTGCCCATGGCGAAGTTTTTTCCTAACCCCTGTCAGTTAATGGTTGGCTCACGCCCCAAAGCATAACATTCTATATCCCTTCAATAAATTAATCCGGTCTAATGTAACTATGGGTGCACCCATTATCCATATAAATATCAAATCCTTTAATTCTGCTCTCCTCTTGGCCTACTTAATATCTTGTGGCAATAAGTTCCATGGGATAATTATGCATTTTAATGTATTAGCTTTAAATGTATTCCCTTTCGATTTCACTGAACAGCCCCCTGTTCTTATATCATGAGAAAGGGTAAATAGAAGCACACAGTTTACATTCACTGTGTCATTCATTATTCTGTATATCTCTGTTCTGTCCCTTCTTATCTCTTCTTTAAACTACACGTATACTTGACATTTTGCGTTATTTGTTTTAATGGCTTTGGCTACTGGCTCTTCAAATTCCCTCTTAGCGCTCCTCATTTCCAATGGACACGTTACTTGCCATAGCACAGTGTCTCAAGCTTTCATACTGGTGACCCCTTTCACACAGCAAGCCTCTGAGTGTGACCCCCCCTTATACATTAAAAATATATATAAAAAAACATTATACTTTTTAATATATTTAACACCATTATAAATGCTGGAGGCAAAGTGGGGTTTGGGGTGGAGGCTGACAGCTCGCAACCCCCCATCTAATAACCTCACGACCCTCTGAGGGGTCTCGACCCCCAGTTTGAGAACCCCTGCCATAGCATATATTCTTTTCTATTGTCTTAATTAGGACTGGATCTCCATTTGATGAAAGATACCTGGTTTGGTTCAAATAACTTCCTGAACCTTGACATTTAGCAAGATTGAATTTTTTTCTTGCTGACCTTTTCAATTTAGAGGGATACGTCCTTTCTGGGATGCTTTAGGACACAACCCCATACTGAGTCTAAGAATTTTAACTTCCTTACTTTTGACTTGAAGGTCCTTTTGACTAGTTTTTTCACTGTTTTGAAATCCTCTTAATTAAGTGAGGTGTTAGGTTTTTATACGTTTCCTCACCCCAGGAAATTGAACATAATTATATTGTTGGAAGATAATAAAGATAAAAAGTAAAAATCTTGGGACAGAGCTCCCAGATATAACTGCTATGTTCAATGCCCCTCTGTTTTTGCCCATTTATATTTGAATATTAGATTATACCCAACCAGAACCAGTTATCCAGAAGCACACACAAGCTTTAGATTAGAAATTCTGATAAAAATGGTACTCTACAACCTCCAAATCTAAAGCACCCCTGCTTTTCCCCCCATCTCTAGTAAAAATGCATTTGAGTAAACTGAAACGCTGCTATTAAAATTCTGTAGCAATAAAATAATACTAGGCATTTAAGAAATGATTTACACATTCAAAGAGCAGTACAGACATTAAGGACCCAGTCCTGAAAACTTTTATACATGTGAGAAGTCTACGCACAGGAGAATTACTTACATTAGTAAGGTGATCAGGCCCTAACCAATTAATTCTCACAACACCTGTGTGAAGTAGGGCTGGTAAGTATTTATCCTCATTTTAGAGACTGGGGGACGAGTGGGGGAAAATTGGTATGGGGCATTAAGTGACCTTCCCAGAATCACCCAGTGTCAGAACAAGGAGCCGAACCCAAGAGTTCCTGACTCCCAATCCTGTGCTCATTCCACTAGATCACAATGTCTCTGTAAAATGGCAGTCACATCTGGCCTGACTTTCAGAGGTGCTGAGCACCCCCAACCCCCACTCAAGTCAATGGACACTGCAGATTTGAAAATCAGACCAATCAGGATTTTATAGAGAAGTGCCTGGTTTTCATCTTCAAGGAAATCCTTGTACTTACCTGGAAAAGAAAAGTAGAAAAGCCTTTGGAACAAGTCAGTGGCTAGTCAGCAAAGTACAGTTTTGTGCGGCAAATATTCCAGTTAGCAGAGCTGACATCTGTGCAGTGTTGTGTATGCTAATATTTATGGAGTAGCCCCGTGTTTATTGCAATTTCCCAGCTTTTCTATTGGCTAAAAGAGTGGGAAGGAGCCTACTAAAAGTCTATACCGGTCATAGAAAGCTATATCATCTTTGACTGAATGTTACTGACATATGCTTTATGTAATGGCACACATCGTTTGCTGTGTTATCACCTACACATCTATTATGATTCATGGGAGCTATAGGAACCAGTTTATATCCATCAGCTGATAGCCAACCAGGCAAGACATTAGTGAAACATGTGATTTTCATTCCCTGGGATAGAGGCAGAAAATGACGTAACACCATTTTAATGGCAGGGGAGTCTAATGATTTCATTTTAGCACAGGAATGCTATTGTCTGACGTGGCTCATGACATCATTCTTTATGCCTCCTGCTGCTTCTTCATTCAATCCCCACTAATTATGCTGTCACCTTTAAACGTGGAAAATAAACATCTCATTACCACAGCCCCTAACAAGCAGGTGAAAGATTTACTTCCCATTTTTAAATTATGGGTTTTTCTTTTTTTTAAGCAAATAATTGGGAGGCTTTTTTGAGATAATCTATGACAGCATCCGGCTCCTGCAGCGTAGGTATTGCTTTTCAGACCACAGTGGCGCCTTTCAATGGCCAAATATATGGAACTATTATACAAGTCCCCTGTTTTAAATACAGGAAAATACTTCTATAAACAGGTAAACGTGAATTACAGGCTTAAATACATCCAGGAGTTCAGGAAATAGCAATCACAAAAAAGTGTTACTTTATTTCACTAGATAATACAGAGATACATAATATATTAGAATACCTACATAGCATCCTTCATCACAGCAAAGAATCCCAAACACTTGACAAACTACACACAGACAGCACCACTGAAATTTAACCATTTCTGAGGCAGACTGCAGCACTCCATGGATGAATGACACACTGTACAAAAATGGGCAGGAGGGAAAATTTGGGCCTAGCTTCTACCTTTAGGCAAAATGCCACAGGATCCTAAAAGTGCAATTCTGCCTGAAGAGGTGACTGTGATAGTGGCATGATGAGGTGCTGTATTTATTATTCATTGTATTACCATGGCACCTGGAAGTCAAGGGCCAGGATCCCATTGTGTTAGGCGCTGTACAAACTTGTAACTCAATGACTTCAGCTCAGATTTGCCAAGCTTACAAGTAAAACTCAGATGTCTTTTTCTAAGTGCCAGACCATCAAACTGCCCCTGAGATCTGAGAGTCAAACTGGGGTTTTTTTCTTTCTATGAATTATCAACAAAGTTGTGTAGGCTGAATTACACAATGACACATGTGCAACCTCATTTAGCCCCGTAAACAAAACGTAGTTAACAGCTACTACATCTGCGTCACTCGATTAGCCCTTAATTCAGTTACACAGATGTAGTTGACCAGGCAGAATATTTGCCTGTAGGATCTTTAACATGGGTGAGAACATGTGAAAAGAAAAGAAATACATGTGAATCTCAGATCCTAGTGTATGTTTGCAGGGCTGACAGAAAAACAGGTTTACTTTTAAACTGAACAAATTTGATCTGGAGTAACAGATAGGATAAACAAGGAACTCTATGATGCATTTTGACTTTGCAAGGTTTCATCAGATACACAGTACAAAACATAACATTCTGTTTGCTTCAGCAGAGGGAAGGGCGGAGTCAACCCTAATAGGTTTAAGTTTCCAAGAGGTTTTTATTTCAACGTCAATGCTTTGATTATTTAAAATATCACATTCCAGCTTGAGAGAGAGAGAGGTGGGGAGTGGGAAAAGAAAGATATATGCTAGAGATATGAGCATGCGACTGGGAATCAAACTGCTGACTTGTATTCCTGGTTATTCCACTGATTCACTGACTCACTGCGTGACCTTAGGCAAGTCACTTAACTTCTCTGACTCACTCTTCTCATCTGAAAAATGTGATTAATACTCTTTACTCGCCTCACATGACTGCTGCTAAAGCTGTTACAGTTAATGCTCCCAAACCTATAGCTGCAGCATTGTGATTATTTACCACTCAGGCTCCAATGCCACATGGGGTGGAGCATGAGTTACTTTGCAATGACTGAGTTCTGGAGTGAGAACCTTAGCCCCTTGGTCAGGATATTTTCCTCATAATCTAACTTTGGCTGGGCACAGTGCATGTTCCCCACTCCTTCGTGTTGAACAGGAACATCACCAGTTCTAGACACATTATATGTGGCCCTTCCTAGGCCTCTCTGGTGCTATTTCAAAGAAATCTTCAGCAAGTAATGGGAGAAGGATTTAAATGAATGATTCTTATTGCCTGCTCTGAGGTATGCTAAGTATTCTCTCTCTCAGGAGCTTGGCTGGCTAGTTCTTGTTCAGCTGCTCAGGGTCTAACTGATCACCATGTCAGGTCAGGAAGGAATTTTCCCCCAGGTCAGATTGGCAGGGACCTTTGGGATTTTTCACCTTCCTCTGCAGCATGGTCACTTGCCAGGATTATCCAGGTATATGTCACTTAATCATTTGCCTGCCATTGTGGGGGCCTCGGGCACTGGTGCACCTTGGTCTCTCCTGTTCTCTGCCTGTGGCACATACTAGTCTAGTCTCCTATGTGCTGTAATACATTAGTCTTATTTCAGTTGTTGGGTTTAGTGTGCACGGGTTGGGTAGTGTTGGCCTGTGATATACAGGAGGTCAGACTAAATGGTCCAGTGATCCCTTCTGGCCTTATTCTCTATAACCAATGGCCCTTCACTCCTTTCAGCGTTAAGTCATCTGTACAGGTGTGGCAAAATAGATGCCTACACACAGCTTGAGTCTGCAGTAGCTCTTTCTCTTATGCAGACGCATACCAAGCCTGGACACATTTTCCAAAAAGGAGGTGCGTAATATTCATTTTGTGGTGAAATATAAAAGTATCATCAGATCATGCTACGTTCTCATAGCAATTGAAATTCAGCCTTTACAGAGAAAAAGTAGCAACAATAAATTTCTACAAGCATAAAACAGGAACGAGGTATGGTCTAATGACCCAACCAAGGAACTGGGAGTCAGGACTCCAGGGTTCTATATCCAGATCTGCCACTGACTTGATACACGGCATAGGGTAAATAACCTCACTTCCTTGTGTCTCCATTTATCCTGCAGTAAAGTGATAGCGATAAGTTACCTATCTCCCAGAATGGGCTGGGAGGCTGTATTAATTAAAGGCTATGATGAAATTTGCATAAAAAGCACTTATAGTTTATATATAAATAAGGCATAACTTTTTAACAGTGAGGGTAATTCACCATTGGAACAATTTACCAAGGATCTTAGTGGATTCTCCATCACTGATCATTTTTAGACCAAGACTGGATGTTTTTCTAAAAGATCTGCTCTAGGAATTACTTTGGGGAAGTTCTATGGCCTGCGTTATACAGGAGGTCAGACTAGATGATCACAATGGTCCCTTCGGGGGTTAGAATTTATAACAATGAATTAAGAGAAAAAACAATCGAGTTACCCAAAAGCTCCAGTCAGCACTCCAGTTATATGGAGCGGGGGCCTGCATTTTCTCAGTACATGCACCAAGAGTCTCCTCTGAATCTGCAAGCAACTGGCGGATAAGACCATGATCCACTTCATGGATTTCCTGTGAACCAAGCAAGCAAGCATACCATGTAGTTTGATAATGGAGGGGAAAGGTGTTGGAATAAAAGTTTGCAGGCTTTATAAATAAAATCTTAAAGGGCTACATTTAACAGGATGAATGATGGGGAAACATTTCCCACTTATTGATTCTTAACTAATGAATAACATTTTTCAATGTCAATTATATTATAAACATTAAGGTTTTATTCCCTCATGTCCCTCAACCCATTACATCAGTGTTTTGCAAACAATCAAAAGGCAGTCATAAATGTTATTTTGACCACCATTAAACTGACAATCTCAAAGCAAATTATTAAAAAATAAACTACAAAGGAATCCTTTAAAAAAAAAAAGAGAGAAAGAGAGAGAGGGGAGATCTGGTTTTACTGATTCCAATCTTAATTATTCACTGTCCATACACATGTACATAAACACAGAACTTCAGAAATGTCAAATTGTATTATTATTAATACTTTATTCATATATAGAGCTTTTCATCAGTAGATCTCATAGTATTTTACAAAGGTGATCCATAGCATTAGCACTATTCACAGATGGGAAAACAGACAGAGAGGCAAAGTGACTTGCCCAGCAGACCAGTGGCAAAGCCAGGAATAAAACCCAAGTCTTGAGTCCCAGTCCAGGCCCCTAACCACTTAATCACACTGCCTATAATATCCAATAATGCCTGTAAAAAAAAGACACGACACTATCACTGGGTGGCCAAACTTATTGACCCTCCAAACTGCATACGACAGTCTTCAGAAATTCGAGAGCCCGGGCATGCCGCCGGGGCTCAGGGCTTCAGCCTTGCTCCTGCTCAAGCCCCGACAGGCTTGCTCCATGGGGCTGAAGCCCTGAAAACCTCCTCCCCACTGGGCAGAAGCCAGAGGCGACGCGTGGGGACCACATGGGGTCACATACCCTCCCAGATTTTTGCCAGGGTTTGTTGGCCCCACTCGGTCACATGGTGCTGCCAGGCCCCCTTCCTGTGCGACAGCTGCTGGAGCCAGCAAGCTGGGAACTGCGGCCATGGGGAGAGGCAGCAGCAAACAGCTGGAAGCTGCAGGGAGAACTACTGCTTTTGCTGCTGCCTCTCCTTGCAGAGCTAAAGCAGGGGCCCCTCCCTGCAGCTCCCAGCTGTTTGCTGCTGCCTCTCCACATAGAACTAATACCTGGGAGCTGCAGGGAGGGGCCACTGAGGGTAAGAGGGGGGCATGCCTAAGGGGGCGTGACTCAAGCTGTTGGGGGGGCGAACCTTTAAATTGTGCCCCCTCCCCAGCAGGCACCAGTTGTTTCTGACAGAAGCCCCTAGCTCCACTACCCTCCCACAGGGCAGAAACCCCGAGTTTTACTTACACACACACACACACCCCTCTACCTGGTAGGTGGAGAATGGGGGGGAAGGTCCGTGAGCCGCACTTTAACTGTAAAAGAGCCACATGTGGCTCACGCGCCGCGGTTTGATCACCCCTGCACTATCCCATTTTTAACAAATGGAGCTGCCATGAGTAAGGCACCTTGATCTGCTCATCAGCTCACTTTGCAGAGTGGGGGGGGGGTAAGCCCACTGATCAGCACCATATTACTCTCTGCTGGGGTTGCTTAAGGATGAGCATGGCACCAATCACAGGAGCACTCCTTACTCTGCCTGCTTTGAGGGGAAGCCCTCATGTTCAGTGCTCTTGAGCTCAAGCAGAAAGTGCCAAGTGACAATCACAGGAGCTCTCCCTTTGCAATGAGACAGAATAGTGGGAACACTCAGCCACCAGGGCAGCTGCTGTGTGCCCTCCAGTAATAGGAACACCTGTCACAAAGCAATAGATGCCAGCCTTCTCCACCACAGGAGAGAGAAAGAGGAGATGCTCTCACCTCCCTGATGAGATGTAATGAGAAGCACGGGGTGGATGAGAAGAGAAGTGTGTTTTCTCAAAATGTCCCATGTGCGCGCAACCTTCATTCTAAACAGCTGGGATTCACCACGGCTATTGTCTACATATCACCCCGAAAAACTTGTTAGTGCAACACGAGGAGCCTGAAGTTCCTGACCATTTGTACAATTAAAATTAAGAGGTTCTCACAGCAATCTTAACTCAGCTCCCTTGTGTGTATTCATTACAGTGAGGTCTTTCAGAGTACAGCTTGCAACACTGCTAGCTAAAATAATCTCCTTTTGGAAAGTCTGAAGCTTAGAAAGGCCATAGGACAGATCAACACTAGGCTGTGGTTTAGAACCCAGCCCAGATCATTAGTGACCAAAAGTGGTTACTATCTGATGGATGCTCAGTGGCTATAAGAAAGGAGACGGCAGGTTGCAAGCCAGTTTCTAGTAGGCAGGAGGAAAACCATAAAACTGGCAGACTCAGCAAAGCCAGGACAGCCATCTCCTAAAGCAGTCCCTGCAGAACAGCGGCCAATCATCAGGTTAGCGTGGGGAAGCAGACATCACCACTGCCCATGCTGTATGCTCTGTAGATCGCTTATTACAGCTTCCAAAGCTTCATTCCCTCGCATACCTTTCACCAGCACAGCGATCATTAAAAATACTTTAAAAACACATATTCTATAGATACTTGCAAAAGGGATGTGGAATATTCATGCTCCATTTCCTGTCCTAAATTTGTACAAGATCTACCCTCAGCAAAACAGCAGCTAACCAGCTTAAGCAAAGACATAACTGCCAGGATCCAGGGACCCCAACAGAACAGTGCTGTGGGAGCGAGTCCCCAGCCTGCAAGGCAAAGTCAAGTTTTGAATATTGCTGCCTAAGAGTGGGACAAGCAGGCAGCCCATTCCCCTGAAGACACTGACTGTATGTGTGAGATGAAGTGCAGAAAGCAAGCTGACTTACTACCCCCCATCCCCAGTCCCCATTCACAAATACAGGAATGATGAGGAAGCAAGCAAAGGAGTCCTTCCCTGCAGAGCCCTGAGTGAAGATGGACAGCCCCATGCCAATGAACCCTCACATATAGCAGAGATGAGGGGCTGCGAGCAACACCACTCCTCTTAGTCACAATAGGCCAGAGGTGGCCACACTTACTGGCCCTCCGAGCCACACACAACAACCTGCGGAAGTTTGAGAGCCGGGTCACATCTGCTGGGGCTCGGTGCTTCAGCTCCACTCCTGCTGAAACCCCAAGCCCTGGCAGGTGCACCCCACAGGACTGAAGCCCCTAGACCCCCCTCCCTGCTGGACAGAAGCCCTTACCCCACCACAAGGCAGAGGTCCTGTCCTGAGCTCCCCCCACCCAGTCTGGTAGGCAGAGAATGCGGGGCACATGGGGGGCTTGCAAGCCACACTTTAACAGTAAAAAAGCCACATGTGGCTTGTAAACCACAGTTTGGCCACCCCTGTAGTAGGCCCTATCTAGGCAGCTTGTTGCTTTAGCAGCTGTTATTGGGTAGCTAGCTGGCAAGAGAACAATAGCCCAGCAGCTGGCATTACAGGACTCAGGATGAAGCAAACAAACTGGTTCAGCGTTGGTCTCACATACACAGAGTTTGCGGAGACTATTAAAGCTCTGGCTAAAAAGCCAAATGGCTTAAAAACCACCCCAGAAAGGAGCAGGCCCTTAGCAAAGCTAGAAAACAAAAATTAAGAAAGAACAATCAAATGCTTACCATAGAGAGGAGAAAGAGATGTAACCTGCAAGCTGATTGCCTCGAAAATGAGCACCATAGGGCTGCAGCTGCAGCCTTATCTGCAATTTAAAGGGCCAGCAGCAATAAGAAGACTCTGTGGAGAAAGGCTTCTATATATAAAAGGAGTAAACCTGACACTAAGAGAGTTAGCTGATATCTAAGTGCTATGGAGAACAAGCTGGCTAATGAAAAGAGATATGAAGCTAGCCACCTGAGGGTCAGGGCCTGATATAGAGCTTCCCTTACAGCTAGCACCTTCCTTAGCATGTTTAATATTGTATACAGGGACATCTAAATTTTTGTTCACAGCCTGAAAAATAAATCACATTTTGCCTACAGACTCCTGTATCCTATGAGTGAGTGGTTTGGTGGAATAGCTCCTTTGCATGGTCTCCACTTCCTGAACAAAGGAAAGATGTTGGTTGCCTCCCTGGCACTCTTCCCATCTCATCCCCCCTAACTCCCCAAAGCCCACTCTGCGGAGAGAGGGATCTGCAGCTGGAAGAAAGTATTGTGAGGGGGAACCATGAGGGATGCATGTCCCACCAGTCCCAAAGAGAAGCAAAAGAGCACTAATACAGCCTGGGGATGCCTTAACTCTTCTGTGACCCTCTCTGCAGTGGGGAAACACCCCTTAAAAGGTGTGTCCCTTGGACAATGACAGCCTGTCTCCAAAGGTTTCAGAAGGGAGACTAAGGGGTATCCCAGAGCTGGTGCAGGGTCACAAAGCTTCCAGCACAGAAGGCCCTACTCTCCTGGGAATCTGGAGGGGACTATTACCATGGCCCTTGCCCTCAAAAGGACGACCCAAGAAAAACTCCATGAGGGGACCCTCACTGGGTTTTCCCATTCCCCAGCCCCACAAATAGTTTCACAGGAAGAATATGTTCTGGGCTGTAGTTCTACCAGCACACCTTCATTTCTGTTTTCTTTCACTGTTAACTCTGTAACTAGATTTAAACCTGAATAAAGTAAAATCAATAAAAAGAATTCAGAAATCCAACTTCTGTAGTGATTAAGAGCTAGGTGTTTTTATTATTTATTTTATTTTATTATTTGTGTTGTTTTAATGGTATGTGATGAACTGATCCCTCGCTGTTTAAAAAGCACCTTGGGGACCAGTTCTTCTGAATGAAAGGTCCTGTCTAAATATGGAGTGATAGTAGGCATTTTATGTCATGTAGTTCATCAATCTGATTTAAAAAATTTATTAAGATGATGTTTACAAAAAAAAAAGTGAACGGTACAGAGTTTAAGCGTAGGAGTTTCTGGTTATCAGGGAATAACATACAGATTATCAAGGGGTGCGAAGTTCGGTTTAAGATCGGATGGCGTAAGGAATACATAATCTGCAATATCCCCGATTGGGGGTAAAAGGTTAACAGGTCAAAGTACAGACATTGAGATATGAAGGCATGTTGTTCATATAATGGCTATGTTCGGGTGTGGAGTATAATGAGTGGATACGATGATGAGGATGGATTGACCCTCATTTGGTGAGATTTAATGTTCAGTGATCTTATGGTTCTGGTTCATATGGTCCAACGGAAAAAGTCTCTCGGTCCCTTTCTCGTAGTCGATGCTCGATGTCGCTCCGGTTCACGCCTCCTGGTACTGTTGGTGGCTGGTGATGTGTTCGGTGTAGAGGTCCCTGGCCATCGGATAGTGTCTGAGACCATGAGGCACCGCATGAGCTGTGCGTAGCGTTGACCGATCCTGCAGGTCTATTACACAAATGGATTACCCTAGTTTAAATGTAAAATGAATTTTAAATGCTACTCCACAGAGCCACCTATAGGGGAAAGAGTGAAAACCTGCCTTCAAGTTGAAGAAAGTAAACTTGATATATAACTGAACGATGTTTCGAAGTAGTCTAGCCCCAACATGTTTCCAGGAGAAAAACAAGGGTTATTAAACCTAATAGAAATGGAAATATGTTCATGAAATTAACAAAAATCTGTGAAAACATAACTGGATTCAAATGTTGCCCTGGTATGTTGGAAACAGAATTTTGCCAGTGCAGGGGAACAAGAAGGTGAAGTAATATAGTATATGGGGATCACAGGCGCCAACTTTCTTTAGCGCCGGTGGGTGCTGGCGCCCCCCCGGGCTCCAGCCCCGCCCCGACTCCGCCCCCTGCCCCATTGGACCCCTCCCCAAATCCTCATCCCGGCCCCACCTCTTCCCCGAGTGCGCCACGTTCCTCCTCCTCCCCCTCCCTCCCACCGCTTGCCATGCAAAACAGCTGTTTCGCGGCGCAAGTGCTGGGAGGAAGCGGGGAGAAGCAGGACTCGGCGGCGCGCTCAGGGGAAGAGGTAGAGGCGGAGCGGAGGTAGAGGTGAGCTGGGGTAGGGGGCAGGGGCGGGGCAGAGCACCCACGGAGTCGGCACCTATGATGGGGATGAGAGTAAATAAAAAACAACAGTAATGACTGGGCTTAATGGTTTTTAGATTCAAGCACGCACAAGAGCTTGCTGAAGATGTGTTCTCTGAGGGAGCAATCATCATGAATGACTTTATTCAGTAAGTGTTTTGATTTACCATCCATGCTTTCCAGCTTTTGGTTACATCTATGACAGATTTCAGTTGCACCCTACACTCTGCCAGATTAATGCATCTTCTTCCCCTGGTCTCTTTCTCCCATAGCTAACTCTCTTTTTCACACTGGCTTTTATTCCTGGAATAGTCCTCTTGATCCTAGGCACTTTGGGTGAGATTTTCAACAGAGTTATGCGCTCCCAAATGGGGCCAAATGTTCAGACATGCTCAGCACCCAGCAGCTCACAGAGTGATGCTTGTGGTTAGATTTTCAAAAGAGCTCAGGATGCGCCTTGCACCCAACCTGCTGAGTTCTTTTGAAAAAAATGACTGGCTGCTGAGCTCACTTGAAAAGCTGGCCCCATGCAACCACATTCTTCTTTAAATACCTCCTGAAGCCATGAGCTCATTGGTTGAATAATACTGGGCCAGGAGTAATTTCTTCTCCACCACTTCTGCCTGACTGGTGGATTTTACTCCCTCAGGCTGTAAGTATATTAATAGCATATCCAAAATAAATAAATAAATAAAACAGTAAAGCAACCAAGACTTGTACATAACAAAGCGTATCTCATACTGTTTTGCTGTTTTACAACTCCCATCCTTCTCATGTCCCCCGGACTTTGTCTGTCATCTCTTACCATGGTCTAATTTAGGGCCCAACCCTGCTCCCACTGAAAGCAATGGGAGTTTTGGCATTGTGCCACCTCAGGCTGTGATCACGTCAACTTTTGGGAGGTAATATGGGCAAGTGGAAAGAATATTGGACTGGGACTCAGGACACCTGGTTTCTATTCCTAGCTTGGCCACTGGATCATCTTGAGCAAGTCACTTTGCTGCTCTGTGGCTCAGTTTCCCCATCTGTAAAACAGGGATAATAATACTGACCTACTTTGAGATGTACTGATGAAAAATGCAATGTAAGAGCTAGGTGGTTTTAATTATTATTATTATTTTGCTACTGACTTCAATGGGAGCAGAATTATGCCTTGTAAGTTGCAAATTCCTTAGCAGCATGGACTTGTTTAAATGTCTTTAAAAAGCCATTCACATCTATCATACTTGTTGTGTCTCTGGTAAAAATAGAGACTTTTTCTCCTAAGTAGACACATTTGACATGTATGTACTTTAACTATGAAAGTAGAGAAACACTCTCACTTCTCTCTCCTTTATGTATGAAGACATCCTCTAGAATCAGGTATCTCTTTCTCTTGATTATTATCTTTATTTATTATGTGTATTGCAGTAGCATTTAGGAGCTCCCGTCATGGGGCCGAGACCCCATTGTGCTAGGTGCTGTACAAACTGTAGTTAATTGTTCACTTCACTCATTGTTAAGTAATAAAATATGTAAATACATAGTAAAAAAAGAAAACCAGCTTCTTTTCACTATCTGAGGTCAGTAAAATAAACAAAGAACGCAAACAGCATAATGAAAAGTAGGTTATATTTTTAGTACTTTCAGTTCCAGCTGAATATATTAGTATTAACTCAGGTAAGGCATATTCTTCATATAGGTGTGTCTAGTCAGTATCCTTATCAATAAAGACTAAAATTTCCATAATTTCAGGCGGTCAGTTTTTGGGGACCTGTCTGGAGACAACTCCAACTGATTTCTATTGGAACTGTGAGTGCTCAGCATCTCTGAAAATCAGGCCAGGAGAGGTTCAAGTTGGATGCCCACAAATAGAGGGACCCAACATTAGTGGGCACATTTGAAAATACATGCCTACAAATTTGTGCCTTTAAATCCCTACATTATAAACACAAATTGAGCAGTGTGGCAAAGAGGAAAAATTCCACCTCAGTGACCAATGGGTCAGTGAGAAGCTGCATGGGGGCAGAGATGCCTCAAACTGTGGGCGGCAGAGAGCAATGTATCAGACATGTGGTCATTCAGGGGACTGGGCCTGGTGAATCAGGGAGGCTTGAAGCACAGCAGACCATGCAGGGGGCCTGAGGTATTTCAGGTCAGAGAGGCACATCCAGTTGCAGTGGCCAGGGTTCATGAACTGAGATGCCGTGGGCGAGGGAGGCCTGGGATACGATGGGTCATAGGGTGAGGCTGGTGTGTGGTTATGGGCAGTATGGGATACAATGGGTATGGGGGACTGGGATTTGATAGGGAGGTGCATGGTAAGCGCTGTGGGTCTTGTCCTCCGCGACTTCTCTGCCCTAGGGTCCACAACCCCCATTCTGGCCTATGGAAGGCAACAGCCCTGCAGCCCTGTTACCTGTTGGGGACTCAGAGGAGTCTCGGCAGGTTCCATCCCCTGCAGCTTCAATCTTGGGCCCAAAGGCCTCTCCTGCCAGAACACGAGTCTCCTGCCTACAGCCCGTGCGCAGGCGCCATCTCTCCGCAATGGGCAGGGCTGCTCCTGCCAACTCCCCACAAACACCTGGTGCACCTGCGTGGCTCCCTCTAGCAGCCGTTAGAGGCTACTCCGGGTTCCGCCCTCCCCCACCCAGCCAAGCTCGGCAGCCATTTTGTTTCCTTGATTATTTGTGTAAGCAAGTGGTGGCAAAAGGATTACACATGTACGTTGCACTTGCCTCACTTTAATTAACCCCACCCCCACAGGGCACAATCCCCCCAGACTTCACCCTCCCAATACAGCCCTCTCCCCACCCAAACCCCAAGGCACAGCCCAGGAAGGGTGCAGCCATCCAAAACAGCCTCTTTCCCCTGTCTGAGGAACCTCCTCTCCTGACATAACCTGACCCTTTTGCTCCCTCCCCCTGGGATCCCCAGCAGATCCTACTCCCGTAGCCTGGGAACCCCTCTTCAAGCAGAGCCCTCCTCCCCCAAACTTGTGTTTCTTCATCCTTTTCCTCCCCAAACCCAGCAGTGCTGCCTGTCCTGTGATAGTGAAGCCTACATGTGCTCCAGCCAGAGAAATCTGCTTCTCCTGCTGCTTTCCAGGGAGGCCATTTGAGGCCTTTGCTGTGGGAAGCATTATAGGCCATAAACTACAGTGCTCTGGCAGTCCCCAGTGTCATATTACTCAAGGTGATAATGATCTCTGTGACTGGAGTCCCCACCCAGCTGCTGGAGCAGACAAGCCAGTGCCAGTATTGCTAATATCAAGCATTCAAAAATCATGAGATTGGTTTAAAAATAATAAAATCTGGATTCTTTTGAGTCTCTAGCGTTCATGTTTTCAAGCTTTTTTCCACAATCAAGTGGGCTGGAAAAAAAATGTTAAGTGAAAGCTGAGATCTCTCATAATCCCATGACTCCAGGAGCTGGTGCTTTAAGAAAAACACCAAATATCACAAGACTCGCAATAAAATCATGAGATTTAGCAACAGCTGATCAATTCCTTGTTCTCTGGTTTAGAAATTGCTGGTATATCTTTTTTCTCAGGAGTAACAAATTTATTGGGAGATGCACAAACAAAATATGAATACAGGATGAGGTAAGCATAAACAAAACCACTGCAATAATGATTCAGCATGGACTACTCCTTCAGGCCACACACGAGGTTTTTATGTCTCAGGAAATTCTGCTTCCTCAAATTTGGTGTTTAACTCCTTTATGTGATCATCAGGGTTCCTAGTTTTCTGTGGAAAAAAAAGTTCTCTGATAAAAAAACATAGAAATCCATGTTTTTTTTATCAGAGGGGTAGCCGTGTTAGTCTGGATCTGTAAAAGCAGCAAAGAGTCCTGTGGCACCTTATAGACTAACAAATGTATTGGAGCATGAGCTTTCGTGGGTGAATACCCACTTCTTCGGATGCATGTATTCACCCACGAAAGCTCATGCTCCAATACGTCTGTTAGTCTATAAGGTGCCACAGGACTCTTTGCTGCTTTTACATGGTTTTTTTGTGACTAAAAGGAAATGCTGAACTTTAGTTTCCCTCCCCACAATATATAAAGGTATCAGTTGAACACAATGTTTTATTGATATACAGTAGAACTGCATTTTTCCAAGCCTTCATTATACATATTAACCGAACCACCCGCTGCCAAGGTCTGACAGCAGCTGGGCTCCAGCTGACTGCTCAAGCCTCCACCGTGTGGGGGCTGACCACCTGAGCCCTTGCTGCTATCTGCCCCATGCGGCTGGTGGTTCAGTTAATACGGAGAGCTGGGTAATGGAGGCTTGGATAAACGGGGGTTCTATTGTATATGTTTTTATTTTTTCACAAAATGTAAAAACCAAAGCTTCTCTGTAAAAGGCAAATTCCGCATTTTCCCGTGGCAAATGCATTTCTAGGATCCCTGACAATATTTCCTTTTGCTCATCATACAGCATCATTCAGAGCCCCCTGTTGCAGAAATACAGGCCTCCTGTTTTAAAACGTCAGTGTGGACTTCCACTCCTTCCAGTTCCGAATGATTATTTGTCAAAAGGGACAACTCTTCAGTGCTGCACCAGGGCTTGGAAGACGAAGGGCCCCCTTGTACAGCACTAGGCAGGGTTATAGAGTTGCAGTCCTCTCGAGTTCTAGGACTCCAGACAATCCAATGCTGTCATTCCTCCTCAGAGTTCTTGGGTTTCCCCAGAGAAACATGAAGATAAAAGAAAATACCTGGACCCTGCATTGACAACAAAGCTGCAAAATGAAGATTTCACAATTATTTTTAAGAGCTTAAATCATGAAAGAAAATGTTGCCTTTTTCAGCTCTTTTAAAACACTTGCAGGGGACCTTTTGGAGCCATCATCCATCTGTCTAGCTATCAGCATAGTATCTGGGCACAGCCAGGGGTGCTGGAACAATTTTTATAGTGAGGGTGTTGAGAGCCATTCAACCAAACTGTAAATCCTGTATATCAGGGGAACCACTTCAAACCTGGGGGTGCAGTAGCATCCCTGGTTCCAGCACCTATGAACACAGCCCAAAATTACAGCAAGAAAGCAATCACTCTTAAACCTGTAACCTCCTACATAGTATCGGGTCACCAGATTTGGGAAGCCAGGAACTAGGATATGATGTGGAGTTAGGGGAATGAGTATGTGAGAGTTTGGGTGTCATTGTCTTAAAAATGAAACCACTAGAATAGTCCACAGGGGTGTTTAAGAAACAGGCCTATAATAATACCAATACAATTCAATAGCACTACAGCTTTGTTCCTCAATCTTTTTGTGCCCCCCCCCCCCCCCCAGCCCACCCAGAACAAAAAAAAAGTACTCAGGCTCCCTTACTGGAAACTTTTAAATGGATGTGGAACAGAATCTTCACCAGACCATAATATCTGTTCCCATTTATCAGAAGGACATTGGGGAACAGCCAAAATCTTCAGCTATCATTGCAGAAATAGGAAAAACAGCCAGTGGGCTTCAAGAAAGCTTCACTGGGTTCACAATCCCAGAGCTCAGGGAAGAGATGCCAGCCAGGCAGCTGGCACGGTGTGTCCACCATGCAGCTGTAACACTGCCAGCAGGATCAGTGGGTACTGAGTGAGCTGTTGCAACATGTGGAGCTGGCTACTGGAGTTCTTCCCATAAAATAGTGTTGGACCTGTTCCTATGTGCGAGCCTAGCTTTACTTTCCACAAACAACAAGACAGTACCTTAGTCAGCTTTGCAGACAGGTCTGTTATTTCCAACCCGCTTCCCCATTCCCAGGGGATATAACCCATAACCAAGCTTCAGTTAACCAACGGTTAATACTAACCAACCTTTGGTTAATCAGGATTTCTACTACACTGAAAAAAATACTTGGGGGGGGGGGTATATTTTCATCACACGCACAGCACATATGGCCAGATTTTCAGAGGCACTGAGTATCCACAACTCCCAATAAAATCAATAGGAACTATGGAGACCCAGCTGCTGAGAAAATCAAGCCAATGCTGGATTTTTTTCACTTCCATTTGGGGCTCAACAGACAAGGAACCCTCTATTGACTACGCGCTCATCAGCTCCAGGTTCCGGTGCTGGTGAACACAAGTCCAAAGGAATAAAGAGAATAATTGTTGTGTTCCCCTCGTCCCCTGCATTTCGACAGCATGGAAGCCACTATAACAAGTTAAAATGTGGCAGTCATCCAGGTAGCATGCTGTTAACTTGAAGCTGTAGTAACTTTAGAAAGTGTGACTTTCATTGGGCAGAATGCGAACTCCTGTTGCAACAGCAGAGATATTTTTTTGCCTATACAATCTGAGAGACAGGGTAGGGCAAAGTGACTATATACTTCAACAGCTATGAAACAGCAAGCTGGGAAATTCTACGTCTATGCAGTGCCTCTTCTCCTGTTCTCCTTGCAGATGGGTAAGTGCTGATCTGTTTAAACATCTTCCTTAATATGGAGGAGTTTGACTTATTTCTGAAATTTGGTTTGTGAGGCTTTTTTTTTTTTAAGCCATTCTCCCCTAAGGACTTCTCAGGATACAGAAGGAACTTTGTGGGTCAAATTCAGTACTGAATTTTGCATTGAAAAACACATTCTTGTTTATAGATCCATTCCTATTTAGCTCATAGGCATGTTTGTTTGCGTTTCATCCCAAAGGGGAAATGTATCTTTCCATTTCCATTAGTTCTCGAGAAGGCTGACTATGTACCTTCATTAGTAGAAGCTTTATGGCTTGTTTGTTTTTCTGACATATTAGCTACCCAGTGTGTTCGCAGAACAGTCATAAATATTAATTTTCCAAAGCCAACCTCAGCCAAAAATTCTTATGAATTAAGCAGAGGTATATACAGTCATTTATCACTTAATTATAGAATTTAGGGGTCAGTTCCTGGGATGTGATGTGACCGTATTGCACTGGATTACTGGCAGATCCCAGCTGTAAAGCCAACATAACCAATTGCTGTAGTGTAGGGGAATTCTCTGATGGTGGAGACCTGGTATAATGATTTTTTGCCACTCCCCTCCCAAATGTCCACTTAGTAGGTATGGCCAAAGGAATGGGGGCATGACCAGGAGACCTATGCCTTCTGCCAATCTCCAGCTATCATTTTAGTTCCTTGAGATTGTTTGCATCTGGCGTAAATTATAGACGCCCATAGGCTGCTCTGATTTACTCCAGGGAGTAGAGTTTGGGGTAGAGCAAAAGTAAATTTTATTCCATCTTTGAGCCACCTCACCCCCTTTAACCTGCCTTGTGTGTTCCTCAGGACCGGGCCCTAGATAAGAAAATCTCAGCTTTATATTAAAATTACTTATAGGTTCCCTAATGCATTCCTCCTGGCCTGAGGGGATAGTCCCCTGCACTATATTTCCCAGTGCATTGGTCAGCCTAATTTTAAGTATCTTAAAAGCAAAAAAACATAGAGCTTGTCCACCTGACTTCCACATGGCAGGTGGAGATACCCATCTCTATACTAATGAAGAGAATGGAATAAAAAGAGCTTATTGGCAGAGTCAACAAAACATTTGGCAAGAAATATTCCTGGATGCCAACATAAGGGCATTGTCTATTTAAATATCAATGAACTAGTCACTTCCCAGTTGCGCAACATGGAAAAAAAAAGTCTGTGCTGTGACCTTCACAGTGAAGACCCAAAACACAGCTGGCACTAAAAGACACAGACCACTCTTTTGGGTTCTGATTCTTAGTGATTAATTGCAATCTCAGTGATGTATATTGAGACAAAGATACAGGATCACAACAGATGACAAGGTCAGTTATATCAAGGTGGAAGTAAAACTCGTGGTGAACAGCGATGATGTTAGAAAACACAATTAATGTGCAGTTATGATCAGAAAAGTGCCAGTGTAAAAATGGTACCTTCTTACTCAATAAATGGAAAATAGATAGTAATCATACTGCAGATGGATATATGGGGAGTTCCCTCTCCTATGTTTTTTTGGGGGGAAGTGGTCAGGCAGGGCTTATCCCAGATAGTAGAGAGAGCTCCAGGAACTCCTGCTCTTCAGCATTTCCCAGACTGCAGCTGTCCCCTCTCCACCTTCACTCTCCCAAGTCACCTTCAGACACAAGTCCCTTGCACATGTTACTGCAGACTCGGTTTGCAGCAGGCCTGGCGCTACTGGGAAGGCAACGGGGACATTTGTAACCCCCCCGCTTCCCATCCTGATCCCTCCCAACCTTTTCTGCTCCCCTCCCTACACTTGGTGCTGGATCCTGGAGGAACTCTAATGGAGAGGAAGTGGGGAGTATGCTACAGAGCTGTATCTTGCCCCTGTTCTGTGTCTTCCCAAGCTATAGCCATGGATTTCACCTCCTTCCCCCTTCTAGAAGTGGGGATACAATGGGGCCCTACGTATAACTATGATGATGCCTGTATTTATAGTTCTGAAATCCTGGGAGATAAACTCTTGGTACAGCAGACTTTAATCACATGCAACCATTTTGAGAGATTTTTTTATTATCTATTACAGTGCATTCTGATTATGGCCCAAGGCAGCTTTTTACAAGCAAGGAAAGGTGGCTGACTCACTGGCACCTTACTATCCCTCACAATGTTATGATACTGACAGAGCAAATGTATATCAAGGGTCAGAAAATGTGCAGAAAATATGAAGATAACTTGCATTTATAATCATCGTTCTATGTTTCCATAACACCTTTCAGATCGCTAAGCATTTTACAAACTTTCCTACCTAACTATATAGTAATCTTTTTCATCCACCACTGAAATGCAGCCACCTCTGGGGTGGAATGTGGCAGCTGTTTAACAGCACACAGCAACATTACAGAACAGTTTGGGACAGGAAGTGAAGGAGAATATCTTTCCCATTGAAATGCCTTTAATTCCAAAGTGCTTTATAGGAATCCTTAAAATATGGCCTAACAGCACTGACATTGAGCTCTGGAGTGGAATGGGGTAGCTGTTTGACAGAGAACTGTCACTGTTAGCAATAGGAAGTAAAGAATATTGTTACTAACTGAAATGGCTTTCATTCTAAAGAGCTTTATAGACTACATGTACAGTGATTACTCACTCACCACAGAAATGCAGCCACCTCTGGGGGGATGACACAGCAGCCATCTTGCGTGGTGACATGAGGCAGCACAGGCTGTATTAACCAATCTGGGAGCAAGAGAGCCTGAGAGAATCACAGCTACTGTATATATCTGGTTGCCTTAATAAAAAAATCACTTTTATATTCATTACAACTGAGTCCTGCCTCTTCTATATCACAGGGGACACAACAGCCACTGGTATGCTGTGCTACTACCACGCTGTTCTCTAGTATGTGGATTGCTACCTCACAGGCAACTGTTTTGTCTGTTGTACGGCACATTTTGTAAAGCATTTCAGAATGTAATCACCATATAACTGTTTAACATTGATTTTGTAACCAATTAGGATCTTTTACTAACAACTACCTTGTACTCTCCCCATCTTTATATCCATCTGTTGCCTCTTGTCTTACACACAGGCTGTAAGCTTTTTGGTGCAGGGCACGGACCGTCTTTTTGTTCTGTGTTTGTACAGCATCTACCATAATGGGGCCCTATGACTTGGCCCTCTAGTCACTACCATAACACAAATAATTAATCATTCTAATTATAAACTGTCATTGTGCCTCAGTGGGTCACAGCTGAGGATGCCAGATTCAGGACAAACTGCTGAGAAATTGGGCAGACTCGTCCCAAACTGGTGGTTATTCTTTCATTGGATTATACCAAGCCAGTAACAAAAGTAAACTTCTGTCTCACCAGAAATCAAAAATGCAGTCTCCTTAGGCATTCCAGCCCTAGTCTCACCACCCAAACGCTGGACTCTATGATGAGTGGTTATTGAAAGCCAATTTAATCAAACAGGGTTCTTCTAATCCTAAAAGACCAGCCACTTAGCCAGGTCAATATATAGCTCAGATAATCTTACCCAATAATCACATTGATGCCAATCCTTTAGTAACTAAAAACTAAAAGTTTAGTAATAAAAGAAGAAGAGAGTTAATAACAGTTAATAGATCATATACATATAAATAATTGCAAAGTTCTTATATCAGGTTTGTAGCAATGATGATATACACTGCTAGCTTGTAAAGTCTCTGGTAACTTCCAAAAGATTGGAAGGTCCTTAGTACATAGTTCAAAATACTCCTTTTATTTGTAAATCCAGAGAATCAGGACAGGAAAGAAGAAAAATGGAGATATCTCAGGGGACTTTTATATCCTCTGCCAGGTGCCTGGAAATTTACTGTCTCAAAAAAAAAAAAAAAAAAGCTCACAGCCCAGTTTGTGGAAAGTTACTGGCTCAAGATGGAATCCAGGGTCACATGAGCATATCACATGTCCTTGCACACATTGATACTCACAGCGGCAGCCATTGCCCATATTCTTGCTGAGGAATCCACAGGCAGGCTTACTGGATGGGATGAGTTTCTTTCATAGATTCATAGATTCTAGGACTGGAAGGGACCTCGAGAGTTCTGGCCTTCTATGGCCCATTGTTAGAGTGAAAAAACAACAGAGGGTCCTGTGGCACCTTTAAGACTAACAGAAGTATTGGAGCATAAGCTTTCGTGGGTGAATGCCCACTTCATCAGACTCATTTGCGTCTTCTCCAATACTTCTGTTAGTCTTAAAGGTGCCACAGGACCCTCTGTTGCTTTTTACAGATTCAGACTAACACACGGCTACCCCTCTGATGTTAGAGTGAAGTGTCCTTAGTGGGCCATCAACACATAGCTGTCTGGCCTTGATGTAAATCTTATCTGGTGGGTGTTACCCACGAATACAACACATGTCAGGGCCAACTCTAGCATTTTTGCTGCCCCAAGCAGCAAAAAAAAAAAAAAAAAAAGCTGCGATCGCAATTGCGATCGCTATCAGCAGCAGCTCTACCACCGCTTCATTCTATGGCGGCAATTCGGCGGCAGGTCCTTCGCTCCCAGAGGGAGTGACGGCCCCGCCACTGAAGGGCCGGACGTGCCGCCCCCCTCTTCATTGGCCGCCCCAGGCACCTGCTTGCTAGGCTGGTGCCTGGAGCTGGCCCTGCACAAGTGTAAGCTACCAGTGCATAGCCAATATTCATAATATCAGATGCAAAGATAATACACGCATCTAAACAGGATAATCACACTTAGCAAATCATAACTTTTCCATTGACACCTTACATGACATAATTTGTCCAAGATTTGTTGCAACTGTATAAAGTGGTAATATCAATGATATAAATGGTCATGGTCATATCCAATCATACAGCATCACATAAACACAAAAGAGATTTTGCGTGTGTGTGTATGAAGAAACCACTCTAATTGATCACTCTTAACCTGGAGACTAGAGTTTTGATTCTCCACTGCCTTGCACTTTGGGTCATCATGTTCAACTGTGCCCAGTGAGGGCAGCATGAGGCTCAAATACTACTAAAGGAGAATGGTAGCATTTGACATCCTCTTAACTCACTCTGCACTCTGTAAATGGCAATAGCAGTCTCAAGGCAATGGAAAATCAGCCCCTCATGACGTAATGTCTTGTATTCCATGATATCCTATAGGTGATTACTGGGGGAATGGGAACTGTTTTTTAAAGAAAATAAAAAATATTTTAAATATGGATTCTAAACCCTCTACTGCTGTTTTGTTTCCGTGCTTGGCACCCCATCCAGTTGTTCCAGTTAGGCATTTCAGAGGGAAAAGATTCCTCTTGTTTTGTGAGCTGAGGTTTGTTTCCAGAAATGAGGCGCACTCAGCTGTCCCAGAGCTCGTGGCTGTTTGATACTATGATTAGCAGCCCGGGGAAATGTGGTTTGAAATCCCTGCATAGCATCTCTACTATTTATACATATAAATAGCAGCAGGGTAGTGCTGCCTCTTCTCTGGTTTTGAACATAACCCTGGGTACTGTCAATAGACTTGTTAATAAACAGATAAAAGTCTGTTGGCAGTGTTCTTGAGTACCTCTTCTGTCTTTCAAGATGCCAGCTGTCAAAACAGTGTGGGACCTTAGGATATTGTCGGATTCCAACCTTCATGCTGTTGAAGGAGAGAGACCGTGAATGGGCTGATTACCAATCACCTTTCTGTTGAGCAAACATCAAAGCAAGTCCCATCCTTGTCCTTCCTGCCATACCATGACCCATAAAGGAGCTACCTAATGTTATTTAGCTCAGTAGCCTTCCTTGTTGGGCTCTCTTGGCTGGTTGAGCTCTCTTCTTCCCTCCCTTTTAATTTCTCATCTTCTGTCATTTTGTCCCCTCTCCCCTCTGACCAGTGCTTTACTCTGCCTGGTGCACTTAGAGTTGAGGGCAGTGTGGATAAAAAGCAGGTTCTCCCAGGTAGAAAGTGGGCAGATGATGTATTTAAAAGTTAATGGGAGGGAAATACGAGAGCTGTGAGAAATATTCACATTCACCCTTAAACTCATTTGAACAGAGACTTGGGCTGGAGGTTCCATGAGTTCACACACGCAATTGGGCCAAGATTTTAAAAAATGGTTGCCTAAACTTAGGCTCCTAAGTCCATATCTAGGCACCTAACTGACCTGCTTTTCAGCTGTGCTAAGTACCTAGCAGCTCCCACTGTTCCACTATTAACTAGGGTTGCCAACTTTCTATTCACACAAAACCGAACACCCTTGCCCCTTCCCCAAGACCTCTCCCCCTCTGTTGCTCACTTCTCCCCCACCCTCACTCACTTTCACTGGGCTAGGGCAGGAGGTTGGGGTGCAGGACGGGGTGAGGGCTCCAGCTGGCAGTGCGGGGTCCAGGTTGGGGCCAGAAATGAGGGGTTCAGGGTGCAGGAAGGGGCTCCTGGCTTGGGCAGGGGATTGGGATGTGGGAGGGGGTGAGGGATTCAGCTGGGGGGTGCAGATTCCAGGATGGGACCAGAAATGAGGGGTTCAGGGTGCAGGAGGGGGATCTGAGCTGGAGCCAAGGGGTTCGGAGTGCGGGAGCAGGCTCAGGGCTGGGGCAGGGGGTTGGGGTGCGAGAGGGGGTGCAAGCTCTGGGAGGGAGTTTAGATGGGGGAGAGGGCTCAGGGCTTGGGTTGGGGTGCCGGAGAGGTGCTGGCTCCAGGAGGGAGTTTGGGTGCAGGAGGGGGCTCAGGCTGGGACAGGAGATTGGGGTGCGGGGGTGTGGGCTCCAGGAGGGGGCTCAGGGTTGGGGCAGGGGATTGGGGTGCGGGCTCTGGGAGGGAGTTAGTGTGCAGGAGGGGATTCCAATCTGGGGCAGGGTTTTTGGGGTGCGGGCTCCGGCTGGGCGGTGCTTACCTCAGGCGGCTCCCAGGCGGCGGCGCAGTGGGGCTAAGGCAGGTTTCCTGCCTGCCCTGGCTCTGCACGGCTCCTGCAAACAACTGGCATGTCTGGCTCTTAAGCACAGGGGTGGGCAGGTGGCTCTGCATGGTGTGCACTGCCCACACCTGCAGGCGCCACCCCTGCAGCTCCCACTGGCTGCGGTTCCCGGCCAATGGGAGCTGTAGAGCCGGCACTCGGGGCGGGGGCAGCACGCGGACCCTCCCTGGCTGCCCCTGCAGCTAGGGGCTACAGGGACATATTGGCCACTTCCGGGAGCCGCACAGAGCCAGGGCAGGGAGGGAGCCTGCCTTTTCGACTGGGTGTTCCTGGCAACCCTATTCTTAACCTCAACACCGTTCATCTTTCTCTCTGTGCAGCTGTCTTCATTTGTGCTGAAGATGCAGCAAAAGAGAACGCAATCATCACCCTCAACTCTCCTGCTACTGCTCACACAGCGGTGCTGCCCCTAGTGGTGACCACCCCTGAGCCATGGCATCCATTTGTGGCTCAGATCCCAGCCAAGGAGAAAGCCAAGGAGGGTGAAACTGTGGTCCTGAATTGCCAATTTCACAGTCCCTGGGGCCCATCCCTGAGCAAGCTGACAGTAAAGTGGTACAAAGTGGATGAAAAGGGGCAGAGGGACCTACTGGAGAACAATGTGACTGTCTTGACAAACTACTCCAGGGCTTTCATACATGGGAACTTATCCCAAGGAGATGCCTCCCTGACTATCCTCAATGTGACAGCCAGTGATCACGGCATTTATTTCTGCCAGGTGACGTTGTCCAGTGGGAAGGTGGTGATGGGGAGTGGTACAAAGCTCAGGATCAGGAGAGCACTAGGTAATATTTTGTGTTCATTTCAATTCTTCTTTTTCCCCCCTTGAAGTTGGTTTGTGCACTAGTAGATGGAAGAAGAGGTCTGGAGCTGATACTAATTGGTAAAATAACTGTGACAGTATAGTGCATGCCTCTCAGAAGATCTTGGCCTTTGTCTGGTGAAATCTCACATTGTTTGTTTTGATAGCTTCATTAACAAGTCATCCCCACAAGATGTGCTTCATGACCAATGTAGCTGCTTTTCCATCTTTTTGGGGCAGTGGAATGCATCAGTTCAGCAATAAGCTTGAATGAAAGGGACCAGAGAATGAGGCCTGGTCTACACTGCGGGTGAGGGTATCAATCTAAGTTACACAACTTCAGCTTCGTGAATAATGTAGCTGAAGTCGAAGTACTTAGATCTCCACGGTATCTTCACTGTGGTAAGTTGATGGCTGATGCTCCCCCGTCGACTCCGCCTATGCGTCTCCGAGTCGACAGGAGAGCGCTCGGCGGTTGATTTATTGCGTCTAGACAAGACGCGATAAATCAACCCCGCACTGGATCGATTGCTGCCCGTCGATCCAGTGCAAAATGTAGACATGCCCTGAGAGAAATCTAACTCACAATGGACATTATTTACCACAAAACTTGGTCCTCCTAAAACTGATCTAAATAAATCAGAACTTTAGAGATGGAAAAGATCTATTAGGTCGACTAGTCCACCTCTTGGCCAAACTGTGTATCAAGCTACAGGGTTGTTCCCCATAATATATTCTCTTGGCTATGTCCACACTAGTTTTGGCATTTCCTCACCTTTCATAGGAGGTTTTTGTACATTGTAATAGATCTCATATTAAGACTTTTTTCCTGAAGCTCTGCCTAATATTCGCCTTAACTCGCTTTAATTCCTTTATTCTTGTATCTCCCATAAGCAATTCCTTTTCCTCTATTCCATGCCCTTCTGACTGTCCTTTCAGACAAATTCTTCCAGCACTTTGCTTTCCTTCTGTCCCATTTTACATGGTTGTAAAAGAGGTCCATTGCAAAGGCCTTTAAACTAGTGACACCTGCTGATAAGCTGCCTCCTCTGCATGTAGGCCCTGATTCAGCAAAGCATTCAAACAGGTGCTTATCTTAGCGCATGGGGAGTAACCCTATCACTATTCTGCAAAGGACGCTTAATTTTAAGCAGATGAGTGGGTCAATGGAATTAACTTAAGAAATGATGAATCATGGCCAAATTCTGAGGTCTATTTTTTTTTACCCAGACAACTCCCATTGATGTCAGTGGGAGCTTTCCTAATTGAGGACTTATTTAAAACTGAGTAAGGACCTCAGTATCTGTCCTGCAGCCATCACAGTGAACAATGTTGTCCACATTTTCTAGTGCCTGGTAAATTTATCAGCAAACAGGGATGTAATGAATACCTGACCTACGTCTGATTGTGCATCAGTCTGGCAGTTTCGTTGGGGAAATTATTGCATTTCAGATGTAAAGATAAAATGCCATTTTAAGTCTGGTCTGGCCACACTTTGCTGATCCCTGACCTGTTCTCCCATTCACTTCCTTCCTCCTAAAGACATACTTCCTCTTGCTGTTTCTCCATTCTACCACCCTCCCCAGATCAGAGACCTTCTATGTCCCCCAAGCAGTACTCAGTTCCAGTGAATTCTGACCCAGAACCTCAGGATGTAATGATCCCAAAGAATGTGGAACTGTCACATCTCTACCTACCTGTCAAGTGGTGGTGGATGCCCCCATGTCCCAGTGAGAAACAAACATCTTCAGATCTTACCTCTCTTTGGTGCTGTCTCCTTTGGAAAGTTGCAGAAAAGTTACAATACTCAGAATATTGCAAAGTACTCTTTACTGTTTGCTCATACCTTATGAGTGCGTGAAGAATACAGGGGAGATCCCTATAAATGCAGCCTGATTCATAATTCACTATCACCTCACAGCATAGTACAGCCTACAGCCCTGCACTGAAACAAATCAGTGTGCAATACACTGTCTTCAGTCCCTATAGTGTATTGCTGCTTCCTGCCTATGCTGAAATAAATCCACATGATCTGCAGTGGACCATACTCTCTCTTTCTGCTCTAGAGACCTGCAGTTTCTTGCCCATCAAGAAATCCATATAATTTGTAACACAGTAGGCAGCATCCTCGGCAAGATACTGTAGAAATCAGTAACTTCTCCTATGTACTATCCTCCATGGGCATATAGCTCCATGTAATATGTCTTGTGTCACTGTGCCTCTTTCCTCAGGGTTGTTTGGCATAGAAGAATCCATTGGAACAATCATCGGGGTTGTGGCAGCCGGTATAGGAGGCTTGGTGGTTCTGATTATAGTTCTAACTCCTCGGTTGAGGAAGTGTCTCCTGTGCATAAAACAAGCACCTCACCAAGGTATGGAGGAGACAGTGAATTCTCGGATCAGTTACTATAAAAATATGAGCTTCTCATAAAACACAGACAACATGTTACATGTGTCCAAAGTACCTTTAGAACTCCTGTAGATTTAGCCACTTAGCAGTCACAGACTGGGCAGGGATCATGCAAGGAACAGGATAGCTGGACAGTCCTGGTGAAATCCAGTGACCAAGACAGATGTAAGTCTGTGTCTGTTTTTCAGACAAACCTACTCTGGATGTAACAGCCTGTGTGGACACAGCACAACATTTACCTGCAAAAAACTTGGAAGGATTGCCTTGCCCGCAAACTCCCACACAAAGGTACACATTGAACAGACACAGACCATTCAAAAATACTGAGTTGTCTTCAATCCCTTCCCCGGCCCCCTTCGGTCTGAGCCACCATTCTTACCCTCACTCTTTAAGACCTTACATGGATTTTCTCCCAGTGGCTGCAAAGATCCCAGCGATACAGAGGGCCAAATTTTCAAAGCTGCTCACTCCTGTTTAGGTGACAAAAGAAGTGGCCAGATTTTTCAAAAGTGCTTAGCTAAGTGTCATAATGGGAGCTGAGCACCTTTGAAAACCTTATTTATTTGGCCAAATGAAAGCTGAGCTCTTTTGAAAATCTGGCCAATTGTTGGTTCTGAGCACTTCTGAAGCCTGGCCATGGCCACTCACACACACTGCCTTCAGAGCAATGCACTCACACTCTCTCTCTCTCTCTCTCTCTCTCTCTCTCACACACACACACACACACACACACACAGAGCTTCCTCCAAAGTGATGTGCACACACACACTTATATACCTCTTCCTCTAACACACTCACACACATACACACCTCTTCCTCTAAAGCAGTGCTGCCACCTTATGGTCAGTCCTAGAAAGGGCTCGCAGTCCACACACTGCTCTGTTTCATTCCACTCTATTGAATATTAATTACCACCTTGGCTGCCTAAGTCAGGGGTGGCCAATCTGAGCCTGAGAAGGAGCCAGAATTTACCAACTTACATTGCCAAAGAGCAGGGCCGGCTCCAGGCACCAGCTTCTCAAGCAGGTGCTTGGGGCGGCCACTCCAGAGAGGGGCGGCAGGTCCAGGTATTCGGCGGCAATTCGGCGGATGGTCCCTCACTCTGCCTGGGAGTGAAGGGACCGCCTGCCGAATTGCCGCCGCAGATCGCGATCGCGGCTTTTTTGTTTGTTTGTTTTGTTTTGGCTGCTTGGGGCGGCCAAAACCCTGGAGCCGGCCCTGCCAAAGAGCCGCAGTAATACATCGGCAGCCCCCCATCAGCTCCCCCACCCTGCTCCCAGCGCCTCCCACCCACCGGCAGCCCTGCTGATCAGCACCTCTCCCTCCCTCCCTGCACCTCCCGATCAGCTGTTTCCTGGCGTGCAGGAGGCTGGGGGGGAAGGGGGAAGGAGCAAGGGCAGTGCAGGCTGAGGGGAGGGGGCAGGAAGGGGTAGAGCGGGGGCAGGACCCATGGCAGAGCCAGGGGTTGAGCAGTGAACACTCCCCGGCACATTAGAAAGTTGGTGCCTGTAGCTCCAGCCCCAGAGTCAGTGCCTATACAAGGAGCCGCATATTAACTTCTGAAAAGCCACGTGTGGCTCCGGAGCCACAGGTTGGCCACCCCTAGCCTAAGTCCTCTATCTGATTCTAGGAATAGCAACCCAAGTGATAGCCCCTTTTGCTTCAAGACTTTGCGTTCCAAACCACGTGAATGGGTAGACAACACATTTGTTTCTACAACGCCTATGACAGTTTTGTGGTTGTAGGATACTTTGTTGTGTTGTATTATATCCGCATCACTCACTTGTTCTCTCTTCCTTCCTGCACAGCATAACTTGAGCTGCATGGTTACAGAAAATACCAGAAGACTAAACAGTTTCTTCCATGTGTGTCATAACTTGTCACATTCTGTGAACCAAAAGGGGCAGTTTTTTGAGCTATCTATGTGTGCTGTCTATAGCTATAATAAAAATGTTTGCTTCAGTACACATTCCTGCTTTCAGTACATGCTGACTCTTTACTGTTGCCTTTACATACACAGTAGTATGGTCAACTGCCTCAGATAGCATGCACCAGGGGTTCTCAACCTTTTTCTTTCCCCCGCAACATGCTATAAAAACTCCACAGCCCACCTGTGTCACAACAACTGTTTTTCTGCATATAAAAGCCAGGGCTGGCATTAGGGGGGTAGCAAGCAGGGCAATTGCCTGGGGCCCCCATGCCATGAGGCCCCCACAAAGCTACACTGCTCAGGCTTCAGTTTCAGTCCCAGGTGGCAGGGCTCAGGGCCCCAGGCTTCAGCCCCATGCAGTGGGGCTTCAGCTTTCTGCCCTGGGCTCCAGCGAGTCCAATGCTGCCCTGCTTGGCAGACCCCCTGAAACCTGCTCACGGTCTCCCAGGGGGCCCCGGTTGAGAACCACTGGCATAGACCAAAACAGCCTTTTATAAGAGGTTAACCTTATTATTAGCTATAGTCCTGGTTAACCTGACAACGTATCTTGGAAGAATAGGTGTATTTCTTATACATCATCCTGGATCTTTCCTTGCATTGTTGCTTGTTTTAAAAGGTAGTGCCCTCGCATTTTCAGCTACAAAATTCTTGCATAAAACCTGGCACCTGTTTCAACAGAGACTGATGGATGAGTGAAATACTCAATCTCACCAATTGCTAACTGGTACCCTCATATTGTTTGTCCTGAATGCATTCCTTCCAGGGGATCAAGGAAAGTCAATGTTCTAACCTATCAGCACCACCCAGTATAGTTTACCTTGTTCTGTTGACTTGGTTGTCATGGTGAGCTCTTGTAATGAAGGAATGTAGAGGTAGAGGAAGAGCCATTTTACAATACACTGGCCAAAGGAATTGAAGTACTCTTGAGGGTTGATTTTACACACCCAGAGGATTTATTAGGCAGAAAACAAAGGGATTTCAAGCCTTTAACAAAATAAGATAATTAAAGGCAACATTAATACTCTTACAGTGGTCCAGAAACATTCCAGATTGAGTTTGAACCTTCAACAAAGCCTGGGAGTAATTTAGCCAAGGACTTTTCAGAGGCTCCAGGAGATCTCCCATGTTAAGGTCTGTCCTCTGAGGTCAAGTGAGTTCCCTGGAACACAGTAGGGATTCTGTGTGGGATTTTCAACAGCACTGGACATTGGCCTAACTTCACTCCTATTGAAGTCAATGGGCATTTCATCATTGACTTCAGTGGAAGCAGAGTTAGGCCCATGTGGAACACTTTTGAAAATCTCACCCTTTATACATGCAAGCTGACGCTCCTAGAGGTCTCTCATGTAAAGAGACCACATTTTCACCTCAGGCACATATTCCCAGGCCCTCATCTCTGGGCAGGCTCCAGTCACACAATTGGGTCTCTCTTGTGGTACGCAGGCTATCACACTCTGCTAAAACCTTCATGACTAGCCACTTACCACATTGCAGTTCCACCCAGCCTCATGCTGGATGATGAGATTAAGCTGACATCATGTCCATTCTCTGGTGCTATGACTCAAACATGGGATAGAGACCCAAAAATAAAGGACACAACTAAGAGTAGAATGAGAAACTTTTACATGAGGTGGAATTGATTGCTTTAACATGAATAATGCTGTCTGCAACCTCAGCTGCATGATTTAATATTTCTGAAGGCCATCATATACAGCAGAGAAAGTGGGATAAGCTAAGATCTGTACAGGACAGAAGCAGATCAGAGTCTAAAACGTGAAGCAGTGGAACTATACACTCTGGTGTGTCCAGGATTTGATGAGCCAATGGGTAGAAGCCATGAATGGTTACTGCCCCTACAACAGAAAAAGAAAAATGTGACTCTCTTCTCACCTCTGAGGTTCTTCTCAGAGGCGTTCCCAGCTGTGTGAAGTGAGATGACAAAAAGAAGAGACTGTTGGTCAGGACTTTTAGAGAGACAAAAATCTGATAAATGTTCAGTTCTTGCCCTGACCACGGTTCCTGCCAGGAGTCCAGGTACCTTTACAAAGAGAAGTGACCATGCCCTTTGGCAGCTTGTCCCCCATGACAGAGAAAATGAGGATGCCTGTCTACCCATCTCCAGGAGCCCCCATACTTAAAGTATGACTTCTGCACTTCCAGAACAGGCCATTTTGGGGCTTTGATGGACAGTGTAGCCATCAGTGGGAATTAATTAAAGACAGCCAAATAGAGCATCCCTGTGCTTTCCAAAACATATGGGGACTCAATGTAAGGCAATGTGAAAGGACAGCATGCCAGTGGCTGCTGTTGACACTTTTTCTTTCTATCTATAACTGCAGTGTGGCATTGCTGTGGTATGCTATTGGATGTCTTTGGCCCTCCTCAACTAAGGAGGTGGGTTGATCCTTAATTCCAAAGACCGAGGAGGTGCCTAACCAATCCTTTTTCTCCTCCCCACCATCCCCAGGCTGCCAGAAATTCTCTAACACCACTATCAGTCTTGATCAAAGATGAACAATTTTATTACAGTAGCTTAGAAATTAGAAAAATGTCTCCAGAAGATTAGTCTTGTCCCCCAATATCTAACTAACATGACACGTGGGAGTAGACTGTCCACATAAGAAATCTGGCCAGAGGACGTAGTGTGGGTTATAAGAGGCTGTTCCCCAACACTTGGCTGCTTCTTGGTCACATTGGCACACCATTTTTTGGCATCTATCTGTCAGTGTATCTGAAAAAGAAAATGACAACAGAGGGTGAACAGTTCAAATCGGACCCAGAGGATCAGACAGTAATAGCTAGCGGCAAATTGGCAGTGTCTAGAAAACGATGCCCACCATATGATACCCACTGAATACATGCTCAACTCATCTTCCTAAGTGGTCATGAGGGCTAAGTGCCTCAGTTTTCACCCAAATTCAGTGACCCTTTTTGAAAATTTGCACCTAAATCTTTTTTTAACCAACCTTTCACTTTGTACTTATTATAAGCATCTGTAATGTGGTTACTCCTCTTCTTCCAACACTTCTCAAAAAGCTGCATATATTAAAATTTGCTTCTGTTCTGAAAGGTGACTCCGTTTACAAGAAGGTGTTTTACTCAGCTCTCAGCCCTGGAAATTCAACATGCATTTGAGAATCAAGTTGAGTTCTTTCCTTCTCAGAAACACCATAACTGGTTATAAAGCAGGGGTGGGCAAACTTTTTGGCCCAACGGCCACATCTGGGTATGGAAATTGTATGGCGGGCCATAAATGCTCATGAAATTGGGGTTTGGGGTGCGGGCTCTGGCTGGGGGTGCAGGCTGTGGAATGGGGCCAGAAACTAGGAGTTCAGGCTGCAAGAGCGGGCTCTGGGCTGGAGGTTGGTGTAGGGGGGGTGAGGGCTCCGGTTGGGGATGTGGGCTCTGGGATGGGGCTGGGGATGAGGGGTTGGGGGTGCAGGAGGGGGATCAGGGCTGGGGCAGGAGGTTGGGGCACGGAAGGGGGTCAGAGGTGCAGGCTCCTGGCGGTGCTTACCTCAAGTAGCTCCCAGAAGCAGCGGCATGTCCCCCATCCGGCTCCTATACGGCGGCGTGGCCAGGCGGCTCTGCGCGCTGCCCCATCTGCAGGTGTCATCCCTACAGCTCCCATTGGCCGCAGTTCCCAGCCAATGGGAGCTGCAGGCATGGCGCTTGGTGGGGGCAGCGTGCAGAGCCCCCTGGCTGCCCCTATGCATAGGAGCCAGAGGGGGGACATGCCGCTGCTTCCAGGAGCCGCACGGAGCCACAGCATACATGGAGTGGGGTAAGCTCTCAACCCCGCTCCCTGGCGGGAGCTTGAGGGCCAGACTAAAATGTCTGAAGGGCTGGATGCAGCCCCCGGGCTGTCGTTTGCCCACCCCTGTCATAAAGGATCTGCAGGCCAAATTAGACTTTCAAGGGCCCCCTGTATAGCCCCTTTGTTGTTGACAGGTTTGCACAGGCATAACTGGTTGGAACTTAGTAAGCAATTCCATTGATGGTGCTCAAGGAGGAGTGGAACCCTGCTTCCTCTTCCAGAGCTCGCCTGGCTTTGCAGGGTACAGAATAAAACTCAGTAAAAACTTAGGCCTAGAATCACAAAGGTATGTAGGTGCTGTGACACCCAGTTCACATCACCAAACTTTTAGGCACCTAGAAAATCACAGGAACACATTGCACTCTCCAAAGCCTGAGTTAGGCACCCAGGCTCCTGATACAACGAATGTAGAGAAATAGGTGCCACAAGCTGTCTAAGCCCATCTCGTGTAGATTGGCACCTATCTCTGCTGCTAGCCACTCTCAGCTGTGAACCCTCTTTGGAGGTGGGCACATAAGGCATTTTTTGCAAGAAGTGGGAATGGGGAGCAGCTTCCTCATAACTTTTAGCCCTCTGGTTAGGGCAGTCACCTGGGATGTGGGAGACCCTCAGTTTATGTCCCCCTTCCATCTGATGAGGCGAAGGGATTTGAAACCTCTCACATGAGTGCTCTAACTACTGCACTATTGTGTTGGGGGTGGGTGTTCCCTCAGTCTCTGCTGTTGAAACTTTTCCACTGTAGATAAATACTTAATGAGTACTTGGAGTAGGAGGCCTGGAGTCTGGGTCTCCTGCATCCTGGGTGAATGCTCAGAGTCGTTCTCATGCTTGGGTTCTCTCACTCTTGGGTTCCAATGACTTTAAGTTATCCAGAGTGCCACACCAACAGGAGCGACTGAGGGAGCCCCACCTCAAAATTTTCTATTTTTGCCTTGCCCTCCCTTCTCAAGTTCTCTCTGCAGCATGCCCAGCATCTTCAGTTTATTGTGCTTAGAGCAGTTTGGCTTGGCACTTATTGCTGCGAGAGCGGACTCATACCTTTAAGCCTGCCTTGCAGCTTGCAGTATTTCATACATTTTGAGTGTTTACGGAATGCGATTCTCACATGCAGATGGGCAGAAGACAGAGCAAATCACATTCTGAAGCATGTTTGAATGGAAGAAAATGGTATCTCCATTTTTCGTTCAGCAAACAAAATTGCACGGTAGCAGCAAAAGGGGAAAAAATAAGTCCCACTGTAAAAGGAGTTTCCATTTTGTTCCTCTGTAAATATTTGAATTTATGACTCAGTGGCTGACAACAAGTGAATTATTAACCCACAGCTCAAGTATCATAGAACATCAGGGTTGGAAGGGACCTCAGGAGGTTGTCTAGTCCAACCCCCTGCTCAAATCCCCAGACAGATTTTTGCCCCAGATCCCTAAAAGGTCCCCTCAAGGATTAAACTCACAACCCTAGGTTTAGCAGGCCAGTGCTCAAACCACTGAGCTATCCCTCCCCCCCCCACATTGGGCAATGCAAACAGCTCCACTTTTAATTTTCCTTTCCATTGTTCAGATAAACCTCTCCAGCATTTCCTGGCATTAAATCATTCTTCCCTTTTATTTGTATTGAGTCAGCCATAACACCTCCCTGGACCAGTAAGGACTGCTGTGCTCTAGGTTAGGGCAGTTGACTTGCCCTAAGGAGAAGGCATGCAGTGTTTGCATCGCTAATCTCCATTGGGGGTTATGTGAGGGAGGCAGCTGTTAGCTGCTGCATTAGAGAAAGGCTAGTGGAGGCTGTCACGGGCCCTTGCCTTGGCTTACCATAGAGTTAGCTCAGTTCTATTTAACTCATGTTTGTTGTGTGACTGTAGGGACCATGAATCAGTGCATCCTCACACAACATTCACACCTGTGTTTGGTGCACTTACGGCTGTGCCTCACAGCCACACTATGGTTATTTTTTCAAAGCAAAAAATAGGTGTGTTATCAAGATAGCTAACCCAAAGTCAAATCAAAGTGGAGACAAGGCACAGATAGTTTTACCTGACTGTAGCTACTACCCCCGCCCCCCACATTTGGGGTTGAACTTGACTAGCTACATCAAAATAGTCCCTCCATAGGTGAAGATCTGGAGGGAAGGGATTAAAGGAGTTTGGAAGGAGTTGAGGCCACGGAGAGAGAATCATGGTTTTAGAAAATATTTTTTAAATGCTCCTGTTCCATTTGCAGTGCCCAAGCAAAACGAATTTAAATAGAAGTGGCTCCTAATGTAAAGGGAATGGAATAAATCTAAAACACACAAGGAAAGTGGAGTCATTTCCTTACCGCACACCACAGCATTGCGTTCACAAGTCCATTCGTATCTCAGCATCTTGGGGCTGCAGCCTTCCCGCTCTGCCTTGTCATAGCAGCAGTCATGCTTGTGGCAACACCTTTCCGCAACAAAGAGATTGAGTTGTGTCTGTTACTTTCTGTGGGCTTTTCTCAGGGCATTTCCCAGTATGCAGCAGGAACTATGTGGTCACACAAAGCTATTTATGACTCTATTTGCACGGGTATTTCCCTAGGCTGGAGGGGAATTTCTCTATTGTTCAGACAAGTGTTTGATCATTACAGTGAAAAGCAAAACCCTTCAGAGTTTGTTATTAATATTCTGCAGATGCTAATGGAGCAAACAGAGGAGTGACACTAGGCTGTGCTGCCCTTTCTCGTGTACACTTACAGCAGGTGCTTATGAACGTGTGTCATCAACACTTCTTTCTGTGACTGCTTAGTCCAGGATGTGGGCCTGATTCTCTTTTGCTCAAGGGCAGTGGATCTCCCACCATGGGGAACATCTCCAGTGTAAGAAGCTTTCCTAGTCGGTATAGAGCTGGCGGAATGGCTCTAGGCCAGACTCCTTTGCACTCCTGGTTTAGGAGGCATACTTCAGGAAATGGGGAAGCGGAGTAGGGCCAGAGCACTACATGCACCAAGTATTCTCAGCCCAAGAGCTGCTCTATCTTACGGCAACAGCCAAGCAGGCCATTAGTCAGGGCCAGAATACTAAAAGGTGAAATGTGACACCTTCCATGACAGTGCTTGTATTTTAGATCAGGATATTTCAGCAGAGTCTCTATCAGTCACAGATTATTAATCTGCTCTACTTCAGCCCTTCTCCCCTGCAGGGCAGGGAAGGTAGTCAGGGGTCTGTCCCTTTTCCCCTCTTCCCAATAGGGTTTGGGGAGCCAGCTGAGTGAGGAGAGGAGGTGAACAGGGGACTCCCAGCTGGGCATCTTTTCTACCCCATCTGCCACCTTTCTTGTTCCACCCACTGACAGAAAACACTGGGAGCCCCAGGATCTCCCCAGCCAGACACCAACTCCTCCTGCTGCTCCCTCTTCCCATATCCCTGCCTGGTGAGTCCACACTTCACCAGTCGGCAATGAGGAGGAGCTGGGCCTCTCAAGCCTGGGAGAGGGAGAGGAGGAGAAGGGAAGGGAACTGCTTCATTTCCTCCTACTACTCTACATCCTGATTGTGAGATCAATTGAAATACAGTGATCTCATTGGTCAGCAGCAGATCAGAGTGGGTGAGATCATTATAGGAGTCACAATGCTGATGACTTCATCTCTCCACTATGTTCTGTCAGAGCCAGTCCTTGCCCCTCAGTGTCAGTTCTCTCAATTCCACCAGGGCGTTCCCAGCCAGGCTCTGTCACTGATAGAGATGGGTCTGAGCAAAAAGATTTGGATCCCAACCTGAACTTTGACCCCAAAGAATGGGGATGCTGGGTTCCAAGGTTTTGGTTCAAGCCCATCTCTAATTGATACAGTGATAACAACACAGCAAGGCATTGCGGGCTGTCAGCAAAGCACCTGATCTTCCAATAAGTAAGTACAACGAGTCTCAGGACGGTACTTAGCATGGGTTAATGGGGATGGCTGCCCATTCCCAACTGGTCTGTGCTCACTTCCTCCGCCTGTTTGTGTAAGGCAGAAAGAGGAGACTCCCAGGTCTCCCTGAGCGGTCACTGACTGACGTATCTGTAATAAAATAAATAGAGAAAGGGCCGAGGTGCTAAATTCAGATCTAGATTTCAAAGGCCCCAGTGTCTGGATCTCAGGTATGGGTTTGATCCGTTACAGGGGATGGGTTAGGGGGAGGAAGAGCTTTGATATTCCAAGCCAGATCCTGGCTCAGATTCCAAACCTCCACAGAGCTTGGGGGTCTTTAGATCCAGGAATTTGCTCCAGGCCCCCTTCAGACTATACTGGCTGAAATGATGCTGCTTGAGAGAAAATGCGAGACTGGTTTGGGAACTAAGGGTCTGATCCAAAGCTCACTGAAGTCAATGGAAGTGTTTCTGTTGACTCCAGTGCATTTTAGATTGGGTCCTAAGGGTGTGAGGGGATAGGACATTGCTTGTAAGTGTCTTCCAGGGAACAGTATAAGTGAGAACGGGGATTTCTCACAGCCCTGCATGGTGGCAGAATCAGGAGCAATGTCTTGAAGCTAAGGAGACAAACACTTAGCTGAAACATGGGGGAAATATACTAATACTGAGAAGAATTGGAATAAACCAGTAAGGGAGGCACCAGAAAAGGCCTGTGAAGTCAGGGAGAGGAGCTTGGCAGCCGGGAGAACAGAGCAAAGAAATCCAGTGTCAGAAATAATCACTGCAAGAAATATACACTGAGGGGCCTTTGGTCCATGAGTATTTTCAGGGTCAGGGTCAAAAATACTCCAGGGTGTAAACTTCATTCATGAATATCTTCAGTAATGAACAGGATCCCCATGACCTCCAGGGGCCCAGCCCCATCCCTGCACCTGTCTCCTGCCATGTTCTCCAGGGGCACTATTCCACTTGTCCTGGATCCGGCTATTGCTATAGTTTCCAAGTGGCCTGGCTCAGAAAGGGAGAGGGATTCTGCGGCTCATCTCTCTGGTCCCTTTGTCACTGTTGTCCAGGCATTCTTCTCCCACAGTCTACCCCCCACTCTGCATTCCCTGACTGCAAGCTGGACTCCCTCTGTGTCTCCCCTACCTCCTGCTGCCTAGTTCCCTGGAACAGTGCAGGGAGTAAGCACCATAATCCTACTAACTCCCCTTGTGGGGAAAGCTGGAAAGCAATGGCCAGCTACAGGGCACAGGCAGAAAATGCAACGTTGGACCCCTGGCTACTGTACAAAGGTGACACAGGCCCTCTGCAGCAGCACCACTGAACTTGGTGCAATTTAGGCCAAATGTCACTGTGACACCCTGGCACCCTAATATTCACCACTGTCATGTAATTAGGGTATGTTTTGTACAAAGTATGCCTTGTGAGGTATCATTCTAAAAGTCTTGATCTGCTAGATAGTAATCATAGAATCATAGACTTTAAGGTCAGAAGGGACCATTATGATCGTCTAGTCTGACCTCCTGCACAATGCAGGCCACAGAATCTCACCTACCAACTCCTGTATCAAACCCCTCACCTATGTCTGAGCTAGTCCTCAAATATGGTTTAAAGACTTCAAGGTGCAGAGAATCCACCAGCAAGTGACCCATGTCCCACTCTGCAGAGGAAGGCGAAAAATCTTGTTGGATTGTATGTGCTATTCATCTATGAAGTTTGGCTATGTATGTGTTACTGAAACATGTGAGGTTGAAAACACCCACAAGCAGCCTTTCAGGTACAACAGTAAAAAGGCCAAACAATGTTAATGGCTCACTGAGGAAATGCACACAAGCACAAGGATTACCCTAGGAACTGTGTACAATAGACACCTCTCAGAGATAGCACTGCACAATGGAAACTGTTTGACCCAGGACACAGCAAAAGAGCTTTCCAGCAAGAGGGAAGAAGATATAAAAGGTGGGGAAATGACATCATGGGAGGACCTCACTCTCCCTATAACAACACACCTGGAAACACCAGAGGAACAAAGACTGAACAGGGGGGAAGTGGTGGTCCCAGGCTAGAGGGATTTCTAGACTGTCTATGAAAACCTGGGAGACCCAAGCTGCAAAGCCAAGGCAGCTTGTGCCTTAAGAATCTGCCAGCCTGTTTATCACTCAGGGTGAGAATTTGCTAATTCATATCCTACCATCTAGTATGTTAGGCTCAGTTTACGGTTTTGTTTATTTACTAGGTAATCTGCCATGATCTGTTTGCTATCACTTATAATCACTTAATCTATCCTTTTGTAGTTAATAAACTTATTTTATGTTTTAATCCAAACCAGTGAGCGTGTCTGGGGAAAATCTCAGCTTGGTTACCACAAGTGTGCATGGTCATCTTCACAGTGAGGGAGAGGCGGACCGGGTGTTAAACCCATATACTGGCCAGATTTGACCAGGGCGGGATGGTACTGCTCTGGAGTCCTAGGCTGATGGTTAGAGCCAGCATGTAACTGCAGCTGGTTGTCCCCCTACCTGTGTGAATGCTGGTGAAAGTGCAAGCTTGGAGGGCTTTGCAGCTTGTCGCGGCAGCACAGTATCAGAAGGAGCCCAAGCTGGTGAATCAGAGGGCTCAGTGGTACCCCCAGATCCAGGTGGCACCCCGGGGGGAGCACATCACCGTCAAGGTTGTAGTTGCACAATCACAGGGAACACAGCAGGGCTACAGTAATAATGCAACTTCTCTCCATAGATCTCACAATGCGCAAACGTCGCCAACCTACAGAGGGGGAGGGAAGGCAGAGCTCTGCAGCAAAAGACTGGAGCCCATTAGCAAAGAGCAGTTTGAAAAGCCTGCCCAACATCCACAGCTCACAAAGAAGCAGGAAGTCAGAGTGTTTATCTTGTGCTATTTGGTATTGTGAGTTTTTTGTGGCGGGGACTTGATTTTTCTAGGTTCTCTAAAGTACAATGCATATTTACCAAGCTACAGACAGTATTTTTACCAGCATTGCAGTTCACAGAACATGGATAACCTACTTCTCTGCCCTGAGGAACGTGCAAAGTAAATAGGAGAAACCCACAAACATTCCCCAGAGACAATACAATCTTCCCCCATCCCTCTCCTTCCTCTATCCACCATGTCCACACCTTATTTTTCTCCACACAATGTTCACACTTGTATCCACGTTGGTAAGATAATTAGGGGAATCCAGTTTCATGCTTTAGAGCTTCAGCTGATTTTCTGCTGGGGTCAGGAAGGATTTCCCCCCCCCTCCCCAATTCACAACTGGCTGAATGAACTATCTGGTTTTTTTTTTCTCTTTCCTCTGAAGCATCAGATCCTAGTCACAGCTGGAGGCAGGACACAAGCCCAAATGGAACAATGGTCTGAGACAATAACTACAAATCTTCTGAACTCAGATGTGGATTAGCTGTGTGATCTTTGTTCACAGGCTCAGCATTAAACTGATGGCCAGATCTGGGGTCTGAAGGACTTTTCCTCCAGGTCAGATTGGCACAAACCTTGTAGGTTTTTCGCCTTCCTCTGCAACATCGAGTAGGTTCATCTGCTAGGATCACCTGGGTCTATCACACAAACACCAGCTTCCTCTCATGACAGGGTCCTCAGGCTCTGGTGGCACCTTGGCCCTGCCTGTTTTCTGGCTGTTGCTAAGGACAGTTTAGTCTCCTGAGGACTCCACATTTTGCAGGATAATTGGCTTGGTTTGGGATTTTATGCTGACAATTGGCAATAAAATTTGTTGGGAAAGATTCTAGCGTGAGGTGTTTTTATATTTGGTCATCGTTGCCGGTGACGCAGGGACATTGCTACAATGACTAGAGCTGCAGCCTCTGCAGCCAGAGATGAAATGGCACTGGCCAGTCCAATGGCTGCACTGAGAAGGAGCTGGTGAAGCTAAGGGCACAAAAGAGCAATTGTATTAATCAATGAGTGGAGCTGGTGTAGGCTGACATCATGGGGAAATGAGGGACACACAACCTTAAAACAGCTCCCGAGGGGCACTGTGAAGGCCTCTGTCTGAACCCCTCCAAGAGGCTGCCGCGCTAGCAAAGGGGAATGTGTCCACAAGATCCTGAGGTGCTGGCAGGGAAGGAGAAAAGGAAAATACAGGGTCAGAGGGACAGGGATAGGCCCAGACATCGTGATGACCCAGTGAGACCACAGCCCAGCCCAGCTCAGCTCCAGGTCATCCCAGTAAGGGTAAAACAGGGATAAAGGGGGAAAGGTGCTGGGTGGGCCAGCCAATGGGCTATTTACCATAGAATTGCTCAACTCAGAAAGCAAAGGGGCCAGCCAAGGGTCACTGCAGCAAATTCACAGGAGAAAGCCCTCGGTGTTGAGAGATCCAGGGAGCACAGGAGCTGGACCCAGCCAGAATAAATGCTCCCCCCCAAGGGGATTTCCTGCACCTACAAGTGCAGGGTCAGGTATTACTGAGCTAGGAAGGAAGGGCAGGGCTAAGAGCAGTGAGTTTGGAGGGTGAGTTAAATAGAACTGAGCTAACTCTATGGTAAGCCAAGGCAAGGGCCCATGACAGCCTCCACTAGCCCTTCTCTATTGCAGCCGCTAACAGCTGCCTCCCTCACATAACCCCCAATGGAGATTAGCGATGCAAACATCGCATGCCTTCTCCTTAGGGCAAGTCAACTGCCTTAACCTAGAGCACAGCAGTCCTTACTGGTCCAGGGAGGTGTTATGGCTGACTCAATACAAATAAAAGGGAAGAATGATTTAATGCCAGGAAATGCTGGAGAGGTTTATCTGAACAATGGAAATGGAATTAAAAGTGGAGCTGTTTGCATTGCGCCATACTTGGGCTGTGGATAAATAAATCACTTGTTGTCAGCCACTCCACTCGTATGGGTATAGATTCTCTCCACTCGTTTTCTCAGCCGCTGAGTCATAAATACAAATATTTACAGAGGAACAAAATTCCCTCCACTCATTTTGTCAAATACTGTTCAGAATGTGGAACTAGATCAGGACCCTGAGAAGAACCGAGCTGTAAGTGTGATGTTATTGACATAAACTGTGACCGTACAGATCATTGTTGCAACCAGGGTCCTATGGTTGCACCAGTTCTTATACAAAGGAGGCCAAGTGGGGTGTCTATGGGAAGGTTGTAGTTTCCTGGTTATGGTTATGCTGTCTGTATGGGTGTATCATTTTTGTAGTTGAAGTTATGAATATTGGCTAAGTACTTGTTTGATTCTAAGTAGCCTCCATGAAGAAAGCTTCTTGAGAAACACTTAACTCACAGTGGACTTTGGGAGACACCAATCCACATCTGAGCTTTCCTGGGAATGTTCAAAATAACATGTAAAAGCAAAAAAGCTGAATCATTCATAGACATGTGACTTGCCCAGGTGGCTGCAAACTCCATCTTGTTGAGGGAATTTTACACAGGAGAACAAAGGGGTTTCCACCCACCAGAGAAAGACTATATAAGGCCCTGGAAACACCTCCATTTTGTCTTCCACTGACTTAAAAGATAGCCTCTCCACCCCAAAGAGATGCCTGAAAGAAATTGGAACAAAGGATAGTAACTATGGGGGTGTGAGTGATTGCTGGACCCAGACTAGGAAAGAGTCTAGTCTATCAAAGAAGCTTATTGGAACATCTCTGAGGGTGAGATTTACTTGCATTTAGTTTCCTACTCTATTAGGCTTAGACTTGCGTGTTTTATTTTATTTTGCTTGGTAATGACTTCGTTCTGTCTGTTATTACTTGGAACCACTTAAATCCTACTTCTTATATTTAATAAAATCACTTTTTGCTTATTAATTAACCAAGAGCAAGTAATTAATCCCTGGGGGAGCAAACAGCTGCGCATATCTCTCTATCAGTGTTATAGAGGGCGAACAATTTATGAGTTTACCCTGTATAAGCTTTATACAGAGTAAAATGGATTTATTTGGGGTTTGGACCCCATTGGGAACTGGGTATCTGGGTGAGAGTGACAGGAGCACTTCTTAAGCCATTTTCAATTACGTCTGCAGCTTTTGGGGGATGTGGTTCAGATCTGGGTCTGTGTTTGTAGCAGGCTAGCATGTCTGGTTCAACAAGACAGGGTCCTGAAGTCCCAAGCTGCTCAGTGGTTTGAGCATTTACCCGCTAAATACAGGGTTGTGAGTTCAATCCTTGAGGGGGCCACTTAGGGATCTGGGGCAAAAATCAGTACTTGGTCCTGCCTAGTGAAGGCAGGGGGCTGGACTTGATGACCTCTCAGGGTCTCTTCCAGCTCTATGAGAAAGGTATCTGACAGAGATTCATTTCTCCTTTCCTCACCAAGCAACAGTATAGATCCCTATATGGCATTTCAAGTGCATCTGCCATGTAATTACTTTTAGATCCGGACATTTCAGAAGAGAGATTTCACACAAAATATGTGTATTATGTATTATTTATCTGCTCAGATGAGTGAGGGATCTGACAGAGGTTCATGTCTCCTTCTTCCCCTTTCCTCATCTACAGTTGTTACCTTCTTACTTTGTAGTTGACTGGGGAGTCATCTAGGGGACAGATATCAGCTTCTAGGGGAGATCATTAATGCTGGTTTTATCTCTGGGGTGTGTTCCCTTCCCCAACAAAATGGTAAAAAAAAAAAAAAAAAAATTAGAAGCCATCTCTGTGATGAATCTCTCTATTTCAGAGGGTAACAGGTCAGGACCCTCTTGTCCCACTCACTTCACGTTTGGTAGAAATTTTCTACTTCATGCCTTTGTCACTTCTTGGCTAGATTACAGCAATGCAATATACCAGGGCATGAAGCCTTCGGCATGTAGGAAATACCAGCTAATACAGAATGTTTCAGCGCATCTACTCAGCAACATGGGTTACTGCGAGCACATCAGGCCTATCCTCCGCTCAGTACACTGGCTTCCCGTAGAACATTGAATCAAGTTCAAGTCTTGGTCCTTATCTTCAAGGCCCTCAATGGCTTGAGCCCAGTGCATCTAAAAGATCAATTATTGCTCTGAGATGAAGACCATGATTTATAGCTTTGCTCCTCTGGCACAATGGAACTTGTATAATAAGAGTAAAGCCTATGCAGGAGACAGAACTTACTCAGGGGCCAGTCTGAGACTGTGGAATGGACTCGCCCAAGAACTAAGGGCCATCACAAACCTCACCACCTTCTGCCCTAACTGCAAGGTGCATTTCTTTGACTCTGCCCTCACTAACATAAATACAGAGCAACATCTCTCTCCCTCTCTCATTTAAAAAACAAAATCAAATCAAAACACCCCACAGCGCACAATTTTCCCTCTAGCAAGAGGGTGCCAGAACAACATTACGTGGCAGATGTTAGTCACATTTTGCATAATGCAGTACTGCAAGGTGTTCAGACACTACAGTAATGAGTGTGCCATAAGAACCTCTAAACTAGACTAGATCTAATCTGCCCTTTTTGCCACTCATATGGCTTCTTTGGTGGATTTCAGAATTGTTGTGATCCAGACTCAGAGCAATGGGATGGGACGTTCAATTCCTGCCCAGAATTACAGGACGAGATCCAGTAAGCATTCACAGAAGTTATGCATGTTCTGACCTTACGCCTAGCCATATTCTGAAGACAGAAAAAAGATCTCTCCCTTTGATTATTTGGTTCTTAAAACTAGCTCTGTGTCTACCAAGCAAACAAACAATTAATCATATTTTATATAGAGGAAACTGCTTTATGGCCATGAGTACTAACATGTCATTTGAAAAGAGATAGCCCAGAAGGCTGGGTTTCTTTGAAATGGGGATAGTCCATAAGCATAGACAGCTGGTAAAAATATTATTTGGCGGGATGAGCAAAACTTAATAACTACTGTGCTCTCTGGGGGTGGGATGTGTGTGTGTGTGTGTGTGTGTGCCAAGCCCGGCTCTCTGGTGCGTATGTAGGTCCTAGTCTCTATCCTAGCCTGGTGTGGAAGGGTGGACTAGAGGGTGGGTTGGAGAGCAAGCTCACTCCACACTCACCCTGCAGTGGCGGCTCCTTTCCTGAAGGGTTGGGCCTTGCTTTCCATGCCCGTCTGTTGACTCTCGCCAGAATTCGTAGGCGCTCACCACGTCACATGATGCACGTGTCCCCGGACCAGTAGGGCTCCTCCTCTACAACGTCCCGTCCCCTTCCTGGCCCTGGTGCCACCAGCCGCAGGCCTTTGCCTGCTGAGCTGGGCAGGCCGAGATAGATTAGGGGTGGCTGAGCCCCCTCTAGCCCTAGCCACACATCGCACCTATGTTCATAAGTGATCAGAAGCAAAGATAACATGTCTGATTCGGATCCCACACTGGGGTAACTCTTGTCAGTTAAGTCAATGGAGCTAGACTCAGGTAAATCTTGTGAAAACAAGAAGAGAATCAGGCCCATTGGGTCAAACTCAGCCTTCGTTTACCTCCTGTGACTATACAAGGGCTAAATTTAGCCCAGTGTGCTTTCCTTCCATCTGCACTCGCAATTTAGTAAAGCAGCAATTTCATCCCACAGACTTGTCTGCCAGATAAATGCCAGGTTTTATTCTGAGCTTGCCTGTATGACATCAGCAATGATGACCACAAGATTATTCGCTACATTCAGAATTCTAGAAACGTAATTTAAAAGCAGCAACCCAACACCTAAAGGACATTAGAATGCGACCGGTCACCTGTTACATTATAAACCTAACAGAACATTCAGACTGAGGTCCTGTTTTCCCATTGGATACTGTAGCACTTGCTAATGGCTAAGCAAAACAATTTATGCTGCCCACAATGCAACACACAGAGAAGGAAGGTTCTATTGGGTTTATAGTAGTGATGATGAGTCACAGGTTAATTATTCCCTACTTTCAGATCACCTTGTTCCTGGTTTTCTTTCTGAAAGTTCAGAGGCCAAGATCAGAGGGAGGGAAGAATTAGCAGCAGCTGGCAGATGGGTGAGAGGTGCTGGCCATGTGGGTGGAGGTGAAAGGAGGAGTGGTAATTCAGGAGCAGTGAGGATAGGAGGAGCAGCCCATTGGTGGAGGGCCTGACCTGAGTGACAAGAGAGAGGAGGAGGAGGGGGAGTAAGGAGCCAGAAGACAAGAGAAAAGGAGTAGTAGTGAGGAGCCAGAGAAAAGGAAGGAGCTAGAACAGCAGAAAGGGAGAGGAAGGAGCAGAACACAGGGAAGAGGAGAGTAGGCTGAGCTGGAGAAACAGACAGAGACAGCAAAGAAAGGGCTAATGAGAAGAACCAAATGCAATCAGTGTCAGCCAGCAAGATTACAGGCTGGCTGAGCACTGGGCAACAGGAATGAAAGATGAATACAAACCTCTACTAGTTGGAAACTGCTTATTCATAAAGTATGTGCTAGAAAACCTGCACTTAAGGATATAAGCCGCTCTGACTGGCTAACTCCTTGCCCAAGACAACTAGAGATTAGGAGAACAGTGCAATGAGCGAATGTCACTGTGGCAATAGGTTCTGTTTGCAATTTTAGAGGAACAGATTCTGTCCTTTTTGTTTAATTCTTTGTGTCTTGCAGAAGGCTAGATGGCTCATTCACATAGGCCCAGATCCTCAAAGGGGTTTAGGCTCCTAACTTCCATTGATTTCAATCAGTATCTCACAGAATCAGGCCCTTAGTTAGGTGACTGTGACTCGAGTCCTCTGCATGCTCATTGAGCTTAAACAGCGATATCTGAAGTTCTGGGAAATTCACAAAACATCCAGCAGAGTGCAATGGGGAAGGAAGTCTATTGACCTTTACCTACAGGAGATGAGCACTACTTGTTCATTTCATTGTAAGAACAGAGAGGATGGAAGGAGGAGGGGGGAAATGTAATGACTAGAATAGCACATCAAAGCCAATGTTTGAAACCAACATTTTTAAACGAGTTGCTCCAAAATATGCCTTTTTATAGAATAAAAATGTCTATATTTAGACCTACTTTAATATTTAGACAGTGATGACTGATTTTATAATGGTGTCAGTAGCAAAAGCAGAAATGTTTAAAAGATGAGTCATTTTAAACATTTACTGCTCAAGGAAGTTGGCTTTACCACTGTATTTGTGGTGTTCATTATACTTACAATGGGAAATACTGCAAAAGCCGCGTTCATCGTCACTAACACGGCATGATGTGTTGATTTTTGTAACGGCGTCATCAGGGAGAGGAACCCGGAAGATTTCTCCAACAAATATGAGAAGGAAAATGTTTAGGGCCAGATCCAGTGGAGCTATGGAGCTGGTTTATATCAGCTGAGGAACTGACCCAGAATTTCTGGGGGCCTACAAAATAATTTTCTGTAACCAAGCAAAGCAGGCAAGGAGTATTAATATCTGTAGTTAAAGGGTTACGTTTAAATTTGCAAAAGTGGTGACTAATTTTGGGTGCCTCCACTTGTTGGGTCCCTGATTTGAGCCACTTAGGGTGAAATTCTGGCCCCTCTGAAGTCAATGTCAAAACTCCCATTGATTTCCACGTGGCCAAGCTGTATAGAAAAATTGCAAGTGCCGGCAACAGCTGGATATGTTGGTAAAGCACAGTGAGTTATTTACTAAATGGGCTGATATCACTTGCCTTCTTTCCTGAAGAAAGAAAAAGGTAAGTGTAAGAGCCACCCTGCTTATTAATTTTAGATAAGCAGATGGAATTGTGTGCCTAACTTGAAGGTGCAGAGATGGACTGCAACGTGGGCAAAAGTTTTCTATAGCAAAAGGATCAGAGCTGACAGGCATTCAGACGGATCACAGCCTATCAGACAAAATAATTAAATATACGCCAGTCAGTGTGCGTAAGAGAAGTAAAAGTATTGCAGTGGAATAGGAGCAGGGCTGGCTTTAGGACCTGTGGGGCCCGATTCCGTGGTCCGGGTTTTCAGCGGCACTTCGGCGGCAGGGGGTCCACTCTGCGTCTTCTGCGGCACTGAAGGACTCCCCACCACCGAAATACCGCCGAAGACCCCGGAGCACACACCCCCGCCCCCCCGTCACCGAAGACCCCGGAGCAGAACCACCCCCGGGTGAGCCTAAGGCGCGGGGCCCTCTTACCCACGGGGCCTGATTCCGGGGAATCGGGGGAATCGGCCTAAAGCCGGCCCTGTTTATAGGAGCATTGCCTCCTGCTTTGAAAATAAATAGCTCAACATCTTCTCAACAAATACAAAAGCCAGAGAAGGGAGAGAATATTACCCCATTACAATATATTGTTCCGCCAAAATCATTTGTTGGTTTAATATAGTAAACAGACGTGGGGTGAAGGCAAGGAACTTGAGTCGCTCCTGCACCAATATGGGATTCTCTCTTAGGAGAGGAAAAGCAGTGTTTCCACTACTGCCCTTCCCTGTGTTGCCAAGCATCCACTCACCTTGGGTGGGACCCCTTTTCAGTCAGCACCACCCACTATACTGGTTACCCCCAGTAAGTGAAGTTGCACCAGTTTTGGGTGGCCACAACCTGGTCCCCTAGTGGAATCTCTGTCTCCAGGGAACTCTGCCACCATTCACCAGAGGTTAAAAGTCCTCATGAATATGCTGGGCAATACCGCTGTCAATGTCCATGCGACATACACTTACAATGGTGTCTGTGTTACCACATTTTAAATTAAGTTTCTGGTCCCAAACCAGGCCTAATTTTCTTTTGGTTTGCATTTGGTAAAGGGGTCAATGGGGTTTTATAGGGTTGCCAACTTTCTAATTGCACAAAACCGAACACGCTTGCCCAGCCCCTTCCCCCCTCTTCCCTGAGGCCCCGCCCCTTCTCCAAGGCTCCTCCCCTTCTCTGAGGCTCCACCCCTGCTTACTCCATTCCCCCTCCCTCTGTCGCTCGCTCTCCCCCACCCTCACTCACTTGCTCATTTTCACTGGACTGGGGTAGGGGGTTGCGGTGCGGGAGGGGGTGAGGGCGTTGTCTGGGGATGAGGAGTTTGGGGTGCAGGAGGGAGCTCTGGGCTGGGGTTGAAGGGTTTGGAGTGTGTGTGGGGGGGGTGCTCTGGCTGAGGCAGGGGGTTGAAGTGTGGGAGGGGGTATGGGCTCTGGGCTGGCGATGCGGGGTCCAGGGTGGGGCCAGAAATGAGGGGTTCAGGGTGCAGGAGGGGGATCCAGGCTGGGGAATGGGGTTGGGGTGTAGGGGGGTGAGGGTTCCAGCTGGGGGTGTGGTCCCTGGGGTGGGGCTGGGAATGAGGGGTTTAGGATGCAGGAGGGGGTTCTGAGCTGGAGCAGGGGTTTGAGGCACAGGAGGAGGCTTGGGGTGCAGACTCTAGGAGGGAGATTGGGTGCAGGAGGGGATTCGAGGCAGGGGGTTGGGGTGCAGACAGGGTTTGGGATGCAGGATCTGGGAGGCAGTTTGGGTGAGGGAGGGGGCTCAGGGCTGGGGTAGGAAGTTGAGGTGTGGGAGGGGTTTCAGGGTGCAGGCTCTGGGTGGCGCTTACCTCGGGCAGCTCCACACAAGTGGCAACATGTCGCTAGGGAGAGGTGAGGCCAGGTGGTTCTGTACACTGCCTCCACCCACAAGCACCGCCCCTGAGCTCCCATTGGCTGTGGTTCCTGGCCAATGGGAGCTGCAGAACTGGCACTCAGGGTGGGGCAGGGTCAATGCAAGAAGACCCCATGGTTGTCCCTCCGCCTAGGAGCCAAGGGACACGTTGCCACTTCTGTGAGCTGCGTGGAGCCAGGTAGGAAGTCTGCCAGCCCCGCTGCGCCGCCATCTGGACTTTTAACGGCCCAGATAGCAGTGCTGATTGGAGCCACCTGGGTCCCTTTTCGACCAGGTGTTCCGGTCGAAAACTGGACACCTGGCAGCCCTATACATGGATGTAACTGAGGGAAGAATTTAGTGGAGAGACCAGAAGTATACATGGGCATATAAGTGATGTTCTTACCAGTCCACTTTATCTTTAGGCCAACCTTGTCCTCCCAGACCACAGTAGCATCCGTAGCCTAGATACGCCAAAGCATTGCGTCCTGTGCCACAGGATATGGCTCCTGCTAATTCAATGAGTCCTCTTGTATGCAAAGAATGGGTTTTCCCCAGTGCGCCTTTCCAAACTGCAAAGAGAGGATGTTGTTTCACACAGGATTTGCACAACACTTTTAAGGATTTTCATTGCTGATTTCTTTCAAATTCCCACTGCAGATTTTAGGCCTTATTGTGCGTTTGGGCCCAGTGCACAAACACACTGCCACTTTCCTTATTATTCCTTATTACTGTTGTATCAGAATAATATCTACAAGCCACACAAACTGTAAAGTTACACCTTTATCAGCAATGGAAGGCTTGCGTCATTTAACAGTCACTGAGTACATACAATAACATTCCATTCCCTATTTTGAAGAGGTGGCAGCTTTATTAAGGTAATATTAAAGGTTATATCCACCTTCCATTATAAAGCCTTATTTTAGGGCCACCCCACTAATTTTGGCCTTAAAAAATTCAGATTTATTCTGAAGACAAAGGAGAATGTGCCTGCATAGTTTGAAGCAATCTCCTTAAACCATTTTTCAGTTGCAGGCCTTTAAACAATACCCTGATTTGAAACACTTATTTCTATCTTGTATCCCTCCTATTCAAAGTTGCGCCTCTCATAGACTGCAGTGGGAGCTCAGAGGACTCACCTCTGAAAATCAAGCCTCTTATTTGGATGATTAAATATGGATTTTGGTGCCTAACATGATGATGACAATAGCAGCAATTAGTACTGTTTTCACTTATTGTGATGCCTCAGTGCACTTATCCATTGGTCTGAGTGCATCATACTACTAACAGTTAGCATTAGCCCCTTCCTATACTTTCCACTCACCTCCTCTGTTCTTCAGTTTTCACCTCTCTCTCTCTCTCTCTCTCCATCCATTCATAACCACTCAACCCACCCCTAAGGTAAAAGCTAAAATAAACGGATGGATTTTTCAGCATTCTTCACTCAAGACTGGGATCATATTTCAGAACCAAGAACCCCAGACTGAAGTTGCCTGGCCACTTATTCCCTGCTGTTTGAATACACTTGACATCTTCAAAGTGCTGTGCAAACATTGACTAATCCCCTAAACCATCCATGTGAGGTAGGGACTAGATGCTATTATTAAGACCATTGCTTTCCTTTTAAAACCTGCAGTTCTAATCCTTCTTCCCTGCGTGTATCATATGCCGTAGCTTTCTCTAAGGGCTTGATTCAAAAGCCCATTGAAGTCAATGGGAATCTTTCCCCAGTCCTGAAAAGTTAGAGGTTCATTTCTTCAGAGGAAAAAACGACCTCAGAAAGTAACAGAATATTAAGCATTAAAATGATCAAGAACCCTCTGACAAAAGTGCAACAGCGGCATAAGCACAATCAAGGAAAAGACAACACACTGAATCTTTTCCAGCATTTTAGGTGACCGTATCAGCCTTTTTCAGGAGGAATTCCGTGCACTGATGTTAGTGTTTTACACAGGCTTCTTACTGTTTCTCATGCCATTCCCTCTGGGATTAAATACACATTCCTGAAAAAGTAACAACTTCCCTTTACTAAACACTACCCTGAGTATTCATTTTTTTTTAAAATAGTAAAAGCAAACAACAGCTCCGTTATTAGGAACCATAGAGAAGACCCTATTTCCCTGCTAGAAGTGCCAAGTGAATGGGGGTAAGAGACAGATTCTTCTTTCAGTTATCCAGAGTAATTCCACTGGAATTAGCAACATTTCTCTGGATTTGCACCCAGATAACCTATATCCGGATCATATCCAGCATGCATGGGAGGGAGGCTGTTTCTTTCTCAGAAATATGCATCCAGTCCCGGAAGAACATCCCTGAGAAACTATGATCTATAACAACATCACAGTTATTCCTGGGGGACAAAAAGAACCCCAGTGAACTGAGCCTGAGTGAGCTACTTTAGAATCTGCGCTCCCCCTGCATTTAAAACACAACAGGGGGCAGTGCAGTGTCTGACGTTACTATTTCTTTTTTCTTTTCTTTTTTTGAAAACTGATTAGATTTCAATTTGACATTAGTATCCCTGTATGGTTCTGAAGTCAGCTCTAACTTGCTTGCCTTGCAAGCACACTATATGTTCAGTTGTACAGTTAGCAACCTAAACAGTAATTGAAATGACTCTTTATGTGTCAATGAGTCAACACTGCTGTGAGATCCTTGGAAAAGTTGGAGAAACCCCACAGCAATCTGAATGTAGCCAAATGGCACATCTGGAGTACTTTCAATAACTACTAACTGTGCACTTTCATCTGTTTTGTATATGAAATCAGACTGAGTTAAGATGGATCTGACAACTTAAACTTTCCTGTTATTTCCGGTGTTTAAATTGTCAGCCTTTATGGTGCATTAGTACAGGATTTTGCACTTAATCGAACTGTACTGCACTAATGATCACAAACCTTAATGCTACCTCAGTGTTTAGGGGCTATAGAATACAGCTGTGTTTTTATAAAGGGATTTGCGTTTTTAACTCCTTTTTTTTCTTGAACGTTAGATGAATTGGAAACAATTTGCTCAAAAGTCACTGGTATAAAGAAAAGGGGTGAAACTGAAAACAATATTTCAGAGAAGAAAAGTCAACACACGAGGCTTTTCAGAATAAAACTGGAAGCTTTCTAAATTAGACGAGAAAATAAAACATGTTCCTACAGTTACAGTCTTACAGAATTAGCATGGAAATGAATCAGCCCAGGCACAAAATATACTCAGACTTCCTTTACCATGATAATGAGAAAATGAACGATAGTTAACTCACTGATCCAAATGCCAATGATTTGCCTTGGGCAAGTAAAACTAGGCAAGGCTAATACAGTACATGGGCTGTCAAAGTGAAGGGGGAAGCTGCCCTACACACAGAGTGGGAGAAACAAGAGGGTGGCAGAGATATAGGGGCTCCCAGGAGTCCAGCAACCGCAGCTGTACAGAATTTGTACTCACCTGCCTGAAGCACCAGCAGCACCAGCAGCCAGAGCCCCATTGGGAAGTTAGAGGGTTGTCAGCGCCCAGTATGCCTCTCCCTTTCTAACACTGTCTTGTGCACTCAGCCTGAGCGGCTGGGGTGTCCCTGCAGAGCTGCTCTTAGCTGGTATACCAGGTGAACCAAGGCGTGGGTGTGTATAACACTCTTCCTAGGCTGCTGCTCCCATATCTGCTCCAAAGTTTTATATATACATACACAAACACACAAAAGTAAGACACTCTCCTCTGAAATCTCAAGTGCCCTGTGAGCTGAGCCTGCTGCATGGTCCTTTCCCCTTTTTCTGCCAGCAGGGCTCTGTGCCTCTATTTGCATATCATTCCTGTAGGGAGGGGCTGCTGGAAGGGAATTAGACTGGCACAGTCTCTTACAGACAAGTCTCTAAGCTTGTGCTCCTTCTCTAAGCTGTTTGCCTACAGACCCCAGTTAACCTCCTAGCTGCTTCACAGGAGAAGTCGGAGTCCTGGCTTCTGTGACCTGGACTTTCAGATTTTGATAGCTGTGGTGTAGCACAGTGTGTGTGGGCGTGGAGGGGGGGCTTTTCCTTGCAGATAATCCCTTTTTGTTTAACACTGAACATATAAAACTATAAAATCTGACTGAAATATCATTTAAGGCAGGTGTTTATATAAACCAACTGAGTTTATTCTGGGCCATGCCACAGCAAAATATATACCCAGCCCATTTGTTCTAAACTGATCTAACTAGCTAACTCATTTCTTCAGTGCTATCCATATGCACCCTTCAGCCACAAGAACAAGCCATAGCTTCTCAGGAAGAAAGTCCTTCTATCTAGTCTGCTCCTACTGTCTTGGGGTTGGGAAGATGAGATGAGCTGGGTTGAGATGACTCGAGCTAGGAAATGAAGCCATGACAGTGTTTCAAAGTCTTCTCTTAAGAACCCCCAAAAGCAGGGGAAGGTAAGGTGGGCAACATAATTCACTCCTTCATTATTTTGTCCACCAATTAAGCCTCATATCTACCATGAAGTTCCAGATCCACATCTTCTTGTTGATGAAGATCTTAACGCAGTCCTTGAGTTATATCACTAGGCCTTTTCGTTTGGTTCACTAGTTCACTCTCTCTGTCTGGTTTGCCTGCACTGTTTATAGCATTTTTTACTGAAGATAACTTGACCTACTTTTCATGGTTAATTCTCAAGCAGGCAAAAAGTTAGAGGCTCAATTGTCACAACATTGGGAAAGCAGATACCGTGCATCCATAGCCTGGGGGGACTTCAGTATCTGCAGGGAAGCCATTTCCAGCAAGCTGGCTCAGGATCTCTTGTCCATCCTGGTGACCATGAGGATTATCCCAAGTGGTCTCACACAGCGAGATGCACCCTGGACCTAACCTTTGCCTTTTGCAAGGACACTAGGGGCATAGTAAACATCTCCCGGTTGTGCTATGATCATCACCTACTTTTCAGGTGGAGGTCCAGGTAGTGAAGTGCAGGAACTACAATTGTGGCTAGCCCCAGTGTGGGGTGCAAACATTTGGGGGGCAGGGAGTATCAGAAGGCTCCTTGCATGCGCCTGCATGGGTCAGCTAGAATCGTCCTTAGTTTTCATAATACAAGCAGATTTCAGCAGCACCCTAAGAAAAGTTTCTTACGTAAACCAGTACCACCCTGTTTGATTGTTTCAAAATATTTGCTTGCTAACTGTAGTCAAAGCAAAGGTCACTGAGCCATCAGAGTGCTGCCTTTAATTGAGAACAGGCTGCTTTGAAGTATAAATATTTTTTGCCGCGTAGGTCTGTGTGGAAGCGTACATAACAGGCGTTTTTATTGATATGGGGACAATCAGCCCACAGAGTTGGTTAAAATGGATTTTATTAATGGCAGCTGAAATTCTACACTCTTGGGAGAGTGTGTGTGTGTGTAATCATGATGTTGTAAATACTCTCTCTCTCTCTCTCTCTCTCTCTCTCTAGCAATGGCGATTGGCCAAGATGGTCAGGGATGCAACCCCATGCTGTAGGGGTCCCTAGCCTCTCACTGCCAGAAGTGGGAATGGACTACAGGTGATGGATCACTTGATGATTGCTCTTTTCCATTCATTCCCTCTGAAGCATCTGGTATTGGCCACTTTCAGAAGACAGGATACTGGGCTAGATGGACCATTGGTGTGACCCAGCGTGGCTGTTCTTATGTTTTTATGTAAAGCAGTAACCACTGGGGAACATCATTCCAAAGCAGTAATCAGTGGGGCACATGTCCCTTATGCAGAACCAAAAATTGGCTGAATGGCCCTTTTCTGTAGTCTAAGCTCCATCTGTCCTCAAATGCAGTCTGTCGGTCAGAAGAACCATAACTTCTCTCCCAGCAATTTTAAAAATAAATTTTTATCCTACTTTTAGCAGTTGCTAGTCAGTGTTTAACCCTTCAAATCCAACCCAGCTGGTCGTGTGTATTAGAGCTGCTGAGGTTTTTGGTAGGACTGTGCCACTGCAGTTTGGTTTGGATTCCTAAAATGCTGGGTGCTGATAAGAAATAAGATAAGGGCTCTAAGCAATGTGTAGCGTGTCTGAAGAAGATATCACTGAATCAATATAAGGTAGCCTTATGTGGACACAAGTGCAAACCTTGCACTGATTTAAAGTGAGTAGCTTGGATGCACTCAATCAGTAGTGCTCACTTGCGCAATGCACTCAAATGAAGCACCGTCGATTGAGTGCCCTAATGTAGATGACGTCTACGTGATGTGTGCCCTTAAACCACAGAGACTAAAATGGGGCTGAAAACATTGTCTTAATCTATACTGACCGTGCTTAACATGGGTTCAGCTATACCAGTCACTAACACTCTTTGTCAATAACAAGCAACCTGCTGAATCCTTGGGGAATGTAGCTCTCTGCAGCACAGAGCAATCACATTTGGTTTTAAAGATCTGAAATCTTTTATTCTGTCATTTAATACAACTTTCTGTTTTAACTAATATTTTAGAAGGCAACAGATTTTACTACGCTTTTTTCACCTTTGATGATATTTTTCTCTAGATGAGTGAACTCCTGGCTGGCAACTTGTTTAATGCTCTACCATATGATGATGATGATACCTCTAAGAAATAATATTTTCTTCCTCCTACAAATGATGTTTTCTCTAAGATCTTGTAACAGGGTGTGACAATGCGGTTCTGGTGGAACCCAACTGAGAGTGCCAACTCAGGACAAATTGCTCAAATAGGGCAGTTACAGCCCAAGGCTGGGGTTTTTTCCACCTCTAAGGCAAACCAAACCAGCCAGACTAAGAGGACTTCAGTCTCACCCCACTGGCTAACTGCAAGTCTCACAAGCAATCTCCTTAGACACTCCAGTTTCCCAGTATTACCACCAGTACCACTCGTTATGGGGACAAATGGTTATGAAAACCAATACCCCAGTAAAAGAAAAAGGTTCTCCTGATCCCAAAGGACCAAGCCCCAGACCCAGGTCAATATACAAATCAGATCTTACCCACAAATCACGCTGTTGCCAATCCTTTAGAATCTAAAATCTAAAGGTTTATTCATAAAAGGAAAAAGATAGAGATGAGAGTTAGAATTGGTTAAATGGAATCAATTACATACAGTAATGGCAAAGTTCTTGGTTCAGGCTTGCAGCAGCGATGGAATAAACTGCAGGTTCAAATCAAGTCTCTGGAATACATCCCCCGCTGGGATGGGTCCTCAGTCCTTTGTTCAAAGCTTCAGCTTGTAGCAAAGTTCCTCCAGAGGTATGAAGCAGGATTGAAGACAAGATGGAGATGAGGCATCAGCCGTATATAGTCTTTTCCAGGTGTGAGAACACCTCTTTGTTCTTACTGTGGAAAATTACAGCAAAATGGAGTCTGGAGTCACATGGGCCAGTCCCTGCATACTTTGCTGAGTTACAAGGCGTATCTGCCTTCTCTCAATGGGTCCATTGTATAGCTGATGGTCCTTAATGGGCCATCAAGCAGGCTAGGCAGAGCTAACACCAGTTTGTCTGGGATGTCACCCAGCAGCATAGCATAAGTTTGAAATACAGACAGTATAGAGCCAATATTCATAACTTCAACTACAAAAGTGATACACACATATAGACAGCATAATCATAACCAGTAAACCATAACCTTGTCTTAGACACCCCATTTGACCCCCTTTATACAAGATTTGCGTGCCACTACAGGACCTTGGTTGCAACAATGATCTATATGGTCCCAGATTATATCAATAACGTCACACCCCCAATGCAAAATTGATGCAGGAAGGGATGACACAAACATCACTGACTGCATCCCAAGAGCTCCCCATCCTTGGGTTTATCTCACTATGGCTAGTATCGGGGTTAGGCACTATGGCTTAGCTGGCTAAAGAACAACCGAAATGGTTTATCAAAATTGTGTTCAACAACATGATTGAACCTCTTTACAAACAAGGTAAAACTTGGTTAGAACAATAGTGGATTGGATCTGCTCTTGCAGCATGGTTCCTGTATGTCTCAGTGACCTTGCCAAGAGCTAAAGAAAACAGCTACTTTATCCATACAAGCTCGGGCAAATGTTTGGAACCCAATTAACATCAAATAAATGCAGATATTAATGATGTTCATAGTACAGGAATCTTGGCATTTAGCCATGAAGGCAATATGGTAGTGTGCCTTAGTTTCCCTTTTCATACAGTACATTAGGTCTGGAATGTCTTTTCTTCTGTGAAAAGTTCCAATACTGTTTACAGGCATCAACTGTGAAACATTAGTATAGCAAGGCCTTTTAACATAAAGTGTGTTCTCATGTATTCCTTTTAACATGTTCAAGGGATTTTCCAACAGATTAGGAACATTGTACATTCTTACAGTTCTTGGTAATAGCAACACATCAGTTACAAAATTACCATTAGCATTAACAACAAATCCATTGCAAGTGTCCATCTACAATCATGGTTGTCATGCCACACCTTTGGCTCAATACCATTGGAGTTTGGGCATTTTAGGGTTAACCTGTGGCTTTCCTTTGCAAAATTCAGTTTTCTCTTTCCTCCTTGTCCTGCAGGATCACACCCTGATTTTTCTTGCTTAACAGAATTTACTGGCTGATGGGGTGGGCTCTCTGTGCTAACAGCTATTAGCAAGTCCTTCCCCTCCCAGCCAGACAAGTAATTTGCATTACCACAGACAGAAGCCAGTCCACCAGTTTTCATATCCTTAACTGTTATCATTTCCAAGGCTGGACTCTGTCTTAAAGAGATACCACACAAATCCAAAGAGTCTGAGGGTGAGAGTTTGCTTGCTCTCCCCTGCATCCTCAAGCATTTAGCCATAAAACTGTTCTGCTTTGAAACACCAGTAACCAAATCTGTCCTCAGACCCTGAAGCACAGACTGCTCACTTAAAGAATTAGAATGGAGACATTCCTGTTCCAACACCATTGTCTTCCCAACAAGCTGGCCACACACAGCCACTCGGTTATAGGGCTGCTCAACTTTCTTAACAGCTCTTACTCCATCTGAGACCTTCTCAAAGCTACCCACACTGGATCTTTCGAAAGGAAAGTCAGTGGATCCATTCACAACAGAAAATTTCTGGCTGTTAGGAACTGAAACTTCCTTGATTAAATTACTCTCACACCCTTCATTTGCAGGGAACTGCTTGCACAAATTACCATGAGGATTCCTTTCCCCAGGAGCTTTTTTAAGCAGCAAATCACCCCTCACAGAAATTCTGCCCTTACCCTCTTCACCTAGGGCTTGCTCTAAAGGAACACTTTCCTGAGCAACAACAGACTTTTTCTGGGTCTTACTTACATCCAGGATCTCCTTTGGCCCATCAGGCAGATTTCTACACAATCCCCTTTCAGGCAAACCCATAGGCTTCCTAGTTGAAAGGTTAGAAACATTTCCCTTTCCTTTGCCACACACAAGTTTAGGAATCCTTTCCTTCTTGCTACAAGTTTCCAAACCATCAGTAGGTAACACAACCAAATCACCTGCATGCTCTCCGTGTGCCCCGGCTAGGGTATTACCCTGATTAGACAGTGTTGCTACACCCTTTACCAACCACACACTAGCAATAGGCAAAATACAAGCACCAGAATTGTCTGGTCTCTGGGATTTTGCTAAGACACTAACTGTATGCAACTTAGTTACAGTGCCATTCTCCCCAGCAGACACAGACTTAGGACCATTCCCTTCCTGGGCTTTAGTTGAATTCAGAACCAACTTTGAGACAACTGCACTAACCTCAACCATCACAGGCCGAAAGGCACCTTCTGTCTGCTCCACAGACAAAGAAGAGCTGGAGACACCTTTTTTACCAGACACATAGCTCGGGATTTCATTTCCCTTGTCCCAGCACACAGGGCTGTTCACAGACAACTGCTTGGAGACTGAGGTAGCTTCCTCCATAGGCAAGTCAATACCCCTGACAGACACAGGCACATTTCCTTCACTGTCACTATTCTCCACACAGGAAACAGGTAAGGTATAGGGACATTCATCTTCCACTATCCCTGCCTTCCCAAACTGCTGACTAGACAAAGCCATCAGCTCACAAGGCTGCCCAGGCTCCTCCAAACTTTTCCTGCCTTCCTCTCCTTTGTCCCAGCACACAGGGCTGATTACAGACAAAGACTGGGAGAGTGGGGCAGCTTCCTTACCAGGCACCTTGCCACTCCCAGCAGATAAACTGCTCTTTTTACTACACTGAGCCACTGCCAGCAAATCACAGTTACCCTTTTCAGATTCACTTTTACAAGCTGTACTAGCCACCAAAGCATCACCCATCAAAAATCCACCCTTTCCTTCCTCAGTTAGGGCTTCCACCTGACCATCCTCTTTAGTCTGCTCCAGAGAAACATTTTCCTGCCCAATAAGATTTTGCTGCTCTTGATTCAACTCCAGATTCACTTCTGAGACACTAGACCGACATTCAGAAACTTCATTTACCGACAAATAGCTCTTCCCAGACAAACCTTTGGAGCAACCCTCCCCAGGCAAATTATTGCCCACAATAGACACAGGTTTAAGATCATTCCTGTCCTGTGACTGACCACCTGGACTGAACAAAGCTGTAACATTTTCCCCAATCAAAAGATCCTTAGGCAATAACTTCCTTACACCAGCTATAACCTCATGCTTAGCACCATTCCATTCAAGGTGGATTCTGGCTAAAGGCACATGGACAGTAAACTCATAGAGGACTACAACATTCACACTCTGATTTGGTAAATAATCTTCCTCTTTGACAAGATCTGCTTTAACAAGAGTGATGTTAGAAGCCATAATTTGCCCTACACAGCTTTTACCATTGACTTTTACATTCTCTGTGAATCTTTCATTACCACTCCCATACAGAGCATTGGCACAAGTTATGGAGCCACTCTTTACTGAACACACAGTAAAAGCATTTACATAAAAGGTGGCAGAATTGGGGTACATTTGGTTACACCCAGACAACTGCTCAGAGTTATACAACATACCAACATTGTTATAAACCGGACTTTCAAGAGGATACAATTTCTGCTTTTCTTCCCTTGCTTTTTTGACTTGGAGCTGAAATCTTTGCACTTTTGCCTCAGCTTCTAGTTCCTGCAATCGAATTTCTGCCAGTCTTTGTTCATGTTCAAGTTGAAGTTTACTTGCTGCCTTTTGCTTTTCAATTGCTTCTGCCTTCTGATCACTGGCCATTAACAGATCTCTCAGTTCTTGATTTGTAGCTTTCTTTCTAAAGCTTATCCCCTTTTCTGAACACAAATCTTTCAGGGCTTTTTTGTCAAGGCCCTCATATGCTCTTTGCTCACCCATTGCAACTGCTCTTTAACCAACCAAACTCTCAATCCCAAAATTCAAATTTGGATAACGTGGGGTTCTGATCCAAAGCTTAATTGACCTGGTTCTGTGGATCCAAGCACGACTACGCCACTGTGACAATGCGGTTCTGGTGGAACCCAACTGAGAGTGCCAACTCAGGACAAATTGCTCAAATAGGGCAGTTACAGCCCAAGGCTGGGTTTTTTTCCACCTCTAAGGCAAACCAAACCAGCCAGACTAAGAGGACTTCAGTCTCACCCCACTGGCTAACTGCAAGTCTCACAAGCAATCTCCTTAGACACTCCAGTTTCCCAGTATTACCACCAGTACCACTCGTTATGGGGACAAATGGTTATGAAAACCAATACCCCAGTAAAAGAAAAAGGTTCTCCTGATCCCAAAGGACCAAGCCCCAGACCCAGGTCAATATACAAATCAGATCTTACCCACAAATCACGCTGTTGCCAATCCTTTAGAATCTAAAATCTAAAGGTTTATTCATAAAAGGAAAAAGATAGAGATGAGAGTTAGAATTGGTTAAATGGAATCAATTACATACAGTAATGGCAAAGTTCTTGGTTCAGGCTTGCAGCGATGGAATAAACTGCAGGTTCAAATCAAGTCTCTGGAATACATCCCCCGCTGGGATGGGTCCTCAGTCCTTTGTTCAAAGCTTCAGCTTGTAGCAAAGTTCCTCCAGAGGTATGAAGCAGGATTGAAGACAAGATGGAGATGAGGCATCAGCCTTATATAGTCTTTTCCAGGTGTAAGAACACCTCTTTGTTCTTACTGTGGAAAATTACAGCAAAATGGAGTCTGGAGTCACATGGGCCAGTCCCTGCATACTTTGCTGAGTTACAAGGCGTATCTGCCTTCTCTCAATGGGTCCATTGTATAGCTGATGGTCCTTAATGGGCCATCAAGCAGGCTAGGCAGAGCTAACACCAGTTTGTCTGGGATGTCACCCAGCAGCATAGCATAAGTTTGAAATACAGACAGTATAGAGCCAATATTCATAACTTCAACTACAAAAGTGATACACACATATAGACAGCATAATCATAACCAGTAAACCATAACCTTGTCTTAGACACCCCATTTGACCCCCTTTATACAAGATTTGCGTGCCACTACAGGACCTTGGTTGCAACAATGATCTATATGGTCCCAGATTATATCAATAACGTCACACAGGGTGAGCACTCACCTCTCATGAGCGGCCCCCCTTTGGCCAGTGATGTGTCTACAATCTCTGCTTTGGAATGGGGTGGTACCCACCTCTCATGAGCGCACCCCTGGCAGATGGTTTCTTTGGCAGGTCTTCAGTGACTCAGTCCTCTGGCTGAGTCACACACACTGTCTGGAGGCACACACACTGTCTGTACCTTCTGGGGTATATGGTCTTTTTTTTCCCCACGGCCCTGGCATGGAGCTGTACTGCCAAGACTTCCTCCCTGGAGACTTTGTCTTCTATAACAGTCCAACAGGGGCCCACCATGGCACCCTCATTTGGTGTGTTCCTTTTGGCAGCCCTCCCTGGGCTCAGTCTTTAAGTAGATCAGCAGGGCCCATCACAGGACCTTTGTTTGGTCTGACTAGGCTCTAGGTTCAGTCCTTGCTCGATCCCCGCAGCCAGCAAGGTGCTCCTTCTTAGCTCCCCCAGTCTTCCACAGCCGTCCTGGACTTAGTCTTGCCCACACTGAG